>NC_066285.1:550000-1800000 GCF_905404315.1 Leptidea sinapis | reverse complement strand
CACACAGTAACCGCTCAGGGGCAGTCTACCATCGCGTAAGCCTCATCGTGTGTCTTGAGAATACTTCACGGGTCATCACACGGCGTGACAGGCTAACAAAATTATTTAAAAGTATTAACAATTAGAACTGTAACATCAACTTAAAGCTTCCCACATGCTCAGTAGGCATTGAGACGATATCACACGGCTTGGTTAGCAGTAGCAATGAAAATATTTCATTATCAAAAATAAAATTAACAAAAATAAAAACCAATAAAAACAAAAAAAAAACTACATGAATCTCGCAAGCTTTTTCGTTAGAATAACTGAGTTGCGAGACTTGCTATCGTTTTTTATAACGATCGAACAGTCTGTATAAAAAGACGGTTATAATTCACCAATAATTACATTAAAAGTGCCCCGTTTTATAGATGAACATTGTTATAATTCACCAATAATAATTACATTAAAAGTGCCCCGTTTTATAGATGAACAACAGGTTATTTGTTTGGGGCGTTACGTTAGTCATTTAGACGGCGGTAACAATTTTTATCTTAGTGGCCCTTCCGATGTCAGTATTCACACTCAATAAACTTTGATTTGTTACAATCAAATAAACATAAATTATACAACAGATATTTTTAAAGGGATTTTTGCAGTCTTTCTTATTGCAATTAAAACATATGACTTGATCCTTCGTGAAGTGAATTAGGGGTATTTCTCAACAACTCAGAACAAATAAATACCTGTTACCAGTGCATCCACTGCCTCGGCATCGGCAGCTTCTAGTCGAACCCTCCTGAAGGGGGCCCAAGTCTCGGCCGTGTCGTTGCCAAACGTGTCAGCTCTTTCTTCAATCGTTCCCACGTGACCAGGTGTCGGCCCATGTTTTTGCTCGTCCTCTCAATTGCCTATCGACGTCGTCACAAGATCCCTTCATTCGAACTTCATGGATTTAAATATAATTAGCACACCAGTCCCTGATACATGATATTTTTCATCAGAGTTGACTTTTCGTTATGGAGATTAGGAGACCCATTACTTGATCCATGGCAAAGACCATCCCACCTGGAGGCCCTAAGTCACGTGGCTGTGATCCCACCGCTGCTGTCGGCGTTACGCCAGGGTTTCCTTGAATTGTCCATCATGAAGAAATACAACACTAAGAATTTCTCGGTTTATTGAAGCACAACTGCTAGTATAGATATGAACCGTCTTTACATAAAACAACTGCTTTTATAGCTTCCGTACAATAGATGAAACAGAGTAGATACAACTTCTTTTAAAACACAAATACAATTTTAGGTATTGTAAAATAATTTCCAAATACAGCTCAATAAATGCATAACTTCAAATGATTTATATAATAGTTTGTTCATTTAATTTGAACAAACATTACGAAGTAAGAAGATGGCGCTGCAAGCAAGTTTCGATATACAATTAAGGAAGACTTAATGCATAAAATAATAAAGTTTGATACAGAATAACAATATTAATTCTAATACAAATTAATTTGAACATTTTCACATTCAATTAAGTATTTTAACAATAAATGAAACATGAAACATATTCAAACAGTCAAAACGGTGTCTATTAAATTAGTTAGACCTTAATAAATAACAGTTTTATGTTTACAAATAGCTATTTGTATTTAAATCTTATATATTTCAGATATATCATAATAATATATTCATTTTAACGATTTAATCAAAACAAGTCTTATAACTATATTTAAAATACTACGACTACATAAAATTAAAACTATCATTACGTGGAAGCGTACCAAGAATACTGGCAGCATTACCGCGTTGGATAGCAAGGCTGATCCGTTGACCAAAATAGCTGCCAGCGCTTGGGTTTCCAGTAGCCTTATTGAGGCGCGAAGATAGTATTTTGAACATTCTCCGCGCCTCTGGGCCCCACGGGCCAAGTGTCTCGACACCAACGATTGATAGCGATTTGCGCCCTTATGCACGTTTCTTGTTGGTAAGTATGTTTTTTCAGTGGTTTCATCTAACTATTGACGTATATAAACTTCGTGACTTTTCGTAATATATGTTATACAAGCTGCCTGACATATTTTTTTATAAATGTTTGTTTATTCTACTATTCTAAGCTCATTAATTAGTTCCGGTTTGATTTGATTTATAACCTCAAGAAATTTAATACAACTTATAAGTACAGATTGGGAAAGAAAGCAAAGTCGGGGTTGGTACCCCACCTTACCCGCTGATTTGTTATTGTTTTGGAAGTAAATTTAAAATATCACTATTCGTTTATTTAATTTAAATATTTTTTTTATAGAATATGGTTCGAAATTATAAAAGAAAAACTGATAGAGGAGGGTGGAGTGAAGAAGAAATGAAATTAGCCATTCAGGAAGTTTTGGATGGAAAAAAAGGTTATAAATCGGCCAGCAAGGCTTATAATGTCCCTCAAACAACACTCGAGCGTAAAGTTAACCAAGCGAGAAAAAGAGACAATAATATACTACAAGTCAAGGTCCCCTTGGGTCCAATTACTACAGTGTTTTCCGAAAAAGAAGAACAAATACTTGTTACTTATTTAAAGGAAATGGAAGGAAGATTATTTGGTCTGTCAACTTCCGAATTCCAGAAGTTAGCTTATGAGCTAGCGGTTCGTAACTATAAACAACATAAATTTAACGGTCTCAAGGAAAAGGCTGGTAAGAACTGGTTGCGTGGATTTCTTAACCGTCATCCTGACTTGAGTTTACGAAAGCCAGAAAATACGTCAGCGGCTCGTGCTGGGTTTAATAGAGTGTCTTTTGGAAAATATTGGCTATGCAGGAGTGGAAGGTAACGATGACGAAACCGTCCATATCTGTCTGGTTTGTGAAGATGACGACGTTTAAATATTTTACACCCCATCTTACCCAAGGGGGTACCCCGTCTTGCCCTATAAGTGAGGTAAGATGGGGAGATGTAACTATTTTTTTAAAGTTGATATTTATTTGAGAAGAATTATATTTTTTTGTTTTGACTGATTATGATTAAAGGAAAAAAGGCTGATTATTTTCTTAATAAAAGTTCCTACATTGTGCAATTAAAAACATGGGTTTTATTCATGAAATACCTTTCCTTACTTAGTTAATTTTTCTAGCAAGTATATCAATATGGTAATCGAAAACACGAATCACAGTTACTAAAATGCAGAGTAGTTAAAAAAAAATACCACGATTATATTTAGCGAAAAACTGGAACACGCATAACAAGTATCTAGGTATTGTTTTGACGCATATTATCATACAGTCTAGTCTATATTATAGGTTCCTATGCGTATGCATGTATGGCACAAGGCGCTCCTCTCAAAACTTCCATCATTTGGACTTCCCGAGAGCTTATGCAAGTGGACCTCCAGCTTCCTCGCTGGGCGCAGCATACAGGTCATTGTCGACGGTTATTGCTCGAACCCAAAGCCCCAAGGAGCTTTCTTCCACGTACTACAAAGCTGTGGAATGAGCTTCCTTGTGCGGTGTTTCCGGGACGATACGACATGGGTACCTTCAAAAAAAGCGCGTACACCTTCCTTAAAGGCCGGCAACGCTCCTGTGATTCTTCTTGTGTTGCAAGAGAATGTGGGCGGCGGTGATCACTTAAGACCTCGTGACCCGTAAGCTCGTTTGTCCTATTATTCCATAGAAAAAGGAAAACCAAAATTAAGTGAACCAAACTGAAGTGACAGTGGGCAGGGCAACAGTTCGACGGACAGATGGCCGTTGGGGCAGTAAAGTCGTCAAATGGCGACCACTTTCTGGAAGACAAAGTGTCAGTAGGCCCCCCACAAGATGGACCAACGATCTGGTCAAAACCGCCGGAATACGTTGGCTGAAGGCAGCGCAGGACCGATCGTCGTGGATATCTTTGGGGGAGGCCTTTGTCCAGCAGTGGACGTCTTCCGGCTGATGATGATTCTGCCATAGTATTTTATGCCCAGGTTTTATGGATATAATTAGATTGCTAACTTATAATATTAATAAAAACGATCTTAACATAATTAAGATTTGACGAATGCAGACCTTCAAAGTAACTACTATTCACATATTTTTCTATAAACCTATAAATGGGGAGCTTACGCCTCCACAAGGCTCATTAAATCACAGTTGTCTCGATAATTTCTTTGGCTATCGAGTCGAATTTAACCATCGTCGGTGTGGATAATACAACACCATTGTTATCATAATATTGCCTCACACTATTAACACAGATTTAAAAGGCATTTATATTCTTAAAATTGATTCCTTTAGATTTTTTTTGATATCATTTCTAATAAGACACTACTACCGCTTATAGACATTTAAACGTATGTATTCAGTCAAATTGTATTATGATCGTTGATTTTTTCATACATACTAAAAAGAAGTGCAAAAGATTAATAGCGAATTATTATAAAAATAAAAATCGTAATTTTGAGTATGGCCATCTGATGGTATTTAGGAACTTGTTGGTCCCGCTATACAAATTTTAAGCTTATTAATACTCCTTGACACAATCCTAAAAATTTTGTCATTAGAAGATACGTCGTAAATTAACTTAGGGGATGTTCCTTAATCATTTGAAACTCGTGTTTGTCGTAAAAGTAATTTTAATTAGAAATATCCAAAAACTTCCAGATTTCGTTAAATCTGCAATACAATTTATTATACTTACCTATATATTTTTTTACTCTGAAAGAGCAAGTGATAAGTGTTATTTATTTAATCTTCCTTTCGCATTGTGTCCATAGACAAACAAATTTTGTAGAAATAAAACAAGTCAGTTACAAAATAAAAATGACCATTTAATTCAATTCATGCAGCTCGTTAACAAGGTATATTGTTTAAATCATCATTATAATATACTCTGTCACATTAAGGTTAGAACATTTTTAAATATACTTGAATAATTCCTACCAAACATTAAACTAATCGGTAACTTGGTATAAAATGTACATTTATTATTACTTTATATAATAGTATAAAACAGTACCACTTGTTACGGACAATATATGGGCAGTATTTGTAATCGAATTAATTCTCTGTTATAGTAGTCGGCTAAATCATTTATTCTAGGCCTGGAAACAAAATAAAACACCATTACTTTTTACTCGTACAGTATTGATTGTATTAAAATAATCTTATTATTACTTTCTATATATAAAAAAGCCTGTTTTAAGTTGCCCATAACCACATTAACTGCTAACTAACGGCTCTTCCAAATATTCAGTCTATCTCTTACTTGAGATAAAAATAGTAACTCACCTTATCCGTACACGCTCTGTCGACGACGACGTATAGCTTACCAGCGATAGAATTTTGTATGGAATTTGCAATTCACGCGTCCCAATATAAGGCGATAAGAATGACTTATCGGGTATCAATATAATATTAATCTGTCTGGCTGTCAATAATGTGAAGTTGTCCCAATGGACAACTTCAGATTATTGACAGTAGAAGGTAGTTATTTATCTCTATCTGTAGATGGTATATTGGGAACGGCCGTTAGTGAAATGTCAGTATGAATAATGTCAATTAGTATAAAATAAATATTCGTAGAATTCAGTTTTATTACATGCAAGATTTGAAATCCTTTAAAATCCAGCAAGGATAAATGAACGTAGTTCCTGAGAAACGTTTTTAACGTTTCTCACAATCACATTTTAAGGAATTCGTGTTTAAAGTTTAATAAATATTAGTGTATTCCATATATGTGAGTTTGGCTACTAAATCATGATGTCATTTAAAGAGTGACAGTAGGGCTGCCATTTTTCGTCATATGAATCACATGACCAGGTTTGTGTTCTTAACTCTATTTTGACCTTATTGTGGTCTGGAACGTTTTGTCTTAGGAACATGAATGGAGGTCTAAAACAATCATTAACTTATCAAAGATTAACTTGCCGATGACAGACGATCATACAAGTAACGTTCATCGCCGATAGTGGAGAAGAGGCTTTAAAGAAACACTGATTGCTCGCAACCAAGCTCGCACGCAATCACGATATAAATAAATTACTCTCGTTTTAGAAAAAAGTATTAAAATTACAAACAAGTCACAGCAGAGCTGTCAAGGTGAATGAAATTTTCTTATATCAAGCTTATCATAACAACACTAAGGTTGAGTTGCATCATATTAGCTGTTATAGTTAAGGTCTAAGTCAAATTTTAAGTTAACAGTAACGCTGACTTTAACATAGACTGCGGAATGTGTTGCACGATTATATTCCTCGGCAAAGTTAAAAAGAGAATGTAAAGTCAATATCGAATATTGATCCAAACGTTCACAGAGCACTGACAATTCGAGCTGCTCTGCGTTGCACGCGGTCAAATGGATCGAGCTGATACTGGTTATATACTGATCGCTATTTAGCTCTTTAACATTAACAATAGCTTTAACCAGCAAAGATTGGACGGTTACGACTAAAGCTATGACGTCATCTAAAAAATATCAAATGGTGCAACACATTTTTTTGCTTAATCGGTACTTTAACATATTTGATATTGCTAAAGTTAGTTGGTGCAACCCAGCCTTTAACTATGACCTAAGATCTATAGCATGGGGAGGTGCGTCCTTCCTACATAAGCTTATAATACTCACTATATAGGCATTCCTTGTACATCCATGAGGTCCTCTTGTGCGTGCGCGTGATGGTGCGCAGTGGTGGCGGGCTGCACGGAGAACATATGGTGTTGGGGCCGAGGGCGCCGAGGCGACCTCGCGGTGATCACTCGCGGTTTGTGGATCTCGTCCATCACTGATGGTGCCACGTATGTGAAGCCCTGAAAACCAATTGTTGAAGTCGTGTAGTCAGTACGCGAAAGATGTGGGGCTTCATATAGGGCCATAGATGAAAAACTGAAGAATAGAGTGCCTTTATAATAGAAACAATATTAATAGATAGAATGTATAATTAATGCTATTAGGTTTGCTCTTTCCCGCCAAGATGACTGCGAAAGAAAGCTATGGAACGAAAGAGAAAGAGTATGTATGTGTAGCGATGTGACTGAACGGGAAGAGACACCTTTATGAGGCTTTAGTTCATCGTCGTTCTTTGTCGATGTTAGCGTCAACCTAATGCGAACAAATACGCACCAGGAGCAAAGTAATTATGATAATAAACTGTAATGAATAAGTGAATTCAAGTCCATAACAAGGAAAACTTAAATATTAACTGATTTAGTGCTGCGAATGTTGGTTTTCCTTCTACATTTATATACAACAAAATGTCGCCGTTTATCGCTACATATTGTAAACAAAGTCATCCGCTGCGGCTGTCTCACTCTCATAAACGACTGCACCGATTTTCATGCTGATGTCACCGTTTCGTGTAGTATATGATTTGTTAAGATTTCTTGCTATCCCCGATTAGTGGCAAAATCTTATCTAACCATGGTTTGCGTTACATAATCAAAAACAAGTGCTATCTAACTTAAAACTAATAATAACTTGTAAATTTATTGAAAAGAAGTAAGAACAATCAGTATGTGAGTCCCTATCTCTAGTAGACTATTCGTTCTGCTAACGACAAATATACGGTAGAAAATCTGTCGATAGGGTCTTGCAAAGTAAGTTAGCGTAAAAGGATAGATTTGTCTACCTCTAGTAAGTAGAACTAAGGATAGATAGGTTATTGAAAACGGCCGTTAATGTATTATGGATATTTGTGGGAAGTTTGTCGGAAACAAAAAAGCAATCTACGAACTTTCTACGAAAACGCTGCCTAATCCCTTTGAGATATTACAGAATAATGTATGTTGGGATTGTGTATTTTATACAGCGTGCTCTATAATGGCAACATTAAAAGAAAACACAGATAGAGGTATCTAACCTTAATCGTATAAAAATTCATTCTAAAATTTAAAGTAGGTATATAATTGAAATTTTCAAAGAAATAAATTATATATTATTTAGTCATTTCTGCCATAAGGCAGTAATGTGTAAACATTACTGTGTTTCGGTCTGAAGTGCGCCGTACCTCGTGAAATTACTGGGCGAATGAGACTTAACATCTTACGTCTCAAGGTGATGAGCGCAATTATTGTAGTGCTACTGAGAATATTTGGGTTTTTTCAAGAATCCTGAGCAACACTGCATTTTAATAGGCAGAGCGTATAAATTACCATCAGCTGAACGTCCTGCTCGTCTCGTCCTTGATTTTCATAAAAAAAAAGTAAACAAAATTTTAATCATCCTTTCGTGTTCGCATAGCGTAGGAACTGGCACGAAGTACGTGTCTTACAGGTTGTTCCGAAAATATATTATGGAACATTAATTTATTTAGGTGAATTATGTGTATTATTTTTTTATTTATTTTATGATTACGGTGAAGTAGTTCTGCCCGTGTATTTATTTAATGTCGCCATTGTTGAGCCACGCTGTATAGGTCTACTCTTATCCACTCTTGAGGATAACATAATATTTATTTATATTATATTATATATTACATTTATTCATTTTAATACTTCAACAAATTGGCAATTATAAAGCGGTAATGTAAGAGCTGTTTACACAAAATACAATATTAATCATTATCATCATTTCAGTCAGAAGACGTCCACTGCTGGACAAAGGCATCCCCCAAAGATCGCCATAACGACCTGTCCTGCGCTGCCTTCATCCAACGTATTCCGGCGATCTTGACCCGATCGTCGGTCTATCTTGTGAGGGGCCTATCAACACTACGCCTTCCGGTACGTGGTCGCCATTCGGGGACCTTATTACCCCAACGACCATCTGTCCGTCGAGCTATGTGCCCTACCCACTGCCACTTCTCACTTCATTTGGGCTATGTCGGTGCCTTTGGTTCTCCTACGGATCTCCTCATTTCTGATTCGATCTCGTAAGGACACTCCGAGCCATAGGGCTATGGCTAGCCATCGCCCTATGAGCAACAATGAGCTTCCTCATAAGGCCCATAATGTATTTTATTGCTACATGTTATAAAATCATTCAGAAAACTGTTTTTATTTCATTTTTAACTCATTAACTTTAATTTCACATTTGGGGTTGCTTTAGACATTATCACCGAACCTATATCATTTTTTTTTCTATTGACAGAACAACGTCTGTCGGGTCCGCTAGTATATTATGAAAATACTTAGAAATATATCAGTAATAAAAATTTGTGTAAAATAAAAGAGGTCTTGTAATGTAAATAAATTGCATCCATCAACAAAATTCAACAATTCTGAAATGTTAATTATTGTTTCTACTTTTTACTTACATATTATTTTACTTTCTTATATATTTATATATATTTTACTATAGTATATATTATGTGTGTGTATATTTTTGACACTTTTCTTACCTCTTTAATGTACTGTCTTTCTCTTTTATTGTATTACAAATGGTTGCCTGGAAGAGATCACTTTACAGGATGGTTTTTTGAGAAGGGCGGTGATTGCCTAGTCGGATACTACGAGTATTAGAGTAAAGTCGTGAAAGGAGTCATGCCCTCGATTTATAAGGAAACAATAACTGCATATTCAGTTTTTATTAATTTCTTGAACTTTTGACAGAAATCAACCCGAATGAATTTTCAAAACAAAATACATCCTGTATTATTAAACCAATTCACTTTGTTGCTGATTAGGATTAATCTTTAATAAATCGAGGGTATGGCTCGAGGCTCCTTTCACGACTTTTCTCTAATACTCGTAGTTTCCGACTTGGCCATCACCGCCCTACTCAAAAAAACCCTGTATAGTGATAAGGCCGCCATTTGCACCATATGATGTTATTATGTATGTTAGTAGTTAAGTTATATTTTGTTAATGTGGTGTCAAAAAAGTGTAATAAATAAAAATTAAATATACCTGGAACATCAGATTCACACTTTCACTTAATGTTGACTCATCAGGTGAATCTATAGGAGTTTGTAATGTAAATCTAGTGTCGAACTGGGATACATCATCTTCACTGGACTGGAATATAATAAATAAATTAGAGATAATTTCTACTAATAAAATATTACACAAATAAAACTGAAAACTAAATTTTATTAACGATGCGGGACTCGAACCTGCGAACCTCTAGTGTTCCGTGCGAGCGCTCTTTCCAACTGAGCCAACTGTTCGAGTGACGCATCGTTCATACGAACGTGTACGCTTTGTTCAACTCTCAGGTTGTGGCTTCATGGTTAGTAAAATTTTCCTTGATAAGATGACCATGGCCGTCGCTACTATAAAAGTGATCACATAATTGTAAATAATAAGTATTACGGATTTAGTATAACTTCAAAAATTAAACACCATTTACAAACTGCGACTAAAATGTGTGCAGTTCATGTTACATTTTCAAATTTGAAATGCTTCCTAAAGTTGTAATTCCACGCGGACGAAGCCGCGGGTAACAGCTATTCATAAATCTATTATCTATCTTAAATATATAAATGTCGAGAACGGCTGGACCGATTTGGCAAATTTAGATCTTGAATTATTTGTGGAAGTCCAGAGAAGGATTAAAAGGTGAATAAATAGGAGAATGCTGCTAAATTATATAAAAACAACAAATTTGTTTTTCCTTTGATGTGTCCATACATAATTTCTATCAGAGAATTTATTGACGCACGGTTTGACAGTTCTGCTGTGAAACAATTTTATTACTACAGCAGGGTGCATATTTTACGAAGTAATTTTTGATGTTATGATATATTATTGACAAATTCATATAAAAACATTATTTTATTTATTATATACAGAACAACGTCTGTCGGGTCAGCTAGTTAATAATAATAATTAAAAACTATTATTAATAATAACTAAATTAGTGTGAGACTTACCAATTTTGGTTTTATAGGTGGTTCTAATCTACGGGCAAACACGTCATCCCAATGTACATGTTTGAAGAACGCATGTCCGCGTACTGCTGAAGCCCCGGCAGCACCCAAACGTTGCGTCTCTGAACGCTTCATAAGACGTCTAATTAAATCGCGGGCATCTTGTGTGAGGTAGGCGGGCAACATTAATTTTCCTTTAAGTATTTTCTCTATAGTTTTTGTACGATTATCTCCTGTAAACGGGGGCTGAAAGGAATACACAAAAAAATATGTGAATATAATATAAAATATTCACTATCTATCTATCTACTATAAGTTTAGTATATGATACTTGATGTCAAAAGTTTTTTTTTATATCTACCGCCACTTTGGAAAGGGTTAAGCTTTAATGAAAAGAAGTGGCAAGAAACTTATTGCTACTCTTTTGAATCAACATTTACAGCTACATCTTTTTACGAATAATTTAAGTTACAGTATAATATGTAAAGTGATGCAACAAAAATACTCGAGCGTCAAATACTCAACACCTTACGCGAGTTTGTCAAAAAAGGATATGTCAATTAATACGTAAAAACAAGAGTTAATGCATCAGTCCACACACACCGCAAATAGATACAGGTATTTTGTGAGCATTTTATTAGCGATCCTAAAAAATATAACAACTTTAATTCTAAAAACAGGATCATCCAGCCACCATAAGTAGCGCCTGTTCACGAGCATGACGCGTGGGCCAGCCGTCGCCTCCCTCGACAATATTTTAGTGAAGGGAACGACCCGTCCCACGTCGCCGCCACAAGCAGCGACATTTAAGTGAGCATGATGAAACTGCCATTCATGTCTCATTTATTGTTTTAAGAATTTTCAATTTAAAAAAAGGTAGATTAGATAATAAAATAAAACAATATGGGTAAGAGTAAGCTAACAAGGTGAGCTTTCATTTATCAATATGTGATTTCCATTCATAATCTGAAATAACTAAGTAAATATGTTTTTTTTTTATGTTTGTAACCTTAGAATCATTTAATTTGTATTTATACAAATTAAATGATTCTAAGTATGAGCATATTATTTTGTGATTTTAAAGTATTTGTTATGTGTTGTATTGGTAATCAACATTTCTAATATACTAACACATTGATGGCATAAAAGGCATTTATTTTCTCAAAATTTATTCCATTAGAATTCTTTTTGATGTCATTTCTAATATACTAGATACTACTACCGCTTCGGAAACAAATGGCGCTCTGAGAGAGAAGAAGCGGCGCACGAAACTCTCCCAGCATTCTTTTTTTGAGGTCTTTTCAATAAAAATATAAAATATTGTACAGTCATTTCTATTGCTATAAAATAATCACAATCTAGTCCCAGGCTGTCTGATCATTTAGATTTTCAGCTGTGGAGTAATAGGATTTACGACAGAGCCATTTGTTATAACACATTTAAATTTATTTATAGATATATAAATGCCTAAACAGTGGCTGGTAATTTATTATAGAAGTGTATACATTCACCCTTAAAGCTATTATGTATCTTATGAAGCCTACTAGAATAAGTTACAGGCAATCCCTTATTTCTAGTGTAATAATAATGAAAAATCACTATTAAGAGCATCCAAAATGAAATCAGTCAATCAATCAAATCAATTACCATTATTATACTAAATACTAAAAAACTGACAAAAATATTAAATAATTTAATATTTTATAATTTAAAAAATATTAAATAATTTAATATTTTTGTCAAATATAAATGAGTTATAATAGAATAAAATATATAATATAGTAATAGTCACCTGACCAATGAGCATGTCATACATTAGGGCACCCAAACTCCACCAATCTACAGCTTTTCCATGGCCACTTCTAGTTAAAATTTCTGGTGCCCTAAACAATATTATGTTAATACATCATAATACACCAGAATATGAAAAAGCCACATAAAATAAAAAAAAAAATAAGATGATTGAGGAAAATCTTTCTTTCATCTAAAATATGAAAATAATGTATTGTATAAGCAAAATAGATTTGCCTGCACCATAAATAATAGATCATTGCTTTTATTCTTTGACATTATTTTTGTTATTTCTCTGGCTGCATCTATTTCAATCAACCCTTTCATGCACACCCATATCCTTCAATATATTTATTCTGGATTCATCAATTCCTAGATATGGAAATATTTCTCTGACTCCTATTTGCACCATCTCTTTCATACAAGCTCATTTATCCTTGGAAATATTTCTCTGGCAACTATTAGCATTAACCCTTTCATGCACACTCACCTATCCTTTGACACATTTCTCTGCCTTCATCTACTTGCATCAACCCTTTCAGGCCAGCTCACATATCCTTAGACATATTTCTCTGGTTCCTATTTATATGAACCCTTTCATGCACATCTTTTTCTTTGACAAATTTCTCTGCCTTAATCTACTTGCATCAACCCTTTCATGCATGCTCACTCTTTCTTGGACATATTTCTCTGGCTCCTATTTGCATCAAAACTTTCATGCATATTCTTTTATCCTTTGACATATATACCTGGCATCTTCTATTTGCATCAACCCATTGGTGTGGAATGTCCAAAAAAGCCCAAACTTTCCCACTTTTACCAACACATTCACTCAATAAGTTTGCGCAGTAATAACTTTTATTAACTTAACCATAATATTATGACCAATGCAAACTTGAGTAACTGAGGGTAATTCAACTTAACTTACATATATTCTATGGTTCCACAAAATGTATGTGTGACAATGCCTTCTTGAATGTGCTCCTTACATAGCCCAAAATCTGTTAGTTTTACATGCCCTTGTGCATCCAATAGTACATTTTCTGGTTTAAGATCACGATAAATTATTCCTAAACTATGCAAGTGTTCCAGAGCTAGTATAATTTCTGATAAATAAAAGCTGAAACAGTCAGTTATCAGTAAATATTGCTTAAGTATATCTAATAAAAAAAAAATTAACATTCTATGAATAAACTTCAACTTACCAAGCTGTATCTTCTAAGAAAATACCCTCTCTTTCAAGGTGCATAAACAATTCTCCTCCACTTAAATATTCTAAAATTAAATATAATTTACCTCCAGTCTGAAAGGCATAGACTAATTCAACTATAAATGGATGCTGAAAATATAACAAACAAGCTGTCAGATATTAAAACTAAGGCAAATAAATCCTAAAAAACAAATTAATTTCAAATTTTATCAGTTGTTTCAATATTGTGCTTCCAATAGCATGGGAGGTCATCAACATTTACCATCAGGAAAACATGATTTTCACTGAAAATTAAATAGATTAGTATTAAGTAGTAACCTTTACTGCTTCTAGTATATTTCTTTCAGCCTTGGTATGGGCAGTATCTTTTTGATTACGAACTATGGAAGCTTTCTTCAAAACTTTCATAGCAAAGTGGGCCCCAGCATCTGGACCAGTAATTTTTCTAACTTGGAACACCTTGCCATATCCTCCCTTGCCCAATACTTTGCGTAATTCAAAGTCTTGTGGTCCTAGACGTTTGCATAAACCAGGATTTACATTATCTTCTGATAACAGTATAGTTTCTGAATCTTCTGAACTGTAATGATTATTAATAGAAAAAATTATTGTATGAAGATGCAAATATTATACACATACTATTTTTCAAACAACACATTTACTCACTCTACAATGTTGTGAACATGAAGTTCAGGATCATAATCAACCTGAAATGGGGTTTTTGTTTAATTAAAACTAAAAACTATGACTATGTAATGAAATTATTTTAGGTTAGATAATGCCATGAAGGTTACTTATAATAAATGAATATTAACCTCATCAACTTCTATTATGTCGTCTTCATCAGAATCACCCACGGTTACAGTATCAACGTCTAAATCTAAATCAAAAACATCGGCCATATACGATGACATCTCAATAATATCACATCAATAACTGTGTAAGGTATTCTTCTATGTCCTTGATAATAATATAATAACTTTACTCAAAAAGGTATTCAATAATATCAGAATTATTCGACTTTTTTATATATAAAATTTCTATTCACTACTTTTGTGATCCTTTTTGCGATATTGCGATGTATCTTTTCATTTCTCAAAACTCACTTGTGGGCTTTTGGCAAGGCAAACGAACTCCACTGATTAATGCATAGTGTAGTAGCCATAAGCAAATCACAGAGTATATTGACATTTTGAATCGAAACATTGAGGCGAAGTTGCACCCTTCATATTACGCGGTGTCAGTGGGAACATTCAGTACAACCATCCTACCTAATGAGGTTCGGAACCTAAGGAAAACGATCATTGGGCGTAAAAAATCATCATTTTTAATTTCATTAGATGGCGCTGTCATACTGTAGCATTATAATACGAAGTGACTATTTGTACGGGTACTGGACGAATAAATTATATTTATTCGTACATTTATTCATTTTTCAACATTTCTGTGAATTTTTATTTACTTATTTCATGACCTAGCTCAATCGGAAAGTGTTTTTTTTATTTAATTTTATGATTCCCTTTTTATGTATTAAAAAACTTATCATAACACATTTTTCTGATTTATTAATTACCAATTCAAATGTATGATCTGTGTTTTATTTACGTGTTTACCCGTTCAGAGGTTGTAATTTTTTTTCGTTAAAATTGTGTATTGTAATAAGATTAGTAGCACTATAAACATGGACCAAATCTCTATCACTATGATTTATAAAAATTGGTTAGGTTAGGTTAGGTTATATTAGAACAGTTAAAACAAATGCCAGAACCAAATTGTAGGCGTTTCCCGCCGTTAACAAATTAGAGAGGGGGGAGGGTAGACTTTTATTTTGTTTTTTCTTGAAAACTGTGTATTACGTTGTAATAAGAGTGGTAGCACTATAATCGTGGACTAAAGCACTATAAACTACAATTCATTAAAATTGGTAAGGTTATGTTAGAACAGTTAAATTTCATTCAATGATGCCTTTTTTCTCTCTAATCCGATAATCGGACGACTAATTAAATTCATTCGTCCAGTTGCCGGACGATTATCGACATACAAGCCTCTATTGGGGAATGTATTAGTACTAATGTACAAAAATATAACAATGAAGATTTTTCTTCAATTAATTTAAATTAAGTTATTTGACAAGGGAGGACAACTCTTGCAATATCATACAAAATAGGCAACATCCACCAACTATAAATGTTACTGCTATAGATAATCATAATATAAAGCTCATAAATATTGTTCACCAGAATATACAAGGTATCTCAAGTAAGGATTTAGAAATTGAACTGTTTTTGAGCTGCTGTAATATAGATATATTATGTATTACAGAACATTGGCGTAAGAGTCATCAGCTCCAGTTTAGTTTTAGAGAACATAAAGTAGTCAGTTCGTTTTGTAGAAGTAGGGCAATACATGTAGGTTCCCTAATTATTATTAATAATAGATTTAAATGTAAAAATAGAAGAGATATTGTTAATCTCTCTATAGAACAACTAATTGAGATAGCTTGTATAGAACTAGAGCAATTTATTATTGTTAGTGTATACCGCCCCCCCCCCACTGCATCATTTGAACAATTCCAACATAGAATGGAGGAGGTACTATCAAAATTTAGCAAAACCAGCAAGTCAATTAAAGTGTTAAAAATTTATTTCAAAATTTTAATTTGTTCAATGTGTTTTGGGAACCTACTAGAATCACTTCTACAACAGCAACCTGTTTAGATAATATTTTTACAGATGTTACTATTACTAGTAAACTAATAATTAATAATCTTCAGTCCGACCATACTGGGCAACTTATAAAAGTAAATACAAGATTGGACAATGTCAGACCAAAAAAAGGTGACGATTATACCAGTTACGGGTAGCCGTCTTGAGAGGTTTAGAAATAATTTGGTAAATACGATACCATTTTACACTGTGGTGAATCTGCTAATTTTCACTATAACTTAGTCTTCAATTCCTTCTGTGAGGAATTTGACAGGATTTTTACTCCAGTAACGGTGACAGTAAACAACAAACATTGTTTTAATGATTGGGCAACAATGGGTATCCACAAAAGTCGTAAACGCTTATATGACCTTTATTATGAGAAACTTTATAATAATAGTGAAGAATTTAAAATATATGTAAAAAAATACTCCAAGCTCTTTAAAGTAGTTTGTCATGAAGCGAAAACACGTTTCATTGCAGATAAAATTAAAAACAGTAATAATAAAGTAAAAGCGACTTGGAGTGTAATTAACAATGAAACTGGTAGATCGAATTGACATAACACCAAATCAAATCAAATCATTTATTAATAACACCATGTTACAAGTCAAAAAGCAAAAATAGGTCAATTTAAAATTCAAATTATCATTTTACATAGGTAGGGAAGTCCTACCTCACAATAATACAGTATTATGTAATTATATATTGTTATGTATATAAAGAAAATAAATATTTTTTACGCGTTGTAAAATAAGTTTTACCTAGTCAAATAACTGGCATCTTGTAGAACTCCTCAACTGAATAAAACGTATGTTCGAGAAGCCATTTTCGGAGTTGTGTCTTAAGCACCGTTGTGGAAGTTGCATCTTTCTTGATCGAGTTCGGCAGCTTGTTATACACAGATGGACTCATTATGTATACTGATCTCTCCGATTTACGCAGCTTATGGTCTGGTGTGACCAGTAAATGTGCGAGATTGTTGCTGCGTAAAGATCTAGATGTATTAAAACCTTTCTGTCGGAAGAGGTTTATATTATTATACGTGTACAGTGCTATTTGATAAATCAGCTCGCAAGGTAGAGGCATGATTTGACGTTCTCTAAACAGCTCTCTACAAGAAACATCGTCCGAGACGCCCACAATGTCGCGCACGGCTCGTTTCTGCATGACAAAGGCTCGCCCAACGTCCGCGGCCCGCGCCCAGAGCGCCGCACCGTAGGTGAGATTGCTGTGGACGGTAGCGTGATAGCACGAAACTATCACGTTGCGAGATGCAGTGCTGGCGAGCCGGTGTAATGCAAAGCAGGCACGACCAAGTCTAGAGCAGAGCTCGTCAATGTGGACATCCCAGGTGAGGCTACTATCTAAATAAAATCGGAGCAATTTTGTTGATTGTACCATCTCTAGTGGGGCATCGCCCGCGGTGACTGTGAGAGGCGGCGGTGGTGTACCATTAAGGTAGAAGGACATAAAGCAAGTTTTATCTCAATTCAGAGCCAGACCGTTTGATCGGAACCACTGCTCAAGTTTTTGAACAACTGAGCTTAGCCTCTGCTGCAACTCGAATGTTGTCGGTGCGGTGACAATGGCGGCGACGTCGTCTGCGTACATAAATACCTCTGCGTCGCCGACCGCGTCGGGCAAGTCGTTTAACAGAAGGCTGAACAGAGTGTTGGACAGACAAGAGCCCTGGGGGACTCCGAGGGTCGTGACCATCTCAGATGACCTTAAACTTCCGTTTTGCCCTACAAAAGTCTGAGATCTCTTGGACAAGAATGAGGTTAGTAAGGACAGTGCCGGGCCGCGTATACCGTAGAAGTTAAGTTTATTAGAGATAAGGTTGTGATCAGCTGTGTCAAACGCGCGTGAGAGGTCGCAGCACAGGAGAGCGACGTGCTGGCCCGCCTCACGTGCGACCAGCACGCGCCATACCACCTCGCGCACCAGGTCCGTAGTGGCGCGTCCAGCTCTGTAGGCGTATTGCCTATCAGTCATCAAGTCGCGATCTCCTATGAAGGACAGGACCCTGTGGTTCAAGCCCACTTCGAATATTTTGCTGATGACGGGGACTACCGATATCGGCCGGTAAGACTTGATGTCAACTTTTTTGCCTTTGCCTTTATATAGCGGGGCTATTTTTACTCGCTTGAGAGCAGGGGGATATATACCCTTGCGAATGCAGGCGTTAAAAAGGTAGGCTATTATGCACGCAAGTGGGTTCGCGACGGCATGGAGTAGGTTAGCTGATATACCATACAAGTCTGTACTCTTCTTAGGGGCTATGTACTTATTTACAATAAGCAGTATCTCGTCTGGGGTAAAAAACGTAAGCCGTATCGACCAGTTACATCCATTCGATTTAGTACAGAGACAGTTGTATGCGCAAGCAATATCAGCCAACGGGGCGCCGCACTTGCTGGCGGCGGTTGTGAACTCGAGATTCATCGCATCTACCAACTGCTGCTTAGTGCTAAAAGGAGCTACATCAGCGTCCCGTATAAGGTCGGTATAATCGATTCTCTCACGGTTTCCTCGGCCAAGTTCTGAATTAATTATATTCCACATACATTTCGCTTTATTCGGATGGTCACGAATCAGACCAGAGTAGTAATTAGTTCTTTTCTCTTTTAACATTGTATTATATTTATTTGAATATTGTTCGGCGATAGCAATTAGGTCAGTATTATTAGGAAACGATTTTTTTAAGTTTAAGACCTCTAATAACAGATTTTTAAAATTTCTTACTTCACTATCGATCCAAAAATTTTGTTTAGGTATGTATGGCAGTTTTTTAAGTGGAAAACTTACTTCAAATTTATTAACTATTAGGGCCAGCAGAGCTTCTGCTAGCTTCACCTCTATCTGTTTAAATATTAATAATCGCGTTATAAATTCGGAACTAGAAATTGCAAATGAATTTGATAAATACTTCTCCGAAATCCCGATTGTCACAACCAAGACCTTAACTCTTCGCCAAAAGCAGCATATGATATGCTTAAATTACACGTACCAGTTTGTTCCACTGATTTGAAATTTAAGTATGTTACAGGTAGCGATATAATAAAAATCTTCAAATTAATTAACCTAAAAAATACAAAAGACCTATGGGGCCATTCGACTAATATTGTAAAATACATACTTGACATTATAGCACCTGAATTAGCAATAATATTTAATGAATGCATAGATGAGGGTGTGTTCCCTGACCTCATGAAATACAGCAAAGTTATACCTTTGTTTAAATCGGGCAGTTCTTTTAACCCTGCTAATTTCAGACCTATTTCAGTGCTGCCTGTTTTTAGTAAAATTTTTGAAAAACTTTTGCTTCAACAGCTACAAATGCATTTTTGTAAATTAATGAACAAAAATCAGCTTGGTTTCACTAGGGGCTTATCAACAATTAATGCGGGTACTAGACTCATTGAGCACATCTTTGACGCCTGGGAAGAGTCACAGGATGCATTGGGCATTTTTTGTGATTTGTCAAAAGCATTTGACTACGTCCACCATGAAACTTTACTCCTAAAACTAAAACATTATGGAGTGAAAAATAGAGCCCTAAATCTGTTAAAATCATATTTAAGCGAAAGAGTTCAGATAGTCGATGTAAATGGCAAACGGTCTTCGGGTAAACCTGTGGGAATAGGTGTTCCACAGGGTTCTATTCTCGGTCCTTTCTTGTTTCTTATATATATTAACGATCTACGATTTTAAAGTGAAGCGACGTGCGGATATTGATGACGAGGTAAGCAATGCACTCCCAAAGATAGTGCGTTGGCTTGAGACGAATAATCTGCCCTTAAACAGTAAAAAAACAAAGTGTTTACGGTTCATTACACCAAACACAGTGGAGGTACAAACCAACGTACTTATAGATGACCAGAGATTGGAACTTGTGGACACTACGGTCTTTTTGGGTATCACGTTAGATAAAAAGCTTCAGTGGGGTCCACATATTACCCATCTAGCAGATAGACTCAGCCCTGCGGCATATGCAGTTAGAAAGATTAGAGAGTACACGAATGTTGCGACCGCTAGATTAGTGTACTTTAGTTATTTTCACAGCATCATGACGTACGGTATATTACTATGGGGTCATGCTGCTGTCATTGATATAGTGTTTGCACTGCAAAAGAAAGCTGTTTGTGCTATATATCAGCTTGGTAATAGACAGTCTCTCAAAGAAAAATTTAAAGAAATAAATATTATGACTGTTCATGGTCAGTACATTTATGAAAATTTAATATATGTTCAGAAAAATCGTCACCTTTTTGCTCTTAATAGTGATTTTCATTGTAATAACACTAGAAATAAGGGATTGCTTGTAACTAATTCTAGTAGGCTTCATAAGATACATAATAGCTTTAAGGGTAAATGTATACACTTCTATAATAAAGACCCAGCCACTGTTCAGGCATTATCTATACATAAATTTAAATGTTTTATAAAAAATGGCACTGTCGTAAATCCTATTACTCCACTGCTAAATGATTATACTGCTAAATGATATCTAAATGATCGGACAGCCTGGGACTAGATTGTGATTATTTTATAGCGATAGAAATGACTGTACAATATTGTATATTTTTTTGAAAAGAGCGCAAAAAAAAGAATGCTGGGAGAGTTTCTTGCGCCGCTTCTTCTCTCTCAGAGCGCCATTTGTTTCCGAAGCGGTAGTAGTATCTAGTAGTATAAGAAATGACATCAAAAAGAATTCTAAAGGAATCAATTTTGAGAAAATAAATGCCTTTATGCCTTTAATAGCAACAGCCCAAAATAAAATTATTCATCCGACTTCTGTACGAATAATAAACAATTATTTGTCCAGTACCCGTATCAATAGACTCAGCCATTATAATATAATAAGAATATATAATATTATTATATATTCTTGGATACAGGAAAACTATTTACAAAATATAATAACAAATAGATAATATGAACAAAACTTGAAAAACTTATCTAAATAATAAGGAATATAATATACATGCCTTATCTTAATAAAACTAATATCGACGCCGGAACGCGATCTTGTCGTATCTCGAAAAATGCGAAAAAACGTTTTCTACATCATTCGAATCAGAAAAAAATACTGCACCGAATGACCTCGGTCTCAATATTCTACGAGTATTTCTTGTTGATATACGACGTTGAATTTTATGTAAATATGTCGAAATTGACACGAAAAAATGTTGTAAGTCAGCCAAAATTCGCTATTTTGCTATGTAAAATAGATAAAACAAAATTGCTGCATATACTTTGTAAAGTACGCCATTTACTTCGGCCGAGCTGCATTACTTGGTGATGAGTTACAACAATTTACATCACACTGCGATTTATTTTAACTTAGATACAGAAACATCGCCGCTCTAGATTTATAGATCACTTTGAGACATTATCAATTTCACTGCATAGTTCTATTAAAATTGCATACGTAACCCAATATTAAAAGGTCTCATATATTATTCACTAGAATATACACTGCTACGCTTGCACCTCACCTTCGACGGCGCGTAGATACAATGTGGACATTTTATTCGTCAGTCTGAGCTTATAAGCCTCTCTGGGAATTTGACTATGTAGTGTGAAGAATGTACAGTATATCACTATGTCTAAATAAGTATTAAAATTTAAGTTTTTTTTATATAAATATATTTTCAAATTTATTTAAAAACAAATTAAATGTGAATGTTTCTGAAATATAAGTTTATCATTAGTAATGATAATTTGTATTTTTTTTTTCTTCGTTTCAATTTTAAAATTAATTTTAATTGAGTGATAGTATCAAATATAATAACTTATAATAACCTATATAGTGGTAAATTGGTCTTAAGTATTACGCTCTTTTTTTTAGGAAAAAAAGAGCGAAGATAAACCGATAAAGATATGTAAAGACCTCATAAGTAAAATTGTATACAAAGATGGAGTAAAGATACGGTCAATCGATCAGTAAAAGTTCTTACAATTCATTATACGAAGATCATTGTTCCACCAACCCAAGTTCCCCTTCCTTTACATCTAAAAAGTACATCATTTTTTCGTAAACAAATACAATGGTTGAGAACATTTCATAAACTTGCATTCCGATGTAGGTAATGCAACAATGTATTTGATATAAATATTTTGGTAGATTCGAGAGATGGTAGGCATGGAATGTAATTTAGAACCATAGAAAACACTTATTAATCATTGAATACATTTACAGTAGTTGAAAACACAACTACAACTTTGGCGGCTATAATATTATAAAAAACCAAAGAAACTTAAGTCTTATCGATTAAAACATCTAAGTTACTATTGATTCTGAAGGTACATAATATAAATCTACGAGTCTTCATGTTGAAGTTCTACCAGAAGCAAATAGTAGTTAATTTCTCGTTGATCAATATAGCCGTACCGGTAGATAACAAATACTATCTAATCCAATTACAATGTACCTAAACTTAGTTTTGCATTGAAAAATAAATATATATAAAAGTATCAATTTGATTTTTTTCTTTTGTAACTAAATAATTAAACCAACCTACTTTTGTATTAATTACCGGTTTTCTCTGATCCTATATTTTTCAAACTTGCTGGAAGAGTAATTTGTTTTACGTCACACATATGTGTATGTATGTTGTTGTTTACTTGTACTAAAGGTGGCGTTTTAACTGATCGCTTTTGTAGAGTACCGGGAAATTAAATCAGCTTTCAATAATAACTGAATGATGTAAATTCTGTACACGATCGCGTCTAAGGTTGACTTAAATCTTGTGGTGGACAAGTCTTATGGCGAAGATTACTGCCCATGCGCGGAAAAAATTAATTAACGTGGAATAAAAAAAGTTTAAATTAAAAGGTAATTAAGGCCGAACAGATGTTTTTTTTGACGAACACATAAGACACACATAATAGTTTCAAAGTATAAAAAAAAAAGAAAAAGAAATTGAAAAAAATCTATAGTTGGCGCTAACTTGAGATTTAATTTTTGAAAAATGAAAAAAAAAAATGAAAACGAACAAAAAAAATTTTTGATCAAACATTGAAGAACAGAAGAACAATTGAATAAGCCAAAAAATTTAACAAAAAATTAATTACCCCTCGCCAACTTAAGAGAGCCGCATTCAAATGAGTGTATTAAAGTTTTCTATTTCATTAAAAAAACTGTTGTTCGAGTACTGTCAAATTAAAAATATTTTAATTAATATTAATTGTAAATTGAATTTATAATATACTAAAGGTTAGGCACTCGAGTGGTTTTGACTGATCACGTGATCAAAGTACTGCGAGTACCTTACCTCGAAACGCCAGTGCTCACAGTAGAATATGGCGACGATTTACGACGTCATATATTTCCCTAGGGTCCTGCGGCAGTATACTGACAGTCCATAGCGGAACGAATTTTTCTACAGTCATAGCACTGTGCAGTGCTCGCAGTGCATATCGGAACATACCCCAATACAGCTTCTCAAGGAGTAGGTCTCAAAATGAACATAGACGACGAAGTTCATGTCGCACTACTCCGGTAAACAACTTTACTCTCGGAATTGTTGAAGAGTAAGTTCATCATCGCGATGTTTAACGCTGAAATGATGAAGCCCAACAAGTATTTCTAATCTATTCGAATAAAGTACAAATTACCTGTGAGCAATACCACACTATTTATATATTATTCTACCATAATCATTTTAAAATGCACTTCATTGTCACTATTAGTATGTAGCGTTCCTATCGTTGTTGTTAGTATATTAATAATAATAAAGTTTATAATAATATATATATATTTTTAATAATAATAATATAAAATTTCAGTCCATATTACAAAATACTTATTATTTATAATTAAATTCCCAGACAATATTAAGAACTTGGGTGTTGTCTTGCACTCTAAGTTTTATAAATGCAAGTTATAATTTCGTTCGCAAATGTTTGTTGGCTTACAAATCAACAGAATATTATGAGGAGTAAATATAAAATAATATATTGCAAAGAAGCACGGGTCCGAATCCTGCATCGCCCATAAATAAATTTGTGGTATATGTAATATGTATACCTACTCAGTTTGCGAGTTAGCACAGCAAAGCAGGCGCAGACTAATATGATGCTTATTGCTAACGCATAAAGCAGGATAGCTAAGTAACTGGGTAATAGCTTGTAGTCGATTTTTTAATCTATTAACAAACGTTCAGAAATTGTATTATTATTTAAACTATTCTGCTACAATTTATTAGATATTTGATCGAATTACTTACGGCAAATGCTTATTTTTAAGATTTTTAGAATATTTGAAAAGCTACAAAGTACAAATAAAACAGCACCAGTTTGTGTTCATATATGTCAACATTGAACTGTCACTTATTATTGAATTTTGAACGATATATGATGGGCTCGTACATTGACGGTGTAAACATGTACTCGTAATTTATTTACAAAGTATTTTTTATACTTTTATATTTTTCTAATGAGTTAAAGTGAAGCAGACATTTAAATTAAATATTTTTTTGTAAATATGGAAGTTGACGTGTAATATTTGTTTGTGTATGAAACTTTTCAATGGCTAGTGACAGCGACAAAACTTCTGTTAATCATAACTTGGATGGTTCTCTGAAAAGTAATAAGAAACAAGCATTCAGTATCCTTAAAGGTAAATTTCATTTAACTTTATGTAAACACATAACCTAGCTCATTATTTGTACTTTGTTATTCTTTATTGTGTTCCTGTGAACAAAAATATTTTTTGGTAATTTTGTATTTATTTATTCTTATAATGTAAGTTCTCATTAGTTTATTCCTCCGTAAGCAAGATATGTATAATATATTATTCAAATTCAAATTTATTTATTCAAAATTAGATTTTTAATGTAGTCAACATCGAAAATTTAGACCAAAAAGAACATATTCATTGATTGTTTAACTTTTATCTTAATTTTTTATAGAGCTTTGATGACATCATAGTATTAAAGGACAAATTTATAAATCTTACAACTAAATTATTGTCAAAAAATAACTTTGATTAAATGTAATATTTGAATTTATTGAGAGATCCCGCCAATTTTAAGCTTGACAATTTTGATATGCTGCTTATATTTACTTTTTATTTTGCTTCATATTCATAAAAATATTACTTAGCCTTTTTAATTATACTTATAGCTAGATATACTTTTTACAACCTCTTAGTACTTGTTGTTCAAATAAGGATTTTCTATTAAATTCAAAAATTTATATTCATCAAAAACTACCACCCATTTTGGAATGTCTCAGACCTGAGATGAACGGACATAAGAAACTTACCAGGAAACCAACTTTTTTTTACATAAAATTCAGATACCTACAATCCAATTTATAATTTACATAGCCTAACCTTGGTCACTCCATTCCCAATCTATGGTATTTTTAAGAAAGTCTTTCATGTTATAATTATCTTAACCACATAAACATTTAGCAATTGTTTAGAGTTTCATAATACATTTGCCTTGAACATTATCTGGGGAAGGTCATTTATGTAGTGATGCCACTTCTTCGTGTGGCTCCTACCAAATTGATTATGTGTTCCGAAGAGCTGCTTGCCTAATTTCTTCCGCTGAATTCTACCTTCCTACAGCTGCCCCTCTACCAACTCAGATACCATCCACCTTCGCACATCACACTATAATTTGGGAGATCATCCCCACCATCTTAATGTTCAGTTCTCCTGTACAATGTGGTTTTCAAGGAACTTCCATCCATGTACTACCACACTGTGAGCTTCCTTGAGTTGTTTCCAGGACGATATGATATAGGTACAGTGAATGTTGTGGGCTATGAACACAATATCACGGGACCCATATACTTGTTGCCCTCTTCTTCCATATAAAAATTTATAACGGACAGTACGTCTTTTGCCATGGCCACCTGGCGGGTACTCTTCTGGTATACATAACACATAGATGAGAGGCGGCTATTGAAAGTAAGCTTAGCAGTTAGTATGGATATAATGAAGGCCTTTGATTGTATACAGGGTGGTTTTTGCAGAAAGGTGGTGATGACCAAGTCGGAAACTACTGGTATAAGAGAAAAGTCGTGAAAGGAGTCATGCCCTCGATTTATAAGAAAACAATAACTGCATATTTTGTTATTTAGAAATCGACCCGAACGATTTTTCAAAAAAAATTAGAGACTTCTATTGGACCAATGGACTTTGTTGCTGATAAAGATCAATCTTTGCAAAGAAATGTATTACTTAAAATGAAAGGAAATACCAAATTTTTTGTTTTATTATTTTAACATGTAAGAAAACCTATTCACCTCCTATTCAAAGTTAGAAATCTTACTTTTTTTGTCGATATTCTTTGAGAATAAATCCTGTCATGGTATCAAATGCAGTGAGGTCATTAAAGAGATGTTTAAACATATGCCTTTAAGTCAACGGAAACCATTTTGAGCAACTTATTAGTTAGGTTAGGAAAGGTGAGGTGAGGTAAGTGAGGTGTGAAAAGAAAATTGTAAAATTTTTCTATTTCCTTTCATTTTTAGTTACACATATCTTTCCAAAGTTTGATCCTTATCAACAACACAGTCCCTTAGTTCAATAATAAGTTCAATAATACAGGACAACACAGTCCCTTAGTTCAATAATAAGTTCAATAATACAGGATGTATTTTTTTAAATATAATTCGGGCTGATTTCCGTCAAAAGTTCAAGAAATTTAAAAAAACTAAATATGCAGTTATTGTTTTCTTATAAATCGAGGGCATGACTCTTTTCACGATTTTTCTCTTAGACTCGTGTTTTGCAACTTGGCCATCACTGCTCTTCTCAAAAACCAAGTGGCAGCTACCATTAGGTACACCTAGGCGGGTGGTATATAGTTCGGTGGCGAAGGATATTGCTCGAACCCGAAGCCCTTAAACACTGTGTTGTGGTGAACACTGGGCAGTAGTGATCACTAAACATTAGGTGACTCAGGACTTAGAGCTTATAAGTGAGACACAGTTTATTATTTAATAGATTTAAAACTTAATATGGTAGTAAAATCAAAACATCTTCCTGAGTGGTCTATACATGGCACACAAAATAGGCGCGCTGTATTTGTCAAGTTGCAGATAGTACTCTGTGATATATATAAATACATATGGAACATCACTTTTTAATGTAGTGACAAGATTTTTTTGAACTTGATCTACATTTTATGTAGCGGAACCAAGTTTCATCTTAGAAGATCTCAATAAGTCAGCATAGCCCAATGTCGGACTTACCCAACTTCAGGGATGGTTTGGTGGAGTGTTACCTGTCAAAAAGTGACTGAACATGGGCACAGTTGTATCAAGATCTTTGTAGCACTCTTGAGAAGCTCAAGAAGAGCTAAAGACTGGCAGTCATCAAGTCTATATCTTAATCCTACATGTTATAAGTGATAACTGGTCTCAATATTGGCTTGTTTTAAGGTTTAATAGATGTCATTTTGAATAACCTTTAAATTTTGCTTAATACTATATTAATTTCTATATTAATGTGGAAACAAGACACTACAATCCAAAATTATATATACCTTAGAAGAAAATATTTTTTATCTTGTTACAATCCTTATGGTAAGACTAGGTATATAAAAAGTCTAGGTATATTCTAATAAGCCTAAACCTGTATAAGATACGTGGTTCTCTTAAGGTGTTCTGATGCCTATGTTCAGGCTTCATCACAAGATTGGACATTAGTGTTATTTATTGTACATTAGTGTACTCAATTCATTTGGTTGTTTTTTGGCTAGTCATCTTTATCAGTTTTACTTCAAAAACTTAACAAAATTCCATTTGGTTACATAAGGGGTCACAAACATAGAAAAAAACATACAGTTAAATTGAAAACCTCCTTTTTAAAATTGGTTGAAAATGCTGTGTAATATAATTCTAGTAAGTTACTACAGTAAGCAAAAAGTAAGTATTAATTAACCTTGAAATTTAGTTTGTGTATTGCTTCTTGTTTTTTATACAACCTTGTTGAAATAAATATAATTTAATGTTTCTTTTCAGCATATTTTTATTTTTAATACAGCAGAATAATAATAATATTTTTTTAGAGTAGCAACACTGAATGACACACAACACAAAACATGTTTGAAGTTTGATGCTTCAAAATTGACATTGGCATTGGGCATCAATGTTGAAAGAAAAACATAAACTTTGAAATCTGAATCAGAATTGTAATAATTTGAAGTTGTTCATACTTCATATTTATTAATATTTAAGTTATCTGGAATTCGTTTTAACAATTGGAATTTACAGTGGTTTTATTATTACTTTATACAGTCTAGTAACAAAAAAATGCATATTATTTTGAAATATTTTTTTCAATAGTGTAATTCTGGTAGTAAGAAAGTATGAATTTTCTATTGGAAGAGAGTACAACAGAACAAGTACCTGTGAGACTTAATGATATAGTAAAACAGTTATTATTTTGGAAAGAACCAATAGATTTGAGGCAGAAAGATCTCTTTTTTATTTTAATTGTGGTTTTAATGCTAGAGAATGGTTTTTCTCCAGTAACACAAACAAGCAGTGGCCAGTTGGAATATAATAGTCAAGCTTTAAAGGAACAGCTCTTTGATCAGAAAACTGATACATACAGAGACACATTCATACTGTCTGGACTCCATGATATTGTTGTGGACATTATAATGAGTCCTTTAGGGTCTGCTACAATTGTTAATGCAATTGTAAATAATAAAAACTCTGAAATTTATTCAGTGTGCCTTCCAGTTAGCCGATATGTTGTCTCACCACAAGCTTCAACAATACCAATGATGTTTAGAGATTTAAAGCATTTATCAAATATTTTTAGAAATAAAATTGTTGCCCCAGTGAAGAGCAGCATACTTAGTTACTGTGGCTATCCCAGCGCTAGTTTATTGGGTATTCCTGAGGACACATTTTTTTCTATAATGATGTTGCTTGACACAACAGACATTCTAAATGTACTGAAAACATGTAAAAGAATAAAAGCTATAATTGACAGCCCCTGTTTTTGGCATTCATTATTCAAAAGGGATTTTGGAAGTATAGAGCATAGTGAGGATATCAATTGGAAGCAGCAGTACAAAGAAAAGTATGAGGATCAACAGAGTAAAAAACCCAGTTCAGCAGGGACGATGCATGACTTTATGGATGTCTCAGATATGGTCTCTTATATTGATAATCCCTTGTGGGAAATTATTTAACAATTGTATATTATAATTTTTGAAATTAAACAGTTTTCTATTAATGTTGTTTTTTTTTTAAATCAATGTATGAGAATTTTAGTATCATTTCAGAAAATATAGTAAAATACATAAAAATATTATTCCTGACTGATGAATGATAATGATGAATTTTAGGACTAAAACATTAAACACACATTAATATATTATTTAGAATATATATCTATAAAAAAAAATTGTAATAAAAACGTACATAATATCAGTTCTAATATTAAATAACATGAGGCTATGAAAACTATTCTTAACTACATATTTTTTTATTAAAATATACTTTTATGATTTCTATTAGACAATATGCTATGTTTTTAAAGTGATAACCTTCACTTCTAGGATTATTAATACACAAGTAAAATTTGAAAAACACCATTCGGTTAGCTCAGTTGATTAGAGCACCGGCACAGAACGCCAGAAGGCCGTGGGTTCGAATCCTGTATCGTTCATAAAATTTTGTTTTTCAAATTTTATTTGTTGATTTCTATTAGTTCAAATTAATAATATTGGTAGAACCAGGAAGATCTTTGTGATTTAATAAATTATAACAATATAAGTTTAATAAATAATTTTTAGGCAACTCAGGTTTAACCAAAATGATTCATTTCGACTGTAATAATTATAAACATACTATTCTCACAATTTAATTAGACAGTCGACCCTGTTGATTTAGTAGTACACATTTTTTGAAGTGAAATCCTTTTTAGCGGCTTTGAGCACTGTTCTTGGGATGGGTATAAAATGTTAAACTCGCGTCAGGACACGCGGCCTGGCGAATATTCGTAACACAAACGTTGAAATTATGGATGAAAGTTGATTTTTCTGAGAGACAAACTTTTTAATATAAAATAATTGCAATAGTTCAAGTGTTAATTTTTTTTATGTTATATAAATTGCAATTTTTGTGTACGATAGCGCAATAAATGAATATTGTATTCAACCACATAAATGCTAGTACTTTTATACTGATACAGAAAGCAATTCGTGCGAAATTATCATCCCCTAACCATTCCAAAATATTCAATAATGCATAACGTTAATGTTCAAGTTTTCACTTCTACTGGTACTCCCGGAATGCAATTGCTGCTGTTATTTTTTTAATTTAAATCTTTTTGACTTTAAAAAATTTTTTTGACAGTAAAAGTAACATTATAAAAATGTATTTTAAAACTATTTCATAGGCGAAGCAGAAAACGCACTGGGAGTGCAATCAATCGACAAAGGGGGAAGGCATTTGTCAGTTCCATTTGACTCTTCAGCAACAAATGGTGATTTATGTGAGTAAATTATTAGCTATCTATTTAGATAATTCATCCGTCTAAATAGAGCCTGTTGCTGCTAGACAACCGATGAAAACAGGCCAGCTTTATTACTTTAGTGTGCGTGGCAAGCTACGTGTTAGGTACACTTGAGATTTGTATGTCACTTTGTGTTAGTGTGCGTGCATTGCAAAATAGAGGTTAACTGTCAACTTATAATTGATCTATATCCTTATACTTGCGTAAAACTTAGCCGAGTGTGATTAAACGCGAACTTGACAGCTTCTTTTAGCGTAGGCATTATTTCGGCTGTCAAAGACTTTAAATACAAACCGAATCAAAGGTTATGGCTAAGCTTACACTCGGCTAGGATTTACGTAAGTAAAATCTGAGCAAAGTCTTAGTACGCTCTATAGATCTCAGGCTGAGTTAAAGGTCTCCCGTTGGTTACTTTTCGGGTACAGAACCCTAAACAAGGCCTCCTTGCGGTTGCATTAATTTGTTGCATGATATGACATTAATTATAAGTTTATTGACATACTTTCTGTATATTATGACGTCAGAAAGATAAGATGATGTATGTCTGTTACATCAATCAGTTATGAGGTTGATTGTACCAAGAGAGATGTTAGTTTGCGGTGTAGAGGGGTTACGATGGCCGGGAGAGGGATGCGCGATCGAGATGCGCTGCGCCGCTTCCATTCCATAGCACACCGCTGTGGCGCCGCCATCTATGTAACAGTGTCCCGGGCTTAGGTGCTAGTGCTTGGATTTACGTGGGGGCTGCTGCCGTGGTCATGTGGTAATGGAGTGGACGTGAGCCAAGTCGTGGAGGGTCGCAGATACCGCGGCCGTCCTCCGTGGCGGTGCTACGGACCCATGCTTACACACAGCCGTTCAGACGGCGACTTCCCCATATACGCTAGAGGTGAGCGTAAAATATAACCTGTCAAGTGATTTCATACTTTTGTCATTCATAATTTATTTATTCATAAACCTTATATTACACATTTAGCAACATTTACAACAGCTTACCCAAATTTATTTTATTTATCATTTTGTTTTGTCATCAGATAGTATTAATGTAAGTAATCTGACAAGTGATTAGGTACTGTTCAGTTCTAGTTGCAATAGGGTAAAGACCACCAATATTGGAACGTACAATATATTATTATTGGCTATATCTAATGTCTTACTAAAGTTATATTAATCAGTGATTTTCAAATTGATCACAATTTCAATACGTATATTCATATGTGTTAAAATCATAATACTTTGTTATGTTTTTAAAGTGATAACCCTCACTTCTGGGGTTAATTACACAAATAAAACTGAAAATAAATTCATCTACCTGATCTACTTTACAGTTGATAACCTGCTCAACCCCAATATTTGCATATTAGGAAATTGACTTGAGACGTCGCTCTTGCTAATCTAAAAGAAGCCACATCCTAAGAGTTAAACAAAGCATACAAGATTTTATGACGATACGTCACTCGAACGGTTAGCTCAGTTGGCAGAGCACTGGCACGGAACGCGAGAGGTCGTGGGTTCGAGTCCAGCATCGTTCATAAAATTTTGTTTTCAGTTTTATTTGTGTAATAAAAATACTTATTGAGTTTCTTAATATATATAAAATAATTCGGTTCGTAGCATAGATTACACGCGCAGCATAGCCCGAGGCTTGAAATTATGGTCTGTTGAATATGTAGGGCAGAAGGTTTTATAAATAGTTCTAAAGGCTTAACACATTTAATTTAACTGAGTTCACATCATTGGGTTTGGTCGCTGCGGTCCCTTTGGAGCGATCCAACAAAGCCTTAGGTCCTGCTCGTATCTGATACTAACTTATTCGTTGTTATTCATAAAAAGCCGCTGCATTGTCTAACGGCCGATTTCAATAACCTATCTATCCTTAGTTTAAACTACTAGATGTAGACAAATCTATCCTTTTACGCTTGCTTACATTTCAATATTCATAAGTAGCTGCTGCGTTGTCTAACGGCTGTTTTCAATAACCTATCTATCCATAGTTTAAATTACTAGAGGTAGACAAATCTATCCTTTTACGCTTATTTACATTTCAATATTCATAAGTAGCTGCTGCATTGTCTAACGGCCGTTTTCAATAACCTATCTATCCATAGTTTTAACTACTAGAGGTAGACAAATCTATCCTTTTACGCTTACTTACATTTCAATATTCATAAGTAGCTGCTGCATTGTCTAACGGCCGTTTTCAATAACCTATCTATCCATAGTTTAAATTACTGAGGTGGGAGAGTCACGCAGCCGTCTTTTGACGTCAGCACAATCGGGCCAGACTCGTCCGGGTTAATTACCACACTCGCACAGAATACCGGCGTGAAGTAGCGGCCTAGTGCCGCTATGTTTCGCATAGGTTAGTGTCGAGGACCGGAGGCCATTCCCCCCCCATCCCCAACAAAGATTATGAAAGCGGTCCCTAAAGAGATAGTACCCCAGGAGAGTACCGGCTCTACCAGAGTCTGAGAATCCCTCCCCGAGCACTCTAGCTCGGGCTGCCCTTCGTATTCTGGGGAGGGCACAGTACCGCGCATGACCAAGGACAAACGAGGCAGTAACACCACGGCACCCCGCTCCACACTCAACGTGGACTTTTGCAATATCAGGGGAATTCACTCCAACTTAAACGCCGTCCACCACCACCTTGAGACGGCGAAGCCGGCCTTGTGTTTCCTTACGGAGACGCAGATATCTCGACCTAGCGATACGTCATATTTAACGTACCCCGGGTACAAAATTGAGCACAATTTTTTGCCTCATGCCGGGGTATGTGTGTACGTTAAGGAGGATATCTGCTGTCGCCGTCTCGGCAATTTTGAGGGTAGGGACCTGTCCACTCTCTGGCTCCGCGTAGATTTAGAGGACCGCGTCCGCATCTATGCGTGTGTCTACAGGTCCCATAGTGGTAACGCAGAAACCGATCATCTCATGGGCTGCGTTCAAGCGGCAATTGACGACGTGCTTGCACAGATCCCCTCCGCTGAAATCGTAGTCTTGGGTGATTTCAACGGGCACAATGCCGAATGGCTTGGATCACGTACCACAGACTACGCAGGGCGATCTGTGCATAATTTTGCATTGGCGTACGATCTCTCCCAATTGGTTGAGTCGCCAACGCGGCTCCCGGATGTGGATAGCCACATGCCGTCCTTATTAGATCTTCTGCTGACTACACATCCCGATGGTTACCAGGTCATTGTCGACGCCCTTCTCGGAACGTCCGACCATTGCCTGGTTAGGAGTGTAGTGCCTATATGACGCCCACGTCGCAGACCACCAGCGACCCGCCGCGTTTGGCACTACAAGTCAGCAGATTGGGATAGGATGCGTTCCTTTTTTGCATCCTACCCTTGGAGCAGGGTTTGTTTCCCTTCGGATGATCCTAGTGCCTGCGCCGTTGCAGTAGCCGATGTGATACTACAGGGCATGGATATTTTTATACCAAGCTCTGTAGTACCGATCGGTGGCAGATCACAGCCCTAGTTCGATGCGTCAGTTAAAGCAGCATCTGACTGCAAAAAACAGGCGTATCGAACTTGGGTTGCGGCGCTGAGCACAAAGGATCCGAACTGCATAGTTCTAAAGAGGAAATACAACCGTGCTTCCAGATTTTTTAAGCGGCAAATCGCCCGTGCAAAGTCAAAACACGTCGTCAAAATCGGCGAGCAGCTTTCCAGTTACCCGACCGGAACACGCAAGTTCTGGTCGTTGTCGGAAGCTGCTCTTGGTAACTTCAGCCAGCCGTCCATGCCGCCGTTGCACATGAGGAATGACACCCTGGCCCATACGGCAAAAGAGAAAGCCGATCTCCTGTGCGCTCTTTTCGCCTCCAACTCGACTCTTGACGACAACGGAAAAACACCGCCGACCATCCCGCGGTGTCAGAGCTCTATGCCTGAAGTACAGTTCAGACAGAAAACTGTTAGGCGAGCTCTGTTTTCGTTGGACGTCAGGAAGTCGAGCGGGCCGGATGGCATTTCTCCAATCGTGCTTAGAACGTGTGCCCCTGAGTTGACGCCGGTGCTAACGCGTTTATTCCGGCACTCTTATAAAAGGCGTAGTCCCTGACTCATGGAAGTCAGCCCTTGTCCATCCGATCCAAAAAAAAGGAGACAGTTCGGATCCGGCAAACTACAGGCCTATTGCTATTACCTCCCTGCTCTCCAAAATCATGGAGAGCATAAATAGCCGTCAGCTCTTGGTATACCTAGAGGGTCACCAGTTGATCAACGACCGACAATACGGGTTTCACCATGGTCGGTCGGCAGGTGATCTTCTGGTATACCTAACACATAGATGGGCTGCGGCTATTGAAAGCAAGGGGGAAGCCTGGCAGTTAGCCTGGATATAGCGAAGGCCTTTGATCGTGTATGGCATAAGGCGCTCCTCTCTAAACTTCCATCATTTAGGCTTCCCGAGAGCTTGTGCAAGTGGACCTCCAGCTTCCTCACTGGGCGCAGCATACAGGTCGTTGTCGACGGACATTGCTCGAACCCGAAGCCCGTGAATGCTGGAGTGCCCCAAGGCTGTGTGCTATCTCCTACGCTGTTTCTTCTGCATATCAATGATATGTTGGACACCTCCAACATTCATTGCTATGCAGATGACAGCACTGGTGATGCCGTATACACGGGCCATGCACGTCTCTCTCGAGAAATCGTCGACCAGTGCCGGGAGAAACATGTGTCTTCTATCGAGTCCTCTCTTGTGAAGGTCGCAGAATGGGGTAAATTGAACCTTGTCCAATTTAACCCCCAGAAGACTCAAGTTTGCGCGTTTACCACTAAAAAACCCCATTTGTCGCATCACCGCTCTTCGACAACACTTCCCTAAAAGCCTCGCCTAGTATCGGAATACTGGGTCTCGAAATCTCGAGCGATTGCCAATTCCGTGGCCATCTGGAGGGCAAAGCCAAATTGGCTTCAAAGAAACTGGGCGTCATTAATAGAGCACGGCAATACTTCAAGCCGGCCCACATTCTAGCGCTGTACAAAGCGCAGGTCCGGCCACACATGGAGTATTGCTGTCATCTCTGGTCTGGCGCACCCCAGTATTAGCTCGATCTATTTGACCGCGTGCAACGCAGAGCAGCGCGAATTGTCGGGGACCCAGTACTCTGTGAACGGCTGGATCACTTGGCGTTGCGTAGAGACGTCGCTTCATTGTGTGTCTTCTACCGCATTTATCACGGGGAGTGTTCTGAAGAGCTGTTTTACCTAATTCCTGCCGCCGAATTCCACCTTCGCCCGACACGCCACAAGTTAGGATATCATCCTCACCATCTGGATGTGTGGCGGTCCTCCACAGTGCGGTTTACAAGGAGCTTTCTTCCACGTACTACAAAGCTGTGGAATGAACTTCCTTGTGCGGTGTTTCCGGGAAGATACGACATGGGTACCTTCAAAAAAAGCGCGTACACTTTCCTTAAAGGCCGGCAACGCTCTTCTGATTCCTCTGGTGTTGCAAGAGAGTATGGGCGGCGGTGATCACTTAACAACAGGTGACCCGTACGCTCGTTTGTCCTCCTATTCCATAAAAAAAAAATTACTATAGGTAGACAAATCTACCCTTTTACGCTTACTTACATTTCAATATTCATAAGTAGCTGCTGCATTGTCTAACGGCCGTTTTCAATATCCTATCTATCCATAGTTTAAATTACTAGAGGTAGACAAATCTATCCTTTTACGCTTACTTACATTTCAATATTCATAAGTAGCTGCTGCATTGTCTAACGGCCGTTTTCAATATCCTATCTATCCATAGTTTAAATTACTAGAGGTAGACAAATCTATCCTTTTACGCTTACTTACATTTCAATATTCATAAGTAGCTGCTGCATTGTCTAACGGCCGTTTTCAATATCCTATCTATCCATAGCTTAAATTACTAGAGGTAGACAAATCTTTCCTTTTACGCTTACTTACATTTCAATATTCATAAGTAGCTGCTGCATTGTCTAACGGCCGTTTTCAATATCCTATCTATCCATAGTTTAAATTACTAGAGGTAGACAAATCTTTCCTTTTACGCTTACTTACATTTCAATATTCATAAGTAGCTGCTGCATTGTCTAACGGCCGTTTCAATAACCTATCTATCCATAGTTTTAACTACTAGAGGTAGACAAATCTATCCTTTTACGCTTACTTACATTTCAATATTCATAAGTAGCTGCTGCATTGTCTAACGGCCGTTTTCAATATCCTATCTATCCATAGTTTAAATTACTAGAGGTAGACAAATCTATCCTTTTACGCTTACTTACATTTCAATATTCATAAGTAGCTGCTGCATTGTCTAACGGCCGTTTTCAATATGCTATCTATCCATAGTTTAAATTACTAGAGGTAGACAAATCTATCCTTTTACGCTTACTTACATTTCAATATTCATAAGTAGCTGCTGCATTGTCTAACGGCCGTTTTCAATATCCTATCTATCCATAGTTTAAATTACTAGAGGTAGACAAATCTTTCCTTTTACGCTTACTTACATTTCAATATTCATAAGTAGCTGCTGCATTGTCTAACGGCCGTTTTCAATATCCTATCTATCCATAGTTTAAATTACTAGAGGTAGACAAATCTTTCCTTTTACGCGTACTTACATTTCAATATTCATAAGTAGCTGCTGCATTGTCTAACGGCCGTTTCAATAACCTTTCTATCCATAGTTTTAACTACTAGAGGTAGACAAATCTATCCTTTTACGCTTACTTACATTTCAATTTTCATAAGTAGCTACTGCATTGTCTAACGGCCGTTTTCAATAACCTATCTATCCATAGTTTAAACTACTAGAGGTAGACAAATCTATCCTTTTACGCTTACTTACATAAACCAGTGGGAGGCTCCTTTGCACAGGTTGCCGGCTAGATTATGGGTACCACAACGGCGCCTATTTCTGCCGTGAAGCAGTAATGTGTAAGCATTACTGTGTTTCGGTCTGAAGGGCGCCGTAGCTAGTGAAATTACTGTGAAAATTAGACTTAACAACTTATGTCTCAAGGTGACGAGCGCAGTTATAGTGCCGCTCAGAATTTTGGGGCTTTCAAGAATTCTGAGCGGCACTGCATTGTAATGAGCAGGGCAGTATCAAATCCCATCAGCTGAAAGTCCGGCTCATCTCGTCCCTTATTTTAATTTAAAAAAAATGTGCAGAAGATCCGGTCGACCACCTCGTTACATAATCTGCCCATCTCAATACGTACCTGATTGGTCGTATTTTGTCTCTTTTCTGCACAGTTAAAATTGAATCATCTGGAATATGGACCTAAGTTCCATAAAAAAAAAATGTTATTGTGTAATTCCGCCATTGGCAACAATATTTTCCAGCTCGAATGATCTAAAGAACAATTTGATAAACTGCTGTAGTATCAGTCACTATCTAATCTCAGGTCTTTTCAATGTCTCAGTTATTATTTGAGTTTCGCTTAAAGTAGACCTTTGTTAAGTTGTTCAAATGAAAGTATATATGTATTTGTGTTTTGTGCGGATATGTGTCCATGTTGGTTTAAAATGGATGATCTTACTTTGAAAGATATAATGTCAAGAACAAGACGCAGGCCAATCGATGACGACACTCGGAGTGAGAGTGGGACTATAGATAACGTTGTAAAATCCAGTAAGTGATATTAGAAATGATTGTTAGCGTAGTATATTAATTTTCATTAAGTTTTAATTCGTACTAGAGACAGAAGGATTTTTAAGAATGAACAAAACTTGAATTAAAAAAAACTAATAGGACATCTGGATTCGAACCGGGGTCTTCTGCTTTCCGCATCACCCAATGTCCCATCTGAGCTATTATAGTCTTGTATAAAGTGGCGAAAGTTACCTTTGTATTCTAATGTTATTGTAGCTGTTTCTCATTTTAACACGGATAAAACTACATTTTTTCAAATTGAAACCTAGATCGATTTATCGCCCCCGAAATCCTTCTTTAACAGAGAACGCTTACTATAGTACAGTAGATTTTATAGAATATATGATGCATGTATTTCTAAGTGAAAAAAATATAGTTTCCAGATCAGTAATTACCAACATATCATATACTTACTAAAATCCTATGGTATAAGTATTATTCCAATCGGTTTAGTAGTTTTAGCAGTATAACCGAACAAAAAAACGGCTCTCCATTCATAGTATAGACAGATTTTTGGCACTAATGACAAGCTTCAAAGATCTAAGCAAAAGGATTTGTCACGGTAACCATAACTTGAAAAGGTCTATGAAACCAAAAATATCTACCAAAGTGGTAACTTAACTATTACAGAGATCTCTTACGACAATACATAAAAAAAAAATATACGACAGAGTCCCGCTGACATTGATAACAGAGAATTCTTCTAATCACAACAAGTTCTCCGCCGCGTCTGTCTGTTTGTTCGCGATAAACTCAGTAACTAGAGCACCGATTTTTTTGCTGTTTTCGCCAATGGTAGCGTAGATATATAAATATATATATATATATATATATATATATATAAATTACGTGTCACGTTGTTTGTCCGCGATGGACGGATTTAAATGGGAATGACTTAGACATAGAGGATAGTTTTTATTTCAATTCGGGATCCATAATTATTTTTATTTCCAATATTTGTTTGGACATATTTTCTATGAGAGAATTTAGTGACCCACGGTTTGATAGTTCCGCTGTGAAACAATTTCATTACAACAACAGGGAGCATTTCATACGAAATAATTTTTGTATGTTTTGAAATATTATTGACAAATGCATAAAGAAATTGTATTTTATTTATTATGTTCAGAACAACGTCTGTCGGGTCAGCTAGTATTTGTATATATTAACGATATTTGTTGGAGGTGTCGGAAAAAAATAGGCGCCTGGGAACTTCAAATGAAAACTCTGTCTAAACTCTATCAGGTATAACAAAATAATGTATGGTGGAATTGTGTATCTTATACAAGTCTACAGAAAAGTCCCGGATGGCATATGTCTATCTCTTAAGGATATTCAAATTGAAATATTTTTATTCAAAATAGGATGTGACATCACTTATTGAAAGTCAAAAAACTACCACCCATTCCAAAATGAATGCCTCAGACCTGAGAAGAATGGGCGCAACAAACTCAGCGGGCTTTTTTTTTTTCATCAAATAAATATGTTTACAAAGTAATATTGTACAATTAAACTTATTATTTAGTAGCCTAAGGGCGGTAACTCCATTCCCAATCTGTGGTATCATTAAGAAAGTCATTTATGTTATAGTAACCCTTACCACACAAACGTTTTCAAATGCAACATGTAAAAATTGGCACTTTTAAAGCAGTAATGTAAAAGCTGTTTATACAAATAGTATATTAATACTCATCAGTTTATAAATACTTTATATTACTTTTAAATCAATCGGTAATACGTGTTTGTTTCATTTTAAACTCATTAACTTTGATTTCACATTACCGATAGCTTTAAGACTACATTATTCCCGAATATGTACATAATTTTTTTCTATTGACAGATCAGCGGTCTGTTTGCAATATTGAAATAATCGTTTTTAACTACATGTATATGAATATATGGATTTAGTAAATATACACCAAAATAACATTTTTAACATTTTTTGTCTGTCTGTCTGCTTTTGTTGCGGCTGATCTCTGAAATGGCTTGACCGATTTTGACGGGACTTTTAGTGGCAGGTAGCTGATGCAATAAGGAGTAACTTAGGCGTTTATTTTAGAAAAATTCTTCTATTTTAGAAAAATAAAGTAATGTTGCAATGTCGAAGAAACGGTCTAACTCTAAATATAATTTATATGGCAAAACAACGTTTGCCGGGTCAGTTAATAAAATTGAAGTGCCCTAAACATGATCCCCGAACATAATTATATTTCTTAATATCACTTCATAGTAACAGTGTGTATTTTGTGATAATTAATTAGGAACTTAATGATCATAATAATATATAGTGTACATAACATATTTGTACACTATTCCGATAAGAAAATATAAATTTTATCGAGCTAATATGAATTGAAATAAATGCAACACAATATGAGTATTGAAATTCATAAGCACTATTCCAAAACAATAGATATAATATGCACTAAAAAGTATAAAAACAATTGCGTATTTTTATACAATTTAATTAATTAATCTAATTCGCTGCGACCCGCTCTCGCCTCTTGCCTCCTCACGACTCAAGCACATCTCACCTATAACTTTTTTTTTTATGGAATAGGAGGACAAACGAGCGTACGGGTCACCTGTTGTTAAGTGATCACCGCCGCCCACAATCTCTTGCAACACCAGAGGAATCACAGGAGCGTTGCCGCATAACTATGTATGTAGTTACAAACCTATCTTGGATGAGACCGAAAATAAAAACTTTGACTTTGAAGAGTACAATTGCTTTGTCATGGATCCCGTAATCAGAACCTAACCAAACTCACACCAAACTATCTTTGAAGTATATCCTTTCCAATAAAAAGAGAATCATCGAAGTCGGTTGCCGATATTGAGTTATTCGTTAATTTATCATCCACTTTGTTATGCGTATGTATAGCAAATTTATGACTTTTATGGTTTTATCATGGATGCCATTATCAAATCTGGACCAAATTATAATGGGACAATTGATGATGATTGAATAATTCAAATAAACAAAGAATTATCAAAATCGGAAGTTTTGAGGTAACAAATAAAAAAAACATTCCGACGAATTGAGAACCTCCTCCTTTTTTGAAGTCGGTATAAAATCAATTAAACATGTCATTTACACCGTATCATACTTATAAAGCACTAGAAGATTGTTCTACAAAGTAGAGCTGGTTTGTTATCGGTGGATTTTTAACAGTTTTCTTATTACATTGTTGTTATCTAAATTTGAACGAAATACGTCCCAAGATCCTTTATATAATAATCTGCTGTAGAATGATATTTCATTATGTTTTTAAATTTATTAGCTGAAATCATTAACAAGACAAATTAACAAGAACACGTGTTAAAAGTTAAAGTTTATTGAGTGAAACTATTATTACATCGTCTCAAACTTTTTCGTTTGTGTATTGCATGTCGCGTGACGGTCGGGCGGCGCCTATAGCTCGCAGCAGCTGACCGTGTAGTGTATAAAATTAAAATTGATAAAGCGATTTTTATACTCTTAATGGAATATTATTCCAAAAATTTTTAGTTAAATGTCTATAATGTGAAAAAAAGTTTCACTTTTACCGTGGTTTCATAAAACCACACAATCCTTTTTTATTTTCTTTATATTATTACTAGCTGACCCAGCAAACGTTGTATTGCCGATATTAAAATCGCGATACAAAACTAACTGTTGATCGTTGATGGGTGAAAATTTGAAGCTATATGTATTTTTTAATGGTGACATAATCAAACAAATTTAAAAAAAAAATTGTCAAAAAAATTCGGCATGGACCACCCTTAACATTTAGGGGGATGAAAAATAGATGTTGTCCGATTCTCAGACCTACCCAATATGCACTCAAAATTTCATGAGAATCGGGCAAGCCGTTTCGAAGGAGTTTAACTACAAACACATGAGAACTTTATATATTAGATTATTGTTATATACACTTAATAATAGTTGACGGACTATGTATTCAATGTTCGCGGAAAAGGCAGCTTAGAAGCCATTTTTCATCCGGTTCGTTTTATCTTAGCTAATAGTAATACTAGATATATGTTCTTGGAAATGTATGAAAAGTTTATTGTTTATTAAGAACGGACCAACATCTCTTTTTTTTTATGGAAAAGGTGGACAAACGAGCATACCTGGTGTTAAATGATCACCGCAGCCCACATTATCTTGCAACACCAGAGGAATTTTTTGAAGGTACCCATGTCGTATCGTCCCGGAAACACCGCACAAGGAAGTTCATTCCACAGCTTTGTAGCATGTGGAAGGAAGCTCCTCGAAAACCGCACTGTGGAGATGGTGGGGATGATAACCTAACTTGTGGCTAACTTATCAGCTAACCTATCTTTAGCTAATTATATATATTTGATTAAAGTTAACTATAAAAAGTAGATACACTTATTTATATTGTAATTTGGAGGAAGAAAATCTATAATCGTACATTATGGCAAGTTTGGCTCAAAAAAGCACACATTATTTCTAGTGTTACTTTTTTAATAATGTCATTCGCGTGTTATAAAGAGTTCCTTTGTGAACTTTATATGGACCATTCGAACAGCGAGTTCGAGAGTGGTGGGGGTAATGCACCTGCCTTTCAATAAGGGTGTGCGGCGGCGTCATTACAATCGACCGTTAAGGGTTTTTTTCAAGTGGGAGATGGCCTGGCCACACAGGTATAAGCTGACTATTGAGGGAACGTTGCATTTCATATAATATCAACTGTGTACCTGTGTGGTGTGTGCATATTAAATGCTATCATTCGTAGCTACGCGTGCATAAATCGTGAATGTGCTTAGAATATTGATAAAGTGGCGTTGTTCTAAGACATGAATACGATGTAGACGACGATAAAATATCGAAGAGGGTTTTATAATGTTTAAAACGTCTGCTTTGTCACATTTCTATAGAGTTTTTGTTTTAAATACTGCAGACTATTAATTAGTATCTATTTATCTCAGTATAATATGAATTATAGTTTTTTTTAATGTAAAAGGAGGACAAACGAGCGTACGGGTCACCTGGTGTGAAGTGGAATCACAGGAGCGTTGCCAGCCTTTAAGGAAGGTGTACGCGCTTCATACTGCCAAGTCATTTAATCAAAATATGTTGCATATCAAAGTATACTAAAATTTTTTGAGTTCCTTTTTTTGTGTAACGAAGTAAGTTAGCGATTGAAGTGAGCAGGTAAAAATGGATTGACTTTAGATTATATTGTGTATAGGAAGCAGTAAATTACTGAGGCGGCTATTATAAATAAGTATTATCAGCATCAACGCTATATTTCAAGGCTGATAACAAAATGGTACCGATTTAGGCGGAAATAACAGTGATAGTATATTTATTAATAATTGTGTGCCGATAAGGCGCGATACAAATATTATAATCTAATAAAAACCTGTTCTCGGGGTGAATCCCTCATAATTAGATAACCGAGGGAACGTTGACGACAATGTACTCAGTGCAGTAAGCGACTTACGGCCGTTTCCAATATACTATCGACAGATAGAGATAAATTACAACCATCTACTGTCAGTAATTAGCTGTCAATAATCTGAAACTGTCCCAATATACCCGATAAGTCATTCTTATCGCCTTATATTAGGACGCGTGAATTGAAATTTCCATACAAACTTCCATCGCTGGTAAGCTATACGTCGTCCCACTGACAGACAGCGTGCACGGATTAGTTTATTGGGACAGAAAAGCCAACACTAGTTACGATTTTTATTTCAAGTAAGAGAATAGACTGAATATTGGGAATGGCCGTTAGTTGTTCGTGCAAGTTGTATCGTCAAATGTATACCAGAGCACCATAAGCGAGCAGTACACATGTACTTATGCACGTTCGAGTCGGTACTCGGTATTCCGTAATGAGTGAACGACTCATGTAGAGTCGAATGCAACACGAGTCGCGAAGGGCGACAAAGGCTCGCGGCTTACGAGTTACGGGCCCCCACCCTGGCCGACCGCCTCAGGCCTCAGCCCGCGCTTCGAACTCGACTCGACAGTCGACACCCGCGCGTCAGTCCGTCGCTGTGCGTCCTTTGTGGCGCAACAAGAATGTACGTGCTGAGATTAAATATTTTTAAAATACATGACCGCGTGTGTTTTGTGTTGTGAATACCGTCAGTGCAGTGATTTATATAATATACAATACACCGCGTTGCGAGTGCGACATGGCCGTGTGCAGTTGACATGTCGCTGAGCGCGCCCGCCCCGGCGGTGCGCGGCACAAGGACCAATAGCCTCGACCATCTTGATTTTCAAGAGCGCCGGCAGCTGATTGCGAGCTCATTGTCTCTGACCGATTTCCTACATGTAGGAGCGAAGGAAGTGGCTGCAGTTGCAGGTCTGTACCGACATGTTTGTGGGTGGTAAACAAAGCTCAATAAACAGTGATTATCTTTTCATACACTGGCATTTTTACTACCTTCCTCAACTATGTACGAACAATAAACATCGTAATAAGTATAGTTATGGATTACAATGTAGTTTACAATTAGGTCTGAGGTCATCTCTCAACAGCAATTAATACTGTAATTGAAAATATTTTTGCTTGCTTAATGTTTCACAGTTAAGGTTGTATAATTCGGTTAGAAATAATGTTAGGTCTTGGTCATGTCATCACGTAGTGAATTCAAATGAAATTCTGATAGAGCAATGAACCCTTTTAGTAATGATATTGTATTGTGTACGTGTGGGTATTCTAAACGCTTTTTGCCTTTCTGGATTACTATGGAGTGATTATTTTATTGGCGTATGAAGTTTTATTAGTATACGGAATAACATGAATAATCAGATGATGCCAACGTTACTTCCTCAGGATATGCCCATTTGCTTAGGCATCGTGTTTAGCTTTCACATGACTCATTTCTAATCTCATAGATAGTACCGAGATATAAGTAGATATCATTCATTAGAAACTTTATCAGAACTGCTTTCTCGCAATATTTATCGAAATAGTTATAAGTGTCAGTCACACCAGGATACTAAGATAGATAAGTAATAATAGGTAAAATAAAATCAATTTTCAATTTTAATAGTTATTAACATGGGAACGAGATAATAAGAAAAAGTAATGTCTCAAAATTGTCCCTTTCGGGGTCTCTGACACGTCCTGAAATATTATTAAATTAATAATAATTTAGACAATACTATCTACTAGTAGTTAGTAGTAGGTGTAACTAAATGCTACTCTTTATATAAAACAGTGATCCCATTAGAATAAAGGCATAAAAGGCATTTATTTTCTCAAAATTGATTCCTTTAGAATTCTTTATGATGTCATTTCTAATATACTAGATACTACTACCGCTTCGGAAACAAATGGCGCTCTGAGAGAGAATCATTTTCCGTAACCATGAATTCTACTTCTATTTCTTAAAAATAAATTCTTACGGGCCACCGTATTAATTAAACCTTATAGCCATATAAGATCCCAAAATAGGAAAATGATTTTGTACAACCCTATTTTAGCTTGTACCGCAATAACATAAACATCTACGTATTTAAATGAAGCGTGAAAAGTTGGACGCCAGTTACAGCCGTTTTTGTTGTTTTATTGTAATATTCTGACGGTAAACGAGGATTCCGCTTCATCGCTTGGTAAAAACAAGGGTCGGTGGACTCAACCGTCGCATACTTACATATCGCAACGATTTCATATGCGATTTAACCATATTTAGAGGATTTTTTGTGTTTTAGGGGGCGTTTTATGATAGTCTTACAAAATACATCATAAAAATTTAAAATATACACTAGTAAACATCAAATGTCACACACACCACAGTGATGTTCTGGTGGATTTGTATGAGGGAATTGTAAAATGTCTCCTAATACTAAAATCCAATTGTGATTTAATTTTAAGCATAATCAACAACATTGTGCGTTATAAATTTAAGTAACTAAACGAGACAACAATGACCTCAATATATTATTTATTACTAGTAGTTGCCCGTTGCATTCGCAACTAAAGGTTTTTTCTCAATAAAATGTTTAATATGAGAATAATCGGGAGAGTTGTCATACTGAAACATGCAGGGCAAGCCTGTCAGCCATTAAGTTGGCATAGCGACATCCCATTAAGCACGGACGCACGCCAAGAAAGGGAAGATATTAGTAAGATAATATTTATTATAATACCTTATTGATATGATGATTTTCTAAAGACATAAGGGTAACCTAGATTTTTACCCTGTTGCAACATCACAAATGTATGCTTTAATGGAAACTACATTACAGCAAAATCTAGGCAAGAGGCAACAAATGCCTCTAAACTTCAGAATGACAATTAAGACAAATACTATCCCGAGTCAATCGCAGTCTCCCTGAAAGGTTGCTTCTACAAAGGTCACGTAACGTCGGGATAAATAAATTATAAATAATGTAACTTTTACGGAAATAGCGATGTAAAAAGTGCAATTACAATTATACGCACCTTAATCATAATAATGATATCAGCTAATAAATTTAAAAACATAATGAAATATAATTCTACAGCAGGTTATTATATGAAGGATTTTGGGACATAATTCGTTCCAATTTGGATAAAAACAATGTAATAAGAATCTTGATGGTTTGTCTGTGGGATCAGCGCAATCTTAATTATAACATTTAGTAACTTAAATAGATGTAAAGTTATGGAGTTTTTTATAAACGTGAAGGTGAAATTTTTATACAATAGTAACATTACTTAGGTCTTATTTAAATGTTGATATATAAGATTGTCAATATAATGTTTTTTTTTTAACATTTTTTAAACTTTATTTTATTAGGTTCGTGTCTTATATCTGCTGGTAAACCATTTAAAATATATGGGATTCTCTTTTTTAATGTTCTATCTCCGTAATAATTATTAAGTCTAGGTACTTCATATTTACCATCGGATGTAGACCTTGTCTGGTGAGCACAGTCTTTGTTGGACCAAATTTCTAGTGCTTTATAAGTATGATACGATGTAAATGACGTGTCTAATTGATTTTTGTATTCCTATTTAAATACTCATATTGTATTGCATTTATTACAATTTTCATATAAGCTCGATAAAATTAATTAATTCACGTATTGCCACCGCCATGTTGATTAGAAATTAGAACTCACCACACTGACTGACATTATCACTGCGCCTCGACCGAGTCAAATATAGCAATCAAATATTTAGAACACTGATAAGACATTCTTTTCGTAGATGATTGTTAAACTAATTGGAACAATCAGAACTATTAGAGAAAATTAATTATTAATTAGGGAAAATTTAAATAAGCTGTTAATATTATCTGTGCACTTAGTACTTCGCGGAGATCTTCTCCGCTACAGATAATATTAACAACTTTTTAAAATTTTCCCTAATAGTTCTGATTGTTCCAATTTGTTTAATAATCACCTACGAAAAGATACGTTGCATCACACACAAATTTAACGTTACCAGTAACGCTGACTTTAAGACAGACTGCGGAATTTGTTGCATCAACGTATTCCTTGCCATAGTTAAAGTTAAAAAGTGATATATCAAGTCAATATAGAATATTTATTTGAAACTTTTGACAGTTCACTATGTAGCTATAATACTAACAATAACAAAAGTTTTAACCGGTGTAGAGTGTACCGTTGCGGTTAACAGTTAAAAGTTACGACGTCATCTAAAAATTGTCAAAGGGTGCAACAAATTTTTTGCTTAACCGGTATTTTAACATGTTTGTTATTGCTAAGGTTAGTTGGTGCAAATCCGCCTTTTTATAGATCTTTAAACACAGTCATGGACAAATTTATAGGAACCAAAAGAAAGTGTGTATAAAATAAAATATAGATATTTAGTTTATTACTTCATTTGGTTTTTACTTATTTAAAGTTATTGATCAATTAACAAAATAAGGTAAAAATAAAACTAACAGGAAAGATACATATTTGTGTGCAACATTTTATTCTGTTTTTCCCATAAAGTTAAGGAAAGGTCCTAAGTCTTAACGTGGTAGTTAGTAATCAATACTTAAGTATTTCCCCTTCAAGCTCTTCGATGTGTTTACAATCTCCTTGGCATAGTCCTAAATTATCAATAAAATTAGAAGGAATTACGTACAAAAATAAAAGAAAAACACTACATGCAAAATAATTAAAATTAAATACCAGTTCCGAGGCTCGTTTGCACAGGATGCCGGCTAGTTTATGGGTACCACAATGGCGCCTATTTCTGCCGTAAAGCAGTAATGTGTTAACATTACTGTGTTTCGGTCTGAAGGGCGTCGTACTTAGTGAAATTACTGGGCAAATGAGACTTAACATCTTATGTCTCAAGTTGAGAATTTTACCGCTCAGAATTTTTGGGTTTTGCAAAAATCCTGAGCGGTACTGCATTGTAATGGGCATGGCGTATCAATTAACATCAGCTGAACGTCCTGCTCGTCCTTATTTTCTTAAAAAAAAATAGGTACAATAAATAACAAATGAAAATCGTAAAAAGAAACATTCTAGAACTCTACATTTTTATAGTAATTGTATTTGTAGCCAGTACCTACGCACAATAATTACAACGAGAAAAATCTAACCTTATTCTTGCGTTCCGGTAAATTTGTGTATGAGTGTACTTATAAATATTTTAACGGACACTAGTCTTAGCTCCGACATTTCAACAATAGAGCCCCAACGTAATGGGGCCATTGATTATATATATGCGCACTGCTGTATTATCGGCTATGGCGCTTTGTTAGTTGAAAGTGATCGTTGTCATAGTGTGCTCTACTATTTGTTGGTGTGTGTATTTCTGAGATTCCATCACATTGGCACTATGAAGGTCTAATCGTGATAGGTTGTAGATAAACATAAGTATATGTATAAGCAGTTGCTTATGGAACGTTAATAATGCTTTTTTTTACACCATATGTTTAATCGTACTGAAAAATATTCTATTCATACGTTGTTTTTCAAGTAAAAACTTCTTTAGAATCGTTGTGATTTCATTCAGTCGATGAAACGAAAAAATTCATAAGATTTACGTGGGAGAAAATGAGATAGGAAGCATTATACAGTGTTTTGGTACCAGCTTCGATCAACAATATCAACTGTTGATCGAAGGGTACCAGGCGATCATAGTTGAAGAAGAGATTGTTTTATGTATGACGCGAGTATACTTTAATATATTGTGACGTCATGCGGACGACTTATTACACTGTTAATCGAAGGGTACCAGGCGATCATAGTTGAAGAAGAGATTGTTTTATGTATGACGCGAGTATACCTTAATATATTGTGACGTCATGCGGACCACGTATTACAACATAGACACCAGGAGACCATAAATATGGTAGCAGTGATAGTAATGCTTTCATAGCGGTTGAAATCATGTGTCATTCTAGCAACATGTACCAGGACTTATGCTGTTTAAAGGTTCATGCACAATGCAGTGTTTCTCTCCTAACATGTGTACTTTTGGGAGTCATACTTAAAATGAATTTTGTTTCGGAGAAGGTTTTAGAATAGTTATAATACCTAATATGTTGGTGATTACAGAACCTATATTTTTCTGACCTAGAAATATCTTTATTATATTCGCAATACAAATAATTCAGTTGCTTAACTGAAATGAGACGGAGCGGGGGGTATTTAATTTGTATGGCAGAACATCGTTTGCTGGGTCAGCTAGTATATAAATAAACTTACAAAAATCGATTCCACGACTCTATTTGACCTTGATTCTGAGTGATGCAGGTTTATATTGTGGTTTATTGTTCGGGTGCCTGAATTAAGTGTTTTGAGCCCAGGGATGTGTGTTGTGAGACATTTGTTGTCAGGTTCGATGCGGCGCAAGACATCGAAGTTCAATCGTTAACGATGGTGTAACTTGAACTGCTAAATAAAATGATCTGACCTTTTCTTTTTAATTTGTAAATTAAGAAGAACAAATCTTGCCTGCAAAATGTCAGCCTCCACGTGAAAAATATTAGGAATACTTCACATTGTTTACGTCCAGCTGACGCCATTTAGAAATTTGCTTTAGAAAGTGTATGCAAGTTTTTGACCACATATCGCAGATATCACTGTAGAATCAATAGTAAAGTAATTTCAATGATTATTATTCTTATTAGATAGCTTTTTTTTCGAAAGTGTCAACCTTTAGTTCACAGTCGAGCATTGGAATGAGAACTGCAAAGTACCTAATTACCTTCACGGAGAATCTGATAAAATTCTTAATCTATTTTGCTACTTATACTGGCTCGAAAAATCATTCTTAGACCGTAGCAAGTAGAGTAGCATTCACGGTTTGACTCAGAGCCAAAGCAATAGCTAAACAAGTCCTCACGGACGAGTAAAAAAAGAAGGACTCCGCGCCGGGATATTACAAAGTGAAGCACCGTTATGCTAGTGTGTGTGCGGTTATGGTGGATACTAGTTACACAATTTTTTCTCCCTTAAATAATCATAATATATGGCCACAAATACGTATCGTTTTTACAATTTTTCACAAGGCACGACGGAATTTTTAGAATATTTTATTGAGACGCAAACTGATGTGTCCCAGACGATGACAATTCTCATAATGGCCGCCTATCGGCCTGTAGTAGTGTAAGTGTGTGCGTGTGGCTATTAATTTACACGTTAATCGGCTTGTTTTGGTGCTACACTGTTATATAAGGTGACACGGAGTCCTTATTTTTTTACTTGTCCGCACAGGTCCTATAAAATTTAGTTATCGCCTAGGATTGCGTCGAAACATTTGTATATCTTCGTCAAAATAGTAATAGGATGTAGATGATATTATGCAGGGGATAACGTTGCATGGTTCTTGTTTGATTCTGCGCAGGCCATCTAAAATTGTATAGTATTATATTAAGTAGGCTAAGTTGTTATATCATTTAAAAGATGGGCTGGGAGTTTCTTCACAGTTCTTCACCCCATGTAGCCCCTTTACGAACTGATGTAGCTTCATGACGTTTGCCAAGTGTTGTTGCAATATGTTATGTTATTATCACACCTCTATAGTAAATAAATATGCTTGTATTTCTATTTCGGGATAATTTATTTTTTTGAATAACAGTATATTTATACGTATGTACTATAGTACAATTGATCGCATGTGTGTCTTCCCATAACCTCCATGCAATAATTCTATTGCAGTTGCTATCTATTGCCATGGTATTTTTAACTTCCCGCTAAGGAAATTGAAAATTCTAAAAAAAGGGGAAGTTATGGGTTTTACTTTAATTGAGTTTTCATTAGATCTCGACGTTTTAAGTTTCTAGGAAGCTTCCCTGACTATTCCCGCGATCTGTGTGTCCGTACGTCTGTGTTTGTGTGTGACTTATAACTTTTGAATGGCTCGATTGATTTCGTCGCGGTTGCCACCATTAGAAAAGCCTTGACCAAACTAAGATTTTATATAACTCGGACCGATTCGGACCGGTAGATTTTAAAAATCTCAAAAAATTACGAAAATGTTTTTCTCATATGTGTTTTTTTATAGAATTTTAAACGGCTTTTTTCGGCTACGATTCCAAAAACAAATCAGCTCTTAAACATCAAAAAACCACGTTGATCGCCACCAAGGCTGTCAAAATCGGTTGATTCGTTCGTGAGTTAGGTATTGTTGACGAAAGAGAACCGAAAAAAGTGTTTTCATTCATTCAAAACTTATTGCCGATAAAAATTCAAAAAATAGTGTTTTATTAAACTTTTATCAGAAATGATTTTCAGAATGTTTTTTTAAATTACTCCGAAATTTAATGTCTGTCAAATGCATGTTCTGAGTTCTTTTATAGAATATAAAAACCTGCGGTGATCATTGCCAGTTTGGTCGAAATTGATAAATTTATTCAAGAGATATCATAAAATAAAATTTTAAAACTCAAAAACTTTCTAAAATTCTGTATCGAATCAAATTTATCTTCTCAATATCTCCAAGAAACATTAAAAACTATGTCAATTGTCGTCAAACACTGAAAACATAATATTACTATGTGCATTATAACTTTTAGAATTGATTCATTGATACGTTTTATAAAATTAAATTATAAATAATAAAATAGTAATTGGGGTTTAAAAAACCATAAAAAAGGGTTTGATTAAACTTTTATCAGACTTTTGAACTTGAAGAGCTCAAAATTAACACAAATTATATTTTTTAAACTCGAAGAGCGGGACGTTGTAGGGATGGCCTTTAGGGTCAAAAGTTTTCCTAATTTTTTTTCTTCAAAGTCAATTTGGTGTTTTTTTTTTATTAATATTTACTGAGAGAATATTGTTATACATAATTTGAAGGAGATATCTAAAAATGTGACGCAGCTGTTACGCTCTTAGTTCCAGGTTGTCTGTGAGGACTTATGCACGCTTTGTGCTCCCTTGATATATCAATCAATTTCGCAACATAATCTAACAATAAGATAAAAGAGGAACGGTTTCATTATTAGAAATATTGAATCAAAATCTAGTATATAGGTATTTGGTTCATTTACTTATTGCTTCTAAGAAAAAATTGCATTCAAATAAAATTTGAAGGATTTCCTAGATACCCCGTTAGAATTGCCACGACTCGTATTAGTTTTAAGTTTCATATTAAATGAAATAGCTTAGTATAGAGGCTTGGTAAATATATTTTTTAAGAAAGTAGATGTGTGAGGAGGTCAAACGAGCGTTCAGGGTTACCTGATGTTAAGTGATCAGAGGAATTAACCGAGTATTGCCGGACTTTTAGAAAAGTGGATGCGCTTTTGGAAAGCCTTGTCGTATCGTCCTATAAGCTCAATTCACAGTTTTGTTGTATGTGGAAGAAAGTTCCTTGAAAACTGAACTGTAGAGGAATATCAGACATTTCCATTATCCAGACATTTTTATAGTATTTCACAGTTTCTATTATCCTTATGCGACCAACTTGTACTGACCTAACAAATATATTATTCTTATAATAATAAACTGGAGTCGGAGCAGGTAGATGCACCTTAGAATTTTATTAGTATTTTATTTTAGTAATAATCTATAAATATATAAATGAATTGCTGTTCGTTAGTCTCACTAAAACTCGAGAACGGCTGGACCGATTTGGCTAATTTTGGTCTTGAATTATTTGTGGAAGTCCAGAGAAGGTTAAAAGGTGAATAAATAGGAAAATGCTGCTAAATTAAATGAAAACAACAAATTTGTTTTTCCTTTGATGTGTCCATTATAATTTCGCACGGACGCACGGTTTGACAGTTCTGTTGTGAAACAATTTCATTACGACAGGCAGGGTGCATATTTAACGAAGTAATTTTTGATGTTATGATATATTATTGACAAAATCATATAAAAATATTATTTTATTTATTATATACAGAACGTCTGTCGGGTCAGCTAGTGTATAATAATTATTTAGGGGTATTGTTTTTGATAATATTCATTACTCTCGCGTATACAGTGCTGCATGCACATAATTATGTAACTTCTCATGAGGCGGGCACTTTCGGATTTTCCAAACATTTCGCTCGTTTTTAGGGTTCCGTACCTCAACAGGAAAATACGGAACCCTTATGAGATCACTTTGTTGTCCGTCAGTCTGTCTGTCGAGACCCTTTATCCCGGCTTGATATTACTGGACATATAAACGATATACCCAGGCTTACAGTCTCTTGAAGCTGTCAATCAATTTCTAAGTTGATGTTAAAAAAAATACGGTCGTTTATGCTGCAAAATGTGTAGATATATTTCGTCTTATACTACAAAAAAAAGGGAAAAATCTATTACTATACATTTGTAATAAAATCATAAAAAAATTCTGAACCTCGAAGGGCGAATCCGACTCGCATTTGTGCCCTCGTTTTAACTTTAAACTGTTTTTTTGTTGAACTGTAAACTTGCAGTCGTAAATTTATAATATTTCCTTTTGTTACAGCCAAGAAGCAGAATGGTTCAGCGGTTCGTACAAATAGTCTGGGTTCCGGCGCGCGTACACCTCCCGTTGAACGAACCAAGTCGAAATTCTCGGCATTCGGTAGGCTATTCAAACCCTGGAAATGGAAACGGAAAAAGAAATCAGAAAAATTTGAAGCCGCATCTAGAAGTAAGTAGCGCTATAAATTTATACTCGCTTTTAATGTCGAACCTTTAATTTAAGATTATATTATTTAAAATCGAATATTTCTCCTTTGTTTTCTTCGAATATTCATTTTAATATCCTGTGATATTAACTAGTCGTCGCTTAGAGGTCGAAATTCGACCATAGTTCATTTTATTTGTAAGTTTGTACTTTATAAGGGTTTGTCCAAGATCTCTATAGTATGTGTGTAAGTGTGTGTAATACTTATTTTATTAATGTAATATATTATATTATTATTTAATTAAAAGGCATTTTATATACCTAAGAAACTAGGTTTATGCACTTCTTCCCCATAAAAAATTTAACGGCCGTACAAATATAAAGTTATACCTGAGGATAAAGAATTAGAATATGTAAAATGTTCACTATATCGCTGATAACACTGTCAATACAATGATAATTCGGAAGTTTTCCAAATGTCAAGCAGCCTTGAAAATAAACACGGGAAACTTTATAAGCCAATCATAAGCAAAATATCTATTTGTAAACATTTTGCATATTCTCGGGTATAACTTTATACATAGGTTATTTTTAAGGCAGTTAGAAAGAAAAAATGTTTATTTGTATCAAATTACGCGCTCATCAGTTCGCGCAATTTTTTTAAAAGTAGAACGTAGTTTTCGCTTTACGTATGAATATATAGAGATCCACATACATAGAGTATAGAAAATGATTACTTTCATAACAATACCCAATCGAAAAATACCGATACGTCTTTACTTTTTATTGAAGAAAATAATCAGACGAATTAGCTAGAAATTACAAAAATCAGAAATTGAATTATAATTTAATATTTTAATCGGATCGCTCTATTAGGCTTGCCAAAGAATATATATATATATTCTTTTCTTCTTTCTTCTTTTTAAATTTCCGTTAACGAATACATAAAAATAAAGTGAACCTTTCGAGTTCAAGGTTCAAGTCGAAATTTTTGACTTAAATCAAAACCGGTTAGTTTATGAAATGCTTTAACGAGTAAGACTCATAAATCTTTTGTTATTTTGAATAAAAAACCATACCAAGTGTAGCATCAGCCTTATTAATTATTGTAAATCGGAAAAATAAACTAAGACAAAGAAGTATTCTAGTAGGCTTCATAAGATACATAATCGCTTTAAGGGTAAATGTATACACTTCTATAATAAAGTCCCAGCCACTGTTCAGGCATTATCTATAAATAAATTTAAATGTTTTATAAAAAAATGGCTCTGTCGTAAATCCTATTACTCCGCTGCTGAATATCTAAATGATCGGACAGCCTGGGACTAGATTGTGTTTATTTAATAGCGATAGAAATGACTGTACAATATTGTATATTTTTATTCAAAAGAGCGCAAAAAAGAATGCTGGGAGAGTTTCGTGCGCCGCTTCTTCTCTCTCAGAGCTCCGTTTGTTTCCGAAGCGGTAGTAGTATCTAGTAGTTATTAGAAATGACATCAAAAACGATCAGAAACGGCTGGGCATTGTGACTAGGCTCTCTACCATCCGCTTGCGTAGGGTCCTAGAATACTTCGGCCACATCGCCAGAAAGGATGAAGTCAACCTGTAGAGACTGATGGTAACAGGGAAGGTGGAGGGAAGAAGACCAAGAGGTAGGAGCCCCATGCGATGGATTGATCAGATTCGCACTGCCCTTGAAACCACTGTCCACGACGCTTTACACTCTGCTTCCGACAGGGGCAGATGGCGGCAAATAATACGCAAAAAAGTACTCTGTCGAGATGATCACGACCCTCAGCACTGAGGAAACCGACGCGAGGAGGAGGACCTCGTTATGAACCTAAATAAATATAGCACTAGTGTTAAAGTTAATAGAGTTTATTCTGGCTCCGTTATTTTATTACCAAACTTCTATTGATCACCCACTCATAAAATTTGTCCTTACGCTCGATACAAAATACCTACGGTAAAAAATCTTTGTTTATTCCAAATCTCAACTACGACTAACTAGTTCAATCAACTATATGATGATGAAACTATGCAGAAATAATTAAGAAACTAAACTAAAACTAATGCTATAAGAATATATTAAACATAAAAGGCATTTATTTTCTCAAAATTGATTCCTTTAGAATTATTTTTGATGTCATTTCTATTCTTTGCGCTCTTTTTAATAAAATATACTCTCATTGCTATTGCTATTAAATAATCATAATCTAGTCCCAGGCTGTCCTATCAATTAGATATTCAGTTGTGGAATAGTAGGATTTATGACAGAGCCATTTTTATAATAAAACATTTAAATTGATTTATAGATAATTCCAGAACAGTGGCTTGGACTTAATTATAAAAGTATATGTACTCTTAGAGCTATTATGTATCTTGAAAGGAAGGATCAGCACTAATAAAATACTTGTTTCTTAGACCGCTGTATATATTATGGTTTATAACGGATATTTTAAGTTGCAAACTGTGGGCCTACTATACCTTAAAAATGACATCGTTACAACATGGTAACAGATAACAGTTGGATGGGAGGGTGGACTGTACCCTTCCAAAGTTCTCCTTTGTGGATCCGCTCGCGATTATGTTAAACGTTTTATTAGAAAACTGAACTGAACCTAAAAGTCGATACATAAATAGCCGACGACGTTGTTCTGTACCATAATAAACAAAATACTGTTTTTTTGCACGTCAACGGCACACATTGTTCGAGATTGGCTCGAGTACGCCCATTTGGGTTTCGTATTAGCTACCGCACTTTGCGCCTACGCCTGCGGTATCTAGTTGGACCTATCTTTAATCTAATGCTTTGTAATAATATAATTTCTTGATTTATTTCAATGATACAATTGTTAGACATGCGGGCCTATCCAACGGAAAGAGCTGCGTTGATATGAATTTAAATGATAATATAAGATTTCCGATTGAACGGCCAGTGGTAGGCAATTATTCAATTGATTGACGATTGATGTACTCAATGCTTTCTTAACCACAAATAACGCGCGGTTACAAAGTCATGGCCGTGATAATAACTTTCATTTGTGGTTATTTTTATTGACGAGGTTAATTTTATATGACAACTAGCTGCCCCAGCAAACGCTGTATCACCATATTATAAAGTAATTAAAATTAAAAAAAAATTGGGGTATAAAAAATAGATGACGACCGATTCTTAGACCTAATATATCTATACTAATATTATAAAGCTGCAGTGTTTGTTTGTTTATTTGAACGCGCTAATCTCTGGTACTACTGGTCCGATTTGAATGATTCTTTCAGTGTTGGGTAGTCCATTTATCGAGGAAGGCAATAGGCTATGTTTTTTTTTCAAAATTAGGGATCCGTAATAAAATTGTTATTTTGTAACACACGGTGTAAAATCGAAAACCTATTTTTGCGTGCGCTGCAAAACGATTGACAATAGAACAAAATGATGTACAGGCTATAATATAGGCAATATTTTATTACTTATAAAACTATCGCGTGAATTATACTTTATATGGCAAAACAACGTTTGCCGGGTCAGCTACTCGTATATAAAATTTATCGTACTACAATAATCATTATATTTGATCGCTATCTTGCAACTCTATTGAGTATCTGTGTATGGAATAGAATAATATTAAAATCGCGATACAAAAATAGGTGTTATTCGTACACGGGCGACTCATGATGACTCATAATTAAAAATTAAAAATAAATATTTAGGGTGGGTGACCCTTATCATTTAGGGGTATGAAAAATAGATGTGGGCCGATCCTCAGACCTACCCGATATTCACACAAATTTTTAAACAAATTGGTTTAGCCGTTTGTGAGGAGTTTGGTAACAAACACCGGGACACGAGAATTTTATATATATCTTAGATAATTTATGCGTTTAGATAGAGTCTCTTGCTGTTACACGACCGATAAAAACAGGCCGGGAATATTAGATTAGTGTGCGTGACAATTTACGTATAACACTCGCGATTTGTATGACACTTTGTGTTAGTGTGCGTGAATTTCTCAAAATGGAGACTTGTTCTAAATTAATATTTTTTCGACGTTTTCACAGCTGTCGTAGTCTACCTAGACGTATAAATGATCTAAGGATAATATCATTAAAATTCTTATGAACTAGAATAAGTATGGTTACTAAAGCTGAGATCCATAGAGCGTACTCAGACTTTGCTCAGAATTTACTTACGTAAAACTTGCCGAGTTCAAGCTTAGCGTAATCTTTGATATCGTTTTTATAGTAATTTGACAGCTGAAATTATGCCGAACTTAGCTAAGAGAGTTTCTTGCGCCGCTTCTTCTCTCTCAGAGCGCCATTTGTTTCCGAAGCGGTATTAGTATCTAGTAGTTATTAGAAATGACATCAAAAAGAATTCTAAAGGAATCAATTTTGAGAAAATAAATGCCTTTTATGCCTTAATGTCTTAAAGACACCTCAGTAAAAAGTCAAGTTAGCGTTTTATCACACTAGTTTTATGTAAGTTAAGTGTAAGTACGCTGTACATAGTCCTAAGCGTTTTATCACACTAGTTTTATGTAAGTTAAGTGTAAGTACGCTGTACATAGTCCTAGTCTCAGTGCCCACCTCAATAGGGCTTTTTGTTTTGAATCATTTATTTATTTATATGGATTAAGGCCTAACAGCAGTTAAGACAATAAAACTTATAAAAAAGCAACAAAAGTGTATGTAATAATTACTAATTGTTAACTAATTATAGGTAAACACCGCATAATATAATATAATAATAATAATATTGACACAATTTTTACACAAATTATCTTGCCCCAAGTTAAGCATATATAGCCTGTGTTATGGGTTACACGACAATGATATATTTAATACAATATACTTACTTAAACATACATAAATACATTTAAACATCCATGACTCGGAAACAAACATCTATATTCATCATATAAATGCTTGCACCTACCGGGATTCGAACCCGGGACCTCTAGCTTAGTAGGTAGGATCGCTAACCACTCGGCTTTACAGGTTGTCATGCATTGATACTACGGTATTAACCGTCCATAGCTAAAAGTTATAGTACTTATAGATTATTAAATTTTTGTACAACGCGTAACCTAAACACAAAAATATATGATGATGACACGCCCTTCCTTAAGAGGAACAATCGTTGCAAAGTATAAAAATTGAACACTTTAATTGATTTTGCAGAAGTTTAAATTTATCCGTTAGTGAATTGTTTAGATTCATTAATCAGTCATCGTGAAAATTGTATTTAGTTGTGTATTCAATTAGAATAAGTAATATGTGTTTTATTGAATATTTAATTGATGATGTCTTTTGCAGCATTAGAAAGGAAGATATCCGTCCGAGCCAATAGAGAAGAATTAGTTCAAAAAGGAATACTTTTGCCAGAGAGTCCCATCACTCCCGTGCCGGAATCTAGTAAGATTATTATTATAAAGCAAAACTTTAATCACCATGATTATTGCTTATCTTTACTATTATTCTCTTACGGCCGTTCTCAATATACTATCTACAGATAGAGATAAATAACTACCTTCTACTGTCAGTAATTAGCTGTCAATAATCTGAAGCTGTCCCAGTATACCCGATAAGTCATACTTATCGCCTTATATTGGGCCGCGTGAATTGCAATTTCCATACAAACCTCTATCGCTGGTAAGCTTTACGTCGTCCCATTGACAGGCAGCGTGTACGAATAAGGTGAGTTACCGTCGATAAGTTTATTGGCACAGAAAAGTCAACGATGGTTACGATTTTTATCTCAAGCAAGAGGTAGACTGAATATTGGGAACGGCCGTTACTCTACTAAAATTTTCAAATCTTATTCATAATAACACCAACTGTTTGTCAAACCTATTTTAGGTGTCCAGTCATATTGTCCCTTTTTGTCATTCGTCATTATGTACAGTTTATTATTTTTAAGTACGTTTCCTTTGGGATTACCTAGTTTGTGTATACGTCATTATGTTATTGTTCCGAATTGACAGAGAGGGACAAAGCAGTTCAAATAGATTTAATAAGTAGTGGGGTTATTATTAATATGGGGGCACTTTCGCCTTCTTACAAGTGCCCCTTAGTGCTAGCTATAAAATGTTTACTTGTGTGTCAAGCCCTTTTCTTAGTCGCAGTAATATCGAAATACAGAAATCATCTTTTCTCTCATTGACATTGTCCAAGTACTCAATGTACTGTACTGTAATGTACAAGTGCTAGCGGTAGATTTTATATGGTCGCTTCACGTGTCTTTCATCTTTCCCTGGGTAACTAACGTTCTCATGTAGAAACATCGAGTTCTGAACGCTTTGTAATTTATAATAATAAGGGACGCTACGAGCTGTACGTTCAGCTGATGGTAATTGATTCGCCCTGCCCATTACAATGCAGTGCCACTTAGAATTCTTGAAAAACCCAAACATTCTAAGCGGCACTACAATTGCGCTGGTCACCTTCGGATATTTGATGTTAAAGCTCTGTTCAAACTGAGGCGAATAACTCGCGGGACTCGGGACGGAAGCCGCTCGCGCCGGTTGTGTCAGCTAACTTGTATGGGCGTGTTCAAATTGACGCGAGCAGTCGCTCAAGTTGAAGCGAAACAAGAGCGGGACGCCCGGTGGGATTGTTTGATCTCACAATGCGTGATGTTTCTCCACTGAAGAACCAAAAATGACATGCGGGTAGTCGCGTCAGTTTGAGAGGCTAAGCGAGCGAGCGAATTACGCTTAAACGCGTCTCCCGCGCGTTATTTGCCCAGTTTGACCAGAGCTTAAGTCTCATTTGTCCAGTAATTTCACTAGCTACAGCGCCCTTCAGACCGAAGCACAATAATGCTTACACATTACTGCTTACCCATAATCTAGCCGGCATTCTGTGTAAAGACGCCTTCCACTGGTAAATGCTCTAAGTCATGCCCTTACGACACCCTTCAGGTCTTCCCTATTCTTTTTATACCCCGGGGAAGCACCGGTCTTAAATCTCTAATCGGTTCGTCAACAAGTTGCTAAATTTGACACTTGCTCTTATAACGAGTGGGTTTGTATTGTGTAACGAATTATGCTGAGTGACCGAAGTTTTTCTGTTCAGTTGGCATGATTTATGCTTTCTATTTTAGTTGCGTAACACACGGCCACCGTGATCTGTGTGTAGGCTTATCTCATTCAACTTTTGGCTGTGTCCGCTTCCCTTTTATCAGATGTTAAATAACTCACTTTTGATCTGTGATGAGAAATCTGTTCCATTAAATCTTCCGTTTTTAGGTTCCTGTTTCCTGGTTCCTGTTCAATAAGACTCCGCTATCAGCCCGTTCCTCAGTCTTTCAGTGGGCTGTATTTGTATATATATATATATATATATATATATACTAGCCGTAACCACCCGCTTCGCTGGGAAAATTTTAAATGGAAATGAATTTATTTCATGAATTTGAATTCGAAAATTTCGCATCGAATAGTGGTAGTTTCATGTCGATACGATCAGTGGTTTATGCGTGATTGAGCCTCAAACAAAGACCATTTTCACTATATATATAATACGCAACAGTTAGTTCGCTGGAATTTATCAGATTGTGTATTACCATTTCCGCTGTTACAACAAATGGTAAAAACAAAGATTGTGAATTCCATAACTTAAAATTCTTGCATAGGTTTTACAATTGCCGCTTCCATAATAAAACTAAGGTTAAGGTCTAAATTCCAATATGGTCGCCACGCAAATTTAAAAACGGTTCTTTTTAACCGACTTCAAAAAGGAGGAGGTTATCAATTCGATCGGTATTTTTTTTTATGTATATACACTGATTACTCTGAGATACCGATTTACGTAATTCTTCTTTTATATGATGCGAAATAGATGCCATTTGGTTCCATAAACATTATACATAGTTTGGTCCAGTAGTTTTCATTTTATGAACATTTATATGAAAATTTTCGTCTACCTGGATGACATAATTGTTTTCTGTGTACGTCTTTTTTTTTGAGTTTTCATTCAGGTTGATTATTATTAACTGACACTAAAACGTACCACATACAAATAATAGTATTTTAGTAATATTAAAGGTAAAGGTTTGCATAAGAGGTGTATTAAATTAAATTTTTACTTACACTTTTCAGTTTTTGAAGTCGGTTTTTTTAAACGTGGTTTGTTTTTATTATAAAAGTATAAAGTAGGTACATATTGTTATATCTTGAGCGATGATTCGAAACCCTACGGTTCCCTATAGTGATATTGTGTTGTGTGTATAGATGAGGAGTCACCCGGCTACGGAGATGATCGCGACAGCCGTGTGTCCCACGAGCACAGTGGAGGTGACCGGTTGCCGAGCCTGCACGGTCAGGGTCCGTTCAACTCGCAGTACGCGCAGCAGCAGGCGGCGGCCATAGCGGCGGCGGTCGCGGCCGCAGCGGCAGCCCATCACCACCACCACAACAACAACAGTATCGGTAAGCATATTGCACCAGAGTATTTTGAGTTGCACTCGAATATTCCAGAATGTTCCGACTACGTTACTATCTAATACAATATTTGTGCTGCAGAAGAGGGCTATTCGCGCTATTTATAACCTAGGTCCTAGAGAATCATTGAGAGCAAAATTCAAAGAAATTAACATCTTGACTGTTGCTTCTCAATATATTCTTGATAATGTATTGTATGTTCATAGACACATAAGTGAATTTGCCAGAAACTGTCATAACCATAATGTTAACACCAGGAACAGACATAAACTGACGATGCCTACTACTCGGCTAAGTCGAGTTAGTAAGTCTTTTGTGGGGCGATGTATATGCTTTTACAATAAAATCCCAGAAAATGTTCAGAACAAAAGTATTACGTTATTCAAAAGAATTGTTAAAAAACGTTTGTGTGGTAAAGGATACTATAACATAAATGACTTTCTTAATGATACCACAGATTGGGAATGGAGCGACCGCCCTCAGGCTATTAAATAATAAGTTTAATTGTACAATGTTACTTTGTAAATATTACTTTAATTGTAAAACATATTTTTGATGGAAAAAAAAGCCCGCTGAGTTTGTTGCACCCATTCTTCTCAGGCCTGAGGCATTCATTTTGGAATGGGTGGTAGATTTTTTGACTTTAAATAAGTGATTTCACATCCTATTTTGAATAAAAATATTTGAATTTGAATTTTGAATTAAATAATGACGTTTCGTATTACGGCCGTTCTCAATATACCATCTACAGATAAAGATATATTACTACCTTCTACTGTCACTATGTATATATACCCGATAAGTCATTCTTATCGCCTTATATTGGGACGCGTGAATTGTAATTTCAATACAAACTTCTATCGCTGGTAAGCTATACGTCGTCCCATTGACAGGCAGCGTGTACGGATAAGGTGAGTTGCTGTCGATAAGTTTATTGGGACAGAAAAGTCAACGATAATTACGATTTTTATCTCAAGTAAGAGATAGACTGAATATAGAGAACGGCCGTTAGTAGATTGTGGGTAATCAACAACGTCCCACAAGTTGCATTGAGCATACTATTTTGTATTATAAATGCGACGATTTATGTATTATTTCCATATTCGTTTTTAAACTTGTAACTAAACTTATAGATCTATTTTTAAATTAAACTGTCAGACGCGTCAACCTCAATTCGGTTGTTTCGATTGTGTTTCTTTTTCTTGTAATTATTTTAGCAATTTTAGCTAAATTTGAGTGTGCCAAGTTAACTTTTCGCGCTCAAACAACAGTTTCATTTACGAAAAACCGCACGCGTTATTTTAAAATGGGCAAACGGCTCTTTAACAACCGCAACAGCGAACGCCAAGATACTGTTTTTCCCACATGAGTAATAAATGACATGCATTTCACGCAAATTATTTCGCCCCAAATTATTTATTAGGTGACCATAGCCTATATGAACTACCTGTACCAGATAACGATATATTAAATACTAGCTGAGCCAGCAAACGTTGTATTGCCATCATAGTTAGCAACTGTAGTTAATCTACCAACTATAGGTAGCTAAAATTAAGTTTGTTTTTTATCTCCTGAGAAAGTTAGAAAGATACAAAGATTCTAATTAGTTATTCATTTTAAACTATTCTTTCAATATGATTTTTGAACGACGGGGGACACATCAAAGGAAAAACAAAATTGTTGTTTTTATTTAATTCCTAAAATTTTCATATTAATTCACATTTTAAACCTTCTCTGGACTTCAATTAATTCAAAACTAAAATTAGCCAAATCGGTCCAGCCGTTCTTGAGTTTTAGCGAGACTAACGAACAGCAATTCATTTTTATATATATATAGATAATAAATAAATAAGAATAAAAGATGAAATCAATTTCAACCAGCTGACTGAATATTTTCGTCTTCCTTGTATTAAGCTGCTCAATAACTTTTGTATTAATTTACATTTACTTTTTTGACTTACTCGTGTAAGGCAATGACTATATGACGTTTGATTATGTTTGTTGCATCATTTTACATATTATATTGTAACTGAAATGATTTGTAAATCGATGGAAATGTAAATCTTGATATAAAAGAGTGGCAATGAGTTTCTTGCTACTTCTTCTCATTAGCTCAACCCTTTACGAAGTAGCGGTAGATACAATAATTCAATTAATAGTCATTTCCGTGATCTACATGAATAAAGTGATTTTGATTTGATCTGATTTCATTTCTCATCTAGCATAGGGTCTGCCTCTTTTACGTACCCCTTGAGGTCCCTTCCATGCAGTAACCTTTTTGGTCCATCTTTCGTATACCAGGGCATCCGTTGCCTTCGTGTAGTTACCTATTTGAGCGTGATGTTTTTTTCTCGGACTTTCTTCTTTCTTCTTCTTCTTTAGCCGTTCTCAACCTCTAAGGTGTCCTCAGCCTCAACCTCCTTCAGCTTATTCCATCTTTTCTGGTCTTGAGCAGCTTCCAACCACTTTGTTCCCGCCAGTCTTTTGATATTGTCGTACCAACGCATCTGCGGTCTTCCTCTCGGGCGTTTCTCACCCCACGGTCTCCATTCTATCACTGCCTTGCACCACGAGCCATGCTTGCGGGCGACATGGCCAGCCCATTTCAATATCGCAACACGGACATTTTTGGACTTTACGTATGTTTAATAACATGCTGCTTTCCAAAATGCGTTATCATTTTATTTTTTATATTGTTGTTAAACTTCCAGGTTTAGCACGCGTATGTTAAGCGACGACCACGTTATTGTTACATTAAATACTTAACGTTAATTAATACATATAAACATCCATGGCTCGGACACAAACATCAATATTAATCATTTAAATGTTTGTGCCAAAAAAGCCATGAGGCTTACTAAGCCTCTACCTTTTTGAGTTTCGTAATGGCGCACACCATTTTCCGTTTCAAAAAACTAATGTTCGCAATATTCTAATACATTGCGTAATGTTTAATTTTTTCGAAAACGGCAGCGCTTAAAATTCGTGGTGCGAGACTCATGGCTCGAATACATTAATTAAAATTTTGTTAAAATGAGCTGGTGCTGGTGATGTTCATAATATGAACCTTATCAGCAATAGTCATGAGCTTAGATAATTTATACATCTAGATGGCGCCTCTTGCTGCTTGACAACAGATAAAAACAGGCCAGGTTTATTACTTTAGTGTGCGTGACAAGCTACGTCTTACACTCGCGCTTTTGTATGTCGCTTTGAGTTAGTGTGCGTGCATTGCTCAAAATATAGGTTAACAGTCAATCTCAATTTTTCGGACGTTTACACAGCTGTCGCAGTCTTTCTAGACGTATAAATGATCGAAAGTCGCGAGGCCCGTATTCTAATTAATTCTTATTCGACGTTCCTGTATTTGAGAAATAATCAATTGTCCTTATATATTTATACACTTATTTGAGAGTAAAATAATAATTAATATATTGAAATTCAAAAGAATGACTATTTAAATAATACATATGCATAAGTTCTAATGTTTTACTTGACTGGAATGGCAAAAAGATAGAATCGTGCTAAGCGTACTCATGGAGCGGAGAAAAGCAGCTTGTGGCGGGAATTAGCGGTTTCCTGACGAGGCCGTTCACCCTTAGCTATCCCCGCCGCATTGCTGAAACCCGCACATTGGATATGTTCATGAAAATACTATGATTTTTATAGCGTCCTTGAAGTTTCTTTTACATAATATTTTCTCTTGCTTGGCAGGGGCGATAATTTATTTGAACAGATGAAGCAAGAAAATACACTATAATTTATGGTCTCTTTTTCTTAAGGAAAATATGTGGTTTTTGCTGTAGGGTAAAGAGTTCAATCAATCTGAAAATTTGTGGAATTGACAGTTTTTGGTGATAAACTAAATTCAATATCTGAAAAAAAAAGATTCCATTTAATGGTAAAGAACTTGCGGGCTTAATACAAATAATGGAGGCCCGTTTAGCTGCTACTACTGTAAGACATTTTATGGTCAACCCTACACTTAAATATATCGGCTTTAAAAACTTGTCCCGGCAATTCGTGTCGATATAGTCTTAAGTCTAGATGGGGGTGGGGGTTGCGGGTTCTCAGGGTGGTTGCGCGGGGTCGCCGGGGCCGCGCGGGGGAGGGAGGGTTGAGGCTCAGTGCTGGCTCGCTCGCGCCCGCGCTCACCCGCACGCAACTCGCACTCTTCAATACACCATAACCTCACTTAACTATCATAACACCCCGCATTGATCCTTATTAACTACTCTTATACTGACAATAGTGCTAAATATAGACGTCATAATCTATCCCATCCATAGGAACTATTATTGCGTGTTTTTGTGTCGAATCTATAATAATAAAAACTATATTATTAATAATTAACGCGACGACATTAATTTGTGTACTATATACGCTTGAAATGTGAGCCGTAGAAGGGGTAGTTGAGCGCGAATGAGCCGGTATCGATCTGCAGCGGTGCCGGTGTTAGCACGCGATCGCGCCCGTTGCAACGTGCGCCTGTGTGTCGCTGCGGTGCGGTCATCACTTGTCGTCGACTTTAATACGGCTAATAGAATTAAAAAGTCAATGTACCGATAGATACTACGTCATACAATACGCACAATCTTAAGAACGTTATCAGTGAACAGTTAATGATAAGTGATTGTAGTTTAGTCGCAACGTATATTTGTAAATAGGTCAAAGCGTCGAACGAGAAGATTTTAATTATACTGTACATATCATAGACAAAATAATTGTGATTAATGATTGTGGTGCTATATATCTGTGGAATATCTACCAGCGGGAGTTATATAACTGATGTTTTGGGGACAAGTTCTACATAAAAGGGTCGGTTAAAGAACATAGGAGTTGAAGGTGTGCGGAAAGCTTTCTACATAGGCCTAAGCATCTAGAAACTTTAACAATTTTATGTCATTTGTAGTGAATTGTGTGCTGATAAGTGTCCAGGATATACAGAGGTGGTTGTGAGTAGTGTGCTATGGGAACTGTATGGGGTAGAGTGTGGGTGTATCCATGATAGATCGGTGGTTGTGGCGGACGAAGTGTCTCGGGCTCCGCTTCGCGGCCGGCGTGTGCCGCCGCCAGCCCCGCGCCTGTCCATGATGGGTTACATCATGGGTTGTGCATGCCTGAGAGGTGGGTAACGTGGGTCCATGCATGCTATTCATACAAGCACTATAGGTACTCGATAAGTAATGAGGTTATTTATATGCGGCTTCTAAGGAACTTTCTTCCACATACCACAAAGCCTTCGATTGTGGCTTCCTTGTGCGGTGTTTCCGGGACGATACGGTCCACATGTCCACACCTTGATTCGTGCTTTTTGTTGAATTTTGGGACACCACAAAAATCCATAAAATTTTGCGTAAACTATATTTATTATGTTTTGCTTATATCATTGCCTATGTAACTTGGGATCTAATAAAGCTTAACTCAGAATAAGTCAGATAGAAACACGGGGTCAAGGTCTGTGAAGAAGAACGTTTTGTGTTTCTCAAGATATGACCATGGACGTGTATTTAAATTGTCAACATGACGTCAAAACTTCACGGTATACTGAACCCATCGGTTCATTCGTAGTGTGTCTGCCTTTGCATTTTGTATGTATCATATCTTAGTTGGCAGGCTTAGGCTAAGATCTATAGAATGTATTTAGAATTTGCTCAGACTTACGTAAAAGTTAGACAAGTTTTACGTAAGTAAAGTCTGAGCAAAGACTATTTACGCTATATAGATCTCAGCGTTATACTTCACAAATGTAAAGATGGAGAAATATCGACTATAACTCCATCGGTTAAGGCTTTATAATTCTCTAGAATTACCTTTTCTAATGTAAACAATTGTATAATAAAGTCCACTATTCAGGCATTATGTATAAATAAATTTAAACGTTTTATTAAAAAATGGCTCTGTGGTAAATCCTACAACTCGACAGCTGGGACTAGATTATGATTATTTTACAGCAACAGCAATGACAATACAATATTGTAAATTTGGTTCAGAAGAAAAGAACAAAAAGAAATGCTGCGAGAGTTTCTTGCGCCGTTTTTTCTCTCTCAAAGCGCCATTTGTTTCCGACGCGGTAGTAGTTTCTAGTATATTAGAAATGACATCAAAAAGAATTATATAGAAATCAATTTTGAGAAAATAGAAAAGAAGGCATAAACGGTATGCCTAAGGTAACTCTAGATTCGTGATGTCTAGATTTCCCTTTGACAATAGGATCTACCTAATAATATCACAGTAGACATATGTCTACTGTGATAATATGCACTCTTCACGCCATATAAGAACGAGTAGAATAAGATTCGTAGTGACATAGTTGATCCGCGAGACCCGTTAGAGTTCGTCGTGGAATTTAAATACAAACCGCTGTTATTAACGTAAGGTTCATTTACGTTCACCTTGGCGCGTGCCGTAATAAAACGTTATGTGTGAAATCGCTTCTCTATTTTGTATCTATTACCGTTATTTAAGTGTAGCGGTGACCCCTTTGGTAACAAAATATCAACGTATCGTTTATAGAGATTTGTAGGCAGAAATATCATTATTGCCATAGTGCACGCTTCGCTCATTCTCGCTTTTTTCTATCCTCATATTATGTTATTGTCATATACCTCAAATGTATACACTTTTATAATAAAGTCCCAGCCACTGTTCAGGCATTATCTATAAGTAAATTTAAATGTTTTATTAAAAAAATGGCTCGGTCGTAAATCCTATTACTCCACAGCTGAATATCTAAGTGATGGGACAGCCTGGGATTAGATTACGATTATTTTATAGCGATTGAAATGACTGTACAATATTGTACATTTATATTGAAAAGAGCGCAAAAAAAGAATGCTAGGAGAGTTTCTTGCGCCGCTTCTTCTCTCTCAGAGTGCCATTTGTTTCCGAAGCGGTAGTATCTAGTATATTAGAAATGACATCAAAAAGAATTCTAAAGGAATCAATTTTGAGAAAATAAATGCCTTTTAGGTATGCCTTTATTATAGATACGTAAAACTTAGCTGAGTGTGATAAAACGCGAACTTGACTTTTGCATTGGACAGTCTCAGCTTATGCTCGGCATAATTGCAGCTGTTAAATGACTATTAAATCGGAAACAAAGATTATGTTCAGCTTACACTCAGCTTAGTTTTGCGTAAGTAAAGTCTGAGCAAAGTCTCAGTACGTTCTATAGATTTCAGCCTTATTAAGACATTTGCGCGATGTCCTTCGTGGGTAATAAATACTTTATGGAGACGAATTTTGGTCTGTTAAAAATATCCTGGACGCGGCTTAGCTTATGTAGGGATTAATTTTGGTAAGAGCAAACATCCGAAATAGAATAGGACAAAGGTTTGCTATATTTGCCTTAGTAAAATATTGCCTTGCATACCTTGTATATCTTATTAGAAGAACAAATAGATTTTGCTTATGTAAGTTTTATTTACCTTTTCTTCTCTTTAGTTTTTCTTATATTTTTTTTTCTTGTGTATCTTTTTATATTTCAAATCTCTACATCTCTTATTGGTTATGACAACAGTCTGGATTTTTATTTATTCCACTTTAGCTCAACACTTACATTTTTGTTGGAATAGTAGGGTATTCGAGGCAGCTGGGTTGCCTGATGGCAACTGCTTGTCGGAGGCCCTTGCCTAATCTGTGGTGAATTAGAGGAATCACAAGAGCGAAAGACAATAAGGTAGTATCGTATGTATCAGTAAACCTGGAAAATAGCTGAAGTTAGATCTATACAAGATTTTACATGGGATTACGGTCAGAAACATCAAAACGTAGAAAAATGTACTACATTGTTCTATGTTACTGAGAAACTACCTCAAATAAATGTTTTCACAACCAATAAACTAGTAATATATGCATATTTTTGTGCACATATTGTGCCCTTGTTGATATGGAAGTTGGCTGTTACCAAAATTCAATCTGCATATTTACACGAGAGTGTGCCGGAACTGTTCGGCTACGCGTTCATTATTCAAACATGATCCAAACTTACCTCCACTTAACTATTCACAAGCGCTTAAACGTAATCGCTACAAATATTGTGTAATTATTATGATAATGTTGGAAACATTACTAAAACTATTTTAGGTTGAAATGTTAATAATGAGAGGCTTATAACAGAATATGGCGCTCGCAGTAGTGTGAGATCTAGCGTAAAATTAAAGTCTATAGAAGAATTGCAGATGTTTTTTAAATTCATTAAGTAATTGTCTCGAATTTGCAGATGAAAATAAATAGTTTTTGGTATCAATCTGCCAAAATTTTGATCAATAATTTAAAGCTCTTGGTTTACTTAATGGGTTACCAGTTGACCAACGATCGACAGAACTGCCTTGGATATAGTTGATGGGCGAGCGATCTTCTGGTTAACCTAACACATATATGGGCGGCGGATATCGAAAGCAAGTAAGATGGCTTGGCAGTTAGCCGGAATATAGCGAAGGTCTTTTGATCTGGTATGACAGAAGGCGCTCCTCTCGAACTCCCCATAATTCGGGCTTCTCGAGAGTCTTTGCTAGTGGACCACTAGATTCCTCTTTCAGCGAAACATACACGTCGCTGTCGACGAATAATGTTTGAACCCGAAGCCCTTCAACGCTGGTGTACTCCAAGGCTGTGTGCTATCCCCTACACTGTTTCTTCAGCTTATCAATGGTGTGTTTGAGGTGTCCGATTCTCACATAGCAGGTCTCTCTTGGGAAATTGTCGGTCAATGCTGGTTTTTACCTGTGCTTGGGTGCTCTCTTGAGATGTTCGCGGAATGAGCCTTGTTCATTTTAACACCCAGATGACTCAAGTTTTCGCGTGAACCACTAAAAATCCATATTTGTTGCATCAACGCTCTTGGACAACACTCACCTTAATGCCTCGCCTTGTATCGGAATACTAATCTTATCTCTAGAATAGAGCACGGTAATACTTCAATCTGGCCTACACGTTAGCGCTCTATAAAGAATAGTTCCGGCCACATGTGGCGTATTTCCTCTCATCTCTGGTCTCGTGTATCAGCTCGAACCATTTGACCGCGTGCAACGCAGAGCTGCTCTAATTTTTGGGGACCCAGTGTTCTGTGAAGGGCGAGATAACTTGGCGTATCTTGTCGCTTCATTGTGTATCTTGTACAACATTTATCACGTGGAGTGTTCCGAAGACCTGTTTGATCTAATTCCTGCCGCTTCATTCCACTTTCGCACTGCACTCCACAAACCATACCCAACATCTGGATGTCTGGCTTTCCTCTACAGCCCAGCTTTCAAGGATCTTTCATCGACTTGTTTTCAGGACGTGGGAGGTGGTGATCACTGCAGTATTTATTATCTCGTGAGATCAACTGTACTCTTTCAAAATGTGCTCTATCTTGAGCGGTTTTATTCAATGTGCAGAAAAAATAATACGATCTCATTGGTGGAGAAGGTCGCAAAATCCATTTTTCCGTCATCGCTGACGACCTGTCCTCGAACGAATAGACTGGAGCTACTTCCATAATCAATTTGCATTTGATATGTGGTAACAAGGCCGCTATTACAAAACATTAACGTTGTCTATGTTGTACTTACTGTCGTTTATATAATATTGAGTTGAATTGCTCTATGACTCATGTGAGAACCATGTCCTACCCTGACTGGTCACATATACATAGAGGCTATTAAATAAGGCAACACTGGACCATCGTGGTTGAAATACTTGTCTTTTTTAGTATATTGAGTTTATTTGTTTATTATTCATAAGGTTTGCCAACAGGTTTACATCTTATTTACGACGAGAATTCACATTCATATATGGATAGAGATGGAGACCCAATTACAGGCAAACACTGCTTGCGTTAAAACAATATCGCTCGGTATGGATACGATTATTTATTATGTATTAAATATTTAAAAAAAATATGGAAGCCTACTAATTATTTCGTAAATTTAGAATATTTTATTTTTTATGCTTGTTTTTGGAAAATCTAATCAACTACCTAGGACGGCTCTTTCGATGAATCTTTTCCAGATGTTCTCGTCGCGTTCTTAGAAAGCGCAACCAACGTAACCGTGCTGATATGAATTGAAAATGTTTAGAAAAACAGTCACGAAACATCTCTGCATAGCATTTGGAAATTCCAAGCGAAGGTTTGGTACCATTTTGTCAGAAAAACAATTATGCAGAGAACGAAACAGTGCGCGACGGTAAAAATGGCCGTATAAACGCACTTTCACACTATAGTAATTGATCATATCTACAACTTTCTGTTTTGCTATTGTTCTCGTCGCGGCGCTCTCGCGAATCGCGACACAAAGGGGATTATGGAAAATCAGCCATTTTTAATCATTTATCATTTGCGTTTTACACAAAACTCTAACAACTAATTTGTGGATTGAGCTTCCTTGTGCGGTGTATCCAGGACGATACATGGGTGTCTTCAAAAAAAGCACGTACAGCCTTCTTAAAGACCGACAACGTTCCTGTGATCCTGCCGCTTCATTCCACTTTCGCACTGCACTCCACAAACCATACCCAGTATTTGGATATCTAGCTTTCCTCTACAGTACGGCTTTTATGGAACTTTCATCGATATGTTTCCAGACGATACGACATTCGTACCTTCAAAAAAAAACGCGTACACTTTTCTATAAGGCAATGCTCCTGTGTTTCCTCTGGAGCTGCAAGAATATGTGGGCAATGGTCATCACTTATCATATTTCATATAAAATAAATCTTCCATATCATCGGCAGACGGCATTACGTTTTATTTTATATTCATGCATTTGTATGAAACTACAGATGATGAATCCCGACGATGTGGAAAAAAAAAACATTTCTTATTAAATATTTACCAGTGTCCTTTGCACAGGATGCCGGCTAGATTATGGGTACCACAACGGCGCCTATTTCTGCCGTAAAACAATAATGTGTAAACTGTAACCATTACTGTGTTTCAGTCTGAAGGGCGCCGTAGCTAGTGAAGTTACTGTGCAAATGAGACTAAACATCTTATGTCTCAAGGAGACGAGCGCAATTGTAGTGCCGCTCAGAATGAGTTTTTCAAGAATCCTTAGCGGCACTGCAATGTGCAGGGCGTATAAATTACCATCAGCTATACGTCCTGTCCGTCTCGTCCCTTATTGTATTAAAAAAAAAACGTAAAGGTAATTCGTTGTAATACTGCAATTCATTTATTTAAAGCATTACTCATCCACATCAAATATCTATATAACTTCATTAATAAACTATTATTTACTAACATGAACAATGAAGCGAGTTGATTTAGTCTTAGAGGAACTGGAACCTAAAACTCTGCACAGGAAACTGTTATTTAATTAGGTCCCGATGCGTTGACGTTATTTAATCAGACAATGTGATGCTTATTAATATATATATATATATATATCAATACTAGCTGACCCGGCAAACGTTGTTTTGCCATATAAATTATTTTTAGAGTTAGACCGTTTCTTGGACATTGCTTTATTTTTCTAAAATAAACGTAGCCTAAGTTACTCCTTATTACATCAGCTACCTGCCAATAAAAGTAGCCAGATTAGCTGGAACAAACAGAGAGTAAAAAACGGTTATTTCATTATTACAAACAGATACTCAAATTTTATTTGAATGTATAGGTAATTCACACAATATTTTTATAAATTATAGCCTATATGTTATTCTGGTGTGTAGGCTATATTATTGCAAAGTTTCATCAAAATCCATTCGGTAGTGCTTGCGTTAAAGAAGTTCAAACATACATACAGACATACAAACTTTCACATTTATAATATTAGTAGGATATATAATTATATATATCACTATCATTTGCGTTGTATGTAAAATTTTATCGATGGCTAACGGCCGTTTTCAATAATCTATCTGTCCTTAGTTTAACGTACTATCCTTTTACGCTTACTCACATGACACAAATCTATCCTTTTACGCTTACTCACATTTCAATTACCTATCGATATAAATCATTGGACTATAACTATATTGAAAATAACTGTAGATAGATAAGATCTTGTCACTAAACGGCGATAGCAATGTATCCGTAACTAACTATCCGTAAGAGATACGGTTATTGAAAACGGCTGTTAGAGGAAATAGATACTGAAAGTCTGCGCAGGAAACAGCTATTTAATTAGGTCCCAATGCATTGACATTATTAAATCGGAAAATGTGTTGTTAATTAATTATTGTATATTATTATTGAAAAAAGCGCAAAAAAAAATGCTGGGAGAGTTTCTTGCGCCGCTTCTTCTCCCTCAAAGCGCCATTTGTTTCCGAAGCGGTATTAGTATCTAGCAGTTATCAGAAATGACATGAAGAATTGTAAAGGAATCAATTTTGAGAAAATAAATGCCTTTTATGCCTTTTAATGCCTTTTATTAATATTTATCTAATATGCAACGCAGTAATTATCACTATCCATATTTGTGTTGTACGTAATATTTTGTCGATGGCTAATAGATCGCCATTTGTTAATTTCGCAACACAAAAGTGGAATTCGTTCAAATGAAAAATGTTAGTATATTTTATTAATTTAATTTAGAGCTTATAAGATAAAATCATTTATTTATTAAATAGGAAGCCAACGTTGTATTTTTTTATGAAAATAGGGGACGAGACGCGCAGGATGTTCAGCTGTGGTAATTCATGCGCCCTGCACATTACAATGCAGTGCCGCTCAGGATTCATGCAATCCCCAAAAATTCTGATAGGCACTACTATTGCGCTCGTCACGTTGAAACATAAGACGTTCAGTCTCATTAATTTCTGAGTAATATGTACAAAAGCCCAGCTAAGGCTTTTGTACATAGTAATGTCGGCATCACAGCAGAAAAAGGCGCCGTGGTGGTACCCATAATCTAGCCGGTATCCTTCCTCCTCTGGAGACCCACATTCTGGTTCTGCTACTCATACAAAATTAATACATATTCTAGAGCACATTCTTAAGTATATTTGATAGATATTGTATACCTTACGTACAGGCAATCTCATCAAAATCTGCAATACAACTAAATAAATGAGTCATTTCTACGTGGAACACATTTTTTTAAATTGTCGTTTAATATAAGTTCATTATTGTCTATGTACCGTCGTAAGTTGATATGTACGGTGGTTGAGTTCCCGAGAATTACTAAACTTTACGTAAATATGTTTCCATCTATCTTTAGGATGAGCATTTTGGTATCCGTTTTAAAGGTATCAATAGTAAATGATTATTTTTCTATAATCTACTGTGAAAACTGTCCCCAGTGCATCATAAGAAGTCTCAATTATTAATTATTGTATAATGCATTTTTACTCAATAAAACCAAAAGTATTTCCACGGCACTGCGTGAACTTAACTCTTTACACCATTTTTCCTTCTACCTCCCCGGATTCAAGGTAGTGAGAGCCTCGTCCGCCTCCTGCAGAATCCCGCTCGAACCCGTTAACAAATTACCACTCTTTCCCACCGGAAAACATGCAAGAAACGATTGAGTCCGAGCTTTCCTCGGATATATTTGGATGTTTCCGTTCCGTTTTAGATCTATCTAGCGACAACATTCGAAGTAATGCGCATTAAATGTAGTTATTTTCTTAGATAATTAATACGTCTAGATAGGCTCTTGCTGTTAGAACAACCGATTAAATCAGGCCAGGGATATTAATTTAGTGTGACAAGCTACGTGTTACACTCGCGATTTGTATGACAATTTGTGTAAGTGTGAGTACATTGCTCAAAACAAAGGTTAACACTAATTTTTTTCGACGTTTTCACAGCTGTCATAGTCTATCTAGACGTACATAAATGATCCACGTGACTATATTCCTAAGTATTAAAACGAATTATTTTGTAAGGAACAATCCGTGAATGGGTAAGTCTACGATACGAGGTTTTAAGTCCATAGAGACAATGGCCACGGAGAAAAGTTTTTCATTAAACACTTATATTACAATTTTTGTCCTATTTTTGTATCTTTTCACGTAACGTACTTTTGAAGTCACTTAATGCATATTTTATTACCTTTTACAAGGCCAGGGTAAATACATTGGACAGGGTAGAGAAACCAAGATCAGGGTAGATACTTATCTGTAAATTAACATTGTACTTAACATAGAATCAGACTATCATTCTGACCAATCATATTAAACATTAACAGACTATATTATTTCAGCTTTCTCTGAAATTAAAAATAAAGGTGATGATGATCACTGATTGCCGTACAAGTTACCTCTTATCGTAGAACTACCCGAATATAAAACATACTTATACATATATAACTTTTTTATTTTATCACTAGCTGACCCAGCAAACTTTGTATTGCCATATAATGTTATATATAGTTAACATCTGTAGTAATCTACCTACTATAGGTAGCTAAAATTGAGTTTGTTTTTTACCTCCTGAGAAAGTTGGAAAGATACAAAGATTCTAATTAGTAAATTTTAAACTATTCTTTCAATTTGATTTCTGAACGTCTGCGACGGGGACACATCAAAGGAAAAACAAAATTGTTGTTTTTACTTAATTCTTAAAATTTTCATATTTATTCACCTTTTAAACCCTCCCCGGGCCTCCCTCAAATAATTCAAGACTAAAATTAGCCAAATCGGTCCAGCCGTTCTTCAGTTTTAGCGAGACTAACGAACAGCACATCATTTTTATATATATATAGATTGGAGAGCCCATCCGACAATAACAATAATGAGCTGCGAATAATGAAAGGTTAAATTGAGTAGCCTGCGACATATGACGTCATGGCCAAACGAAACATATACCAAAGATGATGTGGGAGGATGACGGCAATACGTTCCATAGTCACATTTGTCATTAAATAAATAAGTTTAATGCACCCTAGTAATAAGGTCCCGACATCCGCCGTTGAATTTCAGATATATTAATATAAGAAATATTGAGGTGTGTTGTTGAAGGTGATGGATGAAAGTAGCAATTGGTAGGTGGATGTGTAGGACCGTGCCAGTATTAAAAAAGAATGGGATAGCTTGCTGAGGGTTGTTGCTAGTGAAGAAGCCGAGGAAGTATGTGAGGACTGCGGTCAATGGAGGCTCGTAAAGTGGGGCTTTCACTAGACAGCATAGGGAGTATAAATGGATGATCATTTAAGAATTGAGATGAATTTTGATGTATTTAGAGCTGATTTTCAGCATCTGCCTGGGTTACGGTTGGAGTGCCAGTATAGACTAAAGAATTAAAAAAAAGAAAAAAACATTAAAACAATTACTTTATATTTATACAATTTATTCTTTATTACTGGGGTCTATATATACACTAATTGTGAAAAGTGTAAAGGCGACATGTTTAAGCTATGTCAGTTCTAGTATCTCCTTGATCACATTTCAATCTACTAACGGCCGTTCCCAATATATTCTCTTACTTGAGATAAAAATCGTAACTATCGTTGACTTTTCTGTCCCAATAAACTTATCGACGCTAACTGACCTTATCCGTACACGCTGCCTGTCAATGGGACGACGTATAGCTTACCAGCGATAGAAGTTTGTATGGAAATTTCAATTCACGCGTCCCAATATAAGGCGATAAGAATGACTTATCGGGTATATTGGAACAGCTTCAGATTATTGACAGCTCATTACTGACAGAAGAAGGTAGTAATTTATCTCTATCTGTAGATAGTATATTGGGAACGGCCGTTATAGTATGAGAGCGCGAGTGAACATGTGTAGATCGCTCCCAGCGAATCAGCATTCGTCACACGTTTGCGATGCAATGTAAGTAGTGAGTCAAGTCAGAGCATCCATTTGGCTCACCGATAAATATCTGCGCGGTAATGTAAATAGTTGATTAAAATAAAAAAGTTTCTGTTAACTTTTTACATCTGGCAGCCCTATCGTTGCGGCTGACTGAGAGCTGGCAACCACTATTTTTTCAATTCTTTACATCATTTCCTTTAAAATGACGTAAATTTGATCAAAATATATATAGTTGCAAATTATGTCAACAAATTAATTATATTAAAATTAATTAAAGGTAGCGCCAATTTTTATAGGTAACCCATCGCTATACATTGCAACCTCGACATTCATTTAAAATTAGTTTTATCTAAAATTAGTTAGCTTTTAGTTTAAGTCAATGAAATTAAATGATTTGAACAGTTTTAGATAATTTATGCGTAGATATACTGTGGCAGCTGTTGACACGTCGAAAAAAAATAGCGGTATACTGTTAGCATCTGTTTTTAGAAACGCACGCACACCATAACGAAGTGTCTAACTTATCGCCAGTGTAGAGTAATAAACGTAAAAAAGTAGTAAACCTGACCTGTTATCATGCTTTGCCTAAAAACAAGAGGCTCTATCTAAACGTATAAATTATCTCAATGGACAGTAGTAATTTGACCATTATGATATTCGGACGACATTTTTATATCCATAAATATCATCTGTTAAGCTAATTAATTCCCTTAAAATCAACATAGATGCTGCCAAATTATCTCCGAAATCCAATCACTTACCATTTAACCATGAAACGAATATTTTTTCCAGATTTTCTCTTAGTAATATTCATTTATCATTCCTCAGTTAAATATCACATTTCTTATAAAATATGCAAAATATTAATTACACACTATCGGTATTTATTTGATCTTTGCTACCGTTTTACAAAACATTAAACCATGAAACGAATATTTTTTCCTGATTTTCTCTTAGTAATATTCATTTATCATTCCTCAATTAAATATCACATTTCTTATAAAATATGCAAAATATTAATTACACACTATCGGTATTTATTTGATCTTTGCTACCGTTTTACAAAACATTGAACCGGTTCTAATCTAACCGTCTGAACATGTTCTTTCTAAGTCGCTTTCAATTGTAAAAAATCTCCCCGTGTGAACATTATGAGATTAAACATGTAAATATCTTAAGGTCACGACCTAAGGTGCCGTTCAGAATTTTGCAAGAATCCTGAGCGAGACCACACTGGGCGGGCCGAAATAAATGGTTTAACGTGCTGCAAAATTCATTGCTTGTTACCATACAATAAAATCGCTTTACCTTAAAAACGCTTCGATTACAATGTAAATTTTTATTTTTCGAGAAGTATATCTGGATAGCCTGAAGCAGTAAGCGGCTATCTTCGGCTGAACGGGTTCTTTGGTTCGCGCGAGCTAAAAATAAACTTAAGTTGTTGGCTAACTATAGTGTTTATTATTAAACGAGCTTGAAGTTAAACGCATTAAGGCGTTCATGTTTCTGTTATGGAGTTAGATGTGAATCTTGCCTGTGCCACGAATATTTAATATGCCTTCCTTATATTGTAGGTAATATTGTAAACACGGACCAGTAAAAAAATAAGGGCTCCTTGTCTCCTAACATAACAGTGTAGCACCAAAACAAGCCGATTAATGTGTAAATACATAGCCCCACGCACACACTTACACTACTACATGCCGATCAGTTTGCGTCTCAATAAAATATTTTAAAAATGCCGTCGTTTATAAGTATTTGTGGCCATATATGATTATTTAAAGGAGAAAAAATTGTGTAACTAATATCCCCCGTAACCGCTCACACACTAGCATAATTGTGCTTCACTAGGTAATATCACGGCGCGGAGTCCTTCATTTAAACTCGTCCGTGATTGTAAATTCAATGTTCGTCCTGCGAAAAACTAGGGCTTCATGCATGCATACTTTTTTTAAATTTAAGATATGACGCTGAGGCACAAAAACTCATACTAACTTAACTCGATATTTTCAGTTTTAATCCATAAAACAAAGTAACTATTGCCAAAAATCTTAATACATATATATAAATCTAGTGTCGCGATGTTTGTGTCCAGTGAACTATACTCATGAACGGATTTTAATGGGGATTACTTCATGCAGTGCAGTTTGGTCCAACTTGAGAGATAGGATAGTTCTTATTTCGATTTGGGACCCATAATTATTTTTATTTCCAATATTTGTTTTGCATGGTCATCTTTTCTATGAGAGAATTTATTAACGCACGGTTTGACAGTTCTGCTGTGAAACAATTTCATTATAACAATCGGAAACATATTACACGCTTTTTTAATAACTTCACCTGTATGTATATTTGTTTGTAACCGACTCATTTGGGCGAGATTTTGACCCACTTTATACGGCCAGATTTCGTTCAAACTTCATAGATTTATCGAGGACCGATTACAATACATTAATTATTCCATTTTTCAATTTGCAAAATAAGATTTTTGCTAATTTATATAATTTTTATGTACTGTCGATAAGGTAGAAAATGATGTTAATTTTAAATTTCAACCATTATCTTTAGCCGATTTTTTTAACTATTATTTGACGAAATAATTCTTGATTTTATGAAATATTATTGTCACGTTCTTAAAAAATTGTATTTATTTATTATGTACAGAACAACGTCTGTCAGGTCATTATATAAGTACTTTAACATGTACACAATGAATACTGTTAAGCTGTAACTGAGTCCTGAAACAAAATAAACGGATTGTATAGTTTATTTCCATTGAAATGGAATCACTTTACTTAGGTCATGCTGTGAGTTCCTGGATTATTATTAATACTGCCACATAATATGTTTCTGATAAATTTATTATTTTTCTTCAATTCTTTGGAACCATTGTAATAGCTTGAGACAAAAGTCTTTTCACTTATTGTATGAATAAATTTGTAATAAAATCTCTTTGTCTGTACTTACTATATTTTGAATCTGGTTTGCTTTAAAATGCATTTATATTCTCAAAATTGATTCCTTTAGAATTATTTTTGGTGTCATTTCTAATATACTTGATACTACTACCGCTTCGGGAATAAATGGCGCTCTGAGAGAGAAGAAGCGCTAGAAACTCTCCAGCATTCTTTTTTGTGTGCTATTTTTAATGACATTACAAAATTTAGAAAAGTAAAATTAACGTAACCAAAAATAGAAACAAATTAGTAAAATTTTGTTTCCCGCTATTTTTCAAATGTTTTTCTATCCGTCGCAATAAATATATCTAATGAAAAAAAATCGATACACCTTAAAATTTCACTATCTACTAAAGAAATATGTTCGTTAGAGACGTTCATAGATTCTGTTTTAGTAAGAGTAGCAAAAAATTGGTTTAAGCGTTTTCAATCCGGGAATTTTGATGCCAAAGATGCGTCTTACCCTGTTACGGATATAATAGACGCCATTATTGGAGCAAGATCGGCATCAGTAGTTATGACAAAGCTGAAGAACTGGGAGCAGACCACAAACCAATTTTGATTCATTTTAAAAGAGGCTAGGCACACACACAATAATATAATATAATATTGATACAGTCTTACAAACTAGGCATAGCCTGTACAATGGGTGCAAGACAACGACATATTTAGTACAATATACTTACTTTAATATAGAAATACAAATAAACATCCATATTCATCATATAAATGTCTGCACCTAAAGGGATTCGAACCCGGGACCTCTAGCTCAGTAACTACTGGGCTGTATGGGTTGTCAAAAAATAATAAAAATAAACAATAAACTTGATATTTAAGGTGCCACTTGTGGTGACTGAGAGAAACCTAATGAACCGTGTCCTCTTTTGTTCTTTACTAAGACCTAATATTACGATTACGTACAAGAACGTCCGAAAAAAGTCGTGGTCAAAGGTGTGTATGGTGGGATTGGAAGGGCATTGTTCATTATGAACGTTTACCGTCGAGCTGCACCATCGATTCGGATCTCTACTGCCAACTGATCATCTTAAAGCAATAAGTTGAGAGAAAGCGGCATATGGTGTAAATAGAGTTTCGATAACGCGTAACCACACACATCTTTAGCAGCATTAATTAATAGTTTTTTTTTATGAAAATAAGAGTCGAGAGATGATAATTGAGACGATAACCCAAAAATTCTAAGCGGCACTACAATTGCGCTCGTCACCTTGAGACATAAGATGTTAAAGTCTCATTTGCCCAGTAATTTTACAAGCTACGGCGCCTTTCAGTCCGAAACACAGTAATGCTTACACATTACTGCTTCGCGACAGAAACAGGCGCTGTTGTGGTACCCATAATCTAGTCGGCATCCTGCGCAAAAGAGCGTGGGAGGCGACTAGGATTACGTTACAATTACTAGGATTGAGAGTTATTGAAAGAAAAGAAAGAAAGAAGATCCGTCATATAGCTCTGACCTTCAGATTTTAAGCTGTTTCAAGACTGAAACTGAATAGACATTCAGACTTCTTTCGGCAGTGTCAAGTTAATATCAAGAGAGGACAGTGAAACATGAATGAAATGGAAGGAGTCATGGAGCGAATCCTTTTTGGAGTTAAGAGCGCTGATCCAAGTCGCCACGAAAACTTCTTGTTTTTGAGTTTTTTCCCCAGAGCTATATCGGAATGATGTGAGCAATTATTTATTGATTAATACGATTTTAGAAAGATAAAGTCATAATTTAGTATTGCCGCAACACAATTTTAAAAACGATGCACTGTGTAAAATCTAATAACAATAATTACTGTCGGAGAGCCATTTTTAAATATCGTAATTCTGTTTCAAATAATACAAATGGTCAGACCATAAACTTTGAGAATAGTCCACATTCAGTCAACAATAGGTTTTATATTGAACAAAATCCATCGAAACGACTTCAATAATAATTATGTTAGTACTTAGATATAACTACAATGATAGAAATTTGACTTCGTCGTAATTTTGATATCATAATCAGCTGGAAGACGTCCACTTCTGGACAAAGGCCTCCCCCAAAGATTTCCTCGACGATCGGTCTTGCGCTGCCCTCATCCAACGTATTCCGGCGATCTTGACCAGATCGTCGGTCCATCTTGTGGCCTACCAACACTGCGTCTTCCGGTTCGTAGTAATTTTGATATTAAACATATAATTGTGTAGTTCATTTTCATTGGGATTAAGGTAATCAAGATGAGTAGAGCTTAAGATAAGATAAGATCATTATACACAATGACAGTTAATTGATATACATATCAATAATTGAATATTTTGAAATAACATAATATAATTGAAATTGGTAATATTTAAAAAAAAATGTCAATTGAGTGTTGTATCTGAAAAGAAGTCTTTTATGGAGTAGTACGATTTTATCAGTAGGAGATAAAATAGTTTCTTTTTAAAACACGTCAACTTAAGTTCTGTGATATGAGTTAAGTTGTAAGCGAATCCTGAAATAAAACAAACGGATTGTGTAATTTAGTTCCAATGTAATGTAGTCTTGTTAAGCCGTGCGCGGGGTACGTAATACGAATTTATCAAGGCGAATTCCGGGTCGTTGATCTCTGTATACCTGATGCTCTTACAAATTTTACACAAGCATACAAAATGCATACAGGGAAAATCTTGTGGCGGTTTGATTTTAATTCGATATATACATTTCTGAATACTAGTTTATACTTGTAGGCTTGCAAAGCTGTACGTTATTAATTGTAATGCCTGTTGGTTTTATTGTGTTTTTTTTATATATTTATTTGTCTGTCTTTATTCATATGTTTCACCAGGGGGAGGCTCCTTTGCACAGGATGCCGGCTAGTTTACGGGTACCACAACGGCGTCTATTTCTGCCGTGATGCAGTAATGTGTACAAATTACTGTGTTTCGGACTGAAGGGCGCCGTAGCTAGTTCAATTACAGGGCAAATAAGACTTACTACCTTATGTCTCAAAGTGATGAGCGCAATTGTAGTGCCGCTCAGAATTTTCGGGTTTTTTAAAAATCCTGAGCAGCAATGAATTGTAACGGGCAAGGCGTATCAATTACCATCGGCTGAACGTCTTGCTCGTCTCCTTCCTTATATTCATAAAAAAAAATTGACGTGGTCGCTATCGCTAGTGCTCATGCTAAGCGAGCTAAGCATTATAGTTAGGATATGGAATATGCATAGTGTCTCTACGTTGAAAAGTGCAGGTCGCTCAACCTTAACTGTAATAGTTTTTTCATTCCGTGTCAAGACAGCCGGGAGATGAATGGTGTTAAATTATTAAAAATTCAAAACAAAGCGTGGGCGGTTAGAGCGCAGGCGGGGCGGGCGGCGATCGAAACGTGCGCGCGTCGACAGCGGGCGGGGGCGAAGGGCGGGTAACGATTGCCGGTCGCAGTCGCAGCCGCCACTCGCCGACGGCAGTGTAGTCGCTCGCGGCAGCATGAGTGACGTGGGCACGCTCGCCGCAATGGACGCGTTCGCGGGCGGTGCTCGCCGCAAACCGCCGCGGTTGCCGCCGCCGCAGCCGCCGCCGCACCGCACCAACCACTACTACGTGCGCCGCAACTCCCCGGTGCCCAGGCACTCCTCTAGCCTCACGCTGTTCGCGCGCGCCCACGGTACCCGACCATGCACGTACATATCACCATCACTCATCGTACTATCACCTAGTCTTTGAACCTCACGCATCTTAATATATATATTTTATTTATTTAATAAGGTTTACCGACAGATAGTACACATAAGCTTATTTAGAATACATATACACAACTTAAAAACTATAGTGAACATCCAATTATGGGTAAACACAGCAAATTAGTTATCTAGTTGTAAACGGAGGTAGAGAAGAACATGTGATGGATATTATCTATATATAATATAATATATAAGTATTTCTTTTGTGCGTCTGTTGTAACTGAACTCCTCCTAAACTGGCTAAAGCTGGTCTGTCTTCAGGTGGATTCGAGAATGGTTTAGATTCACAATGGAACTACCTCCTAAACGGCTCGACTGACTTTGATGTTTTTTTTTTATTTCAGTGAATTTGAGATTTCTTAAGATTCTCAATTCCGTCCATATAATATAATTCTCCTGCTCAAGTGTATGTTAGCGAAATGGACCGATTTTTCAAGCTTAAGACGTGTGTACAGGACAACGCCTATCGGGTCCCCTAGTATACTATATTATTTATTTATTTACATATTATATAATTCAAATAGACCTAACAGTTCCATTAATTACTTAGATGTAAAGTGAACATATTAGACTAGTAAATTTAATACATGTTTGGTGACAAAATAGCAATAATGTGACAATAATTAAAAAATAAACTATTAGCTAAAGAATATCATATTATTTAAGTATTTATATATTTATTTTTATTATGGTAGATAATGCACTTCATTCACTAATGGCTTGCAATGATTCTGATTATAGAAATTTATGGTCGAACATGAATTTGCATACTTAATTTTAATAATTACCAAGCGTAAAAAGATATCAAATGACTTATTATGTTTTTTTATCACAAATTATTTTATATTTATTTTTATTTCATTAAACATTTGCAGATTTTTTTTAACTGTTTTATTAAGTTTACTCTTTACCGAACAAACTTAAATGACTCCAAGCTAAATTGTTTTAATTAGAATTAATAATTTTAGTGTCGTATGTTAATAATGATAAAATTATGCTTTTGAGCACAATATCTTTACGCACAGTTGATAAAAACATAATTTATAATATCTCAAATAAATGTCGGATAAATAAATAATTTAACCATGAAAGTAATTTGTTTGTCTTACAAACACTGTTGTAGTTAAATTCCAATTTGTTTTGTGGACTCTGAAATATTAAATTCATTTCAAAGCTCGGCAACCCGCCCACGTTCACCGCATTATTCTCCTTTCATAAGTTCGGCAGTATATGCTGTACTACCCGTGAATCTCGCTTCATTCTCTGTGTCCATTCAACACGCCTTTCATGCAATCTTAATATTGAATACCATTTTAATATTATATCGTTTCAGTGGTTTTAAAGCCAACTCTCTTTATTTTCAATACAATCCTCTCGTGATTGGAATTTATGGCTTTAAATGAACTCATCGCGTTGGTTTTATTATTAATCTTAAGTTAAATAAAATTTTAATTGAAAATAATCCAGTATTTGTTTTGTGAGCTGTATTGCCTACTCCTATCAGTGAGTGCTAATTATTTAAGTCTTTAAGTTATTGTCAACTAAATATCCTAGTTATTGGACAGCCTGGGACACTAGATTATGATTATTTTATAGGAATAGCAATAACAGTACAATATAAAAAGAATGCTGGGAGAGATTTTTTGCGCCGCTTGTTCTCTCTCATAGCGTCATTTGTTTCCGCAGCGGTAGTAGTACTAGAAATTAGATCAAAAAATAATTCTAAAGGAATCAATTTTGAGAAAATAAATGCCTTTTATGCCTTTTAAATGGGAACACTTACTTTGATTAGTAGGTCAGGCTTCCGAATGTAAAACTGGTCGAATTATACTATCCTCTCTACGTTGAAAAACATTGACAATTTCTTTCAAGTGTGTTCATTCAATTGGTTATAAATAAATTAGTATTGTAATAAATCTTCTAAATTTAATGGTGGCCTTTATAAGTCGACCCCTGGAGATTACATGCCGTAGTGGTTACCTCTGAAAATATCAATAATGGCTCTACACATAAAAGTTTATATTGATTTTATTTATCAATCAAAAGCAATCATACAATAGGCGACCCCTATAGCCCCGTGGTTAGTGACCCTGCCTACTGAGCTAGAGGTCCCGGGTTCGAATCCCTGTAGGTGCAAACATTTATATGATGAATATGGATGTTTGTTTCCAAATCATGGATGTTTATAAGTATATATGTATGTTTAAGTATGTATATTGTATTAAATATATCGTTGTCTTGTACCGATAGTACAGGCTATGCTTAGTTTGGGGCTAGATAATTTGTGTAAGTGTGTCAATGGAAATAAAAAAATGGTGCCCGGTAAATTTAATGATGTAAATTCTAATTATCCGTAATAGATATCGTAAACATAGATGTATTTTCTTTGTTTTTTTTTTTTTTTGTATCATAATGTGCTGAATTAAAAGTCTTAACACCTAGAGAAATGTAAATTCAATTAATCCAGAGTAAATATCTGATACGTTTTACTTAAATAAGTCCTTTAGTATTAAACAATGTAAATAAATAAAGAAAACCTCAACGCATTACCTAATAATATTACAAATAATAGGGTATGCTTTGCTGATAATTCAAAATCAAATATTTTTATTCAAAATACGATGTGACATCACTTATTGAAAGTCAAAAACTACCACCCATTCCAAAATTAATGCCTCAGACCTGAGAAGAACGGGCGCAACAAACTCAGCGGGCTTTTTTTTTCATCGAAAAAATATGTTTACAAAGTAATATTGTACAATTAAACTTATTATTTAATAGCCTGAGGGCGGTCACTCCATTCCCAATCTGTGGTATTATTAAGAAAGTCATTTATGTTATAGTAACCTTTACCACACGAACGTTTTTTAACAATTCTTTTGAATAACGTAATACTTTTATTTTGAACATTTTCTGGGATCTTGTCTGAAAATCAAGAAACCTAAATCTAAAATTTCCTTCGTAAATATTCATATAGAGTTCAAAAAGTATTTTCATGTTGTTGATATTAAACCGAGTAGGAATGTAAGCTTTCAACGCATAAACGTTTCAAATACGTCGCTTGTTATGCAATGTTTGGACAAAGGACAAAGCCGAGAGAAATTATTCAGGGAATGTAAGTAATAAGCTGTGGAACGGCAGAGATTACAGAACGGTCGCGGCCGCAGACCAGACCTTGACCTGGCCTCGCCTAGCCATCGCCATCTCATCTCGGTATCAAACATTTATCGATGGACCCTGATAAGCTACTTTCCAGCTAAAAACTAAATGAATTTGTTAGCAAATGTCATTTCAAAGAAAATGCCGAATCAATTGGATTTGTAGAGACTCAAAAAATAGGATATCATCCCGAATCATCTGGATGGGTTTGTTTCACTTCCACTGTGCGGTTTTTTTCGTACTACGATTAGCTGTGGGCGGCGGTGATCACTTACACATTGTGACTCGTAAGCTCGTCTGTCCTCCTTTTCCATAGAAAAAAAGACTCGGGTTTCGCTTTCGCTACCGCTTTCTACATCTCACTCTCGGTCACAATAATCTTATAATAAAGAATCATCTTCTATAATAGTATGTTAACATGTTGGAGGAAGGCTTTAAGCTGATTAATTGAATAAGCCACGACAGATCGATCAGCCTTGCCATCACCATCGTCAACGCTTGATGATGAATTCTCGTAAATAGACTACTTCTAATGGAGGTCTATGAAAAAGAGCAAAATAGATAAAATGATAAGAACTTTATTGAGAAGCACCGGTAAGATCATTTCAGATCGCCGCAACGCAGCGAATGTAAAAAGTACAAAGTCAAACCAAATTATTAAAGATATGTTATAACCCGCATTGGGAGGATTTGTTGTTGCTTACCGCTAACCGTCTCATGCATACATAATATCATGGACCTCTCCCAGACAAATACGTAAAGAATAAGGTATTTTATTAGTCACATACATTTTTCTTTGGCTTTTTCTCTGCATCAATCCTTTCACGCAAGCTCTGTTAATAACTTCCCCCTTTCCAGCACCACCCGATCTAATCGTAGAGTATTGTCTTAAGGTCGACTTTTTCCCCAAATTTCCACCCTGATCGGTTTATATGCAGTCCATGTTCTTCATCCATCCTCCATATGACCAAACCACCTCACTACTGCAAGTTACAAATATTACCGTTTGGATAAAAATCCAAAATTGAATAACCCAGTGAATGTGAGCTATAAAGGCTTCTGCCCACTACCACGTATCATACTATAACCGTGCTAGTATCGTGTCAAGCAAAAAATATTCTTTGTATTAAAAAGTGCGAGTTTGCGTTCGCAAGACCGTTCCGTCACCATGTACACCCAGAAATGTTGTGAACTTCTGGAAGGAGCTGGGCTGGATAGAGTAACTGGCCAATACTGCATGCAAAATAGACCCATACTAGTGGTTTAATTGTGGAATCAGGAGCTCCTATACCATACCACCATGTACGTAGCGTCAAAGATTGTCGTGTGTTTCACGGGTGATATGTCATAGTTGGCCGTGTCGTGTTCCATCCACTCTGATACGATCACGGCACTGTCATGATATGGGAAAGTGTAGAGGGCAGGCTCCTTTAGCCGCGCCGCGTCGCTGCCGGGAGGATCGGTGCAGATCGGTCGCGGCCACACTTCGCCCTTGACCCAGCCTCGCTTCCGACTTGCCACCGCCAGCGCTGCTCTCGATACCGATGCTCTATTACCGCCTTTTGTTGTCGTCACAATACTAGAGAATAGAGTTTTGTTAATCTACGGACTGTTATTTGCAATTTGAACGCGTAAATATTAATTTCAGTGGGAACAAAAGCTCTGCGTCGGTTCTTTATTTTCAGTTGTTATAACAATTGTATAGTTAATTTATTTCGATGTCGAAAATATAACCGTATTTTAGTTTTGTTAAATATGGAATGAATGCTTATTTTCATAGTTATTAACAATATATATATAATATTAATAATTATTATTTATTAACACGCTTTTATTAGATTCATACATATTATATCAGTATCTATCTACATAGGTATGTGACGGAAACTTTGCACCCTTACCAAGGACACTAATACAATAATTTAGGCATTTAATAGTGTGACCCATTTTTCCTGTCAGGATCTTTTGGATAAGCGATTTTTTTAAGTCCAATACCCGGTAGTCTTTGTGCTAAAGACTAACCCCCTTATTCATAATGGTCCCCTAACTTAAAATAGCCGCTAAGGAGTGTTTTTTCTCATTCTTACTTAGGTCAATAGAAGAAGACAGAGTGTGAATTAGCAATGCTTTAAGTTAGCAGACTATTATGAATAAGGCTATAATACGTGTGCTAATTCGTTACTACGACATTACATTATCTAATTTACGATCTTAGACGGATAATACAAAAATGTGTATGTATTTAGAAAATATTTTTTTAATAAGCATAAACTTCCAATAGTGTTAAATAACAAAAAATTGTAGTTTATCGTAAAAAAGCATTGGGTGCTTGATGTCACTTTGCTACAAATGTTTTACTCATAAATATTGGTAAAAGTAGAGTCATTCGGAAAAATTTGTAAAATGACAGTAGGGGTTCTATATCTAATTATAATAATAAGTGGAAAACCTCATTTCGGAAAAACGTTTAAGAGAATTAAATATTTTTTGGGAATGCTTTTAAATCCAAAGCCTCTAATGTTACAAAACCTTATCACATATAATTGAGATGAATTCTAATCGCGAATCACTGATGAGAGTGGTTTCTGAAAGATGTCGATCAACTTTAATTCTCAGACCAATATAGTGGAGTGTTTACTTACAAAATTGTAGCGTTGTATATTTATAAACGAATGTTTGTCACTTCTCACATCCCTCCTACGTACACATCGTCACTGACTTAATATTATTGGACAAATTCCACGCGTGGACATTCTCGACCCAGTTGTGTCTGTCCGAGTACTTAATTGATTTTTATACACTGGCCTTGATTTAGAAATATAAATATACTCTGAAACACATTTGGACAAACATATTAGTGATAAACATCTGCTGTGTCATTCGGAGTGTTGAAACTGTGTATGATAAAGTAAATATTTAAATTGTCTTTTTCGCGAGTGATACACATTTAAATAAAACACCTTTTGAAGGATTATAACGCGTGTAATTAAAAGCTACATTCACTGAGCTTAAGGACTCAACTAAGTTTTCTTATGATCTTGTACTTGTAGAATTATTTTATATGTTTTCCTTTCTAGAAAAAGACAGGATACTAAGTCTTAAGTCGCTGGTTAATGTTTGAATACATAGAGAACGCTAATTATATTAATATATTGTAATATAATATTGACACACTTTTTACACAAATTATCTTGCCCCAAGTTAAGCATCTATAGCCTGTGTTATGGGTTACAAGACAATGATATACTTAATACAATATACTTACTTAAACATCCGTAAATTCATATAAACATACATAAATACATTTAAACATCCATGACTCGGAAACAAACATCCATATTCATCATATAAATGCTTGCACCTACCGGGATTCGAACCCGGGGCCTCTAGCTTAGTAGGTAGGATCGCTAACCACTCGGCTATACAGGTCGTCAAATATTATTAAACAGGTTAGTATATTATATGGCCGTATCGTCCTTTATTTTATTTTATCGTCCATTAAAACCGACTTCAGAATTTACTAGCAATTCCCTGTATTTACTAAGAGTGCTCAATAACTATATTTCGCGTTCGTTCAGTTTTGTTCATATTTTATTTCAAATTATAAAATACAGTCTCTCGTTATAAATCGTAAATATATTTCAAGTATTAAAGCTTTTACGGTCATCATCTAAGGCTTAGCGTATTTTTAATAAAATGAAACTTAACTAAAAAATATATAAAACGAGCATTGCAGTAAAAATGTGCAGTGAATTCGAGTTAGTCGTGAAGGTCGTCGGTTTCAATAATTGCAGCTAAACTTTCATCAGTGGGAGGCTCCTTTGCTCAGGATACCGGCTAGAATATGTGTTCCACAACGGCGCCTATTTCTGCCAATTCGGTCATAAGGGCGCTGTAGCTAGTGAAATTACTGGGCAATCGAGACTTAACATCTTTTGTCTCAAGGTGACGAGCGCAATTGTAGTGCCGCTCAGAATTTTTGGGTTTTTCAAGAATCCTGAGTAGGACTGCATTGTAATGGGCAGAGCGTATCAATTACCATCAGCTGAAAGTCCTGCTCGTCTCATCCCTTAGTGTCATAATAAAAACTAAATTTTCATCGCATCAACTTGTTGAGAACAATTTCAGTGTACGGGGTATTACGCAATTCTGCAGCGCTCAATGTCCTCGGTGCGAGGGCGTCTTGGCCAAGGGCGACCGCATCGATCGGAACACAATCTCGTGTATTTTCTCTCTCTTCCGCTCATCGTGACGCATCATCTTTTAACTCATTCTATTCAATCAGGTGTAATTATTTACTGTCTTTTGTGTTTTATTTTCTCCGATTAAACATAATGTAAAGCAAATTTAAATATACTTACTTTTAAAGGATTAAACCGACTTTTTTACCGACGAAAAAAACAGACGAGGTTTCAAGAGTCGACTCGTATAACAGATATTATTACATTTTAACAGAGTAGTCCAATTTTGATAATTATTTTTTTAGGGTATACTAGCTGTTCCAGCAAACGTTTTTTTTATGGAAGTTTTCTAAAAAAAAGTCCCAACTCTCCGAACTGTAGGACATAATTAATTATTTTAATATTTATAATTTTCCCAGAGGGGTGAAAATCCGAAAACGGGTACTCCGGCTTGCGCAAGCCGGCGTGGCTGCCCTTCGGAGCTTTTATGAATAAATACTATTTAAACTTATTATATATGAAAATTAGAAATTAAATAGAATTCAGACGCCTTCAGGATAGATCAATGAACAATAATCCGTGGTCAAAAAATTTTTCAATAAGTTATCCATTAATCAATTAACAATTTTTTGTAGCACGAACATTAACATTGCAAGTGCGATAACTGTTAAACTATCAATCTGAGAATTTTTTCCTTTCGTGGAGCTATTTCTCAAAGGTCTTAGAATAGATTCCCGTGGAAAAATGAAAAAGTTGTTAATTTTCGTTTTGTTATTAACAAATAACTAAGGTGAAATATTATAAACCTTTATTAGATGCATTATGGGGATATGTCGAATTGATTAAAGACAAAACTTAGCGTAATTTATACTTAATAAAAATCACAGCTTGTGTATAATATTTTTGATTAGTTTATAAATTTGTAACTTCTTCTCTATGAATATTTGATCATGTGCCGAGCAACATCCTTAAAATGTTTCTAAAAGTTGATTTTGTTTTAATGTTTGTTTAATTTCAATTTCAATGTTAAAATTCATTTTTATTTGGAGTGGGTGTCAGCCAAGGTAGGTTTGTAACTGTATACATAGTTATGGGTGAGATGTGCTTGAGTCGCACGCGCGACGTGTGGAGGCGAGAGGCCAGAGTGGAGCCGCGGCGGGAGAACACCGATTCCAAAAATAACAATAATCGTAACTAGAATTAGATTATTAATTAATTAGATTGGTTAAAAATACGCAATAATTTGTATACTTTTTATTGCATATTATATCTTATTGTTTTTGAAGTCGATTGTTTTAATGTTATTTTTTTTTTTAATATTCCCGAACAGAAATCCTTGCATTCTCCAATTGGCATGAAATACCTCCGAAGGTTGTATGTAGTACGACCTTTTGCGGACGATTAGAATATTCGAAGTGAAGGTCGTTGTCACTATTTATCAATTCGCCTTTCGCGTGCTAAGTATTCGCTTCGTAACTGCATTGTGCGCGTCTAATTAATTGCAGCGTTATTTTTGATGTCGACATAAGTTTGAGCAACAAAATATACATATCGGGTCAAGTAAACTGTAAAATTTTATGTTATGAATTAATTGTTTCATATATGAATCGATCATGCAGAAAAAGGTTTTTTTAAGCTATTGCATAGCTACTATCGCGGGCCTTGAGCGTGGGGACCGAATCCAGAAATTCCGCAACGAAAATAACCTAACACTTACTTACTAGCTGTATATAGATATTACAGTTGCCGTGGAACAGCGGTCATCACACATGCTCGTTGTGCAGAAGGTCCCAGGTTCGAGCCTGGGGTACATCTTGAATTTTTTTTTAATTTCTTTATTTTTTTATCACTTTTTTTTAATTTTTATTATTATGACAAGCATTTTTATTTTGTTTCACCTGTTCCGTTGTCTGTCTGTAATCAAATCTTGCAAGTTAAATTTTACTTAGTTCCCGTTTGCTTTTTTTAAATTAATTGTATTAAAAAAAAATACTGCATAAATAAATTAAATAATTAATTATAATTGCATAAGTTGATAAAAAATGCAATAGTTTCACCGCGGCAGTCCCCGAGTGCCACACGTCTTTTTTTTTGTAAAATCGAATATAACTTGTATCTCTGTGTTGATTAAAATATTTTTAGATAATATTTTGTAGATAGATTGACACAGTGTGAAAACGTCGCAAAAAGGTTGACGGTTAACCTCGATTTTAAGCAATGCACGCACACTAACACAAAGTAACATACAAATCGCGAGTGTAAGACGTACTTGTCACGCACACTAAAGTAATATTCGTGGCCTTTTTCATCTGTTGCCTATCAATAAGAGTATCTCTCTCTACACGCATAAATTATCTTTAGCAGTGCGAGCCGATGCCGGATAGATTATGGGTGTGGTACCCATATTCTATATTTATCATATTCTTTTCTATATTTACTATTCTATATATTGATACGCCCTGCCCATTACAATGCAGTGCCACTCAGGATTCTTGAAAAACCCAAAAATTCTGAGCGGCACTACAATTGCGCTCGTCACCTTAAGACAAAAGATGTTAAGTCTCATTTGCCCAGTAATTTCACTAGCTATGGCGCCCTTCAAACCGAAACACACTAATGTTTACGCATTACTGCTTCACGTCAGAAATAGGCGCCGTTGTGGTACCCATAATCTAGCCGGCTTCCTGCGCAAAGGAGCCTTCCACTGGTATAGTTAACAAGTTAGTAACTAAACTCGACTATAAATGATAATATTATTACGGTGTTCTATATAAAAATGTAATTTTTGTATGGATGTGTACTGATGCTGGAGCAGCCAGGATGTGTTATTTATACTTGTTACTGGATGTTAGCAAGGTCGCCGCCCGGCGCCGCGGCCGCTATCAATGGAGCCGCGTGCCACAACTCAATCCGTCAAGCGAGTATCGCCTATTATTAGAGCACTGTACCACATGAGTAAATTAAACGGTACAGAGACAAAGCTTCATAAAACCAACGCGAAATTGTTGCACTTCTACAATGATCCGGGGCATGTGTGAGTGTCCACTGGCCGCTTGTTGCGTACTAGGCGAGAACGAAGTTGACAATCTTAGGGTTAGGGTTAGCGCTACACACGTATTGTTTTATTAATTGCAAGCTTGAATATTTTAACATAACAAGCGATATTATATTATTAATATGTTATGCGTGAATAATACGAGGAAAAATAAGAATGTGCCAAGGCCTACAATAGGTAAATAAATATAAAAAAAAGTTTTGTTTAATTTATCTTAATTTTTTGTGACAACTCTACCAAAATAATTACAATTTTACCCGCTCTCAAGGTTAGTCTCTGTACCGTTTACATCCTCATGGGGCTGTACTATGATGACGATTATAGCTCTGTCATACATTACTACTAACGTCTGCAGACGAGGAATTTGTATTAGCGTAAATCTTATATTGCTCGTGCCCGCGAATGTAATTCCACCTTCGTTTGTGTGGAATTAAATTAATTACCATTTTTACCAGTGGGAGACTCCTTGGCACAGGATGCCGGCTAGATTATGGGTACCACAACGGCGCCTATTTCTGCCGTGAAGCAGTAATGTGTAAACATGACTGTCTCTCGGTCTGAAGGGCGCCGTAGCTAGTGAAATTACTGGGCAAATGAGACTTAACGTCGTATGTCTCAAGGTGACGAGCGCAGTTGTAGTGCCGCTCAGAATTTTTGGGGTTTTTCAAGAATCCTGAGCGGCACTGCATTGTAATGGGCAGGGCGTATCAAATACCATCAGCTGAACATCCTGCTCGTCTCGTCCCTTATTTTCATAATAAAAAAATTAATGTCATTACTAGCTTAGCCCTCACACTTCACTGTGCTTCAATCGTATAGTATACTTATAGTATGAGGAAAAAATGCATAAGTAAAGGGCAAAAGGTCGATGGAATTCAGAAAATAAGAAGTATCATGAATGTCGTATAAATATTCCTGAACCTATGACCGATACATTCAGTGGGTCTCAAAAAAAAGTCGACAGAGCCACATAATTATAAGCAAAGTTAAAGATGTCGAAAGCGCAGATCGCACCCACATAATTCAGCGATTACAAATATTTCCGACAGGATATTTGTGTGTGTGTGTGTGTATGTGTGTTTGTGTTCATTTATTTGTGAATTATCACCGATGTTACTAACACACTACACAATGAAAATAGCTCGCCACTAGATGTAATGTAATTTATATAAAATAAGAAAGATTCCTCTCCGATCGCCTTTAAGAACCTGTGTAAAAATTAAAGTATTAAGTAAAAATCTTTTAGGAACGGTTGGTAATGTTTGATGTTCCGAATGCATTTAATCGGTCTATTTGTGGTTTAATTCATTAAAAACAAAAAAAAAACATTTATGTCCTACAAAAAAACATGTTCTTTTTCCTTACAATATTTGTAGATGTACATACGAAGGCAATTAAAATTATATAAAATGCAAGGCATACTTATTCTGTATTATTATTAAAAGCGAAGTAAAGTTATTCCAAATTTAATTTTTCTTTGGCTTTATCTTACCTTTGTCACTTCATAATTATGTAACAGCGAGAAGTATATTTAAGCGAGAAGTAACTTTAAACTTGGAGTAACTTTAAATTTCGTTTATTAATCAAATCAAATCAAAATCACTTTATTCATGTAGGTCACGGAAATGACTCTTATTGAATCTGCCTATCTAAAAATTTTTTTTCTTACTGAATCTACTGCTACTTCGTAAAGGGTTGAGCTAATGAGAAGAAGTAGCAAGAGACTCATTGCCACTCTTTTAAGACGACACTAAATGCCAGCGACCTTGAGCGATATGAGTTCACGGCTGCCGGCCCGCCTTTTATGTAACAAAGCTAATATTTTCAAAATTCTTGGGTGGAAAACAGTTTATATGCTTACAATCCTCGTTATTCACTACTAATCTGAATAAATGAACCTACACAAAAAAGAACAAGCTATAAGAATAACTATTCTGAGACTGTCACGCCATGCCAAAAAACTTGTTTAACTTCAAAGAAAAGTGGTAGTTCAAAAAGGCTCGGCAGTGTTAACTATAATCAACAGCAAGCATTAGCAACCTACAAATAAGACTTAAGGATATGTGTAACAAGATTAAGTAGTGTTCATAGCTCCAAATGCAATACTTTCACCACAAAACTTGTCTAAAAACACCATGTTTGCGTGTTTTCTGCTTACTCTTCGCCTTAAATCAAGAAAATAATAGTAATATAGATTACGTTTTAGCAATATTTGTGTAGATAATTGATTTTAATGTTTCTCTTACAGAACCAAAGAAAGACAAGTTGGAACACGGAGCTGATTTATCGCGACCCGAGAGGCCGAACTCCTTGAGCGCAGGCAAGCTTCCGAGGCGGATATGTTATCAAGGGGACGGTGAGTCATCTCAACAACATATACTACCTCGCTATACCACCTTTTTAGGAAAACTATAGATGCAATTATAAGACGATTAGTAGATAATGTTGGTTTTTATTAAATCTATATTAGCTTTACTTGTCTGTCTATATGTGTGTTATAGAACCTTTAATTGTGATTCTAACCTATGTACTTCGAAATGTCCAATTATATATAACACATGTATGAAAGATCTGGTTGGACGAAATGAAACATTATGAAAAACATATCGGCATACATATGAAGTAAGAAATATTGTTACTTAGTTAATGCTAAAAAAGGTATATAAATTATAATATAATAATTAAGGAGTTAAAATTATACGCATTGAAAACTAGAACACAATTTTTGAAGTATAAAATCAATTGGTTTATTATATTTAAAAAATTCTCAAACTTAATTTGTGTTCACTGTAAAATTATTTTATAATAACCAAGAAATTGAAGGTTTCCATTAATTTTATTTAAAAAATCTTATTAGATTTACCTTTTTTGATGAACTATGAAATTCAAGGTTAAATTTAATTCATTCATTTTAAAACAAGTATAGATTGCAAATTATTATGCATTTCAGGAACTCTTCAAATATTTGAATCGAGTCTAAAAAATTCGAGATTTTCTTAAATCAAAATATACGCACACTTATACATAATAGGATATCAAAAGATATATCATTTTCACCTCTCCAGCACGAAAAGGGCACTATTGCTACGTGAAAACTCGCAGCAAAAAGCGTTTTTGTGTGCAGGAATTACTCCGCGTTAAAAAAATAAACAATGCGATCCGGTGCGTTCCGAAACTCTTTTCCGAAATTTTAGTCTAGCGTATTATCTCATTGTCACAAAAATTTATGTGTTACTTATCGAAATTTAAATTTATAAATTTTACTATTGCCTTTTTAAAGACTTAATATTTAAAATAAATACTAGTAATCATATTTATTATAAACATTGCTAAATAAAAAAACCTAAAACACTTTTCTCGCTAGTCGAAGTGAAAAGTTTTATGTTTCACACGAGAGCAAAAATCACTCACTACCTCAGTAGTTTATATCAGAATCACTCTCTCGTGATTCAATTTTAGACTACTTCGCCAATTCGTGATTTAAAGTCAGCACTCGCAGTTAAAATAACTTTGCTCACTTGTCGAACAAATATCTATTTTCTTTAAAATGCCGAGTTTAAATCGGCCAAATCATGTCAATGGAACGTTCATAGGAATTCTTAATTCTTATCACTGCACACAAAGCGAAGTAAACAAAAACGTATCTGAAGATCGACCATATCTTAAGATAACGTTATTTATTTTCTTCTTAATATTTTAAGGCCAACGTACTTTGTCTCCGCCTTAATTTTTAATATTATTCGTTTGAAATTTAAATGAAAATTATAATTCATCATCATAGTACGCCCAGTGCCGGATTATCCACGTTGCAACAGTAGCCGTTGCTACCGGGCCCCGCGCGAAAGGGGGCCCCTCATATTTAAACCCACTTATATCGCTTGAACGTAATTTTCTGAGTGAAACTTATCAAGATGTTGATGATGTCACAAAAATGTGAAACTCAGACAAGTCAGAACCTCGGTAACCGACTTTTTCCAATATAGATCAAGGGCTCTTTAAAATAATCTGCTACGGGTCCCGCGCTTGCTTTGCCACGATCCTCATATACTTCTTCCACTTAGCATACAAGCTCTCCAAGGTTCGTGCTCCAGAACGTGTCTTGTCCTGTCAAGTTCGTCATATATATTTGTTATTCCTGCCACCCCAACTCCTCCAGATATCTTAGCAATCTCCTCACCTTCCTTAATACTTGCGAGAGTGTGTTCGGGGTGCCAAAATGTTGAGCCCGGTAAGTTGTTACACCTGGACAATGAAGATGTAAATGCGCAGCCGTTTCTTCTGCCACCATGCAGGCCCTGCACAGGCTATCAGTTATGCCTATATGCCATAGTACTTTATTAGGGTCGCTATTATCTATTTTAGTTTAATTCTATTGAGGTTTAAGGCTTTAAGGCTTATTCGCCATATTGGCATCAATGTTGGGCAGTGTCTCCCGTTCTACTATATACTAAATATAGCACTTTTAAAAGATATCTAGCTCCAACAATTTTTTTTAAATATTGATTTAATTATTTACTTGTATTTTAATGACACATACACGTGCACTTGTCCTTTCGGTTCCTAATAATTGTTAACCATAGAATGTAAATTGGTTGCCTACCTATTATGTGATAAAGTGTCTGTATATAATAAATAAATAAATACATAATAATACATATAGCCAATGAAAAGCACCGAAAGAGCTCCCTTCTCCTTCTCTCGCCTCGCCACACACTCTTTCGCTTTCGTTTCGTAGTTCAACCACACACGACTTTTTGTCACGATTATTTTCAAACTTACCCAATACTAAAGAGGCAATTATCTAATATAACAATAAAACTTAATGTGTGTTTGTTCGTATTTGATGCAATGTCATACCGTTCATTCAAATGCAATGGAACAACGCAATATTTGCGAACTTATTGCTTGCTAGGTAAGGTTGTATGTAGACATAGTTAAAGATTTTAGGACTTGACTAACACAATAAAAGTCAAATATACTTAGTATGCTATAAAGATGATTAATGCCACATGAAGGCTTGTTCGTCTTTGAATTTGAGCGCTCAAAATACAAATAGGCAAGTCTAATAATTGAAAATACGCCAGAGGGTGACTTTTCCCAACGCTCCCATTGCCATTATTAGCTCCACGGACTAGTAAAAAATAAGTTATCAGTGTCACCTTACGTAACAGTGTAGTACCAAAAGAAGCCGATTAACGCGTAAATACATAGCCCCACGCACACACTTACACTACTACAGGCCGATAGGCGGCCATTATGAGAATTATCATCGTCTGTGACAGATCAATTTGCGTCTTAAAAAAAAATTCAAAAAATGCCGTCGTGCGTCGTGAAAAAGTGTAAAACGATACTACATAAGTATTTGTGGCCATATATGATTATTTAAGGGAGAAAAATTTGTGTAACTAGTATCCCTCGTAACCGCACACACACGGCGTGGAGTCCTCCTTTTTTACTCGTCCGTGTATTAGCTCTAATAATTTGTGCAGTCAATCTATTAAATTATTTATGATACAAGCTGTTGAAAGAACAATTTTCATTCAGGATTTCTTTATTTATCGAACTTTCTCGGAGAACGCAATTTATAACCATCTGAAGGGCAGTTGGCAATAAAGGTCCGAAGAAATCCATCGTTGAAATCATATTATGTTCCATTAAACATTCAAACTGAGACGATAGGTCAAGTACCGGTAACTTTGCTTATTAAATACAGATGTATAATAATTGTTATCCGCGATTGCATTTCATGATAATGTAATTTCTACAAGTTGAAGGTAGTTTAAGGAAAAGGTCGATTGTATTATATATGAAGGGTTCCACGTGTCACATTATACCAATTATTATAATACTTAAGGGCATGTGTGTTCGAGTTCCGCTCTTGTGTGTGTTGATTAGGTTTACTGCTATATAACAAATAAAGGTTGTGATCCATTACAGTGAAAGATATAACGTTTCATGCGAAGAATGAGTATACGAGGACCGTCATAACTCTGTAAAACGCGTTTTCTCAAAGATGAGATCTGGCTAGGTACAGAGGAACTATAGGAGATGGCCAGCCTTTTAGGAAGCTCTATGCGGTTATTTTTCAAAATACCCATGTCGTTTCGTCCTGAAAACACCGCGAGAGAAACCTCATTCCACAAATTGGTTGTATATAGCAGAAAGATCCAACTTCCAAAAATCGTCGTGTTGTAAAATTCATCAAAATCTTACATTTATAAGTTTAGGAGGACCTGGGTGCTCTGCTTGGTGTGAAAACTCGAAAGAATTCGTTTTCTCTAAAACATTATCCCCCTTATTCATAATAGTCTGCTAACTAACTAAAGCATTGCTTATTCTCACTCTGTATCCTTCTATTGACCTAAGTCAGAATGAGAAAACACTCCTTAGCGGCTGTTTAAAGTTAGCGGACCATTATGAATAAGGGGGTATAAGTTTACTCCGAGGTAACTAAAGTTAATATTATATACATCTTATATTACTACAAGGATTGCTCTGTTAATTATATCAAATCAACCAATGATTAGATATCAAAAAAAAAATTGTAAACTTGAGCACAAGGCAATTGGCATCATTAACGGTTTTCTTTACGACTGTACAAGCCAAATCCATTTTTGAATAAAGCCATCATTTTGGGTTGTAAATTAAGATTTGATTACCATGAATGATGAAAGGTAAATACGGTCATTTGCTGAGCCAGCATTCATTCAGCACTAGAACATAAACACAATATTTATCCCTTTTAAAAGTGTCTGAAACTGTCTGAAAGCCATGTGTCGACTTGTTCACAAATTACCCGTCTATTTTCCGTTTCGTTTCACTTATCATTCATACTCATAATTACAATTGCGTCGTCGGTGTGTATCGCTCGTTTTACGGATGATTTGTCACTAGAGTGCGTCGTATGAGTCGTATCACATATCGACCGCAGCTGAGCGAGCGTTTATGGCCCTCGAGGAGTTTCACTTTCCATTAAGGAATTCTATTACCGCAGATCTAATTAAGGTAATAAACGTTTGGAATTCTGGCACGTCGCCAAGGTCTTCCGTAACGTGTAGTAATTGTTCTCGAACATTTCCTATGATTCGATCTTATAGCTGTTATGTATTTATTTGTTATTCGCTATGAGATTGATTCACACTTAACAAGTTAATACTTTTTGTTATGTTTTTAGAGTGATAACCCTCACTTCTAGGATTAATTAATACACAAATAAAATTAGAAAAGAAAGTTTTATGACACAACCTGAGAGTTGAACAAAGCATACAAGATTTTATGACGATACGTCACTCGAACGGTTAGCTCAGTTGGGAGAGCACTCGCACGGAACCTTAGTGGTCGTGTTCGAGTCCCGCATCGTTCATAAAATTATGTTTTAAAATTTTATTTGTAAATTAATACTTATTAAGTTATTAGGTACTTACATTTAATACCTCGTGGCAATAGAGAGGAATGAACGCTACGTGTCACGTGTCTTACAGTCTTTTTGTTTTTTTTTTTCCAATTTCATCAGTCTTTTCCACATTTTTAGTATTTTATTTTTAGGACGAACGACGCTGAATCTAAGCTGTGGAAAGAAGATGTGTATTAGTTGGGCTTGTGAGAGAGAATGGGCACCGTTATCTGATTTACGGTCTCGTTCGTTTCGGCTGTCAATAATATTTATGTTAATTATTCACTTGGTCTTCAATAAATGCGATTCTGGTACTTTTCCCACTATTTAATTCCCCGTCGTATTAATTGTTTTCGTCAGCTATTTACTCGTAATGTCCATAACTACCATAGTTACAGACAGACAATATTTCATAGACACAACGAGGAAACTACACTTAAACACTACGAAGGAGACACACGGAAACGAAGTCGCTGTTAATTACCCAATTTTTGTGTGCTTATGATAGGAAACAGACCGATTATAGCGATAATTATTGATATTTATGTAACTATTCATTACGCCGAGTGCGGAGCAGTACGAGAACTATTTTCTCCGTCCTACATGACAAAAATAATATGTATATTTAAGTCTAGCTGAGAACTATACTAATCATAAATCTGGCTATCATAATATATACTTATACCTACACAGGGAATTGTTCAATTTCGACTGATAGGGCCAGAGATTAGTGCAGTCAAACAGAGAAAAGAAAAGTCTTTTTTACATATTATTCAGTTGTAGATAAGTTGTTGTTTGTTTCCAGTGGCGGGGTATGGCGCGGCCGGAGACGCCATGGGCACCAACGTGGAGGAGCAGCTGATGCTGTCAGAGCTGCCCGAGCCGCCCATCGCCGTGTCGGAGATCGGGCCCATCCCGCCGCCGCCCATGTTCAGCTCCCCGAGTCCCACCAGGCACCACCATCAGCACCATATGCCGCATCCGCAATCCGACTGTAAGCCATTATTAACAAAATATCATTATAATGATTGTTTGATAGGTTCTGCCTATTTTTAACCGACTTCAAAAAAAGGAGAAGGTTCTCAATTCGTCGGCATGTTTTTTTATGTTTGTTACCTCAGAACTTTCGACGGGGTGAAACGATTTAGATAATTATTTCCTAACCTAATTCTAGTTATGATTAATATCATTTTTGGAGTCAGTGTCGCGCCCGCCTGTGTTCGATGGTGTGCCGCGCGTAATTTGTACGAACCTCTACGTTTCAGTGGTAAATGTCTGAGCTGATGAAGTATGACGCCGTCGTTGAGTTGAATTTTAGATGTTTATTAGCGAGCCGTCTCAACTAGTTTTCAGCGTTTTGCATATCTTATCTAAAAATATCATACACTCTGAAAATATATATTAAACCCAGGAAAATTTTATTTTCAATTCGGTACACAACCCTTACTGCTTGTAAGGGTTGTGTACCGAATATGTGTAAGCTGTATATGACCGACTTACGAACGTACGATATTTAAAATTTATTTTAAACCTATTTATTGACTAGTTTAAACTTTAAAGCTTCTATATATATGAGTCATGGCGAGATACGAAATGACGTCGCAGATTATATTGAGGTCGGAAGAACCGGATCTAACTCAAACAATATTTATCACTCAAATACGTACGTGCCATATGCGTCTTAGAATGAATGTTTAATATTAGGTATTGATAATTGTATTTTTAACTTTGATGTTATGTTATTTATGTACAAAGCCAGACTGGTAATAAACAATATTCCATAGTACAGCGGTTTACAAAATAATATAATTTTCGATGATTGTTTAACTATGGTCATTATACATTGCTGTTCAGTCAAGCATGGCATTTGTTTAAAGTGAGTTGTACCAGCCATGTAATAAGTATGTTAATGTATTCGCGTTATTTATTGATAACACGTCGGTCACCTGGTAGGCAATGCCAAGTTGGCTTCGAAGAAAATGTGTATGATAATCACATTAGGACAATAATTCACGACAGTGGTCAGAATAAGGATACGTCCGGCCACATTTTGTGTAATACTCTCGTACCAAGAACCATTCTGTGATGCCTAGCAAGGTTGCTTCACTATGTTTCTTAGTCTGAGATCGATAGAGCGCACTTAGACTTTGCTCAGACTTTACTTACGTACAACTAAGCTGAGTGTTAGCTTAGCATAATCTTTCATTTCGTTTTTATAGTAATTTATATAAAAAATATTTGAATTTGAATCTGACAGCTGAAATTATGCCAACTTTAGGCTAAGATTTCCCCGATTCAATATTCAAGTTCGTGTTTTATCACACTAAGCTAAGTTTTTCTAAGAACACCATAGATCTCAGCCTTAAACCGCATGTTTCAGTGTTCCACAGAACTGCTTGACTTCATTACTGCTGCTGACTTTAAATATCGCAGCACAAACATATCATTCTCATCCTGATCACATAAAAAGCTGATGTACGGGATGACCCGTACGCTCGTTTGTTCTAATAGCACCATAAAAATATTTAGTTATCCTAAATAATGTAATAAAAATTTATTTAATTTTCGGAAATCCATAATCATGCGAGCGTTATGATCTTGAGTGTTGATACCGCTAATATTTGTCTTTAACAACGACGAGACTTAAAGACCGAGTCTCGTAGTAGAATTCGGCGCGTTCACCTCTCCTGAACATTCCTCGTGCAAAGGCGAAACACGTGTCAAATTGATTAAAACAAATATTAGCAGAATTAACAGTCAAGATAGCTCACAACATTCGGATGTAATGACTACTTATATGTAACATTATAACACATACAAGCTGTACCTAATCATACATCCTATTTTAATTATAAATGTTTATTGTACGATATTACATTGTAATCCATATTTTATATTAAAAAAAAAAGCCCGCTGAGTTTCTTGCGCCCATTCTTCTCAGGTCTGAAGCAGTCTCTTTTGAATGGGTGGTAGTTTTTGACGTTCAATAAGTGATTTTAAATCCTATTTTGAATAAAAATATTTGAATTTATATATATTATTTATATATATATATATATACATATAGCAACTCTATTCTTAATAATCACAAATTATCCATTCCATTACTTATCTCTTGTTGCCTATCCAGCTGAAGATGAGGACGACCAAGATGATGACGAAACGGAGGCGCCGAGCGGTGCGGACATGTCACGCGTAGAAGAGATCCCACCTAAAGAACCCATCTTCAACGCCGTGCCGCTCAAGTCTGCGCTCAAGAAGCGCCCCATGACCAACGCTTCTCCTGGGGCCACTCCCTTGGCTACGCCGCTGGCACCGAGACAGGACCACCACCATGCAAGCTTCAAGTCAGTATATTCAGCAATCTAATATTTTATCTGTGAAATCTATTGCATAGAAGTTATGTTTTTAAGGGTTTTATATTTCACCGGGACACCACGGTGGCGCAACCAGTCGCGCCATCGTGGTGTCCGTAAGCTACCAAACTAGACACAATACCTGAGTCAGGACGCGTCTGAGCTGGTTGCGCCATCAAATTGGTTGCGCATCCACAAGTTGAGTAACTCCCTATAGAGTTGTATATAATTTGTTGGTAGCGGAGACTGGTTGCGCCACCATGGTGTCTTGGTGAAATATAAAACCCTTAAAAACATAACTTCTATGCAATAGATTAATAGTGTAATTATTAGATTAAGAGTAATAAACTCTTGAAATACGATCTAAAGATTCATACCACAGCTTTTTTTATTTTCTAAAATAACACGACTGTTTTCATCTTTGATGGATTTCAAAATTTCCTCGTATAACTATCAAATATCCCAGAAAGCCAAGGGTGAAAAGAAATTGAGGATTGGTGATAGCCATTATTGATTTTATTAGTGAAAGGAGAGCTTCTTGCGCCGCTTCTTCTCTCTCAGAGCGCCACAGAAGCGGTAGTATCTAGTATATATACATAATGAATTCTAAAGGTATAAATTTTGGTAAAATAAATGCCTTTTATGCCTTTTGAAACATCAACAGGTCTTACGGTAGACAAATATAGGTACATACAGATGCGAAGGAATGCTGTCACTGTCATAGATCTTATTGTGATGATTAGAACGATGTGGTGCTTCACGCTACGGCCGAGACACAGACTCGCTTTGTAGGGCCGTAAAGTCCCAACAGCCTTATTTTTTTTAGTAATTCAAATAATAAAATATTTTGGAGTCACGTAAAGTACAACGTGTGTAACATTTCTTAGTAGATCAGCAACATGCTGATGTAAACTGATCTTATAAAGAAAACTAAAAAAGAAGCGATGAACTACGGCATAAAGTAAAAAATTATCATTTTAAAGTATCTAGTGTAATATAGGACAGGCTGAAAAGGCACAGCGTTACTGATCTTTCCAATAATATGGATAAAAAGACAGTCGTAATATGGCTATTGTGCTAATCACAGATCGTCAAAATGGGAGAAAATAACAAATGTGAAAAAAAATCAAGTTGTGGCCACAACCTGAGAGTTGAACAAGATATATTAAGATTTATGAACCTTACGTCACTCGAACGGTTGGCTCAGTGGAAGAGCGCTCTCACGGAACGCCGAGAGGGTTCGAGTCCGGCATCGTCCATAAATTTTGTTTTCAAATTTTATTTGTGTTAAAATAATACTCACGTTAAGTGAGAATATTAATCGTAATTCATCAATCAATTCATTTCTATTCACCCTTGACTTTATATTCTCCGTTATACGGTATTAAAACTGTACTTGTAAATATAAAAGTCGTTGTTGTAAAGTTATGTGAATTGGATTGGTTTTTGTTGTAATAAAAATTAATTTGGTTCCATCCAGGCGGCCGCCGCCGAAGCCAAGGATCCGCATATGGTAACACTCCCTCTCTCGTTTTGTTAGTGTTGTCGCGTCAGCCCTACTGACACCTACTCTAACGATAGCCGTACACGTAGCGCCACATTCACAGCGATATATTAGGAATTGGCGCCAAATAACAAATGACAATATGATTTTAAAATTCATCGCGGATCTGAGGCCGAAATCTATAGAGCATACTTACAGCCTTTCCCAATATACTGGCTACAGATAGAGCTAAATTATTACCTTCTACCATCAGTAATCGGAAGCTGTCCCAATATACCCGATAACTCATTCATATCGCCTTATATTGGGACGCGTGAATTGCAATTTTAATATAAAATTCTATCACTGGTAAGCTATACGTCATCCTATTGACAGACAGCGTGTGTTTATTGGGACAGAAAAGTCAACGATAGTTACGATTTGTATCTCAAGTAGGCCCCAACCGGAGATAGACTGAATATTGGGAACGGCCGTAAGACTTTGCTCAGACTTTACTAACGTTAAACTTAGCTGAGTGTGTTTATCACGCGAACTTGACTTTTGCATTGGACTATTTTAGCTTAAGCTGAGCATAATTTCAGCTTGTATTTTCTTTGTTTAACGCGAGTGTTACACATTTAAATAAAACTGTTTTCTCAGATCTCGTTTTCAGGGGGACAGTCCCCCTGACTGGACTAGCCCCGGAGGCTCCTTTGCACAGGATGCCGGCTATATTATGGGTACCACAACGGCGCCTATTTCTGTCGTAAAGAAGTAATGTGTAAACATTATTGTGTTTCGGTCTGAAGGGCGCCGTAGCTAGTGAAATTACTGGGCAAATGAGACAACATCTTATGTCTCTTCATCCTGAGCGGCACTGCATTGTAATGGGCAGGGTGTATCAATTACCATCAGCTGAACGTCCTGCTGGTCTCGTCCCTTATTTCCATTAAAAAAACCTATTTAACGTTTGTTCGCTTACAAAGATCGTTTTGAGAAACTATTTGCAGTTCTATGTAGGCGGTATACGATTCTAAATCGATTGTCAAAATCATAGCCTATAGTAGAAGTGTAAATAAAAGTTTGTTTAAACTAATGTATCGTTAGTTGTGAGCGCTACGTGTCCATATTAGTACACTAACGACCTTCGGACGGTCCGCTTTGCCATTGCTCACCATCACGACATACATAATCTCTAACATCACCGTCACCGACACTCAAACTGCGCAGAATACACCATCCCACATCACTCTGTGCATATTAATGTAACACGTGCATGACACATTTACAACACGCAATACATCTCGTAACTCTAACATTCCCTCTACGAACGTAACCAGCGTTACTACGCAATGGATACAAAAGTTCTCTTTTACTGATACAGCCCAGTTATTGTGATTTGGTTTTTATCACCGTGGTAGATTCATAGAATATTATTGTGGAGTGAGTTTCTAAATATTAAAGTAACATATATATTTTCTTACAGTTTCTCAAAGAAGTAACGGCGTAACAATATTTGTTGACTATTAATTTGCTTTCAACGTCAATCTGTGTTACTTACTTAGATATTAACTTAGATTAAGCATTGGTCGTCTCCGCTGCGCTCCAACTAGATGCCGCACAGGTATCTAGTGCGATAGCTTTTTTTTAGAACAATAGCTTTTTTATTACGGCAATATATAGTGGGTAATTGTGTGCGTGGCATCTTGACACTCAATGGCATTTTTAAAATTTTGTAACTTTTATACGCTTCGTATTATTTTAAATTGAAATTAATAAAATACAAAATACTTACTGATGATATATAATATGATCCCAGTGTCTTCATTATTTCTTGTAGTATTATTTTTACAAAAATTTTACTATGCAACACAAAATGCCGGGTTTCAATTATTATCAAAGTTTAATAGGACATATGGCACGTCAACGTCACACTGCTTCGAGTACGCCCACTTGGGCGTAGTATTAGTTGCCGCACTTTGCGACTACGCCTGCGGTATCTAGTTGGAGCGCAGCGGAGACCAATCCTTAATCTAAGCCTCTTAATGCTGAATATGTCTCGCAGATTTTTTGTATAATTTTATATACTTTAATATTAAAATCATTATTTAATACATTTGTTCTATTCTTAGGGCCACATATATTCGAAAGACCTAAAACAAGAGTAGTGATATGTTAATTATAAGGCTGTCATATATTTTAAAGACCTCGTTTACTCAGGTACCACTAAATTCGCATGTAACCGTCACACATTGTATTTAATTCAATACAATTTATTGTCGAATTGTAACTACATGTTGTTAATGTACAGCATACATTGCGTATTTGTATCATTGTTCGTATGAATGAGTTGATCTGTCTACACTGCATGTGTAGCTTTGTATGTGGTTGAATAAAATTAGACGCGATCATTGTTGTTGTTATTGAGAGGCCTTGAAAATTCGCTGGTGACACTCTTGTGCGCTACGAAGTCAGGGAAGATGTTCCTGTGGCGTACGCAGACCATAGTAGTGTCACAACCGAATTTGATAGACCATAGATTGATTATTACAAACTGTTTCATATACTTATATATATATATAGACGTCTATCGGTTACAATTTATACTTTACTAGTAGTTGCCCTTTGCTTTCCCAACTGAAGGTTTTATCTCAATAAAATGTTTAAGTAGGGATAACAGAGAGAGTTGTCATACTGAAACATGCAGGGCAAACCTGTCAGCCATTAACGGCCGTTCCCAATATACTATCTACAGATAGAGATAAATTACTACCTTCTACAGTCAGTAATTAGCTGTCAATAATCTTATATTGAGACGCGTAAATTGTAATTTCCATGCAAACTTCTATCGCTGTTAAGCTGTACGTCGTCCCATTGACAGGCAGCGTGTACGGATAAGGTGAGTTACTGTCGATATGTTTATTGGAACAGAAAAGTCAACGATAGTTATGATTTTTATCTCAAGTAAGAGGTAGACTGAATATTGGGAACGGCCGTAAGTTGGCATAGCGACATCCCGCACGGACGCACGCCAAGAAAGGGAAGATATTAGTAGGACCAGTTTCATAATTTTCTATTAACTTAAATTTTCAGAGACATATACTTAGATAATTTATATGTCTAGATAGAGTCTCTTGCTGTTAGACAACCGAAGTTTAGTGTGCGTGACAAGCTACGTCTTACACTCGCGATTTGTATGACACTTTGTGTTAGTGTGCTTGCATTGCTCAAAATAGAGGTTAATTCTAAACGAGCGTACGGGTCACCTGTTGTTAAGTGATCACCACCGCCCACAATCTCTTGTAACACCAGAGAAATCACAGGAGCGTTGCCGGTCTTTAAGGAAGGTGTACGCGCTTTTTTTGTAGGTACTCATTTCGTATCGTCCCGGAAATACCGCACAAGGAAGTTCATTCCACAGCTTAGTAGTACGTGGAAGAAAGCTCCTTGAAAACCGCACTGTAGAGGACCGCCATACATCCAGATGGTGGGGATGATATCCTAACTTGTGGCGTGTCGTGCGAAGGTGGAATTCGGCGGCAGGAATCAGGTTAAACATCTCTTCGGAACACTCCCCGTGATAAATGCGGTAGAAGACATACAATGAAGCGACGTCTCTGCGCAACGCCAAGTGATCCAGCCTTTCATATACTACGATGTATGCGAAAGTAATTAAAGTCTTGAAGTAATATACACTACGAATGACTAATCAAGAAATATTATTAGCCAATCTCAACATATAAAATATTATTTATTGATGGTTATTATCTTGACATTGCTTACTGAGATTCATCACTGGGAATGAATTCAATAATAAGAAACATAACTTAGCAATGACTAATGTAATTGATAGATTGTGTGCTGTGAATATATTAAACCCACATATTGTTAACATCCACTCAAGGCATGATTCAACTGTAACGGTATCCTGAAGCACTCGAATATTTTATTGAGATAAATTACATTTGATTACATTAAGAAAGTATTAGTAAAGACCGTTAACTTGCTATTTAGTCGAGTCTTGCCACAGATCTTGATTGGCGACAATGATCTTTTATGACGCTAGGGTTGCCAACCGTACTAAAAAAGGGTATTGTACTCTATAATCTATAACACTAATAGAGTATGATAAAATACTTTTTTTTACGCAATGTTAACTATACTAGTGCCAGTCATGTAATATTATGCAAACCCATTATCATAAACAAAAAAGTCGTCTATTAAGTTAGTTGGTATCCCCAATTACCCAAGCCACATACGGAAGTTTCTGAACACAGCCACTAATGTCATTATGTAAATTTTTTGCACATAAAAATACCCTTTTAATAATATAAAATAAATGCTTCTCTTTTTTGGAAGTCCGTACTCTTTATTTACCTCCTTTGAAATCAGATAGATATACTCTATTTCTTTTAATAAAAGATGGCAACCCTAAGTGACGCCCAAGTTTGTTTGCCCACTAATCCAAAGTAAAATGTGAGGCAGACTTGTAAAACATTTTGATCACATATTATTTGACAGTTACAGTAATAAAAGTGTTTGTGCAAAGTTTCACCTTTAACAATATCTTATCTTAATTATTATGTTCAAGCGTTTGTACATTTATTTCGATACAATATTAAGTATATGAAACAGTTTATTTAATTTAAATGTATTGCTATAGTGGCACGCTGTGATGGCCGTTTTGTCAAATGTAAATAGTGACATGACAAATAAAAAAAATATCTATAGCCGACGATAAGCGGAAGTTAAAAACGGCCATCTTGCCACTGGTTTAAGAGTACAACTAGAAGATACAATTTAATTATGATAATAATTGACAGCAGTCGGCCGGTGCGAGTTGGCAACACTCTGGAGAACAAGGAAAACGCGCGCCCGTGGGAGGGAGAGTACCGCGACGGAGACTACTCGAGCGAGTCTGAGCGGGTTGCGGCCAAACTCGCGCGGAAAGAGAGTCTCAATATCAAACTGGCACTCAGACCGGACCGGCAGGAGCTTATTAACAGGTAACATAGCTATATTATGGTCTTTTTCTATGTTATTAATGAACGCGAAGTAAAGTTATTCCAAATTTAAATCTGTTTGACTTTATCTAACCTTTGTCACTACATAATTATATGACAAATAGAAGTAATTTTAATCTTGGAGTTACTTTACATTGCGTTTATTATTAAAACAGTTTCGGTGTTATTACAAAAAATAATTTAAACATCCCTAGACATGTGTTTTGTTAAACAGTGTCTAACTATTTAAATGACGTCTAAAATGTTGTTTACTTCTTCTACAAAACAGTTTTTAGCTCATAACACAGTTTATGTGTGTTCGTGCTGTACGACCAAAACATTCAGACGATGGTAAGCGATTATTCATGGAGCAAATTGAGTTTGATGCAAAATTTTGCTTCTTAGCAGCGTTCAGTAGCTGCGATGCCCTTTAAAACCCAGAGCACAAATAATTCATTTTACAAAAGGCACCGCTGTGGTACCAAGGGTGCAACTGGTGCTACCTTGCTAACTATCTAAGCTAATTCCGCAGCCGAGTTATATTGAATTAGTACCACCCGCAGCAGTGGTGCTAACGTAAAAATTATTCCCAGCGCAAAAAAATATTAGCCTCTTTAAAATGTCGCAGCGCTGTTTAGCTGCGCTGAAAGTGTTTTAATGCATCGGGCACCCACGGTATTTAAATTAGAACAATAATAGGGAGTTGTAAATACCGTTGTAACCCGCCGTATACCCCTGACCTTTATTTTTCTACCTGTTTCGGTCTCTTCATAATTCTTTTGACCGTATATTGATGTTAGCCTCATCAAGAGAGGACTGCCAAAACTACATCTCGCATTTCTTTGATCAAAAGTCCCAAAATTTCTACAGCAGCAGGATCATGTCACTATTTTGTCAAAATGGCATGTAAATGCTGCAATTAAATATAAATAAAGTTAGAAGAAAATTTGAGATTATATAGAATTAAAAAAAATCTCCAACCTATTTAAACTCTAAAGTGGGATCACCTGTACTTTAGTGATAGATACCGATATATTTTGATGATATACATCCATTACTAGTGCGAGGTTTCTTGGTGCGGCTAGATGGGTTCCTACCACATCTGCCGTCAAGCATGTAGTGTCTCAGCACTAGTTGTGTTACGGCGTGGAGAGCGCCGTAGCCAGTGAATTTACTGGCGTAATGACTAATGAGATTTAACATCTTACATCTTGCGAGCGCGCCGCACAGGGCGTGTAGGGGTTGTTCAAAAATCTAATTGGCGTTGTGGGTGGCAGGATCATAGAACAGGTCCCCCTGAAAACGAGATCTGGAAAGATCTTGAAACGTCGGTTTAACTAAAATAAAAATTTAATAAAAGTAACTCCGACGCAAAACACAGTTACAATTACACGCGTTTTAATCCTTCAAAAGTGTTTTATTTAAATGTGTAACACTCGCGTTACTCAAAGACAATACTATGATCATAGATTTATGATGGCCAATTTTGACTGTTGTTGGTGTATCTCGTTTCATATCCTCAATTCAAAACACTAACCCTATTATAATAGCCACTATTCATAATAGTCTGCTAACTTAAAGCATTGCTAATTCTCACTCTGTCTTCTTCTATTGACCTAAGAATGCGAAAAAACACTCCTTTGCGGCTGTTTTAAGTTAGCGGACTATTATGAATAAGGGCGTAAGGAGTTAATTTCAATCTTGGCTAACTGTTTACGACTTGTCTATGGAAATCTGTTACTTCGGCTACTTGATTTCCTGTTCTATCTGTATCTCCGTTAGAGATATTGTAGTTCTATATGGGGAGGACGTATCTTTTACCACCAACCGAAGTTCTTGCTCGTGTGCAGCCAAGTTGGACTAACTTGAGAGATAGAATAGTTTTTATTTCGAAGCCATAATTAATTAGTTTTATTTCTAATATTTGTTTTGTATGAACATATTTTCTATGAGAGAATCTGTTGACGCACGGTTTAAAAGTTCTACTGTGAAACAATTTTATTATAACAACAGCGAGCATATTTTACAAAATAATTCTTGATGGTATGAACTATTATGCGTAAAGTATTTTATTTATTATGTACAGAACAACGTCTGTCACTAGCTAGTAAATAGATATAAACACACATACTCTGAACCAAACTTTCATATACACAATGTTAGCACCTACTACGAACTACGGAATCGAACCCGGAACCTTTAGCTTTGAGAGGTCAGGGATACTAACCACTCGACCGTGATGTCGTCTATAATGAAATGTAGCGGTGTAGCCCCTGACGAAACAAATACCGAAACACATAATATTATGCCTGGTGTCCACACGAACATTTATACGACCAGCGTGGAGCTAAAAAAGTCTGGGAAAGTCTGTTTGAACTTTGAACACAAGAAAAAGATTCTTTCACGCGTAAAGCGCGCAAATGATATGATTTTTTACATTTTGACTTTTAGTTCGCAACTATTAAACTAGATTACACCCAGTTGATATTCAATACATAATTATTTGAGAGCATGATAGAATGGCGACCGCATAAACTCGCGTAATGTAACGATAAATTAATCCCAATTAACCCACTCCCAAATGACATTGTTAGTCAGACAGAGTTACGCTTGCGGGATGACGCGTATGTACTCGCGCCCGGGAGTTTTATTTTTACGTTCGTCCATGTGTCAGACATTGTTGTCTATTTTTTCTTCCTGCTTCCTCGTCTTCGTTCTTGGCACTGACATTGTTTCACCGTTACGCAATAATTACACCTCTAGTACGCTACAGGAAATATGCACATAGTATAATGTCTAAAGTAACTAAACAACGTGCCAAATCGTAGTTGAAGGTGGCGATGGAAGACTCCCGAACGACCTCGGTTAATTAATATGAACGGTCTCTCGATTTCGGTATTTTTGGGGTATAGCCAACAGTTTGTGTGTTAATCGCGCGTTATTAGCATGTTTTCAGTCTCGCATCATCTTTGGCGAATTTTGTACGAAGCAGCGGTCGCCGATTTGCGTGCGCGCATCGCGCGGTTTCGCCACTTAGGCTCGATACAGAAGTACTGCGTCACATATTTAGTAGTGGCGTTTGATTAGTTATCGGGCTGTAATTGAAGTAATGTGTGTGTATGCAGAAATATACTGGTGGTGCAGAGTGAGTGCGAGAGGCAGGAGTCGTGGGAGGCGATAGGAGCGCGCCTCATACGCCGCCTGTCCATGCGGCCCACCGCTGAGGAGCTCGTCGAGAGGAACATCCTAAAAAGTGAGTATTACGACATCCTTAGAAGACACTGTACTTAATTAAACCGGGCTTAGCCTACTTGGAACTCATAAGCTTGCACAGTTCTTTGCGGAAGCATATGCCGGCTGCTGCCGAACCGATACGATTTATGGTATTTTGAGCTTATACTGTCTTCTAAAAGACCGATATCGAGATGTGTTCACCTTACGCTTTCACGGATGTCTATGAGCGGCTAGTTGTCATCTATTTTAAACTGGCTGGTTAGCCGTTTACCCGTTTGCCCCGTCTTATATAAAACAATGGCTTTAATATTATCTTCTGTTATAACAGGATGATAATAATTGTTTAACTTTCGAAGGCATTTATGTAATCAGTTGATACGAGGAAAGTCACAAATACCTATGTAAAACGTTTACAGGCCAGTCGCCAGCTGAAGAGAAGAAACAGAAAGAAGAAAAGAAACGGTACCTTCTGCGCAAGCTCAGCTTCCGACCCACAGTCGACGAGCTCAAAGAGAAGAAGATCATCCGCTTCAACGATTACATTGAAGTCACTCAAGTACGTCAATTTTTGATTGTCACTGCGACAACTGTGTGTCTCAACAGCCTGTTTCAGTTTTAGCTTGTAACTTGTACTAGAGGGCATTCATTAATTACGTGAGCTTATAGTATCCCTCCCATACTTAGCCCGTTCTATGTATTAATCTTATTAATTTAATGAAGTTAATGGATTCAAATATCGCAAATAAGCAAAGGGACCATCCATAAATTGCGTCACACGTTAATGGTGAGGGTCGTCTAAGTGTGGCATAAGGGGGAAAGGTCCCAAATTAGGTGACGTCACGAAATAAAAATAATTTCGGAACACTGCTGTTTTATGTTCATAAATTTTAAAATCTAAGATTTAAAAAAAATGCGACGTCACACACACTAGGGTCGCACAAATGTGACCAGATGTTACAAGGACGAAGGAGGGGTCAAAAAATCATGAAATACGTGTGACGTCATTTATGGATGGCCCCAAAGACACTCAGTACAGCTTTGTTCAAAAAGCGATGCTAGAAGTTGGTTTTCTTCACATTTCTTTAGGTACTTTATTTTTAATATAATTTTGAAACGATAACAGATTCTAAAGTGAACACTGCATTTTCACTTTGATGTATATAGTGTACCATGAATGTAATTATGAATCATATAGAGAGGATGTACGAATGTTTATTGATTGAAAAAATTTAAGAGCTAATGTGGATAAAAGTGTTTAAATAGTACCAAAATTACAAAACACATATATGCCCTCTTGTACCCATAGAAGTGTGAGGAATTGTTTTTATGATGGGTTGTGTAGTAAGGGTGTTAAAATATAACAATAAACTAATTAAACATTTATAATACAGTTAGGATTTATACTTTTATTTTTTGTAGAACCAGCCTAGGCAATAAGAAAAACATAATTGAACCGGCTAAGTAGCGGGTGATCATAAGAAATAAATATCAACATCATAGATAGCTTAGCAATTGCGCAACCAAATATTTGTATGTCACTTTTCGTTAGTGTGCGTGCATTGCTGGAAATAGAGGTTAACAGTTCGCCACAATTTCTTTCGACGTGTTTACATCTGTCACAGTCCATCTAGACGTATGAATTATCTAAATAATTTTCGTAACGATTGGTGACGCCGTTTTTTGACTTATAAAAGTACATACATACCGAGTGTACAGATTTATAATATAGTATATTATATAATAATAATAATTAAAAATAATTTATTTTCATTTTTTTACACTCACTGCAAGTAATTAAAATTATAAACTTTACTATGTTCATTATATACTTAATACTAGTTCATTATTTACATGGTATTATTGTTAAATTGTAATAAAATTCTAAAACGGTTTTGCAGTGATATGAAAAAGGGGTGTATCTCTGAGTTCTAACGCCGAAACTAGTTAAAACTGTATCTTCGGGGTCAGTGATTCCTCGACAAATGACAATGACAAATGAAACATATTAATTATCTTATATATAAAATTCCAGGTGTTTGTTACCAAACTCCTCCGAAACGGCTAAACCAATTTGTTTGTAATCTTGTTTGTGTGTATATCGGTTAGATCTGAGAATCGGCCAACATCTATTTTCATACCTCTAAGTGATAAGGGTGACCCACCCCTAAATATATATTTTTTTGATATATTTATTTTATTTTATTACGATTTAGCATTGAAAAATACAACTTCAAATTTTTACCCTTCTACGATCTACAACTATTTTTGTATCGTGATTTTTATATTATTCTGTTCCATCCACAAAACCGCTATAGGGTTGCAAGATGGCAATCGAATACAATTATTGTAGTACGATATATTTGGTAGGAATCTGAGAATCTGTCGTCATCTATTTTTTATACCCCAAAAATTTTAAATATTGATTTTTTTAGTATAACTTTATATGGCAATACAACGTTTGCTGGGTCAGTGTGTGAAATGTGTCTGTGTGAGTCTGTGTGTATTCATTCATAAAATGATATTGTATGGCAGGCGCACGATTATGACCGGCGCGCTGACAAGCCGTGGACACGGCTGACACCGCGGGACAAGGCGGCCATCCGGCGGGAGCTCAACGAGTTCAAGAGCTCCGAGATGGCCGTGCACGAAGACAGCAAGCACCTGACCAGGTAACGTGACACGGTCTGCGAACCCCGTGCGTTATTGAGACCTCACTATTTTTTATGGAACAGATGACAAACGAGTGTACGGGTCACCTGGTGTTAAGTGATCACCGCCGCCCACATTATCTTGCAACACCAGAGGAATCACAAGAGCGCTGCGGACCTTTAAGTACGAGCTTTTTTTGAAGGTACTGTAGCGCGTGGGTCCTCCCTCACACGCGGGATCGTTGGATAATCAAACAATGTTACTTATAATTAATATTAAATATTAGGCTAAAGGCTGACCGTTTTCACTTCTCATCATTTCTATTCTCTTTATTCAATTATGTTCTTATCCGCGTCAATATTCAAATTTTGAATCATTTATTCTTTAACTTTAGCTTGACGGCCAACCATAGAGTAATGAGGTCTTATATGCGGATAAGAACTCCTTGTTACAGTTCCCATGTCGTATCGTTCTAAATGCGGTACAAGACACACAATGATGCGACGTCTTTACGTCGTAGTTATGAATGTCCTGACGTCGCCGCTACGTGCTTGTTAATATACGGACTAGTCCTTGTGAGCGGGCTAGTATTGGTGATCCAAGTGGTTCTCAAGTTATCACACAGCTTTTGTACTGATCTGATAAGGATCACACTGTTACCGTTATAGGTAGATGATTTCACTCTTTGCAGGATATCGCTCTGTCACGTCGGTTACTATGCAAACTTGAAGATTTCGTATTTATTTTATCGATATTAAAATTATGAGAACTATTATAGAAAATATTAGAAATACTTATAGTAAACAATGATATTCTAAATAACATACGATTTTGAGGTTAAATAGATTTTTATTATAAGTAGTCTTCTAGATACTAAATTATAGAATAATACTATTGAACTATCAGCTACCAATAACAGACCCCTGAAAATAACAGCTGTTTAGAACTAAATATTTTGAAAATTGTTTCTACCTAATACCGTGTGAATATTTGTATGCAATTCATTGTCCGCAAAAGAAACAACAACGAATGAAAGCCGGTATAGCTTCTCTTTCACTCGTCTCACCACACTCACTCTTTCGTTGGTTTGACCAATGAAGCTGCTCTTTGATATTTTATATTATCTCTAGCTATTTTGATAATTTTTATGAAAATAAGGGACGAGACAAGCAGGAGGTTCAGATGACGGTAATTGATACGCCCTGCCCATTACAATGCAGTGCCGCTCAGGATTCTTGAAAAACCCAAAAATTCTGATTGGCACTACAATTGCGCTCGTCACCTTGAGACATAAGATGTTAAGTCTCATTTGCCCAGTAATTTCATTAGCTACGGTGCCCTTCAGACCGAAACAGTAATGTTTACACATTACTGCTTCACGCCAGAAATACGCGACGTTGTGGTACCCATAATCTAGCCGGCATCTTGTGCACGACTTAAATTTGACTATATGTATACCGTATTGATTAAGCCTATTGATTTTTTGGTATTTCTTTTAGGTTCCACAGACCATGACGCCTGTGCCTTTACCCGGGTGCGGTGAGGGGTGAGAAAACGAGGGGTTGACAGCGGCAGAGCTAAAAGACAACAGTAGCGGAGCTTCTTTCTAATCATTTAGTACTGTTGGAAGGTCGAGCACGCACCGTGCACGTACCCGCACTCTAGACGACCCGCTGGTACACGCTCCGTGTACGCACGCAGCGACGATAAACTGTTTACTATTCTAAACTGTCGCCTGCCCGCAAGCTCTCGTGTTCGGTGATCACCTCCGTAGGTCACCTGCATCGTAGCGTCGTCGAGTACAATTTGTTATTACTGTTTGAACATTGTATATTAATTTCGCGTATTTTAAGCGTACCGATACATTCTTTGACCTTCGCGAAGGTTAGTGATACTTTGATTGTGGTCGATTGTGAGTTTATGAAGCTCTGTGAGATGTACGAATTTTGTTTTTATGTGAAACGATCCGACTTAGGAAATTATGTAGAAATGTGATTTTTAGTACGCTATATAAATTAGCTATATAGTCCACGGACTAGTAAAAAAATAAGGACTCCCTGTCACCTTACATAACAGTGTAGCACCAATACAAGCCGATTTACGTGTAAATACATAGCCCACACACTTACACTACTACAGGCCGATAGGCGGCCATTATGAGAATTGTCATCGTTTGTGACAGATCAGTTTGCGTGTCAATAAAATATTTTAAAAACGCCGTCGTATGTTGTGAAAAAGTGTAAAAACGATACTAAATAAGTATTTGTGGCCATATATGATTATTTAAGGGAGAAAAAATTGTGTAACTAATATCCCCCGCAACCGCACACACACACTAGCATAACGGTGCTTCACTTGCTAATATCACGGCGTTGAGTCCTTCTTTTTTTACTCGTCCGTGATGTAGTCATTATGCTAGAAGTGTTCGTATTTATTTCATTCGCGGACCACGCCTCTATGTTTGTATAAATTTGTTTATACGTTGCCGTTAAAACGATTCAGTTCATTGAAGTAGAAATTATACAAAAGAGATTTCAGTGTCCATATTGCTATATCTCAAGTTTTCCTGCTCAATACTGCCATAGAATTTTATTTTTTAAAGCAACTATTTTTGTCACCAGTCTTGACTCTAATATATATTATAAGCTTATATAAAAGTATTAAATAATAATTTTTTATTCGATTAATATTGTAATGGTGTTTGTTGAGAAATCATTTATTTAATTCAGTATAAAGAGTTTTAAGTGAGCTTGATATTATCACATCTGAGTTTTCTTCATAGGTACAACTGATATTACAAAGATGTCTCAAATGATATAATTATGTGTAAATGTAATGTTTGTGATGCTCAATGAACGAGTGGTTTTACTGATTTTTTTTTTTAATTTTTAGATAATATTCAGAATTAGATTTGCAACCAAAATATATGAACGATGTGGGAATCGAACCCGCGACCCCTCGAGTTCCGTCCGAGCGCTCTTCCACTGAACCAACAGTTCGAGTGATGCATTGATCGTAAATTTTGGTATGTCTTGTTCAACGCTCAGGTTGTGGCTCCATCTCCTCCTTCGAAAGTTTGGCTCATTGGAAGAGCGATCGGACGGACCCGAGAGGTTCGGGTTCGAGTTCCGCATCGTTCATAAATTTTGATTGCACATTTAATTTAATTAATCCCAGAAGTGAGGGTTATCACTTTAAAAATAACAAATTATTCAGTTACTTATTTGAAATCGTGAATGCAAGAAAATTACTATTAGTGCGAACAGTGTTGCCGATGTCTGGCTCTCGTTTGCTCTTTCTGGTTTTATTGACATTGTAACACGCTTTTATCAGACGTTTGTTCGAATGAAACTCCCATTTTTGATGTATTTAGTAATTTGGTGTATTACTGTCCCGTGCCATAAGCGTTGGCGGATTATAATGTGAGGTGTTTTTTTCATACTTATAACATCGAATATATCCTTCAAAGATACTCGATAATATTTTAATCCTGTAACGTTATTGAATTGCAATAATATTGTACAATTAATGTTAAACGAAATGGTTCCATTGTAGTAAATTGTAGATTAGGCGAATTGGCTCGGTAATGGACGCTTGTCTATTGCTATAGGCTGATTTATTTCTGGCTTACGGCTCTAGAAACTTCGGCGGGAACAAATTGTTAAACAGCAGTCGCTCTAAGCTCATGTGTAGATTAAGTGGTTCTAATGTTAAATAAATTGATGAAGAGTAAAAATAATTTTGAACGTATTAAGGCTCTTTGTTGAATACTATATATATTCATGTTTTCTTAAAAAATATTCGAGAGATGATATTATATTACAAAAAAAAATCACGATATGATACATAGAATTTTTCGAACCGAACGAAGTTAATATACTTTTTTTTTTGTATGAAAATACGGGACGGTACGAGCAGGACGTTCAGCTGATGGTAATTGGTGCGCCCTGCCCATTACATGAAAAACCAAATAATTTGGAGCGGCACTACAATTGCGCTCGTCACCAGATGTTTAGTGTCATTTGTCCAGTAATTTCACTAGCTGTGGCGCCCTTCAGACCAAAACACAGTAATGATTATACATTACTGCTTCACAGCAGAAATAGAACCTGCTTTAGGCCCATCATCTAGCCGGCATCCTGTGCAAAGAAGCCTCCCACTGGTGTCCTTAGTCGCCCACTTACACCACTTTTGGGCTTGGGCCTTCCCTATTCCTTTTACGTCCCGGGGAAGCACAGAGCAAAAGATATATAAGATATACAGAATTACAAAATATTCTCCAGGCCTCTAGGGGGCGCTAGTGATGTGCTTACCGCGGCTGTACTCGACATCTGATCTACTTGAATAACCGCGGGGCACCTTTAACATGTGATTATAACTCATGAATTGAATTATAGTTGAGAAATGATTTTGAGTATACACAGCTATTTCAGGCAATAGGCATTATTGGTAACGACCACATATACTGTCTACACTAACAATTCATATTATATGTATGGAGACAAGAGCCTTAAAACGTTATTGTTTTAAATAACAATTAGAAAATATCCTTAAATCTTTGTTAATTTATCAAATTTTGCAAAGATGTTCATTTTAACTGTATTTAATAAAAATTCATTGAACGACTAATTATAAAATTATTGTGATTTTATTTAAGAATAACATGTTACTGTACGTATTTAATGTAATTCGTTCTATATTAAATGATTATTAAATAAAAAATATTGTAGGATCAAGATCGTTCGGTTCAGTAGGAATGCTTCCACGAGTTTATAGTGTGTCCATTTTATGACACATTTGTACTTTTATTACAAATCTTCTAAAGACAATGTTGACATGTGTTTATTGTATTAATTAGGTTCTTTTTTAAATTGCAGGTATATAAGAATGAGTATTTTGTAGATATTTATAATGATATTTTTCATACCTACTCCATTTTTTTTTTCATATAAACCTATCTGGTTCCTACGTCATAGCAACAATATATTATTAACAAAATAATATTGATTTTGAGAGCACTCAAATCAAGTCACAATTTATTAGTAGGTCTGTTCAAATGCCAGTCATTTTGTTTTTAATTTTCTGTTTGAATACAGCTTAATGTTGCTTCAGTTTTTTTTTTGGGATTTATTTTGAACCAGAATCATGTGATTATATTTATTATATTAACAAGAATATACAAGCTGGATTATTTTGTGAAAATGTATGAGCGTTGGTTTATTTATAATCATAAATTTTTTGCTTGTGTAAATATAAAAAAATGTAAATTTTCGGGTTGGTACATTTAGCCAGTGCCTTCGTATTACGTCATCAAGATAGTGACCCCATAGTACGCTATATAGCTATATACTATAAAAGTATCAAGTGTGTACTATATAGCTTCAATAGTGGGATATATAATATACTAATGTCATAATTCGCTGCCTTTGGCTTGTCCCGATGGCAACGATAATTATACGCAGAAATTAATCGCCCGGGAGAGTCTCGAGTGTTTTTTTTTTTCATTCTGCAAATTAATCGATATCGATCATCGATGTCGATTAAAATATTGACTAAGCATGTGCCCCTAATACACCCATGATTTATGGCACTATGGGCAGCAATTTTTGTTATAATTACATCCTGCTTCTTCTTATATGCCTGTGGTTTAAGGATCAGATAGCAATATATTGGTCATTGAAGTATAGAGAAATGGTTACTCTCGAGACCATTCCATTGTAGGTCGAGTAAACGCCAAAATGATGACTTATTTTTCTAAAAGTTTTGTTGTTAGATTTGCAATAATAACACGTAGGTAGTAGGTGTTTTTCTATTATCTGTAAGGCGATCGGATTTCCAAAGATCTAAAGATTATTCACGTTAGTTAGTTCACACAACGCCATCATACGAGTGAGTGCCTCAGTACTCGATATTCTAGCGGAGATTACTACCGTGCAGTCAAATAATGTGATTAATAGCTCATAAAGTAACCTACCATTAAACTACGAAAAAAATATAATTGATATTTTGTATAAGCTATTGTTACTTAATACGAAATGTTATTTCAAAACTTGAGTGTCTAAGTGACGTTCATCCAGATGTGAGGAATACCGTGCAGCGAGAAATGAATAGAAGTGACTCAAATCAAAATTAAATCTAATCAAAATCCCTTAATTCATGACGGTCAAGGAAATGACACTTATGAATGTCAAGTTTTTTTACTTTTTACGTTAATGAGAAGAAGTCGCAAGAAATTCATTGCCACTCTTTTAAATCAACATTTACAGCTGCATCGTTCTAGATATCATTTCAACTATAATATGTATAGTGACGCAATAAAAATACTCTTATGTCAAATAAGTACTTAAAAGTAATTCCTTACACGATTACATCAATAAAGTAAATGTAAATTATTACGTAAAACCTGACCTAAAACCAAATAAATAAAAGTATTTTGTGAGCATTTTATTAGCGATTGGTAACTCTATCCCTAATCTCAATCTCTTTCTGCACGGATAGGACATCCCGCGACCGAGAGTACTCGACAAGCAGCCTTCGACCACATCACACTTTGTATAATAATCTTCGTATTATTATTTACCATAAAATGTGATAAGACTATTTTTACGTTGTAGTATCTACTTTACATGTAAGAACATAATATTTCCACTTGTGAATATTTCTTATTGATTGTTATTTTTAGAACTGTTACTTGGTGCTGTCAATTACCCCCTACAGTCGGCTCGTCTCCTAGTTTGTACCTTCTCTGAGTTAGTCCACTGAGCCGACAACGTTTTAAAGTTTAGTATGAACACAAGTAATTTTCTCACGATGTGTAAATTTTAATTGTTGCAAAGTTTTACTATACGAGTTTCAATAATTATGATGATAATTGTGTACAAACATAAATTCTTTTATAATCTATTATACCTACCAATATTTTTTAAGAATCTCTCTCCTTTTTAACGCGAGTACATTTTGTGCTTATGACTCGATAGAAAATCCAATAAATAATAATTTCTTGCTTTATTTTAAATACTTACTGTATAAATTATTATTAATGACATGTTGTAATAATGAGTACTATGTAATGATAGCTATAGAATAATTTGTTTTATATAACGATAACTGTAAATATTACAATTACATATTAAGTTTTATACTCGATTGTTTTTTACTTTACTCCGTTACCAGTTGGAGGCTCCTTTGCAGAGGAAGCCGGCTGGATTATGGGTACCACAACGGCGGCTATTTCACCGTAGCTAGTGAAATTACTGGGCAAATGAGACTTAACATCTTATGTCTCAAGGTGACGAGCGCAATTGTAGTGCTCAAAGAATTTTTAGGTTTTTCATGAATTCTGGGCGGCGCTGCATTGTAATGGGTAGCGCGTATCAATTACCACCAGCTGAACGTTCTACTCGTCTCGTCCCATATTTTCATAAAAAAAAATATCAAGTTGGTCTCTACAAATCTGCTATTGCTACACTGTACAATAGCAGTAGCTATAAAATAGATTGACACGATTTGCATCCGCAGTTTCTATAAAAGTAATGGAAAATTAATGGAGGTGTTGACCCGTGGTGCTGAGGTTGTGGGGACTTTCGATGTCGTACAAGTTATGGCGCTAACTGGAGAGAAAGTTAACTGTTGTGCGTACCCGTTACCCCGCCATACAGCCGGCTGCCACAGAGTACTCGCACTACAGAGGATCGCAGCTTTCCGCTCGCTACAAACCTCATTCGACGCGCGGCGCTCTAGCTGTCGCTACACTGCATGCGCTCCGACGCGACACCCGAACATGCGTGCGCAATGTTTACATCCCGCGTCGCGATACGATAAACAGTGAAAGCTCCGTCAACTGTGTGTGTGAGGTTATTCTAAGGACACTAGTGTTGCCATTTCAAGGATATTATGACGTTTTCCGGCGGAATGAAGGAGAATAAACAACGAAAAGACTGTTGGGAGTCAGAGGTGAGATCGCGTTATGTGAATTTGTGTCATGCATTTAATTAGCGCAGATATGAATGGATCATTGTATGGGGTGTCATGTCAGCATCGCTATGAGACTTCCGAGTTGAACAATCGGTACTTTCTCTTCTCAGTACATACTTTTGATTGTTTGTAAATTGTCACAAAAACTGTTTTCGTTTCGCGCCGTTATTCTATTTTCCCCGTTTTCTTTTTATTGACAAACTATCTAATCTAAGAATTAGTCTTGTTGTAGCAACTATCATTGAGCAAGATTTTGTTTTAATTGAAGTAGAATGCCTATGGCGCGATAAAATAGTCTTTTTTAGATTAATTCAGCATATTTTGAATATTTTTCTAACACTAATTTCAGCATAAACGATTTTCTTAAATACTGACCACGGACTGGAAATAAAGAAAACACCCTCAGGCTCTTTAATTATAAATTTTTATTGTACGTTATCACATTGTAATCCATATTTTTATATATAAAAAAAAGCCCGCTGAGTTTCTTGCGTGCATTCTTCTCAGGTCTGAGGCGGTCTCTTTTAAATGGGTGGTAGTTTTTGACGTTCAATAAGTGATTTTGAACCCTATTTTGAATAAAAATATTTGAATTTGATTTTGAAATAGTTTTCGAGTTCACAAAATATTCAAATAAAACAGGTATGAGACTATGAGAACTATCAATTAAACACAATTACTTCTTAATATCGCACAATCTGTACTTATATGACCTCAACATAATATTTTGAAAGTGTCGAATCAACGATTCCTCACGTAAAATCTTACCTAACCTAAGATACTCAATCTATGCACCTATTTTCTTATCCAAATTTTTCAAAACAAACAAACACACATACCTACCTAGCCTAGCAAAAACATCATTTGAAGTTTATTTCTTTATCGTAAGCTTTTTTTATGAATAAGGGACGAGACGAGCAGGACTTTCAGCTGATTGTAATTGATACGCTCTGCCCATTTAATGCAGTGCCGCTCAGGATTCTCGAAGAACCCAAAAATTCTTAGCGGCACTACAATTAATCAAGACATCAGATGTTAAGTTAAGTTTACCCAGTAATTTCAGTAGCTACACCAATTGCAGCTTCGCGAATTTTGTACTTTACTGAAAGAAGAAGTAACATAATACTAAACTAATAAGAAAAAAATATCAGGTGATGCGTGTTCATTTTGAATGAAATTCATTTTGATGATGGAATGAATATCTGAGGGAACTTCTCAAATTTCATAGATTGTTGCTATTTGATTGTTTTTTTTTTTTTATAAAAACCAAATTATTGTATACAGTTAACTTCGGCATATTTAAAAATCAACCAAAACAGGGTTATGGAGATATTTTTATTGAACTGACCTGGTGAATGAATTATAATTAGAACAGTTTTACAAAAAAATACCGCCTTCAAACGTATACCTAATAAAAACGAAATTACTAACCTTACAAAAAATAAACGACCGGCCTGTGCTTACGACCTCAAAATCAAATCAAAATCACTTTATTTATGTAGATCAAGGAAATGAAACATGAGAATGTCAAAAGTTCTTTTTTTATAATTACCGTCACTTCGGAAAAGAAACTCATTGCGACTCTTTTTTAAACAAAATTTACCTACAGTTTCATCTTTTCAGAAATTATTTCAATTACAATATAATATTATGTAAAGTGATGCAACAAAAAACCCTACACGAGTAAGCCAAAAAAAGTATTCGTAAATTAATTTTTTAATTAAATCTTGTTTTTAAGTAAAAACAAGAGTTATAGAGTACAGCTGTAGATGCATCAATCCACACACAACGTAAATAAATAAAGGTATTTCGCGAGCATTTTATTAGCAATTATAAAAGATAATAAATTTTATTTTAAAAACATATAGTAGAGTTTCTGGTAACAGGATCATCCTGCCACGACAAGTAGCCCGCATTTACGAGCATGACGCATGACTTCGAGCCGACTTCACTGCGTTACATATCCGAGAGTGACGGTTAACACCCACAAAATACAGAAGTATTAACTTCAAAAATTAATCTTTGCCAAAACCATTTGAAGTTCCAACCGTCGATGGATATCTATCTTAATTCGTACGTGATACTTATTAAAAAAGTAATAAATGATAAAATTTGCACATAACTGCATTCTTCCTTATCAGTGGTCTTATTTCGTCGCAATTTATCAGGTACACACACACTACTACCAACTGGACTTTGAGAATGATAATAGTCGTATTTCATGCACGATAAAGTTAAAAGACATTATTGTTTACTTATTTGTGTAAGATAATAATTTATTTCCAATAACAAAGACAATTTAATTATTATAATGATGATTTTGTGAATTACGGGCAAATAAACCGGTACGGTCTACCAAGTATCTTATCCTAGATTATAGAGTAAGAGCCTGTGGAGCCCAGACCTATATTGTTTTATTAAAGAATGTCAACGCATGCTCCCAACACAGGTACATAACGATGGACCATTATGGAGTTTGAGTAAACGGTACTAAAGGTTTGTAAAATACCGATCTAAATACATCAAATAATGCAGTGCGATCTTTCGGTATTACCTTCCGAATATTATTCAAAATCACGTTATTCATTGCCAGACACTTAACATCGTGGCAACCCCTTGCCAGACCACTTATGGCCTTACAAATAAAAATGGCATATAGTTATAACTAAGCATAAACCAAGAATATGTAAAATGTTTACACATAGACATTTTGCTTACGTATGGTTTGTTCGGACGTATAACGTTTCCCGCGTTTATTTGCAAGGCAGCTTGTAATTCGGAAAACTTCAGAATTATCATTGTATTGACAGTGTTGTCAACGATATTGTAAACATTTTGCATTTTCTTTGTTTATCATCTATACTAATATTATAAAGCTGCAGTGTTTGTTTGTTTGTTTGAACGCGCTAATCTCTGGTACTACTGGTCCGATTTGAATTTTTTTTCAAAATTAGGGATCCGTAATAAAATTGCTATTTTGTAACACAAGGTGTAAAATAGAAAACCTATTTTTGCGTACGCTGCAAAAACTATTGACAATAGAACAAAATGATGTACAATATATATATAGGCAATATTTTATTACTTATAAAACTATCGCGTGAATTATACTTTATATGGCAAAACAACGTTTGCCGGGTCAGCTAGTCAGTTATAACATTATACCAAGTTTATTTGTAACGCCGTATATGTTCATGAAATTATAATTTTATATACGTCATAGTATAAAAGCTAATTTTTAAATATAATACTTGGGAAATAAGTATATGATGTTTCCTCATTAGCCAGACACTTTTGATAGTTCCAACCCCTTGCCAGACAAACATGTAGGTAGATCATTACCTACCTATTGTTATCGAAATGGTTTATGTATGCCTTAGGTAAAAAACAACCAAATAGTTGTTTGACTTGGTCATCTAATCAAATATGTGTGTCCTCAATTCGTCGTCTACGCAACACGTTTCTGCGAAAATCAAGAACCAACCGTATTTTAGAGCATAAAACTGCAAACATCTCATTAGTAAGGTATCTAAGGTATAGATTGCGAGCCGGCGTGATTGATTTAACTTTAAATCGACATTAACTTATACATATTACATAGTACTTTGTTTGAAGGAGTAAGTATAAACTACAAGCTGGAAGTTTTAATTTTATTATCAGTGACTTGTGCTTTCCTGCCTGTTTCGTTTGTAGTAACAATGGAAAATGCCAGACGACATAGCTAATATGTTATCATAATAAAGCATACACATGCTGTCTAATATAGGTAATATATGTATTTAATACGATAAACATACATAATGTCTAGTTCTGCGCAGGCCACCTAAAATTGTATAATATTATATTAAGAATATTATGTTAAATAATTTAAAAATCAAGCTGGGGAGTTTCTTATCAGTTCTTCTCCCCATGTCAAAACCCCTTTACGAACTGATGTAGCTTCATAACGTTTACAAAGTGTTGTTGCAATATGTTATGTAATTGTCACTTTCTATGGTAAATAAATATATTTCTATTAATGAGTCAAAAACAAACGTTTAATAAGTCATAATTCGAAATTGCCAAAAAACTGAACTTCGGGCATCGAACTCGAGGTCAGTCGGGTACACTGACCACTATGGTCTATAAAGTCTTCTTCTTAAGTTCGCAAGATTTTTATAATTAGACTAGCTGACCCGACAGACGTTGTTCTGTATATAATAAATAAAATAATGTTTTTATATGAATTTGTCAATACTCGTAATATATCATAAAATCAAAAATTACTTCGTAAAATATGCACCCTGCTGTCGTAATGAAATTGTTTCACAGCAGAACTGTCAAACAATGCGTCAATAAATTCTCTCATAGAAATTATGTATGGACACATCAAAGGAAAAACAAATTTGTTGTTTTTGTTTAATTTAGCAGCATTTCACCTTTTAAACCATCTCTGGACTTCCACAAATAATTCAAGACCAAAATTAGCCAAATCGGTCCAGCCGTTCTCGAGTTTTAGCGAGACTAACGAACAGCAATTCATTTTTATATAGGTATATAGACGAAAGATTTTCAACCATAACTGTAATGTCACGATTTCCCGAAAAAGAGGTAATAGGTAATTGTCTTACTTATGTTTGGACTTTTCTTAACTTTCGAAGACAAATGTTAGACCCTAAGACTTCATTAAATCAGAATAATTTACGTGATAGTTATATAACTTATAAATCAGTACCAACTCTTTCCTAAAAAGATGCAGATCTATCCATTTAAATAATTAAGCGTGTCCTCAATTGGTTGTCTTGATCGCCATGACACTTCTCCGAACTCAAACGGCATTTTTAAGAGCAAGAAAATTACATAAGTATAAAATCTTCCATTAGTATAGACAGATAAGTCTATCACGAATCCAATATTAAAAACTGTATTAGATAATAGTATAAATAATATAATAATACAATAATAATAATAGATAGAAGGGATATAAAGTATAAAATGTCTGTTTGTCGTGCGTTAGTTCGTGAGCAGGAAACTTAAAACTCGGAGCACATTTAAGTTGTTTGTCCTTGCTCAACCTCTCACTCCAGTGAGATACTATTATTATTTGAACAATATCATGCAGGAAATCTTGATCTGCTGTTTTGATTTATATTTTATAATTAAGTAAAAGTAGCTTGATAATAAATTTAGTAAGAACTTCCCTTCCATTACTAAAAAGGTGGCTGTGTTTAAGCACTTCTACATAATATAAAAATAAATAAAAATTACATTACAAAAAAACATAAGAATAAGTAGACTACCGACAGAATTTAAATTTTTTACTAACTTTGAAATAAGTATACGTTGTAGAATTAGAAATTCATAATAATGAATACGGTATATTTATAGCTAGCTAGATATAACATTTAGATTATCAGGTCGGTTACGCGACCTTGAAGTTATATCCCCTTCACATGCACGCACGCTCAAGAAGTTTTCATATAATAATGTTTTAACTGCGAATTTCTAATTAACCACTACTTAAAACTAAAGTAGGTGCATTAAACCACCATCAAACGACCAAAAAATTTATTTGTTAACATCTAACAATATTTTTTAAATATATATAAGAACACTTTTATTGCTGCATAAATAGAACACCATAATGTCAAGTGATGACAATAAATGTCTCGTATTAAGTCGTTTTATATTCTATACAAGTGCTGTAGTTAAATAACAAACAGCGCCATAAAGGGAAAGCGTCTATTTAAAATCGGTTCTCACAACCTTCTCAAGCCAAATAAAGTAAACATTGCGCCTCCTCATGTCTATAACATTATCATCAATTACATGTACTTATAAGAATAATAATTAACTACAGACTCATCCCACATTTAACTAACTTATGCAACATACGAAGTCGCGTAGGCAGCACCTACAGGTAATGGAACGACACCTGTTGTCTCGAGTATTTGCATTCGGTAGAGCACTGAAAGTAGGAACCTAATAAGTGTGTCACTGAGAGAGCCGACTGGCAAACGAACGAGTGTCGTGTTAGAGACGACCGCTGACCAGCCGTGTGGTGGCGATCCGGGTCGCTGAGTTGCATTGCCCACTGACCACAACCGTGTTACAGTCTTTTGCATTTAGTTCACAACAACTGTACATATTTAGATACACTTTCTGCTAGATATTTTATGTTCTTGTCGTGTGATTTGCACCTATTTTACATGATAAGTTGTCGGTTTTACTCCTGCTAACCCAAATCTACCAGTAAGCCCAGCAGATCTCTGATAGTGACCTCGGCCTACCGAGGTATTGTGCCCTGTGTTCCATTGCGACCTCTAGAGTCTAGACACTTAAACATTCAGCCCCTAAACAAGCTTAAGGCTTGATAATATCGAAATTAAACCTCAAAAAATATAGATTTAAAAAGGGCAATTGTTGGAATAGAGGAGGCGAGCGTTTGAGAACAATAGACATAGGCACCACATACCTACAAATTAACGTGACCATGGATTTTACAATAACATGATTACTTCCTTCCCACCCAATTTGTTAGCTTCAAAGCGGTCCAGAAAGCTGTACATTTCATGCTTATGAAATCAAATATTCAACAGGGCAGATCTATTTAATTAAAAAAAATATATAACTACAACACCGATTGATTTAATTTGCAATTATGTCTTAGAGTTGCTGTTTTCTTGTTTGAGTAATAAGAAATAAATAAAATATTTTATTGTCCTCTATGCTATCCTGAGTCTTAAGCATGCTGTGACATATCGCTAATTAAGTTTAATACTAACCAGGGTCCTTAATATAATAAGCCAGTAGGTCCCCTACATACTAACGGTAAAGAATGTAGACATAAATGAAATAAAATAGCCTTTATTATTACTAGTGACTTAATTTTTCTTTTAAATAAAACTTAGATTAGCTTAACTAGTAATTTGTCTCTCGACAAAGGCCTCCTCTATGGACATCCACCTAATTCGGTCTCTGGCTACTCTCATCTAGTCCGGTCCTGCTATTCTTTTAAAATCGTCCTCCCACTTTCTAATCTGTCTACCTTTCCTTCGTTTCCCGTCTCTTGGATACCATTCTGTAACGGTTTTTGTCCATTTCTCTTTCTTTTCCCTCAGAATCTAGACATACTTACATACAAATATTATTAAATGTTATCCCGGGCGAAAATCAAGACATCATTATAGTTGTTATTATCGTATTATTTGGTTTGCAAACTGTACAAGCAACAAAGAGAATATAACCATTGTCATCGAAGTTAAAATAACTCACAATAGTGAGAAATTTGCACGTCTCTAATATTTTCATTACTAGAATTGTGCAATGAGTACGCGGGATCGCCAAGGTGAACGAATACTTCATAAAGTTCACGGATTTCTAGTCCATCACTTGCATTGACGATATTTTGTTAGCATAAACGAACAACGTCTCGAATATCAATTAACTAGGTTGCAAAAACTGGTCTGTACATACTATTTGATTATTAATAATTCAATATGTCATTGATCACAACCGCGCAGTAGGTAAGTATTTAATTACAATCTACTTTCAATATTGAAATACTATTCGATTGTCGATTGTGGTAGTACTAATGACAAGTTATCTCATTACATTCAACACATTTAATTAACTAAAATAATAGGTATGCTTAAGTTACAAAGCAGGCTGTTTGTATAAAACTGTATAAAAGACATCTATCAAGTAGATACCAAAGTAGGCATATTATATATGTGAATATGATTCAATGTAACCTGATACAGTCAAATAATGAGAATCTCCGCCGTTAAGTTGTTGATAAACAGACTAGAGAATATAACAATTTTTTTGATGAAGAATTAATGGATATTAAAAATAATTTTTCACTATGCCTTTGCCCACACAGATTTTGTGTATCTCCTTTTTTGTAAACCGGCAAAAATGAAACAAACACTAAATAGTAAATTATACCACAATTTTCACAGTGAGTGATACCTACCTGATACAGTCGAATTATAAAAATCTCCAGCGATAAGTAGTTGATAAAAAGACTAGAGAATATAACAAAAATAATGATGAAGAATTAATGGATATTAAAAATAATTTTTCACTTTGCCTTTGCCCACACAGATTTTGTGTCCTGATCCTTTTTTGTAAGCCGGCAAAAATGAAACAAACACTAAATAGTAAATTATACCACAAAGAGATTAATATGCTCAAATGCACAGACAAAGACAAACTGTTACAAAGCTAATTGTACATACAGACACAGCATTTGATTACTTATATTTTTGTACGATAGGATTATCTGGAATTAAATATGACGTAATCGGCAATATTAGTTTTTGCAAGAAGACCGAGGACTATCAAATTCTACGAAAGAGTAAGGTAACACGACTACAGCATCAATTTGTTCACCTCTACAGTCTGACTTCCCCACTGCGACCGGTCTTGCTAGAACACCCTGAATAAGGGGTCAATGTGCGATCAACACAACCGGACTAAGCATGTATAAGTGCTGCTATTATCAATAGGTACATCCACAGTGAACACGATTAGTAAATACTTACGAATACTTCGACAGATCACAGAAGCTATCAATGAATACTTACCCACTATATCATTAAAGAAATATAATTATTATTAACATACTTTAATACAAATATTTCGTGACTACTACAGTAAGTTTTTACCTTCCTTGCCTTCCCTTTTCGGAATGATTTCTTCCCAACTATCTTCAGGTCATTTAACACAGTTTTACTGCATGCTGTTCTTTCCTTTCGTAAATGGACACTTATTTTACTATTTATTACAAAGTATTCATTAGTAGGTACTGTGCGAATTACATTTGCATAGTAAAAGGTTTAGGTGGCCTATACCCTGGCCCGTGTTCCTAAAGGTTTCTCGTTTTGTTTAACAGTTTTATTCGAGCAAGCAGTCCAATAGAACTGGACGATAATCATTAGATAGATGGGTAAGCGGTGTATTAAGGAAATCACCGTAAAGGGAATGTAACTTGTGACACACAGACTATGTATACAATTGTTACAATGGATTAAGTAAGAGTCGTAGATAAAATGTATCAACTTTCACAACAGCACACGATCGCATTTAGCTTTTAATTACAACTTTCAAGCCGGCCAGCAACTCGTGAGTTACGTATCAGTAGTTACCGGCTTGTTGACACTCCGCAGTTAGTTAGTGTTTACTTCCAGTTTGTCTGGTTTGCTACTCAGGTTCATTATGAAACTGATTTACCATTAAAGGATTTGATCATAAAAAACGCAAATTCTTGCAGTTGCAAATTACTATTGATAGTAATTTTTAGTATTTATTTCATATGATATCTATTTATGATTTCGCGTTAAATTAGTGGGAAGTAGAAGAAGATGTCAACTATCAACCTACATGACCAGGTCAGGTGATCATCCCTGCTCATGAAATCATTGATTGACTGCAGATCAATTTTTTGCATAATCTGAAGCAGAAGGAAGAGCTCAAGGATCGCGTTAACACTCGACTTAATTGACTTTTCCTCCACAGTGACATTTGGGGTCACAACTTCACTTCTCCCTAACTTTTGTTTGTGTATAGATAGATATATAGATAGATAGATCTCGATAGATCTCCTGTCCTCCGCGTAATTTTTGGTCTACTCCTCTGACAACTTCGTTGTGGGTTTCGTTCCAGAGATTGGCTGCTATTGTTTGCTTTTCTTCAAGAATATCCATTTTTTTACTTAATTAACTAACTTTATTGACTTTTCCTCCTGAGTAAGACCCGGGGTCACAACAGTTTTTACTTCAATTCTCCCTAACTTTTGTTTCTGTATTACCTTCTTGATAGATCTCCTCTCCTCCACGTAATTTTTAGTCTACCACTTTGACAACATCGTTGTGGGTTTCATTTCAGAGTTTGGCTGCTGCTGTTTGCTTTTCTTCAAGAATATCCTTTAAAAAAAATATTTTTTAATTCATTCTATAAATGCACTGATAGAGTATCAACTGCCGCGCAGTAATTGTAGTTGTATGTGAGAAGGAAATAATTCGAACAGAAATCGCTCTAGCATCTATAAAATATTTATGAGGACATAACTAACACAGTAACAATAACGAGTTAAATTTGTATAAATCACAAATTATAACATGTTTGTAGAGTATAGAAACTGTTAAGTTTCCATTTATTTTTCTAAAAGAATCCACATGTTTGTCAACTGTATTCGAGGTAATTTTTTCCAGCACGTATCATATCTCCTTTATACAAGTAGGTAAACGTGCCTGTAAGGCAAACACTTGGTCTGTTTGCGGCATTGTTTTAGAAATACAATAATAATGTATAATATGTAGGTATATAAATGGGTTTCGCAAAATACAATGATTTATCTAATGGACTGGTGACCTATAGCGGACTCTAAATTGATCTGGCGCAACTCAAACAATTTCGTGAGCCCTGGCATTTGTTAACCACCTAATAAAGGTTTTGCTATAACGCACCATAGTTCTAATTATAGATAGACAATTGTTGTAAACAAGTCGAAATATTGTTTTGTAACTCTGTGATGTAGAACTCTTTAGTTTTTGTTACATTACTTAAAGCTGCGGAGTGTTTCATACAATACTCAGATGTAACAGTCTTACGTCTCAAGTTCTGAGGCAATCTTGTGAACAAATGAACCATAGCGATGTCAGTTGCAGAATGTTTCATTTTCTTTTATGATTTGTAGCAGAATTATCATACTGTTATGACTGAATCAGATATTTAACTGTAGTTTGTATGCAGTATGTTACTACTTAATACGTAGAACCTTCCAATATATTATTTCCTAAATTTTTTTAGCTTCCCCCTTCGCTTTCAATCTAATTGAATGAATCATTTGAGGAACTTGAAAACTCTCCTTCTCGAATCTAGATATTTTGTGGATCGAATAGGCTTTTGGTCAATTTAACATTTGTTCTTGGTCAATTAGTTAAGAGAGGTTAATCACCATAGTTAAGAGTTTCGACTAGACATTTTAAGTTTAAACGTTAAATAAAAGTGTTTTTCTGGACTTTTAGCTTTTTATATTACAATGCACACATAATCAATCCTTGACAATATGTAGGAACAATTTGTTATCTTTTTAAAGTGATAACCATCACTTGACCTCACAACTGTGGCTATTTGGCGACTAGACCTAGTCCTTAAGAGTCCTAGTTACACCACGTCCAGAATTGCACTATTGTGTTCGCCACTCATACTTATATTCGTCGTCAAGCCCTGCCGCCTTTACGAACCGCAGTATCTTCTTGACGCGAGTATTACAAACAGCATCAGGGAGCAAGGTGTAGTCGCCAAGGATGGTGTTATGCTTATGCATTAATGGGCCGCAATCGTAGAGGAGATGAAGAGGCAGTTCATCGGCCTCAAGGCAAAAACTGCAAGTTTTACTGTTTTTTATTCCGACCATACCACAGAACAGGTAAAAGATATTAGAATGGCTATCACGCGTAATTTGCATGGGAACGCCCTAGTCAAATAAACACATTCATTCGCATTTACACTAACCCTTAACACAGCCTTATAATTGGTCAACACATAGATAATCGGCCAACACACGCCTACTTTTGACAGCTCACACCTATGAAGTTTCGTATTTTTTTAGTATAATATGAAATATGATCCGTCGATCATATTCGCGGCGCGTCTGCCCCGCCTACCATTCTAATCGCTTTTAACTGTTTTGTTGACCAAACTGAGGTGCCTATTTAGGCGATTTCAACGCGTAACTCACAGCATGTCACATCTACTATTAGATTAATTGATAACAAAATATTATGATTATTTTCCATACAAGAAATAATAACATAGCAAATTATAATATAAAGTCAATTATTGACATTTCAAATACAAGTTTTATCTCATAAATTATGAATTATAAACTGGATAGCGGCATTAAACTACTTACAAACGGCACACGGTATCCGCGTACTATTAAAATAATAACTAATTACTGACTTGACTTACATTTTGTGCATTATAACGGTGAAAGTTCTCGTTGACAAAGTATTGAGGTGCAATCTGATATTCGCTTTACTCGTAATATAATTAATACTGTTCTTATAAATAACCTTTAGTATGTCCTCCACCCATGCTCTCTTGCTTAGAAACTTTGGCAAATAATTTTCCATACAAACGTTCTCAAATCTTTTGTCTTTGGTTCTTATTTTCAAAATAAGAACAATTTCATTATCTATGTTTTTTTGGTTTTTTGATATTCTTGTTTTTGTTGTTGTTGTACTATACATATCCCAAAGCAATAAGCGAAAAACTCGTATAATCAATTCTGACACTTCTGTTCTTTCCTAAGATTGATTAATTTTTCGGAGGAGGAAATTACGCTTACGCCGAGCACGAAACCCTGATTTTTGATTAATTTAATCACGATTTTTTGTCAGAGCTGCATTTGTTCTTGTAGCACTGATGACGGTATGGTTCCTTTTATAAGAAAATATTAGCAGAAATTTACCATACAAACGTTATCCACTGCATTCTCGTATTTTCTTATAAAACCAATATCATATTTGTTTCTTTTCCTTTTCCTAAGCATTGACAAAAACAAACAAAATAGCGTGGAGCACTCGCATAAATGAGTAATAGTCTATACACTAGACGGTCAGCTGCTGCGAACTATAGGCGCCGCCCGATCGTCACGCGACATGCAACACACAGACTAAAAAGTTTGAGACGATGTAATAAAAGTTTCTCTTTAAAAATAATTTCGAATTTAGTTCATGACCATAATATGACTCGACGGCGTGCATTCGACGTAATTTATAGGCTATCGAAACTCTCTAAGAAAAACGCGATTCACTCCGTTGTATGAAACGTGCAATCATTGACAGATTGACGGATGACGGCTATAATCTTGTAAAAATAGGAGATAGCCGAAATCCACTACGTTATACTTCGTACTTACCCGGATTATACTTCGTGGCCAATCGCGATACTGTAATCACTACTATTTAAAACTTATGTCAAATGACTGCACGTTTCATACTAAACTAAATTTCAATTATCACTTTGGCAGTCCCGCCTCTTATTACGTAATATGCAAATACTATTACATCCTCTTTGGTTATTTATATAACGCATTTATGAACGCATATTAATTTAATATATCACGCATTAATTAAAAGCTTAAACTTCATTTAAAGCTAACGTATGTATGCTTTCAATGCAAATGGGTTTTCTTTGATTAATTTCATAATCTTAATTCTTACCTATCTTATGTATACGGCCTTTTAAAACAATATCTTTATTAATTCTTCAACATAATTAAATTCTGCTTATCGTATCATGCAGCCCAATAGATGCGTAACGAACAACGAAGCGAATTATAACTGTTATTTATCAATTATTGTCCTTATATAAGCGACTTTAAGTTGTTAATGAGAAATAAATATCTTTAAGCCCAAAGTTTTGTAAAGAAATTTATACACGGTATCTAACTAATTGATATAGAAAGAAATAAAAGATGACATAGGTACATTATATCTTATACGGTTTCGATTTTTATGGTAACATGAAATTAAATGAAATTTTATTTGCAAAAAACATTGTACTTAAGATGTTAATATATCTAATATTAATGATAATCTTTGGATTTTGCATGTCAATTGACGAAACATCAAAATGTTTCGTCAATTGACATGCAAAATATGTTATAAAATTGTCTAAATACCCACACACTACCTACTGTTATACTGAAACATATCGGATTTCACAATTGTATCATTAATATTTTTAAAATGAAAATTTAAAGATATTATAATATAAGACGTAAATAATTTAATAATTCATTTAGTACCTATGTATAATGTTAACAAATTCAATATCATAAAAGTATTTCATTTACATATATTATCATCAAATAGACTAATTCATAATAATAATAATTCATTTTGTATCGCAAAATTCATTTAAACTATAGAAGCAATTATTTATTAACCACTGATGCAGTCTTCTCTTAAAAAACTCTGAAAGGTAAATCATTAAATTCATTAGGCAATTTATTTTATCTTTTCATAGGCTGCTATGCTATTATGCTGTAACAATTTCTACTAAAAGATGCACATGTGACTGAACGAAAAATAGCTCAGCCTATAAGCCTATGTTCAGCGGTATCGATTGTCCATAACAGGGACAATATGATTTCAAGCGTAACGCAACACACAATGACCTGAGGGCAGCATTACTAGAGTATTCTGTCTTAATACGTAATCCGTGATCAAGACGTGTATTTGATAGACTCTTTTATACACAGTAATACACACACAAGAATACGGATCTAACATCACTGTGTGTCTGTCACGATGAGTTTTGAGATGTATTGCAGCGAATTACCTTTTTACGTAACTAATCATAGAAACTTTCAAGCTCTACATCTTCTTCTATATATATATAAGAGATTTCCACGTATATAGTCACTCATCACGATATCTCTGGAACCATTAGAGCTAAACACTTGAAATTTGGTAGGAATATTCTTTTCACCGAGTAGAGGTCAGCTAAGATAGGATTTTACGAAATTCCACCCCTGATTATTTATATTTCCAATATTTGTTTTGTATGGACATATTTTCTATGAGAGAATTTATTGACGCACGGTTTGACAGTTCTGCTGTGAAACAATTTCATTATAAGATCTGGAAGCATATTTAACTAAATAATAGTTCTTAATGTTATGAAATATTATTGACAAATTCATAAAAAATCTGTATTTTATTTGTTATGTATAGAACAACGTCTGTCGGGTCAGCTAGTAATTTATAAATGCATACAATATACAAAACGCTTATATGTCACATTCATACAAATAATAAGCTAAGAATTACGTCATCTCATATATGGAATGAAATGGATATTGAAATGCCAAAAGAAATATAAAATTTAATTAGTACAATCGTTTGTGGCCCCAGCTGTTTGCGTAGATACATTCTGCCAGTTAGTAATTATGCACTTAAGCATAGTACTTCCATACAAATGAGAAAAAAGAGCTTTGCCCAGCCTTAGTTCTCGGTAGAAAGTTGTATATAGAGTGCTAGTAAGTATATGGACAATAATTCAAGTGAATACAATCTGTAATACAAAAAATGTAATAACTACATGAGTTTTGTTTTACAGCTCGGTTACGGCTGGACTCAGACTGGACAACGGCGATGTCGGTCAAATAGGCCAGAGTCAACGATGTCGGTCAGCAGTGACATCAGGTTCACTCGGCGGAAGATGAGCCGACCCTGCAGGGGATGCTGCGCGGCTCTGGCAGCTCTGCTGGTGCTGCTACTCTTTGCTGCAGTAGCTATTTACCTCGGCCGTTGGTACCATTATTGATTCATTCTATTTTAAGAACTATGAGAAGCCTATTTTCTCAATATCATTACAATAAAATATCCTCAGTAAAAAACTCGCCTGCAAATTTTGTGATAGTAGCCTACTGACATGTTTTTATGTTTTTAAATAGTTTAAGTCGATTCAAATCTGCTCCTCATTGATGTTAAAAATAATAAGACAGTAACACTGCTTTCAGAAAAAGCTTTCGTTTCCTCAATGATTGACAGTGCATACCCAAATATGACAATGGCCAGACCATTCGAACCTATCGAATGACTTGAATAAACATGATATAGCAACGTTCAAAACATCAATGAATACAGTATACGTTTATATTAAACAACCAGCGTCGTGATAGATCGATATTTAAAATCCATTGTAGCCGAATATATCAATTATTTCCCACCAAAACAAAAATACCTGCTGCGACATTTAGCTGCGCCCGCGCCAGTCACCAGATGAAAGGCCAAGCATTCAACGACCTCGTATCGCCACAACAAGTGCATGGAAGCCTCCAAATGCAAAACATTAATCTTTATCAATGACTGCAAAATATTCTTAAATGCAATGAAACTCTTGGTTTCTCAATGTACAGAAAATTTTACTCAAACGTTGCATTATTGTATTCTTTTGTTTATGCCGTACTGGAACGTACTGTAGAAATTTGCTTATTATTGTAGGTATACTATCAAATTGATTTCTTCCTGATATTAAGTGATCACCGTCGTCCAACATCAGAGGATTTACAGGAGCGTTGCCGATCTTTGAAGTACGTCCTTATTTAGAGGGTACTCATGTCTTATTACCGTGGGAACAGCGCAAGGGATTTGTTTAATGAATGAATAATTCCATGGTTTTGTAGTACGTGGCAATAAGTTCCTTAAAAATCGCACTGTATTGTAAAATTTCTTAATAGGTACGTACAGGTAAGATTAAAGATTCTCTAGAATTTTTTACAGTAAAATAAACTTGATCACCCATTTCATTTGCCCTTGTTGTAGAGTCGCTTCGAAACTATTGAGTTGGGTCTTGGGTATTAACCCAATCATTAGGTATACTATTTATATCTTATATTAAGACTTAATGTATTTTTATTGCCCAGAATAATTTTTCTAGTTAAGTGTTTGTCAATAAGTACATGACTTTTGTACAATAATTGTATCAACGAACAAAATGTTGGTTATTGGATGCATTTGATTAGTTCCTGCGAACTGTAGTTTTACGTATCCCTTTATTTATTTTAATCAGCTTTACTCACGATACATCAGTGTTGGTACCGACTAGTTTTAGATCATTTAGATTCATCATCAGTAGTGGAGTGAGTTCGCGGTCAGGTCCCGTCAAGCACTACTCATTTGCGCTCTTAGTGCGGGGCTTAACAGGGCGGAGGGCGAAGGGTGCGCGGGTGATGACGACTAAAACTTTTGTGTTTGGCGTTCACGGGTGCACTAAACGAACTCACAATTTCCACTATATAATCATCGGCACTACAGCTGGCATAGACCAACCCTTTCAGGTATTAAAATTAGGTTAACTGAATATTTCAATGGCTTCCAAAAGCTTGCGAGACACAAAGTCTAACCAAAGACATAAATGCACCAACATCTGTGAATCGTAATTAAATCCGGTTTAAAAAAAATAAAGTTAATAATGTCTCACGAAAGTTTTAATTATTTAGATATGTTCCTGTTTGGAGATCCGTTAAAGCGGCAGACATTCAAAGGATCGTTTATAGCCACGGCGTGGGGTCACAGAGAGGAAGGCGATTTCGACGCAAATGACAACAGCACCAGCGAGGGGGAGATGCGGCAGATGCTCTATAATATCTACAGCAACTCGGAACTGCGCTCTTGTTTCGTATCCGCTGATATTCTTGCGTTAGACAAGTAAGGTTACATTTTATTTACATCAAGATTATTCAATCACGTCTGTTTCCTATACTAGACAGAGGTCACCGAACTACGGACCTCCATTTGCCATTATCGATTCTATTGAAATCCTTACAAATTTAACTTCGTTAATTTGGCTGTTTAAGGAATACGAATGAGCTTGAATACTAGTTATTTTATTCTTGATACCTTTAACCATAGTCTCTTTTCAGTACATTTCCATTCTAAGTAGTTCTTTTATAAAACACTGTAATGCCAAATATATGACCATTTAGACAACTTTAATTACAACACGATTTACTCAAATGTTATGAATTTATTTATTTGTTCTGAATTCGGCTAAGTTTTAAGTTGGGTTAACTTTCTAATTATACAGTTTAAGACTCACCGAACTCTGGAAATAAATTATAGATATAAAGCTGGGTTTCACATCAACAAATTAACCGCTCGTTCAGTCGAGACACCAGCGGGCGCCGATTCTTCGGTGGAGGCCATGGTTGTATTCTGAATGTAGACTTACAAAATTTATGATATTAATTCATTATGTTTACTATTTACATTAAAATGTCATCAATTTTCTACGAAATTAATAAAATTGCAACTTTAAAAAGTAAAGCTTTGGCCAAAAAGTATGTAATTTATTAGTTTTCTGGCACTGGCAAGATTTCGCATCAAAATTGTGAGATCATATAACGGTGAAAATAATTCACCCAAAATTAACGTTTTAATTTTGGTTAATTTCATTGTCCTAATGTGTGACACTCTGCTTTAAAAAAGAACTGTTGCGAAAGATAAGTAGATGATTATTATACGAAGTCACGTAATCTGGAAACATTTGATTATTATCAAGTTATTTATCTGTGAGAACTTATATACAGAGAGAATACTCGTATACAGATGAAACGAGATCATAACAAATAAAATTATTCAAATGAAATGTTAATCATTATTCGTAACCGGTAGCTTTGTTTTAGTTACCCAAGAGTTATATAATTAAAACTTGACCTCTCCATATTCATGGTCATGGTGAGTCGCTTTCGGAGCGTAATTATATCTGTGGCCCAACACTAACAAACATTATTTAACAACAACAGAACCAGACCAAACAGTGAAATTTCTCGGCAATGTTATAAGGGACTATTTATTTTTGGAGCGGTGATAGAAAATGTCTGAAACGAAAACCTTGGAAACTTTAAATTATTGGACTTATTCAAGTTACAAAATTAAAAAGTACTTAAGGTAAATTAATTTATTTAGATTGAACGTTCTATATTTTTTATTTGCCGTGTTTCGGCAAACCAATAAATCTATATATATAAAAATGCATTGCTGTTCGTTAGTCTCGCTAAAACTCGAGAACGGCTGCACCGATTTGGCTAATTTTCGTCTTGAATTATTTGTGGAACTACAGGGAAGGTTTAAAAGGTGAATAAATAGGAAAATGCTCGGAATTAAATAAAAACAACAAATATGTTTTTCCTTTGATGCGTACCCCGTCGAATTTATTGACGCAACGGTTTGACAGTTATGCTGTGAAACAGTTTTATTACAACAACAGGGTGCAATTTTACGAAGCAAATCTTGATTTCATGATATATTATTGACAAATTCATAAAAAAAACATTATTTTATTTATTATATACAGAACAACGTCTGTCGGGTCAGCTAGTTTCTTATAAATTGTTTCTGTATCCGTATCCGATGCATTCTTTCAGAATTTCTTTCTATATCAAATCAATTTTTTAAGTTGCTAGATGATGCTGTAAGATTATGAAAATGAACCAAAGAAAACACATTTGTATTGAAAGCACAAAACGGTTAAACTTTAAATGAAATTAATGAGATTAGATATAGAATTTCCGGTTAGCTAAAATAATATTAAATTTTGACTGTGCAACGAACTACCGTTAATAAATATTAAGTATATTATAAGCAACGTTGGATGAACGCCATTGATGATTCATATACATAGTTCATGAACTAAACCCGAAATGAATGTTTAAATGAGTATCTGTACGTATCAGTAGGCAGGCACATAAGCGTTATGGTAAAGTAATTCAAATCGGAGAAAGTTCGCTTTCACGGTCGTACAAATTGTAATGGAGCGTGTTGCAGGGCAGTTAAGATTACACCCGAATACGATCGGGCTATTAATTATTGGTTTTATGTCATTATGAATCGATGAAAACAGATATGAATCTGATTGTATGCTATGAATTGGCGAAAAAAGACAAATTGTTGCATAATGACAGATCGATACATTCATAATATTTAACACGCGGCACGTTGTATTTACTTACGTATTACAATATAATGTACCTTCGTATTGTGTATTTAAACAGAATAATGACGGACAAATAAAAAAAAACAAAATGTATTCATTTTAGATTCCACTTAATAATACAGATTTTTAAGCATGTGAAACGGACCAGTTACAACGTCAAATTTACTTGTTGTAATTTATTGGTCAATAGTTTTGCGAGGTTGAAAACCAGGGCACTAAAAGAAAGGGCTTATAACCTTGGATGTAGTTTAACAACACGAAGTGCATAGAAAGTTCTTAGCTTAGAAAAGTGAGCACACAGTGACTTTCTCACGTCGATTATTAAAGTGCACTTTAATGATAAGGTCGTGGAAAACTTCAATGATAAATATTACACCGCAGCCTCAGCTCGGAAACCGGTTTTGACTTGTGACTGTATGGGCAACGTGAAGGCAAGCCTCTTTATTTACGTAAAATGTAGCAAACATGTGAGTACTTACTATCTTGCTATACAACTTTTAATATTTTTTAATCTTTCCTTGATTGAATCGGAGATCCGTAGGAGAACCAGCTACTAGTGGGAGGCTCCTTTGCACAGGATGTCGGCTTAATTATGGTACCACAACGACACCTATTTCTGCCTTGAAACAGTACCTAATGTGTAAGCATTATTGTGTTTCGGTCTAAAGGGCGAAGTTAGTGAAATTACTGGGCAAACGAGACTTAACATGTTATGTCTCAAGGTGAAGAGCGCAATTATAGTGCCGCTAAGAATTTTTGGGTTCTTCGAGAATCCTGAGCGGCACTACATTGTAAAGGGCAGTGCGTATCAATTACCATCAGCTGAACTTCCTGCTTGTCTTGCCCCTTATTGTCAATAAAAAATAAAAAATTCCAAAGTAACCGACAACCCGACGGACCCCAAACGATTGCGAAACTGAAGTGTCAGTGAGCAGGTGACATAGCTCGACGGACAGATGGCCGTTGGGGCAGTAAAGTCCTCGAAAGCGACCACGTACCGGAAGACGCAATGTTGGTAAGACCCTCATAAGATGGACCGGTGATCTGATCAAGAACGCGGGGATAGGTTGCATAAGGGCAGAGCAGGACCGATCGTCGTGAAGATCTTTGATGGAGGCCTTGGTCCAGCAGTGGACGTCTTCCGGATAAAATGATGATGATGATCATATGAACTCTGAATTTTACCGAAACGATGCGATAAAGCATTTCAACGTTTTAACGCCGCATTTCGACCTTTTTTTATGAAAAAAAAAGGGACGAGACCAGCCGGACGTTCAGCTGATGGTAATTGATACGCCCTGCCCATTACAACGCAGTGCCTCTCAGGATTCGTGAAAGACCCGAAAATTCTGAGCGGCACTACAACTGCACTCGTTACCTTGATACATAAGATGTTAAGTCTCATTTGCCCAGTAATTTCACTAGTTACGGCGCCCTTCTGACCGAAACACAGTAATGCTTACACATTACTGCTTCACGGCAGAAATAGGCGCCGTTGTAGTACCCATAATCTAGCAATCATCCTGTGCAAAGGAGCCTCCCGTCTGGTACCTATAATAATGATAGAATTATCAAACATAATTCATTTATAGAAGCAAACACACGGGTCATTCGACGGAGATTTAATATCGCCGCTCAAGTTAATTTGCAACACGTCTCTACAAAATTATAATTCGTAATGGTCCAGTGTGTCCACTCTTATAACAAACTTCCCAGTAAAGTCCAGGATCTATCAATATGTAAATTTAAAAATGTCATTAAGAAAACTCTCTGTGAAAAAGAGTATTACAAAATATCTCTTATTTTTGGATGATAAACCGCCTTGGAATCAAAGCTGCTAACTTGTACAAATAAGTTGTGTAAAAATAATAATAATTTATTATCTTAATTTAACTGAATTTCATTGGTGTATTCCGGAAGGGAGATTGATTCTGATTTCAAAAAGTGAATTCACAGTCTAATTATAATACGAATTAAGAACATTCTTGTACTGAATGGCCACATTATCTCTGGACCTCGGTGGAACGTGAATCCCCTCCCGTTCCCCTTTCAACCCCTCGCGATCGATCTGTTGCGTTAGTACGGCTTGCAGTTTCATTACCTGCCTTACGTCATGTCATGATATTTTCGTGATATCATTGCTATTGAAGTTTTCATTTTTTTTACTTTTCTTGTAAATAGTTCTGTAATTCTGTCAGATAAATAAAATAGTTTTTGTACTAAGCCAAGATCCTTTAATTGATTTTTAATCAATGTTATAATAATAATAGTCCCGGGTTGGAATCCCAGTAGGTGCAATCATTTATATGTTGAATACGGATGTTAGTTTCAGAGTTGTTTAACTAAGTATATTTTATTAGATATATCGTTGTCTGGTACCCATAGTACAGGCTATGCCTAGTTTGGGACAAGATAATTTATGCAAGAGTGTGTCAATATTATTATTATTATAATCAGCATCAGAAAACCATTACATTAATCTATAACACTGAGAAAATAAATCGTAGTTTATTTATTAATAATAATATTCTAGTGATGCTTGTTTTGCACACCGTAACAATGCGACTATGTGTCGTCATCGACGTTAGGTCCAGAGAGAATGCATATATAGAAATAGTGTAAGTTGATGTTTTATTGACCTTGTATAATATTTTAGTGCAGATGATGGGACGCGGGTTCACTTCGAGGTGTCATTTGAACCAATATTTACTGCAGTGAGCACGACAGACGTCAAGTCAGTGATGCAGCGAGCGATTCTTGCACCTTATTTCGCCGCTGCCGGAGCTCAGCCAGATACTCTACAGATCGAGGTAAGTTACAACATTCAACTACAACTGTTACTATAACTATTAAGGCTTAGTATGTAGATTATCATCAGCACCCATCCCTATCATCATCAGCCGGAAGACCTCCACTGCTGGACAAAGGCCTCCCCCAAAGATCTCCACGACGATCGGTCCTGCGCTGCCCTCATCCAATGTATTCCGGCGATCTTCACCTTTGTGGGGACCTACCAACACTGCGTCTTCCGATATGTGGTCGCCATTCGAGGAATTTACTGCCCCAACGGCAATCAGTCCGTCGAACTATGTGCCCATCCCACTGCCACTTCAGTTTTGCAATAGTTTGGACTATGTCGGTTACTTTCGTTCTCCTACGGATCTCCTTATTTCTGATTCGATCTCGCAGGGAAATTCCAAGCATAGATAGCCCTCTCCATTGCCTTCTGAGTGACCATGAGCTTTCCCATAAGGCCCATAGTTAGCGACCACATCTGCCTACCGTAAGTCATCACTGGCAACACACACTGGTTGAAAACCTTCGTCTTGTAGATTATACAACGACGTTAGTTCAAAATTTTTCGAAATCGATATTTTCAACAATAGTTCAATAAAATAAAATAAAATCTCGCACATCAAGTAGTACGTACCTATATCCTCTGCATTATAAAACCATATAAATTATATCCTGGCGTACTGCTGGCATTAGCGAGCATGCAACCAAGGCGTCGCGTTTGGTTTATTACGAAAAAAATTAATATAAAATAATTTACAAAGCGAATTGATAAAACCCACGACGAATATTTATAAATACTAATAAACTATCGAGTAAAATACGTTTTGTGGTTATAGCCATCATAGTTTTATGATAATATAAAACAATTCATTTTAAAAGCCTATTTTTCAAAAAATAAATCTATCGAGATTTTTTTTCGTAATCGTATTTTCGAAACTGCAATAATTTAGATAAAGATATGAAGATAAACATGTCAAAAAATTTTCAAAAATGTTACTTTTTAGGTCTATAGGCGTCTTAATATAAATTAAGTACTTTTTTTACTGTATATTTTTCACTGTATAAACCACACTGTTACCATCGGATGATGTGTTCATCTTTAATTGTTACATATATCAGAATTATACCTAGCATAAGTTTATATAAATGTGTAATGAAATGAAATGAAATGATTTATTTGTATGAATCGTGGTAACATAGTTGTTAACAATTGATAGGTGTACAGCACAATATATTTGATTGTCAATATTGGAATTTTTCTATTTATACGTCATTAATACACATTACATAGCTTTAATTCAATAATATAATATAAAATAAACATTTGTTTGTAGGTAAAAAAAATAATATTTAAATACTATTACTTTTGGCTAAATAATTATTTTAAACTATAAAAGCATTTATCTATTAGCCATAATTTTAATTTTTAATGCATTATTGTTTTAGGCATCTCTCTAATATTCTCTAAAATATGTAATGTTGATGATCCAAATAAATAAATAAAAATGAACAAATTTTAGCAGATATTCTATTCTATAGCGTTATAAATATAAATAGATGACGTCAGCCTGTTCTACTTTCTCTCTAAGACATCCGTTTACATACTTCTGGCTCATGTGCTTCTGGTAGCTGATCAGAATTTTGATATTAGTCTGCTACTAGACTTCGCTTAATGTCGGATACATTAACCGAATTATAGGGCACTGTATACCAAAAATTCGAATGTCTATAAATAATTAAATAAAGCTAGTTATTTAAAAAAAGGGGGGAATATTAGTGATCTCTATACAAGAATATTGTCTTCAATATAAATATAAAAGTGAAACTTTTATTACATCGTCTCAAACTTTTTCGTCCGTGTGTTGCATGTCGCGTGACGGTGGAGCCTATAGTTCGCAGCAGCTGACCGTGTAGTGTATAGACTATTACTCATTTGTGCTAGTGCTCCACGCTATTTTGTTTGTTTTTGTCAGTGTTTAATGTAAATGTTGTTGTTTTATGTCTTCATTATAGAATGTGAAAAAAAGTTTCACTTTTACCGTGGTTTCAAAAAACCACACAATCCTTTTTAATTTTAAAAACTTTCAAACATTAAATTAATGAAAATACAGAACCCAGTTGAAGTTGTTATACATTAAATTGTAAGTATCGCTAAAAAACGATAGTGGCATAGCAGAGAATAATTGAAGTGCATGTTAGAAATAAATTTTCATACAGATATTCTGCCCGCAACTCAGCATTTTCGGCGCAGTTGTGAAATCAATACAAATGCAGTTTTTTGAGATGTATACTATAATGGTTATTATTTGGAGTAAGGCCTACTCATAGAACTAGAACATACAAGCGAATAGACGACCTGACAATGTGTAACCAATAACGATTGTCAATGTGTGTGTTAGCTAGTAATTTAATATTTACTGACATAAAACTTTGCTGAAGGCTACTTACTTTACTTTTACTTTTAATAAGTGATATCATATCCTATTTTGAATAAAAATATTTGAATTTGTGATAAAACACGGGCGCTTTTGCATTGGGTTGTCTTAGCTTAAGCTCAGCATATAATTTTAGATGTCATCTTAATATATATAAATTACGTGACACGTTTGTTCGCGATGGACTCCTAAACTAATGAACGGATTTTAATGGGGATTACTTCATGGTGTGCAGTTTGGTCCAACTTGAGAGATAGGATAGTTTTAATTTCGATTATACTGTAAATTTATAGGCCTACTATTTAAATCGGATTACATAGAGGAAATAAGAGTTCGTTTCAACTCGAATGTTGTATACAACAAAGTTATCATCACATTGCCGATTCTTCTGATGTGTTGATGAAATGCCGGTGAATGAATTTCCGGTGAAATTTTGAATTGACACGAAGAAGAACTCGGAACTTCGCGACGCAAAGTAGGGTACTGTGTTTATTGCATTGCATATGCATTCTATGTATGTATGCATGTTTATGTATGGTTTGTATTTCCTTTGTGGTGCACTATACACCTAAAGCGTAGGCCGATTTTGATGATACCATATTATTGGACATGGAGCGACCGCCCCCAGCCTATTAAATAATAAGTTTTATTGTACAATATTACATTATTACCATATTTTTTATGAAAAAAAGAAGCCCGCTGAGTTTCTTGCGCCCGATCTTCTCAGGTCTGAGGCATACTTTTCGAATGGGTGGAAGTTTTTGACTGTCTGAAGCACAATATAACAGTCAGAATTTTTGAGTTCTAATATTTTTATATAACCTTAGTATAATTGTTTCGACCAAATCATCACTACATATTTCTATAATCATCAATAATTCTTGTTATGTTAGCAAAGAGAGTCATTAATAAAGATTATTTGCAGGAAAGTTCTGTGATATCGTCGCAAGCTCTGAAAGAAAGTGAAACCACGATCGCCGAGCCGCCCACAACTGAGCCGATGATGCCCGACGTTGAAGAGCTGCAGGAATGTTCGCCGCTAGTACTCTCGCTGTGTTCCCATTTGCCGTACAACATTACTACATACCCCAACTTGGTGGGTCACGCCACCAAGGACATACTGTTGCGTGACCTCGTGGCGTTCAGAGAGTTGTTAGATGCAGAATGCTCGCACCTTGCTCAAGTAAGTAAAATTTTGTATTTTCTTTGATTAAAGCGACTGTTTTATTTTATTTCATTTATTTGTATAAAGAAACTTACAGCTATTTATATAACATAAAGTTATGATAATCGATAAATATTACACTAGCCAAAATAGTTCCTATCGATGCTTATTACATAGTGAAGTTTTAAGACTTATTAAAAATAATTACAAAAAAAAATACAAAAGTTTAAAGAGGCAATAAATTCACTGATACAAATATAACCTTTAGGTACAAATTTTAGGTACAAAATCGTACTTATTACATCGAAATATGTCTATGTAATTATAACAGTCATTGTGTGTTCTGCAAGCTCTGATAAGAAATCTATTCTTAAAATAATTAGTCCTAAAGAATGGCACTAAAAATATTTGATCGGTGGAGCGATGACCTATTATTTGACATTTGAAGCAAATACGACTAAGTAGGAGTGGAGAATCAACAACGTTGTTAATTATTTTGTACAAGAACGTGTGTTACACACTTATATAAAATACTTTTGAAAGGATTAAAACGCGTGTAATTGTAACAGCGCTTTTACATTACATTTTGCGTAGAAGTTACATTTTTTAGAATTATTTTAGCTAACCCGACCTTTCTTGGCCTTTTCTGATCATATCCCCCTGGTCCACGAAGCGGATAATTCCATTAAAAAGTGTATTATTTAAATAAGTATAACTTACTGAAACATGTAATGTTTTCGTATCTCAAAGTATCTATAGTTTTATTAGGTGGGGGTATTTTACGGAACAAATACTTGTGTTAAAAAAAAATATTGAGATTCAGAGCGTGATTTCACACAGACTTAATAATATATATGTATATACTAGCTGTCCCAGCAAACGTTGTATTGCCGATATTAAAATCGCGATACAAAAGTAACTGTTGATCGTAGATGGGTGAAAATTTGAAGTTGTATGTATTTTTTAATGCTGACTCATAATCAAACAAATTAAAAAAAAATGTCAAACAAATTAATAAAAAAAAATCGTGTGGACCACCCTTAACATTTAGGGGGATGAAAAATAGATGTTGTCCGATTCTCAGACCTTCCCAATATGCACTCAAAATTTCATGAGAATCGGTCAAGCCGTTTCGGAGGAGTTCAAAGTTTAACACCATGACACGAGAATTTTTTATATTAGATATATATATATATATATATATAATATAATAGTAACATAATGTTATGTGTGTTATCCAAAATACTTTGAATCAATTACATTTATTCAAACAAAACAAATCTTATAACTATATTTACAATACTATGACTAAGTAAATAAAATTAAAACTATCATTACGTGGAAGCGTACCAAGAATACTGGCAGCATTTCCACGATGGATAGCAAGCCTGATGAAATAGCTTCTAGAGCTTGGGTTGTCAGTAGCCTTATTAAAATTTTTGATGTTTTTATGATATTCTTCATCTAAATTGGAAGCATTTATGTTAATATATTGAAGTAGGCGCTACTTTGTGGAAATCCATAATTATACAAATGATTTGAGTTTTCTTTAGTGTTAATTCCGCCAATATTTGTCTTTAAACAATTCGACACGTGTTTCGCCTTTATACGAGGCATCCTCAGGACGTGTTGTCTCGCCAATATCTGGCACGAGACATCAGACATTGTCTGAAAGAAAAATCACTTGTAGCATTAATGTTTTTTATCATTTATTTATTTGCTAATGTTCTCAAAACTACAAAAAAAACCTACTTACCCAGTAAAATTGATGTGCTTTTTCTAATCAAGTTAAGTTATGAAGCATATCTATACAGGTCCACTAGATAGATTTGATTACTTTAGTCTCTTTGCGTTCACCAACAGTGACAATAAAATCTACTAAACTCGAGATTGTTTCATGGCCGGCAAGGTTCCATAATAAAACAGAAATAAGCATTCTACAACCAGATAATTTAATAATAAGTGTTATATGTATTTTATGTCAAATTATTTACATACTTATGACTTAAAATTAATATCACAGTTTATATAAAAAATAATAAAATAAAACTTAAATAATCTAATAAAATTAATTAATTACAAATAGTAAATATCATTAAGAACGCTGTCGGCAGGTAAGGTGCCCATGAAGCTGGCAACGTTACCTCTTTGTATGGCCAAACTTATCCTTTGACAGAGGTACGTACCAGATCTTGGGTTACCTGCTAAATCGGTTAGACGCCTGGATAACTCTGTTATGAGGTTTATTATTATATAAGTGTTATTGTAATAAATAAATTCACTCACGGTCTCATTGTGAAAAGACAGGGGCTATTAATTATCATAGTAGGTAATAAGCTTTCAATAACCGTATGCGCCTAGTAATAAAAAGTATGACTTTATTTTTATCTCTTCTGACTTTTTCTTTTAATAACTATGTATTTCGCCTTAGAATGAATATTTTTACAAGCGTAATTATTTTCAAATAATACGCATTGGATGTTATTGTCGAAATTTTTTTTAGTAATTGTAGTAGCTGTACATTGTCTTAGCGAGATTTATGTTGTTATGTTTGTTTAAACTTTGATAGGCCTTTCTTCGTTTTCCTAACCTCAAAGTTGTGTAGCTATTCTCATGTTTAATGTTCAAACGAAAATCGCTGTAAATCTCTGTTGTTAATCACTTATTAATAACAATTTTGAAATGAATGACGTTAATGGCCAAAAACCCAGCACAAGCGGAGTAGGTGTAGGCTCCCCTGCGCCATCTTGTTTCTCATATAGATTCTTCCGTTTTATTTTATTATAATAGTTAATACAGATATTACTATTGAAATATACCCCATATTTAACATATTTGCGTGTTATTGTACATTAGATATAATAGCGTATAGACAAGCAAAGCGTCCAAAAGAGAAAACTCTGTAACGAATACATAGCAAAATATAAAAGGAAATAATAATAATTCATACATACATACACACACTCACGCCTTGTTCCCGTCGGGGTAGTCAGAGACAATAGAATGCCATTTGCTTCTATCCTTACAAACCTCACGCGCTTCCTCTACATTCTACTCTTTTCATACATGCTCTTCGGTTGCGGGTGCTTCGGACCTCTCCTTTTCTCAAAACATCCCCAATAATAATAATAATATGTCATTTATTTCAGGCACTTTAAACCCATTACAGTAAATTGAATAAAATAGAATAAGATTTACTTAAAAATAAAATTTTATGCATCACAGTACTTAATTAAATAACTTAAAACTAAAATTGTGCCAAAGGGGGGTTCGTACAAAGAAATGTACCTACTGATGGTGAATCTATTGTTACTATAACCGATTTTGATTGATAAGTCCTAAACAGTCAGCCACGCTTGATATTAGCTCCTTATCATTTTGAATATTAAACTACTAGCTTACGCACAAATTGACAATTATAATAATTGATTACGCGTTATCGGCCTTTCACACTGGCCTCTACTATTTACCACTGGACTGGCGGCTGCCAAAGTGCTTTTGTGCCTGTTTGATATTCGCCATCTTGGCGCTGTCGGCCATAGCGAGAGTCTGCGATACTAAAACTAGTGATGACAGCCTAATGGACAACATAGACGGTGGGAAACTTTTTTACAAAAAAAAAATGTGTACTTTATTACGTTGATTCTTGAAGTATAAATCACACGGAAAACGAACGAAATTAATTCAAAATCCAAAAATACTTCAGAGTATTGCACGTTCCTTCGCAGCCATTTGTATTATACGTCAATATTAGTTCTCTGGACGCTCGCGAGTGGCGCTTCAAATAGCCACATTTGCTGTCAAACATATGAAACAGCCTGTCCAGTGGTATTTTACAGGTCAGTGGCCTTTCAGGTCGTCTCTACGCTCTGCTATAATATTAATACTTTGTAAACTTGTAACTAATCTGTAAATATAGACGTTGTCGGACATATCCAATGTTGATTAACTGACAGTGTGTTATAGGTTAGGTACTAGCTGACCAGACAGACGCTGTTCTGTGCATAGAATAAAAATATATATAATTCGGGAATAATGCAGTCCAAATTTTAAAGTATTAAAATGGATACCTGGACAACAAAGCGCTGGCAGCTATTTCGGTCAACGGATCAGCCTACCTATCCAACGGACGCGGAAATGCTGCCAGTATTCTTGGTACGCTTCCACGTAATGATAGTTTTAATGTAATGTGGTTTACAATATGTATGTAAATGTAGTTATAAGATTTGTTTGAATATTTTTTTAAGATATTGAAATTGGTATAACTAGTATGTTATCATTAAGAGGTAGCTATACGGACTTTTTTGTAGACCTATGCTTACATAATATATGGTGGAATTGTGTATCTTAATACACAATTCCACCATATATTATTTTGTTATCTCAAAGGGGTTAGCCAGCGATTTCGTTAAAAGCTCCCTGATGGCTAATCTTTTTTTGACAGACGATCACACATACAGACGCAGCGGAGGACTTTGTTTTATAATAATTAGTAATTAGTGATATTAAAATTCTCTTTCTGTTGATCTGTTTACCGCAATCTAGTCATAATGTTTAAGGGGCACTAAACTTTAATCTGGCTCAGTGTGAACATTTTTAAGGTTCCTATTAAAGAAAAGTCTTTACTTTTTAATTTTTTTTTTAGGACTTCGTATGTCAAATGTTGCAACCGCGATGTGAGGAAGGTCGACTGGTGTATCCATGTCGTTCCTACTGTCGTAAGTTCCACGCGGGATGCGGGTCGCGCCTCCCAGACCGACTGAAGCCCCATTTCGACTGCGCCCGGTTCCCAGACTACTTTGGACCCGGCTCCTGCGCACCCGAACCAGGTAATGTACATATGTATCACTTGCAATACTAGCTGATGAACAATTATAATAAATGTATGCATACACAATTTGCACATATAACTATGTATATAACTATGTATAACTATGTATATATAGGTAATAGCGTTACCCCTTCGTCCGCATTTACCATAGTAATCACATTAGTTGGTGAACATGCAGGCAGTGTTCGTAAGGAACGTTTTCGTATGACCGTTTTTTCTCCGAATTACTTTGCAAATCCGACCATATCGAAGAAGTCCTAGAGTATACTAGTGGACCCGACAGACGTTGTCCTGTACACACGTGTTTAATTTGAAAAATCAGTCCAGCCGTTAGGAGGAGTTCACTAACATACACATGAGCAGGAGAATTATATAATATGGACGGAATTGAGAATCTAAACCAATCTCAAATTCACTGGAACACACAAAAATATCATCACAATCGGTCCAACCGCTTAGGAGGTAGTTCAATTGTGAATCTGAACCATTCTCGAATCCACCTGAAGACACACAGAAAGTTTCATTAAAATCGGTCCAGCCGTTTAGGAGGAGTTCAGTTACAACTGACGCACCAAAGAAATATATATATTAAGATTAAGCCTATGACACTCACAAACAATATGGCTTTCTATTGGTAACAGAATTTTCAATAGATCCAAAAATTTCCCCCTACAACCTAAAAATTTTTACCTCTTCATAATATTAGTATTGATAAGTAAACAAACATAAATTTCGAAAATAGAACAATGTTTAAATACGTAATAAACGAACATAAGTAGTTATGTGCATACACAAATGACAATAAACTGTTACGATCGTTGACAGTCATACAAATTGATAAATTGAACGTTCTTTGTAGATAATCCAACTGCTCGATATTGCAGGGTGGGGCTTACTCAGCAAGAGTGAATTATTTTGAGAACGAAGAAGCGATGTTTATCTTAAAAAATACTATATTGTATTTGTATCTACTTACTTATCCATACAGACACTCATCAACACAGTTACCGAGTTCCCAATTGTCATATTGATTTGAAGAACAATAGCATTGTAAGATTTAATATTTTTTACATACAAAGGAGCTATTGAAATATTTAAATTAAAGTGAATTGGTCCGAGATATTTAGATTAATAATCTAAAGATCTACTTTTTATAACGGTATGTAAAAGTTGTAGTTCTTGCACATACATATTACAGAATACGAATTACAGAATTACGAGCAAAATTGTAACCCATGTGACAAACGCACAAACTATAAATGTGCTGATAAATCCACGGGCGAGCCCCATACTCTGATGATAAGAAATCATTTCTGGCCACGGCAACAAATAATGTAGCGTGAAATAATAATTTATTAGATTGGTGGTAATTTGTCCTTCAGATGTAAAGTTCGTTGTCCCTTGAGAATTAATAACGAATAGAAATGGATAAAATGACATTAGAATAGATAACGGTTATAGAAATCATCTAAATAGCAAATGACTATCTCAAAAGGCTCATCAAATAATTCAGGTGGCTGACTGCACATATTATAATAATTATGCGAATATGGATGGAAGTTTAAAGAAAGGTTGAGTTGGCCCAGATGGCTGTACATTCGTCATTCTGTACACTCGGATCGAGTGCATTCGGAAGCTACTCGCATGGTATAAAACGATCCTATTCGAGTGGACTCGACCGCGGTCCAAGACATACAAGTTCACTTGGATCATAAGAAAAACAAAATGGCGTCACCTAAGAAAAGTGCAGTGACCTATTAGATTTTTGGCTCTGGCAGGTATGCGTATCTGCTTTCTGTATTTTTGGAGGTACTTCTTAGAATTCATGCATAAATTACATAAAAATAAAATTATCATCCTCTCACTGCAACAAATCAGTTGTGTAAGCACAATACATATGACAACCTTTTCCTTAAAAACAAAGGCTACCCGAATGTGTGTAAACCAGAATCCGTGTTTAAAACTCGTATATACGTTGTATTATGTAATATCGAGCCTAAGGTAGACTAAATGTCCGAGTTAACATCAATAATATATCCCTTTCTGACTACGTATGAGTCGTGTCAGTTCTGTCTTATGGCTACAGCAAGACTCGCCATGTTTTTGCTTCTGATTCAATGAGTATCCCGTCTGTAATGCTTTTGTTGCTTTTATTTGTAGATTGTCACAATAGCCTCCAGCGGCTCGCCCTCTCCCGGCGCTTGTGCGACGGCCTGCCGGACTGCGCTGATGCATCAGACGAGCGGGAGTGCTCCCACTGCTCGTCGGTGGGGAGTAACAGCCTGCGGTGCGCGCTGCACGACAGATGTTTGCCGCCACACCTGCGCTGCGACGGAACACCCGACTGTGCTGATGGCAGCGACGAATCAGGCTGCTGTATGTATTTTTATAGATTTATTCTTCCACGTACTACAAATCTGCGGAATGAGCTTCCTTGTGCGGTGTTTCCGGGGCCTTCAAAAGAGCGCATACACCTTCCTTAAAGACCCACAACGCTCTTGTGATTCCTCTGGTGTTGCAAGAGAATGTGGGCGGCGCTGATCACTTAACACCAGGTCAACCTAATTTTTTACGGCGCGCGACGTTCTGGTAGTGTGGAACGTGCATAAACGAAAATGTTCTCTTTTTGAAATTCATACAGATACCACGCATAATAAGAATGTGGCTATCTGTTGAAACTCTTAGCACATGAAGGGATCGAAAAACAAAACAAAGGAGTGTCGCTATGAAATTTAGTACAACATTACAACACTCGTTTGGATGATGGATGGTTATTATGACATTAGGTGATTAAATGTTGGCAATAAGCTAACTGTTTCAGAATCTTTAATAGAGGATTTAAAGCATGGGTGTAGATAAATTAGACTTATCTAAACCTGTAACAACTAATATGATGCAACCTAGCCTAAGAGATGGATGACACGTGGAACAGAATGGCTAACAAACACCATAATATACACACATACTTACATTAAGTAAACTAATATTGTTCCATTTACTTTTTAGTATGGGTGACTCGATCATTAGCTTCGTGGAAGAGAGAGAACAGCGAGACCACGTTGGGGTCAATCCGCAGTAGAGTCGGGTACGCCGTATGGGCGGAGCGAGGTCATTATGGTAAAATCTGTGCGGCGCCGCATGAGGACAACAAGCAAGCCTTGATGAGCGTCGCGACTTCGTTGTGCACATCCCTATCATTTAGGTACGTAGGGGTACGGTAGTACCCGTAGTATCTACATACCTACCTCTACACTGATATTTTTATGAAATACTCTAGGTAAGAGTTTCCGAGTTCAATTCGGTAGAATTAGTAAGAACTATTAACTATTCTAATAGGTATTAAGAAAGAATCTCCAGAATTTTATCTCGTTTGCATTTATTAATATAAAAAACTGTTATAAAAATAAACCTGGTAATAAAGTTACGGGTGTAATGTTGGATTCAAATATCGGCTTCATCCATTGAGGCACTTCATAGGTACACGAGAAGTCAGAACACATCTCATTCTAATTGTTTTTATAAAATCGAGTTACGTTGTTTGTCCGCGATGAACTCCTATAATACTGAACCAAATATCTTTGAATAGTTTTCAGTTTTGGCATCGGAAAGAAAAAGGCTTGAAAATGCATATCATTAAATTTCTCTTTCATAGGATTTTTTGTTTAGTTGTAAAAACTCATCAAAGCACTGATTAAAATATTAAAGTGTTTACATGAATTGACATCAATATCGTCGACCGTATAAATAAAATAGGTATGTAATATTTTAGATCAGCAATAACAGCCGAAGTTGTACCTGATATGGAAGAGTTCGACGAAGACGCCGGTAACAGTACAACGAAAAAATCACTGCCTGAATATGTGGAGATAGTGGACCCGAACGCGCCTGAGATTTCTTTCATTCGGAGCGAATGTCCCGAGAAAAAAGTTATCAAAGTTGTCTGCGATCAGTTAGGTAGACCATATTTTACTTTTCTAGACAGTAAAAAACTACTTTTATGTCACATACCTACTACTGAGGCGGTCCTTAGTAATGAAAAATAAGTTTTTTATTAAATAATTGCAGAATAGAAAATAAAATTAAAGTTATTGTGTCAGACTATGAAATAAAATATCATACTTAGCAGTTAGCTACATGCATGAACACTAATCTAATTAAGAAAAAATTAAAAGATTTATTTGCCTCTAAATATAAGAAAAATTAATATTTAGCTCGATAGGTACTAAGGTTCCTACTTACTAGATATTTTTACACTTGAAATATTTTTATATTTTTTCATACTGCTCGTTCGGAAGGCAGATTTCCGAGAGAAGAACGAGCAAGAAACTCTAAGGTTGCTCTTTTCAAAACAGAATAGGATTACAAGTTCTTATTTTCAATTTAATTTACATCGACATGACAACGAGCATGACCGATGCCTGTCACGAGAACTCTACCAAATAACAAAAGATAATGTCCATCTACATAAAGCAATGCTCACTAAATGCGTTATTTTAGTTAGTTCACTTAATTTACTATTAAAGTTAAAAAGTGATTATATAATATATTGAAATATTTAATAAATAAATAAGTTTGATTTGTAGATTCAGTACTTATATTATTTCTGATGTAGTATGTGGAGTCCCGTCGGCTCGCGGCGCAAGGTCGGCAGACGGGGTGGAAGGATTGCCTCGTTCTGCTCAGCCTGGTGACTGGCCCTGGCACGCGGTGCTCCTCAGATCCCACGTGCATGCATGCGATGCAATCCTCGTGCACGCCTCCTGGCTTATATCTACTGCTTCTTGTTTTCAGGTTTGTAGTGTATAGAGAAAACTATGTATTTAGGTACAAAATTCACTGAAAAATCACGTTTTGCAATTTTTAAGCATTAGGTACTTAGGCTGATCTGTGAGTAAAATTTAGGTGAATAAAACATTCTGGGTCTTTCATCCGGAAATTAGGTGTCCACAGTTTAAAATCCAAATCCTTACTTTGTAAAACTCAACACTCCCACAGTAATTGAAAGCGCGGCCTTGTATTTGGTAGTTGGGGCAATCAAGTATGAACAAGTAAGCTAATAATGATTCTCGTTGACACATTGATGGGATTGGAAGCAACAAACAGTAAGGGGAGCGAAGATTTAATGAGTTGCCGTGACTCAAAGCAATTTTAAATTTAAGTTTCAATCATTCCAACATCCTTTTCAATTGAATTGCAGTTAAGTTATTTATTAAACTGTTCTCAGGGACAACCGAAAGCTGAGTGGACTGCAAGATTAGGATCGGTACGAGTTCAAAGCACAACACCCTGGCAGCAGGAACGGCGAATAGTAGGGATGGTGCGATCTCCGGTAGAAGGCAGCATGCTCGCACTAATTCGACTGGAGGAGCCATTGGAAATGACCGACTTCGTTCGACCAGCCTGCTTGCCAGGAAATGGTTTTAAGATGGACAATAAAAGCACTTGTAATACGCTTGGTTGGAGAAGGAATAGAGATCAACTACAGAGAGTTCATTTAGTGGCAACTTCGATGAATACTTGCGAGAACGTCAGTATCGCTACTGGGAATGGTATTTGTGCGGAGCCGCTTTACGATCAGGATGACTGCGACGTAAGTATTTTTACTACCATTTGGTACATACATATCTTATATCTTTAAACGAGCAATTCTTGTATATATATATATATATAATCTGAATCTCGGAAACGGCTCCAACGATTTTCATAAAATTAAGTATGCAGGGGATTTCGGGGGTGATAAATCGATCTAGCTAGGTTTCAATTTAAAAAAAAATGGTTTTATCCATGTTTGAATGAGAAACAGCTACAATAACATTAGAATACAAAGGTAAATTTCGCCACTATATACAAGACTATTATAGCTCAGGTTAGGTGATCCGGAAAGCAGAAGACCCCGGATCGAATCCAGATGTCCTATTAGTTTTTTTTTTGTTTCAAGTTTTGTACATTCTTAAAAATCCGAGCATTGAGAAAGGCTCGGTCGTCCGGATATTGTTAGTAAGTATGAACACTTTTCATATGCATTTGGGCCAGGCTCGAGCCTTTAAAAAGTGCCATTAAGATAAGTTTTTTCGCTGGTAATTGTTTCGCATTATTGATCTTTAGGCGCCCCTTCCTACCTGATTTCTAGAGCGAACGCTAAAAACTCAGCGAGAGCCGTCGTTGATAGGGCTGCCATCGGTACGGGCGGGGTTCTTAAATAGTTTCCGGGTGAAATTGAATGATTTGCATTAAATTAATCCTATAGGTAAGTACTTAAAAATTCAGCGCGACAAATAGACACCTGCTATTAATGATTGAGATTGGTATTTTTTTTTCGTTCCATTTGCATTGTTGAGCATTTGCAATTGACCTTCTATAAAAAATGTATGATAACAAGATGTTTTAAGTTTTTTTCACGTGCGTCCGGCTAAAATTCACTCAAAATATGTCCGGGGTTTTCGACTTTTTAGTCCAGGGTCCGTAATTTAGGTGATAGAGAGATGGCAGATCCAGTGAACGTAGTGTTTAAATTCTCTTTGGGTCCAGTCGCAGAGCATGTTAATTATAAATCTATACGTACCACTATTACGTAGGTCCGTACGGTATACCTATGCTATCATTATATTTATAACTTAATAGTGGTAGGTTAATGGTAGTAGGTAGGTAACCTATACTTACATTACCTACTCAATAGAGTACCTCAAGAAATCTAACCTACATGTTTAGTCTATCATTAAATTAATATCGCGTATCTAAATACCTACCCCCTTATTCATAATAGTCTGCTAACTTAAAGCATTGCTAATTCTCACTCTGTCTTCTTCTATTGACCTAAGTCCCCCCCCCCCCCCTTACTACCCCCTTATTCATAATAGTCTGCTAACTTAAAGCATTGCTAATTCTCACTCTGTCTTCTTCTATTGACCTAAGTCAGCATAAGAAAAAAATACTCATAAGCGGCTGTTTAAAGTTAGCGGACCATTATGAATAAGAGGGCTAGTGTCAACCTTTCTTTTGAATTTATGTATGAACTTTGAAATATACCTACCTATAACCCTACATAATGTTTACATATTATTATATCGGTTTATTTCTTCTAACAAAAGATAAAGTATCTGGTGTCTGACGTTGGTTGAGCTTGTAGGATCAGAGAGTACGATCACCAGGACCTCACCACTAGATTTCAGGATTTGAATTTGTAAAACGTCAACAAGTGTAGGTATATAGTATAGCAAAAAACCAATAGAAAATAGAATAACTTAAACATATATTTATCTATATAATATAGGACATCTCACACAAATGTATTATTATGTTGCAGGAAGAAGAATACGCTGGCAGTTCCATGATGTGTTTCGATGGAGTCAGTAAACACTGGTCGTTAGTCGGAGTCAGTGGTTGGCGCATAGCTTGCACCAAGATCGGTTTAGGAAGGCCTCGGATTTACGATGACGTCACATCACATGTGGATTGGATTCTCAAAACTATATCGAATTCCTCTAGGTGACAATACCTAGCAACATTAAAAGACTGCAGTAACAAAAAGTAAAATAATACTTGTATAGATGACAGTGATTATTAGTACCTACCTACCTAGCTATAGACTGTAGCAGATTTTTTTAATTTATTTGTGGGTAGTGACAATTATCTACCAAAAAAGAGAAGAGAGAATTAATGGATCTAGAAATATTATTAATACCTGAAACTGAATCTCCTCTAAAATACTGTAACATGTAAACAATCACTGACACTAATATTAATGTTGATGAAACTCAACTAAATGCCATGAGAACAGAATGTGAAAACCACATTCGTTCCATAACTTTCTTTTGTCATCACATCATTCATATTAATATTTGGTCCCAGCTTTAGGTGTGATTAATTTTCTATAAGTATTTCTTCGAAATTGTTCTGTTTCGTGTTTATAACTCTATTAACCTACAGTGGGTGAACAGGTCAACATTGTTGCCTGACAAAATTACTCAGGCAGCATGTTTATCTAAACCATAAACCATCTGGTTAACACAAGTGGTTACGAATATGTTGAAGTAGTATAAGTTTGAAAGGGTTTATATGATGCCGTTGATGGAAGAAGCCAACGGTGAACGAAGTATGTCAAGTCCCTGGCCAATGGGGGTTTCATTTCTGCCTGCTTTGACACAGTTGTGGCTAGTTAGACATTACACCAGTAATACGGAAATGATGCAGTAAATACATTGACCTTTGATTGATGTGTATATTTAGGTATCTAACTATAAACACTAACCTAACAGATAAGATATTTGCAAGTTTGTGTATGTCAGGTGAACCATGAGATTGACAACTATAAGGAATACTATTTTTACAGTAACACAAGTACAGTTTTTTCTGAATGCTTAACATAACTGCTCTCAAATAAACAAAATTGCAACCAAACTAGTTTGTAATAAAGGTGATATGAATGAAAGGTCTTCCTCAAGAAAAATAGGACTAATCTACATTGCATATTTTGATTTATAATCTTGTATAGTTTTTGTTGCATGGCAAGCTAATTTTTTTTTGGTCATTTAAAGTTACACTGAGTAGTGGTACAGAAAATAAAGAAAAATATTTTGTAAGGCCAAAAAGTTCAAAATAGTGTACTTGGCTAAATATATATTGCCTATTATTGAAATCAAAGTTTAAAATTTATAAATGCATATTTTATAGGTACAAACCCATTGTTAATATTTAATAATTATATTAGTTTATAGTCATTTATTGTAAATATAATGATAATGTTGTTTTTGCAATTAATAATAAATTAGTTTGTTTACAATTATTTTTTCTTTTCCTATGTGTTTAATTTGAGAGGTTGACTCGCTTTTTAAATCATGGAATTTAAATGAACTATTATCATATCCCAAGACTATACTAAGGGCCTGATAGGCTGGACCTTTAGGTGAGTCTTGAAATCTTGTTACTTAAAAACATACTCCAGTTAAACTCCCTGGGTATCTTAAGCCTTATGAAGAAGCTAAGCTACTAGGATAAGATTTAAGTAAAACTTCAATCCTCATACTCTCAACTCCACTACTCCAAACGAAGAGTGAACCAGTGATGAATATCAAATGATATATGTACTTACAGCAGTAAGCAAGTAATTTTAAAACTGAATATATTTAACATCTAAGTGCAAACATTTCCATTTAAACATCCAGAAAGCAATATTTTATATCAATGTCATAATATAAAATACAATTTAACCCACAGAGAAAAGATGTACCAAAGTAAATTCATATAGAATCCTCTTTTCTCCACAAAAAAGAGTGGCTGTTGAGTTTCTTGTATGTTCTTCTCACAAGCTCAACTTTTCCCCAACAAATGGTAAGTTCAGTAATATAAAAGAAATATTTATAGGGACTATTTAAAAGCTCTTAGTTTAAGCCTAATATTAATAAAGTTTATTTGAATTTGAAATCCATACATTTTAACTACCAATTGAAGACTTAAGGTTTCATAGATATTTCCAAATATGTTTCACAGTCTTAACAAATGTTATTATTTGAAAACAAATGACAAGTAAATAAAAGGTAGCAGTTATTTTCAGGTTATAATAACTTTGATATTCACATTAATAACACATTATACAGTATCTACACACTATTAAAACATTATTGATAATTACTTCAAAAATCCTTCTTCTTTAAGTTCTGCCATTATTTTATCTTGAATATCTGGTGGTAAATTATTCAATTCCTTCTTAAGGTACACATTTAAGTCCACTAGTGGTTTGTAATGCAGATGTACTGCTTGTGAACCTGCAAGCATTGATAGCCCAGCAGCCACAGTGAATGAAAGATAACGACCCCAGCTTACTCCAGCAGGCATATTCTTATATATTATGATGAATTATTATTTTTTAAAGATGAATATTTTTCTAATTTTTCTTCTACAATAGTCTTGGCTTGACGTCTTTTGAAAGTATTGTAAAAATTCACTTCACCTACTTTCCAGTTAATCATTGAAAATTCTAGAGCTGATCCTAGGACAAAAAACAACGGAAGAAATCTATAAATACCCAAAGTTCGGCGGCCTGGCCACTTATTAACAATTTTTTGAATCCAACCAATTTTCATTATAAAATCTTCTCTCGAATTTCGTCTCTTGTAGCATTTATGAGGAATTCAAACTGGATTGTTTATGTCATTATATAATGCAAGTGCAGGGTTATGGTATTATTTTATCTCTGTTATTAATAATTATATCAGTACCGCAAAAACATTTTCAGTGTTTCTCAACTGAACAAGATTGCATAACTTTAAAATCATTTAATATAAATCCTTCTTCTAAACTTCAAAACGTTTAACGTAGACAATACTAATGGTTAGTGAAAAATAAAAATTTCTTGAGTTTTTTTTTTTCTTCTTTTGGCAATAGCGTTTACTTTTTGCCAATAACGTTAATTATAAGATTGGGAAACTAAGTTAAAAAGGGATACGGAACACGGGAAAGGATCAGATAAGTAGAAAGAGGATTGAAACGGATATTAAAAATTTCATAAATATACATATATACTTGCTACTTACACAACATTACAAATATTTAAACTTTGATATGATTCTGAAGAATGAAAGATGACAATATTTTATAAAATTTACATGGATACGTAATTAGACAGGATATACAGGTAGGAAAAGGAACATTAAGAGATATTAGATCATTCAGGAATGAGGAGCGGTCGTATAGAGAACATGAAAAGAAAATGTGATCTAGATCACATTTATCGGATTCACATTCACACATGTCAGTAGATACAATGCCTAATCTGTTAAGATGAACAGGAGTGCAAACATGACCCAAACGCATTCTTATGATAGAAGAACATACTAACTTATTGCATTTGGCACGGAAAAACCATGGTTTAAATGAAATAAGTGGCTGAAGGTTAAAATATTTCCTGCCTTTTGATTGACCAGTTTCAGTCCAAAGTCTATTCCAACAATCCTGAAGGTGAACTATAGGAAGAGCACCTAGATCCTGGCAAAAAACTTTATAAGGGAAAATGTCGCACTCGACCACGGCTTCATTAGCTAGTTGGTCTGCTTTTATATTACCAGGAATGTCGCTATGGCTGGGGATCCATACAAACAACACAGAAAGACCAAAGTGATTGCATTTATTTAATAGATTTCTTAATTCTATGACAACAGAAGAAATGTTTTTTGATTTAAATGGGAACCTACTGAGAGACTGTAAGGCACTTTTTGAATCAGAGAAAATTATTGTTTTTGGAAGTTTAAATAGAATAATATATTCAATAGCCTTAAAAATACCATAACATTCCCCAGTAAACACCGATGTTTCCGGAGGAAGTTTAATTTTCTGTGATATTTTAAATTGAGCGTGATAGACACCTACACCAACGGGATCCGAGGAGGAATGTTTAGACGCGTCTGTGTAAATATGATGGTAATCAATCCAAACAGTATTTTTAAGAAGATTAAACGAAAAATTTGTACTAATATCGTGCTTATTTAAATCCGAGTTAAAATTAATTTCTGGAAGCAACATTAATGCTTCAAAGCTAGTACTGAAAAGCGGATAATTAATGGATCGATGAATAGGAGCTTTTATGTTGATAAATTTCTTAAAACTATTGATTAGACAAGGTGGTTTTTTATTTGACCAATATGCAGATGAATCTATATGATGAGAAAGTTTCTGAAGTTTGTTATAAAGAGAGTGGTTAAGAAACTGAAAAGATCGGAATATAATTTTGTCTGCTAAATATTGACGACGTAGATGTAGTGGAGGATCACCACATTCTACTTGAAGAGCATTGATAGGACTTGACCGCATAACACCAGAAACTACTCGTAAAGCTTTGGACTGTATGAGATCTAGTTTTTTAAATGCCTTAACACTACCAGGCTCCAGCAAGAATGTACCATAATCTAATATACTTCTTATAAGAGCATTATATAACAATTTCATGCAAAAAGGGTGCGCACCCCACCAAACACCTGACAGACATCTTAAAATATTAAGAGTACGCTCACATTTAGCATTTAGGTAATCACAATGTGGCATACCAGTTAGTTTCGAATCTAAGACAATTCCCAAAAACTTAACATTATCTTTAACTGGAATCTGATAACCCTCATAAAATATAGAAATAGGAGGAGGAGTTCTTGATCTCGTGAATAAAACTATTGTACTTTTTTCAGGTGATAGATCAAGGCCATTTAAGTCCAACCAAGTTTTTAAATTTATCAGCGGTTTTGTTTTAGAAGAACTAGCTTTTTCAATAGAAAAATCACGACAGTAAATTAATAGATCATCAGCATACTGAAGAACATTTACACAATTAAGTGATGATTTTAAATCGTGTGTATAAATATTATACAATATTGGGCTAAGTACTGATCCCTGGGGGAGGCCCTTTGAAACAAGTCGAGTAATTGACTTCCTGTCATCTAGTTTCAGGATTATGTATCTTTCGGAAAGCATGTTTATGATAAAATTTGTTAATAGCAGAGGTATATTAAGTTGTAAAAGCTTACTCTTTAAAATACTTATTACGACATTATCATAGGCACAATTTATATCTAAGAACGCAGCTATTACTGATTTATTATTTGAAAATGATAATTGAATATCAGAAATGAATATACTTAAGCTATCAATAGTACTTTTCCCACGTCTGAAACCGAATTGGGATTCACATAATAGACCGTTATGCTCAACAAACCATTCTAAACGATTTTTTATAAGATGTTCTGTAATTTTCATCAAAACAGAAGAAAGTGCGATTGGGCGATAGGCAGAATGGTCTGAAGAACACCTATTAGGTTTCAGTACGGGAATTATTTCTTGACGTTTCCACGTGGAGGGGATGTTACCAGATGTCACTATGGAATTTATAAGAGATAAATAATAAAATAAAGCATCATCATCTAAATGAGAGATAAAGGAATACGGAATACCGTCCAGTCCAGGAGCAGAATCCTTAACATGAGACAATACACCTTTTAGTTCAGAGAGAGAAAATATACTGTTTAAACCAAAACAGTTATCATTATTTATATTTATTACAGGGTAACCAATTATTAAGTCTTCAGGAACGAAAGGTGGAGCCAATTTATCTAAAAAGCTATTAACTAAATGAAAAGGGATTGATTTTGGGGATGAGTCTTTGTATGCAGATCTAAACCTTCTTATATTTTGCCATACAAGAGATGGTTTGACATCAGGTGATATTGAATAGCAGAAATTTTTCCAGCCATCAAATTTCTTTTTCTTTAGAAATTTTGAAGTTTCTGACATACTCTTTGTAAGAATTTCAAAATTCTCATCAGTGGAACATTGACAGTATGTAATTTCAGCATATTTTCTTCTCTTTACTGCCACAGTAGGTACATTCGTTATCCCACCAAGGAGGAGAAGGAATAAAACCCAAAGAGCTATCTTACTTGGAAATATCTCATTGGCAACCTCAATAAAGATTCTTGCTAAAGAATCTGCACACTGATATTCTGTACCTGGATTAATTTTTGGAAGTGTAATAATTTTGTTTTTTATTAGATCTTTATATAAATCCCAATCAACATCATCAAGCTTATATTTTAAACGAGGAGAATAAGTTTTATGTAATACTTTATTGTTATTATTGCAGGTTGGAAATGATAATAATAGTGGGAGGTGATCACTACCAAAAGTAGATCGTCATGGATCCCAGGACAAAGAAGAAGCAAGATTAGGTGTAGTGACTGTTAAATCTGGAGCACTTGGGCCCTCGTCAGGATGAGAACGTCGTGTAGGACGACCATCATTTAATATACACAAATTCACTGAATCAAATATATCTATTAATGTGTTACCATAACTATTAGAAGATAAGTAACCCCAGGATTCATGGCGACAGTTAAAATCACCAAGGATCATAAAAGGCTTCGGAAGAATGGAAATAATATCTTTAATTTCATTTAAGATTGCAGAAGAAGGATGAGGTATATAAATAGATACATAACAGATATTTTCAACTAAAGCAGCAATAATAGAAAAATCATTACTGTGAGAAGGAAAAGAGAAGAGAGAAAAGGAAAGAGGGTATTTCACAAGCATGGCTACTCCGCCATGCCCATCCACACGATCTTCTCTGAGACATGAATAACCACGAATCTTAAATAAAGATCCTGGTTTCAACCATGTCTCTTGAAGAGCACAGATATAAGGTTTATATTTATTTAATAAATAAATAAGATCACTTTTTTTAGGAGTGATGCTTTGACAATTCCATTGAAGAACTTTGTCCATTATTTGGTTTATAAATTTGAGTAATTGCAGAAACTAATAAGGCAGCGTTGGACGGTGAAAATTCATTCGATTGACTAAGAGATTTTATAAGAGAAATAATTAAATCAATTACTGAGGATTCCAAAGGATTTTCATTTTCTTTGTTAATTAATGCACATCCATTAGAGGGTTGGGGAATATTAAAATCCCTTAAAATTTCTTGGTGAGCAGATATGTCATATCCTTTGCTAAGTGTAGGTGGAGGCTTTGGTTTAACAAAAACAGTTTTTTTATATGAAGTATTGTTTATAGCTTTAGGTGTTGAATGTTGATGCTGGGTTGGAAAAGTATTAGGAGTGATGTTAGGTGATGAGAGTAATGTATCTGCATATGAAATTCGAGAGACAGATGGATGTATCTTTGAAGCTTCTGAATAGGAAATACAGTTTTTAGCCATTGATTCCTTTATAGCTCTTTGTCTTTCATATTCTAAACATTTTTTATCAGTTGCAATATGGGAACCTTTACATAAACAACAAGATATAAAATCATCTTGAACAGAGCAGTTATCACCACTATGTCCTTGACCACATCTAAAACATCTTGGTTTAGATCTGCATTGAGATTTCACATGACCAAACCGACAACAATTGTAGCATTGAATAGTAGGATATATATACAAGTCTACAGTAAGAGAAGTGTAGCACATATATACTCGTTTAGGCAAAAACTGTCCATCAAAAGTAAATACCACAGACTCAGTACATTTAAGATGGTTTTGTCCATCAATGATCATCTTTCGTTTTATTCTCCTAATTTTTATGATTGGACCACAGCCAATAGGAACAGAAACATTATCTTTTATTTCCTCTTCGGACCACTCAGCTGGTACTCCTCTGACTATTCCTATTCTACTCACAGAAAATGATGGAATAAAAGCCCTATATTTTTCATTTTCAAAATTTTTGTTTTCAACAAAGTCATTTGCATCTTGGTACTTAGAAAAAGAAATAGATAACCTATTCCGGCCTATCCTTTTTAAACTTCCATTCACAATATTTTTAATAGAATTTCTTTTGAGAAAACGACCAAATGTAACTGGATGTAAAGTAACATTATCATCGGGAGATGAATACTGTTTCTGAATGTGTACAACAAAAGGAACAGCATCTAATGAGTTATATAACAGCCTTGCAACAGGGGGCTGTGGCTGTTGTGGAGTGTCTGTGTTATTTTTTTGTATTGTCTCTACTACTATAGAAGAATTATTGCAGGAATCGACTTTGGAAAGAATTTGTTTGTCACTAATGTCTACACATTTGTAATCACTTTCCTTAATATCTTTCTTATCACCACGGTGTTTTCGTCGTCTTTTATTACAGTGTCTGCATATTCTGGGTCGAGCTGACACTCTTTTACGGCCACTAGATGTCTGAGACACAGAACCATCTGTATCCATAGTGCTACCTTCGTCATTATTGGAAATTGTCACTACATGACCTATATCAGGGGCTGTCCCCCCAGGATCATCCGGGGGGTCCATCATATCATAGAAAAGTGCAGAAAAGAAGACTTACCAATAGGATGAAATTTACACAAATTAACACTTTAATAAAAACTAACTACTAAAATATATACAAACTACAACTTATCTGATCAAAATATCTAAATATTTACATGAAATTTAAAAATAAAATGAAAAATTATTAAAATACGTGCGACCGATCTTAAGTTTCCCGCCCTTTTTCATTACAAATTCTATTTCTAATTTCTGTCTAGTTTTTGTTGTATTCATAAAATTATTATGATTGTCACTGTCAAGTGTCAAATTCAAAGTATATTTTCTTTTGCTCTGAGGTTAATTGATGCAATAGAGCCGAGATGGATAGCCTAACAGCCTTCTACTAATAATACGCTACTGCAACTGCACGCTTACAAAATATCGTATTCTTTTAAATTATTTTGATATTTGAATTGTAATGAAGAGCAGGCTTAAGGAATTGCTATTTTACTTTGAACTCAAAATATACTAAAAGTCCGTAAAATTATGAACAAATTAGGATTAAGACAATGGGATGTTGGCATACAACAGTTAATGGAAGAAGAGTGCGGGACTTTAGTATTTATCGGCCGCCGATGTGATAGTGAAATTCGCAGAATTTTTGTGTTTTTTTTTTTTTTTTCCAATATTTGGTAGATTGCTATTTTAATAATATATCTACGGCCTTACAAATAAAATTGGCATATAGTTATAACTAATCATAAACCAAGTAAATGCAAAATGTTTACAAATAGACATTTTGCTTACGATTGGTTAATTCGGACGTATAACATTTCCCGCGTTTATTTGTAAGGCTGATTGTCATTCGGAAAACTTCATGATTATCATTGTATTTACAGTGTTGTCAACGATATTGTAAACATTTTGCATATTCTTTATTTATGATGAGTTACAACTTTATACCAAGTTTATTTGTAAGGCCGCTAGAGTCTAGACTATACTAGACTAGACATTAGAATAATTGTAACAATATAATATATAGTTTCTGTTAAGATAAATTTGACTTGAAATAGCGTTCATTCAAACTTAACCTCTCGTATGTCAACTGTCTACATGACAATTCAAGCCCATCTGTGGATCCCATTACAGGACTTTCCACAGATCTGGGTTTGAGCGCTAATTTTTGCGACCTAGGTTTGAAAAAACTAGATGTTCTCTTAATCTAGTTAAAAATTTGTAAAACTACAGATAATTTTATAATTAAGATATATTCTTCAAATTTCTTACACTACTTACACTTAACTTTGTATAGCATTGCAACTGTTCTAGGTTAAATAATATTGGTCTCCTAAAACATAACTTTTATTCTCTCATGTATAAAAAATAAAACGATTGTTGGATGTAATATTATATTTTATTTATACAATCTAACATATATGATAAAATTAAAAAACAAATGGCATATGTTCTATACATATATTTTTCAGTACACTTGTTTTTAAACTTGGAACCAAAAAAGCACCTCTTCAAAAGTCACTTCAGTGGGTCTCATATCTCGTTAGTTAATAATACATTCCTGGCGTCAGGGACAAAGCATTTTTTGTTTGCAATAATTTTAACTTATTGTCAAGCTATTTTAAATAATGACACGTTGTAATATTCAACATATCTTGAGTATGAAAGTATCAAAAATGAGACTCATAATTGGTACAAAAAACATTGTCTCATAAAGACTAAGATTTTGCAGAATTATGTTGATACAAATTACATTATTAATTATTCAAGATTTACATAGAACTAGGACTTAAATACAACAAAAAAACAAACATGTTTGGAAGAGAAATATCAAAAACCATGTTATTAAACATAGTGAAAAATGAACATATCTGCTCTATGAAGGCTATATAGTATGTATACAACTTATACATGTATGTTAACGCATCCCATTACAGGACACTGTAATTTGGTCGTGTCAGTAGAAGGTTTTCGGACTATTATTATTATTATTAACAGCCTGTATTGTCTCACTGCTGGCAAAAGGCCTCCTTCAACACCTTCCAATTATCCCTGTATTTTTTTCGGACTAAAATTAAATTAAAAATTAATATGGTATGTCTCGAAGCAAGTGAATACACACATTGCTACATTGCGAGCTTTACAATATGTAATGGTCCTCTTCTTGCAGACGGCGCATTGGCACTTTAGTCGGTCTGGCTTTCCGGGCTTAATAAAATCATATTGTGCAGGAGTGTGTACTGCTGCTCGGATGGGTGCATTGGGTGCAGGCGTTCTGCATGCTGCAAACAAATCAGTAAATAACGTCTTCCGGAATTTACGATGTGACAATGGCAGATTTTTGTTTAGTAAAATATATGAGTTCGGGACACTAGCGTTCAACATCTTTCTAAAAAATTTTTAGTACCACACTCTAGTCCACCTTCTTTCCATGGGATACATTGCGAGTTGATCTTAGAGATCTACTCCGCCCATACATATGTTGTAGTCCTGCACGACAGTCGGCTTCAAAGTATCGCCACACCTGGTAGTTGCGAGGCGCCCTCGGGTTACATCATTGTTGTTATTGTTTTAATAAAAACAAATTGTGTGTGCAAATTTAACATTTTCCGTGTGAAAAAAATTTAACAACATTAGATTTACTAAAAGCAATCAAGTCAATAAAATACATTTTAAATATCGATCAACATTGATTTTTAAATTAAATTAATTCGTCATAATAACTGCCTTAGACACAGCATCCAATCACTTTTTAAAATATAGCTATATGAAAAAAAACAAATACTTTTTAATTAAAATAACAAAAGAAAATCGATAAAATAATCGAACATGAACTTCAATAGCCTGTTCCATATTATCCAACCGGCGGCCATTTTGTGATTCAAAATTCCTATCTGTGGCAAGTCCCAGAACAGGACTTTTGAGTGTCTTCATGTCTTTGAGCTCGGAATTTACACATTTTGGACTAAATTACACGTATTTTGTAATCACTATATTGAAGTTAAATATAATTGTGACTTAACTACACAGATGCGTTAAGGTTTTAATAATTTTCCGACCAAATATGACAAAACGAAATCCACGTACAAATTTGTAAAGTTACTTGTACGTTGGTTCTAAGGCTGTTTTTGACTTAAAAAGTAAAGAATATGTCAATATGAGTAAATAAAATGAAATATTACTTACTATTCCATGATTATTCCAGTTTAAATCTCAGTTTAAAACTTATAAAGTTCAGTACAAAAACAATCGTGAAATCGCGACAATCGCTGATTGAACTTGTCACAGATTAAAACAACAAATTTGAACTTTTTTGTACCATAGACGTGCTAAATTATATATGAGAGCGAGAGTCAGTTCATTCTAATACAATTTTTCATGTGGGCAAAAGAGTAAGAACTATAAGAACGTCAAAATATGCTCGAAACTGAGCAAGGTGATCGCAACTGTGGCGGGACCTGTGACAGGACCTTCCACAGACTGTGTCCTGTAATGGGCGCGTTAACATACAAGAGGTTAATAAGGAATTTGAATCAGTGCTTCCTTTTTTGATTTTTTATTATTTGTTTATTTTGAAATATTCTAAAATATGTGTACTTTTCATGAAAAACTATCTTTAAATATATTTCAGTAGTTATGATGTCTAAATATTGTATAGTTACATTTTATATCATACGTACAAGCGATCTTGAATTTCAAGGTCGTTCAAGGTTAAGGTATTCTTCTTAGTCTTTCGGAATTAATATTACAAATGATTTCTATGAAAGCGTGTATATTTTAGTTTTGTTTTGGAAAGGATTAGTAGCATATAATTGTTAACACATAAGTTTACAGCAACTAGTGGCTGGATTTTCCTTTTAGGCAAATAATACCTCTATCAAGTAGCTCCGCTCTTCCATTTCAACAATGTGTTAATTTTAACAAAAGTTTTTGACATGGGAGTGAAATAATAATTTCACTCCCATGTCAATAAAATTTTATATAATAAAACATTGTTATAAGAAAAAAAAGAAAGAACATATAAAGTTAACTATGGTCTGTCTATCGCTCTAACACACTTATATTACTCTTATGTGATTCTCTCGATTGTATGAAACATGCAGTGATTGATAGATTGACTGATGATGGCTTTAACCTTGTAAAAATGGAGATAGCCGATATCCACTAATATTCAGTCTATCTACGGTTGTGGCCAACTTGAGATAAAAATCGTAACTATGGTTGACTTTTCTGTTCCACTAAACTTATCGATGGTAGCTCACCTTATCCGTACACGCTGTCTGTCAATGGGAGAACGTATAGCTTACCAGCGATAGAAGTTTGTATGAAAATTGCAATTCACGCGTCCCAATATAAGGCGATAAGAATAACTTATCGGGTATATTGGGACAGCTTCAGATTATTGTCAGCTAATAACTGACGTTGGAATGTAGTAATTTATCTCTTTCTGTAGATAGTATATTGGGAACGGCCGTAAGTTATATGAGGTGTTCACTTTCAAACTTAGCGGGATTATACTTCGTCGCCATATTTTATTTTTAATTCATTTCTTTTTCAAAATCATATGTCAAATATAATGTTCTGCTACTAAGTACGTAAGTACTAAACTAAATTTAAACTTTTTCTTCGGCAGTCCCGCCTCTTAGTAGGTAATCGTATTTACATCCACTTTGATTTACTCTGCAATCAGCATCCAAAGAACATGTATGGTTATGGTTTGTAAAGTGGCTTTGATCCAGTTCAGTTCAGCCCTGTTTCACTGCGACCAATGTGATCTATTGTGATAGCCACTGTTAACTATAGCTCACTGCTAACATTGATTCTTTTAATCTTATTATGTCTTTTGAAGTGAGCTGACGTATCTCAAATGGTTAATATGCGTAAGTTCGCTACTTAGCCCTAGTGCCTCATTCGCAGCCTTTTTGTTGAAGGCTCGGATTAGGGTTTTGGAATGCGATAAGCCCGGAGTGTTGCTCTAGAGTTTAATGCACTCTTGTGAACATGATGTATCAAGGGTTGATTTAACAAGACTCTTTGGGACACCACAGAAGGGTTCAGGGGCAAATCGAGTGCTTCTAGCACCAATTCCTGCATGTTCGTCGGCGTATTCATTGCCTTCGATCCCTGCATGTCCTGGAACCCATCTAAGTGAAACTCTGTTTATTCCTCCCAGAGTATTCAGTATAGCCTGGCAGTTGTCTACAAGCTTTGAGACTGTTCTGTTGGAGTCTATAGCGGACAGAGCCTGACTATCTGTGTGGATATAAATACACTTGCCGACGTAGCCTTTATTGGGATGGTTTCCGCACATTATATTATGGCGTATACCTCCGACTGGAAAACAGAGGCAAGTTTTCCCGAGTTGACAGATTTGCCAAATTTGGGGCACTCTCCGAAGATTCCACAGCCAACGTCAGAACCAGACTTGGATCCATCGGTATACCATTTAAGGCTCCATGTTTTCCAAGTAATTCGACTGTTTAACCAGTCCTCTCTTGTGGGGAATTCAATACTAAAGTTGCTGATGAAGTCAAATTTCGGCAGCATAGCGTCACTCACCATGTCTAATACAGAACTGTAGGTGTACCTACAACCAAAAATACAATAATCAATTAATACAAATGTCTAATATCTAACTTGTAACGTAGCATTATAGATCGTAGAAATAGTAATCGTGCATAATAACTGTATTATTACAGTTATTATGCACGATTTACGCTTATGCCGAAAGATTCGTTCTGACAAGAACATTTTATTTTATATAACGTAGTATTAGCTCTGATAAGAACATTTTACACAAACTGCGTTATATAGCATTAGTTTTAGAGCGAGATAGAACACATAATATTATTCTCAATTCTTAGTGAATGAAACGTTTTACTATTGGTTAAAATGTAAGCTCTAGTATTGGTCTGTATTTTCTGAACTTGTAAATATTTTTAAGTAACAATTGTGATTGGGTAAGATTTTATATATATACCATGTAACTTTTTAATAAATATATATCTTCCACATATTCCTCACAGTCAAGCAGTTGTTTTATTTAATCGTCAAACGCTCAGTCTCTAAAGTGGTGACCCCGAACAAGAACACCGACGGAAGGAACCCGAACAAGAACACCGACGGAAGGAAGCCAGGAAGCCCGAACAAGAACGCCGACGGAAGGAAGCCAGATCAGAAGAACACCAAACCTCTGCCCGGCTACACATCGAAGAACAGCTTCACCAGCTCGCCGAAACGACGAATTCCTGTTCGACGAATCTCTGCTCGAGGAATATCAACCCGACGAAGAAATGGAAGACACAAACCAGGCTCAGCCACTCCCAGCGCCAACCGCGACAGAAATCTCCAGCATTTCACTGTCGATGCGCATACCACATATATATATTATACATATAAATATTCTCCACAATCGACCTCAACCGCGCTTACCAACAATTGAAGACCAGGGAACAGGACATAGAGAAAACAGCTATCATCACACCAATGGGTTTATTCGAATTTTCTCGCACGTGTCCTGGTCTGAAGAATGCGGGACAAACATTTTAGCGATTTATTCACGAAGTGCTCTGTGGATTAGACTACGTTTTCCCATTCATCGACGATTTGCTCATAGCCTCAGAAAACGAGACTGAGCATTGCGATCACCTAAGAACAGTTCTTAGAAGATTGGAAGAAAACGGTATCACTATCAACCCCGCGAAGTGTAACTTAGGCCAAACGGAAGTTAAATTTCTTGGATACATCGTATCAAAAAACGATATACAGCCACCAGAAGAGAAAATTAAAGCCATTACCAAATATTCAAAACCGAAAACTATAGAAGGTTTAAGACGATTTCTAGGCATGTTAAATTTCTATCGTGACCACATACCGAATGCTGCATCAATACAAGCTCCGCTAAACGCTTACCTACACCATGTCAAGAAACGTGATAAAACAATAATTGAATGGACCGACGAAGCATCACAATCATTCAAAGAGTGCAAGAATAGTATATCCAAAGCTACCTTACTCGCTCACCCATCACATGATGCCCCTATCGCAATATTCTGCGATGCGTCTGACAATGCAGTAGGTGCAGTCCTACAACAATACATCGAAAATAAATGGCAACCACTCGGTTACTTCTCAAAGAAATTCTCAGAGGCGGAGAAGAAATACTCAGCGTATGACAGAGAACTCTCAGCCGCCTATAAGTCAGTGAAACAATTCCGTAAGATGTTTGAAGGACGTGAATTAATTATATTCTCAGACCACAAACCCCTCACATTCGCTATGAATAAAACACATACTGCAAACGAAACGCCACGCCGAAGGCGCCAATTATTATTCATCAGTGAATTCACAACCGATATTCGACACATCAGTGGAAAAAACAATATTATTGCCGACGCATTAAGTCGCATAGAAACAATAACCGTGTCACCTACGATCGACTACAGCGAATTATCAAACGCACAAGAGCGAGACAGCAGCATAACACAACTCATTCACAACCAAACTTAACGTTCAAGGAAATAAATGTACCTAACACGAACCTAGAATTATATTGCGAAACATAAACAATTCATGTACGTCCTTACATACCTACAGAATTCCGCAAACAAATTTTTAATAGTGTACATAATATTACTCACCCAGGAATACGAACATCACGTAAATTAATATCTCAAAAATTCTTTTGGCCATCAATGAATATCGACATCGGGAAGTGGAGTAAAACTTGTATAAATTGTCAGAAAAGTAAAATACAACGCCACACAGTCAGCAAAATTCAATGTTTTGACGCAAGCGCTCGTTTTCAGCATATACAAATAGATATTGTAAGACCTCTACCTACCTCTGCTCAAGGACATCGTTATCTGATAACAATGATCGACAGACATACTGGTTGGCCTGAGGCAATCCCTAGCGACAATATTACAGGCGAGACAATTGCAGATATCATATACAATCACTGGATCTCAAGATTTGGATGCCCAGCGACACTAACAAGCGATCAAGGCCGACAATTCGAAAGCTCTCTGTTTACCAACCTCATGAAAACTATGGGAGTTAAACGGATACGAAGTACTAGCTATAACCCAAAGAGTAACGGAAAGGTAGAACGCTTTCATCGTTGCTTGAAGACAGCCCTTTGTTCAAGGTTAACAAACACCTGTGCATGGGTCAATGAACTACCAACCGTATTATTAGGCCTGCGCGCAGTTCTACGATCGGACACAGGCGTTAGCGCCGCCGAACTAACATACGGCTATAACCTTCGTCTACCAAGTGATTTCTTCGACATAAACACACAAACATCATCTACCTCATTAGATCATACCTACGTTGATAAATTACGTACCCATATCACAGCTAATAAACCACACTCACCTACTTCACATCGTAATAACAAACACATATTTGTTCATCCAGACTTACATACATGCAGTCATGTGTTTATTAGAATAGATTAAGTTAAACCACCATTACAAACACCATATCAAGGACCGTACCGTGTTATCAAACGAAGCGGTAAAGTTTATACCATTCAGTTTCCAGGTCGACAAACAAACATATCGATCGACCGTTTAAAACCTGCATATTTATGCAATGAAACTGAAGAAAACAATACACTATATTCATTACCTTTACCTGTACAAGTTACCCAAAACCTTACCGATACCATACCTGAAAAACATACCACCAATACCCGAAATACCACATTACCAGACCCTACGAACAACTTGACGTCCCAGCCTATCAAAATGTCAAGGACAGGACAGGCCGACACATCAAGTTGCCGGTGCGTTTCACTTGAAGGGGACTCCTGTAGCTGTACCTACAACCAATAATATCAATTAATACAAATGCCTAATATCTAACTTGTAACGTAGCATTATAGATCGTAGAAATAGTAATCGTGCATAATAACTGTAATAAGCGTATGCCGAAAGATTCGTTCTGACAAGAACATTTTATTTTATATAACGTAGTATTAGCTCTGATAAGAACATTTTATTTTGTATAACGTAATATTAGCTCTGATAAGAACCATTTCATAATGCTGTACATCAACTCATAGAATCATACAGATCACCTGTAATTACAGATGTACATTGATGAGTATCAATGTACGACCACCGTCACGTTCTCTCGACGATAGCTGATATACTCACGTGATCAGTTATACCGCGTTACACAACCGCACAGCAAGGCCGAGCGGACTCGACTGACGACTACGAGTGAAGCGTCGGGACTCGGGGTTTTTTTTTTTTGAGAGGAGGAAATACTGTTACGTATTTACGCCCCGGAACGGGGCGTAATATGTCGGACTCGAGTGTCCGCGTAAGCGGACGCCCCATACCGACTAAAACCTCCTCTGTGCTGTTAGCAGCTCTGGCTTTCACAGCGAAGTAGGACGTGGGCCGTGGAGGCCGCAAAGACTACGCAACAACAGTCGCGGGGCATCTCCTAAGGAGACTCGAACCTCAGACCGGCTGTGTGCTTGTGGGAAGGAGAGAGAATGAAATGAAGATGAAAGATGAAAAGGTGATAAGAACACACTCGCCGGCGAGTGTGGTGATGTTTTGTGTAATGTATGTAAGTGTGTATGTATGTGTTTATGATTGTATGTATGTGTGTTTGTATGTATGTACGTAGTGTAAATGTTTGTGTGCATGTATGTTTGTGTTTGTGTCTGTTTGTGGAGTGTGTTTGTGATTGTGTAAGTGGTGTATGTCAGTCCGTGTGTGAGGGAGTGTAGTGAAGCGATTACAGGACGAGGACTAACGTCTCGTCGGGTATCAAAAACAATGTGTGGTGTATCTAGGGTGCGGGCCGCTGGCCATCGTCAGAGTGACGAGTGCCAGTGGTTTGCGGTGGTTGACCGCGCCTACGCCTGCGAAGGCGGTGTGTGCGTGTCTGTGTCGGTGTTTGTGTGGGTGTCGCGTTCGCGATGGTGATGTCGTCATCCGGGTCTACCGTTACGTGTCTGGGACGTCTTATTGGGTTGAGACTATGGTGAAGGGGGGTGTACCCGCATGCCTTCCTAACCAAGATGTTGGGATCGTTAGGCGCCTTGTCAAAGAAGCGTCGCGAGATCTCTTTAAAGTGTTGAGTTATCGTCGGAAGCTCTAGGCCGCGGTGAATGTCAACGTTTCGGATGAACCACAGGGCTCCGGTTGCCATGCGCGTGAATTTATTTTGAACTACTTGCAGACGACGTAAGTAGCTCGGTCGGGTGTGCGCGAAAACGACGCTTGCGTATGACAGTATGGGCCGTACGATGGTTTTGTACAGCGTCACTTTGTGTTTGAGCGGAAGTTTGCTTCGCCCACACACAAGTGGATAAAGGCGACTGAGGACAAATTGGGCTCTATTGCATACCGTATCAATATGTTTCTTGAAGTTCATATTGCTGTTGAACGTGACTCCTAAGTATTTGTAATCCTTCACCCACGGTATGGGTGTTTCATACAGTTTAATAACGTCGGTCGGTTGTTTTTTAGCGCGGATGCTATTCGCGTTACCGAAGAGTACCGCTGCACTCTTGGTGGGGTTCACTTCAATCCGCCATTTTCTGAACCAGTTGCCTAGTACATCGACGGCGGCTTGAAGCACTTCAATGTTCTTGCTTAAGGTTGAGCGGTTGGAGTCAAAGTAGAGTGCCGTGTCGTCAGCGTACTGAGCGAGCTGGACACTCGGAAACTTGGGAATGTCGCTCGTGAAGAGCGAGAAAAGAGTGTTAGAGAGGACCGAACCCTGTGGCACGCCAGACCTGATGGGTCTGGGTGAGGATAGGGTGCCCTCTACTCGATATCGGAAGGAGCGATCAGTAAGGTAGGCTCGAATGATACGCACGAGCCTGTCTGGCACTCCCAGTTGATACAGCTTGAATACTAAGCCGTTGTGCCATACCTTGTCGAAGGCCTTCGCGACATCGGAAAACACGGCTGCCGTGGTAGCGTGAAGTTGACGCCGTATGAGAATGTACTCGGTGAGTCGGTGAGCCTGCTGGGGACACGAGTGAGCGGTTCTGAATCCGAACTGTATGTCGGGTATCAGGTTAAGCTCCGCGATGTAATGATTAAGACGCGCGAGAATTAATCTTTCGTAAAGTTTCCCGATCGAGTTAATTAAGCTAATAGGCCTATAACTACTCGGATTAGCTTTAGGTTTATTGGGTTTTTGGATACCGATAACAATGGAATCCTTCCATTGGACAATAGAATATTAAAAATGGTAACCAATAAAGTAATAAGAGTCGAGGGTAGGATTTTAAGAACCCTATTGTTTATAGTGTCGGGCCCCGGGGCCTTCTTGGAGTGAAGCTCCTTAATGATAAGCTTCACCTCTTCGTAAGAGGTGGGTTTTATTACAGTCCCGGTCTGTCCAAAGGAGGCATGACAGTGGGCGGCTCCTGTTTGAACGCGAGGCAGCTTCCAGAAAGCCAAAAAGGTTGCCGAGCAAGCGGTCCCAACGCTCGCCGCGGAGTTCCGCGATACGTTCCCGTACCACCCGCTGTAGGTAGCGGAGGTGGCGCCTATTCTCGACCGACGGATACCTATCGTAAAGTCTAGTGGCTCTGTGCTTCTGTGTGAGTAGGTTCCTGACCTCTGGAGGCAGGTTTAGGCGATGCGGTTGCATCGTCGGAACCTGCCTGGAGCAGGCCTTGATCCTATTCTGTATATGTGACATGAGAGATAGCACTGTGAGCCGTGTCGACCGAGTTGATGACGTCCGCTATAAGGTCAAGGTCGTCGGACTTGATAGACTCGAGATCCTTTTCCAGCCGTTGCCAGTCGATCACTGTTTTCGTCAGTGGTTGAAAGTTAACCGGTGGGCCGAGATTTAGGACGACGGGCCGGTGGTCTGGCTCTAATTCGTGAAAAACCTCGATTGAATTTACATTGAGCGTTACGTTTTTAAGTAACGCAACGTCTAGAATGTCGGGTCGGTGCGCGACGTTATCCGGATAACGTGTTGGTTCGTCGGGTGCTATTACTGAAAAGTTCAGCGTGTCTGTGAGAGAATCTAATAAAATTCCGTTTCTATTTGTGGCTCTACTGTTCCAGCTGGAGTGTTTGGCGTTAAGATCGCCGCCCACTATGACTGCGGCCCCGTGGCCGAGTAATGCTTCTATATCTGTGTCTAATATTTGTTTGTTCGGCGGAAGATAAGCTGAAATAACAGTGATTGGCTGGTGATTCGCCATACTGACCCGGATGGCAGAGGCCTCGATGTTAGTGAGGACCGGAGAATCTATAGGTATACAGTGTAGAGACCGTTTAAAATAAATGAGGGTGCCGCCCATACGGGTGGTGCGATCATTCCTGACTAAGTTATAATTAGCGATACGCGGATCGCGTATACGTGGTTTTAGAAATGTCTCTTGTACTAAGAATAGGTCTAATTGATGTTCGTGAGCGAACTCATTCACCAAGTCTAGTTGAGGCTTAAGGCCTTGGGCGTTAAAATACGCTATACGGAGCGTATGTGGTTTAACCCGTCCGCTTACGTAATTAGGCATCGCGAATGTTTTTATACTTTCGCCCTATATCGGTGAGGGCACGGAATATTTTGCCGTTGTCTGCCATAACTTGCAGGAGCGACGGCGGGTCGTCCCGGACAGCCTCGAGCCTGCTGGCCAGGGCTGTGATTTCATCTATGTCGAACAGCTCTGACAGTTCGAACATGAAGGCAAAGGTGCTGCCGCCTTGGTTACCTGTAGCCGCGGACGCGGGCGCCGGTGGCCTCGGACGCGGGCGCCGATGGCCTCGGTCGCGGGACCGACGCCACCGGGCGGGACGCTAGCGGTGGCCAGAGGGGCGCGGGGGCCGCGAGAGTGGCCTCTGTGGCAGCGTTGGCAGCCGGAGGAGACCTCTCCCAGGCCTTTACCTTCGGAGGCGGCGCAGGTTTGAAGGTCGGAGTGAACTCCACCTTCTCTGCTCTGCCTTGCAGCTGGCGGCACCCTGGGTGACGCTTGTGTTTGGGTGCCTTGGGACACCCGCGATAGCTCGCGGGGTGCCCTTTCTCCCCGCACAAGACGCAGGCCGGGGGCTCCGCGCATTGCGCTGGTCGAGGGCACTCCGGCGTGCCGTGTTTTCCGAGGCACTTCACACACCTCGGGGTGTGTTCGCAGTTGCGTGCCGAATGCCCGTTTAACTGGCATCTGTGACACTGACCAGGCCCCCCGCGGTTGCGAGGAGCTTCGGCCCGGATGCCCCGAAGGGAGCAAACCGATTTAATATTAAAAATTTCCTTTCCCTCTTGCGTGAGGTCGAGGACGACGAGAACCATGTTAAATGGTTGTTTGTTGGTGGTTCCGCGCATACGGTGCACCTCGTGTGCAGGGTAACCCTGCTCTTTGAGGTCCGACAGAATGTCGGCCTCGTCTAACTCTCTGGGGACTTTCCTAATAACGACCCTCAGACGCTTCTCCTCAGGCAGGGCGTACGTGTGGAAACCCACACTCAGCTCTCTAAGAAGAGATGTCAAGGCGCGGTGGTCCGCTACCTCTTTGGTCTCTAATTTGATGAGAGATTGGTACGCCCTCGCCTGGAAGGAGAGCGTCTTCGGGATCCTATTTTTGATAACCAACCAGCGGCCTCGGTCTCGTATAAAAATAGGAGGCGGGCGCTTGGTCGGAGGCGGTACGCGGGCTTTAGCGGGCTCGGGCGCGGACGCGGGAGTGGAGCCAGTCGTGGCCGCGGCTTTCTTGGCGGGTGTGCCATCAAGAGAAGGCGATTCGCGACCGCGCTTCTTCTTGCGACTGACGATGATGAAGCCGTCAGCATCCGACGCGACACTCTCCGCTCTCGACGGTAGAGCGGTTTCCGGCTGGGCCGGTGAAGCACTGGAAGCCTGAGGGGCTTCCGTGCGGTCAGGACTGACCGCGGGGACCTTAGGGGTCGCCTGCGCGTCAAAGTACGCCTGAAGGACAGGCGGACGGGCTAATCGGGTGATCACTTTCCTTGGTTTTACCGAAGCTACGGAGCTTGCGTCGGAGTCATTACCTAATTCCATTTCGGATTCCCCGTCGGAACCCGAAACGTCAGATGATGAGTTATATTTTTTGGATTTCGCTCTAAAAGCCGGATCCACTGTCTCATCTATAGTTTCCTTTATTAGCGGAGCGATCTTCTCCGTGAATAACCTATCTAGTAGGGCGCTTAGAAGGCCCTCGTCGGCAACCATTGGTGAAGCCATGGTTGTCATATTTAATAACTAGGTTGAGCGGGCAACAACCCCCGCTGCCCGAGTCAGGCAGAGGGGGAATATAATAATTAAGTGGACAACTATAGTTAAGTTGTACACTTGCACATTAATAAATAATATTAATAATAATAAAGTATGCAAAATTAAAAGAAATTAATAATAATAATTAAGCCTAAGACTTAGCTTTGCTGGATGTAGACTGGCTCAGGTGCAGGCTCCCGCGGAGAAGACACACACGGCACGAACTGCAACTCACAAACACACACGATTAGCGTGCAGAATCGCGAAACACAGCACAGGTGCTAACTAACACGATCGTAAAACCGGGTAATTAACACAGATAATAACTAAGCTACGTTCCGCGAAGGAACGTAACAGGTGCGAGACTCAAAGAGTTCCGAACAATAGCGCGCGATAACAATAGCTAGCCCAGGTGGCCTGAGCAGATAGTGCGATAACGCAGGTAATAAAAATATTCGAAGGAGGACAGATAACGCGGCACGTGTGCTCGCGTTGCCTGCCTGAATCGAACTCCGGGACTCGGGGGTCGATCGCTATTCATGCAATTCTAATCAATGAGCAACAGAGTAGGTGCGGAATGCTCATTGACCTCATATGATCGAGGTTCGACGCGAGTTTACACAAACTGCGATAGCATTAGTTTAAGAGCGAGATAGAACACATAATATTATTCTCAATTCTTATTGAATGAAACGTTTTACTATTGGTTAAAATGTAAGCTCTAGTATTGGTGTGTATTTTCTGAACTTGTAAATATTTTTTAAGTAACAATTGTGATTGGGTAACTAGTTTTAAGGATTTTGTATATATACCATGTAACTTTTTAATAAATATATATCTTCCACATATTCCTCACAGTCAAGCAGTTGTTTTATTTAATCGTCAAACGCTCAGTGTCTAAAGGACTTTTCAGTAGGAATTGCTCAAATAGCGGCAGCGAGTTTCAGAGCCAGTTCGTCCGCATTACTCTATGCATGCTGGCCCTCGCCTCCTTTTGTAGATATAGGATTAGGGGCGGCAGGTTCAGAAGTGCATTTACAGCTGCTCCCGGTGTGGACGTCATGGCTCCTGATGTTATCGCGCATGCAGTTCCTTGAAGGCTTCCTAATTTGGCAATAACGGTCTTTTGGGTAATTTTTCTGCACCAGACCACAGAGCCATATGCTATAAGTGGTCTTACAATGGCTGGGTGCAGCCAAAGGGCCATGTTGGGCCTTAGGCCCCATTTTTGGCAAGAAATGTTGGTACTATGGATTAAGAAAAATTTAAATTTAGTTTTGTATGAAACGTGCAGTCATTTGACTTATGTTTGAAGTAGTAGGTAATTACAATATAAAGGCGACGAAGTATAATCAGGTTAAATTTTAATGCGAACAGTTGCATAAAACGTAGTGGATTTCGGGTATCTCCGTTTTTACAAGATTATAGTCGTCATCTGTCAATCTGACAATTACTGCACGTTTCATTCAATCGAGTGAATCGCTTTTTCTTAGAAAAAAAATTGCTTGGATTGGATGAAGTTGTTCTAACATTGTCTGTTTATATTTTAGTATACTTTTTATATTCTAATTCAGGTGTATTTTTTTTTTCTTCTTTTGGCAATAGCGTTTACTTTTTGCCAATAACGTAAATTAAAAGATTGGGAAACTAAGTTAAAAAAGGATACGGAACACGGGAAAGGATCAGATAAGTAGAAAGAGGATTGAAACATTCAGGTGTATTGTGTACAATATGCTGACCAGTGACCACAGTGTTTAAAACTTTCCTGGACTTTTATGTGAATGGCATTTAAAAGTAAAATATACAATTATTCTTTTGAAGCAGTGATTCCTACAAAATTAAGTGAATGCCACAATCTTAAAATAAATACAGAATCTTGGGGCCTACTTACAGATTATACTATTGAATCAGTAAAAATCAATTGTTATAAGCACAATAACCAAATTAGCACTGCTGTCCTGTTGCTATCTGATGGTAATGGAGAAGTTGTATGTGTTGTTAAAGGCCAACATGTGGGTCTATTATTTGGAGTAACAATTGAAGAATGGAAGAGTATAGAAAGTCTTTGCCAGCAGGGACAGCAATTATTTTACAGAAATTTCAAGAATGGCCTCAGTAAAAATTATAGGTGTGAACAAAAACTGTTTTATAATTTCTGTCATGTCAACCAAGCTGAAAATGTTTTAGTTGCAATATTTCAAAGAGGCCTAAACACAAGGAAAGACAAGAATAGTGTTTTAATTAATGTTAAGGACTTGAGGAAATGTGATAATTATTTAATGGATTTGTACATTCATAATTTAAGGAAATCATAATGAAATATATTTTAAAATTTGGTTGATTTTGATTGCTTAAATGAAATCCTATTGTGGGAAAATAAAAATTAAAATACACACTAAACTTATTTTGATATCATCATCAAGTTGACGGATTAACCAAAGTTATGATTATTTAATTATAATCTGATTTAATTAATATTACACTGTCAGATAATTTAACTACTCAAACACAATATAACATGCAATAAACACACTGTTCAAAAGTGTCTGTGTATAATATAGTTATTGATGTAACAATATTAGACCTTTCTAGGACAAATGTGTCTTCAATTATTAACTATAGCATTAGTAATAGTTAATTCTATTAATTTGAATTTTTTTTTGAAAGGAAAAATAAACTGTACACATGATGGTGGGTAGTAACCACCACCCTCTGTCTAATCCTAATGCAAAACCAGATGAATCACACTAGCTTTAGCTGCTTTTTTAATGGTAAACATAAGGATTTTTTTTTCATTTTATATCATTTCATCCCATGTAAGTGTGAAATGTCTCCGGCAAATCACAGACATTTTTTTTTTATAATATTGACACACTTTTACACAAATTATCTTGCCCCAAATTAAGCCATATAGCCTGTGTTATGGGTTGCAAGACAACAATATATTTAATACAATATACTTACTTCAACATACATAAATACATATAAACATACATAAATACATTTAAACATCCATGACTCGGAAACAAACATCAATATTCATCATATAAATGCTTGCTCCCACCGGGATTCCAACCTGGGACCTCTAGCTTAGTAGGGAGGGATCGCTAACCAGTCGGCTATACAGGTCGTCATACAAATTATAATACTGTGTTGATATTAAGAGCATTGTATTACATTGAAGTAATTTTTAAAGCAATTATTGCTGTGAATATAGAATGAAATTATCATGTGTTTGTAGTTATATTAATAATATTATTGAACTTATGATTGTAGAAGATAAAAACATTTAAAATGATAGATGATAAAAATAAAACAAATGGGGAAACTTTTTATGAGTGTAAGAGCTTTACTTTTTTGAAACATATATGGTAGATTCAGAAATTGAAATGAAATATAATGATTCAGAAGCGCTTAGGTTAAGCCTGTCTGAATTAAGTTTATTTAACTTTGACCAGGCCAAGTCTAGTCTTGGTGGGTGAGGTATATTTTACTTTACAACAGCGGTGGATTTACACTAGGGGCAGTTGGGACAAGTGCCCAGGGCGGCAAAATTTTGAAAGTGAAAAAAAATTTTTTTAGCCTTATCAAGATTGCTCAGTATACATTTAATTCTGTTAATTAACAATTTTTGGTTTAATTGATAATTCAAGAAATTCAATTGAAAAGTAAAATATTTAAACTATAAGTTTGAGTAAAACTCCAGCATTGGGGCGGATTTTTTTCCGGTGCACAGGGGCGGCGTTAAGTTTAAATCCGGCCCTGCTTTACAACCGGAATTCAAGAAACAAAATACATGTATTTCGAAATTACAAAGAAATGTTAAGAAACTATTGTGTGGTAAAGATTAATAACATTGTGATTTTCTATATTATGATATACCACACCATAGAAATGGAGTGGTCTCTGTCAGTCTATATATTATTGAATTAAACTATATGCAATGCAGTTTATTTATTTGAAAAGGGATATCTTCTCATAGTTGAGGCATATTTTTTTTGAATGTGTTGAACAAGTGATTATTTGAGTATAAACTAGTGGAAAACTTTTTTGCACAGGATGCTGGCTTAGTGCCAGTGGGTAACACACCAGAGACTTTTTCTGCCGTGTGAAGGCAGGGCCATATTAAATATAAACAGAAATCATACATGTATATATTTTGTCAATCAGGCAATCAGTAAACTATTTAGATGGTGTGTGATGAGCAAATGCAATTTACTCCCCATTTTAAAAAATGATTTGAAAATAGGCTTCTTACTATGATGGGACAAAACCGTGTATCCATAGAATCATGTATCGAAGCTTTCTCTCCTGAGCATTGAAAGTGATTTATTTCGGGAACTGGATTTAAGCGATCAACGATTTTTGGCGCAAAATGCTCGGAAGGTTCCATTTGTTAAAGCTAATTTCAGATAATTTATCTTGGTGTTGAACGTTACCATCAGATAATTCTTGTTTCCAATTATATTTAGGTATTTTTAAATAATAAAATAATCTATGCTTGGTTTCACAATAAATTATTTATCTGAAAACTCGACTGATAATAATTGTCCTTTATATTGGGAAAATATTTGGGGGCCAGGTTCCTCCACTTCTTTGTTGCCCCGAGGCCTCTAGATGTGTAAATCCCGCATTAAATGAAAGCATTAAGGCGTTTCAGTTAGAAAGGTGCAGCAGCGCGGGCACTTGCCAACACGCAAACATCCTGCTAGTCATTTGTTCTTATACAAAATTGTCTACCTGATGTTACAGTATTATCTGCTTATAAAACATAACCGTAACGTACATAAAAAAACGTATCGCATACGGCAAAATGCGGTTCAAACTTGATCAAATCGCCCGTACCATATATACTGTACGATTGAATGTCTCATGTTCTTGTAACTACACCAACATCGCTCTCTGTGAATCTCGACGCTCAACGTGCAAAATCGTATTATTTTGATTCGTTTGAGTGTTCAGGAAAGATTGCATCCTTACCCTTAGGAGGCATCCTCAGATACTAGAAAACTAACAGTAACTTTAATTTTGTGGGTCTGCGAGTTTCAGAGGCTCTTCCGTAGCTGTCGAGCCGAACTTTGGAACGAACACGTGTCGAATTGGTTTCGAATGGCAGTATTGCCTCGTATGTAAATACTGGGTCTGGAAATATCGAGCGATTACTTTTATACATATATTCTTTAAAAAACTAGGCGTCATAAATAAAGCACGGCAATACTCCAAGCCGGCCCACATTGTAGCGCTCTACACAGTGCAGGTCCGGCTGTGCTCCTGTGGTTCCTCTAGTGTTGCAGCATAATGTGGGCGGCTGTGACCACTTAACATCAGGTGACCCGTACGCTCATTTGACCTATTCCAGAAAAAGCAGTTTCACTTTACCGTCTTACCCGGTCGTTCAGTTGACGCTCAACGTCAATGCAATATTTTCCCACACTTAGGTTTTTACCAGTTTCTTTAATTTCGCGTTTCATATTTTATTTAAGTAACAATTTTGCACATTATCTGTGATTTTGTTGTAGAAGCATATATTTTTCTTATGAAAATAAGGGACGAGACGAGCAGGACGTTCAGCAGATGGTAAGGTTGATACGCCCTGCCCATTACAATGCAGTGCCGCTCAGGATTCTTGAAAAACCCAAAATTCTGAGCGGCACTACAACTGCGCTCGTCACCTCGAGACAAAAGTTGTCAAGTCTCATTTGCTTAGTAATTTCACTAGCTACGGCCCCCTTTCAGACCGAAACACAGTAATGCTTACACGTTACTGCTTCACGGCAGAAAGGCGCCGTTGTCCTATAATATAGCCGGCATCCGGTGCAAAGAAGCCTCCCTCTCACTGCAACTGGTTAAAGAAAGAGTTATAGCTATCATAGGCAGAGAAAGTATAAAATGCTAAACAGCTGATACTGCCAAGGACATTTTATCCTGAAAGATTCATCTTTTGATTATCATGTGGACTACAGATAATAACAAAGAAACACAATTGTCTAGTGATTGCGATGATCTAGGCTATCTATTCATAATTAAATTTCATATAGAAACTAACAAATCATTCAAACACGAGACAAATCTAATTAAAACATGTTATTTTAAAGTTAGTTCGCACACAAAAATTTACGGTTTATGAAAACACTAAATTATATAAAAAATATTGTTGGGCGTCGGCAGTTTCATTCTATTTTTATGTTTTGATTTTTGTGGTCGATGTTTAAAAAGTGTTCGAGGAGATTGAAATAAATGATTTGATCACCTCCAAATTTAATAACCACGATTCACGACTCCCATGGAATGAAAAATAAGAGGACATATGTACTTAGGACATTTATGGTTTTAAGTCTAGGAAATTGGCCTGCACGCTGTCTGGTTTTAGACAGATATCATTGAACTGTAGTGTAGGAGTACAAGTCATTCAAAATTCAATACCTTCGTCGAAATCTATTGCAACATACCTCTGCGTAGGACGCGACCAGCGACTGGGTGGTAGTCATTTTAAATTACCAGTAAGTGGGCGTTGACGTGAAATGAAAACACAAACACATTAGACTAACGAAAGGAATTAAGGCTTCGTGTGTATCGGATTAATGTTTCGCTCTGCGATGAGCACAGAACGACTGGTAAGTGCCAAGTGGTAACGGTTGTGAATCGGAGCCGGGCGGTCGCCAGCGCAACAGTCGTCAGTCACCATCACCAACCTATAGTAGAGTTCGCGCTCGCGAAAGGAACGAACGTAACCGCGTCAATTTCCGCGTGTATAATTTCGAGTGTAGCTGCAACGAACAAATTAACCTACGATAGTTTGGAATAGCGTAATGGAAGTAGCGGCAAGTCAATGGCGGCGGGAATGGGCAGGAAAAGCTGAATACGGGAAGGTTAGTGGCTATATCGTGCCTTTGAAATATTATTTCTATGAATAGCTTGAGATTTAATTTTGAAAATCAGATGAAAAGTTAAGTATTTATCTTATACTTTATTGATTATTTATCTTTTTAATAAGTATTAATAAGTAACTAACTTTCATTATTTTCATTTAATTGTTACCATAAGGAATTAATCGTTGAATAAAAGTAACAATGAATATCTTTTAGTGGAAATAATTTCTTAAATTCGAATCTTTGAAGATAAAAAACATTTAAATCGTTTACAGTCTGCTCTTAAAGCTCTGACTTGTTTCCATATAAAGCGTAATACATGAATAAGCGACGTGACCGCCCAAACAACTAAGTTTTTATTACTTATGCAAAAATGAATCATTGAGAATATTTATTCATGTATGTACGTACCGTTCAACGCTGGAAATCGTTTTATAAATGACTTTGTTTAGTATTTATTTTTACTAAGGTTTCACAAAAACCAGGTCAAGATAGGTAATCGGGATATCGATATCTGCACGAAGTTTTAAAGAACATTAGACTGTATTGGTTAAGTTATAAGACTGAATAAGCTTGTGTAGTATTCGAGCATGGCTCACTTACTTAAGTTATGTATTGCTTGTATGGGTATTTACTTAGGCAAGATTTTATAGTTACTTCCAGTTTAGTGATTTTGGCAAGCTTGTAATATGCTGCAGTGCCGGATTAAGTAAACGCGAGTTCTGTTGAGTTCTTGGGCCTTGGTCTGTTGTCTCTATACTTCTTATATTTGCCGTTTTGGGATGTTTTTTTGTTAATTATATATAGACAACAGTTGCCTGTTGTTAAATTACTGTAAGCCCTTTTATAAAATCAAATATTTTATCGAACTTCACAAAAAATCACTGTTCATAATATGTTGCAGCTTTTTGTTTCCAAACTATAAGAATATAAATAATATAATATAAATTGTGGAAGTAGCTCGATCATTTACCAATATCATTGAAGTATAAATTACTTTTATTAAGTTGTTTGCTTGCTTTTTCATTTTGAAGATTTGGTCTTTTGGTCGAGTTGGCTTGCTTGATCTTCAACTTATATTCGACTAAAATACGAATTATCATTAGGGTGTCTATTACAGCTATACCTATCACTACAATAGACACCCTGGTCTAAATTTACATATCTGCGTCCATGATCTTTGGGACGATCTTTCTTATTTTCCTTGTGGCTGCCAGGTTGGCTCTATTTCGACTTCTCATCTCTGTCTCTTGGCTCGTGGTTAGTGGCCAAGGGACCTAATGATAGGTCTCTTGGCATGGTTGCGGCAATTAAAATTAACTTTCCATAAGTTAGATAAATATTTGTTTATAAAAAAGCTGCAGTTTGACAGTTTTGCCTTGTTTCACAGCCGCCACAGCGACAGTAAAACAGACTTGAGGTTGAAATCAAACAATGGTACTTCGTGCGACGCGATACTTAAGAGGGCGGAAAAATTGGTTTTAATCTATCATACGCTGCTTAAGCTTTATTGTATGTTAAGTCAAAAGAGGGAACACTTGGCGTTTGCTTTAACAACTTTAATGAGAGTTAAATTAGTTTTGGGCCATTGGAGATCATAATTTATGTGGCGTTCCAACACAGTGCATGCAACCAAACTGAATTTCTAACGAGGTACCTGTGTCGGTACTTTGAGTATAAAAAACAGAATATACTCACCATAAACGCCGGCAATGTTACAAAAGAGTATGGGCTTAAGTTGACTTAAGACTTGAAGTTACCGCTTCAATAAAAAAAGTACCTTGTACTTACCTATGACAGAGTTATAATTTATATGTTCGCGGTTACAGAAGGTTAAATATGCTTATACTTTTTGGATTTATTGAGAAATTATGATAAATGTACGTAAAATAAATTTAGAATATAACACGATTTAATACCTATTAAGTAGATAAATAATTATTCTTGACGATCAAAAATCAAACGTACAATTTCCACTTAACAATACATAAGTATAAGATAAAGTCGTTTCCGACCTCTGTTCGATTTCGATCTTTTAATCTATTCAACGGATTTTAATAATTGATAGAGTGATTCAAGAGGATGGTTTATATGTATAAATTATTCGGATCCGACTGTTTGTTTGGAAGTTAGGACGGGTATTAAAATCTCTGAGTAAGAAAAATGTTACAGTTTAAACAAACTGTCTTTATACGTTATTCTATTAACAAACACTAATTTACGTTAAATAATAGTTTAGAAATTAATAACTTTGAGGTCGCGGGCAGCAGCTAGTATACTATATACTTGCCTTTATGAAATATTTCATATAGGCAAGTCCATTGTATCCACCATCCTTATTTATAATACATAATTTAAAATCAAAACTTCCGTGTACAGTGGCCATGAATGCTACCGCTTACATTTCTAATGAGATTTGGTTATCACACTTTAAGCGGAGCACACACGATTTCTTTCTTGTGGCTCCTGTTAAACATTGATCAATATTTACTATCTGGCGCAATACTAATTGATCAAATTCAAATTCAAAAACACTTTATTCATGTAGGTGACGGATATGACACTTATGAATGTCAAAAAGTAAAAATATTTTTTCTTATTGAATTTACCGCTACTTTGTAAAGGGTTGAGCTAATGAAAAGAAGTAGCAAGAAAATCATTGCCACTCTTTTAAGTCACGATTTACATTTTAATTGTTTTACAAATCATTTCAAGTACAATATATGCAAAGTGACGCAACAAAAATACTCAAATGTCAAAAACTGAAAGGCTTACACGAGTAATTCAAAAAAAGAATCGTCAAACACAGATCGTCTTCTTTATGTTATCTACAAGTTATTAGAACTGTTCGAAGTTAATCCATCGAACAGCATTATATTACAAATATTGCTTAGTAGATAATATTAATTACCTATAACCATGTGTTGCCTTTAGTAAGACAGTACGCGAGTAACCATTGTTCGGTCCGGTCCTAGTTACCATTAACCATTTGTCTATAACCATTACAGGACTGGTCCGAGTAACCATTTTAACCATTTTATTCGGCTCGAAGGACCATGAAAAGGGGTACACTTAGGGGTATATATCTTTATTGGTCTTATGGTAAAAGTATTTATTTACTATATAATACTATATAACTATAATTATTGGTTCTACTTGTGAGTACGCGGATCTCTACTATTAATTGGTTAAAATGGTTACTCGGACCAGTCCTCAAAAAAAAAGTAATGGTTATAGACAAATGGTTATTGGTAACTAGGACCGGACCGATCAATGGTTACTCGCGTACTGCCTTACTAAAGGCAACACATGGTTATAAGTAATTAATATTATCTACTAAGCAATATTTGTAATATAATGCTGTTCGATGGATTTACTTCGAACAAGAACCTCCGTCGTTAATGCGGTGAATGGTTTTGAAATACTAAATACGTTAAAATTTGGTAACTTAACCAATAATATATTTTTTACAATATAATATCATTGATTATAACCGCTGAACAATCAAACTAATACATCTTATTGAAGATCCTAATATTATAAAGAGAAAAAATTTGATATTTTTTGTTTGTTTGTAACGATTTACCTCAAAAACTACTCGAACGATTTTGATAATTCTTTCATATTTGCTATAAAATTGATTATTTTGCGTACCTACCCTAAATAAAAAATAATGTTATTTATACATATGTATAAATACTACTCATGATAGCTCACAAACTACATAGTTTAGTTTTTATTATTAAGTTGAAATACGGATGGAATCACATAGTGGTGATATTGATACTATGATATTCATCCTTAACCATTTAAATGATTTGATAATTAAGGTTAATTATGTAGGCATGCGTAAATTCCACGCGAACTACGTCGAGGGCAGTGGCTAATAGTAAATATTTGAATGTCATAATATTATTTTTTCGGTTTTCGGAACTCACAGTGAAGATGGTTCGACGCTTTATAAGGTTGGCCACGCTCATGTGATTCCTCTGGTGTTTAATTTTGGGCCGCGGTGACCATATACCATTGGCCATTCGGTAACCCTAATACAGCATGTATTTGTATTTCGTTTGTCCTAATTTCCAAAAAATAATCATGCCATCAAAAACATAACTTGTAGAAAAAACAAGTCCTGCAACTCAGTTCTTATACCGTAAAAAGTTGTAAGAGTATATTTTACTATAACATAGATTAATACCAGCGTAGCCGGGTTGCGTGCCAGCTGAAAATGTTGCAGGATGTATGAAAACGCATTTTGTGTTTCATGAACGACCATCATTAATGTAATGAAGCCTTGTTTTAAGTGCAGTATGTACGTACTTCAAACGATAATACCTATCTAAGTATATATCACTACAGAAAACCACATAATATAGAAATATAAAATCAACGCAAGCGCTGTTTATAAATATTTAGTTACATTGCTGACCATAATAATAATGTAATGGATGATGTACAAACCACAGAGGTACATACATGTATCTTCCTAGCTATTTGTACTCTATGTAGCTCATAACCTAATTTTTTATATATAAAAGTAACTGTTTAAGGACATCCACAACAGGGATCAAGATATGCATTGCCGGCTTAATTGATTCCTCAAAATGGCTGTGCGAGGCAATTAGAATTTAGAATATATCTAAAACTGTTTCGCTTTTTTATTTCTAAAATTATTATATTTATAGTATAATTTAAAAGAGCAGATATTATGTTCGTAGCTATATTTATGGCATATTAATGCCACGAAAAAGTCCCTTAATTAAGTAAGTACCTATATGTTATTCAGACGCTTTTCGACGGTAAGCACCGATTGTTCAATCGCAATATACAAAATTTTTGTTGATGCCAACATTTATGTTAAACATTATGCCAAAATTATGAGTGACCGCCTTCAGGCTATTAAATAATAAGTTTAATTGTACAATATTACTTTTTAAACATATTTATTCGATGTAAAAAAAAGCCCGCTGAGTTTGTTGCGCCCATTCTTCTCAGGTCTGAGGCATTCATTTTGGAATGGGTGGTACTTTTTTTGACTTTCAATAAGTGATGTCACACCCTATTTTGAATAAAATTTTTTGAATTTGAATTATGTACAATGCGGGATGCAAACCTGCGCCGGCGGAAGAAGACGGCTGCATCGTGGTATGATGTTGTTGTAGAAATTTTGAGACATCTGATCAAAAAACGCGACAAGTATTTGGCAATCCTCTCTTGATGCTAACCTAAAAATGCCTAAAGAGTTCTGATAAGACCGAAACATTCTGAAATCCGAAGGTGCAAGGTCAGAGCTATATGGCTGATGTTTTAACACCTTCCAGCCAGACTCATCATCATTTTGAAGGTTTTCCCCTTTTAATATTGGTCACTTAAAAATAACAAATTTAATACCCGTCTACGTTTTTGTTTAAATCATCCTATTTACATCATTCCAATGTGCCTACGTGGTGGGCAGAGTAAGTAAGCAGAAAACACACAATCAAGGTGTTTTTAGACAAGTTTTGTGGTGAAAATATAGCTTTTGGAGCTATAAACACTACTTTATACTGTTACACATACCCTTAAGTTTTACTTGTAGGTTGCTAATGCTTGCTGTTAGTTAAACTTAACACTCCAGAGCTATTATGAATTACCAGTTTTGTTTGCAGTTAAACAAGTTTTTTCTCGGCATGATGCATTTGTTTAGTATACTCCTCTCATAAAAGTTGTTCTTATAGCTTTTACTTTTTTGTGTTAGTACATTTATTAAGATAAGTAATCAATAATGAGGATTGTAAGCAATTAAACTGTTTGCGCCTGTTAAAATGTTAAATTTTCGATGCAAGAATTTTGAAAATATTGGCTTTGTTACATAGGAGCCGTGAACTCATATCGCTCAAGGTCGCCGGCATTTAGTGTCGCCTTAAGGTACCTATATAATATCATTGAATAAAGAAATTTATTACACCTATACACATAATATATTGTGACCATGAGGGCTATAGCTCTATATATAATATAACTGATATGTAAATAAGGAATCGAAGCTTCAGATGATCTGTCGAATGTTTTTGAAAGCGTAACGAACATAGTCCATCCGTATTTATAATATTATCAGTTAAGGTACAGACAGACGTGCTCATTACTAGCACGAAAGCATGCTTTTATTGAGCATGTGCTCATTAGTAGCACGTGTGTACTGTAATGAGCATACTTATTTAGAGCGTGTTTAAATATCAATCGACGTTTGATTTTCGAGCATGCTACCTGAGGCGCGGCTAGAAGGGGGCGTGCTCCGAGCGCGTCTGAACAGATTTGCTTATTAGCATGCTATTATCGATTTGATCTCGATCCGCGGCGGGCGACTGTTTTTGCGTCAAATTAAAATAAAAACGAAAATTGAACCTCCAATATGTCGCGTTGGGGAGAAGAAAAAACTTTGCTGTTTGTGTCATATTATCGAAGTTACGAATACCTGTGGAACACACATTCTCCTTTATTTAAAAATAATATTGCACGAAATGCATATTAATGAGTATGCTTAAGCAAGCATGCTTATTGCTGGCAAATGTGAACAGTTGCATGAGCATGCTAACTTGAAGCATACTTTAAAGCACGCTTTTTTTGAGCACGTCTGTCCGTACCTTTAGGATTTTTTCGCTTAGTTAAAGCTAGTGGGTAAAACTAGGTTCCACTATACGATTGCCTATCTTTGGTATTTTATCTGTGTACAATATTAAGTATGTCTAATTTTAATAATGTGAAGAAATACCGTTAGATGGTTGATGGCTTATAAAATCTCCATATCGAATCTCAATGTAAGAAGCAAACATTTGTCGGAGGCAAACAATGACATATCGATTTAACTTAGAAGTTATTGTCGCGTTAGATATATTTGTGCAATGCTGTTTACTTGTTAAGTAGGTTAATTCAATATTCTGTGACCAAGGAAGAAATAAACTACAGATAATGTGACCTAACTATATAATAATAATAAATTCTTAATTTCGACCAACAAAGGATCATAATGTGTTAGTAACAAAATAACTTAAAACCTAGTGTTAGTACAAGATATCTTAAAATCTAAATCTTCCTAATCTAGGTCAGGATCGACTTGTCAGCACATGTATCAAACAGCAGTGGTTCAGGTACTGACAATCGAACCTGTGAGAAAATGCCCTCAGAATACCATTGGGGCTAGCCCGGACAATCTACGCGTGCCTCAGCAAACATCCCCGACGCGCTGTAGTATCATGGCAGCCCCAATAACATTCTGAACGCATTATTATACTGAACACACAGGGCATTCTGCGCATAGTCGACCCACAGACTGCTCGTGTAAAATGAGGTGCAGTATGCTTTGAAGAGTGTAATTTTTACTAGCATGGTACAGCGAGCAAATCTGCGGATGATCATATTCGCCCTAACTGACAACGCCCTGCGCTCTCTCTCGATATCTGCATCATCCTTTAAGTCAATAATGTGAATTCAGAGAGTCAATTCAAAAACAAATCTTATAACTTTATTTACAATACTACGACTACATAAAATTAAAACTATCATTACGTGGAAGCGTACCAAGAATACTGGCAGCATTACCGCGTTGGATAGCAAGGCTGATCCGTTGACCGAAAAAGCTGCCAGCGCTTGGGTTTCCAGTAGCCTTATTGAGGCGCCAAGATAGTATTTTGAACATTCTCCGCGCCTCTGGGCCCCACGGGCCTAGTGTCTCGACACCAAACGGCACAAAGATGTATGACTCACTGAGGCCAACGTATTTGCGACGCTTGCTGTCTTCGGCAGTCGAAGCAGCAGCCCCAGCACCAACTGACGTAACTTGGACATGAGAAGGAGCCAGAGTTTCGACGCAAGTAGCGTCCTACACCAGCGCCCTACCCGTGCCCAAGCCACCAGCGTCATTCCATCAGGAAGCTTGCCATCGCGGCGGGTAGTACCATTTGGCTCTAAAACAGCTGGTATATTAAGAGCGGCAAATGCCCTGCGGATGACTTCATTGATGCTGGCGTGACGACTGATACGGCCTGCCGATATTAGGCAGGATAACCCGTGACTTGATTTTCATATTGAATTTATCGCGAGCGAAGCATCAGTAAGTGTTAATTGTACTTATAACTACATAGATCAAGTCTCAAACATAAAAAAAAAACAGGGAAAACTTCATCATGGCGAGGTTAAATAAAACGAAATACAATTAATTAATGACTTAGGCTGGGATCTATAGAGTGTACTCAGACTTTGCTCAGACTTTACTTACGTAAAATTCAGCTAAGTGATAGCTTAGCACAATCTTTTATTTCGTTTTTATAGTCATTTGATATGTAAAAGCTAAAGCTAAGGCAGCCGAATACAAATGTCCAGTTAGCGTTTTATCACATTTTCTAAAGTTTGACGTAAGTAAAGGCTGAGCAAAGTCTTAGTTCGCTTAGTCTGTTTCAATAACTCCATAAGAAATTGCTCAGTCTATCTAAAGAACTTTTCACTTCAAAAAGAACAATCTTCGATCTCCACGTTAACTAGATGACATATGTAATGTAAATGACATTTTTTTTTAATATATTAAAATATTAAAAGCAATAACAACATCTATAAAATAATAATTATGCGGAAATTCATTAAGTACCTACTATTTGAAATGTCTCTAGCTTTTGGCGACAGTTTCTAAAAATACCTAAAGTGCCTATATGCCGAAACATGTGCCGAAGTGATTTTTTAAAAAATAACATTTTAAATGACAAATTCTTACATGTCAAGTTGAAGTATAATTTACAATGGAATTAATTGTATTATTTAGTATTTTACCGGACACCAAATGAATCATGGTTCAGGCCACATATGGAGTTGAATTTAAATTAGCATCTTATATTCTCTTGTGCATTAACTACGTAGTTACTACCTTGTAACGTACATACAGCGAACAAATAAATGTAATATCTGATGTCCTAATGAACAAAACAATTAACAGAAATTATATACTTAATTCATTTATTTCACTTCTTTGAATATAAATTCTTTTATTCATTTCGTTTTGATATTGTATGGTATATTTATTACGTTTAAGTTCTTCCTGAGGTACCGGAAATCCTGCGTCTTGAGGCCAGTGCAAGAGCGAGGTTACTAAACAAAACGTTCAAATTATTAAACACATCAAACCTTAACCACTCTGTCAAATAAGCATCTATGTGCTACCTAAATTGTTTTTATGATGAACCTTAAGATCAGATCGTCGCTATTGTTTTTAGATAAAAGGTGTATTTACTTATTATTACTATTGTATTTACTTTAATTCACATCTACTGACAGAACAGGGCGTACTGGTCTTATGGCCATGACACAAAATGAGTCAAGCAGAGTTTAAAATAATGTACAAAACTCTTCCATTAATCCATTCTAAATAGAATTCGATCGGTAAATGGAATAATTAAATATCAGAGTCCAATATATTTCGAATTAACTTTAGGCACACAAGTAAATACATAATATTATAAGTGTTAAATTACACGGGTCAACATGAAATTTGACTTTGATTGCAAAGCATTAAATTTCGGTAGTTTAGGTCGTAATTAGACGGAAAAAAAATATATGGCATGAAAAACTTTGCTTTTGTGCTTAGAAGACTGATTGAACGAAATTTTTAAAAATCTCGGATTTTAATTTTTGATTGAAAATAAAACTATTGAAATAAAAATGTTTATTATTTTTATTAAGTTTTACTATCAAATTAGCTTACAGAAAAGTGGAAAATAACTTAAAAGTGCACACTTTTACTTTTTCTTTTATGTTCATAGCTACTTTCTCTCAATAAACCCCAAATATAGTCGCCCATCATGTTTTCATTGTATTGGCCTTGATAGCGTTGTTCAAAATTCATGATGTCCTGATGGAAACGTTCTCCTTGCTCTTCGGAATAGGCTCCCATATTGTTTTTAAATTTATCCAAATGAGCATGCAGCATATGTACTTTTAATGACATCCTGCAGCCCATGGCCTTAAAATTTGTAAGCATATCCTCAACCAACTTTTCGTAGTTTTCAGCTTTATTATTTCCTAAAAATCCAGAAACTACTGCTTTAAAACTGTTCCAACTTGCTTTTTGAGTACGATTCAGCAACGTTGGAAATTTTCCATCGGCGAAAATCTGTCTTATTTGCGGACCAACAAAAACCCCAGCTTTAGCCCCATTAAAAATGCACCATTTTAAAATCTCCAATCAGCTCCCAGTTATACTCACGATACTTTACAGATTCAAGCAAAATTTTGACACTTTCATAATTTTCTTTAAGATGTACTGAGTGAGCAATTGGAAGAGACGGAAATTTATTTCCGTTGTGCAATAGAACTGCTTTTAAACTTTTTGTAGAGCTGTCAATGAATAAACGCCATTCGCTAGGGACACAGGGTATGCCAATTGCTTCAAACATACCTTTAATGTCATTACAAAAACAAAGTCCGTCTTCCTTCGTGAAAAACGTTGCAAACATTTCATGCCTAGTCCGCTGATCCGTGATCTTAACATCATCAAGCAAATTCCACTGTTTTAACCGAGAGCCTAGAAGCTCTGCTTTATTTTTTGGCAAATTTAAATCTCTAATTAGATCGTTAAAATCTTCTGAAGTAATGAGATAGTGTTTTGGTTGTTCAGGTGTAGGCAAAAACTCCTTATCGGAATTACTTTTATAAGAACTAAAAGATGAGCCACTTTTCTGCGATAATTTTTTTGGTGGCTCAGGTACTGGTCGTGTCAGGTCGTGAGCAATTGGAGCAGAAAAAGATTCGAGGTCAGGATATTCAATAGGTTTTGCATTTTTACCTCTACGTCTTTTACTCAGATTCACCATACAAAAGTAGCAGTCAGTAATATGGTCTTTTGGTTCTCGCCAAATCCTTGGTATTACAAATTTCATAGACCTTTTCTCACCTCGATACCAACCTAAAAATATAAAAATAAAAATTAATATGTCTATTATTTTGGATTCATCGCTTAATTAAATAACAATTGCTTACCTTCCAAACACCTTTTACAATAACTACTAGCAACATGTGGAGCCCATGGCTTATCTTGATTCCGTACAGGACAGTCAAAATATGCTTCATAGGCTTCATATTTCACGTCTCGAACTTTAATAAATTGACCACATATAAAACAAAATGCATCAGCATCGAATTTGCACTTTCGTGACGACATTTTAAGTTATTCTGGGCTTGTAAATAACACCTGATGGTTGTTTATCACTCGGGTGCCATCTAGCGGCACAGTGTCAACGTTAATGGCACTCTCACCGCGCGGTCTTTTTAAAAATATTAAAATCAATTAAAATTTATGAAACAATTGAAAAATGAGTATTATTATTATAACTATCACAAAAGCAAACTTTATACCGAAAAAAGGTATTTTCTTTTCGTTTTTGTGCATAACTAACTGGAAAATAATAGTATAAACTTTAGGACAAAGAACGAAAATTTTTTGGAGAGTCGTGTTATGTGTTAAGTGTATAAGATGGCTCCAACGTCAAAATGTTGTAGTAAAAATTGTAGTTGCTTTGATTTTAAAATACCCCCTTATATATTTGATATCGATTTTTGTTTCTGTAAGTTTTTATGAATCGCCTTCAAGATAAAATATTTATCTCAGAAGTCGATTATTAATATAATTATGTTAATATTATTGCATTTTGTAAAATAATAATAATGAATTCTCTTCAAGAGCGACAAACTTTTTACTTAAACTAATTATCTCAATCAAACCAAACGTACAATCAAATTACTTAAAATATTTTAACGTTGACAAAAATCAAACCAACGCGTGGGTTTAAGACTTTGCATCTTTCACTTTTGCTTCTTGGTGGGTAGAAACTAGGGTTGTCAACTGTACTTTATTTCATGTTTTTCATTGTAAGTACTGTAAGCCATCACTGGCAACACACTGGTTGAAAACCTTCGTCTTCAGACACTATGGTATTTGGAACGAGAAGATTTTACGGAGCTTCCCGAACGAGTTGGGTTCGACGAGTGACCTCTTTCGCGAAATTGGACCTGCCTAACTGGATTGTTTGTCCGAGGTAGACGTACTCGTCGATTATTTCGAAAGTACCTACAGTTCCTAATTGTTGTGGGGGAAGGTGTGACATGGACATTTGACATGGTCTTCGTCTTGTCCATGTTCATTTTGCGACCTACTGCTTGGGAAGCTGTATTGAGGTCATCGAGCATATGGCTTAAGTCTTCCGTGGTCTCTGCCATGATTACGATATCGTCTGCTAATCAAAGTTGAGTGATGTATTCGCCGTTAATATTGATGCCCAGTCCGTTCCAGTCCAGAAGCCTAAAGACATCTTCCAACACAGCGGTGAACAGCTTGGGCGATATGACATCGCCTTGTCTGACTCCCCGCTGCAGTCCGATAGGCTTGGAAATCTGATCATGGAGACCGACTGACATGGTAGCATTTCCATACAGACACTTCAACGCTTCGATATATCGGTAATTAATGTCTCAATGGAATCAAAGTTTTTCTTATAGTCCAGCAACACCAAGCATAGTGGTGTGGTCTATGATGCTAAAGCCTTTTCGGAATCCCGCTTGTTCGGGAGGCTGGAAGTCATCAAGCCTGCGCACGTGACGAATCGTGATAACTCTAGAAAACAGCTTATATATATGGCTCTGAAGTGATATCGGCCTATAGGTCTTCAAAAGCATTTTATGGCCCTTTTTGAAGAACAGCGCCACTATACGTCTGTGCCATCTTTGCGGCGTTTTGCCCTCGAGGATGACGGAATTGAATAGTTTCTGGAGGGTCTTAGTTACAAGGGCCACCAGCTCTCAGAAGCTCAACTGTATTTCCATCATCACCCGGCGCCTTGTTGTTTTTAAGCTGTTTTAGGGCAATACTAATCTCGTACAGGCTGACCTCTGGGAAATTCTGTTACAAACTGCCTATTGACACATGCCAGATGATTTTATTTACCACTATAAGTAATACCTTATATTATTTACAAATATAAGGTATTGAAACATTTAAGAGATCCATTTCTATTTACCCTCTCCGAAATGACACATAGGGATAGTATTCTACTCTGTCCAGAAAACGGTCTCTAGCTCTAGTAGAGGTTAAAATATTATGTTTTATTATGTCTAAGAATCAATGACCCAAATGGCGTAATTAATTTAACATATAAGGATTTATGTTGATTATAATTTATGAGGCATAGTTTAAATCAATTTTAGTTGTTCGATCTTTTTTTCGTCGTATTGATGGGAGTTTTTATGGGAATTTTAGTTGGACTTGCTTTTGAACTTGGTAACTACCTACTTTTAACTGTCTCCTAGAAGTTTTAGTAATTATGTGTCATTTTTATGTTAGTGTTTTTACGTCTATAATGTTGTATGTTGTATTGTATTTTGTAGTAGGTACCTATGAGGACCTGAGTACTCACAGTGTCTTTGGGATTGTGGCAAATTGGCTCTTAATTCTATGGATTTATTATGCGCCCTTTGTGTACCCAATGCATTTCCATTTTTTATTTGTAGGTGTGAAAATCGGCATAGAATGTAGAAACTCCAGGAGCTGAGCTTGAATTTAATTTTACTTACAGCACATCCTCACTGCAAAATTAACTTAAGGGGTTAAGGACCCTTAAAGATCAAGTGACGTATGTGTGTACTCTTCTTAACCTTCACAATTCTTTATAGCTATGTAAAATATAATGATAATTTTATTAGTGTTTATTGTGGCCAATCTTACCGTGATTTCGCTGGTGGTATTTGTTTTAAAGTTGTTAAATACGGGACGAGACGAGTAGAAAGTTCAGCTGATGATAATTGATACGCCCTGCCCATTACTATGCAGTGCCGCTCAGGATTCTTGAAAAGCCCACAAATTCTGAGCGGCACTACAATTGCGCTCGTCATTTTGAGACATAGGATGTTAAGTCTCATTTGCCCAGTAATTTCACAAGCTACGGCACCCTTCAGACCGAAACACAGTAATGTTTACACATTACTGCTTCACGGCAGAAATAGGCGCCGTTGTGCCATAATCTAGCCGGCATCCTGTGCATATATTAAGTGAAAGACACTAGCTGTTTTATATCATTTAAACCTAGAGTAAAATAAAGTGTAATAGTGAAGAGTAAGCTAAAGAAGTAAAACGCAATATGAATGAAATTGGCCCATGTGTAGGTATTATTGCACGGAACAATTGTATTGGTTGTTCTCTGTGACATATTTGTTCGTATAGTATCATAATCATTGATTTAAAATTATTTATTCAAAATTTGTTAAGTGATCTATGACTAACACTATTCACACGAATATCGTAGGAGTAACTGTGAGATAGTGACTGTTGTCTCATACATCATCTGACGTCATTTATTCACACAACGCATTTATTAAAAACGTAAAAGGAATATCCAATTTATTTATATTTTCTTGGTAGTATTTATGATTTTGAGCCTCGTTTGAAGTATATCACCGATGAGTCAATTTCAAATGGAGTTTCCTACTACAAATGGCGTGGTTATCAAATTATATAGGTAGCCAGATATTTATTCACGGAATCCAAAGTGTGAAAATGTCAATGACCAAGCAATGACCGGACTACAAAGCCACTCATGTCCACTTCTCGCTTCTTTCACAATATTTTATCGTTATTTCTATTCATATGACATTGTACGTGGACCGTACTGAAACTTTCTAGACTGGCTATTTTTAATAAAATTATATAAAAATGAAAAAAATAAAACAAATGACAATTTTAATACAATAACCTCAGATCATTTATACATCTAGATAGACTGTGACAGCTGTGAAAACGCCGAAAATAATGAGGTTGACAGTTAACCTATATTTTGAGCAATGTGCGTGCATTAACACAAAGTGACATACAAATCGCGAGTGTAAGAATTAGCTTGTCACACACACTAAAGTAATAAAACTGGCCTGTTTTCATCGGTTGTCTAACAGCAAGAGGCTCTAACTATATGTATAAATTATCTAAGGTATCAGTATATATATATATATATAATATAAGAAGTTCAAGTCCACATCTGAATTCATTATACCCGGAATACTTACACAGAACTACTAGATGGAGCTTCATCACCAAATGCCAAATCTAAGACTTACCATACGTAAACTGGTTGAGACTAACGGCCGTTCCCATTATACTATCTACAGATAGAGATATATAACTACCTTCTACTGTCAGTAAGTAGCTGTCAATAATCTGAAGCTGTCCCAATATTCCCGATAAGATATTCTTATCCCCTTATATTGGGACGGATGAATTGAAATTTCCATACAAACTTCTATCGCTGGTAAGCTATACGTCGTCCCATTGACAGACAGCGTGTATGGATAAGGTGAGTTACCGTCGATAAGTTTATTGGGACAGAAAAGTCAACGATAGTTACGATTTTTATCTCAAGTAAGAGTTAGACTGAATATTTGGAACGGCCGTTATGAATAATTACCTGACAGCAAGTTCGTACTGTGTCATTATCAGTGTTGGTATATGGGTTAAGTGAAAATGATTTTGTTTTTATACCTGAAGATTCAGAATCCTTCCACTCACGATGACTAGAAACGATATCAAAATACAATTTAAAAGATAAAACTCTCTTGTTATTTATTATGATTGAAGAATGAGACAATGCCATTAGCTAATTTATATTTTTAGATGAGAAAGGCGTGATTTGTTTTGGAACAATGACATAGAGTGTGACCTTAGTTCTGACTTCGGCTCGCATTCGAATGACGTCACGCCAGCCTCTGAAACACCTACATTACCTTGATCTGTTCATATCTGCGAACAAGTCGAACCTGTTTTCAAAACAATAAATTCAACTCCTGATATGTATATTTCACCGACCATACAAGAGTCCGGCTCGGTCAGTCCATCTGATAGTTAAACTTGCATTTTGTCCACAAGTTAAATTAATATTACAACTATACAAAATAAACTAAGCCATTATTACAGTTAATATTTTATTTAATTTAAATTGTCGTTCGCTTGGTTGTCGCAGCTTTCCAAGAATCTCTGTCTTTCGCTATTTGTATTAATCTTCGTCCAGCATTGGTCATATATTGTTGCCCTTTTCGTGTGCTACCGATCTTCGAGAAGCATTCGATTATTATCACTTTTATTTATCTAACGTCCGTCATTTCCTGCGTAATGTGTTCTTTGTGATTTTGCGTCTTTGATTTAGTTCCTATCATTTTTTGCAATCTTCTTTTGATTCCAATTACGCTTTTTCTATACTATTCTGGCAGTCATGTATCTTATTTGATAGAGTTTCTGTTAGTGTATGTCTCATATCTGGCAGCGAGAGTTAGTTAGTCATTACAGTTGTATTATATATTAAGAATTATGTCAACCAAATGATGATCATTTGGTTATGACTGTGAAAATACCATCTTATCTCGTAAACACTCTTATACACTTATGATCATAGCTCGATTGAAACCAGGTTAGTTACTTATCTTTTTCAAATGTTTGAATTGCTCCTTATTGTCTCCACTACCACAGAGTAACCAGGGATAGATATTATAACTGTTTAACTATATTATTTCATTTGCATAACAAAGATGATGCAGTTTAACATCCCGCTCTGAATTTTATATAAGAAACTATTAAATAAATAAAGAATTAAGTACAATTATTACGGTTAGGCGCACATAACACTTTATTTACGGGATTGACAGCTATATAACGCTCGTTCAAGTAAGTCGGCTCGCGGCGGATGTGTTAGCGCAAAGAAAGGGTCATACTAACATTATATATATATATATAATATATATAATATATATAATATATATATATAATATATATATATATATAATGTTAGTATGACCCTTTCTTTTTATTACTTAAATGTCTTTCATTATATAGGTAGATACTATACAACTACTGCGACTATACAACCCGATATACGTTGTTCTTTCAATAGAAAAAAAAGTATTTTACGTAAGAATTAAAGAGTAATGCAGTCAAAAGCCATCGGAAATGCGTGTTATCATTATTTGCATTTTAAAAATGAAAACAAGATAGTTACCGTTTAGAGATAGGATAGACATATGCCATCAACTTTTCTGTAGATCTATAGAAGATAAAATACCACCAAACATTATTTTGTTATATATCAAAGTACTTAGACAGTGTTTTCATTTAAGCAACCAGACGGCTTATTTCTTTCCGACACCTCTAACAAATATCGTAAAACTAAATAATTTATATATCTACTAAAGCCTGCCTGGAAAACCACGCTATCAATTGGTGAAAACAGCATAAAAACCGTTGCAGTAGTTTTCAAATTTATCGCGAACAGACAGACGCGGCAAAAGACTTTGTTTTATAATTTTTTTTTAAAGAATAGGAGGAGAATCGATCGTACGAGTCACCCGGTTTTAAGTGATCACCGCCGCCCACGTTCTCTTGCAACACCAGAGGAATCACAGTAGTTTTGCCTGACTTTAAGTACGGAAGTTGTACGCGCTTTTTTTAAGGTGCCTAATATGCCTAATATAATATGTATCTAGAGATCTAAACATCCGATTGTGCTGTTGTATGTAATATATATATTAATCATGTATTGTTTTGACTCTTTAGGTAACGGAAGGAGGAGTAACGCGGAACATAGCTCGAGCGATGGAGGTGCTCCACGCCAGCGCGCCTGGAGCCAAGGTCCGGGTGATGAGGGCAGCATACCACTCGTCCGCCGGTCCTGGAGCGCCCAGCTCTACTTTTATGCTTCACTCGAGTAGACAGGTACTACACATAAATAAAATTAAACTGTCTGTTTGTCATCAAAATTATTGCTTCTTATTACTTACCTTAGATAATTTATATATCTAGATCTTTCGTCTCTTGCTATTAGATAACGATGGAAACAGGTCGAGTTTAATGCTTTAGTGTGCGTAACAAGCTACGTCTTACACTCGTGATTTGTATGACACTTTGTGTTAGATAAAAATACCAATTTAAAATCAATATAATATTTTGTATCAAGAATTATATCTGAAAGGCCAACATCTGAGGGTTTGTGTAATTAATCCCAGAAGTGAGCTTCTGGGATTAATTACACAAATTAAATTTGAAAACAAAATTAATGAACATGCGGGACATTATAGGTTATGTATGTATTTATATTAAATTATTATTGACTTTACAGGTTTTATCATCTGGCTACAACTTCTCTGAGCCCTTGTCGTTACCATCAAAACCTTTGGAAGTTTCATCTGCACCACTGGAATCATCTCCAGAAGTTGACAACGAGAGAATTAAGTACAAAGTAACAGAACCAGACGACTTAGACATTTCGGAGCCTTCTAAATGGAGGGGTTCCACTGGAACAACTTCTATAAGATTACCGAGCGAAGAATCCTCGTCAACCACAGAAAATATGAGCATAATTGATCTTGATTCACGGAATAGCAGTCGAAATACAAACTCTAGGCATAATCAAGAACAAAGCGACAGTTCTCCCAGTAACGCAGATACACGAAGCCATATTTCATCGTTACTCGATGCTCCTGTATCTCTCAGTACCTTAAAATATACTTCACTGTTATACGGCAGTGACGAATGGAACAACAGACGAAAAAGTTACAGCTTCGAAGATACAAGTCCATTAAATAAAAGTAATATTCGTTATAATAATTCCAATTTGTTGGACTCATCCACTGACAGCGGTATTTGTAAATCAACTGAAATTATAAGCGACCACAATATGAACACAGACAATACGACGAAGCGACGCGAAAGTAAAGAAAGGTTATCCGATTTGCCAGAAGAGTCATTTCAGGATTGGTTGAATAAAAACAGAAAAGCTTCGCTGAAAACAACACGTACTAGTCCGTTACATGAGTTTCGAACACCTGATAATTTAACAAATGAAAGTAATGTTTCCGTTCAGTCGAAAGGGAAAATGACTATAACACTGCCAGTTATGATCGAAAGTGATGACTCAAATACGAAGCCTATATTAAACGATGATAATGGTGATAGAAGAACTAAGAAGGTTGAATTCTGTAAAACTGAGCTACATTTTGCAGCAGAATCTGGAACGGTGAACATTATTGCCACCGACGAAAAGCCTCCTCCTTCATATGACTTCAGGAAAAAACGGAGTGCGTTTGTTCCCTTGAATAATGTTACTGATAAACATATAACACTATTTGGTGATAAACACAAAGTACTAGAACCAAGATTTGTTACCGAAAAGAATGAGCACGACGTTCATGATAGCGACGAGAATACAGCAGCTACAAAAAGTATTCTCAAGAATAAAATACCTAAACCCAAACCATATCTTTTAGGAGAAAATATGGAACTTGGGAGCATAAGCGGTTTTCTGGACAATTACACAGTTAACAGTGCAAGCTCAATTGCTTCTATTAATAGACTGTTAAACCCAGATAATGTTGCGAATACAAGCAGCATTAATGAAAGAAAATACAATTCTAGTTATATCAAAAATACCTCAAGGACGTTCGATACAGGTAATACTTTACTGTTTTCGTTTTCTGTAAAAATTGACAAAGCTATTTTTAAACTGTCCTTATATAGATAGACGACAATGAAAAAACAAAGAAGCTATTAGCTAACAGCCAACGTAGACTTCACACGGGTTATATAATAATTACTTATCTCAAAATAAATTGGTTTACTTAAAAGATAAAATAATAACTTCATTGTTTTTTATAAACTTCAGGTCCTGAAAAGAAAGAAGAGCCGCCTTATACCACATTTAAGTACGATTTATCGCAGAAAGGCGTAAGAAACACTATAAAATCGGATTCTTTAGATGAGACTCATGGATTAGGAAAATCGAAGAGTCGTAATCTGCGAGTGAGCGACTTGACATATTTCGGGATTGAAAGTGATGATGGTGAAAAAGTTAGTAAAAATATTAACAACGGCTTCGAACGGTTACACTCACTAGACAACTTACAAGAAGAAATATTACATTCAGTAAAGCTTGTGCAGAAAATATCCAACAGTAGTTGTAATAGCGAGGCAGATTCTGAAGATATGCAAGAATATCAAAATATTTCAAACTTTAGACCCACGCCTCCTAAACCAAAGCCTAGAACTAAATATATAGATACATTTAAAAGCGAAACTGATGCAAGAGTATTGAAGCCAATAACAGAAAAAGTGACAGATCTGCCGATAAATCACCGAAGGTCAAGATTAAAGCAAAATGAAAAAACAGGCTCGCTAAGTAATCGAAGTATATCCGAACCACCACATAAAGATATTAGCAACACAAAATCCAAAATCAGGACAGAAATTTCACCCCGCAGGTTTGTTTATTCGATTATTAGAAAACTGTTTTAAGAAAATTTTTTTTCTCAGTGGATGTTGGCTATAATCATAGCTATTTTCACCTCAGGCGAGTCAGCGCGAAACAGTGATCCAGAGACCTTTCCTTGCATTATGAATATTATTGGCATGGTATGGCCAAAATAATGCAACTACCAACCTCACTTCTTTAAGAATATTCAAATTTTAATTTATTGCAGAAACATTAACTGCAGAAACATCGTGGTTCACTCATTTCTTCTAGAGCCACTGTGGCATATCATGTGTAACCTTTCCTAAATGTTTTGGGCGATTTTGCCGTTTGTATCTCACAAGTTATTGGGATCGCTTTTCTTCTTCGGTCCTACTAGTTGCTTTATATTTTTACATATGCCAAATAATCATGCTTCATTTCGATTTTCCTTGCAATTTCGCTACTTTTGCCATTACCATATTATTCGTCTTTAAAAGCGTAAACTACACCTAGTTTTTCCCTACTGTATCCGGTGTTATTTTCTTTGGGCAAGGCTAACATTTCCACCTTGAAACAACTTTTAACCAGCTGTCATGTTTTGCATCAACTGCATGCAAGAAGGCATGCAGTTGTTGAGATTATTTTGAATTATTACATGTGGGAGTCAGTTCAACAATACCAATGTCTGTCTTTATTCGAAAGGTTCGTAATCACTTCAAATTTTAATCTTACGACTGCAGACTGCAACAACTGATTCTGATGAAGTGAAATTATTTCTAAAGTACTATTGCATAGTTAACATTTTTTGTCATAAAACATAGGACTGTAGATAAATTATTAATAAATATTATTACAATATTTCACAATACAAAATATAAACATTATTTTTCAGAAGTAAGGACACAAAGTCAGCAAACCGAAAACTATCACCCATAGTACAAGATAAACAAAAATATTCTAGTAAATCACCCACACCAACTTACGAGAATGTGTATATTAATATCGAACCACGCAAAAGCAATACAATAAAAATGAAAGAAAACAAAAGAGTGGAAGCACAGGAAATGACTAAAAATACTTCTGATATCGAAAAAGTTGTCAGAAGTCAAATGAAAGAAAAAAATAGCACGGTAAAGGAACGACGAATTGCTGTAAACGATTCGATAAAAGACACTGCACAGCACACACCCCGAAAACCAAAAAGAACTGAAAAATTGGTGACACCAGAGCTTACAATTAAGTCTGAGAGAATGTTATTGACTACTAAGGATCAGAGAAAATCATCAAGTTCTTCTTCAAGTCCGTTAAATCGCAAATCAAATGACGGAACGTTGGTACGAAAAGATAAGAAATTAACCCCTTTAAAAGGCAATGACAATAATATAAAGCTTCCGAAATCAGAAAAGCCAAAAAGTATTACCATTCCGGCAGCTCCGATAAAAGAAAGCACTTATCCATCATCTCTACGAAATAAAAGTCCGACGAAAATTAAGGGTAAAACTGATTCTGTTATCATTAATAAGATCAAAATTGAAGAACCTAAGTCTCAACGTTCTAGAAAAAGCAAATACGTCATTAATTACGATGATAAGAATGGCACCGTGACATCTGTTTGTAAAATAAAATCGAATCAAGACTCGTTAGAGAGAAAATATACACCAACACCTGTCAAACATTCTTTGACACATAATACAAAAAGTACAAACAAAAATTTCATTCGTAAGTAGTCAGTGTAAGTAAAACTATTTGAAATGCAAATAATGCTGATCTTTGAGACATATGTATAAGAAGACTATATATATAAGTTTATATGAATCAACCATCTTTCAGTTCGGAATCAAGAACAACAGTGGATTTTCAGTAAGAAAAAACATACATCAAACAGCAAAGGAAAAATGCATAGTTTGCATAAATCTTGCCAATTACTGTAGATCATTTTGCTTATGAGAACAAAAGAAACAGAGGGTAATTGTATAACTAAATCGGGTAAAATTGAAACGGGAGATGATATATGTATCTAATAATAATTAATAATGATCTCATATATAACAATGCAGCATGAAAAACGAATTTAACTTATACTAACTTTGAAACAAATAAATAATACTTGCTTTACAACTTTTATTGCATTTTAATTTACACTGTAATTAAAGGTTCCTTATCATACGTGCTCACTAATACTTGTATTTGATTATTTAATTCATTCTGAAGGTATGTTGAGAATTGTCTTAAGAATCCTCGTTCCGAGTCTGAATGATTTGTCAAAATTACAGATATTCCTCTTTGAGCAGCATCCAATATATCGTGGTGCAGCATTTCACCTACAGAATAGAAAAAAAATAGGTTTTACATTGCTTTTCAAATATCAGGACCAAGGTCAGAGTCATCCCCAAACAACAAAGCAATGCTGTAAGGGCTAAGGGCCTTGTACTTATAAGATCTTTTCAATGGTATTGAACTTACAGCTTACTGTGGAGCTTATACAAGCAATTGTAGGTAACATGTGTTCAATGTTCAACATTTTTTAAGTATTATCAAATATATTAATTCAATTATAATAAAATTAGAAATAAGTGGGTATGTTATGTTTTTAAGATGATTTCCATGTTTGGTTTTATAATAAAGTTCTTTTTCATAAATACAAAGAAATATTGACGGAGCAAATATCCAATAGGCAAAATATACTTAACTACGACTAAATAAAAATATGCACAATAACTTATACTGTGGGTACTAGCAGATACTTGAGATCAAAATGAATATGGAATCATAATAAAGGTGTACGCACACTTATCTGAGCTGAACGTGTCGATGGGAGACGAACGAAACGAATTTTAGAATTCCTCGCACACTTCTCCGCGTCTAATCGTCCGAATCTGCAAGAACTCCAGAAATCTTAAATTCGGATGCGTTCGCAGTCTATCAGTTGCGTACGACAGAGCAACGCGCGAGTACTATTTCTTCGTTGTTTAAAAAAATTAGTGATTCCAATTTAATTGAATTCTTTCAGCGCGGTCGATTCTTCTGGTGCGGATATATGTGCGAGGCCTCCATTACTACTTTATTAGTTAGGCTCGGATAAGTGTGCATTCACCTTGGCGAACACAATCACATCATAACCTCAAAACAACACTATTATTAATTTATCCAAAATGCTCCAAAAGAAGGGTAATTTCGATAAAAATTATAATCACGGTTTTACCAGTTAAATATAAGTCTGCCTCAATATCTTTCAACACTGAACTTCCTGAGCCAGCACAAAGAGCTATTCTCTGGATATTATTATCATTCATCTCCTTGTTCTTGCCGACCGCCACCCGTACATAATTTAACCCAGTCAGCGCTTTAACCTTTGATACTGCATCTGACAATGAAATGCTGGTCTCCAGTTCCAAAATTCTGCAACACGAAAAATAAACCATGACCAAATAATTACCTTAATTATTAATATAAGAATTAGTTAAATTGTTATTGAGACATTTAACGTCATCATCAGGTCCAAATATACATATAAAATTGTAGAAAACACTTCCTATATACTATTTAGAATTTTTTGTATTAATTTCACTTTCTACAAGATCACACAAAAATTCATGCAATTCCATAGAATTATGGAATGAAATAAATAAAAGCTAGGTATAATATGTGATAAGTCTTCTCGTCCCAAATAGCATAGTGTCAGAAGACGAAGGTTTCAACCAGTGTGTTGCCAGTGATGACTTACGGTCGCTAACTGTAGGCCTGATGATGAAAGCTGATGGTCGCTCAAAGGGATATATGCTCCGAGTTTCCTTTCGAGATCTAAGTAGAAATGTCACCGACAGAGCTCAGATGATTGTGAAACTGAAGTGGCAGTGGGCAGGATACATAGTCCGACGGACCGATGACCGGTGGGGCAGTAATGTCCTCTAATGGCGATTATGTACCGGAAGACGCAGTGTTGTTGGGCCCCCCCATTAAATTGAACAACAATTTATGGACGATGTGCCTTCATCTGAAGAAAACGCCGCCTCATCCATAAGCATAAAATGGTATTTTAGGATAATATACTAAATTTATGATCCTTAAGGGAGTCCAACCCGCGCCTCTTCTGATAACCCCCCACAAGATGGACTGATGATCTGGTAAAGATTGCCGGAATACGTTGGATGAGGGTAGCGCGGGATCGATCGTCATGGAGATCTTTGGGGGAGACCATTGTCACACAGTGGACGACTTCCGGCTGATATGATGATAATATCTGATAAGTATTTGATGTCTTTATATATCATACATCGTCATGGACAACCATAGTCAGTGACAAGTTGTCACTGACAACAACGTCCATGGATTACCTACACACTGTCGCATTATCTGAAGAATAACCTAAAAGATTATTTCATAATGTATCCCAAATTTTAATAAAAACAAGCTTAATCTGCTCTGAGCTGGCCCTCGTTCATAACTAAGCAATTAGTTATTCGGGCGGTTGGCTTAGATGGTTGGGCCGTATCCCGAGAGGAGCGGGTTCAAGTTTTGCATCGTCCCTAAAATTTGATATAAATTAAATTTGTATATTGCAATACCGGAAGAAATAGACATCACTTCAAAATAAGATATTGTTTTATTTATAAGGCCCAATTCAAATGTAACTATGGCGAAAGAAAGGTAAGAAATAAAAGAGAAAGAATGTGTGTGGCGAAGAGAGAGAGAAAGACAAGGGTAACCTTTCGCGGGTTTTCATTGGCTGTATATGTGTAGTACCTGCTGATGATTATTTATTACAGTTATATTTTTGTATAGTACCTACCTATATTATAAAATTTAATCTCTTACAAGAAAAAAAAAAACATTTTATGGTTAAAGATTTGGGCGCGTAATTTTCAGATGAAACGCACGTCGTCCATAATTTTTTGTAACAATTAAAGGATATAGATAAGTTCAACCAAATATAAATTATGACAGTGTGCTAATGAGACGATACTAAAACTAATAAATATCATTTTAGTAGTTTACCTGCCGGGTCCTACAGTTGGGTTTTCTTTGGGTAGAATGGGTGCACATTCGCGAACAGGAAAAGCAGAAGCCAACCAATCATTAACACCTCCTTTTACACTGTCCCAGCTTGTGTGTGGTGAATATAAAGCAATCCGATTTTCTAGCAAATTTGAAATTATGCGTTGTTTCCATGCTCTGAAAATAAATAAAATTTTACATATACGTAACTCTACCAGTGGAAGGCTCCAATGCACCGGATGCCGGTTAGATTATGGGAACCACAACGGCGCCTATTTCTGCTGTGAAGCAGTAATGTGTAAGCATTATTGTGTTTCGGTCTGAAGGGCGACGTAGCTAGTGAAATTACTGGGCAAATGAGACTTGACATTGACTTGACGAGCGTAGTTGTAGTGCCACTAAGAATTTTTAGATTTTTGAATAATCCCGAGCGGCACTGAATTGTAATGTTGGCGTATCAATTACCATCAGCTGAACATCCCGCTCATCTCGTCTCTTATTTTCATAAAAAAAAACTAATCATAATTATAGTTAAATGAGTAAGTAATTGGAATTACAATGAAATATAAGTAAGAGGTTAATTTAATTTTACGATGTTCATAATATTTGTTTGTTTTATAATAACAGCCATGGGACTCACTTGTTTGTTGGTGATCACTCCATCTCTTTTATCTGTTAATATCTAATAAGTACTTATACGACTTCATAGGTAGCATGAAGGCTAAGTTTTTCCCTCTCATCCTATAATATTCAAATGAAAGTTATTAAGATAGGTTGTCTTCACAGAGAAAAAGGCCCGCAAATACCAGCCTTCCTAATCAAACTACTTGCCAACAGATTTTTCAATGATATAAAGATATACCAATTTCAGATACCACGGCAGGTCATGGAAATACAAGTGCTATTTGTCAATATAAATAAATTCTTTTTTAAAGGAGTATGGGGATATTTGAGCGTAACCCCTTTTTTTTAAAAAAGGTATCACCTTTTTTGGGCAAATGGGCAAGAGGCTCATATGATGGGAAGGCAACCAAACATGGACATCCACAAGAGCAGGACTTAAATGTGTTGCCAGCCTTTAAGTTGGGAGTATGCTCTTAAATCCCTAAGTCTTATGGGTAGTTTTCCAATTACAAAGCATAATTCGACTCAGTGAGCACAATGCCGATGTTTGCTGATGCTTAATTGGAACATGAATTAGTTTTCGAATGCACCAACAGAGTGCGGTAAGATCAGTGTTGGAAAAAAAATTAGGAAAATGTACCTAATGTTTGTACCTTCAAACATACCTACTTATATTTATTTTTTTAACACAGTCTGAATTAACTTTTATTATTTCCAAAAACTATGACGAAACGAAAGCTTATTAAAAGACTGCCATATTTTGCTATACTATTTCATTGTTATGTATATTTTTTGTATTACTAAATAATCCATTTGTTATAATGTAATTCAAAAACTTACTGCTGAGTAATTGCTTTTAATGGTGCAAATATGGGAGGGTGGTAGGATATTATCATTGCACAACCAAGAGTATTTGCTTCACTAACAACATCTTCTGTTAGATCATTTGTAAGTAGCAGTTTGCTAATGGGTCTGAAATAAGAGAGAAGACATGAACAACTTTTCTTATAATAATAATAAGAATATTTAATAATCTAGGTTAATCTAGGTTATATAAAATCTAGGTAGTGTTCAGCTGATTGCCAATTGGCATATGCCTCCTCCAACCTTTGCCACTCTCTTTTATCTTCCGCGACCTGGCTCCATGTCACTCCTGTAAATTTTGGCCAGGTATCATCCTCCCATCTTTGGCGGGGTTTCTCCTCTTTCTTATTAAGTACTAAACCTTTTATAATAATCTTCAAGGTCTATCCTAACCCACCACATATTACATATATGTATTTGACACTTATAAGTTCATCAATACTCTTGTGATTGCTCTGGTATTACGAGAGTATAGAGATAACATACCATATGTGTGGTTGTATGTCCTTCTTTTCCATAATAACAGTAATAGTAATCAGATAGACACATAAATTATCTTCACTGTTAAATTGGGATACTGCATTTCAAGTAAGGTAGCTAAATATTAAAAATCAAATTTCTATATTTACTATTAAAATATGTACAAAATTAGTTATCTAGTTATATTATAGCAATTTACAATTAATCCTTATATGTAGGTCTCAGAAACATAATCTTATAAACCTATCTATGTTTTGGGGTAAAACTTTAGCATACTTATAACTATAATGGTTTGTAGAGGAAATCCAGGAAACTGGGAAAACCTGGCTATTTGTTATCACTTAACCTAACTTAAAAACTAATGACTAGAACTTAAAACTAAAGTAAATAAATACATAGATACATATATATACATGTAATAATATATAAACATATTAAAAACAAACTATTTAATGTGGCACTCATTAGTACAATAATATAAGAACTAATAAATAACAATTACCTTGGTGTGTAAGGCTCAACCAAAAGTCCAGTGTTATCCCAACTTTCTGATAATGATTTCGGAGCAAACTTTTCCAGGACCATCAAGACATCACTTAGTTTAACAGATGACATTTTGTCCCCCTCTAATACTTTCGTGTTTATGGTTGTAAAGTATTTATAAATATTAATTCCTTTTCTTGATGCCTTACTTCCTAATTTAAATAACATTACATTAAAACTGAAACAGATTTTAAAAATTTACTGTTTATTTCGAAAGTACCTACACATAATCAAGTGTAGATTACCAATTTCAAATTTTGTTTAAATTATTTTATATACTTTATCAGTTGAAGAGTATTTGCAGGGTGGAGAATTGGATTTAGGGACATTTAAAATAAAATCACTGTTAATATTAATATTTTCAGATAATATATTCAATATTGTATTATAATATTAAGATACATAACGAAAATATTAAGTACTAAAACTATAAAACCATTAAGATTACAAAATACAAAAACACTTTTTAAAATTGGGAAAGTGTGAACTTGGAATTAATGATAATAATTTATTACTTAAGACTATTCCTCTGAAAACTTCCAAATTTTAATTTCACCATCGTCACTACAAGATATCAATTCATTATTGCCTGTTGGATTCCATTTAACACAATTAACATCTTGCGAGTGTGCATTATATTTTTTGCACACTAAGTCAAACGTGGGAGCATCAGGGTTAGAATCATCAGTTTCTTTAAAGATTCTAATAATGTCATCCCCTGAAGCTGTTGCTATGAGTCCAGTCGAATGACACCAAGCTACATCATAGACACATCTAGAGTGATAGCCAGATAATGTACATATACACTTCCAGACAGAGTCACCCTCGGGAACCATAACTCCCACATCATTATTTGGTTTATATTCTTTCCATATCTTAACAGTATTATCTGCACTGCAAGTAGCTAGTCTCTCGCCTGTCTTATCAAATGCTAAGCTCCACACTGTGGATTCATGTGACTCCAATGTTGCAACACAACTCCAATCACTTTCAACTTGATCCTCTTTATAAACTTTCACCGTATTGTCATAAGATGCAGATGCAAGTATTTCCGCAGAGGGGTGCCAGGCCACCTACAATTAAGAAATCACTTTATTCTTGCTAACAACACTCACACAACATAACATGACAAATACACACTTTTTTCACATCCTGGTTATGCGCATTGAGTACAGCTTCACACACATATTCATCATCACCAGCCACCTCCCAAATCCACACTGACTTGTCTCTACCACAAGTTGCCAATAACTGGCCAGACGGAGACCAAGCAACACTTTTCACCTCATTTTCATGGCCTTCTAGTGTTGCATTGCACTCAAACTGACCTATTGAAACAGTGTTTATTTCAATTGAGCAAATTCATATTTTAATATAGAATTGAAATAAGTGTCTACTGCTATACACACCATTTTTCTTATCCCAAATAGCTGTGGTACCATCAAAACTAGCTGATGCTAGAAAGTTACCACATGGTGACCAAGCAACTTCTCTTATTGTTCTTTGATGACCATCTACAAGCATTGTTTTAACAGACCATGCTTGTCCTTCCTTACTGAACAGTTTTATTATTTTGTCTTCGCCACAGGATGCAAATATTTTACCCATTGGATGCCATGATACATTCCAAGCTATACCTTTATGACCACTTAGTGTTTGTAATAAGTCCAGTTTTGATGTCATGTTTTAAGTTCTGATGTTTGTTTTTGTATAGTTAATTATTAATGCTTTTATTTATTACTTTAAAAGAGAAATGCAGTACAATAACATAACCTTATCATACCTGATATATTATGTAGCGTTAGTACTTGTCTGATAATTGAGACTGATTTTTGTCATGTATTACCTATTATATAAAAAAACTTGGATTTTTTAAAATTCTGAAATAAGTAGGTAATAATAATAACGATTATGTTTTTAATTTATATGTTAGGTAACTTAAAGAAATACTTAATTAGTAAATATAGTACAGTACCTACCAATAAGGCTACAATTCAAAAGAAAACAACAATTTGTTCTGATTAAATTACAATTTTCAAGGGGAAAATAATTTTATTTAATTTTTCTATTACAATCAATACAATAAAATAAAGTAATCAATGTCGATTCACGATTGTCGACATTGACATTTGATTAGTGAGTACTGAGTAGTAACTTGTTAGATAATGACTACCTACCTATAAACTATCTCTCTATAAAAAGTTTAATTTATGTGTATTATCTATGTCTAAATCTATCTATTATATTCTATATATATATATATATAAAAAAGAGAATGTATGTTTGTATGTTCCCTAATAACTCCTAAACCACTGATGAAACTACCACCATGCTAAGTTTATCCTAGATGGTTTATGGCTACTAATTTTTTATTACTTAATATATTTCCTTTTAAAATTCGCCCAGCGAAGCAGGCGGGATCGGCTAGTAATATATAAATATGACTACTGTCATTTGTCAACCTGTGTAACAAATGACAACGTCTGTAAAGCTAGAATGGTCAAGTCGGCAGAATCACTCGTTTTATATCTCAAAATTTAGTGCTCATTTAGTGCTGATAACAGATATTTGGTGCTGTGATAGGGGGACTAAAAATAAGAACACTGCTAACTTTTCATTCAGCTAGTAGTGTACCATTCGTGACTAGAAAGGTCAAGTCGGCAGAATCACTCGTTTTATATCTCAAAATTTAGTGCTCATTTAGAGCTAATTTAGCGCTGATAACAGATATTTGGTGCTGTGATAGGGGGACTAAAAATGAGAATACTGCTAACTTTTCATTAAGCTAGCAGTGTACCATTTGTGACCGCGTTATGATACAGTTGGAGCGAGAGGCACATCAGCTAATAATTTAGTGCTCAATTAGTGCTGCCTGTACAAGCAAACAGATTTTTCAAAAAAAATTTTTTTCAGTTTTTAAGTATAGATAACTGCTGACATACCGATACGAGCAATCATAGAGCTGAAAGATGACTTTAAAATCGGTATTGGTGAAATAGAAAAGAGTTACTAATTAGTGATCAATTAATGCTACCGGTAAACTCAGATTTTTTTTTAGAAAAATCATTTTTCAACTGCCCGATAAAAAAATCGAAGATTTTCAATAATCGAAAAGTTATGGGTATTATTCTGTATTGCAAATATCGAGTTTTCATCAGATCTCAACGTTATAAAGTCACAGAAAACTACCCTGACTCCCCTCGCGATGTAGCCGCTGTGTGTGTGTGTGTTAAAAGATTTTTTTATTTTTTTTTTCAAAGCAACTACTGCTAATATAACGACGCCAGCAGTCTTAAGAGTGAGAAGAAAAGTATAGAACGGAAACTAATGGAATTAAAAGAAGTCCTCATTTAGTGCTCAATTAGTGCAGTATAATCAATTTTTAACATAGTTTAATTACATTTCGCAGAAATATTTTCAATTCGACTGTTACTGACTACTCAGAAATCCTTTGCTATACTACCAGTATAATAAATAAAATTTTTTTCAAATCAGCTACTGCTAGTATAACGACGCTAGCAGCCTTAAGAGCTAGAGAGAGACTTTGAAACGGAAACTAATGGAATTGAAAGACGTCACTATTTAATGCTGAATTAGTGCTGTCGTTATAGTTAAGGAGTTTTGAACAATTATTTTTTTTTTACTTTTTCTTCAAAGCAATTACTGCTAGTGGTTTTTTTTTTTATATTTTTTAGGTATTTAAAAAAAAATTAAAAAAAATGTATTAGTGCTGTCCTGTAGTTTTCTTCTCACTCTTAAGACTGCTGGCGTCGTTATATTAGCAGTAGTTGCTTTGAAAAAAAAAAAACACACACACACAGTGGCTACATCGCGAGGGGAGTCAGGGTAGTTTTCTGTGACCTTATAACGTTGAGATCTGATGAAAACTCGACATTTGAAATACAGAATAATACCCATAACTTTTCGATTATTGAAAATCTTCGATTTTTTTATCGAAAAATCATTTTTCGATAAAAAAATCGACTCCCCTCGCGATGTAGCCACTGTGTGTGTGTTTTTTTTTTCAAAGCAACTACTGCTAATATAACAACGCCAGCAGTCTTAAGAGTGAGAAGAAAACTACAGGACAGCACTAATACATTTTTTTTAATTTTTTTTTAAATCACCTACAGCTAATATAACGACGCCAGCAGTCTTGAAACCTAGAAGATGACTCTAAAACGGAAACTAATGGAATTAAAAGACGTTACCATTTAGTGCTCAATTAGTGGTGTCAGTACAGCAAAATATTTTTGAAAAATACATTTTTTTTATTTTTTTTTCAAAGCAACTACTGCTAGGATAACGGCTCCAGCAGTCTCAAGAGCGAGGAGAAGACTCTAATCGGAAACTCATAGATTTAAAAGACGTCAACATCTAGTGCTCAATTAGTGCTGCCAGTAGAACAAAGGATTTTTGAAAAATAAATTCCTTTTCATTTTTTTTCAAAGCAACTACTGCTAATTTACCAACGCCACCAGTCTTGAGAGCTAGAAGAAGACTTTAAAACGGAAACTTATGGAATTAAAAGACGTCACTATTTATTGTTGAATGAGTGCTGCCTGTACAGCAAAGTATTTTTAAAAAATAAATTGTTTTTATATTTTTTTTCAAAGCAACTACTGCTAATATAACAACGTCAGCAGTCTTAAAAGCTAGAAGGAGACTCAAAAACGGTAACTCATGGAATTGAAAGACGTCACTATTTATTGCTCAATTAGTGCAGTATAATCAATTTTTAACATAGTTTAATTACATTTCGCAGAAATATTTTCAGTTCGACTGTCATAATAAATTTGTTAGCGTTTAGTGATGAAGAACATTATGGAGGCCACACAAATATTAGTGTAAAAGGATTAGTTATTACGTTTAAATATGTAATTATTGACATATATAGTCTTCTTTTCGCTCTTTAGACTGTTGGCGTCGTTATACAAGCAGTAGTTAATTTGAAAAAACACCAAAAATAAATTTAATTTTCAAAACTCCTTTACTACAATGACAGCACTAATTCAGCGCTAAATAGTGACGTCTTTCAATTCCATTAATTTCCGTTTTAAAGTCTCCTTCTAGCTCTTAAGGTTGCTAGCGTCGTTATACTAGGAGAAGTTGAATTGAAAAAAAAAATTAAATCTTTTGCTGTACTGACACCACTAATTGAGCACTAAATGGTGACGTCATTTAATTACAATTGGTTTCCGTTTTCGAGTCTTCTTCTAGCTCTCAAAACTGCTGGCGTCGTTATACTAGCAGTAATTGCTTTGAAAAAAAAAATAAAAACTTTTGCTGTACTGACAGCACTAATTGAGCACTAAATGGTGACGTCATTTAATTCTATAAGTTTCCGCTTTCGAGTCTTTTTCTTGCTCTTGAGACTGCTGGAGTCGTTACACTAGCAGTAATTGCTTTGAAAAAAAATTAAAAAAAAATTATTGTCAAAACTCCTTTACTACAACGACAGCACTAATTCAGCGTTTTCTGTGACCTTATAACGTTGAGATCTGATGAAAACTCGATATTTGAAATACAGAATAATACCCATAACTTTCCGATTATTGAAAATCTTCGATTTTTTTAGCGGGCAGTTGAAAAAGATTTTTCTAAAAATTTTTCTGGGTTTACCGGTAGCATTAATTGAGCACTAATTAGTAACTCTTTTCAATGTCACCAATACCGATTTTAAAGTCATCTTTCAGCTCTATGATTGCTCGTATCGGTATGTCAGCAGTTATCTATACTTTTTTTTTTTTTGAAAAATCTGTTTGCTTGTACAGGCAGCACTAATTGAGCACTAAATTATTAGCTGATGTGCCTCTCGCTCCAACTGTATCATAACGCGGTCACAAATGGTACACTGCTAGCTTAATGAAAAGTTAGCAGTGTTCTTATTTTTAGTCCCCCTATCACAGCACCAAATATCTGTTATCAGCACTAAAATAGCACTAAATAAGCACTAAATTTTGAGATATAAAACAAGTAATTCTGCTGACTTGACCTTTCTAGTCACGAATGGTACACTGCTAGCTTAATGAAAAGTTAGCAGTGTTCTTATTTTTAGTCCCCCTATCACAGCACCAAGTATCTGTTATCAGCACTAAATTAGCACTAAATGAGCACTAAATTTTGAGATATAAAACGAGTGATTCTGCCGACTTGACCTTTCTAGCCACGAATGGTACACTGCTAGCTTAATGAAAAGTTAGCAGTGTTCTTATTTTTAGTCCCCCTATCACAGCACCAAGTATCTGTTATCAGCACTAAATTAGCACTAAATGAGCACTAAATTTTCAGATATAAAACGAGTGATTCTGCCGACTTGACCTTTCTAGCTTTACAGACGTCAAATGACATCTGAGCAGCTGGAACCATAGAATGCTGGAACTATCTGCAATGACATCTAAATAGTCACAGATTATGATTAACTGTTTGTACAGTATGATAACACTCGAAAATTAACATATTATTTTTTTACATTATTTTTATTATTCTATTCTTATCATCTGTTAATTAATCTCGTTTAGTCTTGCTGTTCATCTATAAGTGCTGTTTTATTTAAGGGTATTGATAATAATATGTTATATCTCTATTGTATAGCAGAAGCTTGTATAAAGGTAGGTATATAAAGGCTAAGAGGCGTGACAATATGAAACATATTTCTTTTCAAATCTCCGAAAGTCTTTGACAGGGGTCAATTTTTAAATTCTGAAAGTGGTGAGCTTAGATAAAGATTGGTCTCCACTGCGCTCCATTTAGATACCGCAATACCTAAGAACAAAAGCTTTGTTTATTACGGCAACTATTAGATGTTTGTGTGCGTGGCATCTTGACTCTCCATGGCATCTTTCAAATATTTGTAACCTACGCTTTTGAAGTTGAGCAAGTTATCAACTGTAAAACATGCAGAGTTGTGGTTAACGGTTTCACATCTGCATCTTTTGAGGCGACGACGTCTGGTGTTCCACAGGGATCTCATATAGGCCCTTCTCTTCTTTTTTAGGATTCTCTTTAATATTTTCATAAGCGACATTGGTGAATGTTTTTTGAATTCAACATATTATTTATTTGCTAACGATTTGAAATTTTTAGACCTATAAAATCTCCTCAAGATTCTATTTTAGTACAAGAATATTTAAACAGATTCGTAGACTGGTGTAATTATAATAGAGTCACTCTAAATACCTCAATATTGTGGTGATGAAGTTCTCACGAAAAAAAATCAATTTAAATTCTTTGTATAAAATCAATGGGACGGTATTAACTCAAGTGGACTTTATTCGCGATTTTGGCGTAACATTAGACAGAGAACTGAAATTTAATATACACATCGATACCATCGCTAACAAAGCATTAAAACATTAGGTTTTGTCATTAGAAATTGCAAAGAATTTAATTATTTTCAAGCGAAAATAACGATTTATAATGCATTTGTTCGCAGTATTAAGATACTAAGTGTATTGTTCTGTGGTATGGAGTCCTCACTACCAAATATATAATAGTAGAGTAGAAAAAATCCAAAAACGTTTTATATGGCATCTTTCTTATCAAACCAATCTATGCAATCTATTTGAAAACTACTCAGAACGTTTGCGATATTTTAAGATGCACACACAGGAGTAATATATTGGATTGTCTCTTTTTATATAAAATTGTTAACAGTGGAATTGACTGCCCTGAAATTCTCTCGTTTATTAATGTATCCGCTCCATGAGACTCCCGGGAATCAGCAAACACGATACATTTTCAACAAATACTGCAAAGTCTAACCTAACTAGGTCACTTTCTTACTCTTAACAGAATTGTTCGCACTTATGACTTACGCCTTCCGAAAGTTGATCGAAGTATAGACATTTTTCATGATAAGCTCTCTGCTTTTCGGTATAAACTTTGGAAATCGATATGTTGCTAGACAGGAATATAATTTGCTGCCCAAAAAAAATTATTCATTAAATATAATATTTTAGTTCTGCTGTATTTAAGTAAAATAAGTTTTGTTATCTTATTATATAATTGTATTATATTGTATCTTAGTATTAGTTCTTATGTTATTAAAATTCAAAAATTATGTATGTTTTACTTGCATGTGGTCGTCGCTTGTAACTGCAATAACACTTAGACATAGACTTATTTAGAATTATATTTAATGTAATTAGTTAGTGATTATTGTGTTGGCGATGCTAATAAATAAATAAATAAATAAACTAGATCCTGTAGATGGAGGCCACAACCCGAGAGTTGAATAAAAATATACCAAGATTTACGTATCATGTGACAAAAAGGACGGTTGGCTTAGATGGTTTTTAAAGGTGCTGGGTCGTAACCCGAGAGGCGCCGATTCCAATCCTGCATCGTCCATTAAATAATTTGTATATTTAATCCCAGAAGTAAGGGATGAAGCCACAACATGAGAGTTAAACAAGACATACAAGATTTATCAACGATACGTCACTCGAACTGACTCACTAAGCCAGTTTAAGAGCACTCGCTCGGAACTTGGTCGCAGGTTCGAGTCCGGCATCGTTCATAAATTTTGTTTCCAAATTTAAACAACAAAAAATTACAAATTGTTTATTGAAATGATTGTTATATATGTATTATAATTATTGTAGAAATAAAAAGAAAATGATTGCAAATAGAAACATTTATTAGTCATTATTAGAATAAAAATTGCAAAAAAATTGCATAATACCAAACCCCGAAATAATACCAGAGTAATATGCAAACATTGAAGCTCCATATACATAATATTATGTAGGCATATTTAGTGAGTCGTAGGTGATTGTGATCTTCGCTCAGGTGAAGCAGATGGGGATGAACAACGCTGGCCATGCAAAGAAGCAAGTGTATTTCCATGTCCACAACCATGCCCGTGATCATGACAGGGACTCGTCGTATCCAATCTACAGAAAAAATAAAAACCATTAAATACAAACACTAAAAAGAATAAAAATAATGGACTGATGAAAAAATGGTAATTTAAAAATCTAAAAAACCCGACTGCGTTGCTGTTTAATTTGGAAATGAAAAAGAAATAGAGGCTTTGTGAAATTGAGTGAATTGAGAGTACGTCCCTATATTAAATTGCAGAGTACTCCAATTTACCGAAAAAAAAAAATTTTTTATCGGGTATGATGACTTTCTTGTTTAAAAGTTTTTCATTTACAAATTACACGGAAGCGTTGTTAAGTAACCATTTTTTATTCTATTTATTTTTTTGTTTTATTATTACTCATATGTATTTAAGTTTTAGCAACTTATACTGTTACCGCCTTCACCGCGTCGCAGTACCTACATAATACATATCCCAGCTTATATTTTTAATTTGAACAATCTAAACAATTTGTTAACCATATTGTCTAATTCTCATTATTTGTAATGTAATGATAATAAATTACATGTAATGATAATAATATATTATCTAATAAAATACAGATAATAGACATTAATAATATAATTAATTATAAAAAATGTAAGGTTTTGATATCTGATAGGTTACACCTATCAAATTTCTATAAAAGACAAATAGCAAAATCGCTATCATATTATTTATACTATAACACAGCCAACTATTTGGCAACCCCTGCTTCTTTTGCGCAGTCTAGTTGTAAGTCGATAAGCACAGCTTCTATTGATGCACCAAAACATCCAAGGATTATTAGGTAAAGAATTTGAACTGGAGTTATTTTTGAATCATGAAGATATACATATTTTATATTTAACAGAGCACTGGCTCAGAAAATATGAGCTCATCTTTAACTTCAGTGGTCATCAGGTGGCAAGTGCGTTTAGCAGAGAAAAAGCTACACATGGCGGCTCTCTTATTCTTGTAAGAAAATAATTTAAATTCAAAGAACTAGAAGATATTGTGGGCCTCTCTGTTGAACGTACAATTGAAATAGCCGGTGCAGAGCTCGAGCGTGCCATTGTTGTTAGTACATACAGACCCCCAGATGCAGTATATGAATTATTTGAAAGTGTATTGGAGGAGGTTTTATTAAAATTATCTGAGTCTAAGAAGTATATCATGATATGTGGTGATTTTAATATTAATTTATTAGAAAAATCCTCAACCAGTATTAGATTCAGATCTTTATTCAATTGATTCATATGATTTTACCAATATTTTCTTAGAGCCTACTAGAGTAACTGGCACCTCCAAAAGCTGTATTGATAAAATATTTACCAATTATAAACCCATTTCTCAGGCAATAATTAACAAACTGAGTTCAGACCACTTTGGTCAGTTAGCCTCTTTTAATATTGAGGTCAATAAATTAGTAAAATTAAAAAGTTTACGTTTGTTCCTGTGAATAATAGGCGAATGGAGAAATATAGAGGCAATGTGTCAGTTAAACTCTCAAATTTGCATTTATTCAAAAATAATATTAATCCAAATGAAATGTATGATATGTTATTTAAAATAGTTAAAACAGAGTTTGCTTCTATATATACTTCTAAGACAGTCAAATCGGGTGGTCTCCTATCATTTAATGATTGGACAACAGCTGGCATTCATACGAGCAGTCAAAGGCTATATGAACTGTATAGTGAGAGATCATTGTATAATCATGATACATCTTTTCTCGAGTATGTTAAAAAATACTCTAAATTATTTAAAAGTGTTTGTTCTATTGCAAAGTCTATGCTATCAGACAAATAATTAAAAATGCACCAAATAAAATAAAGATGACTTGGAATGTTATTAACTGGGAATCTGGAAGATTGAAAGACCGCAACATTGAATATAATCTGTCAATAAACAATACAATAATGAGATTGAACTCAGCAGGAAGTTGCTACTGCTTTTGAGAAATTTTTTTCTGAGATTCCAGTTTCTATCACAAACACTCTTGTCTCCTCCACCAGTGTTGCTGAGTCACTTCTTCTGGAAAATGTTATAGGATGTCAACAAAGTTTCAATTTTAGTTTTGTTAGCCCTGGAGAAATAATTAAAACTTTTAAATCTCTAGACATGAAAAAAACTGCTGATATATGGGGCATTTCTGTTAAAATAATAAGTTCAATAATTGATGTCATAGCACCATATCTTGCAATAGTATTTAATAATTGTATTAATCGTGGCGTGTTTCCTGACCTTCTGAAACATAGTAAAATTACACCAATATTTAAGTCGGGATGCTCTTCTGACCCGAACAACTATCGTCCTGTGTCGGTTTTGCCGACCCTTAGTAAAATTTTTGAAAAAATAATTTTAAGCCAAATGCTTACTTACTTTAACTCTCATAAGTTACTTCATTTGAAACAATTTGGCTTTACTAGGGGACGTTCAACAACGGATGCAGGTGTTGAGCTGATCAAGAATATTTTTGATGCCTGAGAGGAATCGCAGAATGCACTTGGCATCTTTTGTGATTTATCTAAGGCTTTTGATTGTGTTCAACATTCAACGCTGGTCAGGAAGCTATGTCACTATGGCAATAAGGGAACTGCGTGCGATCTTCTGATTTCATATCTAAACAATAGAATTCAGAAGGTCGACGTGACTGGCAGGAGATCTCCTGGGACTCCTCTCAGTATGGGGGTATTACCTACAAGGGTCTATTCTCGGACCGTTCCTCTTCCTTATCTATATAAATGTTCTTCCTAATCTTATAGAGAAAAAACATAAGGTAGTATTGTTTGCGGTCGACACTTCACTGATTTTCAAAGTGAAAAGAAACCAAGCTATGTATAACGAAGTGAACGATATTCTATCTGACATCGTGTACTGATTTAGCGCTAATAATCTATTGTTAAATAGCAAGAAAACGAAATATATAAAATTTACAGTACCAAATGTCAAAAATGTTGATGCAAGTGTTTTGTTAAACGGAGGAATCTGCTACATTTCTTGGCATTACTCTGGATTCCAAATTACAATTGGGCCCCCATATTGAAGGATTGGCGAACAGACTTAGTTCTGCAGCATACGCGGTTAAAAAGATTAGACAATTAACTGACGGCAGATACGGCGCGACTTGTATACTTTAGTAACTTCCATAGCATAATGTCCTATGGTATATTGCTGTGGGGCAGCGCTACGGATATTAATATCGGTACAATATTTGTGCTGCAGAAAAGAGCTATTCGCGCTTTTTATAATCTAGTTCCTAAGGAATCATTGAGAGCCAAATTCAAAGAAATTAAAATCTTGACTGTTGCTTCTCAATATATTCTTGATAATGTAATGTATGTTCATAGGCACATAAGTGAATTTGCGAGAAACTGTCATAACCATAATGTTAACACTAGGAACAGACATAAGCTTGTAATGTCTACTACTCGGCTAAGTCGAGTTAGCAAGTCTTTTGTGGGGCGATGTATATGCTTTTACAACAGGATCCCAGAAAATGTTCAAAACAAAAGTATTACGTTATTCAAAAGAATTGTTAAAAAACGTTTGTGTGGTAAAGGTTACTATAACATAAATGACTTTCTTAATGATACCACAGATTGGGAATGGAGCGACCGCCCTCAGACTAATACATAATAAGTTTTATTGTACAATGTTTCTTTGTAAATGTTACTTTAATTGTAAAACATTTTTTTGATAAAAAGAAAAAGCCCGCTGAGTTTGTTGCGCCCATTCTTTTCAGGCCTGAGGCATTCATTTTGGAATGGGTAGTAGTTTTTTTGACTTTCAATAAGTGATGTCAAATCCTATTTTGAATAAAAATATTTGAATTTGAATTTGAATTTATGTTGTATTCTGATTCAAAATTTATACCCGATGTCACTTTCACAATTAATAATAACCTAACGACACATTAGAAGGTCAAATCCATCAAGCCTTTCAGGCTGCAGAGCGGTCCAAACAATACATGCTCTCGAAAAACTCAACCCTCCTTCTGGCGCAGTCGGGTAAAAACGTATTTGCCATGTTTGCATTCCAACTTATATCCCACTATTAAACTCTACTTAAAATAGAAATATCTCTGTTAATATTTTACATTAGCAACATATTTTTTACCTCGACGGCACGTCGTTTGAATCATGGTCTGCACTTTGTATGAAAGATCCAAGTGGCCAGCTTATCCACGACTTCCTGAAAATAAAATCATTAGGATTAAAGATTGCTTTTTTTTTTAATTCTTACCTCTTAAATTATTATACTACAGCCGAGTCTGTGCCACCGCTGAAGCATACTCACCTAAGCAGGGGCGTGCATTGTTTTTCTAGCAAGGTAGGCACTCTGGATGTAACTAGTCGTAGTTGAGCTTTGGAATAAGCAAATATTGCTTACCGTAGGTATTCAGTATCTAGCGTAAGGAAAAATTTTATGAGTAAGTGTTCAATAGAAGTTTGGTAATAAAATAACGGAATCAAATTAAACTATATGAACTTTAACACTAGTGCTATATTTATTTAGTTTCATAACGAGGTAGGCACTGCCTAATTGCCTATATGATGTGCACGCCCCTGCACTTAAGCATGATGCTTCAGGGAATGGACGCTATTGTCTGTCATGAATAAGTTATCAGCTCGTTAATTAAAGAGATACACCTGTGATATTTTCTTTATGAATAAACAAGAACGAAACTAAATTGCAACAAAGGATTGCTCCCTAGTTATATACGGTTTACTCCCCTAAAAGGTTTTCCAAGACAAACAAGCAAATTGTGAAAATAAGTTTATTGGTACTTAATTTACACTTCGTAACTTCCCCGAAAGAAATCCGAGGTTGTCTAAATCCCAATGTTTGTGCTCAAAGCATATTTATTTGAGCTATGTTTCATGCGTTCGCTGACATTAGCTCAGAGCGCCATCTATTTCCCAAGTGGTGGTACTTCTTGATATCATGGACCTCAAAAATAATTGTAAAGGAATCTAATTTAGAGAAAATAAACAACTTTTATGGTTCCTAAGTTGTTCCCGATAGTAGGCAATTCAATGGTAAGTTTATACTCTAAAGGATTATTAACCTAACCTACGAATATATATGATAACTTAATATTTCCTTTAACTTTCCTATTTATTAATATTTCCTGCACATAATAAATTTTCAAAGTTAAAGAGTTATAAAATACTAACGCTGGCGATCGACTCAGCACTGATGACCCCGGATCCGACAGTGTCCCAGGATGTGTTAGTTCAACTGGCGGCGGGAAATTGTGGTTGTATAGTTGTGGTGGTGGGTCCTTGTTTATGTTTGAGTAGTATAACTTCGGGTCGCTAACCATTCGCACGAAGTGTGAATTCCTTAAAGCCAAAACCGTTCGAGATTGACGAGTCTAAAAATATATTTTTATTAGAACACACTTACCAGTGGGAGGCACCACAACGGCGCCTATTTCTGCCGTGACGCAGTAATGTGTAAAAAATATTATGTTTCGGTCTGAAGGGTGCCGTAGCTAGTGAAATTACTGGGCAAATAAGTCTTATCTTATAACATAACATAAACATCTTATATCTCAAGGTGACGAGTGCAATTGTAGTGCAGCTCACAATTTTTGGGCTTTTCAAGAATCCTGAGCGGCACTGCATTGTAATGGGCAGGGCTTATCAATTACCATCAGCTAAACGTGCTGCTCTTCTCGTCCTATATTTTCATAAAAATTGGAATATTTACATCTAACGAACATTAAATATAGAAATTGAACTTGAATAATGCGGGATTACAACCCTCAAATTTATACCTCCTGCACTCTATAAAAAATTTATGTCGCTAGCCTAACCATAAATATTGTTACAACAACATTTGCTACTGTAGAGAGTAGAGAGAGAGTGTTAGTTTATGCATTTATGTAACACCATTAAAAATACGAAGCTCGTTCTACATGATCTGTATTGCAATTCATATGAAGCGTTGGCTTTATTGGGGGACATTCAACTATGGATGCAGGTTGAGCTAATCAAGAATATTTGCGATTCCTGTATATTTTTAACTGCTGGCAAGCAGTAATAATAATAATACCACAGTGTCTGAAGACGAAGATTTAAAACCAGTGTGTGTTGCCAGTGAAGACTTACGGTACGCAAACGTGGTTGCTAACTTTGGGCCTGATGAGAAAGCACGGTCGCTCAGAGGGCGATGGAGATCGCGAGAGAGAGGCTATGCTCGGAGTTTCCCAGCTAGATCGAATCAGGAAAGAGAACATCCGTATGAGAACTAAAGTCACCAACATAGCCCAAATGATTGCGAAACTGAAGTGGCAATGGGCAGGGCACATAGTTCGACAGACGACGGACGACGGCCGTTGGGGCAGTAAATTCCTCGAATGGCGACCACGCACCGGAAGACGCAGTGCTGGTAGAATCCCCACAAGATGGACCGACGATCTGGTCAAGGTTGCCGGAATACGTTGGATGAAGGCAGCGCAGGACCAATCGTCATAGAAATCTTTGGGGGAGGCGTTTGTCCAGCAGTGGACGTCTTCCGGCTGATGATGATGGTGATGATGAAGCAGGCAAAATAGAATTACCGTTCGTTCGTTTTCTGATCCTTCCAATAATTCCGATGCATGATCTTGAATTATTTCCCATGCAGTATCTGTAAAATAGTTGACAACCTTTATTTTCTATACCGTTTTTACTTAGGCTCAAAATTATTAATGGATATTTTTATCGATTATTTATTTTTGTGGGTAGGCCTTTTCAGACTTAACTTACCCATATCTTCGCGAGTTGCATGTTGACTGGCAAGACTGAAACGGATGACAAATTGTTTGCGCAGAAGCGTTGGTATCATATGGATGTGTCCAGAAGCGTTAATATTGGTGAGTAGTTTCTGGTTCAGTTCATCCACTATTGGAGGGAGATCTTCCGGGCCTCCTAGCAAACGGAAGCAAACAAGCCCAAGCTGTTGACGAATATTAACTATAAACATAATCGTTTGCAAATTTTATGTATAGGTTGACCGAAATATAGTCTTACCATAACTTTATTGCAGACTTCAAATCTCTTGTCTTTTCTGACAAGCTTTTCAAAGTATTTCGCCAGTTCGCAATGAAGTCGCACGTACTTTTGAAGACCTGATATTCCGTAGCTCCTTAACATGAACCAAAGCTTTAATGAACGAAAACGTCGACTCAGTGGAATTGACCAATGGCGGTAGTCAATTACTTTATGATCGTACATGTGCTGCAGGTATACTGGGTCCACAATTAGAGCTGATGTCAACAGATATTTATTAGTTACCCATAGCAGAGAACAATCAAAAGCTGTAAGCATCATTTTATTAGGATTGGTGTTGAAGGAGTCCGCGTATTCTACTCCTGCAAGGTGATGTTTATTCTCGGGACACAGGAAGGAGCTGCCAGCATATGCAGCGTCCACGTGTAACCAAACAGATGGAAACTTCTTCGCAACTGGACCAATCTCGGGCAGATTATCAAACGAGCAACAAGAGGTCGTTCCCAATGTTGTTGATACAAAAAATGGAAAGAATCCAGCTTCTACATCTTGTTCCATTGCCTGAAAGAATATTATTAAGTGTTCTTTATCTTACGTTATATTTCTTAAGACATTAAGATTAGGTACAGGATCTAGAAGCTTGTTATACATGTGTGCAGAACCAGAAAGGTGAAAGTGGTTGCAGATTATATTTTATGATATTTCATGGATAGATTTTCTCATTCATCTTAATTTTTTAATGTGATAAAACATATCTTACATTTCTAATCAGTAGGATACAAAAAAAAGGTTTTCAGAAAACATAACAATACAGTACTTAGTTGGTTTTACATAAATATTAGGGGTTAAAGTATGAAAATGTCGATTTGTACAAAAAAAAATTTTTTTTTTACTTTTTATCACTTAAAAACTGTCCTAATCACGAAAAAAATGGTAGACGTTTTAGCAAGGTCTGGCAAATACGGAAAGTGTTGAATGGTTTCTAATTGCAGTTCCTGTAGAGTTAAAACGGTTTCTAGTGCTGTATGAGTCTCGCGTTATTATGGAGCAATAAAGGTGAAGATCGATTCATGAGTCAAGGCTGTTTCACAGCCAGTTTTGCTATCATTGTTCGGAGTTCGGCGCAGTAGACATCTGCCATTATTGCTTGACAAGCTATAGTGAATAACACCATGCTAAGACCACCAAACAGTTACCATTACCTTTTTATTGATAAGCTTTGCTTTAGGAAACTGTTACAGTGTTTGACCTGGGGTCAGCTTCCTTCAGTTCGCTAACGGTTATCGTAAAGAATCTACTTTCCATCGCATGCCACAATTCGATCCAATATTCCTTCATTTCTGCATCGATTGAACAAGTCAACACAAGTTTCAACACGCGTTTCTTTCTGCAGATCAGTCAAACCCATTTTTCAAATTATTTCTTTATTGATTTGACTCAAATAAGTTAACATCGTTGATAAGGTAGCGTTAAATCATGCCGCTAATTGCTGGCTAGTTTAGCTAGTGGGCGGTCTTCCACGTGGTTCGTTCTTCAAATCAAAGTTTTCATCACGAAAGCGTTCAAACCAAAATCGCACGGTACGTTCACTAGAAGTTCCCTCTCCAAACGCAACATTGATATTGCAAACTGTTTCTGCCGCGTTACTTCCGCGTCGAATCTCGTATTCAAAATACTACATAGGTATCATGTTGAAAAGGTTTCACTCAAAAATTTTAAACCATGAAGGCTCTATGTGAATTGGAAGTTCCAATTTCATACTTTAACCCCTATTATTACGCTGTAAAAAAAAATTGAATGCCATGCAACGTAGACGATCATAATTTAACTGAAATTTACTGCAATTGGCAAACATGTTGGTATATTAGACTTAAGTACAAAAAATATGAAAATAAAAATCAGTAAATACCTAGGAGAATTAGATTATGAAAAAACTGAAAATATTTTGTTCCCTTGTATTTAATTTTACACACACATACACATAAACACACACACACACACATAATCTTACACACACACATGTTGTTACTTTAATTTTATTTTACTTTCTTTTAAATTTAGTATTGATAAATTTGTAGTTTTTTTAATTAAATTATTATTTTACAGTTGTATATAGTGTCTTCAAAATTTGTAATAGTAATGCCAATGATGACAACCAAGATAATGGTTTACTGTTAATCATATCTTTATTTGATCCCACGATACAGTCTCCGACTAGTGTAGTGATTCAATGGCAATCATAATTTAGTCATATTTATATATAAGCTTGTAAAATATTTAAAGTTAATGTAATTTATGTAAAAAGATAAATTTAAATAAATTATTCTTATTCTTAGTTCTTTGATGTTTACACTTCTTTTTTCTTTTCTAATTGTTACACTTTTAAACTTTAAAAAAATAAAAAACTCTCTTGATATAGATTAAAATAAGATGCAGAAAAATGAACGTAGTGTTTTAATTCTCTTTGCAGAAAACATTGTTGTTTTAAGAAACCCGTGAACCTTGATGTTTGTTACCAAGTTTATAGACAGTGTCCTTTGCTAGTTTACTTGCCTCAACTATATAAAATTATTAACACTTAATTAATTAATTTACTTAATTAATATCAGCCGGAAGACATCCACTATTGTACAAAGACCTTCCCCAAAGATCCTGCGCTGCCATCGTCCAACCTATTGTTATTAGCTATGTGGGCAATGCACATACCTCGACGGACAGTTGACCGTTGGGGCAGTAAAATCCTCAAATGGTGACCACGTACCAGAAGACGCAGTATTGGTAGACTCCCCACAAGACTTAAACTTATTAATTACAAATCCAAAATAAAATTACCTCTTTAAGGGTGATACCCCTTAAGCTGTTATTATCATCAACGGGAAGCACTCGCAACTTCACAAAAGACATCATTGCAGCCTTCTCTACGCATGAATGGGCCTCCTTCGAAGCGTACGCTACAAGCTTAGAAAGAAGTAGGCCGTCATCTGTTGTTGGGTGTTTCTTCTTCAGATATTTAATAGCTGCTGCACGAGCGGCCAACATTACAACAAAAACACAGTCGCTTGCAGAGCCCTGGACATATTAGCAAGTCATTTATTATTTCTACGTAAACTTAATAAATAAACCATATAGTGGTAGGGTTTTTAATTTATACTTTTATAATATAAAAGTTTTAAGTTTGGAATAACTTCACTGCGCGTTTATTAAAGTTTAATTAGGTAGTTACTTACCTGAATTACACCCCCACCATTGCTCTTTTTTCCTGATGAAAGAAATGCGGATGGGAGACCGATTGCTTTACCTAAAATTAATAAAAAACATTATAATAAAAGCTTCAAACCTTTGAGTTTGCCTCTTTTTATATTGAACTTGTTAAGTTAAAGAAATACCGGACATTAATGTGAATTAATAATTGACACATCTCAATCAACTGACCCGAAGCGAAAAATGGCAAAAAATAAAATCAGTGGCTTTTGTCCATTATTTTGAGGCATTGCTCACAGACCAGCACTGGCAGTGACCATAATGCAGTGCAGTAGTAATGCAGTAGCATAAGGTGGAGGTTGGACTACATAAAGTGTAATCATCCTAGCCTCTGACCGCAGCTGAGTACTCTACAAATAGCGCCATCTCTTGGCGTTGCATAGAGATGTTGTTTCCATGAGCTCCTATTAGCGTATTCATAATGGGGAGTGCATCGAAGAGCTTCTTGATGTAATGGTTATGATGACAGCATTAAAGATTCAAAGAATTGCCGTTAATTACAGGGATATTTATATGTTTATTTATATACTAGAATCTATATAATTCAGTCAATGTGATTTAATAGCAAAACAAAGATTGTCGGGTCAGCATTTACATATATTCATAATAGCATTAATAATATAATAATAATAATAGTAATATTGACACATTATTACACAATTTATCTTGCCCCAACCTAGGCATAGCATGTACTATGGGTACATGACAACGATATACTTAATACAATATACTTTTATACACATTATTATTTTATAGACATCCATGACTTGGACATCAAACGGAAATATTCATCATGTTATAAATATGTTTGCACCTACCGCGATTCGAACCCAGGACCTCTAGCTAAGTGGGCAGGTACACAAACCACTGCGCTATATGGGTCTTCAATATGCAGCCCATTTAAATGTGCACCATTGGCCTTAACAGATCGAATACTTGAAACGCTGAGGTTACTTTTTACATGAGACAATTGTTCACCGTCCTCTAAAACTGACCATAAATCAGTGGAATAAGATCGGGACTATATAACAGCAACACTTCAGCTCTGATGAAGTGCTTTATTTTCAACCACGCCTGTTGGGATCAAGTTTTATGACCTGCTAAGTCTTGCTGAAAGGACCTCTCATAACCATGAGCGGTCCATAATAACCATTTGCCATGATTTTGCTCGTATACAGGATGTAACCGTTAAGTGTCAACAGATTATCTTGTAACTATAACGGATACCTAATCAATCAAATGACATAATAACTTTTTAAAAATCAAATGAGATGTTTTGAGATTTTTAATAAGTTTCAAAACATGGAATCTCAAAGCTTTGTACAAATCTCATACTAAATGTAAGGGAGTGCTTAATATCAAAATTTTTGATACATTATCGTATGACTTTTCCTCCTTAATAGACGATACATAAAGCATGTTAAATGAATTTGAAGGACTAATATTTCAGTTTGAGTATAAATAACTACAGTCTGACGAGGAATTCTCGCTAATCAAATTATTAATTAACTATTACTTATTACCTTATATTATATTTATATATGGAAGATGAGGACAAACGAGCGTACGTTTCACCTCATGTTAAGTGATCACCGCGGCTCACATCCTCTTGCAACACCAGAGGAATCGCAAGAGCGTTTGTACGCGCTTTTTTCGAAGGTACCCTTGTCGTATCGTCCTGGAAACACCGCAAAAGGAAGCTAATTCCACAGCTTGGTCGCACGTAGTAGAAATTTCCTTGAAAACGGCACTGTGGAGGAATACGACTCATCCTGATGGTGGGGATGATGATTCTAATTTGTGGCGTGTCGTGTCAAGGTGGAATTCGGCGGCAGGATTCAGGAATATTATATTTTTCAAGGAATATATTCAAATAAATTATAAATATTAAGTGCAGATGATGTTTAATGGAATTATAGAAAATATTTAGTCTTACCCATCCAGTCCATCATAATAATTTCCAGCTCCGTGCACACAGGACTTGAGACCTACGATAATTAAATAAAACAGATTTAAGAAGTATTTACGTTGGAGTTTAATCAAAGGATCTGTTTACAGCCTACAGTGGTTTTTATTTATAATATATATGTTATCAATTCTAAAAGCTTGTAAAAAATAAATTTATTCAGGCTTCGATTATTTCTCTTTCGACATTATTTACAAATTTTTACAAATTTTTAAAAATTTCGAAGTAACATTCAATTGATTTTTTGTTTATTTATGAAAGTGAAAATTATATTTAATTAACGAACTGTATATAATATACAAAATAAAACAGTTATAAGGTAATGAAAAAGACAGCATCCCAGGAAAGTCATCAATAAATTAAAAAAAAAAAAACAAGAAAATCATAATGACGAACGCTCCTCATTCCTGAATGATCTAATATCTCTCATAAAATAAAAAAAATATCTTAATGTTCCTTTTCCTACCTGTATATCCTGCATAATTATGTATCTATGTAAATTTTATAAAATACTAGCTGACCCAGCAGACGTTGTATTGCCGATATTAAAATCGCGATACAAAAGTAACTGTTGATCGTAGATGGGTGAAAATTTGAAGTTGTATGTATTTTTTAATGCTGACAAATTTAAAAAAAAATGGCAAAAAAATTAAAAAAAAAATTGGCGTGGACCACCCTTAACATTTAGGGGGATGAAAAATAGATGTTGTCCGATTCTCAGACCTACCCAATGTGTACTCAAAATTTCATGAGAATCGGTCAAGCCGTTTCGGAGGAGTTCAAAGTTTAACACCATGACACGAGAATTTTATATATTAGATTGTCATCTTTCATCCTTGAGAACCATATTAAAGTTTAATTATTTGTTGTGTAAGTAGTATATTTATGATACTGTTTTATCCGTTTCAATCCTCTTTCTACTTATCTGATCCTTTACCGTGTTCCGTATCCCTTTTTAAGTTAGTTTCCCAATCTTTTAATTTACGTTATTGGCAAAAAGTAAACGCTATTGCCAAAAGAATAAGAAAAAAAAATCAGATTAACTCAAGTTTTGCAAAATGCAATTGTTTATTTCATTTCTTATTAGACTTAATTCCATTATTTCTAAGTCAAATTTATAAAATTTCACTATTATATTTACTTAATAATCATGCGTATTATTATATATATTTCTTGTCTATGCTACTAAACTTTGAAGAGTTGCTTTAACTGGAGCAAATATTAAAAGTCAGTCGTGAATCAACATGTTAAAACTTAATTCTGTAAGGAAATTGGAGGTAGTTTTGTGCGCAATTTATCTTCGCACTTACCTACTCACGAAAGGAAGAAGAGATTTTTAAATAAGAATAGCTGCTATACGATAATGTACAACTTACCCAAGAAAATCCGACGCAGCCGATACCACCAGACAACATGTCGCCAAGAATTGATGGATACGCGTTGCCCGACGGGAAATAGGCGTGGAAACCATGATGTTGCCAATGCGTTACTCCAGGCATAATCTTTTTCTCAATATCTTGCATAACATCGTCCCAGGGTTCCGGATGAACTGGGGCATGAGTGGGCATGCACTCGCGGAGATAGCCTGGCTCCACAGCCGGAGTCACCCTTCTGGAAGGCAGAGTATTCATGTACTTGCAGATATAATCCACCATCTCCTTGCCCCTAACCCGGAACTCTTCAGTATCCATCTTGAATACTTTTCACTTGTACTATGTGAATTGTTCCTGTTACAGAATTTATGCCTGTTGTAGTTGATTGTCGTGAATGACTTAACTGCAAGGCGTCAAGCCTTACAATGAAAAATCGCGAGAAATGCGTGGTCTTTTATTAGCCTAGAATTTCTTAGCGTGCTTTTCTTTGGACGATGGTAATTATTGTTAATGCAGCACTTATGTGCATTAAGAGCTCACCTCCAATTATTTGTTCAATATCTCATCATCTAGTCAGCTAAAAGGTTTTAATATGAATGATTTTTGACTATAATAATGAGAATATTTTAGGAGCAACACGTTCGAAACTAATTTTCTTGATAGAGAGAAACAAACTAAGGTAGATAGATATTTGCGCGAAATTTTTATCGAAATGCTACAAAATTTTAAGAAAGAAATATACATAAAAAATATTATATATTTTATACAGTAATCGATCGATATTATAATGATAGAAATTGGCGCCTAAATTATTTTTAAGGGTTTTGTATGATTGTGCGAAATATAGGTATTTGTATTATTTAATTATGTATAATTTGTCCTACATAGTATCGTATTCCTCCTTCAGTATCTCCTCTACCGCTTCTATGTGCCAATGATTACTTCTCACTCTAATAGCAGCGTACAAGGTCACACAGATCCACTAATTACGGTGGTGAATCGAAGGACAGTCGTCGCATTCAAATTTCAAAGTGATTGCTTGAGTGACCATCATCCCATGAGCTTATAATTAACTAAATACATAAGTAAAATTACATAGCAGACGGTAATCACTGTTTGGCTCTGCACAGGGTTTCCTAGTGAGCCATCCAGAGGAAAATATACATTAAAGGTGCCTCTTTGTTTCTGTTTTTGAGACTGAGACTGTAAATTTATATTAGGCATGAAGAACATTGTATGTAATTATAATCAATGATAAATAAATAAATAAAACATAACATAACATAACGTCAAAACAATCAGGGAAATCAGTTGGTGAGAAAAAGCATAAAGCATATGAAAAAGGGTAGATACGATGCCTTTGTTCCGCCATAACCTGATTAATTACTAATATAAATTATATACTTTTACAAGCCAATACAGTCCACCTTTCCATGCCGCCATGGCCTATTCTTTAGCCTGGTATGGTGAAAGGGCATACCCCCATGTAATTTAAATATATTTTAAAATTAATATACAGATTGCAATTATGTTCATAGTGTCTGATGCATTGTTTTTTTTTTTAATTTCGTTACGAATTAAAATCGTTATCTCTCATTGTACATTATTTCTTATGATTAAATGGTATACTTATGATTCTTTCATTACGAATCCATCAACAATCTCGTAAAGTTGGAAAATCAATTTATTTCAATATTATTTCATAAATCAACTACCTACATTAGTTTATGCTGTATTGTTTTATTATTATAATATAGTATTTTAAGTGGTCAGTACAATTCAGTAAGTCATGATACTTTTTTTTAATTATATACATACTTTAATATATAAAAATACACCAATAGTTGTTTTGGCTTATCTTTGTAATCTTTTTTATTTAAAAAATAATTTGCTTTTTGTTTGTGTCTAGTAGTAATATTCTAGAATTTAGTTTATTATTTTAATGTCTTAATACGAGGGTGGTAAATAAAATATTAACTTACAGTACTAGCTAAAAATAAGGAATGTTAAAATGTTAATTTTGCTTGTGAATGGGATAAGATTCGAAAGTTTGACAAACGCACGATCCTATCCCATTTCAAGAGAGTTAAGCCAGTGGGGTTTTTGGGAAATATGTCTCATCGTTCAATTTTTAGAGAAATAAAATAGCTATTCTCTCTTGTTAGAGCGATAAAAATATCACCAGAAGAAGAAGAAGCAGTAGCAAATTTAAAGTTGAAGACAAAGAAACCACTGGACGTGCAACGAGGGCCGTGTTCGCCTTTAGCCAATAAATATTCAAAGGTTTCAAATCAATACTTTTTAAATTAGGTGATATCGGTTATAATTTCACCGTTCCGAAGACGTATCTGGTAAGTCTAGCGTTACAAAAAAGAGGCTTTACAATTTTAATACCTGACAATGTAAGTGACGCTTTTTTCATCAGTGGGAGGCTCCTTTGCACAGGATGCCGGCTAGATTATGGTTACCACAGCGCAGTAGCTAGTGAGATTACTGAGCAAATGAGACTTAACATCTTATGTCTCAAGGTGACGCGCGCAGTTGTAGTGCCGCTCAGAATTTTTGGGGTTTCTCAAGCGGCACTGCATTGTAATGGGTAGGGCGTATCAATTAACATCAGCTGAACGTCCTGCCCGTCTCGTCCCTTATTTTCATAAAAAAAAAACGCTTATGCAGTGGACTTACGTGTTTTATTATTTTCTATATACAGCATACACTCGTTATTGTTATCGTTAGCCATTGAAGTGCACCAACCATGCCAATACCATTATCGATCTTTTCATTTTATTGGCATCGCCTGAAGAATCGAGGAATCCCTATTCAAATCGACACGTGATCATTATAATCAATATTAATTCAATATTATTAATTAAAACATATAAATTGCTTATAAAAAATATATACTAGAACAATGAACCTTAAACTGAAAACTTTAAAAAATATAATATAATAACTAAAATATATAATTAAAAGGAGTCCCTTTTGGCAAGGTTCCTAAGATACTGGCAGCGTTCCCTCTTTGAATAGCTAGACTAATTCTTTGTCCGAGGTAGCTGCCAGCTCTTCGGTCTCCTGTGATGTTGACTAACATTTTTTCCTATTTCCTTACAAAGCCTTATAGTGCTAGGACCCCACGGGGCACGGACCAAGGGTCTTGACCCCGAATGGGATAAAACATTAATTATATTAACCATCATCGTGGCCCATACTTCTATTGCCGCACCACAACATCAGGGAAGACACAGGGGCGTTACGGGCCTTTATAGCCCATATCATGTCAATATTGAATTCAATTTAGTAACTTATGAAATTGTGGAAGGAGGACACATTAGGGCTATGAATTAACGTTGGCATATATTGACCTATTTGCATCAAATCGGTAAAATGATGGTAGAAAATAGATTATGGTCACTTCAGCTTCCTCGGAACCAGTCAAGCAATGCAACTCGTTCTCGCTAAGCCTGGCCCAATCGACTTCACTATTTTGTCCGCGATTTGGGCATTTTTTTTCAAAATATATTTCTTCTCTACAGTGTTTGTACAAATAATACAAGTTCAGGTCAGGTCGCCAGAGTTCTAGCGCAAAGGCAAACTAACTTCCCGTGATATGGCAAAAAGTATAGAAAGAAGATAAGGTAAATACTTCAATTTAATAAAAATTTCTATCTTGCAAAAACGTTTTTGAATTTTTCGGTACAAAACGGCCTTTTCATACTTTAATACAAGTATTATTTTTTTCTCGTTCTCCAATTTACTCCACACCTGGGTTCTAATGATAATGATGATGATGTTGGCATTAGCGCTGAATACTTAGTCTTGCCATACACACGGTTACAATTAAAAATAAACGAAATATTACATTTGAATTTGGAATTTGTCATTTTTATATGATTGTTCATTGAGTTTTCTCATCTTGGCGCCAATACATTGTACGATATTTTGCGATATTAAAATGGAGTGGGGTGATAAAGAGAACCGAATCGCTGTGATTGCATTACACAAAGTAGGTATGGAGCCAAATGCAATTTTTAAAACTCTCCATACGCTTGGTATTTGTAAAATGTTTGTGTACAATGAGACCTCCTCTGTTTGTAACAAAAAAAGATCTGGCCGTCCACGTTCTGTTCGTACGAAAAAGGTGGTCAAAGCAGTAAGGGAGAGAATTCGAAGAAATCCTGCCCGAAAGCAAAAGTTTTTTTTCTCGGGAGATGAAGATAGTAATATTAAAAGATGACTTAGGACTTGCAGCCTATAAGACGTACTGGTCATTTCTTAACTGATAATTTAAAAAAGAATAGGGTGGTAAAATCGAAAGACGGCATGTTCAATAACAAAGAATGGTCCTTCCAGCAAGGCTCGGCGCCAGGTTATAAAGCTCGATCTACGCAGTCTTGGTTGGAAACGAACGTTTTGGACTTCATTAGAGCTGCAGACTGGCTGTCGTCTAGTCACGATCTTATTTCGCTGGATTATTTTTTATGGTCAGTTGTAGAGAGTTATGTTTTATGGTCAGTTGTAGAGAGTTATGTTTTATGGTCAGTTGTAGAGAGTTATGTTTTATGGTCAGTTGTAGAGAGAACGGCTTGCTCTCAACGCCATGATAATTTGGAATCCCATAGAAAGAGTGCGTGCTTCTATTGATAACTCGCCTCAGCGTTTAAAGGACCGTATTGCAGCCAATGGAGACCACTTCGAATAAGCTTTTTATGTTTTAAATTGTTTTATATTTATGTATTAAACTAACACACTCTATAAGTAATAAATGTTATTTGTAATTGTTTTTTTTGTTCGTATTTATGGCAAGACTAGGTATAGTGCTGAAAATTTCATCGAAGTTAAAACTGGAAACGAAAGTTGAAGTGCAAAGCATTTGTTTGGCAGAAATACGTAAAGTAAACCGTTTGTAAGCTGAATAGTTTTGTCATCGCTCAGGCATTATGAGTTACTTAAATATTAATTAAATAAATAACATAAATTCGTACATTTAGAAGCCTTTATTAATCATTATTAGGAGTAGTAATTGATTTTAGCATAATAATCAAAATCGATTCTCATAACAATGTTATATAGTATGCAGATCATAAATATAATATAATAATAAATTATTGAGTGGAAGGAGATCACGATCTTCGTTCAGGTGAAGCAGATGGGGACGAAGAGCGACGTCCATGCCCTTGGCCGTGGTTGGGACTTTTCAGACTAACTGTGGTGTCCAAATGACGGAATCTGCAGTGAAAAAAATACAATCTGTATTATTTATTTTTTAATTTATATATTTTTTATTTCCTGATGGAATGACGCTGGTGGCTTGGGCACGGGGAAGGGCGCCGGTGTGGGACGCTACTTGCGTCGACACTCTGGCTCCTTCTCATGTCCAAGTTATGTCAGTTGCTGCTGGGGCTGCTGCTTCGACTGCCGAAGACAGCAAGTGTCGCAAATATGTTGGCCTCAGCGAGTCATACATCTTTGTGCCGTTTGGTGTCGAGACACTTGGCCCGTGGGACCCAGAGGCGCGGAGAATGTTCAAAATACTATCTTCGCGCCTCAATAAGGCTACTGGAAACCCAAGCGCTGGCAGCTATCTCGGTCAACGGATCAGCCTAGCTATTCAACGCGGAAATGCTGCCAGTATTTTAGGTACGCTTCCACGTAATGATAGTTTTAATTTTATGTAGTCATAGTATTGTAAATATAGTTATAAGATTTGTTTTGTTTGAATAATAAATTGATAGCTATCATAACAATTTTTTGCGAGCATATTAAAGCCACCGAATTGAAACAGATTACTCAAACTAAACCCGCCAATACTCTCTTATAACACCAAAAGGGTACAAGAGCATTACGCGGCAATCTTTTGCGTGAAAATACGAAATATGCCAATTATTAAACCTAGCTAAGTCGGTTTTTTTCGATCGTCTACGCCGCCGTCGCTGATGTTCTGGATGCACCGGAGCGCGTTGGTTCGCTGAAGCGAAAGGATACGTACGTTCGTTTAATACTTTGCGCTCTTTTTGTATGGACAAAGCGTTGAACGCCGTCGATGAATGTGTCTCGACCAGGGTCGGATTTAACCTTAATGCCGCCCTTGGGCACCGGAAAAAAATCCGCCCCAATACGGATAATGGAATTTTACATAAACTTATAGTTCATATATTTTATTTTTCAAAACTAAAATAACTAATTTATTGCAGAAAATTTTTCAACAAAAATAAATTCTTTAATTCCAAAAAAAACATTATTATTTTAAATCTCCTAGGAAATAAATTGATTAAATACGTTTAAAGATATTTATTTCTCATTAAAAACATAATATTGTCACTTACATGAGAACATAAAAATATGATGTAATAATTTATCCGCCGTTCTTTAGATGTTCAGTACATACATATTACACATTATAGTACTTATTCTTCTTCACAAAATTTAAGATTATACACTTTTACAGGGCACTGTCACATAACAAACAATTTCAGACATGTGTTTTATAAAAACTTTGAAACAATATAGTCTGATAACTCACGTTTAAATGTTTTTAGTGACCTAATCTTTTTGGGAGATGAAGGTAGACTATTAAAAAGTTGTGCGCCCTCGTAAATAAACATACGCTTGCCGTAATTTGTTCTTGTCTTAGGTAGTATCAAGTAGCTGGCTCGTCTCGTGCTGCGTTTAGACGCATGTTTAGTTTGGGTGAGTAAGATTGATGTATGGATGGAATTATGTAGAATTTTTTGTATCAGTATACATGTATGGTATGTGTAAAGTTGTTTTATGTTCATGAGGTTAGTTTGTTTGTATATTTTAGAGGTAGGTGTTAAATAAGCGAAATGGAATAACATTTTTATGAGTCTATTTTGTATTGTTTGCAATTCAGCTAACTTGGTTTTTTGAGCACTGCCCCATATTTCAATTAGATATGTAAGGTGTGATTTAACTAATGAATTATAGATAAGTATTCTAACTTTGCGGGGTATCGAACGAACTATGCCACGAAGTGAACCCAGCAGAGAAGAGACTTTCTTTTTAACATATTCAATATGGGCGCCCCATGTCAGTTTACTGTCCAATAGTAATCCCAAATATTTCTCAACGTGCTTTTCTGTTAAGGGAACATCATTTACTTTTAAGGGTTTATACGGAGGTATTGGTTTGTTCTTCGCACTAAAGATAATATAAGAAGTCTTTGTACCATTAATTGTAAGTAGATTTGATTGTAACCAATTGGAAAGAACATTAAGATCCTTTTGCGCATGTTGGGTAATGTCATTGATGGAAGCCCCAAAATAGAAAAGACAGGTGTCATCTGCATACAAGGTTATATGACCATGTAATCCTAAATTAACGATATCATTTATATAAATTGAGAAGAGTAGGGGCCCCAGGATTGATCCCTGTGGTACACCAAAACTAACTGGAAGGGGTTCACTTTTGTAGTCGCCAATTTTTACAATCTGTTGTCGATGACTGAGGTACGATTGGAAAACTTTAAATGCATTGCCGGTTATTCCTATGTTCTGAAGTTTAGTTACAAGGATTGAATGACTTACTGTGTCAAACGCCTTCTTTAAATCAACAAATATGCCCAACACAATGTTTTTACTGTCAATATTTTGTCTCACTTTTGTCACTAAGTCAACGGTCGCAGCTACAGTATTACTTTTTGGTCTGAAACCGAATTGGCGCTCTGTAATGTATTGTATTGATTCCATATAAGATTCAAGACGGTTGTGCAATATTTTTTCTACTACTTTAGATAGTACTGGGAGCACAGAGATTGGTCTATAGTTGCCGGGATCAGTTTTGGAGCCAGATTTGTGAATGGGACTGACTTTGGCTACCTTAAGTGAGTCTGGGAATCGTCCTCCCTCGAAAACTTTGTTGATGCATTCGGTAAGAACTGGAGCTATAAGGTTTTTTATACATTTTAGGGCCTTAGTACTGATACCATCAATACCAGTGCTGGAATTTGGGTCCAAATTGTCAATTATCCTTGTAATTTCATCTACAGTGGAGGGGCTTATATCTGAGAGTTTTTTTGAGTTATTTGAGGTATCGTTTGGGTGGGCAGTGGTATGATTATTATGGACCTGGGCCGGAATTTGGTTAGCTAATATTGACCCTATAGTAGCAAAATAATTGTTAAACGTATTGCATATTTCATGGACGTCAGAGATTTCCCTTGAATTAATTACTAGTTTTGAGGGAGCACAACTTGATTTTAGTTTGTTGTTGGAAAGGCAATCAATAAGATTCCATGTTTTTTTTTGGGTCTTTGATATGGTAAATGAATTTATTGAAGTAGTAGGCATCTTTTGTTTTCTTTATTAGTCTAGCTGTTTTGTCCCTTTCCATTTTAGCCTTACTCTGCAATAATTTATTATTTGGATCTTCCTGAAGTTTTGACCAACATTCATTTCGCTGATTAATCGCACTCAGAATTTCTTGTTAATCCAGTCTGCTTTAGGTTGATTTAATATTTTAATTTTTGTTTCTTTACTTTTTTCAATCAATGACTTTAGTTTAGATTGCAATTTGTTAAAATTTTCAATGTTTTCACTTTGAAAATTAACCATCTCTTGGTAAAGCTTCTCATAATTTATAGCTTCATATGTAACTCGACTTTTGCGGGGTGGGTTATACTTTTTTAAAGTAAGGTGAATTTGCCTATGGTCTGAAAAAGACGAGTCAATCAGGGCAAGGTTGTAGGTATCACGTTGTAAATTTGTGCCTACATGGTCCAATATTGATTTCTTTGTTGAAGTTCCACGGGTATAATGTTCTTGATTTACTTTGTTCAAAAGTTTATAACCTGCTGCATTTAGTAAATTTATATAGTTCTGCTTTTTCTTGCTTTTCTCTAAGAGATCAATATTAAAATCTCCGAAGATTAATGACCTGCTGTATTGATGAAGCTGTGATTCCAAAATGTCCATGAATTCATGAAAGTTTGTGTCACCTGGATTGTAAATAATTCCCACGTTTAGTGCATACTTTTCTAATTTTACCCAAAGGTAGTTGTTTCCTCCTACATACCGTGTTTCAGTTAGGGTATGTTTTAGGTCATTATGTATATAAGCTGAAACTCCACCTCCCGTTTTGTCTGTCCGTAGGTTATAATAGTGTGTATAGTTAGGAAGTTGAAACTTATTGGCTTGTTCTTCTGTTTTAATCCACTTTTTAGCCAGTAGTATTACATGAGTAGTTTTAGGGATTGATCTTATTATGCAGGCTAGTTCATTGAATTTGTTACAAATACTTCTTGCATTAAGATATAGAAAGTTTAGGCAGGATTTAGTGTTATTCACTTCAGAATAGTTACAAATAATTTGGTAATTAATGCTCTTCTTAATGCATGAGTAGGGTGTCTGTACTAGTTTTTTGGTGCAGTGGAGATAATTTTCGGTATCCCTTTAACATATTTAATAGTAAGGTTATTCTCACCCTCTCCAGTGCGGCGATTTAGCTCGTCTCGCAGGTTATTCAACAGTTTCTGCTGGTTAGGAGAATTACCCGAATACATTTTAATACCCATTGGCAGTTTATCTTTTGAGCGTAGTAGTCGTTTGACAGTTTCTTCGTTACTAAAAGAGATCTTTATTCCACGATTTTTTGACTCACTGTACTTTCCAATGCGGTGAATTTTTATAGGGGTAGGTATGTCTTGAAAAGCTTTAAGTATTTTCATCACATCAAATTCATCTCTAGTATGTCGCTCTTCAGCATTTTTACATTTTTGCTCAGCCACTCCAACGAGAATTAAGTTCCTCTGTCTTCTAATACGTTCTTGAAATTCCATGAGTAACTCTTCATTTACCAGTGGCTGAGATCCAGTGTGACTTGTAGATGGTATTGAAGAAACGCTAAGTTTGCTAATGTCATTTTCCAAAATTTCGAGTTTTTTCTCACCAATATCTACTCTTTTCTCAAGTTTCAGAAGACTGGACTTCAATTGGTTCTGTTCTTTGGATAGATTAGTTATTGATGTATTCATTTCTATAATTTGCGCTTTAACATCAGTCACGTTATTGTTAATTGTGCTCATATTTGTTTCCTGAGATTCCTTCATACTTTTTACTTCACTCTTAAGGTCTGATATACTGTCGGACATTTTCGCCGTAGATTGGCGACTGCCGCACATAAATTCCCCAAGTATTTTAGTGAGATTTGTTATTTCTCCTTTCAGGGTTGGTATGTCAACAGCACAGTCACAGCTGCGATCATCTGGTTGCTTCCTTTTTTGAATTTTTTGTGTTCTTCTTTGGGTGATATTAGAGTCATTATCAGAGAGAGTAGATAGGTTTGGCTGGGATTGAGAACCTGTTCCAGCAAGATAAATGTAAACGCACCTTCTTACGTAGGCACGAGTTTGCAGTGTATGCGAAGGCGCAGGTAAGTTTGAAGGTAGTTTTGAATATAGCAAATCAAGAAAATAGAATTTAATAAGTTCACGCAACACGTCTGCTCGGTACGGGCAACGAAAGACGAAAAAAAAAAATTATAAATCGTTTATATATTAATTTTTACTAAACGTGCCAAAATTATAATTTACAAATAATGGATAAATTGAATTTCTTTTGTTATCAATTAAACCAAAAATTATTAATTAACAGAATTAATTAATTATATTGAGCAATCCTGATAAAACTAACAAAAATATTTTTCACTTTGCCGCCCTAAAAAATTTGCCGCCCTGGGCACTTGCCCCAACTGCCCCTAGTGTAAATCCACCACTGGTCTCGACCCTTACTGGGTGGCAGAAATAGATCAACAAAAGCGCGTGGTTGCTTAGCGAAACACAAAGAGAAATACATACTGTCACAATAACATGAAAAGTAATTTAATTTAGATTTTTTGTTTACAATTTTTGACAAGTACAAGTCTTTGTTCTAAGTTGTTAATTTCCATTTTATAACATCAAATAATGGATTTTCGAAATTTCTTATCATTTAATTTCTCCTCATTTCACATATCTATATGTGAAATTGCAATAATAATAAATATGGTAGACGGGCGGATGAATAAGTAGAAATAAATTATTATACTATCGAAGTTAATTAAAAGATATCCGCCATTTTTTTTGAATAGCTAATTATATGAGAAATTTATTACCTTTCGCCTCAAATACCAAACTTACTACGATTAATCTTATAATACTACATTTCGATACAAGTGCAGAAAGTATGTGAGTTATAGTAGGTATATACGAGTAGGAATTTGGGTGCGTAGGCTGATAAAATTATGTTTTTTTAATATATAATTTTTTTGTGTGAAAGTGTTTAAATTTCAGTTAAGCGCCGTTATGGTACCTATCTCGCTAGCACCTATTTAAAAGAATCACCCACTGGTTATTTAAGTTACTTATGTTATGGTTATAATATAATCGATAACAATTTTAGATATTTAAAAGCTGAATCGTTTCAATTATTTATTAGTTAGATTGAAGCTTATCTTGAAAATTCTCTATCAATATATTTAAATCACTTTTGTTTTCCTTATTTAAATATCATAAAACGTTTGTTACCTCAACGGCAAGTCGTTTGTGTCATGATCTGCACTTTGAAAGAAAAATGCAAGTGGCCAGCTTATCCATGACTTCCTGTAAGCAAACACAGAGAGAGTTATTATTGAACACAACCAGATACAATAACGATTTTGCAGCGAAATGATTACTCAATAGTTATTAATATTACGTATAACTAAAACTAGGTTAACTTTGACGTCTACTTCTACGGTCAACTTAATATAAGAACATTTGTTAGAGGTGCATTTGCATAACAGAGGTAAACAAATTAAGATGACCCCCAAAATATATCCATTTGAGGTACAAATATCATAAGATAGCCACTATATAATATATGTACTTATATAACTTTTCAACATATTATACATAATCAATTCAATCATATTTTTCAATGAGATATAGTGACAAGACGGGGGAGATGTTGAGATCTGATGGACATTGACCCTGCCCTATAACAACGCAGCAGTGTCCCCCCACACAGTAATACCGGTGAGATACTGTGCAAAAACCTCTGGTTAACTATTAGCTACAAAGTTTAAGAAACAGATCAATAATTACATTCAATTCTTATTTGCTTACCATATATTGCGTTAACATAAATTAAAAATTAGAGGTATGTCTTTTTTTTTTTTTAAATAAAAATATTCTGTTCAGAACTTAGATTAAGGATTGGTCTCCGCTGCGTTTCAACTAGATACCGCACTAGCTAAGACCAATAGCTTTTTTATTACGGGCAACTATTAGATGATTGTGCGCGTGTGGCATCTTGAAACTCAATGGCATCTTTCACATTTTGTACCATACGCTTCGTGTTATTTTACATTGAAATTAATAAAATATAAAATACGTACTGATATCAGTGTCCTTCTTATTTCTTGTATTATTATTTTTACAAAGTTTTACTACACAACCCGGCATTTTAGATTCAATTATTAGCAAAGTTTAACAGAACATGTGGCACGTCAACGTCACACATTGTTCCAGACTGGCTCGAGTTGGCTGTTCGAGACTGACCGCCTACTTGGGCGTAGTATTTCACGGGCGCGATAAAACACTTTACTTTTACCTGCTCGAGTACTAATTAATTAATAATATCCAAGTGCGTTCCTGATTTAATTTTTAACATATTATATGACATAAGTTTAATTATATTTGTTTTACGAATTACTAACGGTGTCGACAGAGCCAGTTCAGACGACCCGGGATCTGACAGAGTTCCAGGAGGTGTGAGCACCACTGGCGGCGGAGAGTTTGGAGTCTGCGGCTGTGGTGGTGGACTCTTGTTAATCGTTGGATTGTAGATCTTCGGGTCGCTGACCATTCGCACGAAGAACGAACGCTTGTGAGCCAAAGCAGCGCGAGATCGGAGCGTGCGATCGTCATTCAGTTCCTGAAATAGGACAGTTTTTATTTTATTACATTGTTTTATAATATCTTATATATATTATAAAACTGCTGATTTTAGACTTCAATGGTTGATTAATATAATTTGACAAAACTTAATAAACAAAGAATTGTTTTCAAAGCACATCTTATGAACAGTATTCCTACAGTTTCACTTTTAATCATCTCAAGTAGCTTGTGTTTGATACGAATTTAATTTGCACGAAAATTTATGGACGATGCTCCGTCCAAGCGCTCTTACAAACTGAGCCAACCGTCTGAGTGACGCATCGTCTGTAAATACTGGTGTGTCTTGTTCAACTCTCCGAACCCAATTGACGCGGGTTCGAGTGCCGCATCGTCCATAGATTTTGGTAAATATTAAATTTAATAATAATCCCAGAAGTGGGGCATATGACTTAAAAAAAATAAAAACTGTATTTTGTATTTTGTTTTTATTTCTGAGCCAAGAAAAAGGCGTACGTTATTAACCTATTGAATAGTATAGAATGGAAATTGTGTGGTTTAAACATGTCCGATTCTTTGAAGGATTTTTTAATGATAATCGAATAGTGAGGAAATAAATAATTTATAAGAATTTAATAATTCAGTCATTAATTACATTGCAACAAAAACACATTTCAACGTGTTTCATTGGTTTCATACATAATTCAAATTCAGATATTTTTATTCAAAATAGGATCTGTCATTACTTATTAAAATTCAAAACTACCACCCATTCCAAAAAGAATGCCTCAGACCTGACAAGCATGGGCGTAACAAATTCAGCAGGCTTTTTTTTCTTAAAAAAATATGTTTACAAAGCAATATTATTGTACTATTGAACTTATTATTTAATAGCTCGAGTCATATAGCCTATAGTCACTTACTCTTTCTTTATCTGGGCCTTCAACCAATTCAGTTGCATAGTCTCCAATCACTTCCCAAGCCGCATCTGATAAAATTGAAAAGAAAATACACAACGCATCAAAAATAGAAATACTTGTTGTCGGATGACAATCAAAGACCAAGTAATATAACGCATCTTGCCCCAAACTAGGTTGTTATATGGCTGAAGGACAGCGATACATTTAATAAACCCGACAGACGTATTAAATTTAAAAAATCGGTCCAGACGTTAGGAGCAGATCACTAATGGTGGCCATATACCCTACGAGAAATCGTTACGATCAGACTGTACAGTTCGAACGGTGCAGTTTATCGTAGCTGGCATACAAGCTATACACGCTACGAGAAATCGTTGCGATCAGACTGTACAGTTCGAACGGTGCAGTTTATCGTAGCTGGCATACAAGCTATACACGCTACGAGAAATCGTTGCGATCAGACTGTACAGTTCGAACGGTGCAGTTTATCGTAGCTGGCATACAAGCTATACACGCTACGAGACATCGTTACGATCAGACTGTACAGTTCGAACGGTGCAGTTTATCGTAGCTGGCATACAAGCTATACACGCTACGAGAAATCGTTGCGATCAGACTGTACAGTTCGAACGGTGCAGTTTATCGTAGCTGGCATACAAGCTATACACGCTACGAGAAATCGTTGCGATCAGACTGTACAGTTCGAACGGTGCAGTTTATCGTAGCTGGCATACAAGCTATACACGCTACGAGAAATCGTTGCGATCAGACTGTACAGTTCGAACGGTGCAGTTTATCGTAGCTGGCATACAAGCTATACACGCTACGAGAAATCGTTGCGATCAGACTGTACAGTTCGAACGGTGCAGTTTATCGTAGCTGGCATACAAGCTATACACGCTACGAGAAATCGTTGCGATCAGACTGTACAGTTCGAACGGTGCAGTTTATCGTAGCTGGCATACAAGCTATACACGCTACGAGAAATCGTTGCGATCAGACTGTACAGTTCGAACGGTGCAGTTTATCGTAGCTGGCATACAAGCTATACACGCTACGAGAAATCGTTGCGATCAGACTGTACAGTTCGAACGGTGCAGTTTATCGTAGCTGGCATACAAGCTATACACGCTACGAGAAATCGTTGCGATCAGACTGTACAGTTCGAACGGTGCAGTTTATCGTAGCTGGCATACAAGCTATACACGCTACGAGACATCGTTACGATCAGACTGTACAGTTCGAACGGTGCAGTTTATCGTAGCTGGCATACAAGCTATACACGCTACGAGAAATCGTTGCGATCAGACTGTACAGTTCGAACGGTGCAGTTTATCGTAGCTGGCATACAAGCTATACACGCTACGAGAAATCGTTGCGATCAGACTGTACAGTTCGAACGGTGCAGTTTATCGTAGCTGGCATACAAGCTATACACGCTACGAGAAATCGTTGCGATCAGACTGTACAGTTCGAACGGTGCAGTTTATCGTAGCTGGCATACAAGCTATACACGCTACGAGAAATCGTTGCGATCAGACTGTACAGTTCGAACGGTGCAGTTTATCGTAGCTGGCATACAAGCTATACACGCTACGAGAAATCGTTGCGATCAGACTGTACAGTTCGAACGGTGCAGTTTATCGTAGCTGGCATACAAGCTATACACGCTACGAGAAATCGTTACGATCAGACTGTACAGTTCGAACGGTGCAGTTTATCGTAGCTGGCATACAAGCTATACACGCTACGAGAAATCGTTGCGATCAGACTGTACAGTTCGAACGGTGCAGTTTATCGTAGCTGGCATACAAGCTATACACGCTACGAGAAATCGTTGCGATCAGACTGTACAGTTCGAACGGTGCAGTTTATCGTAGCTGGCATACAAGCTATACACGCTACGAGACATCGTTACGATCAGACTGTACAGTTCGAACGGTGCAGTTTATCGTAGCTGGCATACAAGCTATACACGCTACGAGAAATCGTTGCGATCAGACTGTACAGTTCGAACGGTGCAGTTTATCGTAGCTGGCATACAAGCTATACACGCTACGAGAAATCGTTGCGATCAGACGGTACAATAAGCGGCGCCGACGCACACATGTCAGTGATGGCTTCGACGGACGATGGTTTAGCAATTATTGGATTAATATTCGCCCTGAAGGAAAAAAAAAGTGAAGCGGAAAAATCGTAGCATCTGGTGTAAAGAATGGCTAATGAAAAGAAGAGTTCATTCTCATGTCAATTTGTTGGCGGAATTAAAGCTTTTTCCAAAAGACTGGCATAATTTTCTAAGAATGGATCACGATACGTACTTCTACTGAATTTGGTAGCACCAATTATCGAGAAGCAAGACACTATTCAAAAAAAGCGCGTACACCTTCCTTAAAGGCCGGCGGATTGGCCAAGAGATTGTGGGCGGCGGTGATCACTTAACAACAGGTGACCCGTTCTAAATTACCGCGTTTCACGAGCAAGACGCATTGTCGAAAATGCGTTTGGGATCTTGGCATCTCGATTTAGAACTTTTCACACAAAAATTAGTCTTGATCCGAAAAAAATAGAGTCTGTCGTGATGGCCAGTTGTGCTTTACATAATTATTTAATGAAGACTTCAGAAAGTTCTGACTGTTAACAAGAATGCTTCGACGTAGAAAATGTTGATGACGGGTCAATAACCCAAGGATATGATACAATGAATTCAGCGATAGTTAATTTGCAACGAAGAAATCTTGGTAATACTTCGATTGCCGCAAAAAAAGTCAGAGAAGAGTACATGGAATATTTTGCAAGTGAAGGCAGCGTTCCGTGGCAGAATAATTTTATACGTTAACTCTTTGAGAATAAACGATTTGATAAAAAAAGTTATTTACTTTTATTTATTATTTATACATGTAATAATATAAATAACTATGAAGCATTCTCAATATGGCCGGATTTACTTATCATATTCACATAACCATATTAGTGCTATTCTACTCTGCTGGCACCACAGTATAATAACACGCAAATGACTTATCTCGTTGTCTGTTGATTCGTCGTCCATATTAGAGCGTGAACGCCTTGGTTCTTCTTGGTCATCCAAAAACAGCAACATAGAGTAATACCATAGTTTTGGTTTATACACTTCTTGGGTTCCTGCTCCTGATTTTTTTGAATCAGCGATCTTCTTACGCTCTTTTTTGTAAGTAGAGCGAATGTTGTTTATTTTTTTTACAACAGCATCTTTGTAAACCCTAGGGTCTACTGTTTTCAATTTTTCAACCAGCTTAGTATATGCTGAACGTTTTAAGTCACGATTGTGATACTCTTTGCCTTTAATATTCCAAAGACAAGGTTCACTGCGATATAACTCAATAAATTCTTCAAGCCATTCGCGATTAGTTTGAGACGCCATGACGCGTGCGCACGTCTACCCGAATGTCGATCGACGACAAAACTGAACACGAAAACGGAACGAGCGCATACACGTTTCGATCAGTCGGCACAGTTCGTCCGATTCCGATAAATCAATTGAAATTTTTGTATTGTTCCGTTCAACTGCACAGTGCTAAAAAATCAGACAAAACTGCACAGTTTTATAACATACAAGTAGTGATTTATCGGTACCGTTCGAACTGCACAGTCTAATCGTAACGATTTCTCGTAGCGTATATGGCCACCATTACATACGTAGGAGAATTGCAATTGTGCAATTTTGTGTTTTTCGTGCACTACACTTTTTTATCTACCCTCATGAAACAAACGCTCAATTAGTCGCTCAACACAATAATAATGATGCACAAAGATGTGAAGAACATAACCAAATGCTTGATTTCGCTAATCATTGCTTCTTGAGTTATTTTCAAACAAAAATTCGTGGGCCCTATCTTGTTTTGACGAGTTTATATGTCGACTGTATTGAGAATCTAAACCAATCTCAAATTCAGTGTGATTTCTTTAAGAGTGGACTCTTCTTTTCTTAAAGAAATCATCAAAATCAGTCCAGCCATTAAGGAGTCAATTGTGAATCTAAGCCATCCTATTGTTAATAATCCTAAGCCGCCTCGCCATCCACTAGAACACACACAGAAAATTTCATTCTAATCGGTCCAGCAGTTCACTTTCAACACACGTACATGTATGGGTACCACAACGGCGCCTTTTTCTGCCGTGAAGCAATGTGATAGCATTATTTTGTTTCGGTCTGAAGGCCGCCGTAGTTAGTGAAATTACTGAGCAAATGAGACTTAACTCAGAGAGGTAGAATGTTATGTCTCAAAGTGACGAGGGCAATTCTAGTGCCGAACAAAATTGTTGTGTTTTTCAAGAATCATGAGCGGCACTGCATTGTATTGGGCAGGGTGTATCAGTACCATCAGCTGAACGTACTGCGCGTTTCGTTCCATATTATCATTAAAAAAAGTTACGACATAGCTTAAGAACTGTGAATTGACCACAAAACAATTTGGACTTATTTGAAAAAACTGTGTGCTCATTTGCGATTCTTTATTGAGATCTAATGAAACCATACCGTATTTAAAGAGATTGATATTTAGTGATGAAAAATTGGATCAAGTACCTACGACAATAACGTTTGAAAAAGATTGTGTACTCGCAATAAGGTGATGCTGTGTCGATGGTAGGATTAGATGGGCAATGTTCGTAATGAGCTTTTATCGCCGAGCAGCTCCAGCTCGAAGTTAAGAAAAGCGGCCAGAATTGATCAATTGAAACGGGCCCTACCCTTTTTTTCTTTACTTTACACTAGACCATACTTTAGCCTAGAATTTGGCTGGGAGAAATCATCTTTTTGCTTTTTTATCAAACTATCGGAAATGTTTCTATTTTGAGAAGCGAATTAGGTGCGTTTTTATGAGAACCATATTTCGTTTTATTATAATAGCGCAATAGCTGGAATTTTTAAATTTTTACTTACCCATATCCTCCTGAGTTGCATGTTGGTTGATAACACAGAAACGGATTACAAATTGGTCCCGCAGCAGTGCCGGTATCATGTGGATCTTTCCAGAAGCATTAATATTTGTGAGCAGTTTCTTATTCAGTTCATCTACCTTCTGAGGCGGATCCTCCGGGCCTCCCAATAAACGGAAGCATACAAGGCCTAGCTGTTAGAGAAAATTAACTATATACTAAAATATATTATAGCAACTTTTTCTGGTTTGAGCAAAATATTATATTCTTACCATGACATTATTGCAGACTTCAAATCTTTTATCTTTCTTGACTAGCTGTTCAAAATACTTTGCTAGATCGCAATGAAGACGTATGTACTTTTGAAGTCCTGATATTCCGAAACTCCTTAGCATGAACCAGAGTTTTAATGACCGAAAACGTCGACTCAACGATATGCCCCAATGGCGGTAGTCAATGACTTTATGATCATAGATGTGCTGCAGATAAAGGGGGTCCACTACTAGAGCTGATGTCAACAGATATTTATTAGTTACCCATAACAGAGAACAATCAAAAGCTGTAAGCATCATTTTATTAGGATTGGTGTTGAAGGAGTCCGCGTATTCTACTCCTGCAAGGTGATGTTTGTTCTCGGGACACAGGAAGGAGCTGCCAGCATATGCAGCGTCCACGTGTAACCAAACAGATGGAAACTTCTTCACAACTGGACCAATCTCGGGCAGATTATCAAACGAGCAGCAAGAGGTCGTTCCCAACGTTGTTGATACAAAAAATGGAAAGAAGCCAGATTTCACATCTTGCTCCATTGCCTGAAATATATAAGTTTGATTTTTATCTTATCTTATTTACATTTCTCTTATACAATATAAGAAGTCATTTCGATTACGAATATAATTACATAATTATATAATGACTAGATTGATTTAATTATTCTAATAATATTTTGCACTAGCATCAGCATGAAGTTGTGAGCGTGAAGAATGTTCATGACAGAGCACGTAGTGCTTATAAAAACCGATGTTTGTTATAACTTTAATAATTTTACATTGAATGAAGATATCGCTATTTTTTTTAGATCAGGGACAAGTGTGTAAGGAATAAAACTCAGGAGGCTTAATTGAAATTTATCTTGTAGATTTTCAGTGATGACAAATGAAAACCTCTATCATTTGCTAACTGCTTTAAACGTACAATATTTAGTAAAATACTTCCTCAAATTAAGGTATGAGATACATCTAAACTTGTTAAAGAGTATCCCTTAAGTTAGGATAACCAGACGAAACTATCCTAGAATGGGCTCACGTATAGCTGCTACGTATAGTAAAATCTTTATTATATTTCTATATTATATACATAAAATGCTAATGTTCGTTTGTAAAGACAGGGTTTTCTCTATCACCATCAACTTGAATTAACTTCCCGTTGGGGTGGTAAACACCCCTTGGTCTCACGGTGAAAGTAAGGGAGTTGGGTCGCAGTGGGTGGAAGTGAGTGGTCGTGGGTGGCAAAAATGTGAATAAATATATATCTGTTCTTTTCTAACTCATGAGAACTTCTGGAAAGTTATGGAATTATCTAGAAAACTCCAGAATGTGTTCAACTGTTACAATCGATCTAGAACTAGAACGTTCCAAAATGTTCTAGAAATTTCTGGAATGATCGAGATAGATTCGAAATGTCTGCAACTGTTTGAATTAGTGTGAAATGTTCTAGGTTCTTAAAATTTATGAAATCAATTAATTTATCAAGGATTTCTAAACTTTTCTAGATTTTGTAGTAACATTCCAGAATATTACTACAACGGATTTACTATTATTATTATTTTTTATAAAGGTACATGATGGGCGCTCATTACCGAGACTACTTCGATCGTTCTAGAATGTTCTTCAACATTCTAGATGAATATTTTGTGAAATGAACAAAAAAAACCTATTTGAAGTGACTTTTTGTCAGTTTGATCGTGTTTGCAGTCGAGTAAAGATCAATTGAAATTGACAGTTAACAGTTGTAAAACAAATTTTTAGTTGTTTTGTGAAATGAAAAAGAACAAACTATTTGAATATTCTAGAGTGTACTAGTAGTACCAGAGTACTAGAAATTTCGATATATTAGGATATATCAACCGAAATTCAGTGACTTTTTGTCAGTTTGATCGTGAGTCGAGTAAAGATCAATTGGACTTGACAGAAAACAGTTATTATACAAATTCATGTTATTTTGACAAATAAGACAGAACTATCTGAATGTTCTAAAGCGTTCGTTAGCTATCGTAATAGTAATCAAGTGATTAATTTTGTGTAACTTTATTACATTGCATATACACAATGCGAAAGCGTAAAAACGTATTTACAAAACCTCAAGCGGATTCTAAAAGGAAAAAGTAGCACGTCAACTTGAAAAGGAAGAACAAAGAGAGAAACGGCTTTCAAATATTCGTAAAGGAGTAAAAAAAATAGAGAATATTTAACTGAAGAAGAAAGAACGCATATTAATGAAGAAGTGCGATACCGAATGAGAACACTTAGAATTCGTCAATCTACTGACCAACGTGATGTGGAAAATAGAAAAAGTAAAGAAAGAATGGCTACTTTACGCAAAAAACGATCTGCTACACGTAACATTGAGAATTTAAAACTTCAGGCGTTCCATTATGATTGCAAAAAACAATACAGTGAACATCCAAATACTGTCATCGGAAAAATGGATACGATATGCGAGTATTGTCATGCACGGAAGTTTAAAGGCGAAACCGCTGGTATGTGCTGTGCAAGTGGCAAAGTCAATTTACCAACATTAAATGTACCAACACCACAATTACTTGTATATATGACTGGAGAAGCACCAAATTCCAATCATTTTCTACAAAATATACGTCGATACAACTGTTGTTTCCAAATGACTCCATTTGGAGCTACATTAATTTGCCAAGAAGAAAACTTCAGCCCGGTTTTTAAGGTTCAAGGCCAAATTTATCACCGATTAGGCTCACTTTTGCCGATGTCTTATGAAACTCCAAAATTTCTCCAAATATATTTTCTTGGTAACGATGAACTTGAAACTGATCAACGTTGCTCTAACTTTCAGGGACTACAACGAGATATTATTAAAAAATTACAACGTATACTTCATAATCATAACTAATCAATGTGTTTAAGACTTCTCTGTCTGTCATTCGAGCAGATAAAAGACCAGCCAGTCAACACAATAGAAGATTCAATGCACCTCAAACGAATGAAGTTGCCGTAGTTATTGTCGATAAGGAATGTAGTCGTCGTGATACTTTTATTCAACAACACATGCGCAAATTTTTTGGCAAGGTGAGGATGGTTATTGCTTCAATATTCAACAAATTGATCCAGCTATAAGTGCCGAAACTAATAAAAAAGCTATCTGTCTATCTATCAGCTATGAAAATTTTAAACTTATCGAATTATGACTAGAAATGGTGAATATAACCATATTTTAAACTGCCGGCTGTTATTTCAGCAGTTTATTGTAGATATGTATGCTAATAATGAGACGGAAAGATAAGAACTTATTTGCCATAATCAACGAAAGTTACGTTCGGAGGAATACATTCATTTGAGAGATGCAATGATAAATGATGGAAATGTCGCTAATATGGGAAAATTTGTCATCCTGCCATCAACATTTACTGGAAGTCCACGTTACATGCATGAATATGCTCAGGATGCGATAACTTATGTCAGAAAACATGGCAGACCAGATCTATTTATAACATTTACATGTAATTCTTCATGGGTGGAAATAAAATAAGAATTACAATATGGGCAGACGGCCAGCGATCGACATGATATTGTTGCCCGAGTTTTCCGTCAAAAACAAATTAAATTTATTGATGTTTTCAATTGAATGGCAGAAACGAGGACTGCCACATTCTCACAAATTAATTTGGTTTCAAAACAAAATTCAACCGAACCAAATAGACGATATCATCAAGACTGACTTTCCAAACCCGGAAGAAGATCCTGATCTTTATAGTATAATCGTAAAAAACATGGTTCATGGCTCATGTGGTGAACTAAATAGAAATTCTCCGGGTATGAAAGAAGAAAAGTGCACGAAACGTTATCCGAAGCCATTCTTGAATGAAACACTTATAGGCGAACACGATTATCCTAAATATAGATGTCGATCAACAGAACAAGGTGGATTTGTCATCGCTCACATATGGAGAATATATGAGCGATGACATTTTGGCTGATTTATAATAAGAGAAAATTTACATGTCAATTGATACAATGACTGATGAACAAGAAAGCGTCAATTTCCCTACTGAATTTTTAAATTCACTTAATGTTCCAGGAATGCCATTACACTGCCTTAAGTTAAAAGTTGGTTCACCAATTATTTTACTACGAAATCTGAACTCGCCGAAATTATGTAATGGTACGAGACTCTGCAACAAACAGCTACAAAATAACAACATCGAAGCCAGTATAATGACTGGTAAAGAAACAGGACAAATAGTATTTATACCACGAATACTCTTAATATCAAATGGATTGCCCTTTATGGTTAAACGCTTACAATTTCCGGTGAAGTTGGCTTACAGCATGACCATCAACAAAGCACTAGTCCAAACATTCCAATACAGTGTCGAGTTAACAAGTCTTTTGTGGGGCGATGTATATGCTTTTACAACAGGATCCCAGAGAATGTTCAAAACAAAAGTATTACGTTATTCAAAAGAATTGTTAAAAAACGTTTGTGTGCTAAAGGTTACTATAACATAAATGACTTTCTTAATGATACCACAGATTGGGAATGGAGCGACCGCCCTCAGGCTATTAAATAATAAGTTTAATTGTACAATGTTACTTTGTGAATGTTACTTTAATTGTAAAACATATTTTTGATGAAAAAAAAAGCCCGCTGAGTTTGTTGCGCCCATTCTTCTCAGGCCTGAGGCATTCATTTTGGAATGGGTGGTAGTTTTTTGACTTTCAATAAGTGATTTCACATCCTATTTTGAATAAAAATATTTGAATTTAAATTTGAAGTGGACAGTTAACTTATAGAAACCATGCTTTGCACATGGTCAATTATACGTTGCATGCTCACGAGTAGGATCACCTCGAAATTTGTTTATTTACAGTCCAGACAATAATAAAACTATAAATGTAGTCTTTAAGCAAGTCTTGTAAACAGAAATTTAAAAAATATGTAATAAAAATAAAGTGTGAATGTTCAATATAATATGTAGTAAATGTATTTGTCATATGTAATATGTAGAATATAATATGTAAATAAAACTTAAATTTTCGATTTATTAAGGTGTTTCTTATAATTAATAATAATAATACTTATAATTATTTCAATTACTTAATTTGTTAATTAATTTCATATACTTTTTACACACCGCAAGTTTAATGGTCGTCTAAGTCTCTCAATATCTAAGATAGAATTTATATTATCTGAGTTAAAAAATGGATCCTCAAATATTTTTTATACTATTGAACATGCGATATATTTTAACCCGAGCAACGCCGGGTTTCGCTGCTAGTATAAATATAATCATCTACGTAGATACTATATATTTTGAACATTATAATACGAATTTATGATATTACAAAAAATTTAAACATTGGTATAGCCATTATTATTCTATATATATAAAAAATAATGTATGTTTGTATGTTCCCTAATAACTCCTAAACTATTCGACCGATCTCATTGAAATCTTTTGTAATAGATTCGTTGAAGCTCTAGGAAGGTTTGCATATATAGTTTGTCGTGTCAGGAGCTCAAGGAAGGTTTGCGTATGTCACGATCCCACGCACTCACCGACGCATTTACCATATCTCTCGAACCGTATATTGACAGAACAACGTCTGTCGGGTCAGCTAGTTAAAAATAAAACTCAGTAGGTAACAAACTTTTAAGAAAAAAGGCTAGAGGCTTCTACAATTGGTGTCTTGAACTATATTAAAGTATCTACAATACTCAACGATAAATGCACATAATAACGTAGTCTACCCCATAAATATAGGTTTGTTTTAATTTACTGGTCCTCGATATTTGTATAATTAATGATAAGTCATTAAACGCGGGCCACAGACGCCTCCGGAATATTACCCCAGCAATTTCAATTAACTACTTGGCTTCCGGCCGATTATATTTCGCCTATCTTCTGTATTGACTTTTTTTTTAAATCATAATCTTATGACGAACAGCATCTACAGTTAGTTAATTTTTATTTATTTAATTATTTTCGTCAATATTTGTACGAAGTTTTGGATCAAAATTTGTAGTTATATTAAACCGTCGGCGTTCTCTTAAAATACTTACAAGACTCAAAAGGCTAATCCGAAGAGGGATACCAATTAAAAAAACATATTATATTATTAAACTGGGAACATTTTTAAAGGCCGGCAACGCATTTCTTGACACACCTGTTGTTGCGGATGTCCATGGGCGGTTGCCTCACCTCTCCCCATCCCGTGAGCCTCTTGCCCGTTTGCCCCCTCTCATATAAAAAAAAAAGAAAAAAAACATATACCTCTTTCAGAGTTGGGCCCCTTAAGCTTCCATCTTCATCTGGTGGTAGAATTCGTAGTTTCACGAACGAAATCATAGCCGCCTTCTCCACACATGAATGAGCTTCTTTGGAACAGTACGCTATGAGCTGAGACAGCAAAAGACCTTCGTCAACTGTTGGATATTTCTTCTTCAGATACTTAATAGCTGCAGCACGAGCTGCCAGCATTACAACAAGAATACATTCACTTGCAGAACCCTGGACAATAAAAAAAAATTAAGCATTTACCTTCGATAGGTAGGTATATAACTCACCCGTAGAGTACACCGACATGATTGATTTTTCATCAGTGTAAAACAGTTCTTCGTATAATCAAAAGTATAAGAGATAAATAATTAATAGACCTTTGTGATATTGCTTTGTCACATCATATCTACAACTAAAGACATAGATGATCATATCAGTAAACAGGGAACACAGTTGACAAAATTTCAGAATAAGTGGCCAAAATGAGATTTGGTAATTTACGAATATGCGCATGATATATATGAAGTTTATGTAGTTGTAATATAACTATTTTATAAGCTAACTTATACGTATAAAGGAATCCTATGGGCATATATATACAGAAAAACAAAGTCATTTTCAGCTCACACATCTATCTAAACATTATAATTAAAAACCACAAAGATGGCGTTGGAAATTCTATTCCTTAGCAACCACAATAAGTACGGAACCCCATAAATAAATAATATCCCCATATCGTCGGAAAAGGCTTGAAAGAAAAGCTTCAAATCGTTGAGTATGGGTTTCTTGTGGTAGGGAATCGGGATCAAAAGCTATTAGGTTCAAACACCCATAGAGTACCTTATAGGCATGCATACACGGGCTTAAGACACGCGAGAGACGAGCAGGTCGTCACTTATATTTAACAACTTACTTCGATTACACCCCCACCCTTGCTGTCTTCATCTGAAGTCAGAAATGACGAAGGTAGACCGATGGCTTTACCTTAAAAACAAAATATTTGTTTCAATATTGAATTACACTTTCTTCCACAAAATATATGAGGTGTATTATGCGTGGTAGTAACGATTCCAATCGAAAGTACGCTATCGATCATATTTTAAGAACTTGTATTAAAGTGGACTTTGGAATTACTTTTAATTCGATGTAGTGTGGATAACACTTGAATATTTATGCATAACAATATGTCAGCGCTTTTTTTCGAGCTGTTTCCAATATTAATCTCCAGATCTTGTGCCATTTCAGTTTTTGGATTTGGATGTGTTTTAATAATATTTTTAAATCTTGTATGAATGAAGTTTTAACAATATAAAAGCTACTATTTTTCTACAATTTGTTCGGTATCAAGTCGGTCATTTCATTCCCTTAAAACTGTGTTACTAAGATTTCAATGGGCTTAAATTCGTGATCTGTTTAATATAATATGTCATCTGAGTATGCACATTATATGGACACAGCATATGATATTTATAATCTAATGCGTATCCTATGCATATGCAAGTAGGTGTAATTAGGCGATAACGCTCGTCTCCTAGGTATCATGATTTTGATTTTGTAGAATTTCTATATAAATCTGCTTCCAAGGTATTTTTCTCTTACAGATATCCATATATAATAAATCTTCACTTCATCAAAGTATATTAATTGAATACACCTTTAAAAGTAAACGTTTAATAAATTTTAGATGTAACTCTATCTCTTGTTAATTATATTTCCATTACATCCATTCGGAGCAAACTAATTAGCGCTTCTTATAAGGGAAGTTTCCCTTTTATTCGATTTATCATGTCTTAACTAAATTGTTTCTAATTATTAATAGTAGTAATTTGAGTGATCTACTTAAAATATATAACTCACCCATCCAGTCCAGCATTATAATTTCCAGTTCTGTGCACGCAGGGCTTGCAGCCTACAATAATAAAATTACTTTAGGACCTTCCAAAAATGCTATTTTTTTGCCATAAGAACTATAGACAGGTAAGATAAGAAGATAAGATTTTTGACTATTTGTTTAAAATATTAAAACATTTTTTTAAGGATAAGGATATAAATAGATAATGTTTGTAAGGATCTCTCTTAGACCGGAACTAAATTTTGTTATATTATATGTAAATAAAATATAGGCAAAAGCATATACAATACAGCCAGAGCTTGAAATGGATTTAGTTCTAGTGTATTCTACTTATCACATACTAATAAATAATAGTTAAAAAAAACTAAAAAGCACGCTTTATATAAAATTCAACTAAAAAATAGAAAATAAATTTAAATTGAAAATAGTGTAAAAAAAAATATTTTATTGTAAAAAAAGCGTGGGGTGCTTTTTAAGATATTGTTAAAATAATAATTCTTCTACACCCCACGCTTTTTTTTACACTAAAAAAAATATTTTATTGTAAAAAAAGCGTGGGGTGCTTTTTAAGATATTATTAAAATAATAATTCTTTTACACTCCACGCTTTTTTTTACACTAAAATATATTTTTTTTTACACTATTTTCAATTTAAATTTATTTTCTATTTTTTAGTTGAATTTTATATAAAGCGTGCTTTTTAGTTTTTTTTAACTATTATTTATTAGTATGTGATAAGTAGAATACACTAGAACTAAATCCATTTCAAGCTCTGGCTGTATTGTATATGCTTTTGCCTATATTTTATTTACATATAATATAACAAAATTTAGTTCCGGTCTAAGAGAGATCCTTACAAACATTATCTATTTATATCCTTACAAAAAATATTATAACAGAGTTTATACATCTGGGACTACAAATTTGAACTATTCCAGTAGATTTCCAGATGTGAGCATGAGCACTAAAGGTTTTCTTAATTTCACCTCTAGAGAATAAAATAAGGGATGAACAGTTGCATAAAAGGCCGTTAAAATTCAAATTCAAATAATTTTATTCAAAATAGGATTTAAATTGACTTATTGAAAGTCAAAAACTACCACCCATTCGAAATCGTATGTCTCAGACCTGAGAAGAACTGGTGCAAGAAATTCAGCGGGCTTTTTTTTCGTTTAATTTAGTTACAATTTATGTAATATCGTAGAATAAAGTTTCTAATTGAAATACCCTGAGGGCGTTCGCTCTATTCTCAGTCTGAGGTATCATTAAGAAAATCATTAATGTTATAATAACCTTTACCACACAAACGTTTTAAATATTTATTTTTAAATTTATAACATATTGTTTTTGAAAATTTTCTGGGATCATGTTGGAAAAGCATATACATCGCCCAATAAAACACTTACTAACTCGACTTAATTCGTAGTAGGCAGTTTATGTTTGTTCCTCATTAACGCAGATCATAATGATTGACGCGGTTTCTAGCAAATTCTTTAATGTACTTATGAACAAACAGAACATTATTAAGAATATATTGAGAATGAGATGCAACAGTTAAAATGTTTATTTCCTTAAATTTTTCTCATAAAGATTCTATAGGACATAGGTTATAAAATAGCGCGAATTGGCCTCTTCTGAAGATCAATTTAAATGTTTATCAAATTTTATATTAATAATTGTAGAAGACGGGTTAGTCTATATATACAGGTGGCCGAGATGTTGACGTCCAAAGCTAAAATTTGAAAGCCGAAGGTGATGAGTATCCGAATCACCCTTATGTATGTTCTACGATTTTGCGTAGTTTAGGAGATAATAATTTTCTTTCCCTTTTATCCGCTTTTTTCACCTAATTGTGGTTTAGGACTTTTTTCTAATTTTTTTGAACACTTTGAGTTAATTTTATTGATGATAATTATTAACAACAGTTGCAATAACACATAAGAAACTATGAATAGTTTAGAGTTTAGACAATGCGGAACTAGGTTAAAATTGAGTCGTAAGTTCAAGATAACTGCTCCAGCTAAATTCATGAAAATGTTCAAGGTATCAAAAAAAAAATGGCTATGGCTTCTAACTATTTTTAAAAACTTCCTAGAACATTGGCCAATAAAATGAGCCAAAATCAAATTTTAGCTTTGGACGTCAACTTCTCGGCCACCCTGTATGCACAATTATGAAGACACCATAGTTAAGCGTAGTATAAATCGCGATATCGTCATATCCATCCTAAGTTTTTAACACACTCTAGAGTTAAAAGAATATCAAGATTATTCAACTTACCCAAGAAAATCCAACGCAACCGATACCACTGGACAGCATGTCACCAAGAATTGATGGGTACCCATTGCCAGCTGGGAAATAGGCGTGGAAACGAGGATGTTGCCAGTGTGTGACACCAGGCATTATCTTCTTCTCAATATCTCGCATTACATCGTCCCAGGGCTCCGGGTATACTGGGGCTTCAGATGGCAGACAATCGCGGAGATAGCCTGGCTCCACAGACGGAGTCACCCTTCTTGTAGACAGAGTATTCATGTACTTGCAGATATAATCCACCATCGCCTTGCCTCTAACGCGGAACTCTTCAGTGTCCATCTTGAATACTTTTCACTTGTATTTATTTCGTCGAAAGTATTCTGTGAGATATCTGGAGCGGCCTGCTGTTGTTGAAAGTCGGAGAGAGACTCAGCTGCCACGAGCTGAGTCTTAGAATGAAGAGGCGTGAGAAATGCGCAATGTGTTTTATGCGCCGAGATCTTCTCAGCGAGTTTGTCATTGGATGGTTAACATTACATTTTAGGTGAACACATATATGTTACTTTATTAATACTTTCGTTAGTCATAGACCACTCATAACTCGTTTTCTTTTCTGTCTTTAATCCCAATTTGTAATCGCTAAGTTATTTGGTAAAGATACATGATATGTATTACGCATTTTCACTTGAAAAGTGAGTATCAAGAAATTCATTAATATTAAATTTGTATCTTATAAAACAATTTGATTTATTTTTGTATCTATATAAATTTGGCCATTGAACTAGTTTATATAGGTTGTGTGGTTTATTAATTTTACTGAATTATTGGATTTTTTCAATTAAACAATTACTGATTTAAATGCGTATATTACGAATCGTGCGATATCTAATATATAAAATTCTCATGTCGCGGTGTTTGTAGTTAAACTCCTTCGAAACGGCTTGACCGATTCTCATGAAATTTTGAGTGCATATTGGGTAGGTCTGAGAATCGGACAACATCTATTTTTCGTCCCCCTAAATGTTAAGGGTGGTCCACGCCAATTTTTTTTTTAATTTGTTTGATTATGAGTCAGCATTAAAACATACATACAAATTCAGATTTTCACCCATCTACGATCAACAGTTACTTTTGTATTGCGATTTTAATATCGGCAATACAATGTTTGCTGGGTCAGCTAGTAAATTATAATATTAAGCGAATATGAATGAATGACATTTGATTTATCGAAATATCTTATATACTACGATCCGCGTCCGCCTTTCCCCGCCCCCTGGGGCAATCAACCTCGTCGTGTAAGTCAACTGTTCCTGCGCGTAGACAAGGTACATAAAGTACAGAATCTATTTGTTGCTTCAAAGTAACACTTTTTCACAAACTGCATATTTATTATTTACACGGTCGATACATATAGATAGCCTATGGTACAAATAGTATCTTACGCTTATAAAATTTATTCTATGGATTAGGTTCAAAGAGTCATCTAAAAAATATCTGTTGGCGATTTCGCGGGCCGCATATATAAATAAACATGAACAATTAACAGCTCGTGTTGAATATATTTAAGCACACTGGTACCTCATTATACTTGTATTTCAATTTATTTAATCATACATGGCATACCAATCCTACACGGAATGCCAAAAACGTTTTTTGGCCCGTGAGACCATGGTATACCATGTTCTTTATTTGCCAGAAACATTCACAAGTAAAGTTGTTACAATTTTAAGAGCAGGCACATGTTTCGTCTTGACAGACATGCAAATATTGTTGTGGTTCCACTTCACAATATTATAAATCTAACACAATCAATAATTACTGCTACATTTAATTTAATCAACGTAAAGCCTACTAAAAGTCCCTATAATACACATTTAGAATAATAAATAAAATGCTAAGAGATAATATAGTAAAAATAATCGCAACAAAAAATAATATAATTGGCAGAAATAGTATTGATGCCAGTTACCACTTCGTTTGTTTTTTAATAGTGTTAATAATTTAAATTTAAATCTATTTAACACTGTCTCCTCTCTTATTCTCTTTTGGTAATTTATTAAATATTTCTACACACATAGCATGACAGTTTTTTTGGTACAAAGTGGGGTACTCGAAGTCTCGTAGGATCACGCGATGGAAAACAGAAAACAAAGAACAGTCGCCAATCCGAGTGAATAGTTTTGAATTTTTCTTAACAAATAAGCTAGCCTCTAGTACGTAAATTTCGGTTACAGTCAGTATGTTTAAAATTAAAAATAGAGGTCTGCAGCTATCGAAGGGCCCTATACCAGCCACAGCTCTTATACATCTCTTCTGAGCCAGTAATATTTTGTTTATATTTGTGGAGTTTCCCCATAGTAAGATACCATACCTTATTATAGACGCTATATAGCCATGATAGGCAACGATTGCAGTTTCTTTTGATATATTCTTTCTAGCAAATAGCCAGGTTTTCCCAGTTTCCTGGATCCCCCCCCCCCCCCCCCCCCCCACAAACCTCATGTATTAGTTTTTAAGCATAATAAAGTTTTATCCCCCAACACGTAGATAGGGTTGTAGAAATAAGTTTTCTGATACCTACATATATAAGGCTTAATTGTAAATTGCTTTAATAAGCAGATTTAAGTAATTTTGTGTATATATTTTAATATCAAATATAGAAATTTGGAATTTGAATTTTTTTTTAGGTCTGAGTCTCGTGCCAGATTTTGGCGAGACAACACGTCCTGAGGATGCCACGTGTACACGTGTCGAATTGTTTTCAAAACAAATATTGGCGGAATTAACACTAAAGAAAACTTAAATAATTTGTACAAATTTATACCGTCCCTTTAACTAGTGATTCTATTTGAGCTTTCCAGTCTAAATTTTTATCTATACTAATACCAAGGAATTTTATAGTAGGGACTTCTTCAATTGATTTACCTTGATAACTTATACTCTTAAACATATTATGATTCGTGTTCTTGTTACTGAATTGAATTATTTTGGTTTTTTCAATATTTGAACTTAGTTTGTTTCTTTCCATCCAATTTATAATTGTTAAGATTTCATCTTTTACAATTTTGTCATTATTTATTGGTGGGTTAAGGTTTGGTATTAGAAGAGAAACGTCGTCCGCCTTTTTTTTATATATTTATTAATAAAAAACAAATTTTACATTGCGGTTTCAAAGCAATAAAAACCACTGAGGTTTGTACAATTGCTAAATTAAGTCTACACCAACAGAGTTAAATTAATAAAAGAAAAAATTGTTCACAATCGTTAGAAACTTATAATTTTACAAATAAAAGTAAAAGTACTTGATACAATTAATAGTTAAGCACTATAAGTTGATCGGTGGTCAGTCAAGTCTTAAAAGTATTTTTTTTAATTCTGTTTTAAATTTGTCTCAGTCAACGATTTATTACACGTCTGGCTATCTTACACCGCCACCATCTTTATATATTTACAAAATATGCATTTTTTTTATAAACAATCATTTATTGAACAAAATAACAAAACACATTGGGACCCATTAAGGCTCGTACTACCGAGGATAAAATTTTACTTGCAAAATATAAAACAATTTGAGTCAAGATATTTAACAAACGTTCAAAAGAAAAATAAAATAACTTCACTTAACTCTTCAAAAATAACATAAACGATTGACGCAAGAAATATTTTTATTTAATACCAGAATCCATCATTTTTTCATGTAATTTTGAATTGTAACATCAATTGCTAATGATTAGAGAATTTACAGTAACACTTACCATAAACAAAATATATTTCAAATAATGCAATATAATTTATACTATGCTATCTTTGACATAATATCTTTTAATTGAAATAATATTATTATTGACACAATATTTTGAAGGAAGCAACTATTTTATTTAGAAATACCAACATTAGTTTACATTGATGCATTAAATATTTATAATACAGACTACATCATATAATTTAATATAATTTACTTAATGTAACAAACAATTACTGATATCTACCACATGCTTTAATAATTTCCACAAAGTAAATATTAATTTAAGAGAAAAAAAAAACAAAAAAACTTATATGCTAACAAGTAATAATGGTTAAATTATTTGGTAATAAACTATTATTATATAAGACTAAGAAATATAATTATTATGACTAAATATTACTCACTAAACTTACATACAAATAATTTACGTACTGTATGGACAGAAGACGTGAAATTAATATCGATGTAATCACTATATGAAGGGGCGTGCATATCATATAAGCAATTAGGCTACCTCGTTGTAAACCAAAATAAATATAGTTAAAGTTAATTTAGTTAAATTCGGTTCCGTTATTTTATAACCAAACTTCTATTGAACACACACCCATTATTTTTTTTTCCTTACGAAATCCGTAATACTAAATACGGTAAGCAATGTTGCGTATTCTAAAGCTCAACTACGATTAGTTAGATTCACAGTGCCTACCTTGCTAGAAAACCAATTCACGCCCCTGACTATATGTGTTTACCATCTTGCTAGGAATAGGAGAGTTCCCTCCAAGCATACATCTTCGAACCGGTGGAACTAGCGGAACAATTTGCTTCCGGCGATACCTACTAGGGACACGAAAATTAATTTTATTGAGGAGTTGAGGACAGTCAATCTTGTCATTTAAAAGTTTTAATATAAAGATAAGATCGATTAGAGTTCGCCTGTCTTCTAAGGAAATCATTTTGAAAAATACGAGTCTATTAGAATAGAAAGACAGACTTTTTCTTGAAAGTCCGTTCGAATAAATTAAATGCCTAATAAATCTTTCTACCCAGGTAGGCACTGTAGATCTAACTCGTCGCAGTTGAGCCTGGAGATTGCTTACGGTAGGTAATTAGAAAAATTTATGAGTGGGGTTCAATAGAAGTTTGGTTATAAAAAAACGGAACGATATGAAATAAAATTAACTTTAACACTGTATTTATTTATGTTCATGACGAGGTAGGCACTGTATAACTGCCTATATAATATGCACGGCCCTGGTGTCATATAGTGAGGTCTCCAAACTACCGATCCACATTCCAATATGCTCCGTACCAATGAGTTGTACAGTGAAATTTTTAAATAGTGATTACGCATAATTTGCGTGCTAATGAAACAATGCGCTTAAAATGTCGGTATGACACATTAAAAACCATTTGTAACAATAAATGTAACGTGTTTTTGTGTACTTGTGTCTGTACTAGGGTTGCCAACTTTTTTTACAAGAAATAAAGTATATTCAGGTCTGTGAAGAATATCAAACAGTATTTTAGAAAAATGAACAGTATTTTATTTATTTATTGTTTTAAATACATATTTTTTTTTGAACTTCTCGCACAACTTACTAATTTAATCTTGTTTAAAAACTTCATACGCCTCACCACAATTATAACTAAAAATAAATGAGGTAATTCACGGTCCACGTAAAAAAGGGTTTTTTTTATATTAACTGGCTCCGTCGACAGAATATCGACGATTCGGTCAGCGTCAAGGTGGAGAGATTTTTTAATTTAATTTAGCTGATTGCAGTATATAAAGAACTGACTTAAAAGGAAAATGATCTGTTGAAATAGCTGTGGTTTTTTTGTGAACTGAAGAATAAGCAACAAGAGTTAGTACGGTTAGTAATAAACACCCATAACACTAACTACCTTGTTAGTATCTAGTCTAAGTTTAAGGGAGAAATGTGTGAATGTAAGTGGGAATATGTGTCTAATAGAAGCGTAGAAAGTATGGAGGATAGAAATTACAATTTAATATTATTGCGGGAAATAAATTTGTAAAGAACTGACAATCTTGAATATTTGACATTGACAGATTCGTTCAGAAACTCGGTGTGATTTGTTTGTGGCTACGCTCACGCTATGCAGCAGTGAGCGCCCTCTGACTAAATAAAACAAAGTGTGAGCGAGTAAGTATAACACATAATGTGTTTGCATGCTGAAAACAGTATTTTGTATACTTTATTTTTGTTCAACAGTAAAAAGAATAATTTAGTGGAAAACAGTATAATACTGTTAAAAACAGTATAGTTGGCAACCCTAGTCTGTACGTCAATTTGTGTCATCGTTACTCTCAAACTAATGTTCGTATTTTGATGTGGTTTTTTGTTTGATAGTGGAGATTTTTCTTAGCTGATTAATATGTATATATTGATCAGGGTTCTTTGAATTTATTTTTAACCGACTTCAAAGAGGAGGAGGTTATCAATTCGATCGGTATTTTTTTTATGTATGTACATCGATTACTCTGAGATTTATGATGCCGATTTACATAGTTCTTCTTTTGTCCCCATGCCATTTGGTCCCATAAAAATTTTACATAGTTTGGCCCAGTAGTTTTAATTTTATGAACATATATATGAAAAATTTCGTCTACCTGGATGACATAATTGTTTTTTTGTGTACGGCTTTTTTTGGAGTTTTCATTCAGGTTGATTAAATATTATTATCAACTGACACTAAAAATAAAAATAAAACTACGTATAAAAACACCGACTTCAGAAACTGAAAAGTATCAAATAACTAAAAATTTAATTTAATACACCTCTGATGCAAACCTTTATCTTTAATAATAATAAAATGCTATCATTTGAATGTGCTACATATTGATAGCTTTGAATCAAGCCCTATGTAATAAAAGTACCTACACTTGCCACGCGTGACTTTGAGCGGAATAGCTTCGTCTAGAACAAAACAACCCAAGCGGACAGACACGCGTGGCCAGACAACCTAAATAATTACAGTAAGTAAACTGTTTATAATATTAAGTTTTATTTTGTTTACGGCTTAGCACTGACTTAAAACCAATCAATAGGTAGCACATATAAATAATAGTATTTTCTTAATATTAAAGGTAAAGGTATTGGCATAAGAGGCGTATTAAATTTTAGTTATTTGATAGATTTCAGTTTTTGAAGTCGGTTTTTTTCTAGTTATGATTGTTCGTTTAGTTTTAGGTTCAAAAATATAGCCATAAAAATAATTTACATCTATATAGCTTCTTCTTCACTTATCTATTTAGTTGGCACCAAAATTGACGAGTTCCAAACAGGTCTTTCGACTTTTTTGCCCTTCAAGTGATATATTTTTCAAACTTAATTCAAATTAATGTTTAAAAGATCAAATTCCCTACCAACCTTCAAATTGACAGCAGCTATCCGGATATATAGAACGTTTAATCACATTTCTGAGCTGAAAGGGTTGTATATAAACGGGCAAGAAACACTTGTTTACTACTAATAATACTAATACTATGAATGTTAATAGGAGTAATATTACCAATTTTCGGAGCGATACATCGCCCTTAGATACACTGAAATGGCATTGCTTGCGGCGGCGTCGTGTGCCGGGTCGTCTCCTTCCCTCAAATATGTGCGAAGGGAACAATGCGTCAACTGCTGAAATAGTTTATATTATTTCAACACGATTCATATATTGGATACATCAACTTTACCAAATTATTTGTTTTGTATATAACAGCCATTGTTAAATACTCTATTTGATTGAAAAGAGTGGCCGTTGAGTTTCTTGTATGTTCTTCTCACGAGCTCAACTTTTTTCGAACATATGTTAGATTCAGTAATTTAAAAGAAATATTTATTTATAGTGACGTATTGTTATTCTAGTGACGATTTAAAAGCGCTTTATATAAGCCTAATTGCGTAAAGATTAATTGACTTTGACCTAAGATATGATATCTCCATACAAGTACCTAGGTAACATTGAAAATGTTTAGAAAATGAAAAACGGCTTAATGTAGAAAGTTGCCAATACTTTTATTGTTTTTCGAAGTAATCTCCGTTCCTCTCTACACATCGTCGCATTCGATGGAACCGCTGACAAAAGCAATGGGCCCAATCTTCTTTATGGGTCTCTTCTATGGCATTTTCATACGCTTTCTTCGCATCTTTAGGGCTCGTAAAGCGAATACCTCGAATTTTATGATTGGTAATAAATAAAAGCCGCAAGGCGCTAGGTCAGGACTGTATGGCGGATGACTCATTATCTCGACACCTGCTATAGTCAAATATTCAACAGTCCGTCCTACGAAGTGCGCTGAAGCTAGATTTGTTGTTGAGTAAGCCCACAACGAAAGTCGTAATAAATCATTGACTGAAAATTTTCTCGTGTTAGGTTCAATTTGACGTGTAACAAGAGTTTTAGATTTGCCGCCAATTCACAAAAACAAATGACAAATGAATGCAATATATTACTTTAGGTTAGCAAAGAGTTATAAAATTGAAATTCAAAAAAAGTTTTTATTAGAAATGTTTCTAACTGGCCAGTAGTAAACATTTTCAGTGTTACCCACGTATAACTTTATTGCGTTTGAAGGTTTGAATGGAATTTCTGAAATACGTTCTTAGTAAAACCTCATATGAACTACACGTTTTTCAAATTACTTTGTTCAGCAATATCACCTGTGCGTTCAGAGATCGCTGAGTCAGTTACAGTTGTCTTTTTCTACTTAACGGAAATATTTCAAGCCGGCATTTTGATTTTAGAACTAGCCCAAGAACATTCTAGCGATGTGGATGTGGATGCTGTTTTCAAGGAGTTTTCTTCAACGTATTACAAAGCTGTGGAATGAACTTCCTTGAACCTTCAAAAAAAGCGTTACATTACGTACCTTTAAAGGCCGGCAGCGCTCCTGTGATTCCTCTGGTGTTGCAAGAGAATGTGGGCGGCGGTGATCACTTAACACCAGGTGACCTGTACGCTCGTTTTTCCTCCTTTTCCATAAAAATAATATATATACGTATCACAATTACAGTTTAACATTATATACAAATCTCTTAGTTAAAAGCCATTAAAAGTTAACGGGGACTAGGCTAATATATAAAATTATGAATATTCAGACTTTAGGGAGGACCGTTGGTTTTATTGTGCTTCAAGTACCTACTCGAGAATTTAAGATGACTCAAACTGTTTGCGTTGGAAAATTTATGGATTAAACTGCTTGTAACCCAACTCTGTTCCGCTAAAATACTACATCATATAGTTATACATAGGTTAGCTATAGTTATAGCAAACCTTTAAGATTTATTCGTTGAGTATGATGACGAGTTATGTCTTAATTATCCCTTTTTCTGAACAAAAAAATACAATAATGCTTAATTAAAGTTTTCTGCTACATTTTTACCCAAACAGAATATATCCAAAACAAAAGTTCTTACGCTTTTTATGCTATCGTACTAAAGACAGATAGATTCAAAGACCCATGAGCAACATTGAAAAAAGCACCATTTACTACCCATTGATAAACGGCGTATGATCTCTGTCATTGCTTTCTTCTGGAAAATAGCTCAAAAAAAGTTAGATTGTCCAGATCTTCTCTCGAAAATTTCATTCAGAACTTCAACTCAATAATCTACTAACTACGGAAGCAATAGCGATATCTTGCGAGCTACATCCACCTATTAAGGTAAGCTAATAAGGTAAGTTTTCACCAAAAATTTTTTTGAAAAAGATAAATAAAAAACCAAAAACTTGGTTTTATGAATTTTTCACCTAAATTTTGAGGTTATGTGAAAAAAGTGTAATTATTAAAGTTGTAGATCTCTTTATTACCTACAACTTTGCCAATTAACTTTTTGCCATAGGACTTGTAGTTTTGCCGGAAATCGAGATAAACCGTTTTTTACCCTAAAACACCCCCCCTTTTCCACTACCCGACCTCAGATCGACTGTAATTTATTTTTCCCTTAATTTTTGTTATATTCTCGTCCTTTACCAATGGGTTTGATCCTACTATAATTTTTTTTGGTTTCAAAAATTATCGACCCTGGTCTATATACTGCGTAATCAATTTATTATGAAATCATCTTTCGAATCCATTGACTAACCTTTAAAATGTAAATACTATATGTGCTTATTATTTATTTTAGTTCTTACTACTTCTATTGTCTATCAGTGAATGTGTGTACTTAGCTCTAAGTTGATTATATTATTTTTATTATGTGTAAATAGCTGTTGATATTCCTGAAATAAATCAATAAATATAAAGATCGCAGTATTTTTTCTGTAGAACAATTCAACCTGCCTATTAACACCGAAACCCAGTATCGCAGCACACTTCACAAACACTTCCCAGTGGGAGGCTCCTTTGCACAGGATGCCGGCTAGATTGTGGGTACCACAACGGCCCCTATTTCTGAAGCAGTAATGCGTAAGCATTACTGTGTTTCGGTCTGAAGGGCGCCGTAGCTAGTGAAATTACAGAAAAAATGAGACTTAAGATCTTATGTCTCAAGGTGACGAGCGCAGCTGTAGTGCCGCTCAGAGTTTTAGGGGATTTTCAAGAATCCTGAGCGGCACTGCATTGTAATGGGCAGGGCGTATCAATTACCATCAGCTGAACGTCCTGCTTGTCTCGTCCCTTATTTTCATAACATACGCAATGATTTGTGTCGATCGGTGTTCACATCCTGATGGTGACCCGCAAGCCAGTAAAAAAAATTGAATTTCACTTTCCCCTAGTGTAAACCTTTTCTTTTCTGAGAAGAAGTTATGAGACCAGAAAGAATGAGACCACCCTGCCAATTACAATGCAGTTCACTAACTACATCACCCTTTAAACCGAAACACATTAAAGCTTCTATGGACATAGAAGGCTTACTATAATATAAGTATATTATATAGAGGATAATGATGCATGGTTATTGTCTGGTTCTGTGCAATCCACCTAAAGTTGTACGTAAGTAAATCAAATCAAATCAAAATCAGTTTATTCATGTAGGTCACGGAAATGACACTTATGAATGTCAAAAAAAATAAAATATTTTTCTTATTGAATCTACCGCTTCTTCGTAAAGGGTTGAGCTAATGAGAAGATGTAGCAAGAAACTCATTGCCACTCTTTTATATCAAGATTTACATTTACATCGATTTACAAATCATTTCAATTACAATATAATATGTAAAATGTAAAATGATGCAACAAACACACTCAAACGTCAAATAGTCAATGTCTTACACGAGTAAGTCAAAAAAACAAAATTATATTAAGTGGGCTAAGCAATTTTGTTACTGTACCAATGACGTTCTATACATATAGAGTATAGACAATGCACCTCATACAAAATCAAAGCCAAAATATGGGCACATGCCACAAATGACACCATAATAACCTTCGACTGCTGCAAGCGGGTCTTGTCTGGAAACTTGTCAATAATATTGTACCATATTTAATGAAGAAATAATCGTTTTAATAAATTACTTCCGCTTTTTGCATATCAATCTTATATAACAAAATAACCTTACCGATGATAAGTCACACCATCTTTTTTTTGAGTCGTTAATGTATTATTTAAGCACTTTTTATACACTTGACACACAGTTGACAGACGACTAAGGAGAAAAGTGTGCTTGCATTGGCTTTAAGCAAACTTTTGCCGTTTCGTTATCAGACTGCGAATGATATGTCCATATGTATAGAACGTCATTGTATTGTACGGTTAAAAAGATAGTCTGGCAGTTTCTTATAAGTTGTTCTCCTCGGGTCAAAGCCGTACTACCTACGTAATAAATTAGCAGGCAGATTGAAACAAAATTATTTTATTATTAATTTATTATAATATTTAATAACTCATAAGTACTATTTCGGATTAATCTGCGTGCTCTTCTCCTACCAACATACTTCCTACACACCACCACCATCTACACATACTAACATACCTTCAATGAAATTTAGATTGAATTAATAAAATTGTTGCATAACGAATTCTTAAGAAAAACCTTCTGCAAATCTAATAAGTTTCTAATACGTTTAGTATTGCTTAATCGATGCTATGAAGTCTCCTCCGCCGGAAGGGTGGCGGGTGTTTTGAGCCTCGCCGAGAAGTCGCCTCGAAGGAACGCGCATTCTTCCCAGCCTCTGAATACCAATGGCATATTATTATGTGCCATCTCCACTTATATTGTGCAATATAGATATAGCTATTCACTTCATTCATATCTTATTCCCATACTTGAAAATCGGGTCACGTTTTCGCTTGAATTGTTCTGTAATTCGTCTCAAAATAATATGTTCGTTTATAATGCTTTTGCCTCGTGGTTTCTCTTGCCAATTAACTTTTTTAACATTAATTGAATTGTATTGGTGCCGGTTTCTGTCTTTATTTTATTTATATTAGAGGCTCGCAAGTTGTAACATTTCTTGTTATTAAAAAACAATTTTTATCATACATTAAAAAACAATTCTAAGCTTTGCAACAGAACATAATTTTAATTGAGTTGTATTCCGCTGTATCCTTTTCTTATTTTCGCTGAAAGGTTTTTTCGTTATGAAATAGTTAACAAAACATCTTTTAGTAGCATACGTTGAGCGCAGTACTCATATCATAACAATATAATACTTCTTTACTAAAATGTCAGGTACTTAGTCTGGTCGACCGATGAAAGCGTAAATAAAATTGTTTCAACATAATAAAAATTTAAGCTAATTCTGATCAATCCGTTTTAGTGTAATATTATCTTGTAAAATAAGAAGTTTTACCAAACCCGCTCGGATTATCAAACTTACACGCCTGTGGGAAAGGCTTAATACCTAGGAGTCATGACCTCATTACCACAACTTGTTATCACAACTATCATTATAATTATCGAGAAAACCTATTATGCCTAATTCTTACTTCCGAATTCCAATATTGCAGTCACATTCAGCGTGATAAGTTGACCACATCAAAATTGTTTGCAATGTGATGAAGACAAGACTACTTGTTACCAAGGCTTGCACAGGATGCCAGCTAGATTATGGGTACCACAACGGCACCTATTTCTGTCGTGAAGCAGTAATGTGTAAGCATTACTGTGTTTCGGTCTGAAGGGCGCCGTAGATCGTGAAATTACTGGGCAAATGAGACTACAACTGTGCTCGTCACCTTGAGACATAAGCTGTTGTCAAGTCTCATTTGCCCAGTAATTTTATCGTAGTAGCTACGGCGCCCTTTAGACCGAAACACAGTAATGCTTACATATTACTGCTTCACGGCCGAAATAGGCGCCATTGTGGTACCCATAATCAAGCCGGTATCCGGTGAAAAGGAGCCTCCCACTGGTAAGTGTTTGTGAACTGCGATACTGGGTTTCGGTGTTAATAGGCAGGTTGATTTGTAAAATGCTGATTGTCCATTGACCAAAATAGCCGTTACAGCTACACTAGCAAAGTCGCGGGCACCCACTCGTTGTAAATATTAATCTATCTTTAAGCATATTAAGTGTGTGAAAAAATCATTTCGTGTATTTTGTGTCCATATTACGGGAGCTACGAAGGAGTTACTATTCCCAAGTAAAATCCAAGCAGTAAGTGCAGGTCAGAAAAGGTTGGAGTAATCTTCGAGGAGGGGATAAGCTGTACCTCATAAGATACCTTAAGCTGGATTACTTTCCTTCAATGTCAACGTATTAACTAACCTTCTGAAATATTATGTACCTACAATATATTGAAGGTACGTCTCAGTGAACTTTAAATTAATATATCAACAAGGCCATTAATTACAACAAATGTCAAATCAGTAAAGCATTGTATTAAGACAATGGATAATTATTTGAGCTACAATTATTAATAATGCGGTCTTGAGATGCTTTTATATCATATTTATTTATAACTAGGTGACCCGACAGACGTTGTTCTGTATATAATAAATAAAATAATGTTTTTATGTAAAGATTCATGACAGATGTCAATCATCATCAATCTGTCATTTATTTATTTATTTATAGGACAACCAGTAGTTGTTACATTCTAATATGCTTAAAATATATCAAATATTAACAAATAATGAGTTGAATGTACAACAAATTAAGGTGTCACAACATGCACAGTCTTTGCTTCCGTGACACCAAGAAAACAATTATATAAAATAAAGCAAAAATTATAAAATCAAGATACGAATTTGAAAAGAAGGAAAAAAAAGAAGAAGATGAATATTAATCATATTTTGGCGCCTAACAATCTCGTAATATTTTTTTTAAAAGCAGGTAAAGAATCTTTAAAAATATCTACTTCACCACAGATGGAGTTATAAGTTCTTGATAGACGTGGTATGGGAAAAAATTGCTTAAGGTTAGTTTTGGCAAATGGCTGATGGAACAGGCCAGCTCCGACCTGCGCACGCCTTGGTACTCGGCGGGGAACTCGTAAGCTGATTTCTAATTATTTTGTATAAAAATATTAGATCTAGCATTTGTCGTCGAACAGAAAGACTTTTCAAGTTAAAGTGTCTCAACTTATCGCAGTACGACGGCAATTGCTTATGTACCCCACAAGAAAAAGCAAGGTGCCATAAGAACCGTTTTTGAATGCGTTCAATCGTTCGTGTCATATCATAACATTAAAAATTACTTCGTAAAATATACACCCTGCTGTCGTAATGAAATTGTTTCACATCAGAACTGTCAAACCGTGCGTCAGTAAATTCTCTCATAGAAATTATGTATGGACACATCAAACGAAAAACAAATTTGTTGTTTTTATTTAATTTAGCAGCATTTTCCTATTTATTCACCTTTTAAACCTTCTCTGGACTTCCATAAATAATTCAAGACCTAAATTTGCCAAATCCATCCAGCCGTTCTGGAGTTTTAGCGAGATATATATAGATGGATATATAGATATAACTCATACTTTAAAGGTCACCTCACCTACACTCAATATATTTTTTGGTTTCTACAAAAGTCTTATATGGTGGTACTGACATTTTAGATCCTGTAGGGCATGGCAATTTTGTAAGACTTAAATATCTTTAATATCTATTCATATAATAATAGACAAGAAGCTAACGTAAAGGAAAGTAAAAAACACACCATCCATGGACATCTGCAATTCCAGATATTAAGAGACGCGTTGCGTTGTTTTAAAGTGGAATTATACTCTAAGTCTTAGAATATAAGTTATGTCAGTTTAAGAATACTATAGCCAGCAACTGGTTCGACCAAATAGCACTCTCCACTTGATATGATGCAGGGGGAGCAGTGTTGGTGCCATATGTAGCTGCAGGCATGTATGTCTCGCTCGATATGCCATCACCAAATATGCCGATACAGGCTGTTTCAGTTAGGGAAGTATTATCGAAGGGATGCGATAAAGGGATAGGCATTTTTTAGTGATAAACGCACATTCTTCTGTCTTCTTACGGTTGAACTATACTAAATTTTCCAGCCCCATTCCGAGTCACTGCATAGCAGTCTCGGCTTTAGGCACAAATTTGTTTCGATAGATGTTACACGGCCGGTGTAAAAAGCATACCCTGTGTTGTAGTCTTCATGGCAATAAATTCTGCTGATTTGCAGCATGTCATTGATTTGCAGAAGAAGCAGTGTAGGAGATAAAACATGATAAGAATCATAAAGCTCCAATCACCAAAAAAGTTGACACATTTGTAGAATTTGTCGGGAAGCTCATAGGAAGGCACTTAATGCTAAATTTTTTCCTCTTCAACTCAAGTGCTATGCTCATCTTTGAGTAAAATAAAAACATAGATGAACAACTGGGCGAACATGACGAAAACAGTAATGGTAATTACTGATAAGTTGGCACTCCTGTAAGTATTCGTATACTCCTCTAACTCCTCTAAGTACTCCTCTAAGTATTATAAGATCTGGCGACAGATTCAGGAGACGTGCAATCTGGAGAATCATATAGTGCTCGCTCGATTTATGAATATCGAAATTTATTTTATTACTTATTTACTAACCAGCCTAGAACCGAATAATCTGTCTCTTCCTTTTCTTGTCACTACCGAGCTCAAAGTGTTTACATCACTTCAGAGCCTCTTGTGACCTCACTTTGCAATCTGCACATTCGAGACGCAAGGTGAAATTCGCTATTCCGGAATATTACCTCCGGCACGTATGAGACGGTATAAGCGGTAGTGGAGCACCTTGGTCATTTATAGTCAATTGGGCTGGGAAAAAAAAAGCTTAGCAGTTCAGTTTCTCTTTTGTTCATTCAGGTGAAATCATCCGACGAACAGCAAATCTGCCGCAAAAAGACCTAAGTTTCATCCCAGTATGGCGAACTATAAATACCCAAGGCGACAACATAAATATACAATCATTAATTAATTTCAGGAAATCAACATAATATTTATAGATAGTCAAATAATAACTAATGGCTAATAACAGGCCTTCACTAATAGAAGTAATATTAAAGAATGTAGGTCAATTATTAAAGTACGTAAACACCATTTTGCGACTAAAATGTATGCTACTAAAGATACAAACAACGATGAATGAATAAGATACTTAATTACAAAAGTTGAGAGTTATGTAACCCTTACGTTTGTAATGTTTGTGTAAAATATAATATCAATATCTAATGAATTTTGACTATAATTACTACTTGCCCCAGAAACCCCAAACAATACATCTCTAGACGGTTGAGATCTTCCTGGGCGATCATATCATAGTTAGATGTTATTATAGGAAGAATATTTTCATTTACAACAGGAACAGGAATTTATATCACCCACACAGATAAAAAACATAAGTGGACCAAGAAAAAGATCCCCGGGGTACACTGGTAGAAACAAAAACTCGAACTATAAATTTAAATATTTAAAACAACAGCCTGAGATTGATTTTCTGTATTCCCATTAGTTAGATTGTAAGGGATATGGCCCGAAACAGTTTCGAACAGTAAGTACCGTTACGGACGCATGCAGGGCCGACTTCGAGCTGGTTATCTGCGCGGATATGGATAGACGTAGGTCCTGGAAGCTCGATCACCACTGGGATTTCTTCTGCCTCCGATAAGCCATAGACTTGGACTTCATCCGGATTGGAACTGGGAGGTTAAACTACTGCTCTAGGCTAGTGACACATTCACTCTTACAGACGAACTGCCCTGGTGGAGAGCCGATAGGGCCTATCGGCTCTCCACCAGGGCAGTTCGCAGCAGGGGAGGCAATAATGTAATCGGAAGTTAGATGTAAATGGCTATCACATGGGCAAATGGATAGGCGAGGCAATGCCGTGTTTAAAAATTAAACTGATCAACAAGCTGCGACGGATATAATAAACACGAGTGCAATATACGATTATCACAGCACTGAAGCAATTATGACGAAATTTGAAATAAAGCTGGGGATCCAGATTTACTCATGTAATACCGCATCAGGTACTTTATATTTATTAATTAATATTTTTATTGCCGCTACAGTGGTGAAGACGAGGTGCTTGCCTAGGGCGCACTAAACTTATAATTTGCCTCTGCTACTGTGACTCTTTGGTGTTCCAAGACAGTATGGGCGGCGATGATCACTCACCGTCATGTGACCCATACGATCGTTTTTCCTCCTATTCTATAAAAAATGGGAATTCGTGTGTATGACGTTCAGGTAGACAGTTATATCACAGTAGGCATATGTCTACTGTGGTTATACTGCCACATGTTTTCATAACAACAACACAAATTTCGAATATTTAATTTATTTACTTACAGTACAGTTCCAATGGTATTTGAAAATTATTTAATTTATTTGGTCAGATAAATTTCTTTTGGATTCGCTACTAGTTGAATGAATTTCTTAGATGCTCCTTTTTCTTATCTACCCTAATAAGCATAACTTCAGAACAAATAAATCCCGTTAGAGTAACGACTATTGGTATATCTTTTCTTATATTTGTAAGTATAATGGGGGATTGCACAAATGCTAAAAACGGTAGAAATGTGAATATTAAACGGATGGCTCTGACACATGACGTTATGTAAACATAAAACAATTTAGCTCCTCACCAGTAATTCAATTGTATGCTCGAACGAACAACCTTCCCTTCTGCATACCAATAAAGCTATTACATACAGGGACCAAAATTAATTTATTTGCCCGCTATTGAAGTTGTTATGCATAGTTATTTCTACGCCCTTGCTTGACATATTTTCTCACACATTATTGGTATTATTATTTTTTTAAATAATAATGTATGTTGCTAAGTTTTCCGCGATCCGTTCATACGATTGTTTTGAAATTTGGTATACCTCTTATAAAATTTTTATTTTGCAAGGTAACATTATTTATTTTATTGAAGTATTTACTATAGGATAGGGGATGTCTTTTTTAGCTTTGCGGTAGAATTCTGGGGACCTGGAGTCAATAAACAATGTGAAGGCATTCTGTATTGCTTCTTGAGAAGAAAATTTTTGACTATGTAAAAATTATCGTTGAAAAAATGGTAGTCTGTTAGAGCCAGGTCTGGTGAGTACGGAGGATGGTGGAGACAGGGAAATATTCTTTCACTTTCACTTTCAAGTCAAATCAAAAACAATTCATTCCTCTATGTCTTTGAAATTACACTGATGAATGAATTCTATTTACCTTTTTTTCCATTTACTACCACTTCGGAAAAGGTTGAGTCCTAATGAGAAGAAATGGTAACACACGAATTGCCACTCTTTTAAATCAAATTTTACAGTTTTATCGTTTTACAAATTATAATATGTAAAGTGATGCAACAAATATTCTCAAACGTCAAAAACTCAAAGCCTTACACGAGTAGGTCAAAAAAATATATAAAAAACAAAAGAACAGTACCGTAGATGCATTAATTTCCACACACACTGCATGTAAATAAATGTGGTATTATGCGAGCATTTTATAAGCGATTGTAAAAAATATATAAATATACTAAATAACATTGAAAATTCATTTTAAAAACATAAATGACGGTTTCCGATAAGCCATCGCAGTAGACCATATTTTACGAAATGGACACGTTCCACGACGCTGCCGCAAGCAGATAGATAAAATACAGTGTAATGTGTGTACACACACATATATTTGTATAAAAATATTGTATTGCTTTTTTTGCTGTAGTGAAACCTGAAACTAGGGATGCGGTTTTTGTGCAAGATCTTTCTTTGTGAGGAGAAATGAAGTTTATTAGAAGTGAAATTTATTATTATTAACCATTCCACAATGCAGTTTCAACATTTCTGGGGCCTTAAATAATAGCTATTCTAGAACGTTCTTCCTTCACGCTGTTCCACGCGCTGAACGGTGTGTCCTGGATAGTAGTTTTCTTGCCATCTCTCTAGGTCTTTTTTATGGAGATAAGGTACGAGACGAGCAGGACGTTGAGTTGATGGTAATTAATGCAGTACCACTCAGGATTACTGAAAAACCCAAAAATTCTGAGCGGCACTATAATAGCGCTCGTCACCTTGAGACGTATTTATTTGCCCAGTAATTTCACTATCTACGACGCCCTTCAGACTGAAACACAATAATGCTTACACATTACTGCTTCACAGCAGAAATACGCGCCGTTGTGGTACACATAATCTAGCCGGCATCTTTCAAAACTTTTGAGTTTTTCAAGAATCCTGACCGGCACTGCATTGTAATGGTCTGACTGCATGTAAATTACCATCAGCTGAACGTCCGGCTCATCTCGCCCCTTATTAAAAAAAAATCTGGTTGTGTGGCGGCCTTCCACAGTGCTGTTTTCAAGGAGCTTTCTTCCACGTACGTCTCTTATTTTAATAAATAAAAAAAATAAAAATAAATAAAGATTGTCCAAAGAAGTTTTCACTTCAGAAACTGTAAGTGTAAACCTACCCAAAATGCCGCCATGTGATCTCTTTGGTATTTCCACGAGACTACCTATATAATATAGTGATCACTTACTCGTACCAGCAGGTGACAGTATTGCATAAAATTATACACATATTTTATTCATGGTGAGGTTCTTGTGGCAAGCTTCGTCATGGCACTGCTTGTGGCTGCGCCATGGGGCGGGTCGTTTCCTGCCCTAAAATATGGTCGGAAGAGGCGATGGCCGGTACATCTTAAGTTAGATAAGTTAATAAACTTTTAGTAACATATATTTTCATAAATTTATAAAATAAACTTATATAATTTTTTTTTAGTTTCTCGTGTAGGTTTAGGTAACATTTACCTTAGCGTATTTGATGCATCGCTTCGTATATATTGTAATTAAAATCATTTGTAAAATGTGAAACCGTATATAATATAAATGTTTGAAGTGGGAATAAGTTTCTTGCCACTACTTCTCATTAAAGCTCTTTTCCGAAGTGGTGGTAAAATGTATGTTTGTAACTTTGACCCTTAATAATACGACATGGGTACCTTCAAAAGACGCGCGTACACCTTCCTAAAGGCCGGCAACGCTCCTGTGATTCCTCTGGTGTTGCAAGAGATTGTGGGCGGCGGTGATCACTTAACACCACCGTACGCTCGTTGTCCTCCTATCCCAAAAGAAAAAGTGTCATATTTTGACCCGAATGAATTAATGTGTTTTTAGTTTGGCACGTACTTTTGGTTTTCCTTGAGTTATTCCAAATAAAATAAAGATTCCTCAAATTCTACCGACAAGAATCTATTATGACATCCGAGCTTAATAAAGAAACCGCTTAGAATATTCTAATGAATAAGTTCGTTGGAAATGCCAATGCAGAAGAAAATGGACTTGTTGAAATCTAATTTGTCGTTGCCATAACAGGCACCACTTGAGATCGATGAGCTATCCGCGGCAGACGCTCCAGCTCATATCAATTCCTTAATTGAGGTGCGGTTTCTTCGATTCAACGCGTTTAATAGCTCGCCTTGTCAATCTTGTTAGATAATTATAGATGACGGGTTGATTTATAAGTATTTTTTGTAGCTTTGATAGGTACAGGACATGTTGAGTCGCCAAAATCTGGCATGAGACTGAGATGATTTTTCCCGAGGATTCCTCGTGTAGAGGCGAAACACGTGTCGAATTGTTTAAAGACAAATATTGGCGGAATTAACACTAAAGAGAACTCAAATAATTTGGATAATTATGGATTTCCGGAAAGTGACGCCTACCTCAAAAAAAAAGTATAGATACTTTCACTACTACCTACCGTATTTATTAAACAGCTTGCCTGAGGACACCCGAGTAGAAACCATTTTATTGTCAACACTGCCTTAAAATTAGATTTTTTATTGTATTTTTATCAATATTTATACTTGTATAAAATCAATGTTCTTATAAGCATTAATATTACAAGAGACATGATCCTGCAGACAAACTGACCAAACAGTTTTACAGGAATATGTGAATTTGAGATTCTTTCTGTAAATAATGAATAGTATTAATAAATAAAAATATTATGATTTATTACTTAGATAATTTGTACGTCTACTTGCTGTTAGACAACCGATAAAAACAGGCCAGGAATGTTAGTTTAGTGTGCGTGACAAGCTACGTCTTACACTCGCGATTTGTATGTGTGTGCGTGAATAAGTGAAAAAGCGACGACCCATATAGCCGAATGGTTAGTAACCCTGACTTCTAAGCTAGAGGTCCCGGGTTCGAATCCCGGTAGGTGCATTCATTTATATGATGAATATGGATGTTTGTTTCCGAGTCATAGATGTTTATATGAATTTATGTATGTTTAAGTAAGCACATAACATATTGTATTAAATATATCGTTGTCTTGTACCCATAGTACAGGCTATGCCTAGTTTGGGGCAAGTAAATTTGTGTAAAAGTGTGTCAATATTATTATTTATTATTTAAAATATCATTATTTAAAATATTTTTTTTTTCTGTGATTTTTTTCGACGTTTTCACAGCTGTCATCGTCTATCTAGACGTATAAATGATCTAAGATTTAAAAACTCTTTTTCTACAAATAAACAATGTCAATAACTCGTATGGTTTTTTATTTTCATTTTTTTAACTTACTCGTATAAGGCATTGAGTATTTGACGTTTGAGTATTTATGTTGGATCACTTTTCATATATTTTAATTAACATAATTTGTAACACGAAAATGTATGTGTTGATTTCAAAGAGTGGCAATAGGGTCCTTGTCACTTCTTCCCATTTGAGCTTAAACATTTCCGAAGCGGTAATAAATACTATGAAAGTAAAACTTTCGACCTTAGATTAAGGATTGGTCTCTGCTATGCTCCAAATAGATACCGCAGGCGTAGTCGCTAAGTGCAGCAACTAATACTACGCCCCAGTGGGCGTACTTGAGCCAGTCTCGAACAATGTGTGACGTTGACGTGCCACATGTTCTGTTAAACTTTGCTAATAATTGAATCTAAAATGCCGGGATGTGTACAAAATCTTTATAAAAATAGTACTACAAGAAATTAGAAAGACACTGGGATTACATATCATCAGTAAGTATTTTATATTTTATTAATTATAATGTAAAATGAAACACGAAGCATATTTAACAAAATTTGAAAGATACAATTGAGTGTCAAGATGCCACGCACACTCTCATCTAATAGTTGCCGTAATAAAAAGGCTATTGTTCTTAGGTAATCCTTAATCGAAGCTTTTGGCATTCATAAGTGTCATTTCTTTGATCCAAATGAATAAAGCATAGATAATTTATACGTGCAGATAGAGCCTCTTGATGTTAACAACGCAACGCAACGGGCCAGGGGGTCTACTCTCTTTGTCAGAATCGAAACTTCGTAAACGAACGAAATTTAAACGAAGTTTCGATAGTGTACTCTATTTTGTTTTCGGAGACATCGACCATGTTCGGAACCAAAGACAATACTTGCGAACGAATGGTGAACGATTGAAATGAATGTTATTTGTAAATGACTAAGATGAAGACTACTTTTTTTGGATTTTATGGCCTGGTATGATGAAGACTACTATTTCATGCCAACGATGAGTAATAACTAATGACCAAAGAGAATTTAAACACTACGTTCATAATGACCACCAAAAATATCTGTAAAACGCGTTGTAAACATGTCAAATTAGTAGTTACTTCAGATTTTTTCGTTGAATTCTTTAAAAAGTTTTCTAAAAAGAGTTCTCAATTATGCTAATAAATGACCTTTTACGGCCGTTCCCAATATACTATCTACAGATAGAGATAAATTACTACCTTCTACTGTCAGTAGTTAGAAGTCAATAATCTGAAGCTGTCCCAATATACCAGACACGTCATTCTTATCGCCTTATATTGGGACGCGTGAATTGAAATTTCCATACAAACTTCTATTGTTGGTAAGCTATACGTCGTCCCATTGACAGACAGCGTGTACGGATAAGGTGAGTTACCGTCGATAAGTTTATTGGGATAGAAAATTCAACGATAGTTACGATTTTTATCTCAAGTAAGAGGTAGACTGAATATTGAGAACGGCCGTTAAATTGCTTTCTAACACACCTCGCAATCGCGATACCTACTCGTTCTATCAGAAAGTTTCAAGTAAATATCAGTTATATTCTTATTTGTTTTTCCCTAAAAATATTGCCTCTACAGAATATAACCATCCTTTTAAAGGTACATCTTTTCAAATACACATGCACATACGATGACTAAGCCATACCTTTTAATTTATATATCTGAGTAAATACTCTTAGTTAGCTGTGAGTAAGTTTTTTGTTATAATAAAATAAAAAATAAATTATGTTCTTTTATTAATAACAAAAATGTAACTTCTATTTTAAATATCACTAAAGATATAAATACCACTACTGTTAGAAAGGAATAAGTAAGATGAAGATCTACCTTTATCCTTTCTAACAGTTCTACTATCAATACCAACCCTTATACATAACTTATGCAAAACTTAAACTCTAACCCCCTTATTCATAATGGTCCGCTAACTTTAAACAGCCGCTTAGGAGTGTTTTTTCTCATTCTGATTTAGGTCAATAGAAGAAGACAGAGTGAGAATTAGCAATGGTTTAAGTTAGCAGACTATTATGAAAAAGGGGGTAAGTCGGGTATTTCACTAATATTAAATTGTTTGCGCAAGCGGTGCCGGTTCCTTCTAGGTCCTAAATGTTCTTCAAGTAGAGCAGCCTCTATTAAAACCATTATTGAAGCCATTTCAAGCAAATTTGCAACAAAATCCACACAAACAAAAATCGAACGCCTTTGAACGAAAGAACACCTTTGGTTTCGTCAAGTTGACGTAAAAAAATTCCCAACAAACAGCTGACATATTCAAATTTTTGTTCGCATCGTAAATGAATTAGAGTAGGTTTAGAAATTCGAAATGTCAAAGAATGACGTTTGGACCGAAACTTCGAAACAAATGGAACCGTAGTAGGAAACACCCGAAACTTAAATCGAAACTTCGTTTTTCGTTGAATAACCTACAGGTTAATTACTTTAGTGTGCATGACAGCTACGTCTAACACTCGCGATATAAATTATCTAAGGAATAAAGTGATATTGATTTGATATACCATCGTCTTTCTGTTCGTGTTCAATACAAGTAAGTTGTAAGTAATAAGATTATTAGAGCTCATTAATATAATTTATCTACACCCATGCTTTAAATCCTCTATTGAAAATTCTAAAACAGCTTATTGCCAACATTAAAACACCCAATGTCCTAATAACCATTACATCGTCCAAAAGAGTGTTGTAATGAAATTCAGTACAACATTACAACACTCGTAGGACTGGCTTTTTTAATGTTAGCAGTAAGCTAACTGTTTCAGAATATTTTATAGAGGATTCATATTATATTGATATCTCCTTCTATCTATCACACAGTAGAACGAACCTAGGTTTAAATTCGCCCCTCAACAGAATGAAACGATCATATAACAAACTGCAAGCTATATCGATATCTTCCGACATAATAAAGGGTCCATGTTTATAAATGAACTAAAAAACTGATGTCATAAACAAGCTTAATGTTTTTTTTAATATTTAATTTTCAAAATTTTTTGTTTTTACTAACGTGTTGGTTGTTTTTCTATTGTGAATGCTGTTATACACTTTAGTAGATGTTACACTTCGAACCATAGTTATAAGTTATGAATAATTCTTTTAAGTTATTTATAATATTTAATAGTTTATAATTTGAATAGTTTTTAATGGTTAGTGTAAGATCAATAGTGTATCATAATAATAAATAAATAAATAAATAATATGGGTGTAGATAAAGTCTTGTATGCAACTGTTGATAATTAGGTATTAAAACACTCATGTGATATTATTTTAACAAACCCACATTCGTGTTTTGATGCCCGTTATTATAACAGTTGCATAAATACAAACAGGTGATAAGTACGATATAAATAACTACAGAGCTATTACAGTCATCCCAATTTTTTAAATAATAGAGAAGACTATAAACAATCGAATATTATCTTTTTTCAATGAAAACGATATATTACGACAAGAACAATTCGGCTTTCGTAAAAATAGTTCTAAAACATTAGCTTCATTTAACCTCATAAAAAGTATCTCCGAAAGCTTAAATAATAGAATACCCGTAACAACGATCTTTCTAGATATGTCGAAGGCATGTGACTTAGTATTACATAAAATTTATTGCATAAGCTCGAAAAATACGGTAAAGGAGGCAACGCGAATAACTTGATAAAAAAATTGCAATAATCGTAACTAGAATTAGATTAATTAATTAAATTGTATAAAAATACGCAATTATTTTTATACTTTTTAGTGCACATTATATCGATATATGTGTTTTTGAAGTCGGTTGTTTTTTTATTTTATGATTTTTAGTGAATTTGAAGTAGATATAATATAGCATAAGAAAGATTCGGCCGAGTATCACTAATTTGCTCCTAATAATTGAAGAGTTCCGTTACTTTGTCATGGATTCCGTAATCAGAACCAAACCAAACACTCACCAAACTATCATTGAAGTATATCCTTTCCAATAAAAAAAGAATCATCGAAATCGGTTGGCGGGATATTGAGTTATTCGTAAATTTATCATCCACTATCTGATCTGGACCAAATTACAATGGTACCACACGGAAAGCACCAGCTTTCAAATAAAAAAAGAATTATCAAAATCGGTTCACCCAGTCGAAAGTTTTGAGATAACAAACATAAAAAAAATACCGACGAATTGAGAACCTCCTCCTTTTTTGAAGTCGGTTAAAAAGTTACCTGCAAAGGCGGCAACAACGTACTGAAATATCAAGAATAGTTACGTGCCATAATAAGTCCACAAAAATTATTTACACTTCGGAATTTAATGAAAATCAAAGTGCGCTATTCGACAAGGGAGCATTTTCGGTCCTTTGTTATTTTTATCATATATAATGACCTCCCATACTCTACACTTAATCAATGTGTACAATTTGCCGATGATTCAACATTAATTATTAAAGAAAAAGACACAACTATATTAAAAAATACAATTATAAATTCGCTTAATGACATTACTATGGCTATTACTATGGCTTAATAATGTTAACTGAAACTTAAACATATTAAAAACTAAGATAATCCATTTTAATACTAACAGAAACTTAAATAATAAGCCCCGAGGTGTGCATACCACGTATATGTGTCATCCGTACTGTGCCACGGACTCATCATCATCATTTGGGGAAATTCTTCGGACGCAATTCGCGCTTTCACGGTTCAAAAAAAAAGTATCCGTGCAATATGCAATGCACACTGGATGGATAGCTGCAAGCCACTTTTGATCAGAAAGAAAATATCAACACTACCCTCTTTGTATATTCGGGATATGTGTGTATTTGTACATAAACCCGACATATTTCACCAAAATGAAAGATCACTCTTCTCGGAACACGCGATACGCAAACAAATTACTTGTACCCAAATGTCAATTGACACTATGCCAAGAAATTGTTCATTACATGGCGATAAAAATATATAATAAGTTACCCGACCATTTAAAAGACATGACATGTAAATTAACAATATGGCTAATAAATAATTGTTTTTTATCCAATAAATGACTACTTAAATTTAAGGAAAATTGACATATAAATTAATATTACTTTTTTATTAGAATTTTATACAAACTTTCTATGGCTTAGAAGTTTATAAATGTACTTATTGGTTATGTTAAATTTAATGTTAAATAAAATATTATACATACTAGATATATATTTGGATGCCTTGTAGGTAGAATAAGAGAAACTAAGATTAATCAAAATAAGACCGATTGTAAAACTGACCTTTTTTAAATGCAAATAAAGATTATTATTATTATTAATAACTATAATATTATCTAAATATATTTAAATGTTTTATATAAAAATCGCTCTATTGTTAATCCTACTACTCCACAGCTGAATATCTAAGTGATCGAACAGCCTGCGACTAGATTATGATTATTTTTTAACAATAACAATGACAGTACAATATTGTATAACTTTCTTAAAAAGAGCGCAAATAAATAATGCTGGAATTGTTTCTTGCGCCTCTTCTTTTTATCTCTTATTTCTTATCTCTCAGACCGCCATTTGTTTCCGAAGCGGTGGTAGTATTAGAAATGACACCAAAATACTTCTAAAGGAATCAATTTTGAGAAAATAATAGCCTTTTATGCCTTTTAAATTCATTCTAATTTAATTTTTTAATCTATTTATAAAGGTACATCAACACGACGAACAATGATATGGATCTGGTCCGGAAAGAAATGTTTTTAGTATTATTATATTTAATAACAAAATACAATATTTATATTTTTCCATCGACATTTCATTCGACAGGCTGGTTATTCGCCGATGTGTCGTCTTCGTTATTTTCCTCATACAAATGAATATCGTTTATGGAGTACGGCCCTTCGTTGCATTTTGGGCCATCGCACGAATAGTTGTCATATTCACAGAATTCTCCGACAATAAACTGCAAATAAATATTTATGGTCACCGTATTGAATTCGTATTTTTCAGTTGCTGTAGGCTTTATAGGGTTAATATTGATATTAGTAAACTTACACCTACTATATTATTAAAAATTCCATGGCTGAGATCTATAGAGTGGACGTAGACATTGCTCAGACTTTCGCATAACTAGACTGAGTGTGATAAAACGCGAACTTTATTTTTGCATTGGGCTATCTTACCTTGAGATCAGGATAGTTTCAGATATTATCTCATATATAAAATTATCATGTCGCGGTGTTTGTAGCTAAATTCCTCCGAAACGGCTTGACCGATTCTCATGAAAATTTGTGTGCGTATTGGGTAGGTCTGAGAATAGAACAACATCTATTTTTCATCCCCCTAAATGGTAAGGGTAGTCCACCCCTAGATTGATTTATTTATTTTTTTGACAATTTTTTTATTTTTATTGTATAATGATTCAGTATTAAAAAATACATTCATCTACGATCAATACTTATTTTTATACCGCCATTTTAATATTATTCTATTCCATACACAGATACGCAATAGAGTTGCAAGATGGCAATCAAATATAATGATTATTGTAGTACGATTTCTTTGGTAGGTCTGAGAATCGGTCGTCATCTATTTTTTATAGCCCAAAAATTTTAATTATTGAATATATTTTATTACTTCATATGGCAATACAACGTTTGCTGGGTCAGCTAGTATGACTATAAAAACGAAATCAAATATTATGCTAAGCTTACACTCAGCTAAGTTTTACGTGAATTAAGTATGAGCACAGAGTAGGGATGGATACTTACGTATAAGCAAAGTCAAACCCCCTTATTCATAATGGTCCGCTAGCTTTAAACAGCCGCTAAGGAGTGTTTTTTTTCATTCTGACTTAGCTGAATGAAGAAGACAGAGTGAGAGTTAGCAATGCTTTAAAGTTAGCAGACTATTATGAATAAGGGGGAAAGTCTTCAGTAGATCATAGATTACCATGGGCAATATACTAGCGTAAAGACAAACAAAGTGTGCGAGAGAGCAGACCTCTCTAACGGGGATATATTATCTCTCTAGCAAGATAGAAAAGGAATGCTAATCTATGGTTCCAGTAACCTATTTTGATTGACAAGTCGTAAAAAGTCAGCCACTAGTCTACCACTAGATAAGGTGCACATAGAGAAATCAAATTTGTTCACGCATTATCGTTCTGTGAGGTGGTCTATACGCTAGATTTCCTAAGTCTATGGTTTCAACACGCTGCGTTGGCTCTGTATAACTGTGCCATGTGTCATGACGTGATATTTTGAAATTATGAAAAGTAATGAAATCTCCTCAGAGCACCGGGGATTTTTGGCGCGGCAGGCATATATATATATGTTTGATATCAGTTAAAACTTCGTAAAACGCGCTTTCCTGGAGATGAGGTCAGTTATATACATAATATAGCTAGATCGTGGTTTTCTTCATCCAAATCGCTAGAGCAGATTGCAATATAGATACGCAAATACTAACGCTGGGCTTCCTCATATAAGCTGTTAAAGTTAAGGTTTAAAAATCAAATTTAACGTAAACAGTAACGCTGACTTTAAAATAGACTGCGAAATGTGTTTCACCAACGTAATCCTTGGCATAGTTAAAGTTAAAAAGTGAAATATCAAGTTAATATCGAATATTTATTTGAAATTTTTGACAGCTATTTAGCTATAACTTGGTAGGCTCCCTACAAGATGGACCGACGACCAAGATCGATTGTTTGGGGGGAGCGCAGGACCTTTGTCCAGCAGTGGACGTCTTCCGGCTGAAATGATCATCATTTGATGATGATGATAATAACTTTAACCGGCAAATATTGGACGGTTACGGTTAACAGAAGTTATGACGTCATCAAAAAAAATGTCGAATGGTGCAACTCATTTTAGCTTTACCGGTACTTTAACATGTTTGTTATTGCTAAAGTAACTTGATGAAACCCAGCCTTATATTCACAAATGTTGCTCGTTAAAGTTAGTGTAAGTTAAAATCGGAGCACAGCATTAGCCCAAAATATGTCCAATAGGCTTTGAATATAGTAGGCATTCATAAGTGATGATAGATCTTTGCGATAAGTTAAATTAATAGCCAGCTATTATAACTCCTGACGCACTAAGTTCCCCCAGCTCACCTTACTAGGATTTTCAGGATCCGGATTCGTATTACAAATACAAGTTCCGCAGACACAGCTTCCTCTTCCATAGCACTCGGCTCCATCAACGACTCCCGGTGGACGGCATTTGTTCACTTTTATATGGCCGCCGCTACAGGCACACTCAGCATTCTCCATCAAACTCACTGGAAGATTAATCAATTTTGACGAGATTGTATCTGTGGGAAGCTCGTTTGTACCGGATGCTGGCTATATTATGGGTACCACAACGGCGCCTATTTCTGCCGTGAAGCAGTAATGTTTGTAAGCATTATTGTGTTTCGGTCTGAAGAGCGCCGTAGAGACATTACTGGGTAAATGAGACTTAACATCTTATGTCTCAAGGTGACGAGCGCAATAATTATAGTGCCACTCCGAATTCTTGGATTTTTCAAGAATTCTGAGAATATCAGCTGAAAGTCCTGCTCGTATTGTCCCTTATTGTCATAAAAAAAATGTTACAGTAGGTATCTCCGAAGCGATACGATTTGGGAACCTTCGGGTTTATCTAATCTTGATCCAACCTCAAATGGATGGATGGATTTCCAATACCTTATTACTCCACACGCTTTTATGATATAAAGTTAAGTCCAGAATTTGGTGAGTCAACATCTCCTGATGATGCTTCGTGTACAGGTGAAACACGTGTCCATCGAAATCTTAGAGGAATTTACACTCAAGAAACTCACATTTGGTTAATTATGGAGTTCCGCAACTATTCTATAAATTTTCATAAAAAGTGACGATACGAACAAGACATTCATCTGATAATATAATATTGACACACTTTTTACACAAACTATCTTGCCCCAAGTTAAGCATATATAGCCTGTGTTATGGGTTACAAGACAATGATAAATTTAATTTAACTTACTTAAACATACATAAAGTCATATAAACATACATAAATACATTTAAACATCCATGACTCGGACACAAACATCCATATTCATCATATAAATGATGAAAGATAGCTAGATAGACTGATAGAAAGAGATACGCCCTGGCAATTACAATGCAATGCCTGGTTTCGTGATTGAACCCGAAATTGTACTTACGCGGTACCGTTATTGTGATGCTTGATGTTAGTCATCAATAGGCCAGTAATTTCACTTGCTGCGGCACCCATCAAACCAAAACACATTTAGCTAACATATTACTGCTTGAAGACACAGAAAGGCGACTTACGGCCGTTCCCAATATACTATCATCAGACAGAGATAAATTACTACCTTCTACTGTCAGTAATTAGCTGTCAATAATCTGAAACTGTCCCAATATACCCGATAAGTCATTCTTATCGCCAGTTCACTGTTGCAATTCCCATAAAAATTTCTATCCCTGGTAAGGTATACGTCGTCCTATTGACAAACAGCGTGTACGAATAGATGAGTTACCGTCGAAAAGTTTATTGGGACAGAAAAGTCAACGATAGTTACGATTTTTCATCTCAAGTAGGCCACAGTAGGAGATAGACTGAATATTGAAATGGCCGCTAGCCGACATCCTGTCCAAAGAAGCCTCCCACATAGGGCTACTATATCTCAGGATGTCCTGAGATGTCAGGATTTTTTGGACTTTTCTCAGAATTGTGGCTGGATTTAGCAAATCTCAAAATAATCATTTATTAGGTACTAATATAAAAAGTGCGATCGCGATGGATATACACTGTGGATGCCCTCTGCCCCAGCTAGGAACCTCAGAAACCACAGGAACTTAAATGAACGACTACTTATATATCATACTTAATATGTGAATATACCTTTTTAAGTGTGGTTTTTCTTTAATTATTGATTTATAATATGTCCCACATGTAAATTCAAATTATATGAATTAAAACTATAATAGCTCGAACTGAAGACACCATTAGTGTAGCAGTGTATAAAAATTTTAATATTTTTTTTTATTCTCAAATTGTAAAAAATCTCAGGATTTTTCAAAGGAAATCAGGCCTTTTCTCCGTACCTTTAATTTTTTCATCTCGTAACCCTACTCATATCGTAAATCAGGGGTGCTCAAACGGTCGATCGGGATCGACAGGTGGATCGCGAGTGCTTTTTGAGTCGATATCGAGAAAAAAATCCGGTATAATAAACTAAAATCGGTAATTACGTACCATCTTATGAAAAGTATGCTCAGGACATGCAGTGTCACGCTTCAACATTCAAAGTCACTATTTAGTTAAGCTTAGAACTTTAGAACGCGTTTGTTTTGTAAGAACCAATAAACTCGCAATATTGAATAATAATTATGAGTTTTTTCATTGACATTTAAGAGCAGACCTACACTTACCTTGACTAAAAACATGCATATTTTGCGCAAAACTAATATCTATGTCATCGTGACACTGTAGCTAGACGACAATCCTACATCACACATACTTGAAGCCTCTCAGAGCCAATCGATCGTAGCCTAACAATTTTGAGGTAGATCGCCAGCAGTTCAAGCTTGAGCACCCCTGTCGTAGATGATCAAGGCAGAGGCTTTATAATATACCTAGTCTGAAGGTGGTAATTATCGCGTTACCTCAAATTAGCTGATACGAACTAGATGTTTGACAGCAATTATTAGTTGGTTAGAATAGAGGTTAAAAGTTGGCCGCTATTTTGTTCACAGCTGTCACATGTCTATCTAGATTTATAAATTATCTAACAATAAAATAATTTCAACAAATAGTCAAATGTCAACTTATTTTTAAATGTCATTGTTTTCTGTTGGTAATAGGTTGAAAGAAGATAGGTAGGTAGGTGGGTGTACTTCACTAACAAGTTCTTAATTAAGTAAAATATATTTTCTCTAGAAAGGTTCTCTTAGATTACGTACCAGTATATGAAAATTATAAGCACTGAATGTCGGTACTTTTATTCTTGTACTATTGGCCTTTTCTGGTTGTGTTACGACTAATGTGAATGTCAAAAAGTTAAATTTCGTACACTCGTTACACAAATTGACGGTTCAGTTTGGATTGTGATAAAGTTACGTTCCGGTTTAGGGAAATCGTATAATGCGTAACAAGATCGAACTTCAATTGTTGGGAGACGAGTGTCCTGCAAATCTTTGACGTTTAGTTGAGTGTACAATATAAAACATCATTTAATATAGCATAGATAACCAACCTTTTAATCGTAGTACAAATATTTTAAATTTGGTCGAAAAGAAGAAGTTACCAAAACTTCGAGCGAGCTTGTCGTTTGAATGATGTTGACTCGCAACTCCGATTCAGTTAACGTTCTAAATCTAGGGAAATAGGGTAATAGCACCCCAGGTTAAACATCAAGTAGATACTAATATTATGGAGATAATCACGGACGAGTAAAACAATAAGGACTCCGTGCCACCTTACATAACAGTGAGGTACCAAAACAAGCCGGTAAACGTGTAAATACATAGCACAAACACACTTACACTAATACAAGCCGATCGGCCGCTATTATGAGATTTGCCATCATCTGTGACAGATCAGTTTGCGTCGCTATAAAATATTTTAAAAATGCCATAGTGGGTTGTGAAAAAGTGTAGAAACAATAATATAAAAGTATTTGTGGATATATGATTATTTAAGGGAGAAAAAATTGTGTAACTGGTATACCCCGTAACCACACACACTAGCATAAAGGTGCTTCACTTGCTAATATCATGGCGCAGTCCTTTTTTTGCTAGTCCGTGGAGAAAATATATTTTTTGCTACCTTGTTTTAACGTCAAGTTTATGATACATGTTTGAAGTTGTTATTTTTTGTACAAAGTTTATTTAAACTATTTTTTTATAAATTTTTATCTTTTTATTTGTATTTGTATTTTTCTCGTTCAAACCTGTACAAGAAAAGGCCTGCTTAAGACTTAATTTGATTTTGGAACTAAAACTGTTTTCCTTACTTCCGTAGTCCATAGCCTTGATGGTGTTGTTGCAGAAATTATCAAAGCCGAGCAAATGTTCAGAGAAACATTTTTTGTTAGAAGCACACCAGGAACAGTGATCCAGTTGAAGACAATCTTCGCATGATTTTTTGATAGAACAAACAGATAATTTATTTACACCCACAATCTTACACTGAACTGTTACTACGCAAAGTAAACAAATGATAGTGAAATATTTGCAATGCATGCTCGTTGGTTTAAATTACGAAGTACAATATAATAGGAAGACAATTGAAACACTGTTTATCGCAAAGTAATAATGTATTTACGCTTCAGTCCCCTTTATTACTGGGAATTATTATGTTATTAATATGTTCATTGATAACCTCTAGTTCATTTTGTTTACGCAAATTATCCGATTTCTATTTAATTAAGTGTCCTTGACTCCAATTTATTTTATTAGAGTATTTAGATAACTATGTACTTACATGATCATAAACACACATAATAGCTTATTAGTATCGAAAGTTATAATTTTTTAGACTTGTTAATTGTTTTTATATATAAAGTTTTGCAACTATATTATAAATACCTATGTTATAATGCTAAGGATGTTTCGCGTTTGAAAGGAACGACGAAGACGCGCTCACACAATTATTACTATACTTAAATATTAGGCGAAGACAGTAATAATTAAGTCTCAGGTTAGATCATCTTTTTTAATTATAATACTTATATATAATTGGGTCATAAGGTTAACAACATACCTTTTTTATAATAAATCTTTTCAATTTATTTCGAGATTACGTTTGCATATAGGCTGGGACTTTATTAGAAAAGTGTAACTATACATTTATGCATACTTTTATATAAAAGTGTATAGATCGCTCAGAAAAATAATTCTCTGGGCAGTACATATACAGTAAAAGCTCTTTATTCGCGGTGTATATGTTCCGTAAATATCCCGCGAATACAGAAACCGTGAATACGGATTGGTAATTTATATGGGGTTACAGGGGATATGTTCCTAGGTGACAAAATAAAAACAAACATATAAAAAACAATTTAATTGAAGCTTTTGTCCATACTTATTAATTATTATCTTCAGGCTTAGGCAACGGTTTAAAGAATTTTGTAATTTTTTCTTGCTTGTCAATTTTTAAAAGGTCCTTCAGTTCAAACTGATATTCAGCACTAGCTTTAGCAATTTGCCTTTTAAAAATAAGACTTCGTTCCATACACGGATCAATTTTCATAAAGAAATCACAAAGCTAATTTGCCATTTTTAAGCCCTCACTAGGATTTTTCAGAATTAAATAACACATCTCCAGTGCTTGTTGAAGCCTCTTCTTCAATGGGCTGTGAATTTCACATTTCCTCCAAGTCGATTACAGTCAAATCTTCATCTTGCGATTCAAGCAACTCCTGAAGGTCAGTTGATTCTATCTGTTTGTACCCATCTCGTCCTATTCCATTCGCAATTTCGGCTATATTGGAATTATTTTTATTAATATGCATGTACTATGTACCGATTACATCCGCGAATAAAGAAATCTTTAGCCGCAAATATAGGAATTGGGCCACAATTATTTAATACGCAAATGAAGGAAGCGCGAATAAGGAGCATTTACTGTATAACAATATCAAGTTAAGTGTCTTTTTTTAATTAGAAGACGAGGAATTTATTTCTACTACAAAATATTCACTCATCCACAAAATAGAAATTTTAAGACTAAGTAATATTTTTTTCTATACACTTATTATTTTGAAAATTTTCTAAAAAATTAAAACTATGAGGTTTTCCGGTACATAAAAATAACTAAACTAACTAACAAATAATATATTTAATATAAATTATTGAATCTACCATATTATGTCTGTCGAAAGTTTCATAACCATTAATGTGAATTCTTCGTCCGTTCTTCAAATTTAAATTAAAAACAAGTCTAAGGTTTGTAGAGTATACCGTAGGTTTATAGACACAGGTACTTCAGGTTCAGACAAAAGGAGACCTGGTACCGGCAGAAATCGAGCAACCGCCCGTCATGAAGAAAGATTTATTATTTCAACTTCCCTACGAAATCGTTACCTCTCATTAGTAAACATCAAAACTGAGCTGATTGAAGTAGGTACGTGGAGTAAACGTGAGTACACGAACAATAAGAAGGAGTATTAAGAAAGCGGTAATCACCCATATTATTTATTGTTTTATATTTTTAAAGATAGAATAGAGATAAGAGAAGGTGACGATTTTTGTGAACGTATTTTAAATTTTCATAAATGTACTGACAATGAACAGTCATAATATTTACTTCTTTAAATTTTCTTTGAGAGACTGTCTATAACCAAGCTGATCTATAGCATGTAATTGTTTCACTATCATCCGTTTTCTATATGGGGGTCACTTCTGACCACCTATACTAGTTACGTTGCCTTTTTAAACGATACCACCTAAGGGTTAAAAGTGTGATACTTAGTTTTGCAGGACAGTGTAATAGTCAGCATACCTCAGGTACAGTCAGAATAGTAATACATGTTTGAATAGTATATCAAAGATAATTTAATTGCTATACAAAAGATTTAGTGTTGGAGACACCACACAATCGTGGGGACATAGCATGAAAAAAAATCAGCAGACAAGATGCCAGTACCATGGAATACTTCAAAGTGCTTATGAAAGCACTTTGAAGAATTCTCTAGAAACTGTGACATTCATAATGTTAACACGAGGAACAAACATAAACTTGTTATGCCTACTACTCGGTTGGGTCGAGTTAGTAAGTCTTTTGTTGGGCGATTTATATGCTTCTACAATATGATCCCAGAAAATGTACAAAACAAATGTGTTACGAAATTTAAAAGAATTGTTAAAAATCGTTTGTGTGGGAAAGGTTATTATAGCATAAACGATTTTCTTAATGACACCACGGACTGGGAATAAAGCGAACACCCTCAGGCTCTTTAATTATAAATGTTTATTGTACGATATCACATTGTAATCCATATTTTATATTTAAAAAAAAGCACGCTGAGTTTCTTGCGCCCATTCTTCTCAGGTCTGAGGCAGTCTCTTTTGAATGGGTGGTAGATTTGACGTTCAATAAGTGATTTTAAATCCTATTTTTATTAAAAATATTTGAATTTGAACTTGAATTGCATGATATGTAGATTAGGATTCTTTTATTGTTGGTTTCCTTGAGTTCTCGTAACAGGTTTCGTTATGCTCGCTTAAATGTCACTGCTTGTGGCGGTTATTATACACAAATCAAAAAAGTCTGAGCAACATGTACTAATTTAAATTTTAGGATGGTTTTTCACATAATAACGTTGTATTTTATTTTTAAACTAATATCTTTTTAGGGTCCTATGATGTAAAAATAACAGCTGTTGTCTTAATAAGTTCTTTTAATAACATAAATTAACAATATTACAATATAATGCAGAAACAAGGTACATAAGCAACAAATATTTTTTTTTAACAAAAGTAAATTTCTAAAGAAAATGATTTTATTGTGAAAGAATAGGATAATTTAATACAAAGTATGGCCTCCTCTGCTATTCAGAACTTGTCGGCAACGATTATTCATTAAATTAATGAGACTGTTTATGTCACTTGCGGTATTCGCAATGAATTGTAGCAAATCCTTCAGCTGTTGTTGTCACTCCGTTCAAGTCCTTCAAAAAACGTCTCTGGAGCATGTCCCATACCTGCTCGATGGGGTTGAGGTCTGGTGATTGTGCACGCCAGGGCAATACCCGGACGTTCTCCGTAGCCAAGTATTGACTGGCAGGCTGTATGTGAACGCGCATTGTCATGTGAAAATGGATGGACATAAGGTCTGAGAATATCCTCAACGTAATTTTCAGCGTTAATTTTTTACGAAAACGAGCTCAGTTCGCCTGTTCTTCATAATACCCGCCCATACCATAACTGTTGAGCCGCTGTATGGATGAACTTCCTGGATGTACCCGAGCCTCTCAGTATTTCCGGGCCGACGGTACACTCGCACCCTTCTTGTATCCTAAACCCGAATCGCGACTCATTGGAAAACAAAATTTTATCCCATTGTTCCTGGGTCCATGTTCTGCGTTCTCTACACCATTCAATTCGACGGTCGCGATTCCCGTGACGTATCGGTGGGCACCTAATTGGGCGTCCAGCTCGAAGCCCGTACTTATGCAGTCGATTTCGCAGTTTGAGGACTTACATCAACACAACTTAAATTTTGTAGCCTCAAACTTATCTCTTCTTCTCCTTTGCATTTCATTTGCCGTCAAATGACATCGCTCCATGACGTAAAGAACATCTAACAATTCAATTTTGTCGCTAACTTTATTTAAAAGGTTGGTAAAATTATAAAAATCTAAACTAGACTAACTAAAAAAAAGCGTGGGGTTTAGAGGAATTATTATTTTAATAATATATTAAAAAGCACCCCACGCTTTTTTACAATAAAATATATTTTTTTTACACTATTTTCAATTTAAATTTATTTTCTATTTTTTAGTTGAATTTTATATACTTAAAGCGTGCTTTTTAGTTTTTTTTTTTTAACTATTATTTATTTTTCATTTTTTAGTCAAATTAGTGTAATGTCATCGGTCCTCGCTAAATCTACAAAGTTTGAACGAAATCTAGCCGTTTAAAGTGGGTCAAAATCGCAGCCAAAGAAGTCGGTTACAAACATACAAACATACAGGTGAAGCTAATATAAAGCGTATAAAAAAAATGTTAGTATGTTAACAGTACAGATTTTATGTATAACCTTGTCTGTTTAGATTTGAAAGAGCGACATCTCAAGTCAATTTTCTAATATTTCTTCTATTTATATTATTTTTATATTCTTATATGGAAATATTGGGGTTGAACAGGACTGTAAAGTAGATCGTGTAGATGAAGTCACAACCTCAAAATTTATGAACTTTACTTCACTAGAACGGGTGGCTCAGTGGAAGAGCGCTCGCATGGAATGCGAGAGGTCACGGGTTTGAGTCCCACATCGTACATAAATTCTGGTTTCAAATTTAATTTGGAAAAGGAAGGCGTCTTATACAGGCAGCGAGGATGGTTTTATAGATGGAACATTATTAATAAAAAAAATATAAATTTATGTTTTATGTATTATAAATCAAAATAAATTTATAATTAGACTATAGTGCGTTTCATCAAATAGTTCCTATGCCGTCATGTTGGCAGTAATGGAAATAAGTGCTGTCACTTACCCTTTTGCGATTACCTCAAATTCAGGGAGATTAAAAAAATAATATGATGAGTCGTCCCTATTAACTACTAGCAGTCAATATTTCAGTCCTCTTTATTGTTAAAGGCGTGGGAATAACTTTTAATGTCATTAATATTATCTTTCATTTAATAAAAAAATTATGTATAGAATTAAATTAAAAATATTACAGGTTTATCTAAAAATGTTTATTTTCATAATTTTTTACAATAATTATGTTCATCTACATCTGACATATTATTATCCTCAGCATCGCTATCATCAGAAGTATCAGTATCTTCGCCTATTTCGATTATGAATCTTTCCGTTTCGCTATCTATTACTGGGCCGTCGCCGTAGTATTGGTCTTCTATTTTTATGACGTGCTCGCATTCTTTGTTCCATTCCTCTGCAGTAATAGTTGCAAATGCTTCCTCAGTAATTTGCACTATTTTATTAGCTTCTTGGCCGTTTTTTTCAGCAACTCGTCTTTTAAACACACTTCATATAAGCTCAATTGGATTTAAATCACAATGATAAGGCGGAAGTCTTAATACTTTATGGCCATTCTCTTCTAACATTACATCAGCTTCATATACAGGTAGTTGTTTATGTTCTTTAAATATTTCATACAGCTGCGCTTTCAACATCGTCGGCAAATACGAAAGTCCTTTACTTGTGATCCAGGACTGCATTTCGGACTTAGTGCTTGACATTGTTGGTGCCTTATCAACTTGAACAGTATAATAGGAGGCATTATCCATGACAACAATTGATTGCGGAGGTAGATTTGGTATCAATTTTTCCCTAAGCCATTTATTAAAGTTAACTTTACTCATTTCATCATGATAATCAGCTGATTTTGATTGAGATCTAAAAATTAACTGAGCATTGGGTACAAATCTCATGGCGCCACCTGCATGAACGATAATCCAACGTGGGCCTTTAGAATCAGAAGATAAGACACCTCCTTCAGTTTCGCTTTGCCAACATTTTCCAGCGCAATGTGTGGCGTGTATGTATGTCTCGTCTAGATATACAACTGGCCGCTGGGTTTCAAGACGATTTTTTCTTAATTCTTCCAGGTAGAGATGACGCCAGGCAACAATGTCGTATCGTTCCATCAAAACCTTTCTCTTAGATTTTTTGAAATAAAATCCCATACTTTTTATAATTCTCCACAAAGTGGTGCGGCTCCCTTTATAATCATCTCATTTCGCATTTCATGCAATAGTTTTGTTAATGTAGGCAATTCCTTTCTTACAGAATAAAATTCATGTATTTTATGCCTTATAGCGCACAGTTCAAAATCATCCAGTTCGTGGGTTTTTCGTCGTGGGCCACTTTTGCGAGGAGTAGTCACTTTAGTCGACGTTGAAGCTGCCACTTTACCTTCTTTAGTAATTTTCGTCACGGTCTTTTCAGATATTCCTAAAAGAAAATTCAATTTTATAAATTATAACAAGAGCACATTACTCCTATATTATTGCTTTCAATAGGTAGAAGATAGCTAGTTCTAATTTTGTAGTGCAACAATTATTATTTAGTTATTAACAAATGACAAATATTTCAGACCCTGAATATTGTCAGATTTTTGTACCTAGGTACTTTATTAAAAAGGTCAAGTGAATTAACACTAAAAATACTATATGGTATATATAGGTAATTAGATTAAAATACAATAGGAATATTAGAATGTTACGACACAATAATTTGAGTTTAGTCGTGGACCTGGTAATCAGGACCCCAATTCTCGAATTACCCGATAAGCATATCACATACGTTATAATGTCCTGTCTCGTTTGCGCGCACGGAGAAACCTGCACGCGCGATAGTGACAGGACGTCATATCACACACGATATTTATATCGGTGGCGCGAGAATTGGGGCCCTGACACTGGCAGCCCTATTTGACTTACCTGTAATGGCGGCGACCCGAGCTTGTACACATCTTAATGGAATAAGTGGGGCCTCGTTACGTTTTTCACGCTCACAAAAGTCTTTCACTTTCAACACCATCATTCTTTCACCACTTATTAATGTTTTCGGCATGATTTATGACTGAATCTCAATTTAACTTGTGAAAATATGGAGCAGCGGCACACCGTGTTGACACTTTTGACAACCAGTGCTACCAACATGACGGCATAGGAACTATTTGATGAAACGCACTCTACCTAGAAAACTGCTGAATTACCTGTTGATAATCTCTGAATTGTCATTCTGACAGTGAGATTTCTTTGTTTACATTTTTGATCTCGAATTACATTTCCGACTATTGAAAATATTATTGTATGTTCATGCTCTAGGTTTTTACGTAGGCTCTATAACAAAATCCCAATTTCAAAAATCTCTCGCACTAGCTTAGAATAATGACACTATAGTGCGTTCAAAATTATTTTACGTCTAGCTGTTAGGTTAGCTAACCTGAGCGTAATGTAGCCATATTTAGTTTCTATGATCTTAAACAACTTGTTAAATTTTACGGTAATGCTGATATTTATTTATACAATATAATGATATATTTGAACATAAAGTTTGTAATAAGATCTTTTGTTATTGGGACGGACGAATGCATTTACCTTAATCTATATTTGGAATCATCAGTTGTATATAAATTGTTATATTTGATATGTAAAGGTAAATTTTCAATTATAATTACATCAGTGTGATATATTTATTATGAATATCATTTTTTAATAATAATTAAAAAATATATTTTGAATAAGCATGATCCATGCGGATTGCCGATGATGAATAATCACAATCAGATGAATCATCGTAACTGTTTTCAGATTCTGTATCAGACTCAGCATTCAATTCTATCATGAATCTGTCCATAGCACCCATCTCTTTCACATAACTTGTCTTCAATGTGGCGCACATGTTCGCATTTGTTTTTGCCAGTCTTCTGCAGTGATAGACTGAAAATAATTTTCAGTTAAATTAAAAATGTTGTTTGTTTCTTGCCCTACATTTTCATATCTACTCGCCTTTTAACGAGACTCCACTTTTAAAGAGATTCAATTGCGTTTAGCTCGCAGTGTTATGGCGGTAATCTCGCCACCTTGTGGCCATGAGCTTGAAGCATTTGATCGGCTTCATAGATTGGAGCTACTTTATGCTCTTTAATAATTTCTTATAGTTGAAGTTGTTCTAAATTATAAGTTGGCAAGTTAGGAATTAGTTTTTCCTGAAGCCATTTCATAAAATTTGTTTTCTTCATGTCATAGTGGTAGTCACCCGATTTCGACTGGGATTTAAATATTAATAAGGCAGGTGGTATAAATCCCATTTCACCACCTCCATGAACAGTTATCCATCGCACGTCAGTAAAATCGTTTTTAGGATACCTTCTTGCTCCTCCTTGTACCTTGTACCTCGTACTTCCGCTACAGTGTCAAGCCTTTCCATAAGGATCTTTCTTTAGAACATCAAGTTTCCAGTAAAATTGGGAAAAAATTAAAAGATGGGTAACCCTAATTTACCAAACTTTTACAGCAGCCATTCGTTGACGAACCTTTGCAAATGGAATTAAAGCAGCATTATTTTATTTTTCTCTTTCACATAAATTACGCACCGATAGTATAATAGTTATTTCTTCCGTTACCTTGATTCTTGTCGGCATGTTAACAGATTAAATATCACAAATATTAAAGAAAAACGCAAAGAACTTCACAAAACAACTCGACAGGAACACCAATATAAACAAAACACATTACGACTTCTGTCAGAGGTAAAATAACTGTGAACATTAGTCTGTGCTGTGAACGGACTGTAATTCTAAGCGCGCTAGCAATGTCCAAAATCTTTGACTTTTTGTTTAGTTTCAGACACACATGGCGCTAGTAGTAAATTGTATCCACTATTCATATTGACAAATGTAAATTGACATTTCACAAGAATTTCATGAAGGGAGGTTACCTACATCTGATCTCGTTACCAGGCCATAAAATCCAAAAAAAACCTACATCTGATAAAAATATTTACAAATAATTTAAGGACGAGAAATAACGAACGAATAGTTTAGAATTTAAATGAATCTATTGAGCAACGATAAAATTGAATATTTCTTGATATTTTCACTGTTGCAGTTTGGTTGGATGGATTAATACATTGTTATACCTACATAAACATAGCATACAAGGTAAACATGAATAATTTTTCAATTAACTATTTTCGTAAGTAATCTACATTACGGCGGGACTGGTTGACTTTACTTATTTTTATAGTATTATTACCTATGGTATATTATTATGGGGCAGTGCAGCTGATATTAATACTATCCTTGTGCTGCAGAGGGCTATTTGCGCTATTTATAACCTAGATCCATCCAGAATCATTAATTATTAAAGATTTTATCTGTTGCATCTCAATATATTCTTTTTAATGTTATGTATGTTTAAAGGCACAACATTATTATTATTGTAGCGAATAAACTATAAACTGTGTTAATCATAGTGTTTACAACAGGTGCAAAACATAAACTTGTTATGCCTACTATTCGGTTAAGTCGAGTTAGTAAGTCTTGTTGGATGATATATTTGCTTCTACAACATGAAAACAAACACATAACCCCTGTTGCAGTTATAGTAATAATTACATCCCATTGAGTATATACTTTATATTGGTTAGCCTGGTTGTTAGGGGTATCTCTTTATTTGATAGGCCTTGCTATGCTTAGTATTAAGCCTTAAAAAATAATAAAAATATTTATCTATGTTGTGTTCATAAGATACACAAAATTAAAAACACAACATATTACTTAATAAACCATTTATCTGTGAGAATTTAAGCTTTAGAACTGTATTGTTAAATTAAATTACTCAGGAACTTTGTGATAACCTTAAAATTTTTGGATTAATTTTACACAGTATCATTTTCTGAGGGAATATTGTAATTGTATCCGGCAATGGCTCACCTAAACTGCAGTCCAATACTTTGACAATATCATCAAGTCACCTTTTTTACCAATAGGAAACCTATGTTATTTTAACATATATTCAATGTGTATGTTTAAAAGTCCATATAACAATATTTATTATTTCAGGTAGCTAATAATTGAACTATGGAGAATTACTTTAAGGGCAAAAATGTAGAGGAAGAACTAGAGAGGGATAAAATACCAATAAATGGAATCCCTGAAAATTTCCTTTGGATGCAAGTGGGTACAATGAAATAAGCTATTGGTGTGTGTAAATCTCGTAACACATAATAACACCTTGTGGGTGATTAATATATTTTTCACTAAATTCTACATATGCCTAAAATAAAACATTCAAAATCAATAATAGAGTGTTTATAAAGATTTAGTGTGAATTTCTGTTTGATTTAAAACATGAGCTAAAAACATTTGAACAGAGGACTTTCTTCAGTATCAGTGTTATAGTAAACAATGATGCATCGAAAAAAGAATGATAACCTTAACTTGCCTGTCCTCACTGCCAAGCTTACAAATCCCCTGGGAATCATCTCAAGTGATAAACAATTGAGCTGATTGATGATTCCCAGGGAAATAAAAATAAATCAGATCATTACATCAAGAATCAGTGCATTCAGTTCATCAGTGCAACTATGGATTCATCTGATTGTTAAGTGTTCCATGATTGGTCAACTCCCTCACATATCTTGAATTTTTCTGCAGTTTCTTTTTATGATTTACTTCACTGTAAAGTGTTGAGTATATACTATATTATAAATTTGAACATTTGGTAACATAAGAAGAAACAACCACTGCTATGGTACCATAGTATTATTATATGATATATTAATAATCAAAAAAAGACAGTATTAATAATGATAGCTTTATAATAATATTTCTTTCTTACAGAGTAATATGTATGTACGTTTTTCAGGTAAAAGGTGGAAGTAAAATGAGCAATTTATTAACTCATGCCTCAGGTATTCTTGAAGATAAAGCAACATCAGTTGTTGTTTGGAGTGCAGTTGGAGTAGCAATAGCCAAGTGTGTATCTTGTGCAGAAATTTTAAAGAGGCAGTTAGCTATACCACATCAAGTTACGAAACTTGTTTACTTAAAGTAAGTAATTTCTTATCAAATTTATAGATTTAACATACTTAGTAGGAATTTGTATGTTTTTTATCATAAGAGGAAAGACATTCATCGGATAGTTTTTTTATTGAACTGGAAAACAAACAAGCAGTAAGTATGTATATTCTCTCTTGTATCACATTAGTGTTGCCAACCTTATAAAGTATAGAATAAAGTGGCAGGCTTTGACCAAGTAGGGTACTTTTAACTTACAATTATTACACACAAAAACTACTATAAATTTTTTACTAAGAATCTCTTTGCCATATAACCTAATATTGTTTTTATCTAATTGTAACTTATAATCTACTTGTTACAGTGTAGAGGAGTTTTGGGAACCAAAGGTAGAAGGCTTGGAAACAATTGTAGTAAAACGCCAGATCCCAGCAATTCACATATTGTTGTCACTGGAAGAGTTGCCTGGAATGTGTCAATTATTAGGGTAATATATTTACAATATGATTTTCTGTGGCTTCTAAATGTTAATGTGTAATAATGTTAAACACCACTATGGTGTTTACTACATTAACAATGTACTTAATGCAGCAAGAGAATGATTATCATTAATACCCTTTTTTTAAGGAATTATTAAGAGAATATATAATGCTCAGTTTTAAAGCCTGCAATTTAACACCCAAAAATGTGTTATTATCAGTTTCTCATGCACATAATCCTATTGTACATGATTTCAATATTGAAAGGATGCCGATGATCAGGATTACAAGGTTAAGGACTTAGGAGTTAGTCTTAGCACAGAACTTTTTCTTTTGAAGTTTTCTTGATCATCACTCATCACATCACACACATTTCTTGGTAATCACAAGCCGCAGACCATTACCTACTAAACAGGCCCTGAGAGAAGAATGAGAGAATTTTCCCCAGCATCGACTCTGAAACCTCATATTCAGTATGCTAAACCAACTTGAAGCTGTTATCAGAGCCCGAGAAGGCAATACCAGTTATTAAAATTAAATAATATGTTAATAGAAATATATATATTTATTTACCGTAGGGAGTAACATAACATATTGCAACAACACTTGGTATATGTCATGAAGCTACATGAGTTCATAAAGGGGCTATAACATAGGGAGAAGAAACTCCCAGCCAATCTTTTAAAATTTAAATCATATAACAACTTAGCCTATTTAATATAATATTAAACAATTATAGGTGGCCTGCACATTAACATGACAACACCCATGCAATACTATCCTCTATATAATCTACTATACTAATAAGACTTCTTTGTCATAGAACCTAGTCCTAAGAAAGTTAATATATGGACTATAAGTAGGTACTGTGACACAATAGTTATTTATGCAACTGTTGTGTAATAAGGGTTATTAAAACACGAATGTGGATTTATCTCACGAGGCGAAGCCGAGTGTGATAATAGTCTCACATGAGTGTTTTAATACCTAATTATCAACAGTTGCATACAAGACTTTATCTACACCCAAAATATGAATCCTCTAAAAGATTCTGAAACAGTTAGCTTACTGCTAACATTAAAACAGCCAGTCCTAGTAGTAACCTAATATCATCTTTTACTGATTATATACAAATAAACTAAGTATAAATGAAATATTTATTTATTTTAGTAGTAATTTACATTTTGTATAGTGCAATAATTAAAATTCACTTGAATATTATGTTCTTTTGGAAATTAATCGCTCATTTTTTGTAAACAAAACAATAACAATATCGAAGAAAAATGGCGGGGATTCGAATAACCTATTTTTTTACGGCGCGCGACCAGTGTTGCCGGATAGGAAAGTTGAAAATGCGGTAGCGGTACTTTAAAAATGCGGATTTTAAACAGAAAAAGCGGAACTTCTTGTTTAAACATTATATATTAACATGAACAATCGATAATGTACCTAACATTATCGATTGTTCTTTCTCCATAAGCTTTATTCTTTTATATGTTTATTCAAACCAGGAAAATAGATTTTATAAATTAAAGGGAATATGTCAGTGATCATAAAAAAATGTGAGTGTTTAAAAGGAATTTTATTCTTATTCCTTATTTGATGGAAAACACATCCTCAGCATTGTCTCCCGACTCTTCGACCTCTGCTTTTGGAATGTTGTAAATCTGTTTGACAGTCATCATTGCCAACATGTTTAGAGAAGTTTTGAAATTTTTGGAACAGCCCCTCATTTTTTCTTACAGCCTAGTCCGCCAAATGAACTCCATTAAGTGTTGGTGTAATTAGACGATTTCGCTGGTCAGTTCTTATATTATATATTTTTGAAAATTTCCTCTCATAATCTGCATTTTAAATAAGAACTGACAGAGCTGTGAGCGCGAAGTTAGGAAGATTTGTGAACAGCCGTTCACCAATTTCGTCTTTCACTATTCATTCAATAAGTCACCATTTTTTCGGGTACTACTGTTACAACAGTCTTTTCAGAATGGAAGTATTCATTCAACCGAGTAAATTTTCAACTTGTTCAAAGTTGAACATGACATGGAACTAACTAGTCTCAAAAAAGCGGAACCGCGTCAGTTAAAAGCGGAACATTATTAAGAAAGGCGGTGTAAAAAGCGGTACATCTGGCAACGCTGCGCGCGACACTGGTAGTGTGGAACGCGCGTAAAAAAAATGTTCTTTTTTTAAATTTATACAGATGCCACGCATCGAGCAATAAGAATGTGGCTGTCTGTTAAAACTCTTTGAGCATGAAGGGAATGAAAAAAAAATAGGAGTGTTGTTATGAAATTCAGTAGGTACAACATTACAACACTCTTTTGGATGATGTAATGGTTATTAGAACATTGGGTGTTTTAATGTTGGCAATAAGCTTACTGTTTCAGAACCTTTAATAGAGGATTTAAAGCATAGGTGTAGATAAAAGATATTCACTGTACAGTGTACGCGCCGCTATCGAAAAATCACTCACATTTATTGCCATTAAGAAATATAATTTAAAGGAAAGATCTTTCAAAGAACAGCATTAAAAGCACTGTCACTTATTCAGGTTTTAAGTATATAATTTTAATTTGGTTTTAGGTATCAAAGCCTCCAAGGAACTATGTTTTGCGAAATGGAAAGCGAATCAAAAGCAAAACATACACGAAGGAGAAGAAATGCACTTAAACATAAAACATATAAAAAATAAATTGAATTTTATGACTTTTTTTTTTATTAATAGAAATATAAAATAAAAAGATCCTACATACTGTTTTATAGAGGGGGTTTTGAAATTCTAAAAGCAGAAAATGGATTTAAATAATTATCTCCAGTCACCATTTAATAATCGCCATTGCATTATAGTATGTACAAATATAAATAAAACTACAAGTAGGTACTTTGTCATTCTTAATACATTTATTCATTCAGTAAATAACAAAATGTCTTATTCTATTATCTTATTATAATATCATTTCTTGAAAGTTTAGTTTTGTCTCATAAATATTTTTTTGTATTCATTACCTTTTGTCATTCATCATTAATTATTTTAAATGCTGAATTATTCACATATAAGGGCCTGTCAGCAGATACAATAGTCTTATTTTAGTGACACATTGATTTTGGTATACCCATAGGTATACCCCTACCTACTATATTCATGCTTCTTTAGTTTTAACAGCTCCACATATGAGATTAGAGTGGTTACTGGTGTCATTGTAGTGTCTCTAATTGGACTAACTGGTACAGTACAGTAGATCTAAAATGATTATCTGCTACATTTTATGTAAAATTTTTAATAATGTTAATATAAGAAAAAAGTCGTACAATACAAATACTTTGAGATCGATACACATAATATATCTCCATTTTTAAGTCTCATGCTTCAGATTCACCCACAGGCTGATTGATTGGCACCTCGTCATCAAGGTTAGGTAATATCAATATTTCTTTAGATATGATTGAATACTTTGTGACAAAGTAAGTAAACCTTTTACAAAGGTGTGTCTCCTTTTCAAATGCATCAAATATTGAACGATGATGGAAATAGGCATGTGAGAATATTCTATAAACTCTTCTACAAACCGAGCCCAGTTTACCAACAGAAGAATCTCTGACACTAACCCTGAAATAAATATTTAACTTGAGCATAAAGTTGAGCATTGTTTTTATTAACATTCCTAACACCAGTATGAATCTAAATGTCATTGCTGAAAAGTAAATTTTTTCATCTTAGAACCCAGGAATATGATTCTTACTTTTATAAATCTTGAACATGGAGATTTCAATTCTATACATTTACAGATCTTTAATCCTTGTGACACATTGTGATACTATTTGGATTATAAAAGGGTGGCAACCTTGGCCTATGTCACATAACAAGTTATAAAGTTTCTGCAAATAGTCCAACACATAATACAAGTTGAATATTGTAGTGACTCTTATATTTTAATGAGAAAATACCTAATTTACTTTCAAATATTATGACACTAATAAATAATAAAGGAAAAGGTATCAGTGAATGTAAATTATTATTTAATAATTAATTCTAATTAATATATTTTTTGGTCCCCCTATACAGGTCAAAAATGTGTAATTTATTGGAAAATATTGGTAATGTGCTAAATCTATGGGCCAACTGAAGTGTGACTGTGCAAGTAAATCTTATAATTATTATAATATGATAGTAACCCTTGGATGCCCAAGAGTGACTTGACATGACTTGCAAAACTTCCAAGGTATTCATAAATGACTGAAGTCGAAGAAGAAGTGAGTGAAGATAAATAGATATTACATAAACAGTAACTTTGTGAAATCAATTACAGGCTGCAGTTTTCCCCAACAGGTACAACTTAAGGACCTTCAAGAAAAAATCATACTCCCACCTTAAAGGCGGGCAACACATTTCTTGACACCTGTTATTGCGGATGTCCATGGGCGGTTGCCTCACCTCTCCTCATCCCGTGAGCCTCTTGCCCATTTGCCCCCTCATATATATATAAAGTAATTTAGGATAGCTTAATATACCTGCTTGGAAAATATTTGTTACTGTTTAGTAAACAGGCAGCTCCATCTAGAGTGTGTCTTGTGTAATCAATAGCTGGACACTCTTTGGGTGTTTTGTGTGCTGCACACAAAAATATCCATTGTTCAGTAGCTGTCATCTGGGTACAGATCTCAGGTTTGCATTCACCTTGTAGCATCACAGTTAATCCATTTAACTCCATACAGAATTGTCTGTAAATTATGATATATAGTTGTTTTAGTTACATTTTAGGAAATCATAAAATATGTACTTTTAAATGCATTTATTCATATTAAAAGTTAAAACCTAATAATAAAAAGTCATCAAGTTGCACATCCAGTTATAAGGTTTATTATGTTTAACTCAGCAAAAAAATTTTAATTTATCATCAAAGAATGCATACAAACTACTAGTATGTACATAAAGAAATAATGATATCTCTTGCATATTTATGCATTAAAGATCAATATGTTATGTATATTACTGAATTAAACTCTGACAATGTCGCAGTATCAATTGATAATTTTTATAACATTATCAACACTATAATAGATCAATATGTTTCCCTGAAACAAGTTAAGCAATCACTTAGATACCCATCCTGGTACTCTAAACAACTTATTAAAATAATAAAAAATAAATTAAAGGCTCATAGAAAATGGAAAATTTATGGTTGAGAATCTGATTACCAACTTTTCTCAGAGCTTCGGAACATTCAGAAAGAAACACATATTTCATGTTACAACCAATTTTTGGATAGAGCAGAGAATAACATAGGCACAAATTCAAAATTCATCTGGTCTTTTATAAAAAACAAAATCAATAGCACCCAGTTTCCTGAGACAGTTTATCTGGACAATCAAACAGCTACAGAAGGCGCTCATATTGCTGAGCTCTTCAATAATTACTTTTTATCTGTCTTTGAATCACATAATAACACTGTACCTAGACTCAGATACTGAAAGTTCTCATTTAGTTGACATTTGCTCTGTAAAGTGTGCCACCCCTTTAGTAAAAAAATATTTAAAAAATATAAATGTATCTAAAGGAACCGGTCCAGATGGTATTCATCCTATATTTTTGCGTAACTGCTATATAAATTTGGCGCCACCCTTATCCATACTTCTCAATTTATCTTTAAAACAAGGCCTTATGCCAAATTACTGGAAAATGTGTTACATTACTCCAATCCTTAAAAGCGGTGATAGACATGATATAAAAAACTATAGACCTATATCAAAACTTTCTACTATTCCTAAATTATTTGAGAAAGTAGTCTATGATACTATTTACCCAGCTGTAAGAAATATTTTATCAATAAACCAACACAGTTTTCTTAACAAAAGATCCACTGAGACCAATCTTTGTGAATTAGTGGATATAGTAATTAGGGCTATGGACGAAGGACATCAGGTTGATGCCATTTATACTGATTACTCAAAAGCTTTTGGCATCGGTATCCATGGCAACCATCTAAGATGGCTAGAAAGTTACCTTACACATAGAACCCAATCAGTAACGATTAAAGGCTATACTTCCAACTTTGTCCCCATTACTTCTGGCGTTCCCCAAGGATCTCATCTTGGCCCTTTATTATTTAATATTTTCATCAACGATATAGACAATTTATTTCGGAATACAAGCTCTCTTCTATACGCTGATGATAATAAAATATTTACAAAAATTAAGAATTCAGATGATAGCATCCTCCTCCAGACTGACTTGAATAAGCTTGGTAATTACTGTTAAATAAATATTGAAAAATGTTGTGCCATAAGTTTTTCAAGAAAATCTAATCCAATACTGTATAATTATCAGATATATGACACGAAATTAAAAAGAGTTCAAGAGGTTAGAGATTTGGAGGTAATCCTGGATAGTGAACTCACATTTAGAACCCACTATGATCGTATAATTAATAAATCATATAAAATGCATGGTTTCATTTTAAGGCAGGGAAGTGAGTTTAAAAAATTGTATACATATTTAATTTTATACAACGCTTTTGTCAGGTCACATCTTGAATATGTGTCAGTTGTTTGGAACCCCTGCTATAATATTCATATAAACTGCTGGGAACGTATTCAAAATAAATTCATTAAGCATTTAGAATTCCAACAACATTTAGATCCCACGTTTAATTTTCACTCCAACGATTTAAGTTCTTTGAAAGACCGTCGAACCCATAGAGACAAAATATTTTTATATAAATTATTACATAATATAGCTGATTCTCCATATCTATTAAGTAAAATAGGATTACACTGCAGAAGGCCTACATCCCGATGTAAAGATGTATTAGATGTTGCCTATGCGAGAACAGTACATGGAAAGAACAGGTTTATAATTTGGGCATGTAGCTGTTATAATAGAGCATACAGTCATATTGACATATTTCATGAAAAGTTAAATGTTTTCAGATCATTGGTTTGTGATAATTTAAATAATTACTGATTTTTTTTAACCCCATTCTTACATTTTTTTTTCTGAATACTTATCTCATTTGTAACTAATTCATTATAGTATTGTATAATAGGCGTGTATAGTATTGTGTAACTTATATAGCTTGTAATTAGTTGTAAATTTGTATTACTTTTGTTTTGTGGTTTTTATCTTACCGTTGCTTACCTTTTAACTAAAAGTGTCGTATAAATTGTTGGAAACTTCACTGGTGAAAGTGTAAGTTTTAAGATTTGTTAATATTTAAGTATCATAATACTGTTTGTTTCCTATACGTGAATAAATATATAAATAAATTATTAAATAAACTTCAAATAGAAGGAAAAATATCACTGAATATACTTTATTCTTTAGAATAATATAAAATAACAAGACCGAACATTAGCTCTAATTGTCAAACAATCCAACTGAGGCAGAAGAAAAAAATATTCTTTAATAATAAATCTTTCATATAATTGTTGTAAGAAATATAAGATTTTAAAGCACTTTCGATGTTTTTCTCTCTTGGCTTTGGCCAAATAGACTTCTTATTAATTGCCTCATTTTCTTGAGTAAAGTATCTGTCTTGTTCTTTTATATTAGTCTTTGTTCATTATTTTTTAGTACCTTAAATGCTCATATTTCCAAACACCTTCTTCTTGAGCTTCAGGCATTTTCAGAATGGCCACCAAATTAGAAGGATCCTTACGTATTGTCTGCTGTATTAATTGTTGGACAGCAAGAGTATTATCCATTTCTTCAAATGGTTGGTCAGGCCATCGGCAAAAATCCTATGCATAACATATTAATACCGCAGTCTTTAAAATAATAAATGCAAAAGATATAAAATTATTGGTTATTTCCTATGTCCACAAAATATATTTGTTAAAGGTTTGGTATATAATTTTCCATTTAATAAGAGTGATTGAAGAAGATACTATTATAACACATCTGGTACATTGTGTTTGTCAAGATTCAATGTGTTTTTATAGTACATTTAAATTATCATCTTATCTAGTAACTTTTTGATACAAAGGTACATCAAAAAGTCAGTAGTATGTTGAATATATGAGTCCAAGAAACTTAGACTTGTTAAATTAACAATTCATTGCACTTTAACTTTCAATAGTTATAAAAGTTGATTTCTAGTTCACATTGTTAATAATATAATATAACCCAGATTCGTCAATACCACATACAAAATGGCGCCACATATAGAAAGAAAAAACATCGAATTCCAGCAAAACAATTCCACTTCGCTTCATTGGATAAATAATACATAATTTAATTAGTATCCGGGTATATAATTTAATACATTACTCATGGTTTCATACGATACCTTTGCTTTGGAACCGGGTCTATTTCTGCGTAAAATTTTTACACTATCAGACATTATTAATGCCTTCAGAATTTCAGCTACAACTTACAAAGCCTTGTCAAGATAAATTCAATAAAAAACAAGAAAACGCCAAAAAGAGGACTTATCACCAAATTCAATAAATAAAATAATGAGGCAGGTTTATAAACTTGTTTAAATAAACATAGTAGGTACCTACTAATTTATTTTTATAAATTTTTTTTATTTTTTTTTATATTAATTCGTTCTTTCGAACAGGCTATAGCCAGGGGCCTTACTGCCTTGTCGTTAGTATTTTCATTTCTTTGGTATTTATTATTTTCACTATTTTGTTTTACAAAAAGTCCAATCCAGTTTTCTCATTTCATCTTACATTATTTCCATTTTCCTTTTCCAATTATGTATATTCGATAGCGAATATTTATAGTAGTTTCTTTCATCAAATCCAATCCAGTCTTAAAGTCATCAGTTATTTTACCATTTCCGTTAATGTATAATTCTCTAAAGAATATTTTCCATATTTTCCTTTTAGTAAGTCCAAATCCAGTAATATAGTCTCTAATAATTTTCCCCTTTTCTTAAAGTCAAATCCAGTGTAATTTGCATAACTTTTTAGAATAATACCTACCTATTTACATTATCTGTTCAGTTCGCGAATTGCGCTATGCTATTACTAGTTGTATATGTACAAGTTATAACGTATTTACATAATTATAAACAAATTTACAACGTATGTATCTACAAATTACAATGTATTTACAGTACTACATACAAATTTATACAAGGACATATAAGTTGATGTGTCCTTTAATAGATCTATTACTGAGAGCGGGATTATATTGGGTGCACCATATATTTCCAGTAGCTCATCCATCAGCACAAGGCGCTGTATGCCAAAGGACGAACAATCAAAAAAGATGTGATCCAGAGACTGATCTTGTTGCTTATTACAATGGTCACAAAAAGGAGAGGAGACAATTTTTTTGCGATGAAGATGAAAATTCAATCGATAGTGACCAATACGCATTCGTGTTATTGTAGTATAGAACTTTCTGTGAGCGTTATTTTTAAACTTACAAAACCAGGGTGTGCTATTAACGGGATTATCTAACAAAGTATACGAATGAGCCTTATTTTCAACTTCTGTACAATTGTACCAATATCTTCCCCAAAGAAGAGTCATACGCTGTTTTAGATTACTTATTATATCTGTATATGGTATGTTAATGTCTAGATCTTTGCAATCAGGATATAGGGATAGATCGGATATATTAATGATAGTTCTAGCTAGAAAATCAGCGCTTTCGTTTCCTGCTACTCCTATATGGGACGGGACCCAAACGAAATCCACTTTAATATCGATTAAACATAGTTCGAACCACAATTCCTTTATAGCAAAAATGATGTAATTGATGTTAGCACTCATTTTGTTATTTGACAAACTTTTTAACACACTCATACTATCACTAACTATTACCCACTTCTTATTAAGTTGATTTTGTTTCTTAATATGCTTTAAAGCAAAAAGAATAGCGACGGCTTCAGCAGTAAAAATACTGGCATATCTATTAATCTTAAAGCCAATACCCTTCCTAATTTCAGGAAGGTAGATTGCAAAAGAAACATTATTATTGTTTTTTGCGCCATCCGTATAAACAAATTTACAATTAGACCATTCTGACAATAATACATGAACCTCCTCTTTTGAAGTTAAATTTGGATCTATTACAACATTAATTGCAGAATATTTACATCGAAAAGAACCTGCATGGCAGGGAAGTATATCATTATTCCGATGAATATTTAAATCTTGTAGAAATTTAAAAAATGAAGAAAAATCTTGCAAGATAAACAACTGTCTCGGAAATGAAGACGATTGATAAGCAATAAGATTCTTAAGAAGATTGTTCGTCGGCAAGCTATAGAGCTTTAAAATAAATCTTTCTTTAAGATAACTAAATCTAATACACAAAGGAGGAAGGTTGGCCTCGATTTGCATAGCAGCTATTGGGCTAGTTTTAAGTGCACCCAATATTGTACGCATACATTTATTTTGTATTTTATCCAGACTATTAACAGTTTTGCTGTCTGCGGCGAAACAATGAAAGCCATATTCAAAATGACTACGAATAAGCGATTTATACAAAATTAACAATATTTTAGGGTCCGCTCCCCACGACGTTGCACACAAAGATTTTAATACATTATAAGCTTTATTCGCTTTAATTATAACACTATCTGTATATTTTTTCCAAGAAAGTTTTGGAGTAAATGTTACACCTAGAAATTTTATGTCACATGAAATAGGCAGTGGAATGCCATTGTATAAAATGGGAGGCAATATGATGCGTTTACGACCAATCACAAAGACTTTTGATTTGGTTGGATTTACATTTAAATTAAGATAAGAAAAGTATTGATATAAATTTACAAGTGCTTTATTAATAGTAGCGGCTAAATTAATCAGATCAACTCCCGATACATAGACGACTAAGTCATCTGCATACTGTAGGTTTACTATATTTGGCCCCAAAATAAGGTTCAATCGTCTTATGTACATAATAAAAATTAAAGGAGACAATATTCCCCCCTGACAAACACCTAGAGAAGAAAGTCGTGGTCCATACAAATGTTTATTAAATTTTACATATACTTTTCTGTCAGTCAAAAAGGATTGCATCCAATTTATTATTTTACCTGGTATCCCTAACATTGATAACTCGTCACAAAGCACGGCAATATTTACACTATTGAAGGCACCTGAGATGTCAAAAAATACAGACAAAAGATATTGATTACTTGCTAAACATTGATGCGCATCAAGCTGTAACTGCGCTATACTCTCCCTAGAAGACCGACCTTTGCGAAAACCAAACTGATTATTAGGCAAAAGACAATTTTGTTCTATAAAGAACTCGAGACGTTGTTTTAGAAGCTGCTCAAATATCTTCCCAACACAAGACGTGAGAGCTATAGGTCTATAAGAGTCAGGTAACATTTTATTTTTGTCTGGCTTTAAAACTGGGATTAAACAGTCTGTTTTCCATTCTGCAGGAATAGTATTCTCCTTCCATAGGCGATTAAGATTATTTAAAAAGATGTTGAGACTGTGGCAATTAAGTTTTTTGAGTAAAATATATGGAATGGTATCAAGACCGAAAGATGTATCTCTTCTAGTAAATAAAGCGGATTTTAGTTCTTGTAAAGAAAAAGGCTCTATCAAATATTTATTACTATCATTAACAACATTTACATAGTTAGTTAACTCATTTGATACAAAGTCAGAAGTATACTTTTGTAGAAAATCTGGAATCCAACTATCATTCAACACACTGTCAGGAATGTAAGTTTTGTTAAATTTGCGCATGTATTTCCAAATTGAAGACAAAGGAGTACAACGATTAAATGAATTGCACAAGCCTATCCAGCTATTTCTTCTTTCACTTTTTAAGATAAGTTTTTTTAAAGCCCGCAATCTCTTAAACTCCACATAATTTTCATCAGTGGAGTTGTTTTTAAAATTAATGTAACCATTTTTAGCATTTAAAACTGCTTCTGTACACCTCTGATTCCACCAAGGCGACCAAGGATATTTAAAAGATTTTTGTGAACAAGAACTAGTAGCATTATTACTATTAGAACTTTTGGAAAACAGACAGCTAGGGATTGACTGCTTGGCAGCAGAAAGTAAAATATTACAAAAGGAATTAAAAGCATCTATTGAAGATAAAGTGTCAAATTTAACATCATCCAAATAAGAAACAACTAAGTTACTATACATATTCCAATTCACATGCTTATAATTAGGGTGAGTGGGCAAATGTAGATTATTACATAATGTGTTTTGCAAACTAATACTATCACTACTTACTGCCATTTTTATTATTACAGGGAGATGATAACTACTGCCCAGAGGACTGTCAATAACTGACCAGTCACATAAAAGAGCCAAAGATGGAGTTACCAAAGTCAAGTCAAGAGCATTAGGACGCCAAGATGGAGATCCTATTGTGGTAGCTTGACCATTATTCAGAATAACAAGACCATTCTCATCTATAACCTCTAAAACATCTTTACCTCGAGGCAATGTATCAACACATCCCCACAACATGTGATGAGCATTGAAATCACCTGCAAATATCATTGGCTCTGGAATGGACTTAATTAAACTGTTTAAATTGTTTTTATTAAATGGAGGATTTGAATTGGAAGGACTGTAAAAACTCACAATACTCAGTTCTTTGTTATTAATTTTAATTTTAATGCAAACATTTTGTAGAGCACTATCATAATATGTATTTATGTTAGAAAATGTGATATTATTATGAATAAAAATTGCTACACCATTGTGTTTATTACCACAATCATTCCTTATTGTGTTATAGCCTTTTATTAAAAAATACTGATGTGGTTTTAACCAAGTTTCCGAAATTATAGCAATATGGATATGATTTTCATATAAAAACCTTGTAAAAATAAGCCTATTACTAATAATACTTTGAGCGTTCCACTGCACTATATTCAATGTATCCATAATAACAATTAACTAGGTGTCTTTTTTCTAAAAGTGTTATTCAGAATTTCCTTAATACTATTTGAATTTATAGTTAACTTATCTTTATTTGTACAAATTTGTAAAACTGCTTCAACCAAGAGGTTCATAAATTTGTCAGATTTTATAAGATTGCTCAGGTGTGTGTCAATATACTTTGAGTTTAATTGAGGGAAAGCAGATTCATTGAAGAGATCTGAGTATCTAACACTACGGGACTTCACTTTGTTTTCTTCAATTTTTTGTTTTTTCAGAGGACAGGTAGATGAGATAGCTATGTGATCTCCACCACAGTTGGCACATTTTGTTAAAGTTTTTGGACACATTTTAAAATTGTGATTGTCAGAACATATGGAACAAACTTCATTGTTTCTACAAAATTTAGCAATATGGCCAAATTTCATACAGCGTAGACACTGTTTAATAGGGGGTACATATACATTAACCTCATGCCTCCAGTGATCAAGTGTTACATACTCAGGTAACAACGTTGATGCAAATGTGACTGCAACAGTTTGCGTTGGAACAAAGGAGACAACACCCTGTGGGTCCTTTACTCGCCGCATGAACCTTCTCACAGCAATAACTTTTTTACTCGATGCAATTAATTGATGAATTTTTTTGTTGGAGTAATCAGTGGGAACAGAAGTAAGAACTCCAGTGACCTCCGTTTCAGAAGCCGGAATTGAGGCAACCATCTCCAACTCGCTAAGTAACTTTTCATTTTTTAAAAATACATTCGCATTGTTAGGCAGGTCAAAGGTAACACCAACTTTAAAAGCATTAACGGACCTCAGGTGCAACACACCCGATACGCAATGCCTCCTGATTCCATTTGACAGACCCAACCTGTCCTTGTCTGATATTTTGACTTCACCCTGCTTGCGATTGAGAAATACAATAAATTCCTTCTTATTTGAATTTTCGTCGTATAACCTATAATAATTTGTCGCTCTATAAGGGGTATACTTCTCTTTATCCTTTCTTCTTACAATGAGACGTTCAGTCACCTCCGCGTCAGATACCGAGGATTCGGATAGGGGAAGTTCGTCTGCTGGTTCTGCGTCGCTCTGGCCGTTCTTCGGCCTTTTACCTGTACGCTTCCCCATGGCGATGGGGAAGCGCACTTAACAATTTATATATACAAAAATCGAATATTTATAAACCAGGATAAACAATTTACAAGTATGAAAAATATATGCACTATGAACAATAATTTAAACAATTTTTTTTTGTATAAGCGCGCCTTCCTTCGTTCACTCGTTCCCGCCCCTATCTTATTTTTATAAAATTACAGTCAATTGCCAAAGTCAACTGCTTTTTTTGCAACTTATGACCTAGTAACTAAGACCTTTCCTTATTAATAAAAATAAATATTCCTCGTCACGGTCGTAATTAATGTTTGTAAAATAAATTAATTTTCAAAATTTTTTTTTACGACGATGTATGGATAACTGGATGGATGAAGAAAACAAATTATTGATAAAGGATCATACTAAGAAGGGTATGATGTAACGATAGGTTTTTGGGAATTAAATCTGGCTGCCTTCTTCTCACTCAGGGAACCCGTTGAATCCTACTTTCTACTAATCCTATCGTACTAATATTATAAATGTGAAAGTTTGTATGTCTGGATGTATGTTTGTACTTCTTTAACACAAAATCTAATCAATAGATTTTGATGAAAATTCACAGTAATATAGATTACACACCAGAATAACACAAAGGCTATAATTTGTAAAACTATATTGTGAATTATCCAAAATATGCAAGGAGTATGAAGTAAGTAGAAAAAAAAACCTGCAAAGTATTCATGCTTGCTCCGCAAAAATCACAGGAGTTACAAATCTACATAATAATGTTTAATGAAAATGTTTATTTTAAATAATCCTACAATAAAAATTTGCCTGCAGAAATTTCTACTAAGTAACGACGACCCAGAGGTGTGCGAACGTGCATATCACCAGCAAGTTGACAATTGTGACGTCACACCTTTAAAAAAATTTTTTTTTACATAAAACTCTTCACAGCTGAAAGCAGTTCGTTTTGGCGGGAACGAGTGAACGAAGGAAGGCGCGCTTATACAAAAAAAAATTGTTTAAATTATTGTTCATAGTGCATATATTTTTCATACTTGTAAATTGTTTATCCTGGTTTATAAATATTCGATTTTTGTATATATAAATTGTTAAGTGCGCTTCCCCATCGCCATGGGGAAGCGTACAGGTAAAAGGCCGAAGAACGGCCAGAGCGACGCAGAACCAGCAGACGAACTTCCCCTATCCGAATCCTCGGTATCTGACGCGGAGGTGACTGAACGTCTCATTGTAAGAAGAAAGGATAAAGAGAAGTATACCCCTTATAGAGCGACAAATTATTATAGGTTATACGACGAAAATTCAAATAAGAAGGAATTTATTGTATTTCTCAATCGCAAGCAGGGTGAAGTCAAAATATTAGACAAGGACAGGTTGGGTCTGTCAAATGGAATCAGGAGGCATTGCGTATCGGGTGTGTTGCACCTGAGGTCCGTTAATGCTTTTAAAGTTGGTGTTACCTTTGACCTGCCTAACAATGCGAATGTATTTTTAAAAAATGAAAAGTTACTTAGCGAGTTGGAGATGGTTGCCTCAATTCCGGCTTCTGAAACGGAGGTCACTGGAGTTCTTACTTCTGTTCCCACTGATTACTCCAACAAAAAAATTCATCAATTAATTGCATCGAGTAAAAAAGTTATTGCTGTGAGAAGGTTCATGCGGCGAGTAAAGGACCCACAGGGTGTTGTCTCCTTTGTTCCAACGCAAACTGTTGCAGTCACATTTGCATCAACGTTGTTACCTGAGTATGTAACACTTGATCACTGGAGGCATGAGGTTAATGTATATGTACCCCCTATTAAACAGTGTCTACGCTGTATGAAATTTGGCCATATTGCTAAATTTTGTAGAAACAATGAAGTTTGTTCCATATGTTCTGACAATCACAATTTTAAAATGTGTCCAAAAACTTTAACAAAATGTGCCAACTGTGGTGGAGATCACATAGCTATCTCATCTACCTGTCCTCTGAAAAAACAAAAAATTGAAGAAAACAAAGTGAAGTCCCGTAGTGTTAGATACTCAGATCTCTTCAATGAATCTGCTTTCCCTCAATTAAACTCAAAGTATATTGACACACACCTGAGCAATCTTATAAAATCTGACAAATTTATGAACCTCTTGGTTGAAGCAGTTTTACAAATTTGTACAAATAAAGATAAGTTAACTATAAATTCAAATAGTATTAAGGAAATTCTGAATAACACTTTTAGAAAAAAGACACCTAGTTAATTGTTATTATGGATACATTGAATATAGTGCAGTGGAACGCTCAAAGTATTATTAGTAATAGGCTTATTTTTACAAGGTTTTTATATGAAAATCATATCCATATTGCTATAATTTCGGAAACTTGGTTAAAACCACATCAGTATTTTTTAATAAAAGGCTATAACACAATAAGGAATGATTGTGGTAATAAACACAATGGTGTAGCAATTTTTATTCATAATAATATCACATTTTCTAACATAAATACATATTATGATAGTGCTCTACAAAATGTTTGCATTAAAATTAAAATTAATAACAAAGAACTGAGTATTGTGAGTTTTTACAGTCCTTCCAATTCAAATCCTCCATTTAATAAAAACAATTTAAACAGTTTAATTAAGTCCATTCCAGAGCCAATGATATTTGCAGGTGATTTCAATGCTCATCACATGTTGTGGGGATGTGTTGATACATTGCCTCGAGGTAAAGATGTTTTAGAGGTTATAGATGAGAATGGTCTTGTTATTCTGAATAATGGTCAAGCTACCACAATAGGATCTCCATCTTGGCGTCCTAATGCTCTTGACTTGACTTTGGTAACTCCATCTTTGGCTCTTTTATGTGACTGGTCAGTTATTGACAGTCCTCTGGGCAGTAGTTATCATCTCCCTGTAATAATAAAAATGGCAGTAAGTAGTGATAGTATTAGTTTGCAAAACACATTATGTAATAATCTACATTTGCCCACTCACCCTAATTATAAGCAGGTGAATTGGAATATGTATAGTAACTTAGTTGTTTCTTATTTGGATGATGTTAAATTTGACACTTTATCTTCAATAGATGCTTTTAATTCCTTTTGTAATATTTTACTTTCTGCTGCCAAGCAGTCAATCCCTAGCTGTCTGTTTTCCAAAAGTTCTAATAGTAATAATGCTACTAGTTCTTGTTCACAAAAATCTTTTAAATATCCTTGGTCGCCTTGGTGGAATCAGAGGTGTACAGAAGCAGTTTTAAATGCTAAAAATGGTTACATTAATTTTAAAAACAACTCCACTGATGAAAATTATGTGGAGTTTAAGAGATTGCGGGCTTTAAAAAAACTTATCTTAAAAAGTGAAAGAAGAAATAGCTGGATAGGCTTGTGCAATTCATTTAATCGTTGTACTCCTTTGTCTTCAATTTGGAAATACATGCGCAAATTTAACAAAACTTACATTCCTGACAGTGTGTTGAATGATAGTTGGATTCCAGATTTTCTACAAAAGTATACTTCTGACTTTGTATCAAATGAGTTAACTAACTATGTAAATGTTGTTAATGATAGTAATAAATATTTGATAGAGCCTTTTTCTTTACAAGAACTAAAATCCGCTTTATTTACTAGAAGAGATACATCTTTCGGTCTTGATACCATTCCATATATTTTACTCAAAAAACTTAATTGCCACAGTCTCAACATCTTTTTAAATAATCTTAATCGCCTATGGAAGGAGAATACTATTCCTGCAGAATGGAAAACAGACTGTTTAATCCCAGTTTTAAAGCCAGACAAAAATAAAATGTTACCTGACTCTTATAGACCTATAGCTCTCACGTCTTGTGTTGGGAAGATATTTGAGCAGCTTCTAAAACAACGTCTCGAGTTCTTTATAGAACAAAATTGTCTTTTGCCTAATAATCAGTTTGGTTTTCGCAAAGGTCGGTCTTCTAGGGAGAGTATAGCGCAGTTACAGCTTGATGCGCATCAATGTTTAGCAAGTAATCAATATCTTTTGTCTGTATTTTTTGACATCTCAGGTGCCTTCAATAGTGTAAATATTGCCGTGCTTTGTGACGAGTTATCAATGTTAGGGATACCAGGTAAAATAATAAATTGGATGCAATCTTTTTTGACTGACAGAAAAGTATATGTAAAATTTAATAAACATTTGTATGGACCACGACTTTCTTCTCTAGGTGTTTGTCAGGGGGGAATATTGTCTCCTTTAATTTTTATTATGTACATAAGACGATTGAACCTTATTTTGGGGCCAAATATAGTAAACCTACAGTATGCAGATGACTTAGTCGTCTATGTATCGGGAGTTGATCTGATTAATTTAGCCGCTACTATTAATAAAGCACTTGTAAATTTATATCAATACTTTTCTTATCTTAATTTAAATGTAAATCCAACCAAATCAAAAGTCTTTGTGATAGGTCGTAAACGCATCATATTACCTCCCATTTTATACAATGGCATTCCACTGCCTATTTCATGTGACATAAAATTTCTAGGTGTAACATTTACTCCAAAACTTTCTTGGAAAAAATATACAGATAGTGTTATAATTAAAGCGAATAAAGCTTATAATGTATTAAAATCTTTGTGTGCAACGTCGTGGGGAGCGGACCCTAAAATATTGTTAATTTTGTATAAATCGCTTATTCGTAGTCATTTTGAATATGGCTTTCATTGTTTCGCCGCAGACAGCAAAATTGTTAATAGTCTGGATAAAATACAAAATAAATGTATGCGTACAATATTGGGTGCACTTAAAACTAGCCCAATAGCTGCTATGCAAATCGAGGCCAACCTTCCTCCTTTGTGTATTAGATTTAGTTATCTTAAAGAAAGATTTATTTTAAAGCTCTATAGCTTGCCGACGAACAATCTTCTTAAGAATCTTATTGCTTATCAATCGTCTTCATTTCCGAGACAGTTGTTTATCTTGCAAGATTTTTCTTCATTTTTTAAATTTCTACAAGATTTAAATATTCATCGGAATAATGATATACTTCCCTGCCATGCAGGTTCTTTTCGATGTAAATATTCTGCAATTAATGTTGTAATAGATCCAAATTTAACTTCAAAAGAGGAGGTTCATGTATTATTGTCAGAATGGTCTAATTGTAAATTTGTTTATACGGATGGCGCAAAAAACAATAATAATGTTTCTTTTGCAATCTATCTTCCTGAAATTAGGAAGGGTATTGGCTTTAAGATTAATAGATATGCCAGTATTTTTACTGCTGAAGCCGTCGCTATTCTTTTTGCTTTAAAGCATATTAAGAAACAAAATCAACTTAATAAGAAGTGGGTAATAGTTAGTGATAGTATGAGTGTGTTAAAAAGTTTGTCAAATAACAAAATGAGTGCTAACATCAATTACATCATTTTTGCTATAAAGGAATTGTGGTTCGAACTATGTTTAATCGATATTAAAGTGGATTTCGTTTGGGTCCCGTCCCATATAGGAGTAGCAGGAAACGAAAGCGCTGATTTTCTAGCTAGAACTATCATTAATATATCCGATCTATCCCTATATCCTGATTGCAAAGATCTAGACATTAACATACCATATACAGATATAATAAGTAATCTAAAACAGCGTATGACTCTTCTTTGGGGAAGATATTGGTACAATTGTACAGAAGTTGAAAATAAGGCTCATTCGTATACTTTGTTAGATAATCCCGTTAATAGCACACCCTGGTTTTGTAAGTTTAAAAATAACGCTCACAGAAAGTTCTATACTACAATAACACGAATGCGTATTGGTCACTATCGATTGAATTTTCATCTTCATCGCAAAAAAATTGTCTCCTCTCCTTTTTGTGACCATTGTAATAAGCAACAAGATCAGTCTCTGGATCACATCTTTTTTGATTGTTCGTCCTTTGGCATACAGCGCCTTGTGCTGATGGATGAGCTACTGGAAATATATGGTGCACCCAATATAATCCCGCTCTCAGTAATAGATCTATTAAAGGACACATCAACTTATATGTCCTTGTATAAATTTGTATGTAGTACTGTAAATACATTATAATTTGTAGATACATACGTTGTAAATTTGTTTATAATTATGTAAATACGTTATAACTTGTACATATACAACTAGTAATAGCATAGCGCAATTCGCGAACTGAACAGATAATGTAAATAGGTAGGTATTATTCTAAAAAGTTATGCAAATTACACTGGATTTGACTTTAAGAAAAGGGGAAAATTATTAGAGACTATATTACTGGATTTGGACTTACTAAAAGGAAAATATGGAAAATATTCTTTAGAGAATTATACATTAACGGAAATGGTAAAATAACTGATGACTTTAAGACTGGATTGGATTTGATGAAAGAAACTACTATAAATATTCGCTATCGAATATACATAATTGGAAAAGGAAAATGGAAATAATGTAAGATGAAATGAGAAAACTGGATTGGACTTTTTGTAAAACAAAATAGTGAAAATAATAAATACCAAAGAAATGAAAATACTAACGACAAGGCAGTAAGGCCCCTGGCTATAGCCTGTTCGAAAGAACGAATTAATTTAAAAAAAAAAAAAATGAAAGCAGTTCTATTTTTGGAGTTCATTCCGGCCCTTGTGTGGAAAGTAATTTGTATGAGTTTTTCCCTCTCTATGGAGGGAAGCAGTATTTTCCACCCAATAATCAGATCAAGACAACATTACTTTCCGATGAGAAATAAAAATATTTACCTATACGAATTATATCGTAGATAGAAATCCTCCATCTACTAGCTATAAACTTATTTTTCTCTCATCTTTGCTAATTGATGCAATTCATGCCATTAAAGAAACGATTCTAATATGGCGACCATTAATGATTCGCTATCACTCGTACATGTAATATCATCTATCAGAGATAACAGTATCTCTGTTTTGCTGTTAGTCCGTCCTGTTTCGCCGCCATTTTTTAATCGTTTCTTTATTGGTACGAGTCTGACCTACTGATTCATGTTTGACCGTAGTGTTTGACGTTTGTTTAGTGTTTATCGATTTCGAGATTTGAGTTTCGACTTGTAGTTTTATACCTTCAGAGTAAAAGTGTTCTGTGATACCTTCACAGATGATAGATTGTTTTGTTCGTACGTCTTTATTTATTCCAAATTTCAACCACTAATGTTGATGGTTGGACTTTAGTTTTGTTGTTGTTTAAATTGTAATTTAAAGGCTTTAAAATGGGCAAAGGATTTAATAACTACATGTGCAAAAAGTTTTTCCATCCAGCTTCCAGGGACAATCTTAAAAGGGTAAAGAATATTTGTTTTGTCTTCCATTACCTTCACAAATCTTTTGTTGCATTTTGTAAATTATTTAGCGTTTGTATTTAGTTATAAGCAAGTATTGGCTAAGTACAGCGTAGGATAATAATAATACGTTAGAAATACTAAACATTGTGCAACTAAAGAAAGTACTTGTATGCTAATAGCTGGTTTCCATATCGTTCTAAGGTATGGATGGCAGAACAGAAAACTGAAGCCTATAAGAAAAAACAAGAAGAATTAAGAGTCCAGTATGAAAAAGAGCAGGAACTTCATGAAAATAAGTAAGTATATGCTAATCTCTATTCTATTCTTCCTACGATGGCTCCTGTGGAAGGTATACCACAAGTTTGCCAATGTCACGTTAAAGTAGACCACCAAGCTTAGAGTATTTTTGTATTATAATTTGATTGGTAGTGACCGGTGCTAAAGATTAAAACAAGTTTTATTTTCTTATTTTATACCTGATACATGTTGTTAGACTAAAAACGACATACACAAATATAATTACATAAATTATTACAAGTACTTAATGATATTTACAACTTAATCTTATTCTTTTTAATATATTTACACAAAATATTTACAAAAGGAGTGAAAACTAGGGATAGGAGACATTTAAAGGAAGTTGGGCGGGGCACTTCAGCAGGTATAAAATTGTGTAAAGAAAATTGCTTTAAAGGACAAGTGAAGAACAAATGATCCACATTTCATTCATCTAGACCACATTCACAAAGAGAGTTGTCTCTAATCCTAACTTAGCTAAAAATACTGGAGTAAAAGTGTGGTTAAGGTGTAAACAACAAATAGTTGATATCACTGTTTTATCAGGAACCTTAAATTTGGAGAACCTAAAAGAAATACCTAAGTCTGAACCTATATTGTAATTATATTTTCTAATATGTACATAATTATAATCAAATATCTAGGAGGTAAGAAAAAATTTGATTTTTTATTACTGTATGATATCTTGTGGTTACTCTTCAGCCTTAGATTGTAATGATAATTTTATATTTATACATCTGTAATCAAGACTAATCCTGCCATCACAACCCTAATCAAAACTGTAACACAGAATAAAGACTAACCCCCTTATTCATAATAGTCTGCTAACTTAAAGTATTGCTAATTCTCACTCTGTCTTTTTCTATTGACCTAAGTCAGAATGAGAAAAAACACTCCTAAGTGGCTGTTTAAAGGTAGTAGTTATAGTTTATAAGTTTCACAAAGAAACATTTGAACAAATAGCAACTTTTGTAGCCCACCTATAAAACCCATTTATCTTTGTACTCAGTTCACACCTATATTCAACTCACAATACATTGATAAATTATTTTACACACACTACAATATACTCTTAATTACATATGGGGTACCTATTCACAGCTGATGTGTTAGGATAAGACAGTGTAAGACCTGCAAACAATGTGACAAACCCAAAGTGAGCCAAAAAGCCAAGCTCACAACAGCTTGTATGATGACAGAAGTATGAATTACCTAATTACTTTGCCTCATTAAGTACCAAGTGTAATGTGTTTCGCTTATCTAAAACTCTTTATGCTTCACCATGTTTAGTCCTATGAAATAAAATGGTTCTTGCTTTGCTGTGTGTGTTAGACAACCAACTGCTTATCTACCTCAAGGACTAAGGAGCATACAGAGCACATCACCCATGACCATGCCACAGTCCTTGGTGAACTCAGATATTTGACCCAGTTTGTTTCCACACTCAAAAACAAGTCAGCAATTGTCTGGTCGGCATTTTAGGTATTCATGTATTTCTATATGTACCTACTCAGGGCTAACACAAAAGAAGATGACAATAACTGTTTCTACCCAAATATGGGATTACCTACTGTCTTTCATTACTAATAAACAAGAACAAAAACTGACAAAATAGGTAGTTAACCAATATTTTTAATTTATGTAACATAGTATGAAAACAAAACTGGTAAGTAAGGCATCTATCTGTTTAATGACTCCTGCAGCTTTCCAGTTCTTACTTTCGCTGCTAATACTAGTATTGAAATAATATAGACTATACAATTACTATAGAGTAGATTGGACCTTATGGTTATTATCATCACAGGTTATCCAAGAAGAGGTCTCTTACTTCTGTCATTGCTTTCTTTATCTCTCCTGACTCTATGTGTATTTAATTTTTTTTCTAGATTTTTTTTATAATTTTTTTTGAAGATAACAAATGGGAGGTGTCAGTTTGATTCCCATCACTCACGGAAATGTTTTATTTATACATACATATAATTATTTACTCAAGCTCTAAAGCTGAAGGAGAATATTGAGATTGCACCTACATACAGTATTTTCTATGATTATCGCTAGTGTTACACATTTAAATAAAAACTTATGAGAGGATTAAAATGTGTTTAATTGTAACTGTGTTTCTATATTAGTTTTGTGTTAAAGTTACATTTTTATTATTATTTTAGTTAACCCAATTTTTCCTGGGAAAGTAAACTAATATAAAAACACAGTTACAATAATTATAACCCACTTTTTAATCCCCAAAAAAGATTTTTTCCTACATACAGTGTGATCAACTAATAACCACAGGCTCAAAAGAGCTTGAACACTGGCACATTATCACATAAAATAAGCGCACAGTAGTCCCGAGCTGTGTAAACTAAAATGAATGTCTAGGGAGTGAATTAGCCTACTAATATTTCTAGGAGCAAATCAGATTTCCTCTAATAAAAAAAACTTGCAACTCTTTAAACCTTGAATGAATGGTCGGCTCACCATGTAAACAAAAAATATGTGGGGAAAGTTTCAGCTGACTGTTAAATATTTTATGCAGTGATTCATTTTTGATTAAAAACAAAATATGTTTTGATTAAATATCACATACATACATTAATTGTTTATCACAATTATTTACAGAGCTTTACTCAGCAAGGATAGTAAAGACAAATTGAGCTTAAACTTCATGTATGAGCCACCACCAGGTGTTAAGAAAGAAAGAGAACGTGAAGATAATGAGCCAGAATACAAATTTGAGTGGCAACGAAAGTACAATGCCCCAAGAGAAAGTTATTGCAAAGGTGATAATGAGATAAGAGACCAACCCTTTGGAATATTGGTCAGAAATGTGAGATGTATCAAATGCCACAAATGGGGTCATATAAACACAGGTAATAATAATATCACATTATGTATCTTAATTCTTATTATATAATAAACTTTTGGACTCATGTTTATTACAATAAGAGGGTTAAGAGAAATAGAGAAACATAAGAGTATCTTTTATTACAGTAAAAGCTACTTATTCGCAGATTACGACCCACATCCTATATTTGAGGCTAAAGATTTCTTTATTTGTGGATCTAATCAGTACAATACATATTAATAAAAAGGATTGCAATAGGTATCCATCCCAATATTCCCTTGTAAACGTCAGATGAACTAATAAGAAAGTAAAATAGACCTTATTACAACAAATTAAAGGAGCAAGAAAAAATTAATTTCTTTACCTAAGGCTGAAGATAATAATTAATCAATATGGTTAAAACTTAAATTAAATTTATATTTTTATATATTTGATATTTATGTGTCACCTAGGAATGTATCCCCTATAATTCCATCTTAACACTTTGTGTATTCGCGGGTATTTACGGAACATACCCCGGGAAATAAAGAGGTTTTACTGTATTACTACTACTGTATTACTACTGTAGTAGGTACTTTTTATTAAATGATGTTTTATTTTTGCCTTTTGTTGAAATGACTGTAATCACTACAACTAACATAATTGCAAGATAGCTCCATTAAGTAAATAAGAGTCTATTTTGTATGATTTTAAATCTTTACAGACAAAGAATGTACAATGTACACTCTATCGATGAGTGAGGCGCGGGCATTACAAGCCTCTGCTTCTGCTCCGCAAGAGGAAGAAGAAAAACCAGATGTGCCAACACTGATGCAACAAATGCGTGATACAGGTTTAGTGATGAAACCAGGTGCTCTACCTCTTGCTGCTACTAAGATTGAAGATAACGAACCTTCGACTCTGTCAGAAACAGATCTCTTAAGTCAATTGACTAAGAAACAAAAGAAGAAGTTATTAAAGTGAGTCAAACACTGTTAACTATGAATGATATTGGTAAATTGATAGAATATATTCATTATTTTCCTTAGTATAATATAATGACTCAATAATAATTAATAAAAGATATTTGTTTCTTCAATTCCAAAAATTTTGTATACCGAAAGATTGGTTATTATTGTAGATACTTGTTCCTTATTATTTAATTAATGGTAAAAGTATTGATATTGTTATTACACACTGGTGGTAGGTCTAACAGACCTACACTGGATGCTAGGTGGGTACCACAACACCGCTTTTTTTTCATAAAGCAGTACTGTGCAAGCATTACTATGTTTTTTGAAGAGTGCCATGGCTAATGAAATTATTAGTCTTTAAGACTTAACATCTATATTCTCAGTGACAGCATGTAATGCCGCTCAGAACATTGTGTTCTATCAAGGATCCTAAGTGGCACTGCATTATACCTAATGGGCAGGGTTCACTTTGTCTTATAAAAAACAGAATGTGTCTCAATTTCAATGACGTAAAATAAACATCTAGTCTCACAATCACACTTAAAAATTACGAGTACTACTACGAGTCTAGTAGGCAGAGTTTTCGTTCAGTTGTGTTTCGACCGAGGTTTGAATACAATGCCACGTTACGACAAAGTATTCAGTGAAAGATTGTCCAAATAACAGCATATCCAAATTTTAAAAGGATGCAGTGCCGCGTTTCAGGCCCTTCTTAAATTAACAAAATTGTTTAACTAATTTGACGTTTTTAATCATTTTGGTAAATTACTCTATAAATGTTGATTCCCTTGAGTGTCAAAATATACCTTATCTTTAGGCATATACGGCCATTTCGTTTTCACGTTAATTTAAATTAATTTCAAATGTTAAAAAAAATGCCTCGTGCTCACGTCCGAGCTTCTAATGAACGAATACAATAGACTTTGAACATTACTGCGACGTAATAAGGTTGATAAGAATGAATGTTAAATGTTTTCTATATAAGTTAATGTTTACGTATATACAACGCCGCTCGGATATTTTTTGACGACCTTTTAATAAGCGATTGGGAGTCTAGTTTTTAATGTTCGTCAATGCTCAATATAAGCAGGTGGACACCACTTTAAACGTACTTTTGGCTTCAGATGACGTCTATATGTTTGCAGGATAAATATATATATATTCCATGCACAACACACTTGGTTATGGATTACACATTGAGGCATATTCTGGAATTATGGACTGTGATCAATCAGTGTAATAGTAATAAATCTATAGAAATTACTTCAGGAACAAGTATTTTTACTAAAAAGTTCTTTTGTTTTACAGAAAACTCGAGAAGCTGGAGAAAAAGAAGAGAAAGAAGCATTAAAAAATTATTTTTTGAGTGAATAATTAAACAAGAACTCTGTATAATAGAATGTCTGTCATGTTTGTACATCCTACATTAATGTGTTTCTTGCATATTTTGTTTACATGTTCCCCATACATATTATGTAATATATTGGTTAATTGATTTATGTTTTTTCTTTGTGTGAGAGAGTTGCCCACTCGGACACTGCAAGTCCCCTGGTATTCCTGCAACACAGTGGTTGTCACTTTCTGCCACATATAACTGTAGAAGCGTATGAGCGATGTTTCTAGGTCTATGACATGGGTTAAATGGCTGGCAATGCTCCTGTGATTTCTGTGGTGTTCCAGGAGCAAAGCATAATGTTCCGCAACTCCGTTCATTGCTTGAAGTATACAAGATTTTGATTGTCATGTTTAATTTGTATCCATATTGCCTGAGGTAGCAATATTTGCTATAACAGTGAAGAAGTGCTGTAGAAGAAAGTTCAATAATTAGCATAAAATATTATATACCTCAACTGTCAACTTTATATAAACAAAAGTAAATAATCAAATATGACTTCATTACACTTCATAATTCGCTCCAAAATCCCTTCATTTCTCTACCGGTCCAACATAGTAAGGCAAGTCGATGAGTGCTTGTCTCTGTATGTCAGTACACTGGGCATACATTTTTATTGTATCGATTTGATGCAAATGGGTAAATATATTTTTGAATTAAGAGTAATAATAATATTGACACACTTATACACAGACGATTTTGCCCCGAAACTATGGGTGCAAGACGGATGGAATCAAACCCGGGACCTCTAGCTGGGTAGGTATGGTCACTAACCACTGGGCTATTTGGGTCGTTTAAATAAATGTGTAGCTTTATTTGTTAGCTTTAATATGGTTGACCCTCAGGTAAATAAAACGGACAAATGTGAGTCGTACACAGAGGCACGAAACTACCTATATTTTTTAAAAAGGGAATAGGTTTTTTTCATTCTTCATCATTATCGAATACAATACATCATAAAAAGTCTTTCACCGGTTAAATCAATTCAAAATTTGGAGAGCCTTCCATTTCCATAAAAAATACCTAGTTTTTTTATGATTTAATGTTATTGTATAGTTTTCAGACTTTTTCCTTTTGTACACTGGACAGCAAATAAACCAGGCCACCAACCAACGGATCTCTGATTCGATTTTCTCTAAAAATGTATAAGACCTACAAATATTATAATAATTCTACTTACAGATAGTTACGTTACATGATGATTAATATGGCTATAAATTTATTCTAAAGTATCGACAGCTCACATTGCAAACAAGCAACTAACACGATGCTCACGATTTACTCTGTTTTGACTACAGTTCGCGATTAGCGTTTTTTGTTCTACAATGAAGGTAATCGGATATTTCTTATCATTTCTTTAGTTTTAGTCAATCGTTTGATCAGACACGCGTATTATTGCTACTTTTTTCGGTCAATAGCTGTCGCACTCCTTCAAGCGACCTCAAGATGTGTAATACCCACAACTTGAGGTCGCTAGAAGACTTCGAGTTTACAGACGATACCTAGAAACTGGAACATTCGATCGCCGTCCAGGTACGGGCAGACATAGGGCTACATCAACAGCAGATGATCGTAATATCCAACTTACCTACTGTTCTGCGAAATCACCGCCTCAATGCAGTTCAAGTCCAACAAAGTCTGCGCGATGAATGCCAAGTGGTCATAAGTTGAGATGCCGTCAGAAGGATTCTTGCTGAACGGACACTGACTCCAAAGAGAGCTGCAACAGGCCCAACATTAACGGTAGCTAACCATAGAGCCTGACTTGAATTTGCTCGAGAGCATAGGCATTGGATGGTAGAGTAGTGGGGTAATGTTCTCTCCACTGATGAGACCAGGGTGAGTCTATATGGAAGTGACCGACGTCAGAGAGTATATCGTCGCCCTGGAGTACGTTATTCTGAGTGTTGCATCGAGGAATCTTAACCGCGCATACAGCTTTTTATTTTCATTGTACCTAACGACGGGCCGTGCACGTGAATTAACTTCTCATCGCTACATCACTGAAATCCTCGCAGATTGTGTGGTTACCTAATGCCGGATATATTGGATAGAATATGCAGTTGATGCATGATAATGCACGGCCTCATGTTGCTCACGTGGTGACCCAGTATTTACGCAACATATTGATACGATATACGAATAGTGCGGATGGATTTCGTTTCGGAACCATAGACAGAACCATAAAAAGTAAATGTCAATTGAATTTGGGAATAAGGTAAACGAAAGACAAAATGTCTAATCGCGAACTTCGTATCGATCTTCGGATCCGAAACACTTTCGTAATAGGGAAATGTACGATCCGTCAACCGAAACATCGTATTTCGATTTTGGTAATAGGGCTCCAGTTCCAACAAGGTTTTCAGAGCTGTGAATAGCAATTGAAGAGAAGTGGAAGGCATTTCCTTATTTCTTTAATGGATTCCATCGTCAGCCTCGTGAGGTCTTTTTTTATAAATTTCTATTATTATTTATTTCGCTATCATATAATAAAATTACTTTATTTTATGATTACTAGCGATTAATACGACACAAAAACGACTTTCTTTGTAAAATACTTAATTAACACTTAATAAATAGATTAATTCATATGAATTTACTTTCACTATAATCATCATAAAATGCACTTTCTGTAGGTGTGACCCTGATAGTTGTAAATTTTATAATTTTCGAGAAAATTAAATCAGAGTTCCAAAGTAGCAGGTGGCCCGATTTATTTGATGTCCAGTGATAAGATTTACTTGCCAAATTTCATAGTTAGATTGCTGGAATAATTTTTTGCACCGCTTCTTCTCTTCCAGAGAGCCATTTTTTTCCGAAGCGGTGGTAGCGTTTAAAATAAGATCAAAAATAATTCTAAACGAATTAATTTTGAGAAAATAAATGCCTTCTATGTCTTTATCTATGTGTAACCAAAAATATACAAATATTTCACCTTAGGTTCAAGGGAAAATACTCTATAAATGTTGATTTCCTTGAGTGTCAATATACACGTTTTTTGCAGCACATACAGCCATTTGTTAATTTAGATTAAGTTTAATTTTTCACTACGTCGAGAGACTGTAGACTTATGTATATCGTTTTAATTTCAACTCAATTTTCAATACCTCCACACGTTCCTGAGATAAAGGGTCTTGACAGACAGACGGACAACAATGTGATGCTAAAGGATTCCAATTTTTTTCTGCTGAGGTATGGAACCCTAATAAGGTCTGAGTATCTTATATTTGGTTATTAATAAAAAAAACACTTGTAATTGTAGATATTAATCAAGAAATAATGATAATAATATTTTTTTTTGTCATAGAAAGCGCAAACAGAATGAGTCTAATAAGATATAACATGTCTTAATAGAATAGAGCTTGAATGTAAATTTTTTATGCTTTGTACACGGACTAGAAAGAAAAGAAGGACTCCGCGCCGTGATATTAGCAAGTGAAGCACCTTTATGCTAGTGTGTGTGCGGTTACGGGGTTTATCAGTTACACAATTTTTTCTCCCTTAAATAATCACATATCCACAAATACTTTTATAGTATTGTTTTTACACTTTTTCACAACGCACGACGTTATTTTAAAAATATTTTATTGCGACACAAACTGATCTGTCACAGACTATGGTAAATCTCATAATGGCGGTTGTTGGGCTTGTATGAGTGAGGCTATGTATTTACACATTTACCGGCTTGTTTTGGTGCCTCACTGCTATGTAAGGTGACACAGAATCCTTATTTTTTTACTCGTCCATGGCTTTGAAAGATAAATATAGCTTTGTAAACTGAACCTCATGATAAAGAGGTGAAAGTTTGACTTACAAAAGATGTTTACATACTAAGTAATAATTCAAATCTAAAAATCATTGTAATTAGACATTGTGAGTAGATCGAGATCTTTCAACAGTACCATTTTTGATTTATTTAATATTTGACATTATTATTAGGATAACATTACCATAAATTACACACTGCAGTAACTTAAAACTAAATATATGTTTAATGTATTTACATAGGTACACAAAAACCCAAAATCTTATTTACATATCACATATCATTTATAGACATACTATGACAAATGAAACTTGCAACACAGGTAAGAATAATACAGAATAACTATAATTTTACATAATTCTTCTCAATAATCTCAATGTATTGCGAGTCATGTCTTTCTTTCCAGTGCAAATATAATACACACCCTATTAGAACAATTATAATAGCTGTCAAAACAAGCACACTTTTGAGGATAACTTTGCTTGGTGTGACAAATAACTGTGCTTTCCACTGTGAGGGGTCATTCGGTGGTGCTGGTATTAGAACAATTTGTGAGTTTGGAATTATTTGTGTCCAACTCTTGGAATATCCAGAAAGTCCAACAGTAAGAGTGTCAACAAAATTCGGTGTTCTATCAAGACCAAACAATGAATATGGTAATTGAAGGGAAAAATATGCAGATTGTGGTAGTTGAGCACAAACTCCAGTTCTGTAAGTACCCTCTTGAGACCAAGTATTATAACCAATCTTTGGACCTGGCAAGTTGGTTCCTGCAAAATAAATAAATCACATAATATCTTAATTGAAATAAATCCAGCCCTGATGTTTGTTCCAGTGAACTCCTTAACAAATGAATGGATTTTAATGGTGATTACTTCATGGAGTAGCTTAATCAAACTTGAGAGATGGGATAGTTTTCATTTGGGACTTTTATATCCAATTTGTGTATTATTATATTAGTATGGACATATTTTCTAAAAGATAATTTATTGACAGACAGTTTAACAGTTCTGCTGTAAAACAATTTCACTATAACAACAGGGACCGAAATAATTCTAGATGTTATGAAATATTATTGAGCATAAAAAAGTATTTTATTTATTATGTACAGAAAAACATCTATCAGGTCGGCTAGTTAAAATATATTATAAAGGTCTATTCAAACTGAGGCGAATAACACGCGGGACGGAAATTGTTCGCGCCTGTTTCATCTCACAATGCATGGTTTCTCGACTGACGAACCAAAAATGACACTCGGGAAGTCATGTCGTTTGAGAGACTTAGCAAGCAAGCGAATTACTCCAAAACGCGTCCCCCGCGATATTCGCCTCAGTTTGAACAGATCTTTATAAATGATTAAAATTCTCAGAACTATTTAGCACTTACCAAAAGTTAATTTTCTTTTGTACAATGTTCCATTAATAATTGGAACTTTTTCATTTGTTAAGCCAGTAACCACAATGACCTTTATAAAATTTGTATCATACTCTAACTCATTTTTGAATGATTTCATTATATAATTCCCTGTGGTGACGTTCTTCTGAACATATATTACATCAAGTACACCATCCATATAAAAATCATAAAATGTGCCCATAACAACATTGTCTCCGAACGAACTAAATTTATCCCACTGAACCTCAAATGTCCTGTGAAATTTACATTCTGGCATGTTGCATGCCACATTATGCATAAGAAATACCTTGGTGTTGTTATTATTGTTGACAGGACTGAGGGTCATTAGAATATCAGGATATCCATCCATATTGTAGTCGCCACTCCTCATAGTTATTGTATCAAGATATGGTTCATTTCTGGGTGGGATAAAACTCCACAGTGTACCTTTTCCATCATTAAGGTCAACTTGTAAATCAATCCATTGTTTATTATTGTAAATAAGAATAGTGCTGTTAATACATTTAAGATCATAACATACTGGCACAACCAGGAAAAACTCTCCGGACAGAGCGACATCAACAAATAATATTTGCCCATAAATAGCTGGGAAACCAACAAGAAGCTCTATACTGTTATTATATTTGAACCCCATGGGTTCCTCATTTAACCAGACTTCAACATCCAGTTTAGTCGTAATTAACAGATCTGCAGCATCATCATCATTGATGTCTAAGAATGAGTGTGAATGTGGCAATTTTATGTCTTTATATTTTCCATTTCCAATCACAATCTCTACTGGTGTCAATCTTGTTCTATCAAAAATCCAGAACACTCTTTGCTTTTGAGCATTTATACCGAATACATCTAATATCATATCACGGTTATAATCCAATATAAGAGGTTGTCCAATACTTATAGCTTTTATAAGTATACCATCAGAACAATTCAATTCAGGCATGCCTCCCCATAATATTCTTATATCATGAATAGATGATGTTACGTTTTTGGTCTGTGAGGTAAAGAGTATGTCCATATAAGCATCACCATCAAAGTCTCCAGGTACTATACTTGTAATGACAAGATCTTCGAAACTACATACATAGGACGAAGGTCGCAAAAATGGTTCTTTGTCATGAGCTAACAATACTTCAATACTGGAACCATTAATTATAAAAGCATCAGTTAATTCATCGGAATTAAAGTCACCAAATGCTGCAATAAGCCCATCGTTATTCCTTCCAAATGAACTTTCCGTGAAATCCCAAGTTCCCAGCGCTGAATTTAGCACTATCACTATGGTGAGGTAATAAAATGTCCACATAAACATTATTAATTAACAAGTGCGATGAGCACTTAATATAAATTTAAAACCAAATCACATTACATAAGAACAAAACTTAGTCTAAAATAAAAATAGTTAAGAGTAAAAGTCTTTATAGGCAATTTAGCTCTTTGATGTACACTGTACAGTATTGTCTTTATTTTTGTTATTTATATTTATTTACTTTTTTTTCTTCTTCCCGTTAATGGAAAGGCAAAGGCAGATCCATGCAGCCAATTTTCTTTACATGATGTCACTTGTCATATGAATTTCTCATATTGTTTTTTTTTTTAATATGATGCCTTTTTAACTAAACACTGCATTGCTGTGCTATTCGCGTTATTTCAAAATCGTTGAAGTTAAGTTTCAATCCTATCCAGGTTTTGCTCTAGATTGGTATTCTCCTATCATTTCCACATATGGATACTACAGGGCATGGATATTTTTATACCAAGCTCTGTAGTACCAATCGGTGGCAGACCGCAGCCCTGTTTCGATGCGTAAGTTTTTTTTTCATCTGACTGCAAAAAAACATGCGTATCGAACTTGGGTTTCGGCGCTGGGCTGAAAGGATCCGAACTGCAGTTCTAAAGAGGAAATATTACCGTGCCTCCAGATTTTTTAAGCGGCAAATCGCCCGTGTGAAATCGAAGCACGTCATCAAAATCGGCGAGCAGCATTCCAGTTACCCAACCGGAACACGTAAGTTCTGGTCGTAGTCGAAAGCTGTTCTTGGTTACTTCAACCAGCCATCCCTGCCGCCGTTGCACATGATGAATGACACCCTGGCCCATACGGTAAAAGAGAAAGCCGATCTCCTGTGCGCTCTTTTTGCCTCCATCTCGACTCTTGACGACAAGGGAAAAACACCGCCAGCCATCCCGCAGTGTCTGAGCTCTATGCCTGAAGTACAGTTCAGACGGAAAACTGTTCAGCGAGCTCTGTTTTCGTTGGACGTCAGGAAGTCGAGTGGGCCGGATGGCATTTCTGCAATCGTGCTTAGAACGTGTGCCCCTGAGTTGACGCCGGTGCTAACGCGTTTATTCCGGCTTACTACACTACTCATATACAAAAGGCGTAGTCCCTGACTCATGGAAGTCAGCCCTTGTCCATCTGATCCAAAAAAATCAGAGACAGTTCGGATCCAGCAAAGTACAGGCCTACAGCTGAAAGCTGTTTCCCTGCTCTCCAAAATCATGGAGAGCATGATAAGCCGCCAGCTCTTGGTATACCTTGAGGGTCACTAGTTGATCAACGACTGACAGTACGGATTTCGCCATGGCCGATCGGCAGGTGATCTTCTGGCATACCTAACACTACCTATACTAGATGGGTAGTGGCTATTGAAAGCAAGGGGGAAGGCCTGGCAGTTAACCTGGACACAGCGAAGGCTTTTGATCGTGTATGGCACAAGGCGCTTCTCGCAAAACTTCCATCGGTTGGGCATTCCGAGAGCTTATGCAAGTGGACCTCCAGCTTCCTCACTGGGCATACAGGTCGTTATCGACGGTTATTGCTCGAATCCCAAGCCCGTGAACGGTGGAGTGCCCCAAGGCTGTGTGCTATCTCCCACGCTGTTTCTTCTGCATATCAATGATATATTGGATACCTCCAACATACATTGTTTTGCAGACGACAACACAGGCAATGCCGTATACACGGGCCATGCAAGTCTCTCGTGGGAAACCAGTGCCGGGAGAAACTTTTGTCTTGCGAGCCTCCACAGTGCAGTTGAAATGAAATGAAATGAAATGAAATGATTTATTTGTATGAATCGTGGTAACATAGTTGTTAACAATTAATTGGTGTACAGCACAATTCGCCAATATATCGGCATACAAATATTTGATTGTCAATATTGGAATATCATATTTAATTTATACTTATACGTTCTTAATACACATTACATAGCTTTAATTCAATGAGATAATATAAAATAAACATTAGTTTGTAGGTACCTCTCAAAAATTACATTTGAATACTATTATTTTTGGCTAAAGAATTCTTTTAAACTATAAAAGCATTAAGAAGTTTTCAAGGAGCTTCCTTCCACATACTACAAAGCTGTGGAATGAACTTCCTTGTGCGGTGTTTCCGGGACGATACGACATGGGTACCTTCAAAAAAAAACGTACACCTTCCTTAAAGGCCGGCAACGCCGCTGTGATTCCTCTGGTGTTACTAGAGAATGTGGGAGGTTGTGATGACTTAACACCAGGTGACCCGTATGGTCGTCTGTCCCCCTTTTCCATAAAAAAAAGAGAATACGCATCGTGCAATTTCCCTAAATCGGAACGTAACTTCATCACAATCGTAACTTTGTCAATTTGTGTAACAAGAATATGAAATTTAACTTTAGCCTACTGCTACATGACCTTTTGCCAGAAGATGAATATTTTGCGTATCGGCCGAAATACTGCAGTAAACAAACAGCTGCTATCCACAAATTGCATTTTTAAATTTCACGCATCGATGTTTTGTCATCCTACGAGCTTTTGATAGACAAGATAGGCAGATTTTTGCACACATTAGCAACAGGACGAAGAAAACTTTCTTCTTTAGAAGATTCACCAAGAATGTCTTTTATCATGACCTTGATGTCGCGCAAGAAAGTTACGTCTGTTTTCACTCCCGTAACCAGGGCTCCATGAGCTGATCTTCATGAGAAATTCGCGGCGTGATATCGGTTTATTTTTGTTTCTCAGCATATTGTAAACAATCCATAACGGCTATCATTTGATTTTTCAGTTCCCACACATATTCGTGTCTACGGCACCCTTGGTACTGTTAAAGAATAGATGAATGAATGTGCTTGATCGTTGTGTGTGTGATAGATAAAAAAGGATCGCAAATGACTGCTTTTTATAGCTGTAACAATTCAGTAGCAAACTGAGCAAAGATTTTATTTGTGCCAAATTAGTCAGTGACTGTTTAAGAATCGTGTTTTTATATTTTTGAAGTTATTCTTCTTTAGGTGCGTTATGAAAAAATGATGAGAGTGAAATTTTAAGATGCGCGCGCATCACTAACGCAAAAGTTACAGGTTGAAGTTGGTTCCTAAAACTTTTTAACGTTTGCGTCATTCGTTATTGAAGTTGTACTAATAGTACAACTTCAATAACGTTAATTAACTTAATAAATCGCGTACGCAAGAACTGTACACCGCCGCGATAGGAACAAAACTAGCGGTTCAGCGTGCAATTAAGTCTGCCTGCGTAGGATCATCTAGGTATGTTCTTACACGATGCTCCAAAATACAAATTATGTCTAAATAATAAATTTATATATAAACGCCTTAATCAAGTGGACTGGAATAGTGTGTGTGGCTATCGACTGTCCAACTGATATCCCTTATAACAACGTGAATAAATTCAAAGATATTTATACTGAAGCGACAATACAAATCAAGTTGAAAACCAAGTAAGTATATAAGCCGTTAGTCAAGTAAGTTTAACCACTGGATTAATCCTAGAAATATGAGATTATGTTCCTATAGAGATCATTTATTTAATAAATGGGTAAAAGATAGTAATTACCTTATAATTAAAAAGAGACTACAACAAAGCCAGTAATAAAAAAAAAAACAAATTTATATATTATGTTTTACAATTTTCATAAAATAAAAAACACCTTTATCGAGTGTGTAGGGTTCGAAGCTACTCTTCCACTCGAACGCAATTGCATCCATTATGCGAACTACGCCGACCGTCACGCGACATGCAACATACAGACGAACTCGGTTTGAGACGATGTAATAAAATTTTCACTTTAAAAGCAACTTCAACTGACATAGAAAAAATTATTTAGTCTATAAATGTAAAAAAAAATCCTAGTATAGATGATATAAGAGCATTAGACATAAAAAAATATATACACAAAATAATTCAAGTAATAGCGAATTTAAATGTAAGTAAATCCATATAATTTGTTGCCCAGTCCTGTACAGTTTGTGTTTAGATGCACCGTTCATTCACATTTGCCACATTCTACACCTGGTAATGCTCTTGTTATTACAGCAGTTATTACACTTATTAACCAGTTTTCGCGACGGAGGTACGTTTTTGTGAATGGTTGTAGAAACTATAACTATCACTAATGGCGGTTAAACGACGACTATGATGAAGCAATATATGAAAAGGATTCACACCAATAAATTGACCAAATATTACATGCACTAAACGAGTTTTAAGTTTGTACAAACCCTTATTTCAACTTTGTTTAAACTATAAAATGGATGTTGAGAAGGGCCGTATAATTCATATGCAGAATGCACAAGTAAAATGTGAAATACTTGGTTGTTTCAATACATCCTGATTGTAGAATATTATGAACATTTTATGTTGTCCCTATTTCCAAAGATTTTTTTTATTATGCTTTGCTTTATTTATGTTTCTCCATTTTAAAATATCAGTCGGATCTGTGTAGTAGGTGACCACAAAGCTTGCGCGTGCGTCAGTCCTCGCTTGTGAGTCCCTACTTGCTGGCCTACTGTGTAGAGGCCGCCGCACGTACCTACTTACGATCTCGATACCTACACGGGGAGTGAGACAGGCCTGCTATTACAGGCAATTATTTAATGTTAAGTAGAAACCCGAGCACCACCACCAATGACGTTCTATACAAATAGACAATGCACTTCATTTAAAATCAAAGATCATCATTCGAAATATGGCACATGCCACAAATGACACCATAATAAGCTTCGGCGGCTATATCTATATAGTTCTGCGTTTACTCCGGGTTATTAAATTTTTATTGGTCAATAGGCAGCAATGTAAACACTATTTCAGTTTCAGCTGCGTATTTTGAATTTAGAACCCGATTTGGACAGTGACATCAGTGGAGTAGCAGTTAGGTATTTTTTTAAACCGAAATGAAAAAGAGGGTTGCTGTAAGTTTAACCTTCGTCAGTCTGTCCCTATTTTCCGATCAAATTCTGTTCAGTCGGAGGTTTTTTACGTTTTTAATCAAAAACCACACTCATATTATAAAGGGGAAAGTTTGTACGTTTATTTATTGGTTTGTGTTTATATTTTTTACGTCTTTACGTTCTAAAGGGATTTGGATTGAATAAGTTAAGGTAACCTTTGATGAGAGAAACTAAAACTCAAATATAATATTTTTATTTACATATAATATAATTAGGTAAACTGGTTATTTAAATGTTAAGTGCCTTGAATTAAATAAAATTTGTCTTTTAGAGTTAGATATCTTTTCCAGGGTATTTTTGGTATATGTAGTGCAAGCGGACATCAACATATATATTTTGTATGACAGCTTTTGTCAAATTTTACGACACGACAATTACTTGACCATAACGACGTTACGATAGGTGACTCAAATATCCGGATAGCATAAAAAAGATTCGGCCTTGAATAATAATTACAGACTTCCGTTACTTTGTTATGGATCCGATAAGCAGAACCTAACCAAATTATCACCAAACTACATTTGAAGTATATCTTTCCAATAAAAAATAATTTTTGAAATCGGCTGGTGCTATATTGAGTTATTCGTAAATTTATTGCGCACATACTTATAGCAAATTTAAGACTTATGGTTTTCTCGTGGTTGCCATTGTCAGATCTGGACAAAATTGCTATGGGACCACACGGGAAGCACCAGCTTTCAAATAAAAAAGAATTATCAAAATCGGTTCACCCAGTCGAAAGTTCTGACTGAGGTAACAAACATAAAAAAAAACATACCAACGAATCGAGAACCTTTTGAAGTCGGTTAAAAAAGAATTATCAAAATCGGTTCACCCAGTTGAAAGTCGACATACATAAAAAACATACCGAAGAATTGAAAATCTCCTTTTTGAAGTCGGTTAAAAAGAGTGACTCTATAGTTCTCATTTCTGACTGTGTCCATTTATCTGTCCCATTCTGACAAGCGGGTCTTGTCTGGGGCTTGTCAGTAATATTGTACCATATTTAATGAAAAAATATTAATCTTGTATAAATAAAATAACCTTACCGATGATAAGTCACACCATTTATTTTAAGTCTTTAATGTATTATTTAAGTACTTTTTATAGCACACTTAGGGTTGTTGATTGACACACGACTAAGGAGAAAAGTGTGCTTACATTGTCTTTAAGCACACTTTTGCCGTTCCGTTGTCAGACTGCGAATGATATGTCCATATGTATAAAACGTCATTAATCACCACTAAAAGCAGTTTGACATTGCTTTATTTTTTATTCTTATCTTGGTTCTGAATCTTCTCTGAGTTTGCTAGATTGACAATATTTTTGAGTTGTCAAGAAATGTTAAGAACTTCTAACTTGACATCTGTTTCTGTTTTCGTTTCTCATCAATGTCAGTCATGTCGGAGATCGGCTCGAATTTTTCGCTTTTTAGGCACTAGAAAAGTCGGCACGAATGTCGAATGTGTACTGGTTGAAATTGTTTGTTGCCCTATTTTGTTAGCGGCAATCAAACATAAATTTTTAAATAGTTGACTTTATAGTTCATAATAATTTTTGTCATTCTTGCAAATCCGCTGCATAGTCAATTTTCAGTCGTGTGCTAAATTGTGCTCAGTAATTACAAGTGACCGTTTCGCTCTTATAGTTTTATTTGTGTGCCTTTAGTATAATGTGAACTTTCTTGGACCTGTCATTTTTACGTATTGTTTGTTATCATCAACTATTTTAAACCTGTAAACAGATAAGTGTTAATTCCGAATTTCTGTTCGTACTTCTTTTTGTATAGTTATATTGTTGCCTATAACATCATACTGCTTTATCGCGAGTAGAGTATTTTTAGAATCCCTGCATTATGTATTGGAAGTTCTTGTCTTTGTAAACATTATAATATCGTGTAGATTGTTACTCTTTTATGTATGTTAATGTTTTGTTGACTGGTCTTCATGGATGCTTATTTTGAATGTGATGCAAATTAACAGTTCATATGAAGTTAAAACAAACAATAGAGGTTCCCATAAACTTATGGTAAGTAATATGTAATTTTTTCTTAACACCTAACACCACAAAATATAGCAAAAGAGATGTCCTATGGCATAACATGATGTATCTGCATTTTATTTATATTTATTTTAGTATATGGCAATAATATTACCTACATACTTGTGTACATTATAAAAATATCATTATTAATTGAAGTGGTTCAATTTCTGTGATTCTTTTTCTTTTTAAATGCTGTAAAATACAATAAGATGCAGTGTTATTAGAACATAATATTTAAATACAAATAGTTAGAAAACTTGTAATAAAACTAATTAATGTGTGCTAATTTCAGATAGGTTTTTACTATATACATATATACCTTTATCTAGATATAATTTCGAATCAAAACTTCTCAAAGATGGAAAAACCCAAGAAAAAATGTAACCAACTCTTTTTGCCGTATATGTTTCATATTGATGTGACAGTTATTACTTTGTATCCTACTTAGAGCAATTAATTAATTTGAATTCTTTGAGGGAGGCATTGGTAATATTTGATGTTGATTTTAGTTATAAGTGAAGATTTTAATTTTTCTTTGTTTTTTTTTTGTTAACAATGACATACCTTTTATTTGCAATTAGGGCTTTCCTCAACTTTATTCATGTTATTAAAGATTATTTATTAATACGGCTCTAATCACATTGTCGGTGTCGGAACCGTTTGTTATTAAAGATGTTTGCACAATGGCCAAATCAAGAGGCTAAGTGGGCAAATACATAGCCCAGCTAAACTAACCTTGCTTCAAAACAAAGGAACAAAAATATTTTCTGTTTGTTTACAAATTAAAGACATGAAATATTTTAAAAGTGTGAGCCTCCATTAATTACATTACTTAAATTACTTCTTTAACATTTTGGTGGACAGTACTATGTCACTGGTTGCGGCTACTGAGACACTACTTATTCTTTTATTTTATTTTATTTGGAAAACTTAGTGTTACAATCACTTAATTATTATACAATAGTGTGAACATTTTACACCATTTAAAAGTTTTCGCATATTGATTCTAATAATACATAGCATAATACAGATACAACTTCTTTTTTTTCATAAATATTTTTTTATATAAAATATGTTGACGATTACATAGGTTTGTTTATGGTACGGTACATTTATTATGTTCAAAGAGAATTTAAACACTAAATTCGATTATGATTATAATAACAGTTACGGGAAGCAAAAAATTTTTGTATACATTGCCCATGGAAGTAGTTTCATAACACATATTTAAAAAATATATGATATGACACATGGCCTTAGACATACAAGCTATTATCCGTAGTGTCATATAATATATCGCAAAATACTAAGTGATGTTGTGATGATAGGATGATAGTTAAAAGTTGATTGATTAGTTAAAAAGTAGTTTTATTTAAGAAACAACATAATCACATTTAAAAAAAGCTAAACGCTCTATGACATGTGTATGAGAGACATGTCTAGGAGATAAGCTAGGACTAACAATGGCATAGTTTGTCTGATCAGAGAGCTCTGCTGGTATGTTAGGGGGTACTTCGTCATTCGAAGACCCACCAGTAATCAATGGAATAGGTTCTTGTATTAGGTCTACAGGGCAATCAGATTTTGTGTGACTTCAATATTTTCATGATGTTCGTTGAGTCTAGTCAGAATACGAAGTTTTCTCAGCATTGTCATCTGCATCACTAGACAAAAAGCATTCTGACACGCCAGATGATATAGCAGCTGTAGTCTGTTGTATACATCTTGTATGTGAGGCAAGAGCTTCATTGTCTGAACTCGTGTCATTTGGCACGGTATGTTTGATACTGATCGTCAGATACATACTCTCTATCATCACCAAATGGGTCTTCACTCGATTCAAATAGATCTTGAAGTAATTTTTGTTCTTTTTTACACAAGTCTCAAGATATCTGCAAAATATTTGTTACAAATTTAGTACAACAAAATCGGGTTCACAACAAACATTCTATTTGATTCATGCACTATTTGAAAGCACTCGTATGAAAATATGACGCCCATGAGCGTAATGTGCGTAGGGAGGGGACCATAACACACTGTGGAGGAAATCCACAAATCTAGAATGTGATAATTATAATTAATCTTGTAATATCAGGTTCGGAATACTTTCCATAATAATGTGGTAGAAGACACACAATGAAGTAATTTCTCTATGAAACACAGTGCTACTACATTCGGACAATTCAAGCAGCTCCTAGTTGGATGTGTCGAATGGTTCAAGCTGATGCTGGGGTTTGAGCACAGGTCCAGTGGTGCACAACTGAAGCTATTCAGCATAATAGGTGTTGAACACACCCATGATTAGGGTTTTAGTGTAATCTGTTAAGCACATTGTTAATTGCTGATTACATGTAGCCCATGGGAAAATCCATTTCTGCATTAACACAATGGACATGTAGACACACATATAGATGTGGACGCGGTTTTCACACACAGAATGGTAAACAGAATGCTGCTGGTAAACAAAGAGGCAACATCGCCTCCTTGTTCGCTAATGTTTTGTGGTACTGTGACCTCTGTGATTCTGGGGACAATATGACGGGTGGCCACCGGTTCTCACTTCAACAATATGCAAAATATAGTGGTTGTAGACTGCAAGTCTACTTCAGTCGAGTGTTCTGTGTGAGAGTGGTACTAATCAAGTAGAGTGTGGCCCATTGCTGCTGTTGTCAGTGTGTCTCTACATTGGATGTCCTTAGTCGCTTCTTATGAAACCCTGTGGCCTGGCACTTTAGTGTCGAGGACCGAAGCCTAACCGTGCGAAATCGAAGCAAGTTGTCCAAATCGGCGAGTGGATTTCCAGTTACCCGACCAGCCGTCCCTGCCGCCGTTGCACATGAGGAATCGATCTTCTGTGCGCTCATTTTTGCCTCCAACTCGACTCTGGACGACAACGGAAAACCACCGCCGACCGCGGTGGCGACGAGCTCTGTCTTCGTTGGACGTCAGGAAGTTGAACGGGCCGGATGGCATTTCTCCAATCATACTTAGAACGTGTGCCCCTGAGTTGACGCCGGTGCTAACGCGTTTATTCCGGCATTCTTATTCAAAAGGCGTAGTCCCTGACTCATGGAAGTCAGCCGTTGTCCTTCCGATACAAAAAAAGGATACATTTTGGATCCGGCAAACTACAGGCCTATTGCTATTACGTCCCTGATCTCCAAAATCATGGAGAGCATAATTAACCGCCTGCTCTTGGTATACTTAGAAGGTCACCAGTTGATCAACGACCAACAGTACGGCTTTCGCCATGGTCTGTCGGCAGGCTTTGATATAGCGAAGGTCTTTGCTCGTGTATGGCACAAGGTGCTTCTTGCATAAAACTTCCATTATTTGGGCTTTCCGAGAGCTTATGCAAGTGGACCTCCAGCTTCCTCATTTGGCGCAGCATACAAGACGTTGTCGATGGTTATTCCTCGAACCTGAAACCCGTGAACGCTGGAGTGCCCCAAGGCAGTGTGCTATCTCTGACACTATTTCCTCTGTATATCAATGATATGTTAGACACCTCCAATCTATACTAATATTATAAAGCTGCAGTGTTTGTTTGTTTGTTTGTTTGTTTGTTTGAACGCGCTAATCTCTGGTACTACTGGTCCGATTTGAATGATTCTTTCAGTGTTGGTTAGTCCATTTATCGAGGAAGGCTATAGGCTATGTTTTTTTTTCAAAATTAGGGATCCATAACAAAATTGCTATTTTGTAACACCAGGTGTAAAATCGAAAACCTATTTTTGCGTGCGCTGCAAAAACTATTGACAATAGAACAAAATGATGTACAGGCTATAATATAGCCAATATTTTATTACTTATAAAACAACAACGTTTGCCGGGTCAGCTAGTATACAATAAATATACATTGCAATGCAAACGACAGCACTGGTGATGCCGTATACACCCAGGAATCTCTCGGGAAATTGTCGACCAGTGCCAGGAGAAACTTGTGTCCTCTATCGAGTCTTCTCTCGAAAAGGTGGCGGAAAGGCGTAAATTAAACCTTGTCTAATTTAACCCCAGAAGACTCAAGTTTGTGCGTTTACCACTAAAAAAACCCATTTACCTCTAGAGATTGCCAATTCCGCGGTCACCTGGCCGATACGACATTTCACCTTCAAAAAAAGGGCGTACACCTTAATTAATTTCCTAACCTTCTATTAACTTCAGCACTGCTCCATATAAACATGCGTAAATGAAGGATCGTCAAATCTACAAATTCCAGGATTTGTTATTTCTCGCTATTGCCTGCACCGCGATCATGATAGAACTTCTTCCTGACCATTATATTCCATCATCCTTACTTCTAGAAGAAAATCAAGGCACAGCAACTGGGGATTTCAATATGAGGTCAAAATTTTTAATGCCCTGTAATTCAGTACTTTGTCATAGAAAGATCTTTTTTTACATTACTTTCGGCTTGTTTAAAAACATTGGCATAGACATATTTCTCGCGTTCAGTCTTTTCATTTTTAACTGAAACTTAACTGGATTGATTTTTTTTTGCGTTTATCTTCCGACATGAAGCAATACCACCGCAGTGTTCAGTCCTGATACTGTATTTTTTGTTGCAATAGGTTTAATGTAGTAATAATTTGATGACAAATGATGGGGGTGCACACTTTTTGTGGGTTTTTAAATGAGCGTAAGGCCGACTTTCTTATATGCTAAAGTCTTACCGCCGTACTCATAGTCGTCGTATACTTAAGTAGCTACTTAGTATAGCATTAAAAATGTTTTACCTAAGGATTCTTTAATAGGCCTAAAGAATACTTAAAGTATCGTCGGGCCTATGCTTAAATGGTTACGGAATGGTGTTGACCTGTAAATTTTGAGATTAACATGTCTATTTCTGTAATAATAACTGCAATATTATACATTAATATAATTTAAATAATTAACCAGTGATTAGTTTCCATAAATACATTTCAGTTTTAAAAGTTGTTGATAGCGCATTCATTTTCTCTACGATGAGGCTGTATGATAGATACGTTCTCATCTAAAGTGAGAAGGCTTCCATCGCTATCGAAAGGATTTTACACTTCGAAATTATTACAGGTGCCTCAAATAAATTGTCATAAACAAATAAAGCTTTATTTTTATAACACAAAAGAGTTTTTATCATACCTACCAAACATTCACACAACATATCACAAATAATTTATCGATATCCTGTCGATAATTAAAGTTCAGCTATATGCTTGCTTAAATGTTTTCTTAGTTAAGGAAACCAAATGTGATGTCTCTGGGATATAAATCGCCTTACGGCCGTTTTCAATAACCTATCTACCCTTAGTTTAACTTACGGATACATTGCTGTCACCATTTAATGACAAGATCTTATCTATCCATAGTTATGTTCAATATAGTTATACGGCCGCTTTCAATAACCTATCTACCCTTAGTTTAACTTACGGATACATGCTGTCACCGTTTAATGATAAGATCTTATCTATTCATAGATATGTCCAATAAAGTTATAGTCCAATGCTATCTGTCAATACGTTATTGAGATGTTAGTAATCGTAAAAGGATAGATTTGTCTACGTTTAGTAAGTTAGGATAGATAGGTTATTGACAACGACCGATAGTCCAATGCTTTCTGTCAATAGGTTATTGAAATGTAAGTAAGCGTTAAAGGATAGATTTGTCTACCTCTAGCAAGTTAAACTAAGGATAGATAAGTTAGTTGTAACTGTATTTTTTATTTTACCCGACGTTTCGTGACCTTTTCAGAGCACGTTTTAATGGGGAGTGCGGTACACAGGAGTCGAGAATAGTACCTATGTGTCATGGACCATAGTTGTTCATTGTGAAGTTTAGTGCCATTTGTTGCCTTGGAGGTGGTTTAAGCTGTAGACAATTTGTTTAGCAAAATTTGCTGACAGTGTCCTCTTATTTTTTGGTGTGTGTAGTTTTAGGTTTTAATTAAGAGACTATTAGATCCCAATTGTTGGATATTTTTTTTAATTTCTAGTACCTTAAAAATTTAAATTAAGCTACATAGACTTTCCGAGTAAACGAGAAGGCTTGAGGATCCTTTCTAGGATTTTCAGTGTCCTTCGCTGTAAGAGGGCTTCCAACCTATTCCGGCGATCTTGACCAGATCGTGGGTCTTAATTTGTGGGTACCTACTAACACTACGTCTTCCGGTACGTGATCGCCATTTGAGGACAGTTTTTGCACCAATGGCCATCTGTTCGTCGAGCTCTGTGCCCTGCCGACTGGCACTTCAGTTTCGCAATCATATGGGCTATGTCGGTTGCTTTTGTTCTCCTACGGATCTCTTCATTTCTGATTCGATCTCGCAGGGAAACTCCGGGAATAGTCCTCTCCATATCCCTCTGTGCGGCCAAGAGTTTCCTTATAACTTTCAGTTGTAGGCAAATTATATCATCACACAGGACAGCGCTGAAAATATACGCCAACGACCAAAACCAACGAGTGTTTTTTTCTCTCTTGATTATCAAGTAATAAGCATTATTATGATGCATACCATGACATTTTATTTCTTTCTATGATTCTGTACTAACATATTAAATTCTGTACAGACATATATTCTAAAGATTGATTTGAAGGTGACGTCGAATCGTGTTATAATGTCATTGCAATATTGTTAGTATTCTGGGCGGTGCTGGATGGTCGATTTTTATTATCTTGTGTTGTGGGTGTGGCTGGGAGTGGCAGACCAAACATCCACTCGCCAGGATCGATATCGAGAACTATTCCGCTTGTTATGTGTTTAGCTACCAAAATTTAGTAGCATCGGCTTTTAAGCATTTGTGCTTTTGTAGATTTTACCGCGATATTACAGAATTACGAAAGACTTGCATTGTTTTTTATAAGATATGATTTTACGATTTTTCTGTCTCCCAAATATAAAATGTAAAAAATACTAACACACTGTATTTTTATATTTTCCAAGGACATAGAGCGGTATTGTCGATATTGCTTGCTCGTTCACACTGCTTATTGACTTCTTATATTATTTTTTATTTAAAGGAATAATTTACTTGCTGTTCCATTATGTATTGGTGTCATAACTTTTATATTGCCTATCTAATCTTTACACGGCGTTCTGGGTAGTTTTTCTTAGTCGTCTTGTTGTTAATATTCGTTTAAAAATTTATTTAAATAAGTTAGTTAAATACAAAAAAAACATATATATTCCGTTTTACATATACTATAGCTACTATTTACATGGCTTTATTCAGAGACAGGTGACCAATAATTAAATATATTTTGCTGCCTTTGCAATACTCCACTTGTAAGTAGGTAGGTGCTAGAAACGACACTGCGTCACATGCAAAATGCTTTATTGGACTATTGGTCCATGTGCTGATAGTTTGCGTGATAGCGATGGAGCCTCCACGACTACCACACGTGCAAATGGCAATGTATAACGAATTCCTGAACAAATTCACGGACAAATCCTTGTTCAAGTAGACTTTCGTATCGTAATTTATTACCTTTAGGGAGCAGTAGGTAGTATACCAGTATCTGAAGTCTTTTTGTATTGAAATGAATTGCAAAAAAACGAAATTATTGCTGTATAATAATTTAAATAGCGCACGTTATATGTTAGTGTTACGCGAAACCCCGGGGTTACATTGTACTGATAATATACTTATGACTAAATAAAAAGTTACTATTGCACTTAAATAACAAAAATTTGTAGAAGTATAATGTAAGAAACTATAATATTTGTTATATTAACAGATATTGAGTTGCTGATTCATTAGCAAGTTGCAAAGGAACAATGAACCCTCGTATATTATGGTAGGTAGCCTATTTGAGCAGTCCTTTCTAAATCACCTCAGTAGCTATTTAAATTTTCTGATTAGTCTCATTAATTATTGATCACCTACCATCAGGTGAATCACATGCAGCGGGCTTTCCCCTCTAGTATGAAAAAAAAATTGTTGTCTTACAATCGGCCAAGGACCCAGCCTGTCTATTTTTAGACTGCCGCCGGCGATAATACCATCGCGTTCGACTTTAATATTATAAACATCTGCAGCATCTGTCACGAATGAAAACACGATGTATGTGAACTATTCAGTTTAGTTTTGCGGTATCCAGTAATCCAACGAATCTACTAAACGGGACGGCTAAACGGGGCCTAACCTATCTTACTATTAGTTATTAGAATAAACGTACATCTGTGTCCGTTTATGTATGGAAATTCTTATTAAATATGAATTAAATACGAATATGAATTGAATTTAAGCATTATTTTTCGAATTAGTAAGTCTTTTATTGGGCGATGTATTTTACAACATGATCCCAGAAATTGTTACCAAATTCAAAAGAATTGTTTACACATATTTGTGTGCTAAAGGTTACTATAACACAAATAATTTTCTTAATGATATAGATTGGGAATATAGCGAAAGCCCTCAGGCTATTTAATTATAAATTATATTGTATTATGCTACATATTTGACCGCTGTGTGTCTTGCGTCCGTTCTTCTCGGGTATGAGGATACTATTTCGAATGGGTGGTAGTTTTTTTTAAGTTCTTCGACGTTCAATAAGTGATTTGAAATCCTATTTTGAATTATTTAAAGCAAAAGTAGCCCTATCCAATTATTATGACATTTGTTAATGTTCCAATGGAATAGGAGGAGAAACGAGCGTACGGGTCACCTGGTGTTAAGTGATTACCGCTGCCCACATTCTCTTGCAACACCAGAGGAATCACAAGAGCGTTGCCGGCCTTTAAGGAAGGTGTACGCCCTTTTTTTGAAGGTACCCATGTCGTATCGTCCCGGAAACACCGCACAAGGAAGCTCATTCCACAGCTTTGTACTACGTGGAAGAAAGCTCCTTGAAAACCGCACTGTGGAGGACCGCCACACATCCAGATGGTGGGGATGATATCCTAACTTGTGGCGTGTCGTGCGAAGGTGGAATCACGGCCGAGTGAAGGAAACTTCGGATGATTATGTTTATTTTACCCCGCTCCATACTTGTCCAATTGGACATATTTAACACCCCCTGATGTTCCACACCAACTTGACGCGTTGAGACGGCCCAGACGGCGTTGTTATTACTGACGAAGACGCAAATATCTTGACCGAGCGCCACACCGCATTTAATACATAATAATACCCCGGGTACAATGATTTTATGCCTCATGCCAGCGGATTCGTGTTTGTTAGGGATGCTATTTTGTTTTCGCCGTCTCGAAAATTTTTATGTAAAATTTTTGTGTAGGGTACGCTATGGCTGCGCGTAGATTACAACGCAGTCCAATTTTTTTTTAATGATAATAAGGGACGAGACGAGCAGGACGTTCAGCTGATGGTTATTCATACGCCATGCCCATTACAATGCGGTGCCGCTCAGGATTCTCAAAAAACCCAATAATTCTGAGGGGCACTACAATTGCGCTCGTCACCTTGAGATAAGATGTTAAGCCTCATTTGCCCAGTAAATTCACTAGCTACGGCGCCCTTCAGACCGAAACACAGTAATGCTTACACATTACTGCTTCACGGCAGAAATAGGCGCCGTTGTGGTACCCATAATCTAGCCGGCTTCCTGTGCAAAGGAGCCTCCCACTGGTACAATTGTGGTAATACAGAGGCTGATCGTTTCATGTGCATTGGGTGGTCGATCACGTGCTTGCACAGATCCCTTTCGTTGAAGTCCCACTCTTGGGTAACTTCTCCGTGCAAAATGCTGAAGGGCTTCTTGGCGCACTAAAGTCATCGCAGGGCGATCCATGCAATATTTTGCATTTCCGCATGGCCTGTCCCAATAGACTTGCCCACGCGGCTCCCAGACATGGATGACCATATTCCGTCCTTGTTTGATTCCAGGGGGAGATATTTGAAAGTCATTTTATTTCATTATTAATGCGCTTGACTCCAAAAATTACCTCTCTGATCTCTTGTCATCGTCCTCTTACGTCCTACCATTGCATCGACTCTTTGCCTCAATCTTGGCTCATAATGAATGGTGAAGCCCCGCCATTAATCCCGCGTTGCCAAGGTTTTATGCCTGAAGTATACTTGTGCACATAATATGTTGCCTAAACAATACAGAGCTAGTTTAGCTCGTTCGCATTTTTAGCGGCAACTTTCACTTTGAATGCCTTAAAATTTATCCATATCAAAAAGGAGAGACTGCTTTTTAAAAAACATAACGGTAATCTGGAACCAAATAGGTTGTAGCTGTTGTAAGCTAATCATCTCAAGTGATCTGGCCCATGCTTTAAAAAGTTTTAAGTATAACTGCCAATTTTTTTATATGAAATTAGGGACGAGACGAGCAGGACGTTTAAATGACGGTATACGTGCTGCCCATAACAATGCAGTGCTGCTCAGGATTATTGAAAAACTCAACAATTTTGAGTAGCACTACATCTGCGTCACCTTGAGACATAAGATGTCAAGTCTCATGTGCTCAGTAATGTCACTGGCTACGGCGCCCTTCAGACCCAAACACAGTAATGCTTTCAAATTATTGCTTCACGGCAGAAACCGGCGCCGTTGTGGTACCTATAATCTAGCCGGCAGCCTGTGCTCAATAATTTCCAAATTTAATTAAAAAAAAACTCGTGAATAAATTAATTCTTTGCAAATCGCCCCATTGTGGGATGGCAAATATAATTGTGGTGCGGGTGAAATTAAAAATGATATGTGTTCCCATTAGACATAGTTAACAATATGTTGATTCCAGCATGAATGTACATAATATTGTAACAAATGCGACTGCTGAATCAGCGTGCTTTATATCTATTTGGTAAGTTATTAATAGCTCAGTAAATATGTAACCAAAGTCGAGGTTACTAATATTCAACACGAGTATGTGGTATGCAAGTGACGTCACGTATCACTTCGTAAAATTATTTTTATGAACTGTAGATACTCGTCTAATAGTCAAAATGTGGGTATTTTAATCGTATCTCGCTTAATTAGCCTGTTTATGGTCAAATGCTTAGTGGTCGGATATAGTGTTTCGAACACAAAGAAATAACGAAATGTGCTCAATTTGCTCGAATAGTATATGTGAATACCCGTCTTTGTGCTGGAAAGGCCTGTTTATTTTGCTGTGATGCATTTATGATAATTGAATATATTGCTTACGGCCTCATAACTCATACAAATGAGGATGACGCGGCTGATACATATAATATACATAATAATGTATACGAGTGTAAACAGTAATGTTGAAATTAAGACTGAATACATCTACTATATGACGACCCCTATAGCCCAGTGGTTAGTGAACCTGCCTACTGAGCTGGAGGTCCCGGGTCCGAATCCCGGTTGGTGCAAACATTTATTTCCGAGTAATGGATGTTTATAAGTACGTATGTATGTTTAAGTAAGTATATTGTATTAAATATATAGTTGTCTTGTACCCATAGTACAGGCTATGTCTAGTTTGGGGCAAGATAATTTGTGTAAAAGTGTGTCAATATTATTATAATATATTATATCTAAGTAGCTGTATTCAGTGTAGTATAAATAATAAGACCACGTTTAAGTAATAATCACATACCTTTTTATTTATGTCTAAAAATAAGTCGGGAGCGTTATCGCGCGCGTTATCTCAAGTCGAGATGAGTGTTTGTGTAGTTTGTGGCAGATTGTCCGCGCTGGCGTGCTCACTGATCATTCCTCTCGGCCGGCATTGAGCTGCGTCAACAGCACGCCTTCAACTCTTTGTGTTAAAGCAGGCTGACAAAGGAGTTCCAACGGGGCAATGAATTAACAGTTCAGCCCTAGTATAGCTTGAAGTGAGATTTGATTAACATTTAGTATGATCTAGATTATTGTTATCTTCGACTGAACTGTGTAACGTATAGATGCAAAAATAACTAGAAATAAATTAAAAATTTCTCTCAAAATTTGAGACTTTGAGAGGATGTGACATCACTTATTGAAAGTCAAAAACTACCACCCATTCCAAAATGAATACCTCAGACCTGAGAAGAACGGGCGCAACAAACTCAGCGGGCCTTTTTTTATCGAAAAAATGTTTACAAAGTAATATTGTACAATTAAACTTATTATTTAATAGCCTGAGGCCGGTCACTCCATTCCCAATCTGTGGTATCATTAAGGAAGTCATTTATGTTATAGTAACCTTTACCACACAAGCGTTTTTTAACAATTCTTTTGAATAACGTGATACTTTTGTTTTGAACATTTTTTGGGATCTTGTTGTAAAAGCATATACATCGCTCCACAAAAGACTTACTAACTCGACTTAGCCGAGTAGTAGGCATTATAAGTTTATGTCTGTTGCATGTTGGGATTATAATACAAACTAAAGTATCTTAAATTAATATCTTAATTAAAATTAGTATCTTAAAGTAATCTTCTTGTTGTCTAAGAAAGTTTAAACATTAGTTATGTTTTATTATTAAGACTTAATTGGTTTATTTTTTATCCAATTTGAGTTATATGAGTAAATTCATGTCATTGATTCATTACATACTTCGATTAAATTAACTTTATTTTTTGTGGCTATTTTAATACTTATAATTTATTTAATAAAATGTGGACTTTTTAGTACTTTTTTTGTTAAAATAAACTACTAAAATTACTGGAAACACACTGTGGTAGAGATCTGAAGCCGAAATAACTTCATGTCAATTGGTTTAATCGGTCGCCGGCTGCGAGCCAATTACTTAGTTGACAGCAGGGAAGTAATTCCTGTATTTGAGGGCGGAAGACGAGCTGCAGGTAGATTTCCCATTTATTGAGGTACGAATACATTGTCTTAAAGAACATCTAGAATATTATTAAGAAAGTTCTTTTATCGACTGGTTGAAATTTTGCGATTAAGAATTTCGTCGCAAAGTCATCCGCTTCTTTGTTCTTTGCAAACTTACGTAGCGTCCTTTTTAAATTGAAACTTTTATTACATCGTCTTAAACTTTTTCGTCTGTGTGTTGCATGTCGCGAGACGGTCGAGCGGCGCCTATAGTTCGCAGCAGCTGACCGTGTAGTGTATAGACTATTACTCAATTGTGCCAGTGCTCCACGCTATTTTGTTTGTTTTTGTTATTTCCCATTATCATTCCAATTTCCCAAGTATAAAATAAGGATTTATAAAGCGATTTTTATACCCTTAATGGAATATTATTCCAAAAGTTTTAGTTTAATGTCTATAATGTGAAAAATGTTTCATTTTTACTGTGGTTTCATAAAACAACACAATCCATTTTTTTTATCTTGCATTTCTTATCGTTTTATCCTCGAAATTAAAAAAGGGACAGACAACCATCTTAGTGACGTCACAGTGCAGTCAATTTTAAGCAGACACGACAAAAATCACCAATCTGAATAACTGTTTACACAGTCTGACGATTGATGATGACATCGTGCGGAAGTTAGTACTAAAAGACTTCCGAGAGAATACTAAAATACTTCCTTACTGGACTTGCGTCCTTGTTCCATGCTCTGCGCTTATATCTATTTACCTCGTGGGATTTCTGGGATGGGATACCTTCAGTAAATGAGTGAACTCCTTGGCCACCAGGGCCACTCCCTGTAACTCCTATACATAGTTTTTTTTAAGAAAATAAGGGACGAGACAAGCAGGACGTTCAGCTGATGGTAATTCATACGCCCTGCCCATTACAAGTCAGTGCCGCTCAGGATTATTGAAAAACCTAAAAAATCTGTGCGCACTGCAACTGCGCTCGTTACCTTGAGACATAAGATGTCAAGTCTCATTTGCCCATTTCACTAGCTACGGCGCCCTTCAGACCGAAACACAGTAATGCTTTCACATTTCTACTTCACTCTAGTCTCTACCATAGACCCCTGGACAACTATTTATAATTAAAATGTGTACTTTATTACGTTGATTCCTGAAGTATAAATAACACGGAAAACGTCCGAAATTAATTCAAAATGCAATAATACTTCAGAGTACTATACGCTTCGCTCGCAGCCATTTGTATTAATTACACGTCAAAATTAGTTCTCTGGACGCTCGCGAGTGGCGCTTCAAATAACCCCAAAAAATTGCTGTCAATTATATTGAACAGCCAGTCCAGTGATATTTAAACAAGCCGAAATCCACTACGTTTAGACGTATAAATTATCCAAGGATGCGCCTGACAGATATTTCAATTCAATTTATTTTCAATTTCAAATTTTACTTAAAAGCTAGTTAACACTGTGCCTGAACTAGGTAAACCTGTGTTTCAGGCGTAAAGAGCTTATATTAAAATTAAATAATCACAAAAAAGAGAAACTTAATAAAGTAAAAAGGTGTAAATTAATCTACAGCTTAAGTATATAAGTAAACAATATCTTCAAAGTAATGACTATTAACTAATACAAATAAAATATAATGTTTATTTTAACACTATTAGTAATTTTTCTGTATCTAGACACGGACTAGTAAAAAAATAAGGACTCCGTGTCACCTTACATAACAGTGTAGCACCAAAACAAGTCGATTAACGTGTAAATACATAGTCCCACGCACACATTTACACTACTACAGGCCGATAGGCGGCCATTATGAGAATTGTCATCGTCTGTGACAGATCAGTTTGCGTCTCAATAAAATATTTTGAAAATGCCGTTGTGCGTTGTGAAAAAGTGTAAAAACTATACTTTTTAAGTATTTGTGGTGATATATCTTATATCTTTAAACGAGCAATTCTTGTATATATATACAAGAATTGCATATATATATATAATCTGAATCTCGGAAACGGCTCCAACGATTTTCATTGTCCTATTAGTTTTTTTTTTGTTCAAGTTTTGTACATTCTTAAAAATCCGAGCAAGGCTCGGTCGTCCGGATATTGATTATTTAAGGGAGAAAAAATTGTATAAACAGTATCCTCCGTAACCGCACACACACTAGCATAACGGTGCTTCACTTGCTAATATCACGGTGTGGAGTCCTTCTTTTTTTACTCGTCCGTGTCTGTAAATTGTATATTGGGAACAGCCGTAAATCATCTAAGACTAGGGTTACTATGGATGCGAATTCTGACGAAAATTTGTTCTGACGAGTACGTCCGAAATCCTCGTCAGAACAAGGCGTTTACACTGTGCGCGTTTTCTGTTATTATGATACCCAGTTCGTTTCTGCCGTCCAGCGAAGATGGACGAATTTGATGAATATAATTTTCCTTGAAAGTCCATTACTTAAATTATTATTTTTAAATGGTGGAAAGACAGAGCATGTCAACGAGTTATTTTCTAGAAGAGACGAAAAAGGAGAGTTCCAAATGTGTTGTTGTTGAGTGTTGAGTTCTGTAGCAACTTTCTCCCACGTTTGCCGAGAAATATCTCTGTTGTGATAATTTTTGTCTCTCATATCCCACAAATACCTGTTCTCGTACACGAGACTGATCAATTTATCGTTATCCATGGTGGAAACCAAATCACTCGAAATTCGCAGATGCAGGTCGTGCGAAAAAATCAAACTCGTTTGAACGCTCGAGTGGTCCTGACGACGTCGTGCATGTTCTGACGCGTTCGTCGTTGCCAGTGTAAACACTGTCGTTGGATACCAGGCGTTTGTTTCTTCTGACGAATCCGTCAGAACTCGTCAGAACAAATTTTCGTCAGAACTCGCATCCATAGTAACCCTAGCCTTAGGATGCAATACTCCATGCCGCTGACAGATAGTGTTGATGTTGTCGCAGGTGGTAGCAGCACGGTGAAGGCGGCATGGGGCACGGCGCGCGGGTCTTCGTACTCGCGGCGCTGGGCCTGTTGGCCGCGTCTCCGGTCCAAGCACTCAACAAGAAGTACAACCTCACCATCGGATACTTACCATCGATCAAGGGCGAACTGCGGGACCGCCAAGGGCTTGCCATCTCAGGGGCCCTGTCTTTGGCCCTTGAAGAGGTAATGTTTAATAAAAAAAAATATGTGTACTTATGTATGCACGCAAGAAGATATATTTCAGCGTAACAAAGCAAAAATCATTAAAATTATTTATTCCTCGTGCTATTCAAACAAACGTAGAATAGAATAATATTGTAATAATCTTACAAAGATAGCTTTGACAATTAATTATTAAATAACGAATACAGCTGTATGGGCTTTAACCCTTTGCCTGTCCTAATAATGGACGAAGAAACCAAAAGAAAAAAACAAATGTCACAAACGTCAGAAAATTTTAGTTTAACCAACTTCACCCTGTTACTTTTGTGATACAGTGATGCGCGCGCGTCTTAAAATTTCACTCTCATCATTTTTTCATAACGCGCGTAAAGAAGTATAACTTCAAAAAACTATTCTCGCACTGACATATAGTATTTTATTTGTTTATTGCTTTTTTTTTCTAATATTTTTAGTAATGTAAGTTTTTAAATTCACTACTTGCAAAGCACCGTTATGCTAGCTTTTTTGGGCTGGAGTTTCTTATCAGTTCTTCTCCCCATGCCAAAGTAGTTTACGAACTGATGTAGCTTCATGACTTTTTTTTTATGGAATAGGAGGACAAACTCACGGTGGTGATCACTTAATAATAGGAGGGTCACCTATTGTTAAGTGATCACCGCCGCCCACAAGCTCTTGCAACACCAGAGGAATCACAGGAGCGTTGCCGGCCTTTAAGGAAGATGTACGCGCTTTTTTTGAAGGTACCCATGTCGTATCGTCCCGGAAACACCGCACAAAGAAGTTCATTCCACAGCTTTGTAGTACGTGGAAGAAAGCTCCTTGTAAACCGCACTGTGGAGGACCGCCACACATCGAGATGGTGGGGATGATATCCTAACTTGTGGCGTGTCGTGCGAAGGTGGAATTCGGCGGCAGGAATCAGGTTAAACAGCTCTTCGGAACTTTACTAAGTGTTGTTGCAATATGTAATATTATTGTCACTCCCTATGGTAAATAAATATATTTCTATTTTAAATAATGTATTGTACTGTTTTTCAGTTCTTTAAATATTACATTCATTAAGCATGTTGAGTTAGCGTGTAAGAGAGGTTTACAACTTCTATCATAGATTACCTATCTCATCTCTCTCATCTCATCCGGCAATGGAGAGGGCGCTGCTCGGTCACCGACATAGCCCAAATGATTGCGAAACTGAAGTGGCAGTGGCAGGGCACATAGCTCGGCGGACAGATGGCCGTTGGGGCACTCAGATCCTCGAATGGTGACCACGTACCGGAAAGCGTAGTGTTGGTAGGCCCCAACGAGTTGGACCGACGATCTGGTCAAGACCGCCGGAGTAGCTTGGATGAGGGCAGCGCCTGACCGATCGTCGTGGAGATCTTTGGCGGAGGCCTTTGTCCAGCAGTGGACGTCTTGCGGCTGAAATGATGATGAATGATGATGATGATCATAGATACTTAAGAGCGTGCTCTAGAATAAGTAATAATTCATATTAATAAATAAATAATTAATGGGACAACTTAATAATCAGGCGTTCTTACACTTTTGGTTTTACTCGTGTGTTATCCCATTAATCACTCACTATAAAAACAATTACAGAATGTATAATCAGAGTTTTACCCATCAAATTTACGTATTTCAAATGTAGGTATCGTATATGTATATAGCTGGGTACCTCCAGGGCCGGATTTAAACTTAATGCCGCCCCTGGGCACCGGAAAAAAATCCGCCCCAATACTGTAATTTTACTTTAACTTATTTTATGTATTTTATTTTTCAATACTGGAATAACTTATTTATTGCAGAAACTTTATTATATGTTATATATTCTAAAAACATGAATAAATATTTGTTTTTTTTCTAACAATTATAAATTTGGCACTAAGGGTGACTCATAATTATATTACCTACATAATTTTTTTCACAGGCAAACACGTCTGACTTTTTGAATTGCTAATAGGTCGATTAAATCTTCGCAATCTAAACGTTGAGCAATCTTGATAAGACTTTAAGAAAAAAAATTTTTTCGCTGTCAAAATTTTGCCGCCCTAAAATATTCGGCGCCCTGGGCACTTGCCCCAACTGCCCCTAGTGTAAATCCACCGCTGGGTACCTCATTTTCAATATTGAATTAGATTGTCTTATTACAACATACGTATTATAATAATTTTTTCGTTTCCGCTTTCGTCGCAATCTGACTAATGAATACGCTTTAAAATATTTTGATAATTTTATGGAATTTCAATATTATTATTGTAAAGTATAAACACATTTTTTTTTCTGGAATTAAAATGCTTTAGTTACACGTAGGTTTTGACACGTCAAAACCTATTTGCCGTTGAAAACCCGTTAAAATACGATCTAGCCAATTCGGAGATTCGCTCGAACAGACAAATAGATAAAAAGAAGGTAGGCAAGGCTCCTGTGATGCTTCTACTTTTGCAAGAGAGTATGGGCGGTGGTTTCAGTGACCGTCATTATTCTATTGTTATTTGTTTACTTTTACTTCTGAGAAAGATATGGCGCACTTTTTATATATACAGGTTTTTTGGATATAAGAAAAATCGATAAGTACAATTTTTTTAATGATAATAAGAGACGGACGTTCAGCTGATGGTAATGCCGCACAGGATTCTTGAAATACCCAAAAATTCTGAGTGGCAATTCTGTGCGGCACTACAATTGCCCTCGTCACCTTGAGACATAATATGTTCAGTCTCATTTACCCAGTAATTTCTCTAGCTACGGCGCCCTTCAGACCGAAGCACAAGTAATGCTTACACATTGAACACACACGTGAAGCATCGCGGCAGAAAAAGGCGATGTTGTCGTACCCATAATCTAGCCGGCATCCTATGCAATGGAGCCTCCCCCTGGTAAATAAATGTCCGTCGTAAAGTAGCCTCTCACGACACCCTTGGGCCTGGGACTTCCCCATCCTTTTTATGCCCCCGGGAAGCACAGGGCAAAAATAATATAATTAGTCGTGTAATTAATATGCCCGTATCCCCAGATCAACAACAGTACAGAGCTATTGCCCGATGTGAACCTGGTGCTGACCTGGAATGACACCAAGGGTGACACGGTGAGGGCCACCTGGCTGCTCACCGAGATGAGCTGCTCGGACGTCGTGGCTTTCTTCGGTCCCGAGGGACGCTGTCACACCGAAGCGATCATAGCACAGTCGAGGAACCTGCCGATGATCACATATGTAAGTAAATACAATGTCTTGGAATAATAGAAAGTATCCTGGCGCAGGCCAGAGAAATTTTACTATTTTATTTATAGAATGATGTGATCATTAAATTATTTATATATTATTAATTAATTGTAAAGTTCTTTTATTTCCTTAACTCGCATAAAAGAAAAATAAAATATATACATTTATAATTATATTCTCACAGTTAAGGCCCCTGCAGGGTATACGCCTCCTCCAACACTTTTCAGGTTGTTCTTGTCTTTGTGCTGTGAGTCCAGTTTTCTCCAGCAATTTTGATGATTTCATCAACCCATCGTTCTTTAGGACGTCCTCTTGCTCTTTTGGCTCGCGGTCCAGACCAGTTGGTGATCAGCTTTGTCCACCGTCCAGCTGTTGATCTGGCCACATGACCAGTATTTTTAATTATTCAATAATATCTAATACGAAAAGCCGTTCGTCAATTTTAATTATTTACTTTTCAAGATAAGACATATACTATAGCGGAGTTTTCTGTATACCTTTTCAATGTGTACAATACTTAGTACATTATTTTGATAAATCTCGTGGGGTTCAGCTTGTGTTTGCAATGTAAGCGGAAAAAATGTAATTATTTACGACATCACATTAGAAACTACAAAAATAACAGTATTTCTCCACTATTTAATGGATGTTATTATACTTATAAACCTTCCTCTTCAATCACTCTTTCTATTAAAAAAACCGCATCAAAATCCGTTGCGTAGTTTTAAAGATTTAAGCATATATAGGGATATAGGGACAGAGAAAGCGACTTTGTTTTATACTATGTAGTGATATACATAATCCACAAAATACATTGGATTAAGTTATGAATAAAGTCCACTGCATATTCGATATTGCCACGTTTGTCTTTTTGTGTTGTTTGTCCGAACCAATGAGTCCATTCTTCGGAAGCTGTGCATCAAACAGAGACTGTCTACTACCTTACAAGCTCGCATTCTCACTTTCTTCGGGCATGTATCGCGACGTGGAAGCGACTCCATAGAACGCTTAATAGTGCAGGGTAAAGTCGAGGGCACTAGACTACGAGGCAGGTCCCCGATGAGGTGGGCGGACCAAGTGAGGCAAGCTGTCGACGGTACTCTGCATGAATGCACGAGAAGAGCGGCAGTTCGCGACGAGTGGCGTCGCATTGTGAAACAGCCCACTAACCTCGACGTGAAGACCACGACCACTCTGACAAGAGTGTAACGCCGAAGAAGAAGACGTTTGTCTTTGAGATAGGCCTTTAATTTGTCTGACCACTAATCATTCACGCACTCTTTTCATGTAGGAATCACCCACTGCTTTCTCCAGAGATATTTCTGACTAATATTGGCACGTCATTAATAGCCGGCCATTTCAACACATTGTATTGCTAAAGCTTAGAATGATGAGAGCTCTTAATTTCAGAAATGTTCCGACTATCAAACATCGACATTAGCGAATTTTGCGAGACTGGAACCACCGGATACTCAGGTATTGAAACACTTTTATTATTATGTTTTTTCAATCTGTACCCACATATCTACTAATTTATATTGCAGCCATTGGTGCTTTTTTTAATCGACTTACAATACCATTTTGTTGTGCATTATCTGATAAATAAATAAAAATCCAACGGGGAAGAAATCTAAGGACATGCTTTAGGCTCAGAAAAAAATTATATGATTTAAATATTTTAGTGGTAATACTCCCATTATTTAGATGTATAAAAGACCGTAGCCTTGTTTTATTGAAGGCCTTTTCCTTTTCTTAATTGATTTATATTATTTAATATCAACAGGCTACAAAATCTGTTATATCGCTCCTGCGCTACTACAGATGGAATAAGTTCTCCATTTTGTACGAGGAGTCATGGGTGACAGTGGCTCTGACGTTGGAGAATCACGCGAAAAAGAACAACATGACTGTGAACCACCAGCGTCCGGTGATCGACGCGTACAAGTGCTGCGAGGAGAAGATGGCTTGCTGTGCGCCAGGATTCTGGTACCAGTTCATACAGGACACAAAGAATAGGACTAGAAGTGAGTATCCATAGATTATTTCTCAAAAGTGTCGGAACGCCATAACATCCATAATTCTTCATCTAATTTAAAGAATTAAACACCATTTTAAATCTTGTCTTTGCCACTATTGAAGGAAAATTGTAGATGTCCTAAATGATAGGCGATTGTAGAATGTGCGAGCATTAATTGTTCTGTTAGATATTTTCAGTGAGATCATCATAAATTGCCAGAATATTATTCGGCTTGACGGCTTGGTTTCCCCCCTCCCCGTATCCTGTGTAAAGAAGCCTCCCAATGGAACTCCCATGCTGTCTATGCTGCCTATACCTTTAAACTGTGCCCTTTACACCAAATCAGCCCGTGATCATACCTAGAATGTTCACGGACTGTCCAGAAAAAAGTACTAAACTATACGTACTGCTATGATTACGAATACATATTTTTGACTTAGTATGCACGTATGTTTGCTATGTACTATGACGTCACGGCTTTTCATAATAACAATAAATGGAGAGAATAGATTGAAAATATATAATTTGTTGTTCTATTTTGACGGCAAATTTGCTGTCACTTCTTTCCACTTGCTATGAGCCTTACAGACTTGTTTCGCTTCGTCCACTTTCATTATTCCTTTCATACATGCTCTTCGGTTTAGGGTACTCTTGAACTGGCCTTTTTTCAAGACGTCTCTGATTTGGTCTCGAAACGTCCGCCTAGGTCTACCCCTTCCAACACTTTCATTCACACTGGCCGTATACACTTTTTTCGTCGTCAATCGTTCTTCATTCATTCTCTCGACATGGCCAAACCATCTCAGCATACCTTTTTTTGTCACAACATCTTCTTTCAGACCTCAACGTTTCCTAATCTCACTATTTCTTATCCTGTCACTCAGTTAACTCCTATCATACTTCTCAACGCTCTCATCTCAACTGCATTTATTCTGCTTTCATGTTTCTTCTGCCATACCTAACTTCCATGATTTTAATAGTCGTATATAATACGCCGATGTCCGTTCAAGTAGGCGTGTGGACTGTGCGATTTCCTAGCCTGACGTGGTTAAACATTAAAATACTTCAAAACCTACAGCTTGAAAAACGAGTATTGTATACCAATAAACATTTCATTTCATCATTTAATATGGTAAATGATAATACAAATGAGTATAATAAATAAAAAATATAGATAAATAAATAATATTACAATTCGAAAAAACCACTCCTACAATTTTTTGGTTCAGATATATTTGTACTAATTTAGGAAATTCTCATACGATGAATATCTTACATGCAAGGATACAATGAGTAAAAGCTTTGGTAATAAAGACGTTTTGATAGAACCACGGACGAGTCAAAAAGTAAGGACTCCGCGCCGTGATATTAGCAAGTGAAGCACCTTTATGCTAGTGTGTGTGCGGTTACGGGGGATACACAATTTTTTCTCCTTTAAATAATCATATATGGCCACAAATACTTTTATAATATCGTTTTTACACTTTTTCACAACGCACGACGGCATTTTTAAAATATTTTATTTCGACGAAAACTGATCTGTCACAGACGATGGCAAATCTCATAATGGCGGCAGATCGGCGTGTATTAGTGTAAGTGTGTGCGTGGGGCTATGTATTTACACGTTTACCGGCTTGTTTTGGTGCTTCACTGTTATATAAGGTGAAACGGAGTCCTTATTTTTTTACTCGTCCGTGCACAGAACATGTATTAATTTGTTCGTTTTTGTTTTAGTTTACGTATTCTTGGGTACAACTGGCGGCCTGATAGAAATGATGACGGCGATGGAGTCGCTGCAGTTATTTGTGAAAGGAGAATATATGGTTATATTTGTGGATATGATGACTTACTCCACTAAAGAGTCTTTGAAATATTTAATGAGTGAGTATAACTTTAAGTCTTTATATGAATCACTTGATTGAGGAACTGAGCAGCACACACGTTGGATGCCACATAGATGAAACAGAGGCATCTGTGGATGGTTTCCATGCCATAATGCGCAAAAAAGAGGTTTCTATGTTGCAGCGTCTTCGTGTTAGCAGTAACAGCATGCTAAAGATGATTGCTGCCAGAGCTGACTGTTCCTTCCAGAAACACTGGATACAGTTAGCTCTAGGTTTATAAATATAGTTCACTAATAATACTAACGTAGTTCATAAGAAATATTGTTGGTAATACGTTTAATAATATATATGGAGATGTCTCTGAATTAAATAAATAAAATAAATAACTATTTTCGATTAGATAAAGTTTTTTATAGAAATGGAGGTCAGGAAGACAGCTTGGGTGTGAGTTAAATTTTCTGCCCATTGATACAACTTCTTGAGATTTTTCAACCACTACTGATCTATTATCGGTTAGACCCAAATACATAGTATATGCTAAGTTACGGGCAATCTCACCGCCCGATAATTTGTGACCAATTTCGATCTGTCAATGTGAGCCTTACCTAGTTTTTTTTTAATGAAAATAAGGGGCGAGACGAGCAATCGAGACGTTCAGCAGAAAATTGATACGCCCTACCCATTACAATGCAGTGCCGCTCTGGATACTTTGAAAACCCAAAAATTCTGAGAGGCACTACAATTGTGCTCGTCACCTTTAGACATACGATGTTAAGTCTCACTTGCCCAGTAATTTCACTAGCTACGGCGCCCATCAGACCGAAAACACAGTAATGTCTGCACATTATTGCTTCACGGCAGAAATAGGCGCCGCTGTGGTACCCATAATCTAGCCGGCTTCCTGTGCAAAGGAGCCTCCCACTGGTTAGAGTAGCTAGTGGTTTAATATTCAAAATACTAAGGAATTAATGCCGAAACTGGCCAATGCCGACTTGTCAATCAAAACTTACCTTTGTACCTTCAAAAAAGCGCGCACACCTTCCTTAAAGGCCGGCAACGCTCCTGTGATTCCTCTGGTGTTGCAAGAGATTGTGGGCGGCGGTGATCACTTAACAACAGGTAACCCGTACGCTCGTTTGTCCTCATATTCCATCTACTAGGCTCCGTAAAACTGTTAAATCTTTTAAAGTGTATTGTGTTATATTTTATAATAAACTCCCAAATTAAATTAAAATAATACCTATTAAAAAATTTAAATGTATCGTAAAAAATAAATTTACATCGAACGCCTATTATAATGTGAAAGATTATTTGAATGATAAAGATAGTTGTAATTAATGTTCTAAATTTTGTTAATGAATATTGTTATACTCATTTGAATGCTATTGTAACTTTTCTACTTTATCCTGACTTGCACTAAATAACTTATAAAGTTTTACAGTGAATAAAGATTTTTTGACGTTGACTTTGACTATTAAAAAAACAATACGGTACAGTAACAACAGTAACAGTAGGTTCGCTTTCCTTTTCTGTCTCGTTGTATGTCCATTTGGGATGTTTTCTCTCTCTCCTACGCTCTGTTCATCTATACGCTTCTATATTGTAAGCCTATAGTTGGACCATGCATCCATTAATTTCGAAAGAATGTATGCCCTTCACTGTACTTTTATTTGAACAAGTGTTCGCTCAAAAGACGTTATGCGAATACAATTCAATAGAATATTAAGGTTTGAATATAACGAAGTTTTTCAATAATAACTGTAATATATGTATTCCTTCCAAACTGAATATTATTAACTGAAATTAAAAAAAAAATTGAATTAGGCGTTACTTTGCGGAAATCCATAATTATACAAATGATTTAAGTTCTATTCTGTCTGTAAAAATCTAAGAGACTAAGTCTTGAGTCTCGTGCCAGATTTTGGCGAGACAACACGTCCTGAGGATGCCTCGTGTAGAGGCGAAACACGTCTCGAATTGTTTAAAAAACAAATATTGGCGGAATTAACACTAAAGAAAACTTAAATCATTTGTATAACTGAAATAAACTAAATCTCAAATTAACATTGACAATTTCTCGTCTTTTATTATTACCTAGTAGTGGTTTTATCTCAATAAAATGTTTAAGTAGAGATAACAGAGAGAGTTTTCATACTGAAACATGCAGTTCAAGCCTGTCAGCTATTAAGTTAGTCAGCATAGCGACATTCCATTCTGCACGGACGCACGCCAATGAAGGGAATATATTAGTAGGAGTACCTAGGAATCGGGATGTCAATCTACCAGTGGGAGGCTTTGCACAGGAAGCCGGCTAGATTATGGGCACCACAACGGCGCCTATTTCTACCGTGAAGCAATAATGTGCAGACATTACTGTGTTTTCGGTCTGATGGGCGCCGTAGTTAGTGAAATTACTGGGCAAGTGAGACTTAACATCGTATGTCTAAAGGTGACGAGCACAATTGTAGTGCCTCTCAGAATTTTTGGGTTTTTCAAGTATCCAGAGCGGCACTGCATTGTTAACATTACTGTGTTTCGGTATGAAGGGCGCCGTAGCTAGTGAAATTACTGGGCAAATTAGACTTAACATCTTATGTCTCAAGGTGACGTGCGCAATTGTAGTGCCACTCAGAATTTTTGGGTTTTTCAAGAATCCTGAGCGGCACTGCTTTGTAAATGGTAGGGCGCATCAATCATTACCATCAGCTGAACGTCCTACTCGTCTCGTTCCTTATTTTCATTTAAAAAAAAAGGATTTAACCTTGGGCAGCAAGAAGGTAAATAGTAATTATTTTATGAATGAGCGACAAACGAGCGTATACAGGCCACCTAACAGAATGTTATGACCGCGGTCGATACTCTATTGTAACACCAGTGAAATCTGGAAAGCGTTGTCGATCTTATAAGACATCGAATAAACGTACGTATGGATTCAAAAACCAAAAGCAACAAGTCAAGTGCCTTACCTAAGGCTTTTTTAAGCAAGAAAAGGACAAAGGAACGTAGGGTCACCTGATGTTAAGTGATCACCGCCGCCCACACCTTTCAAAACCAGAGGAATCGCGGGAGCTTTGCTGGCCTTTTAAGAAATTGTACGCCCTTTTTTTAATGAACGCTTGTCGTATCGTCCTTTATATTGTATATTTTATGTATGTTTTTTATACACATAACATACATTTTATATTATTTATCTCCCAATGAACTATTAGTTCCTCCTACCACGCTATTCTTAAAAAGGTATCATCCTAAGAAGAGATAAAATCAATTTGTTATGTTTTTAAAGTGATAACCCTTACTTCTAGGATTAATAACAAAGCATACAAGATTTTATAACGATACGTCACTCGAACGGTTAGCTAGTGTTGGGAGAGCACTGACACGGAACGCGAGAGGTTGTGGGTTCGAGTCCTGCATCGTTCAAATACTTTTGATTTCAAATTTTGTTTCTGTATTAATCCTAGGAGTGAAGGCTAGAGCTAGATCTCAAGTCAATTTCCTAATATGCAAATATTGGGGTTGAGCAGGTTATCAACTAAAGTAGATCTTGTAGATGAAGCCACAACCTGAGAGTTGAACAAAGCATACAATATTTTATGACGATACGAACGGTTAGCTCAGTTGGGAGAGCACTCGCATGGAACGCTAGAGGTCGTGGGTTCGAGTCCCGCATCGTTAATAAACTTTTGTTTGTAATATAATGTAGTTGATTTATATAGTATTTGTACGTTTACTTTGTGTTCTATCTGACATTCGGTTGAACATTGCAGAGTTGGAAGACCGCGGTTCGGGATACGTCTGTCCAAACAACACTCCGGAGTTCAGGAAGAGGGCGCAGTCTCTACTAGTCGTTGTGTCATCGGAGCCAGAGAGAAGCTATGAGAATTTTACCAGCAAAGTACAAATGTACAACAACAAGGAACCATTTGGATTCCACTATCCTGCTGTTTTTGAACATAAGTTCAAGAATGTGGTGAGTTAACATATACTAAAATGTCAACGGCTCGATCCTCTGGCGTTGCTTAGGGCTGTCGCTTCATTGTGTGTCTTCTTTATCACGGGGGGTGTTCAGAGGACTGTTTCACATGATTCCTGCCACCAAATTTAACCATCGCACGACACGCCACAAAATAGGATATCATCCGCACCATCTGGATGTGAGGCGTTTCTCCACAGTGCGGTTTTCAAGGAACTTTCTTCCGCGTACAACGAAGCTGTAGAATGAGCTTCCTTGTGTGGTGTATCCGGCACGATATGACATGGGTACCTTAAAAAAAAGCGCGTACATATTCCTTAAGAGCCGGCAACGCTCCTTTGATTACTCTTGTGTCGCAAGAGAATGTGGGCGGCGGTGGTCACTTAACACTAGGTGACCCGTACTCTCGTTTGTCCTCCTTTTCCATCAAAAAATACCGGGTAATGGTATATTGCCGAATGTAAATTAATAATTCGTCTTTTGCAACGCTTAATAACTCGAATTCGAATAAAAAGATTCGACAAAACACACTCGTATCATCATGCATCGACCAATTTCTTGGAGTCTTTGTTATGCGGTTTTATATTGCCTGTAGGTCTGCGAGCCACATTATGAATAATTTAAAGCCAACTAGATTAAAATTTTCATGATTGAATAAGTAATATCAATTAGTTGCGTTGAACCTTTGTAATTCCGTTGCATAAATAAGAAAGTGTAATATCACCGCTCTTCGAGAACACTTCCCTTAAAGCTTCGCCTAGTATCGGAATACTGGGTCTCGAAATCTCGAGCGAATGCCAATTCCGTGGCAAAGCCAAATTGGCTTCGAAGAAACTGAGCGTTATAAATAGAGCACGGCATTACTTCAAGCCGGCCCACATTCTAGCGCTCTACATAGCGCAGGTCCGGCCTCACATGGAGTATTGCTGTCATCTCTGGTCTGGCGCATCCCAGTATCAGCTCGATCCATTTGACCGCGTGCAACGCAGAGCAGCTCGAATTGTCGGGGACCTAGCGCTCTGTGAACGGCTGAATCACTTGGCGTAGCGTAGAGACGTCGCTTCACTGTATGTCTTCTACCCCATTTATCACGGGGAGTGTTCCGAAGAGCTGTTCAACCTGATTCCTGCCGCCGAATTTCATCTTCGCACGACACGCCACAAGTTACGATATCATCCCCACCATCTGGATGTGTGGCGGTCCTCCACAGTGCAGTTTTCAAGGAGCTTTCTTCCTCGTACTACGAAGCTGTGGAATGAGCTTCCTTGTGCGGTGTTTCCGGGACGATATCACATGGGTACCTTCAAGAAAAGCGCGTACACCTTCCTTAAAGGCCGGCAACGCTCTTGTGATTCCTCTAGTGTTTCAAGAGAGTGTGGGCGGCGGTGATCACTTAACACCAGGTGACCCGTACGCTCGTTTGTCCTCCTATTCCATAAAAAAAGAATGAATAAACTTAAAGCAAGAATAACTCTGTAAAGAATAACTTTGAATGTAGGTGAAATGAATAACCCTGAATGTAACTAAGTGTAAGGAATAAATAACTTTGAATATATGTGTAATGAATAACCACGAAATTAAGTGTAAGTAGTTACAAGGCTGCTGCCCTTTTAGGATACAGACGTGCTTGTATGAAGATGCCAGTGTCAAAGCGTCGATAATACCACCGAAAGGTTAATTATGTATTGCAAATTAAACTATTAATATAAGTACCTATGTGCTAGTTATATTTAGAAATAAATTCGCAAGAATCAAATTTAATATTTCGCTTCTGTATGTATTATTACAGTTTCATTAGCGCGGTCCATATACATGCATAGAAAGTAATGAAAATACTGTTTTCACTTCTCATGCTCTGAAATTGCTTATTTGTGCACGATATAGGATGCACAAAATTGATTTTTGTGCACAAGTGCACAAAATTATCTACTCATAAATGTGTCTATATTAAGGCAAAGACATTTTCTTTCTTCAAAGACAGCCATACAGCCAAACACAATAAAAAGTTCAGAGATAGAATTTGTTATTTTATAATATTTACTTTAATTTATTTGCCTCATGTGTGTTTTAAGGCATAAAAATATTAAAATTTAAATTTAAATACAGTAGGTTATTTAATTAATAATAAAAAAAATATATATTACAAAATTAATTTAATAGTAGGCTGTATAGGTCTGGAGCCCAAACCTAATACCAATGTCGCAAGATTAAAAAAAATGCGGCGGGAAACAGGTCTTATTTTTCCGTATGTATATTAATTTCTTCAAATTTGCTAAAATTGCTAAAAATGTCCATGTTATACTACTGAAATGAAAAGCACAGTTTATAACTCGTCCACAAAACCATTTTATCCTCAAGCTAAAACTCTCGGATAAAAAATGGTTCGCTTTGTGCACTCGTTGTAAAATCTACTACTTATTTGTCATTTAGTCACGTACCAAGGAGGTCCAACACCAACACGCACAAGGGTCTTGTTAATAGTACATCTTGAAGTGGGTGGAATAACGATTCCACCACATATGTAGATATCATGTGTTGCATGAAAGCGACTGGGATAACTTCTATTAGGTGAGCCGTACACTCGTCTATCCTCCTACATCATAAAACACATTTATTTTTTCAGTTTGTCTCGATATACGCGGCATATTTGTACGACTCAGTTAAGTTGTACGCGACGGCACTGCACAAGTTGATAGAGGAAGAGACGACATTTAAGAACGAAACTCTTACGTGGGGAAAGCTGAGGAGTATCGCTACGAACGGCTCCAAGATTGTGTCCACTATGATTCGCATCACCCCTTTTAAGAGTAAGTGGTTTTTCATCAATGTTAGTTAGATCATTTTATAGCAATTTTTATATAGATTTTTTTTTAATGAATATAATAATTTTAATTTAAATGAAAATAATTTTAAATAGATATAATTTTTTTAATTTTTTATTATACTGTGCTAGATAGTTTGTGTAAAATATGGGCAGTTATTTATTAATTAGAGTATTGCATATTATGTTGTCATAAGTTATTACTTTTACAAATTTATTAATTATCTTGTTTTAATAAATAGTATTCGTATTTTGTAAACAGTCACAATAAAAAAAATATTTTATTTAACAAAAAACTTAATTTTTCTTGTACCGGCTGTATGTGTGAAATGCTTCTATTATTTTTAAAGTCTTGTTATTATATTATCATTAGTTTCAACATAACGAATATATTTTATCATTTAATTTTAGATCTCAATATTGTTTATTTAAATGTATTAAGTATTAGCAATAATTTACCAGATATTTGCTATGATCCAAGGACATTCGTTGCTTGGTCATGACGTTTTAAATTAAGTTAAAATTTTGGGAAACTGAAAACTTACTGAATTACTCCTTCTTCTTCAAATGCCTCTCGCAACTCATCAAGACTTGCCAGACAAGATAGTATTATATGCGAATCTAACTGCCGTTGAATAGCTCCGCGGCACTTGTGATTCCCTTTGTATACCAATAAATATATTATTTGAACAAACAAATTTGGTCTCTTCACCATTGTTACGTATCACTTCCGGGGGTAATACGTCATAAAAACCGACAAATCACAGCACGCCAATTTATGCGACTAGGGTATAAAAGAGCGGTTTCCGGCTCATTCATCTCATTCTCGTGCCATAAAAATTGGCGACTCAACATCTCCTGAGGATACCTCGTGTAGAGGCGAAACACGTGTCGAATTGATTGAAGACAAATATTAGCCGAATTTACACTCAAGATAACTTAAAGAACTTGTATAATAAATATATTAATTCTTGAATACTTGCAGGTGTGTCTGGTATGTCAATACGTCTGGACGAGCGTGCTGACTCCGAGGGTAACTTCTCCGTGCTCGCATTCAAGCCGGTCAACTCAAGTGAGGCTGTCATCAATTGCAGCCACAGCATGATACCCGTCGGACACTTCCAGCAGTGCGGCAGGGAATTTCCCGTGAGCATTTCTAAATCTATACCTACCGTACCGTAAAGTGTTTAATAAAATAATTTCATCAGGATTAATAATTAATAATGTTATGAGTGGCGGTGAACACCTATTGATAAGAGCTTAAGTCCTGACATAAAACACGGTTCGGCATGCTCATTGAAATGGCATTGCTTACGGGGGCTTTGTGTGCCGGGTTGTCTTCTTCCCTCAAATATGTGCAAAGAGAACGATGGCTGGGTCCATACGTCAACTCGTGAACGGGTGCCGTGGTGCCAGTTCGAGCTGTTATGGAATCATTGTATTTGTTGTATGCAATTACTAATTATGACAGTAATAACGACCATCATATTCATGAAGCATCCTTACACAAACATTGAATTCAAGCTCTAAAGGTTGATGCATCCAATATACATTAATTTATATTTATACAGTTTATTCTTTATTACTTTTTTGAAAAATATTTGATACATAAAACGCTTTTAACTAACACGATTCCTATATTGGATGCAGCACTTTACAAATTGTTTTGTATATTACAGCCATTGTAAAATACTTACTGAGTGGACATTGAGTTTCTTGACTCAACGTCCACACAGTAGTTTCAGTTATATAAAAGAAATATTTATAGTGACGATTCAAAAGCGCTTAGTTTAATCCTAATTGAATAACTTTGACAGTGTGTAATCCTTCATAAAGTCCAGAAGTTATGTTTCTACTGATAAATATACATATCATCAATTCACTGAATCATGGATATTTTTATGTAACTAAGTATGAGAATACCAATGATAATGTAAAAATATGTATTGTTTTGGTTTGCACAGGAGTACAAACTAAATCCACGTCTACCGATAGATTGGCCAGACAGTGTGAAGCCGGAAGATGAGCCATCATGTGGATTCCTTAATGAAAAGTGTCCGAAAGACGATTCTCAAATAACGTCGTTGGTTGTCGCCGGGACGTTAGCTGTCACTCTTTTCTGCGCGCTCGTCGTCACCATCAGCATTTATCGGAAATGGAAGATCGAGCAAGAGATCGAAGGTCTCTTGTGGAAGATTGATCCACATGAAATCGATGGTTATATGAGCAGCGGCCTCGTATGGTCGCCTAGTAAGGTATGTTATAGAAAAACAATTAATGTTACCTCCAAAAAACTACCATTCCGAGCATATGCATTCTAAGAAACTGTTACAGAACATAAGTTACCTTATGCTTCTTGAATTAAAAAGTTTACAAATGAAATATTCCCTGTTACTTAAAATGCTTTGGAAGGCAAAAATAAAACAACTAAAACGTTAAAAATATTTATATTTTATTTTTCAGTTAAGTTTAGCGAGTGGTATGTCATGCGAGAGTAAATGCTGCACCCAGATATTTACCCCGACCGCAAAGTATCGGGGCAACGTCGTCAGATTAAAAGAGCTGAAGTTTTCTAAAAAGAAAGTAAGTAAGACAATCCTTTTCATTTATTTTTGATAGAAATCCGGCTCGAAGGACTATTGACCTTAAAACATACCTAATAAACCTTATTCGGCGTAAAAAACAGAACTAATTGCCTTAATATTTTAACAAATAATACTTATGATGGTTTTTTATATGTTTATTTCTAATTTATATTTTTAGCGTTGTTAAACAGTAGAGTTTAAAAATATAAATTAAACTTGCCTTCACCGTTGTAAGATTTGGTTTAGAACTATGACTTGTCATATTTGCCAGTATTGGCAGATTGAATATTTTTCTTCTTTTAGTTGTTTCAATACAGTAAACGTTTTCAGGATATATCCCGCGAAGTGATGAAGGAGATGCGTCTATTGCGCGAACTACGTCACGACAACCTGAATTCGTTCATTGGCGCGGTGGTCGAGCCGCTGCGGGTGCTTATTATCACCGACTACTGCGCCAAGGGGAGCTTGTATGTAAGTGCAAAATAACACTCATTTTGTATAAATAGACCAGGATCGTCAATTTTTGAAATAAAAAAAAAATAGTAAACCCATTGAAAAGAGAATATAACAGAAATGAAAGGAAAAATAAATTACGGGCGATCTGAGGTCGGCAGGTGGGGTTTAAGGGTAAGAAAACGGTTTATCTCCATTTCCGGCGAAACTACAAAGCCTATGGAAAAAAGGTTAAAAAGCAAAGTTGTAAGTAATAAAAAGATCTACAACTTTTGCTTTCACACTTTTTTCACATAACCTCAAAATTTATGTGAAAAATTCAAATAACCATGTTTCTGGTTTTAGAGGTTATGTATTATTATTACTGTATTTTTTGATTTGAAATATTTATTTAGGGTGACCTTTAATATCGAAAAAGAACCCTAATTTACAATCAACAATTCTCACGTCAAAATATCAGGTTTTTTAAAATAGTCGGCTTATTCATTTAAATTTTACTTTTTTATGGTGTGAAAAAAAATACACATTACTGTGCTAAATGTTCGGAAAATTTCAGCCCAATAACAGGTATTTAATAGAGAATTCAAACCTGTTATTTCGTAGCAGCAAAACATTGGCTTACAATTAATCAAATCTATAAATGAAAACAAAAAGATAATCAACATCGTCTTTATGCAAGGAACGGTAGTCCAAATTTTGAATTGAGTTAACCATGCTATGTGGGGTATCGAATGAAAGGGCTTCATTAGCATTAGCTTAAACATATTTTTTATTATTCCTATGATGTATACTTTACGATTTATGGCAAAGAACTTTCAGCATAGGTACTTTAGATATCTATTTAATAATATGTACCTATAAATATGTACGAAACCCCCGACTCGCGCTTGTGTTTTTTTTTTATTTCAAATTATACCATGTTGAAAACGTTTTTTCTAAATTTATTTTAAATTGCATTAACATAATTATATTGTTGTTTCAGGATATAATAGAGAATGAAGATATAAAGTTAGATAAGATGTTTATATCGTCGTTGGTACATGATCTCATTAAGGTAAGACCATATATCATCAGTCAGAGTAAAATATCATTTATGTAATTCACAATTTAAATTCAAGTCTGAAGTTTTACAATTCAAGTTTTTAAAATAGAAGGGGCAAGTTACTTATTGGCACTGTTTTAAATTAAACATATTTCATAGTCAGCATTTAATTATAATTATAGTTTGTTCGCCATTGAAAATTCTACACCAATAAAAATAATGGCTGCAATTTAAAATGTATTTAGCCCATACCTACAGCCAGACCTGCCACAGACATGTGTGGAATAATCAAAGTTATAAATAATAATTAAACGAAAGTTTACGATGTCAAGATATGATCTGTACAACCTTACGACCGCACAGTATACACGCGTTGGTAGAAACACTTCTTTAGGAAAAGTGTCGATTTTTTATTTTATAAGTTAAATAATTTTGTTATTTACCAGTACCCATATAGATCCCATATCCTATCCTACCTTCATCTCAAATAAGCAGTTCGCGGCAGACCCCATACCGTACTCTAATCACAACTCAAACATCTCATCGTAAATAATAATTACGTTGGGAACTAACGTCCAATCTTATCTAAAACCACTCCGACCTTTGGTCCTTCGAGCTTGTCCATGAACATGACTCAAGAATTCATTTATTTACTTACTCATCACTTCACCTCTTGCCTAATTATCGTGTGCTAATATATAAATGTGTTCCTTTGTCTAAGAGTAGAAACATTGCTGCGAATTATCGGCAATCATTACTTCATTTATTTTTTATAACTTAATATTGATATGAAGCAAGCACGGCGCAATGGCACATGTTAGTATCGCGATTAATGTGTTCTAGTTTTAGAATCTTTATTGGCTTAATCGGTATAATATTTTTGTACAATATTTACTTAAAGTATTTAACTAACTCGCATCAACATTAACAAGAGTTTCCTTATTGAAAAGGATTAACCATTTTTGACGCCACACTAACACATTTTTTTGTCATCACACTTGTGTGTATTAGTGTGCGTTGGTTTTACTTTATCTACGCCAATGATTGCGACTTTCTACGTGTATGTTATTTACTTCAACACCGGTGAAGTGAATTTTTGTATTTTATGGCCACATTGCCCTCTTTGCTTATTTACTCTTGTAAGAGATTGGTATTTGAAAATACAATAACAAACTCCGTTTAACCATTAGATGGTTAATCTATACCTAATTTTATAAATGTGTGAGACTCATCTCTCAATGAAGCTTGGCACATACATAAATTATAAGCTGGATTAACACATAGGATGTGTTTTATTAAAGAATATTTTTTTATTACATCACTACATATATTGTAATTGAAATGATTTGTAAAACTATGAAATGGTAAATGTTGATTTAAAAAAGTGGCAATGAGTTCCTTGCCATTTCTTGTCATTAACGCTCAACCTTTTACGAAGTGGTGTTAAATGTAGATAGAAGAGTAAACTTTTGACATTCATAAGTGTCATTACGTTGACTTACACGAATAAAGTGATTTTGATTTATTCGATTTATAGTATCAAAGCGGATGACGTCGCGGGTAACAGTTAGTTGTAAATATTACTTTTTTATTAATGCTGCGACGTCGAATGTTAATTGTGAATGATACTCAAATGCATAAAATGAAGCCGAAACGTGTAATCGAAGTTTCCATTAGTGAACGATTGATGGTTTGATCCGGAATTATTGTAGTCTAAAATGTTGATGTTGTTTTCAGGGTATGATATTTATACACACCTCACCGTTGATCTTCCATGGTAATCTCAAATCCTCGAATTGTGTTGTGACGTCCAGGTGGATGCTTCAGGTATGCGCGCCTTAGAATTATATTTATATTAAAGTCTAAATATCTGTGTCAAAAAAGGCAGAATTTTTGTATCAACCTACAGAATAATTATGTGGAATTAAATAATTCTTATTTTTCTTTGAATACAGTATTTTTAAACACTGTATTAATATTTGATGTAACTGTGGTTTCTTCTAATACTAATCTTTTACTTAGCTTAACGGGCGTTAAGCTAAGTATAATTGACACTTATATATGTCAGTTTTTAACCGCATTCAAAAAAGGAGGAAGTTCCTAATAGGTCTGTAATTTTTTATGTTTGTTACCTCAGAACTTTCGACTGGGTCAACCGATTTTGATGATTCTTTTTTTTATCATGTACCGTATTTAAAGAAAAATTGAGGTGAAACAAAAAGCAATGTATATTATATACCTATACATTATAATATTTTTGGATATCATTTGTTTACAACAATAATGTCATTTTTTTTCAGGTGACCGATTTTGGTTTGCATGAGTTAAGATATAGTGCCGAGAGTGACTTCATTGGTGAACACCAATACTACAGAGGTATGTCATAGTATTATATCATTATATACAGGATGTCCCAAAGTTATGGGACATGAAGGGAAAGTACCTTAAATATCGTAGATGACCATTCTTTCGATAGGCATCATAAAATAGGCATCATAACTTTGGGAAATCCTGTATAGTTAACGTTTACACATTCACTGATATACCTAGAAAGTTATAATACAGTTGTGCGGTGGCAATCAAGACTTTTTTATGAGAATGAATGACGAGAGAACCAAGAGCCAATATAATGGAGCGCCCAGGATTCTTGAAAAATCTGAGCGCGTTGCGTATGAACTGTTGCGGAATAAGATTTTAAGTCTCATAAGCCCAGTAATTTCACTAGCTACGGCGCCCTTCGAACTGTAACACAAATGGTGATTCACGGCAGAAGAGGCTAAGATGTGGTATCTATTCAGCCGGCATCACGTGTATAGAAAGAAGCCTTCACACAACACTTGCGTGAACGCATTAATGGGTAGACCTGAAAAAGTTACACTGATTAAAAATATCTGTCGTGTGTGATTTAGTACTAGTTTTCTGATCTTATTTGAACAAAATACGGCCCATGTTACTTAGTCATATCATTGTAGGTACTTGTGAAATAATTTTTCAACATTGGTCAAGTAGTTGAATTTTATTTATAATAAAGAAATATTAGTATATTTTCTTTTCTTATATAAATATTATACTATTATCTTAGTATATTTTCCTTTCAATGTTATAAAATTTGTGTAGATAACATTAACTATTAAAGGCATTTGTAAGACAAACAGCACATTCATCCCCAAATCACAGCATATGTGTTTTACGCCAACCGCTAATTAATAAACACAATGAATGTTAGTCGCGTTTAGTATAATGGATTTCGTACGGCTGTACTATTGTGGATTTTTATACACACATATTACGAGTACACAAAAAATTTAAAACTGTTTAAAAGACGCGAGTCTTTAAAAGAAATATTTTTTAAAAACGCATAAAATTTTACACTGTTTACTTGATTATAAGCTAAATGAAACGTCGGCATAAATAAATAATGTTATTTTTTTATTTTGATGAAGTGAAGTATAAACGAACGTAAGTCCTTATGATAAGTGGGCTCATACTGTTCAACAATTCCAGAGGATGGTGTCGGACAATAAGGTGGATGCTCGCCCATTTTTACTCTCGTACCTCGTCGTCTTAACCTCGAAACATCGCGCTTTGATTTATTCCAGTTTGGCAGTGAATGTGTTAAATACTTGGCCACAATATTATTTTTAAGTTTTAAATTTCATTTGTATGGTGTTTTGCAGGCTTATTATGGAAGTCACCGGAACTTTTGCGTCAGTTGGATGACCCAAATGGCACAGTGGGGGGAACGCAGAAGGGAGATGTTTACGCTTTTGGTATTATATTATACGAAATTATAGCTCGCAGAGGACCGTTTGGGTTAACTTCATTGGAACCTAAAGGTAAATTAGTGTACTTCACAGTTAATATTGTGTCACGGTTACTCATTGTTGTTTTTTTTTAAATTGCATTTGCTTTTGAATGGTTTTTTGGTTTAAATGTTTTAATCATGATAAAATTTAAACAAGAAAATATATTAATCAGTTATTGAAAAAATAAACAAAGTGATATTTTTCACATTTAATTTTGCAATTTAGACATTCAGTAGTAACATAGAACACCTAACATAGAGCATGACATCACATTGTGCAAAACAGTAATCATCAAGGCCAACGCCGCGTGAATATTTTTTTTTGCTGCATATTTACTAATTTATGTGCACGATGAAGGTTCAGTTCTTCTCGGTTCAATATATCTTGATATACAAGTTCAGGATTTATCAAATCCAATAGTCACAATTGGCCCAACATAGACAGACGGTTATGATTGGCCGTTTTTTCGCCAAAAACAGTGAATGTTCCTCATCGGATTGAGATTTATTTAAACTTTCTGCTATAATAGCAGCATTAATCTTTATTTTTTTTAAATATGTAGTCGTTTCAGACGTCCAAGGTCTGTTTTCTTGTATCTTGAAATTCAGCACTTGGCATACATAATTGTTTCTAAATAAGACTTAATTCTGAATTAATCAATAGATTGTTTGGCGCCCATTAGAATTTATTTTTAATTGAAAACTAATTCGAAGACTATACAAATACATACTAGATAGACCGATCTTACGTTACAAGACGTTCTGACGCTTGCGCGTTTTATAATATAAGTGTACAATGTTTTTTATTTCATGTATACAATTTGCGTTTAAAATAGACCTGAGAATAATGTTTTAACCACTGTTTAAGATTCAGTCAACTGGTCTATTGTCTTGTCAATAGTATACAAATTTGTAACTAACTGGTGTATTACTGAGCGGACGGACGGGTATAATTGCAATATAAAATAGATACATTTTGTTGGATATCACTACGATCGATATTATTCGACTGGACTTTGTACGTGCATTAGACGAACCTAATGAGTTGTAGAAACCGCTGGTGAACCAAATTATGCAGCAATGCCGGCTTTTGAAGACCTTTATGCTTCTGTTAGGTTCAATTACTCGCAGTTGTCATCAGGCACAATTGACAAAAATGTATCTATTGATGAGCCAAGGTTTTTCAAATTTTATTAATGAGTCAACGAATACTGCGCGGGGCCAGTTTTGGGTCCGGTGTCCGATCGGGAATGGGGCGTGGTAACATTTAATTTATAAAATAATTTTGATTGCATTACAATTTATCTAACCACATTTACAAGAAGAGAACGTCATTTTGAGTCTCTTGCGCCCGTTCTTCTTTGAGGCACATCTTTTACGGTTTGGTGGTACACTTCCAATAAGTGATTACAGTTTCTATTTTTTATATTTCAATTTCGAGTATTTGGAATTACCAAGTCGTGCAATAGACCCCTCTATCAACAGATATATTCAGTACTTTCCTTTTATTCCCATAATTGGATGCTTACCTGATGCTACTTGACATAATATGCTTCCAAATATTTACAAATTTTAATATCGTTAATTAAAAACATTGTGTTACCGTTCAGAGATAGTGGAGCGGGTGAAGCGAGGTCGGACAGAGAACGAAGAGATCTTCCGGCCGGATACCAGCGCGCTGGTGGAGCAGACCGAAGATTATTTGGTGTCGTGTATGGCCGAGTGCTGGGCCGAGGAACCGGCGAGCAGACCAGACTTCCCCACCATAAGGAGCAAGCTGAAGAAGTTGAAGTCGGGAAAGTTAGTGCTGACTTTTAAATATTTTTATCAACTTATTAAACAATACTAATCAATCATTTAATTACTCCCAATATTTTATTATATTGAAGCTGATGATTTGATCCAACTACACATGTAGTGTCACAGTCACGGCTAACCAAGCCATAACCATTGGTACCTAGTACTGTTTGTAAAATATAGTATTCAAATCAAAATCAATTTGTGCATGTAGGTCAAAGATACAACACTTATGAATGTCAAAAGTTTTCTTTACTTGTTATATTTACCGGCACTTCGGAAAAGGTTGAGCTTTAATGAGAAGAAGTGCAGAGAAACTTATTGCCACTCTTTTAAACCAACATTTTCATCTTTTACAAATCATTTGGAATGTCTCGTACTTTTTTTGAAGGTACCCATGTTGTATCCTCCTAGAATCACCGCACAAAGAAGTTGATCCATACTTGGGTTGGTTATTATTAATTAATTATAGACAATAAGTGACAATCTTCGCTAATTCTTCTTAGCGACACTAACAATATTGACACACATTTTACACAAAATACCTTGTTCCAAACTAGGCATAGCCTGTAGGTACTATGGGTGCAGGACAGCGATATATATGATATACAAAACACATTAACATACATATAAGCATTTATGTTCATAATATAAATGTTTGCACTTACCTTGATTCGAAGCTGGGACCTCCAGATTAGTGGGTCACTAATTAGTCACTAACCACTGAGCTATATGGTTGCGCACACAAACAGCTAGTCATTGTTTTAAAGAGTCTAAATAATTAGAATCAATTAAAAATAATCCAAATATCATATTAAATTTCTAATATCTAGTTGACGCGTAAATGTTTTAGGTCCAGAAATATAATGGATCAAATGATGGATATGATGGAGAAGTACGCTAACAATTTAGAAGAACTAGTCAATGAGAGAACGAGGCTGCTGATAGAAGAGAAGCAGAAGACAGAAGACTTGTTGCACCGAATGCTACCAAAGTAAGTCCGAACAATGGTTGTAATATTATCGTATATCACAGCGTTACTCGTACTAAAACCCCTCGATTCATTATAGTGCTTTCAAAATATGATTTAAAATCACATATTGAACATTAAATACTACCATCCATTCGAAATAGTATGCCTCAGACCTGGTAAGAACGGGCGCAAGAAAGCTAGCGGGCTTTTTTTTTCTTAATTTAGTTTCAATACATGTTGTATAGTACAATAAAAGATAATAATAATAAATTTTCTGTGTATACTGTTACTGTTTAAACAAAAGAGAAGACAAATGACAAGATTGGTGTAACTGCTGTGACTATTTGTGATGATGTTGACTACGACGTAAATATACAAGCTGGTTCATATTAGTATGTTGTCGCGTTTCTTACGTACAGATTTCTAATAAGTGCGATAAATACTCTGAATGTTATCAAGCAGTCAATTCAAAGATAATTTAAACCATCTCATTACTTGAAAGCAGAATAGAATTATTTTAATCCTTAATGAACCATATTTTTTACAGTTAATATAGTCTGTTATTTGTGTTCTCATATCACTGCTGCTTAGCTTCAACGAGATGTCACGTGAGTGGTGCCATTAACTTCCTCGACAGTCTATTATTAAAAAATATATAACTATGTGTATATAGGTTTTTCGCGACACTGTTGTAAGAGAGGTCATGAGTCACTTCAATAAGGAGACTTACTTTGTCCACAATTCCATAAAAAATTGAGGGTAGTCATGATTTTTAGCATATATAGTGATAAATTTGTTTAAAAACAGTCTGATAATTCTAATTACGATACCCTTCCCAATCCTTCAGTTTGCAGCTGGCTTGCCTTTGTCGCCTCAGTGTTAACATTACATTATTCCACGTCACAGCTTTCTCATGTATACGTACCTTAAAATTGACAATATATCTATTGTTAAATTTGTAATACAAAAAAAAACGGTTCCATGTTTTCAATGGTTATCACCGCTATTCCCGGAAACCTTACAAAAACACATTTGCGTGTGAAATAGCATATAAGGCTTGGACGTAAGGACACACATATGATCTAGCGATGAATGTGTGTTATCAGGTTTCGTGTTTTCGCTGTTGCGTATTTTATAATCGAAACATTTTTAATGCATGCTAAATATAATGCGTTATGTGTAAGATAATATGTAAGACTATGTATTACGTGTAATCTTGGTGTAATGAATGTGTGAGGAAGACGCAAATACAACAAGCAGCTACGAAATTTTCGCACTGATTTACATTGGTCCATAGTAAGTTCTAACCCCACCCTTAATTTTAACAATACTTATATATTGATGTTTGAAATTTAACAGGTCAATAATTTGTCCTCAAACTTTCTTCTCTAAAGATACGATTTGGTGCAAGTTAATTACTTATAAGGCTTTCAATGGCAATCCTTGCGTCAGGAATGTATTGAATGGTCTTTATTTATTCATGTGTCAAAATATACTGACATATAATATCAGTTGATATAAACTGCGCATTCTGTCTAGGCGTGTTTGGACTCGATGTAAACCAGTGGAAATAATCCGAAGACGAATAAAGACGCTAATAATATTCACTTTGTTGTACTTGTGTTCTTTTCCAGATGTGGGGGTTGAATCCATTATAGAAATGTCGTGAAAATGTTTTGAGGTAATTAACTCTCTACTGGTGACTGTAGTTAGTACGTTACGTGGCGGGCCATCGTCTCACAGCGATCTCTGCACTGTTTTGATTAACACAAGTAGTAGTAGCTTGCTTGGGGTGAACTGTGAAGCATTTTGGTCGGTGTTGGTGCTTCTAACCTACCATTTGTTTTTATTAGTTCTGTGAACGACGCATGCTTTTACCTCTTTGTAGCTCTTATACTGATGGCTCTACGTTTAATTGATATGTAAGTTTGAAGTAGCGTTGTCAGCAGGGGAGGTGAGTATTTTTTTTTTATTGTAGATAGTGTAACTTTTTATTGTTTGGTAGCGTCCACCGTCTGTAGTTCTATAATTACCTAAATAGGATTTTAGTTACATATTTTTTTTGTATAAATCGCATGAATTTTATATTCTTTTCCTATTTATTTTTATAGGATTTTATATTTCTTAATAGAAGAGAATAAGCGAGAGTATTTCCTTGATGAATTTGTAGTAGTATTTTAGAAGTAAACTTAATGCAGTACCTGTGTCTAAATGCTCTTATGTGGAGTCTCAAAGTAAATGAATCTGTGTCCACCGAGTAAATATTTTCATACTATGCGCTGTCTAAAAAATAAACCCGAAAAGCTAGAGGCCATAAACAAGTTTTGTAACTCATCAACGATGCGGTCAAACGCACAGTGGGGCATAGACTTTGCAACTGCTGAAGATGAGTGGGCTCAAGGTCACGAGAGGTGGAGGGGCTTATGCTTTAGTATGTCATTCATTATACTTTATTACTAGACTGATTACGTCCTGTAAATTCAGTTCTAAATTGAACACTGCGGCGTTTAAAACTACTGCGACACAGTTCGAAGTTTTACAATAGATATTCCTGCTTTTACTGTAGAGGCAAAACAAATATAGCCATGAGTTAAACCCATCATACGTTTTGATACAGTAAGAATACACGGTCATTCAAATAAAAGTCGTTGCAAACTCGATGATGATTAGAATTGTATAAAACAAAATGGCGGCGAGTTTTATTATTGTGATGGTAATTAATTATAGTATTGACGCGTGCTTGTCCATAGAGTAAGTATTGTTTCAGGTCCGTGGCCCGGCGTCTGACGACAGGCGAGGGCGTGGAACCGGAGTCCTTCGACTCTGTGACGATTTACTTCAGTGATATCGTAGGTTTCACCGCGATGTCCGCCGAGAGCACGCCCCTACAAGTGGTGAACTTCCTTAACGACCTGTACACGGTGTTCGACAGGATCATCAGAGGCTACGATGTGTACAAAGTGGAGACGATCGGTGACGCCTATATGGTGGTATGTTGCATTAAGATATCTTTTCGGCCATATTTAAATTGCTGTGTAGGTTCGTTCGCAACTTTCTCTTTTATCTCACAGATTTTTTTTAAATTTCTACATGTTGTTTTACTACCATATGCATACCTTGGATCGTCATTCAGATGTCTAAATAAAGGAATTGTTCATTATCCAACAGCACAGAACCCAAATTTTGTGTATGCCTTTAATTATGAAAGCTTTTTTAATTTATCACCATGACATACCCCCTGCGCTCAAGATATACACACCTTACATGGTAACTCCTAACAGCGCAAGTGATTCCCATAAAGTGGGTATGAAATGTACGAGTGCTGAGAAGAATACGAAAGGCTTCAAACGCAAATTGAAAATATATACATCTCTTTCGCGCTTGAAGCTTTGTTAAATGGACATATTGAATAAAAGCTTAATTTTAAATTAATTATCATTATCATCTGATTTATTGATCTCTGTTTGTTAAGGAATATTTCTTCAAACAAAATGTAGATTAGGCATTAACATCGCCATGGTAATTTCCTTATTATATAAGAAAATAACATAATAATTTGTTAACTAGATTTGGAAAAAGTTAGTTTCTGTGCTATGATTATTTATTTGAGATTCACTATGTTCCAGGTGTCCGGCCTTCCAATAAGGAACAGCGACAGGCACGTGGGTGAGATAGCATCCATGGCGTTAGAACTGCTGAATGCTGTTAAGAGTCATAAAATATCGCACAGGCCTAACGAAATACTTAAACTTCGCATTGGCATCCATACAGGTACCGATATATTGTTTACTAACAATATTGGGAGGCTTCTTTGCATAGGATGCAGGCTAGATTATGGGTACCGCAATGGCTTTATTTTTCCGTTCAGCAATAATATGTAAACATTATTGTGTTTTGGTTTGAAGGGCGTCGTAGCAAGAGAAAATACTCGACAAATGAGACTTAACGTCTTGTAATTCAACCGCTCAGTTTTTTTGGGTTTTTCAAGAATCTTGACCGGCACAGCATTGTACCGGGAAGGGCGTATCAATAACCATTAGCTGAACGTCATGCTCGTCTCGTCTCTTATTGTAATAGTGTAACATTGATATAGTGTGCTCTGCAAAAGAGAGCTGTTCGTGCTATATATCAGCTTGGTTATAGACAGTCTCTCAAAGAAAGATTTAAAGAAATCAATATTATGACTGTTCATTGTCAGTACATTTATGAAAATTTAATATATGTTCACAAAAATCGTCACCTTTATGCTCTTAATAGTGATTTTCATTATTATAACACTAGAAATAAGGGATTGCTTGTAACTAAATGACTGTACAATATTGTATATTTTTATTGATAAGAGCGCAAAAAAATGCTGGGAGAGTTTCTTGCGCCGCTTCTTCTCTCTCAGGGCGCCATTTGTTTCCGAAGCGGTAGTAGTATATAGTAATTATCAGAAATGGCATCAAAAAGAATTCTTAAGGAATCAATTTTGAGAAAATAAATGCCTTTTTATGCCTTTTAATAAAAAAGTTGCTGTACCGCGAGTATCACTTAAACACGACCACGTCGCACTGCGCTTGTCATCTTAAGGATTCTCTGTGTGTCTGTACTTACGTTTTATATATTAATTAGAGATGAAACGGATAGCAGTTTGGCCGGATACTGGATGCCGGATATTCGGCCAACCATGTAGCCGAATATCCGGCCGCCGGATATCCGGCGGAACTTAGCCGTTTGGTGTATCGCACACACAAACACAGACTTGCGTAGGCGGCGCGCGAACTATCGAGTTGACTCGGTTAGATTCGGTTATTTTCGTTAATGAGCGAAGTTAGCAACGTCTCAAGCAAATACAGAGAAATTAGTATTTATCCACCATAATTTGCCTTTAGTGCAGTATGAGTACTAATTAATTAATTTTTTTCTATTACATTAATTTACTATAGTGTGATTTACACAACTAAAACTAATTATATTTCTTAAGTGATACTAAAACTAACTAAATAAAGCAAATAATTACTTAAAAAATATATTTTTTATGCAGATTTTTTTTAATTCGGCCTGATGCCTATCCGGCCGAATAGTAGGTAGTTATCCGGTATTCGGCCGGATAGTATTAAGGCCGCCGGATAGGCAGGATACCGGATAGTTAACGGATATCCGTTTCATCTCTAATATTAATATATACACAGGTGCCGTAGTGGCAGGAGTTGTCGGTCTAACAATGCCGCGCTACTGCCTGTTCGGCGACACCGTGAACACGGCATCTCGAATGGAATCGAACGGAGAACCCTTGCGCATTCACATATCGCCTAGCTGCAAGCAAGCGCTCGATAAAATTGGCGGATACATTGTCGAGCCCCGGGGCTCCATACCCATCAAGGGCAAGGGTGTGGTAAGTTTTACCATTTTTATCAATAATCTACTCATTTCTTTTCAAATTAATTTTCTAAAACATAATACCTACATAAATGTACAGCGTGTTTCATTGAACATTAAGTGTTATTATGGCTTGTTAAGGTTAGAAATAAAAATTTGTCCAACATAAATCCTCACTTCTATTTATTTGAAAACACTTTTAAGAATGTTGGAACATAATGAAAGAAGACGATCGCTAAACGGAACTTAATTTTTTTCAAGTGATTATCATACAATTTGTAATTTTTAGGTAATACTAAAAGCCCTTTTTCGTAAAAGTAAAGGAGATTCCCTTAATTTTGGAGTTTAATATGAAAATTAAATTGTACTTAAATTTATGAATGATGGTAAAATCGAAACCACGTAAGGCTGACTAGGATTGTAAACGCTACAACCAACCCTACATTATTTGTGTTGGTCATGTGGGTAAGCTAAGCAAATGGGCATTTATTTTACTGGTTTTCTTTTGTTTATTCAAAATTTACATAATAAATTGAAAAATTGTTCGGTTTAAGTTTTAGAAAAGTACTAATTCTATTAAGTTCTTTAAAAAAAGAATATTGTTATCGCTTAACATTCGGAGATTTTTGACTCCAAAGTTTATTTTTGGGAAGCAACTTCCAAATTTTTTATTGGATATTTCAAATTATATATAAATATTCTATTCGGTTAAAAATTATCATTAAATCCTTCTTTGTGCACTGTATTTTTTGCGTCGGAATATTTTCATTACGTTATGTTGTAATCGACTCTCTAAGAAACGAATTTTTGTTAATATTGAGGTATGACCGCGCCTTAACTCGCGATACCTGCGTCCCAGCGATCTTATCAAATAATCAAATTCGGTCTTTAAAATATGTGAAATAGTCTGTGTTAAAAGTCACATCGGGATTTAATTCCTTTAAAAAAAATTTGCATGGTTATTTAAATTTGCCGAATAGAAGACACTACACAATATGTTATGTTTTTAGATTAAAAAGAGCGAAATCTCAAGTCAATTTCCTAATATGCAAATATTGGGGTTGAGCAGGTTATCAACTGTAAAGTAGATCCTGTAGATGAAGCCACAACCTGAGAGTTGAACAAAGCAAACAGAATTTTATAACGAGGCGGTACTCGAACGGTTAGCTCAGTTGGTTAGAGCACCGGCACGGAACGCCGGAGGTCGTGGGTTCGAATCCCGCATCGTTTTTCTAATTTTATTTGTGTAGAAGACGCTACAATAAATTTAAGATATATAATGTATAATGTATAAATATAATGTACTGTATTCGACGCAATAAATAAATTTCTTTCATTTCAAAAAAGTATTCTATTTATGCGTCAGTATTATATTTCTTCTGGAAAACGGTATTTTCTGATGTTTGTTTATTTTACTACTGTTTCAAATATCATTCGTTATAGTAATATTATACACTTTGTTTTAAACAATATGTTATGTTTTTAAAGTGATCACTCACTTCTAGGATCAATACACAAATAAAATTTGAAATACAAAATTTTTATGAACGATGCGGTATTCGAACCCACGACCTCCGGCGTTCCGTGCCGGTGCTCTAATCAACTGAGCTAACCGTTTTCGAATCCCGCATCGTTCATAAAATTTTGATTTTCTTTATTTGTGCACTTTGTTTTAATAATCTTTTGCGATTAGTGTCAAATTTGCACTGCTTTTGAATTTAATTAATATTTATAAGTACATTTCATTAATGTGTGTTAAACTGAAATTTTGAGTTCATTTGTTTGAAGAAATGACAAAATCCCCTTTTTTTAAATTTTATTTCTTAAGATGTACTGATTTCCTTGCTTAATGAATAGACAGCCTGAGCCGTTTAAGATTAATATATTGCTATTATAATATAATATAGACACAATTCATTATGGACAAACCTGTGAACATTTTATTACGTTCTGTATTTTATTTATATTTATAGCTACAAACGTACTGGTTGGTGGGTGCGACAGAGAAAGCGATACAGAAGAGGCCTGTGGAGGGAGAGGAGAGACCGTTGTTTTGCAGACCACGCCGTAGTCCCCGTTTGACTGACTCCAGACATCCATCTATATCGGGTACAAATACGAACTTATTTTTTCTAGAGCATTCCTTTTCGTGTGCACACTTAGTTACTAATCAAGATCGCTAAGGGTTTAAATATAAGATAGGTGGCCATTTTAGTGAGATCTAATTTAAATAGTTACGATAGGTAGACTTTATATGTACAAATTAAAACTACTAAAGACCGTCAAGCCTTTCGAAAAGTTTTGTTAAGACGCAAGGTTAGTGTTAAATTTATTTTATCAAAACCATATAGCAGGAAAATCGCCCACATAATAGCTTTAATTACTACATTTACATAGAAAGTCTAATAATAAGATCGCAATATATATGTAACGGTTTCGTTGTTTGCACAACGTACAAGATTCTAAGTATAACAACGTGCAACCTCCATTCTTCATCCGTCATTTTTATAAAAAAATTATCAAGTGCTATTTGGTCACTTAGTCCGTACCATCGTACAAGATATAATATGTACTTTGCAAATACCTTTGTAACATATTTCTTTTTACTTGGCATAAAAAGGCATACATTCTCTAAAAATTGATTCCTTTAGAATTCTTTTTGATATCATTTCTAATACACTAGATGCTACTACCGCTTCGGAAACAAATGACGCTCTGAGAGAGATTTGCATTTTGTAATTCCCCATCTTGGTCATTTGTTGTTAAAGCGTTAAGGCGACGATAGTAACACGTAATATGACAAAATTTCAGCTATCTGATGCCTATTAGGTTTAAAATAACTTTATTCTCATTAAGACCTATTGTCACTTAAATGAGAAATTAATATTTTAACATTTGAAGTAGGTACTTACAAACAATGAATTTGGTAGGTATATAATGCAATATAATGTTATGCAAGTAGATAAAACAAGCCACTTATATTGTTGAAACGTTATTGAGAAGGGTGTAAAATATGTACTGATAATTTAGTGTGAAATAGTGTTGTTGCATGCTGTGTGGATTTAATAATATAGAATTAAGTCGCAAGCTGGCTAGTATGCCTTGAACGCAGACAGTTTGACGACGTGATCACTAATAGCTCGATGTGTGTCAGAGCTGCGTGAGGGCGGCCGCATGAGACAGAGGCTCCACAGCGGCACGTCGCTGCCGCCCGGGGCAAGGCGGCTCGAGCGGGACTCGCATCGGAACAGGTGAGCTAACGTTTGCTGTGTCGCTTATTGCTTGATATATCATTTGTTTACTTCTCATTTAGCAATAGGAAAAAATGCTGCTCAAAAATGAAATCTGTGACTAGTTATCGACTTTAAGTTGGTCATTAAAAGCCCCTACTGAATTTCATTCAGGCTCTAGGGACTCTGTCGCTTTAGGGACCCCTAAAAAAGGCTCGAGCACTGAACTGAATTAATTTGTACTTGGTACACTAAAATAAAAAAAAAGAATGTGTGTACTTTTGTCCACGCGTTAGAAGTTATACTTCTTTGGCGTATGGAAAAATAAATCAAATTTTAACAAATAGTTAAGATCAAAGATAGTGTAAACAATCAGCATTTAAGGTTAATATAAACAAGTATAGATTTTTTTTTATTTATACATCAAATTTCTTAATATACCAGTAATAAAACAAAACAAAAAAAAAATTTTAGATAATAATGTAATAATTTTTAATTAATGATTTAAATAAATTATATAAAATTATTAAACATGCCGACAATTAACCTCAAATCTATAAATGCACTGAAAACAGTTTATTCAAATCAGTTTTATCACTAACATTCAATATATATAGATATACTAATAAATTATTAGTAAATACTATCACCTTCGTATATCGATCTTCGAAGTCTAGTACAGAGGTTGACTGATGAAAACAATATATTAAAATCATCACAACAAACTTCTTCGTCAGTGGAAAATATGTCTAATAGCAGTATTAAAAATGCACAATGCACAACATCCACCCCTTCTTCGCCCAAAAATTATTCAAACGGCAACCCTATTTACGAACATAGAACACTGTCCCTGAAAAAACAAATTACAGATCTACAGCAGCAGTTGGATAGCGCTAAAATTGAAATTTCAACTCTAATAAAACACTACACACACTGAGACACTAACACAATACTTGCACAATAAAAGTGGGGACCTCAAATTGACAACGTCTCCTCCACCCGATACATGCACCCTTTCGATCACAACAAGAAAATTCGAGCACGAACCTAAACGAAGAATACTTATATTCGGAACCCAACAATGTGTCGGCTTGGCCTCAACCTTATTGCAGTCGAGAAGCAATACTAAGTATGAAAAATACAGAGTTTTTGTGGAAACGAAGCCTAACGCGAAATGTTATGACATAGTGAAGAACTGCATAAGAACAGCCTTAAATCCGGACGATAAACTAGTGATATGTATAGGGGAAAATGATAACAATTTAAAGCAAGTCACATTACAATTAGAATTAATACTGCAGTCCTTTTATAACAATAGAATAATTGTATTAAATGCTTATAAAAGTCACTCCTTTAACACTTCAAAATTGAATTACAGTATAGAAAATTTATGTAAAAAGTTTAAAAAAAGCTACTTTATTAACAGTCGATATTTTAAGTTTTCAGAGATCTGTAACTCTATAAATTATGTAATAGACTGTAACGACTATGATGAGACCTACTTGTACCCTAAGAATATTAGGGAATTTGTTATGCGTAATGCAACTAGCGGCAACACGACTACGTGTAGAAAGGAGCCTAAAAAAGGCACAATTCCTTTCTATTTCGATGTACAAAACTGTGATAAAAATAAACAAAATGTTAAGCCCACGCCATCTATCGAAAATGTAAGCAAAGGTACGATACCTTACTACTTCCCTGTACAAAAAAATAAAAACAATCTTTTTCGAGCCTAACACCCGTACATTTCATATTATGCACCAAAATATTGCTAGTATTTTATCAAAACGGGAACTATTAGAAATAACAGTCCAGCAGTTAAAAGCGTCACAGAAAGATCCAGATGTAATATGCCTGTCAGAACCTTTTATAAAAAAAGGATATGAGCATTTTATCAAAATATATAATTATCAAATTGCTGCCAACTTCAGCAGAGAACAGCAAAGAGGAGGTACTTGTATCTTAGTAAAAAACGACATTCCTTTCAAAGATTTACCATACATAAAAAAATATGCTACCCAAAACACATTTGAAGCCTGTGGCATAGAGATTGAATGTTATAAACTGCTAGTTATTTGCCTATACAGAACACCTAACTCAGATCCCACCCAATTCTTATGTAAATTAAACGACCTTTTAAGCTACTCGACTAATAAATATAAATTTAAAATGCGTATAGTTATAGCAGGGGACCTTAATATAAACACGTTAAAAAAAGGCAATATTACTAATCATTTACGAGACATAACCTACAATTTTAACATGAAAATTCACATAGACGTACCTACTCGCAAGTCATCTTGCATAGATCATATTCTTAGCAATATTCCAAATGCTAACGCAACAGTCATGCCGCTTTATCTCTCTGACCATGACACAGGCCAAATGTTAAGCTTTACTGTTAATGAAAAGCCGCAAAGAAGTACTACATATTTTATTTATAAAAGAGATTATAATTTGGACAATATTCGCAAGTTCAGGGAATGCTTAAACAATTTATCCTGGGCACATATATATATGCAAAATGACGCAAATGCATTCAGTGAGTTTCATGAACTATTATGTCTATTTTACAATCTTTGCTTCCCAAAAGTGAAAGTAAAAATAAATAACAAAAATAAAAATAAACAAAACTGGATAAGTCAAGGCTTAAAAAAAAGTTGTTTGAATAAACGTAAACTAAGATGTAAATACTATAAAAATAAAAATACTAGTAATAAAAATAGATATAAGACATATTCTAATATTCTAAAAAAATGTATTGTGAATTCAAAAAAAAAAGAAAACATTAAGTATATAAACAAACATGATAATAAATGTAGAGCCACATGGGCAGTAATTAAAAATGAAATACGAGACACAAACTGCAAAGGAAACATAGAGAAAATTATAGTTAACAACACGACAATAACAAAACCCGTTGATATTGCTACTGCCTTCAACAATCACTACATTAATTTAACACATAAAACAAAACAAAAAAGCATTAAAAAATCATATAATATTAGTGCCCATGTAAACTCAATGTTCCTAAAACCCATGACAGAAAATGAGGTTAGACGAGAAATAATGTCTTTAACTAACTCCAATTCTGTAGGTTATGATGAAATCAACACCAAAATTATTAAAGAGTGTGCTAATCAATTAACTGCCATTTTAACACATTTAATAAATACATCGTTTGAGACGGGCACTTTTCCTGACGCCCTGAAATATTTATTGGTTAAGCCATTATTTAAAAAAGGTGAAAAATGTAATATTAATAACTATCGTCCAATAACTTTGATACCCATATTGTCTAAGATATATGAAAAGTGCATGTACAGAAGATTAAGCGACTATAGCGGTATTCACTCTAGTATCAACAATAGCAATCTAACTACTGCACTGTTTTTTGATATCTCGAAAGCCTTCGACTTAGTCTCCCACAATCTGCTACTAGATAAGCTTGAATTAATCGGTATCAGGGGTCCTACACTTTAGTGGATAGCATCATATCTTAGCAACAGGCAACAATGTGTCGTTATTGATAAGATAGATGACAATGGAGATATGGTCCCTTTCTTGTCCGAATACAAGCACAATAAATGTGGCGTTCCACAAGGAGGTGTGCTGGGCCCTATCCTATTCTTATTATATATAAATGATATTATTAACATAACCAAACATCAATGTGTGTTATTTGCTGATGATATCACAGTCGTTGTAGCGTCTGAAAAAAATAATAACTGTATCAATAATCATGAGATTAAAATTAATAACACTATAAATAAATTAATACAATGGCTTGATATAAATAATTTGAAAATAAATCTTAATAAATCCGTATATATCAATTTCAATAAATGTTATAATCCTAAATACAATATACAACTAAAAATAACGACAATTAAAGAAGAAGCACATACAAAGTTTCTAGGAGTAATAATAGATGAGAACTTCAATTGGAAAGAGCAAGTAGATAATATATGTAAGAGAATAAATAAGTTCGTATATGCGCTTAAGCAAGTCAAAAGAGTAACAAGCTTAAAAACTGTTATAATGACTTATCACGCACATGTAGAATCGGTACTGCGCTACGGGCTTATATTATGGGGACACAGCACAGATATCAACAGAGCATTTATTGCTCAAAAAAAGTGTATTAGGGCAATGTACGGGATGCATCCTGAGCAATCGTGTCAACCCATATTTAAAAAACTAGGATTGTTACCTTTGCCGTTGCTTTACATCTTCGAGATATGTATGTTTGTAAAAAAAATAAAGAATTGTTTAAATCAGCTAATGATCTAAATCCGCGGAAACGACGTGATCCACAAAGACTCGTTCTTCATGATGTTCCAAAAATTACCAAATATAATAAAAGTTGTGTATGTAATTGTGTTCGTATTTATAATAAGTTACCGAGTAGCATAAAAAATTTAAATTCTAGATTATTTAAGAATACGCTATATAGTTGGCTAAATGATTATAATTTTTATAGTATTAAGGAATTTATGGAAATGAAATTCTGATTATATTCATTGTGTTTAAATATTTGCATGCTGGGAATAGTGCTGGCAAAACATGTAAGCTCTTATTATTTATTTAAATTTAAACACCATTGTATACTATGTTTTTTGCAAATAAATATATTATTATTATTATTATTATATGAAATTGATTTAATAAAAACACCAAAATAATATTTATTTATTCACACTGTTTAATTGTACTGTTACGAAACACGTGTTCTAAATATAAGAAAACTAAAATATACAACTTGAACATAGTTATCGATTTTCATGCCACCTAGAACTAACTTCACGACGGAGAATTCAGGTGTCGGTGTAAGCGCGCATCGTAAAAATTCACTCTCATTATTTTTCTCCATAGCGCCAAAAGAAGTATAACTTCAAAAAAGTATTAATTGAAACCTTTTTTAAATTGAAAAGCGAAAAATAATGACCATTACGCTCACGATTCACGCTGTACCCGTGACATAAGACACTGCCTTATCCCCTTGTTACATAATCTTTTATATCACACACATAGATTTCCCTAAATCGAAACGTAACTTCGTCACAATCGGAACTGAACCGTCAATTTGTGTTACAAAAAACAAAATTGAACTTTTTGACAGAAGATGCTATTTATTGAAGTAGGCGTTACTTTGCGGAAATCCATAATTATTCAAATGATTTGAGTTTTCTTTAGTGTTAATTCCGCCAATATTTGTCTTTAAACAATTCGACACGTGTTTCGCCTCTATACGAGGCATCCTCAGGACATGTTGAGTTGCCAAGATCTGGCACGAGACTCTCGTGAAGACAAATATTGACGGAGATAATACTAAAGAAAACTCAAATCATTTGAATAAGATCTTATTCCTGGTTTGTTACGAGAATATCACTATTTGGTAAAAAGAAAAAACTTGTGACACTCAAAAATTGTCATTTCATTGACTAAGGTGAATAAAGTAGTTAATTTAGTTGCGCTGTTAACACACTTAGCCTCTTGATTGGGCCATAGATCTAACAAGTCGTAGTTGAGCTTTATTTAGTACAGTCCGACATAAGTTGTATGAAACGCTGCTTGCTTCGGACATGCAAACTGTAGATTGCCTACGTAGGTTTTAAATTAACTTTAACACAAGTGCTATATTTATTTGGGTTCATAATGAGGTAGGCATTGCCTCATTGCCTATATGATGTGCACGCCTCTGTTCGAACCCCACGTGACCATACATTCGTCAATTACTCCGCGTTAAAAAAAATAAACAATGCGATCGATCCGGTGCGTTCCGAAACTCATTTTAGCCTAGCGTATTATCTCATTTTCACAAAAATTTATTATCTTAATGGTTTTTCTTAACCTATAATGCTTTTCTCGCTAGTCGAGGTAAAAAGTTGTATGTTTTACATGAGAGAAAAATTTTTTTTGTCTCGTGCCTTTAAATCACTTACTACCTCAGAAGTCGATATTAGAATTGTAGGTTACTTCGCCAATTCGTGAGCTAAAGTCGGCACTCGCAGCAATAAATAAGTTTGCTCACTTGTTGAACTAATGATTATTGATTTTATATTTTCCAGATTTGCATTGAGTTCGATCGCGTCGTCGACTGCGTGCGAGGAGCTGTGCGGCCAGGCGGGCCTGCGCGGCGCCCGCTCGCTGGACGCGCTGGGCCGCTGGCCTCGCCCGCGGCCGCCCACGTGGCGCTCGCTGCCCGACCAGCGCGAGGCCGTGGCCACCGTGTGCGGGCCGCTCGACAACGGCCGGCCGCCCGAGCACCAGCCGCTGCTGCGCAAGGCCAGCCTCACCAACCGCTTCGCCCGCCGCCGGCTCGACTCCGACTACATCGAGTTCTACAAGAAGTGGCGCAGCCTCGAGAACGTGGCGGACGACAAGGAGCGCGGCAAACTGCCCCGCTTCGCCATCCGCTCGTGGCTCATCGGAATATTTGGAACTCGCAGCAGCGATTCCTCGCTGCGTCGCGCTCCGCCGTTGCTGGATAGAGAGTCCGCTGTCTGAGGATCGTGAACCGTTGACTTGGTGCGTCGCTTTAACGTCCTAAACCTTAAGGGCTATATTTCACCGGGACGCAATGGTGGCGCAACCGGGAGGTACTTACCTGGTGTCCGTTTGATTGCGCAACCAGTTCCGAGTCGTCATGACAATTTGGTAGCTTCCGGACACCACGGTGGTGGGACTGGTTGCACCACCTTGGTGTCCCGATGAAAAATAGCCCTAATAGTACTGTACTGTAAAGTTTAAATTGATGTAAACATTTATTTTATAGCTATTATGAATTATTTTATATGTGCTATAGCATAATAAAGACATTATCTATACTTAAACGGAACACCCAAGTATCGTTATTCGATAATCGCCCGAACCGATCATGTCTTGCTATATGACTAGTCTTATTACTCGCACTCATTCCCTTCGAGTATATCCGGTAACGCTTTTCAGAGTCTTTTTATTGTATATTTTTATAGTATAATATTTATATACAATTACCGGTTCGTGTTGAGTAGAGTCAACACTAGTAGAATGTTATTAGGCCGTTTAGACATACGTGAGACATTGTAAATTTTCTATTATATTATAAGTAATTTTAATAAAGTCTTATTTTATACAAGTTATTGAGCCATTACGCATATTCTGTACTATTGATGTCAGACAACTATGTATTTAATACAATAATATATATTACAAAATATACATGACTTGGAAAAATCATTGATATTCATAATAGAAATATAAGCTATCTATCAGAAGTCAGGGTCACAATAATATCATTATATGAGTATTTCCGATAAAGAACACCAATTTGTGCCTTCAAATGTAGTTATAAAGTTTCAGGATACTTATACTATGCGGAGACCAAATATGAAACCAGCCATCATAGCGTGCCCATGGTTTAGTACTGTCTAATAGTGATTGTGTTGTGATGCGTGTAGTAACTAGTGAACTTCACCAGTTGAATTCCTAAATCTGATTATTTTAAACCTGGCTACTTTATATTAAATGATTATTTAGTGTGAAGAAATCTCAATCCTACTTTATGTAGTTATACAGACACTGGTCTATATCTGTTTTGGTGCCCTTTGTGAATTTATTTTTTGTTAAATTTTATGTCATATGTCTTAGATCGTTAATACAACTAGAAAGGCTATGACAGCTGTGAAAACGACGTCGAAAAAAGTTGAGTTTAGAAGTTAAGCTCTATTTTGAGCAATGCACACACACTAACACAAAGTCTCATACAAATCGCGAGTGTAATACGTAGCTTGTCACGCACACTAAACGATTTTTTCTGGCCTGTTTTTATCGGTTGTCTAACAGCAGGACTAGAGGTATAAATTATCTAAGGGATATGTCATATATCTGCAGCTATTGAAATTCTTATTTGAAGTAATGCTTAGGCGCTGCGCCGACAGTTATCTGGGACTCTTCATAAGAAATGCCTTTGCAAGAACGCTCCCTACATAAAATACTGTATCAATAATGGATGATCATCGATAATATTATTTATTAAATAATACTTATATGCAGTTATAGGTCTCATATAATATAAACCCGCGCGTTAAAACAGTGACGAAACTCTGATATTATAAAGACGTTGTGACGTAGGCAGTCGTTGCTATGCAAACGGTACTTTCATTGGTTGTTTTTAAGTGTGCCGGGCGTCACTATGGCGTCACGAAGATGGCCGCCTGTAGTAACCATCAATCAGAAATTATAAAACAGTGCACTGCAATATATTCAGTTAGTATAGGAATATAAAATCGTAGTAATATTGAATACTGCTATTAGTTTTCAGGTAGGTCCTTGCCGCTCGCTGAGTTATATAAGTGTTAGTTATATTCTCTATTGTAACCGGTACAAGCTTGGCGCCGAGGTGTCTGTAGATATAAAGCATTATTGAATGTATATTAGATATTATATTATGTATATGAAACGCTATTGTAAATAATATGTGTAAGTAAAACGATGTTACCGAGAATTGTGAAATAAGAGTTTAATGTTATTAAATAATTTCTATTGAACAGTGTCTCTTAATAATACTGACGTACATCATAGTCATCATTAATCTATGCTACTATTATAACTAGTGACACACTGATGGCCATTTTGACACATCACAATAGTGATGTTACAAAATGTCGAATTAATATCGATAAATACCATCACAATAGTGATGTTACCAAATATCAAATTAATATCGATAAATATATTTTTTGCGGTGGAAATTTTGTATCTTCTAACCATAGAATCTCTCACACAAGTGGAAATGCCACGCAGCCTTGGCGCGTTTAGCAACTTTATGTATCATGAAGTCTCGATGATAACGAAAAATATTGCTACTATTTTTAGTAAAGTAGATAGCGTTGGATGCGATGCATTTTTTATTGGAACCATTAGGGTAGTGTCCCCTGGCACTGATATGCAATCCGTACTACGTTAGGTATTCTTCTTAGAAAGTTATAGTTATTATGCGAATATTTCATCTATTTCAAAGACTTGGTGTTCTAATTATAGAGTAATATGTTTACCGTACTTGCATTGTGCCGGTTTTTCATAAGTACGGAATATTAAGTTATAAATCCCGTCCTGGGAAAAAAAAAAAAATAATAATCCCTAAAAACATCATCCCTAAAATTATAGTGGTAATTAATATACACTGGCCTTCAAAAGTAAAATAAAAAGGACTCCAAAGAGAATTTAATTTTGTACATAAAAACTTTATAGTCGGTAACCTTCCGTTAAGAATTGGCTGAAAAAAAACTGCAAAAACAAAACCATTCCTTTTTCAAAGTGGACGTTTCCGAATTACAATTTTACCATTCACATTTTTCTTTCTGTTTTAAATTTTTTTCAAGATCGATGTCTTGTTTTAAAAATTTATGCTAAAAAGCACATAACATTTATTTATCATGCCTCTTTCAGTTGAAGAATGTGCTAGGATCATGGCTTTTCTGGAACTAGGCATCAGTATGCGTCGCACTGCAAGAATGGTGGGTGTGACGGTACGAACGGTCCAGAAGGTAAAGCGAAGGTACGAAGAGACTGGACACCATCTGAGGAGACCTTGTAATGGCAGACCCAGGTGTACCAGTGCCCGAGAAGATCGTTATATTATTTCCACTGTGTTCACCACAGAAATCGCCACCAAAATGCAGTTGAAGTCCAGCAACAGCTACTTCAGACCCGGAGGGACTACCTTAGTGACAGTACAGTGAGAAGAAGACTTGCTGAAGCATATTTGAAACCCTGAAGACCAGCGAGTGGCCCAAAACTCGAGAGACAGCATCGAGTAGCGAGACTGCGATACGCCCGTGAACACATGCAGTGGGATGAAGAAGAATGGTCAAGAATTTTGTTTACAGATGAGTCTCGATTCTCCCTTTACACTTCGGATGGAAGGCGAAGTGTTTACAGGCGACCTGGTGAGCGATACCTTCAAGCCTGCATCTCAGAAAGAGTCCAATACGGTGGAGGCAGTGTACATGTATGGGCTGGCATATCTTCAGAAGGTCGCACAGAGCTAGTAGCCATAGAAAATGGCACCCTCACTGGGCAAAGATATGCTCAAGAGATTCTCAATGAGTATGCAGGGCCGTACTTAGCAAATATGGGTGATGGATCGATGCTGATGCATGATAATGCCCGGCCACACACGGCTCATATCGTACAAGAGTATATTCAGGAGGTTGGTATCAGCGTGATGGCTTGACAATCAAGAAGTCCTGATCTCAGCCCGATTGAACACGACTGGGATGAGCTTGGGAGGCTAGTCAGAAATCACAGACCACCACCTACTACCCTCAGGGCACTAAAGCAGGCCCTGGTAGAAGAATGGGAGAATATTCCCCAACATCGGCTCCGAAACCTAGTGTTCAGTATGCCAAACCGGCTCGAAGCTGTAATCAGAGCTCGAGGAGGCAATACCAGTTATTAAAAATTAAATAACATGTAATACATTTTAGTTGAATTTTTTTACACTAAACTAAAAATGTCTATTTTCATTGTTTTATCTTTTTTAAGTTAAAAATGTTACTAATGTATAATTTTAGTTTCTAAGAATTAAAAGCCTATAAAATTTGCAACAAAACGTTTTTAATCTTAAATCTCTACCTTCTATAGTTAAGAAAAAAAAATTAATTTGAAAAGTGTGATACTTACTTTTGCAGGCAGGTATTTATTCGAAAAATCTGATAAAAAATAAAAGGTTTAGCATGTGTCAATTTGACATTTCTTTATTATACATTCCAGGTGATTATGTATCTGAACATGAAAATATATTTTTAACAAACTGTTTAGCCATATTGTCATTATTGAAATTTATTGATTGATTCCTTAGATTAATGATTGGTCTCCGCTGCGCTACACCTAGATACCGCACTACCTAAGAACAATAGCTTTTTATTGCTAGACTACTATTAGATGCTTGTGTGCGTGCATCTTGACACTCAATTGCATCTTCCGAATTTTGTAACATACGCTTCGTGTTATTTTACATTGAAATTAATTTAAAGTTTGACAGAACATGACATTGTGACCCGTCAAGGTCACACATTGTTCGCCCCGAGACCACACGAGACTGGCTCGAATACGCCTACGGGCGTAGTATTAGTTGCCACACTTTACGACTGCCTGCGCTCTCTAGTTGGAGCACAGCGGAGAACAATCATTAATCTAAGCTTCATTCGTTACATAATATTTCAATAATCTGTATATAAACTAGTCGCCAAAGTTTTCCCTCGACGAGATAGTGATGAATAATTATTTGTTAGAGACATTGACAACGAAAACGTAATAGTTATACATCAATGAACATTAGATATCATTGGAAGAAAATAAGATTATGTCAATTGTGACTAGCGACTTAAAGTAACCCATTAAATGCTAATAATATAAGAGATTTCACTAGAAGATAAACTTACGCTAAACTGAAATCTTACAAAATCTATGCATCGCAACTAAAGCTGACATGCCTATTTCCTATATATAATAAATACTTAACTATGTTTAAGGGATAATGTAAGTTTACATACCTAAAAACTTATATCATTTATACGTCTAGATAGACTGTGACAGCTGTTAAAACGTCAAAAAAAAAATTGAGGTTGACTTTTAACCTCTTATTTTGAGCAATGCAAGCACAATACAAAGTGACATACAAGTTGCGAGTGTAGGACGTAGCTTGTCACGCACACTAAGAGTAATAAATCTGGCTTGTTTCCATCGGGTGTCTAGCAGCAAGAGGTTTATCAAGACGTATAAATTATCTAAGCCTAAAACACCTAATATTTTACTGCAAAAGTTTTCTTTTATGTTTCAATAAGTTGGGCCACAGCTGTCAAATACTCAACACATTTTTTCTTTTTTTTTGTTATCTGGTCATAATAAATGTATTATTATCTTAAATTATCGCGATAATTGGAGTTAAGCAGGAGAGGCCAGATTTAGCAGTAAAAAATACACATAATTCTTACAGATAAATGGATTATAATATATTGCGATCGGAAACGTACATGCTCACTGAACCTACGAATATAATTTATATTTGCGATCTGCGCGGCAACCGCCGCTGCACGCTATTATGACTATGAGTTCTGAAAAACTCATAGCCAATAAATTGCTGGCATTCCTTCAGCACGCAATTAATAGTAGGGACGAGATCAGTATCATCCAGATCTGTGCATAAATTTCAAGAGTGAGGAGATCATCAACGCCAAGACGCTCCTGTACGAGGTTTTGATGAAAACCAACCAGATGCCGTCCTGCAGGATGGATGAAAGGGGAGAGAGAAGTCTTCAGGACATGATAAATTTCCTGAAGGTGACTGATCCTGACGACGTACCGTCTTTCGTGGCATGGAACTTGAACAAGTTACCGCCCGTCACCTTCGTCCATGTCGACGTCACCAGGTTGCTGAAGGACATCACAAACCTCAAGGCAGGCCTGGCAGAAGTAGTGTTGAAATTAGAGGCATCTCAGAACACCATCAGGGACCTGCAAGCTGAAGTTGCGATTTTGCGCAACAATACTGTTGTAAGTAGGTCAATAGAGGCCAATAACATCAACACACGACGTGGGGCTTGCATTGCTTCGCCAGCGAGTTTTGAATCAGCGAAATTCGACTCGACACCGGCCGCTGTGCCCGCACGTGTAAGCGGTAATGTACTTGCTGCCCGTCCCTCACCTCCTCCCCTCTCGGAGGTGTCGCCTGCTGTCGTTACGTCAACACCTTAACGTGACGATGCTGCTGCCATCCGCCAGCGACCCAGAAAGCGGACAGTGCAGAAGACAGAAATTGGAAGCGGGCACACCCGCAACGAACCCGCTTGTAGAACTGTGTCGAAGGGTCTGACCGACAAGGATGCCTTCATTAAGGTGGAGCGGAAGAAGAGAAGACCTCCTAGTCATCACCAATGTGGCACAGCACCGATAGGACAGAACCAGCTCCTGCGTCCCGTAATCCCAGCGACGTATATGTACGTCTCTCGCTTTCAACACACCACCAAGGCCTCCGACATTGTTCAGTACTTGGTGGAGAAGTCAAGGTTCCGGTTGGGGGTCGAAAAGTTGGTGACGGGTCACGCAGTAGACTTCAACTCTTTTGTTGTTCGTGTCCCGACAGATCATATATCGACCTTCCTGGACGTGCTGCAGTGGCCGAAGGTGGTCGTGTTCCGCAAGTATCGCGGACGTCGCCGACCGCCGGAAACTACCGAACCCGCGCCTCACATCGCCGCGAAAATGTGACGTAGATTTAAGTTATATATCATATGTTAGACTATAAGGTATTTATTTTATGGGCCTTGTAGCCTGAAATCAAGGAATTATTATAATACACCTAGGTAGGTACGGAACCGTCAAAGTCCATAAACCCTCATTGAATAAAAAACAGCTGATAGCGCGATCTGCTCACTGTGAGAGCGAAACTCACATTTCAGATGGGTGTGTAAATCCACAGTTTTTGACAGCTTTCATCACGACAGCACTTTACGCCATGGTTCCAAAGAATGCAAATGCTTGTAAATAGTGAAGGATTATACTTTAAAAACAATTTATACATCATGAACATTATATGTGACATTATTAATGAGAATCAAGAAAATTATAGCATGAATCACTAAGATCACATAGCGAGTTTCGGGTCGTGGTCTGCCATTGCTATTTATTTGCGCTACAATTAACTACAGTTTCTCACGTTTTCTGTTTCGAATTCGTGTTTACTTTAGATCATTGATATTTAAATCCATATTTTAAGGCATATTTTACTTCATTTGATTGGCGTGACTCGAAATTTGAGTTGTGGGTGTTTCACAGTGAGTTATTTTTCCAATCAATGAGCTTAGGTAATATAACATTAAATATGGGCCCCTAATGCAGAAAATCGTGGTTTATCCAATTTAGTATGCGTATTTATAAATTTTCACTTATATTCTAACAGCTAGTTAAATAATTGTCTACAAGTTCCACGTGGATCTTCTAAACGTCTGCTAACAGTGGAACACCCGCGGGGTCATGAAGGCCGTTCACAACGAGGCGGATGTCGCATGGCTCACTCTCCACTTGCTCTATGATGGGACACGACACGCTCGTGTACTCTTGGCGAAGGCTAGGAGCTTCCAGCAGGTCTACCCTAGGAGTTGGTGTCACCCGGTTTTCGCCTATTACCTAGATAGAAAATAGATATATATAGTCACAGCCGACTACACTTTTTTTAATGATAATAAGGTATGAGAGAGGCAGGACGTTCAGCTGATGGTTATTGATACGCCTTGCCCATTACAATGCAGTGCTGCTCAGGATTCTTATAAAGGAACAAAAATTCTTAGCGGCACTACCATTGCGCTCGTCACCTTGAGACATACGATGTCTTATTTGCCCAGTGATTTCACTAGCTACGGCGCCCTTCAGATCGAAACACAATAATGCTTACACATTACTGCTTCGCGGCAGAAATAGGCGCCGTTGTGGTACCCATAATCTAGCCGGCATCCTTTGCAAAGGAGCCTCCCACTAGTAAAACTAACTTCTGCTGTTGATGGCAGAATGAAGAGATGACAAAAAGGAAGCAAAAAAACATTGGCCATATCATGCGTCCTGATAAGTTCTAACTGTTGTACAGGGAAAGATCTAAGAAAAACTAAGACGGTAGACATCATAGCTAAAAGCCTAAGAGGGTTGGGCTTGGTCTCTAGATCTCACTTACACCCGTAAGTACCCTGTTACGTCCAGGATGATAAAAGCCATGCCGCCAACCGAGCAGACTGCACATGAAGTAGATGAAGAATCATGGCGTATATAACTTTAAGACTCCTGGCTTGCTTTTTTCGCAGCCACCTTTTCATGCAAGCTATCTTATTTCGGGTATGCTTGCCCTGGCTGCCTGTTGATCGTCTAGGTCGACCTTTCCTAATTTTTATTCTGAACATACGCAATGGATCTATCTTTCATACGTTTTCTCTAAACAAAACTAATTTATAAAATATGTTGGAAAAAATGAGAAGAAAGAGATGAAATGAGAGGGTAAATTAAGAAAATTTAAATTCTAAATAAAATTTTCTATAGCAGATTCCTCGAGAGATATCGATTAAAAGGTACTTATTACCAACAAGGAAAAGTCATACATGTAGTTAAAGAGATTTACACCTTTTTGGTTGTAAATAACATCCAAATGGTCGTAATAGAGATCAGTAAATAATAATTGTAAATGTACCAGCAAGAAATATTTTTTTTTTATCGTCGCTCTAATATAACGGGCTCTCAGTCTCACTATAAATAGATACTTGTAGTTGACACTTCAATCCAGTTGCATGGACAATAGTTACGGAAGCATGTCAGTACCAGCTGTTACTTTAACACATTCACCATTCCTTTGCACAGGATGCCGGCTAGATTATGGGTACCACAACGGCGCCTATTTCTGCCATAAGCATTACCGTGTTTCGGTCTGAAGGGCGCCTTAGCTAGTGAAATTACTGGGCAAATGAGACTTAACATCTTATGTCTCAAGGTGACGAGCGCAATTGCAGTGCCGCACAGAATTTATGGGTTTTTCAAAAATCCTGAACGGCACTAAATTGTAATGACATATCATCAGCTGAGCGTCCTGCTCGTCCCTTATTTTCATAAAAAAAAAATTATGCATTTGAGATTTTTGTATATTTATTTATAAACTTGCCAATGTTTAAAAACCCACAGCAACAAGATATGTTGAAATGATTAATATGTTACCTCCATCAGATATTCATCGCTGCGGTGATGTAAGACGCTGTCGGTGTGGGACTCCAGGTGGTTGCCGGATGCGAACCGAAGTTTCTTCGGAGATTCTAAACTGCAACATCTACAGAATAATATGCACTGGTTAATAAATACTGATATACTTTAACGGCCGTTTTCAATAACCTATCTACCCTTAGTTTAACTTACGGATTCATTGCTATCACCGTTTAATGACAAGATCTTATGTATCCATAGTTAAGTCCAATATAGTTATAGTCCAATGCTATCGGTCGATAGGTTATTGAAATGTAAGTAAGCGTTAAAGGATAGAGTTGTCTACGTCTAGTATTTTAAACTAAGGATAGATAGGTTATTGAAAACGGCCGTAAATGTATTTACGTCTCAAATACTTACGCGAGTATCGTACTTATAATTAAATTCTGTAAAATTGTATTTTACAGTAGTTTTTTTCTCAGTAAAAAATGATCAATGTAGGCCATATTAATGAAATCTGTGCGGGCGAAGTAATATATAGAGATTAGGATTACGTCGTATTTCAGATTTATTTTTATTCACCATTACTTTTTAATTATCAAAGAAAAGGTCGAGCAATGTAAAAAGGCAGTAAATTATTTGTAAAATATTGAATTATTATGTTATTTGTAATTTAAATGTTTTATTAAAAATGGCTCTGTCGTAAATCCTATTACTGCACAGCTGAATATCTAAGTGATCGGATAGCCTGGGACTAGATTATGATTATTTTATAAGAATAGAAATGTAGACTATACAATATTGTATATTTTTATTGAAAAGAGCGCAAAAAAAGAATGCTGGGAGAGTTTCTTGCGCCGCTTCTTCTCTCTCAGAGCGCCATTTGTTTCCGAAGCGGTAGTAGTATCTAGTATATTAGAAATGACATCAAAAAGAATTCTAAACGAATCAATTTTCAGGACATAAATGCCTTTTATGCCTTTTTATGTATCTACTGCAAAATTTCGTGGTTTCATTTAGTAAGTAAACTGATTTTTTCTCCTAATTGTGTTCGTGAAAGAGGTCACTCGTCGAATCTAACTCGGATGGGCAGCTTTAGGGAAGCGCAGTAAAATCTTCTCGTCCCAAATACCACTGTGTCTGAAGACGAAGGTTTTCAACCAGTATGTGTTGCCAGTGATGACTTACGGTAAATATGGGCCTTATGAAAAAGCTCACGGTCGCTCAGAGGGCAATGCTCGGAGTTTCCCTGCGAGATCGAATCAGAAATGAGGAAATCTGTAGGAAAACCAAAGTTACCGACATAGTTCAAACGATTGCAAAACTGAAGTGGCAGTGGGCAGGGCACATAGGACGGACAGATGGCCGTTGGGGCAGTAAAGCCCTCGAATGGCGACCACGTACCGGAAGACGCAGTGTTGTTAGGCCCCCCACAAAATAGACTGAAATTCTGGTCAAGGTCGCCGAAATACGTTGGATGAGGGAAACGCAGGACCGATTATCGTGGAAATCTTTGGGGGAGTTTTTTGTCCAGCAGTGGACGTCTTCCGGCTGATGATGATGATGTGTTCAGTAATAGGAACTGATAAACCAGTATTTTTTTCTGGTAATTGTACCTGTGCAAACTGCCAACTTGGTTCTTCCAATTGCGGCTTTTTAGTGAACTTCTTTGTTTTTTCTCAGTAGACAAGGGTGTCACCTCCTTGTGGATCGCCCTCCGCCGCGTCCGGGCCGCTGCTGCCGCCGGCTCTTCACCCTTCAGCCAGTACGTCACCTGGTCCCTTTTACCTTTCATTGAAACAATACCACGCTCCTCCATAATATAGCCTCCTAGTTGATCCAAGAACGCCTTGCAAGTGGAACTGCAGTGAATCTTGAGAGCTAAAATTATTTATTTATTTACTATAAACAGGCGAGTTCATTTTACATAATTACAAGAATGAAAGGACTACAATATTGTATTAACTAACTAATAACTAATAATATCTTTTATTTAACTAACTGATCAACACATTTTAATTTCTAATTATAAACAATCATGGTTTAGTGTGGCCACAGTTAGCTTGTTATTATCTTCTATATATATATAATTCTTCTCCTAAGTTCACTGTCAACACACAGAAGTACAGTTTAGTAGGCTAAACGGCTGGACCGATTTGAATGAAATTTTCTTTGTGTCTTCAGGTGGATTCGATGATGTCTTAGATTCACAATTGAACTACAGACTGCATTATGCGTGCAATACAACGATATATTTAATGCAATATACAAACTTAAACACATATAAACATCCATGCTTTGCTCCTGTGACTTCTATTGGTCTTTCACCATAAAATTAAATACTTAGGTACACATGAGATAACAGAAAATACATAATATTTTAATAGCGAACTTAAGAGCGAGACTGTTTCATTACTTTTAGTTTACATAATTTGTAGGTGTGCGTTAAACTTACGTATACCGGTAGATTCAAAACGACTAGCTGTGTTGACCGTGTCACCGAACAGGCAATATCTCGGCATTTTTAATCCTACTACGCCAGCACAAACTGGACCTGAAATTAATATAAGTAAATGTATTTCATCTATACATATATATAAAATTGGAGTGTCTGTTTGTAATATTGAAATAACCGTTGATTAATACATGTATATGAAAATATATACACCAAAATAACATTAAAAAAAAATTCTCTGACTGTTTGTTGCGGCTAATCTCTGAAATGGCTGGACCGATTTTGACGGGACTTTTATTGGAAGGTAGCTGATGTAATAAGGAGTAACTTAAGCTTACGTTTATTTTAGAAAAAATATTTTATTTTAGAAAAATAAAGTAATGTTGCAATGTCTAAGAAACGGTCTAACTCTAAAAATAATTTATATGACAAAACAACGTTTGCCGGGTCAGCTAGTTTATAATATAATCTGATGCATAAAACTATGGACATTTTTTTACGATAATCTATATAAAAAGTTTAAGCACCTGATTAACTTTAGACCACAGGAGTTTTACTATGACATATAAACTCGTAGTTTCAATGACAAGTCTTTTCATGAAGGTCTATTTTTAACATAGATTAATGAAAAGACGGTTAAAATATAGAATTATGAACGCTACCTTGACTGAAAGAAAGATATAAAATTGTAAGAAAGCAACAAGCAGTTTACAAATTAACGTAAAGTACGAATATTTACTGACAAGACACGTGTCTGCTTCATCGTTTGCCTAGTTGGGTTGGGTTATCCATAGATTTTGAGACGATGATCCTCCTATATTCACCGTATTAAATACATATAAACAGAGATTTTTTTGAAAAAATTTTTAATCCGGGTCGGGCAATTTTTGGTAAAATCTTATGAATTCGCATCACCGACATGCTGACGATTGGCGCACGCGATTAGTAAATAAAAAAAAATATAAATATAATATATAGTTAGACACTTTTTTCATGGGTGCAATCTCGTGAGTTCGCGTCACCGAAATGCTTATATCTGTAGCTATGCAGCTGACGTATTGTGCTGTGTATATCATACAAGTGAAATTAAATGGATTTTGTGAAAAGTTCAATGTGTATATATATACTTTCTGTGCATTTTTGAAATAGTGCATTTTTTCATTAATATTATACAATTGAAAATAATAATAAATTGAAATTATTAATTCAATTGTTTTTAAACATTATGAAATTTCTATGAAATACTAAAGTTCTGAGTCGTCAATTCTATCGGCAGTCTACGACTATCAAAATGTTTTGAGTTTTCTTGAGTGTTAATTCCGCCAATATTCGTCTTCAAACAATTCGAGACGTGATTCGCGAGGCATCTTCTCTCGGCAAATTCTGGCACGAGACTCATTGGCGGAATTAACACTCAAGAAAGCTCAAAACATTTGGATAGTTATGGATTTCCGCAAAATAAGGCCTACTTCAATTAATTATCTGAATAAATAAAGCATAATCATCTAAATAAGCATTTTGAAGATCAATTACCGGAATGTATTCCAACTCGCAGCAGCAGTCTCTGGTCCGGCCGGTGTCGAACTCTGAACGACCTGGTGGCGCCCAGCAGCGCCAGAGCCATCGAGGCTATCTCACCCGCGTGTAAAATTCCATTACGTATTGGTAGCCCTGACACCTGGAAAAATTAATTTATACAAATAAAATTTTTGTAACGAAATTTATGAACGATGCGGGTCTCGAAAACGTGCCTCTCGGGTTCCGTCCGAGCGTTCTTACCAACTGAGCAAACAATTCGAGTGTCGTATGTATCGTAAATTTTCGTGTGTCTTGTTCAACTCTCAGATTGTGGCTTCATCTACAGGATCTACTTTACAGTTGATAACCTGCTCAACCTCAATAATTGCATATTAGGAAATTGACTTGAGATGTCGCTCTTTCAAATCAAAACAATTTGTTATTTTTTTAAATAATATCACTCACTTCTTTCACTTCACACAATTAATAATACAAATTAAATTTGTAACCAAGATTTATAAACGACGCGGCACTCGAATTTATTATTTGGTAGGGAATATTATCATATTTCATTTATCTCGACGTTTGGCTGGCTTTATAAGCATAAGCTTGAAAAGTAAAATAATGGGCGGGTTGGTCACACCACTAAGAGGGACATTTGTCTCTACTCAATATAATTTGGAAATTCGTTCTACAATACTGCGGCTTAAATGAAATAATTTTAGATCTGTGAAAAAAACGACGAAAAAAATTGAGCTTGATTGATTTATTTATTATAAAAAATAGAATTACAATTTATTTATATATAACAGGCCAAAACCACACAGGTTTGTTTGATAACCTCTATTTTGAGCAATGCACGCACACTAACACAAAGTATCATACAAATCGCGAGTGTAAGACGTAGCTTGTCACACACACTTTACTAATATTCGTGGCCTGTTTTCATCGGTTGTCTAACAGCAAGAGGCTATGCCATAGATTAACAATATTTGCTTGCAAGAGTAAAAACATCTCTGTGACAGAAAAGGGAAACGAATCTATTGTTACTGTAACCGATTTAGAATGACAAGTCGTAAGCAGTCAGCCACGCATTAGCTTCTTAGTATTTTGAATAAAAAAGTAATACGACACTTTCAGTGTTGGAAACTTCACTGGTGCAAGTGCCAGTGTTATGTTGTGTTACTTTTTATTATTGCAATACTGTTTGCTTTCTTTACATAAATAAATAAACATCTAACTCACGCACGCAATTTCAAATCAAAAATTGGTTTTACATTATTGGGCTGTTAGGTCGTCTGTACAATAGTTTTTTTTTATAAAATTAAGGGACGAGACGAGCAGGACGTTCATCTGATGGTTATTGATATGCCCTACCCATTACAATGCAGTGCCGCTCAGAATTCTTGAAAACCCAAAAATTTTGAGCGGCACTACAATAGTTACTAGTATATTGTAAGTTTTGTTTTACATGTGATTAAGAAATACTTACAACCATATATGCATCGCCTATTGTTTCAACTTTGTACACGTCGAAGTTTTCTAATATAGAGTCAAAGCAAGTGTAGAGATCGTTTAGAAAATCGACCACCTGCAATGAAATAAATAATTAAATAATATTAATTGTTAATATAAAATAAATTGTATCTTTCTACTATGGAGGAAGATGAAGAGAAAAGAAAAAATTATATAAACTATTATATTTCTTCACAAACTTTAGATATATTCTTGGTTTGCCTGGGCCTGTTGCCCCATTAAGAAAATCCTAGGATTTACTTGATTTGATTTCCATTTTCCCATTCTCTCTTGTAATAACAGAGAAGTCATTAGAGCGTTTAACGTCGGATAAACGTAAATATTCATTGGAAAACACAATGGTAAGTGGCGGGTGTCGATCGAACTGTGGCGGCTCCGTGGTGAGAATCAACGATTCTCCTATTGCGTCACCGACGCTCGTATAAACATAAACTTATTTGTCACTATAAGTTAGCTTACAAGATATATAATAACAATAGAAAATACAATTATTATCAAACTGTCATCCAATCAAAACCCAAAAATCATTCAGTTCCATGTGGAAATTCTAACATCTGAACTCTCGACGATTTTCTATAACAAGCAATTATAAGTTTTATTGGTTGTTGGTATTTAAGAGTTTAGGTACACAAAAAGCGTCTAAAATGCAAACAGTGAAAAGTCTTAAAATAATTAATTAGATGGCAATACTAAATACCTGTAGCGGTGTACTTTCAGCAGACATGGCAGTAAACCCCACGATGTCGCTAAAGTATATAGTGACGGAGTCATAGCTCTCTGGCAACACTTTCCTTCCCCGTTTAAGTTGTTCAGCAACTGGCGCTGGCAACATCTCTTCTAGTAATGCCTCTAAAATAATAAGTAGTCGATATCTTAGATAATTTATAAGTCTAGATAGAGCCTCTGGCTACTAGGTAGAGAACTGATGTAAAAAGGCCAGGTTTATTACTTTAGTATGCGTGATAAGCTACGTCTTTCGCGATTTGTATGTCACTTTCTGTTAATTTTGCGTGCATTGCCACGCATTGCTCAATCTTTTTCGACACAGCTGTCACAGTCCATCTAATCGTATAAATGATATGAGGTCGATATTATACAACAAAATTCTACATAATTGATTAAATTTATTTAAATAATTGTAATCACAAAACTCATCTCTTCCTTCGTGATATTTTTGATTTAGGCCCACCGCAGCGTAGAGGAGAGGAGATGTATTTTGGTAACCAATCAGATCTCGTTATTTCCAGATCTCCTCTCCGCTTAGCTTCGGTGGAAATGGACCAAGCGGAGAGGAGAGGAGATGTCTCATTTGTTTATAGAATTTTGTGCCGCGTCGAGCGAGCAAGCGGCGCGGCGGAGCGGAGATGCGTTCCCCGCTGCCTTCTCCCCGCGCCTTGCACATCCGAAAGCGTTGCTATATAGCACAGCTCACACCTCCTTTTCCGTTTCGCGGCTTATCTCCTCTCGTCCCCTCTCCTCTCCACTTTGGTGGATACCGGGCCTCACTCTATGTTTTAATGAATGATTGTAATTACGTATCTACATATTTTACATAGGTACCTACGTTTTTTAAACTACAAAATCTGAGAGAGTTGGTTGCATGTCCTATTTCTTCTCTCGAATAACTTTTAAAATGAAACCTTTAATAAAGAAGTGTTTCATGTTGTATATTAAGATTGTAATTTTGTAGTTTATTTTATAAAATAGTATTTAAGGGTAGGCTCCCATAATTATATTAGATTTTCACGAGATTTTACAACTAAACTATATCCTATCACAGAGAAATTTTAATGTATGTATTTTCAAACCTTTTTCTTTCCGATGCCTTAACTGAAAACCCAATTGGAAGATATTTGTTCTATACTTTTTTAAACAAACAGACATATCAGACCATATCTTATACTAAATATGGTACTCGGGTAAATCAAATCAAATCAAAATCACTTTATTCATGTACGAGTAGGTCACGGAAATGACACTTGTGAATGTCAAAAAAATATTTTTCTTATTGAACCTACCGCTACTTCGTAAAGGGTTAAGCTAATGAGAAGATGTAGCAAGAAACTCATTACCACTCTTTTATATCAAGATTTACATTTTCATCAACTTACAAATCATTTTAATTACAATATAATATGTAAAGTGATAAAACAAACATACTCAAACGTCAACTAGTCAATGCCTTACACAAGTAGGTAAAAAAAGAGTCGTGATCATAAGTGAAGTCTTGTAAGTTTGAACTGTACAGCCGTTATTCTTCTTCTCTTCAATTAGGTTTTGGCAGATCTTTGTGATTTTTTGTACCATCATATCATATCATCCATGATAGCTATGTAATCAGATAATTTTTCATTTTAATATTTGAGTCTTAACGCGTAGCGGAACGAACGGAGAGTTTTCTATACAGTAAGCCTAGCCAAGTGACAAACGGTTTGTATCGATTGACTTTCTACAAACGTCAACGATTCGGCATAAGCGATTGTAGAAAACGCTAACTTGGTAGCAAAGTTGACACGACTGCGTCAATCGCTCATTCTCCAATATCTTTAGAAAACATCTATATTTTAGTCTATGGTGAGCGTTCTTTCAAACATCAAACCTAAAGTCATGCATGTGTTACTGGCAATCTGTATAATTCAGCCATTGTATACAATACCTAGGTAATGTATATCCAGATCTACAGTTCAAGTGTCGCAAATTGTCAAAAATGCACGTTACATGAGTTGTGACGTCACATGACCTACCTGTTTTTTTCTTCTCTTCTTGTAACTGATCAGTTCGCTCATCGACTAGAGCTTCCAAATTATTTGCGTATTTCTCCATCATTGCTATCATATTATCAAATATATTTGGTTTCCTGAAATATAAAGTACCTACAGGTTAAAAAAATTAAACTAAAAATATTTATGATAGATTATTTAGCGCCTATTTCTGCCGTGAAGCAGTAATGTGTAAGCATTATTGTGTTTCGGTCTGAAGGGTGAGGGTGAGGTGAGGAGGTGAATAATCCTGAGTGGCACTACATTTTAATAGGCAGGGCGTATCAATTACCATCTGATGTACGTCCGGGTCGTCTCGTCCCTTATTGTCATAAAAAAAGACAAATACTAAAATCGGCCAATAACAATAAATACAAGTTAGTAAAGTTAAATGTTGTTACAATTACACTTAAAATTATAATAATTGCAGTTAAAATTACAGTAATTACACTTAAAATTATGGCAATTACACTTAAAATTATACTTAGTAATTATTACAGTTAAAATTCAGCTGTCGGTATATTCACGACTCCAGGACGGGGGTATGTTAAAAAGGGACTATGTCAAGAGAGATGTGAGCATGAAGACAAACGTGATATGATTTAGTTATAATAATAGAGTTTTAATACTTTATTAACTACTAGCGATTTACACACGACTTCGTCCGCATTTACCAGTGTAAAGATATAAGTCGGTGTTTGCAATGCTGCCTGCATGCATATAATACAAGAATTCATATCAGTAGGCACTTTTTTTTATGAAAATAAGGGACGAGACGAGCAGGACGTTCATTTGATGGTAACTGATACGCCTTGCCCATTACAAAGCAGTGCGACTCAGGATTCTTGAAAAACCCAAATATTCTGAGCGGCACTAAAAATGCACTCCTCACCTTACGACAAGATGTTAAGTCTCATATTTTGCCCAGTAATTTCATTAGCTACGGCGCCCTTCAGACCGAAACACAATAATGTTTACACATTACTGCTTCATGGCAGAAATAGGCGCCGTTGTGGCACCCATAATCTAGCCGGCATCCTGTGCAAAGGAGCCTCCCTTTATGTCGTTCTTTATATTTGAGCAAAGCTTCATTCAATTTGTCTAACGGTTCACAAGTTTTATTTTACACATACATTCTCTTTACGTACAACTTTATGTAATGTAATTTTTTATTATTAATTTTAGTTCAGGTATTCATAAGGATCTTACATTCCTTTCCTAAGTGGTCGCAAGCGGGCCCTTATAGCCTTGAAGTCGGGACGCGAGCTCGGGTCTTCCACCCAACACTCGGCACAGCACTCCCGCACGCAGTCGAAGCTGTCCGCTAGCGCCTCCAGCGGCGGTCTAGTGTAAACGTTGGACAAAAATATATAGTGTTGTTAATTTACTATGTATGTATAGACACTGAGTAGGGATGGATACTTACGTAGGTCATTCAGAGGTATATAATTTATTTAGGAAAGGCTAATATGTTACCAAATTTAAATGAATAGTAATTGAAAATAATAAGTAAAATTTGTTTGTAAATAATAATTATAATTTAATCTCAAATATTTCTTCTGCTTTTTTTCACCGCACATGTTTAAAATATTTTTTTTACATTTCTCGTGCTTGGCTATGAATAAAAATCCTTTTCTTCTTGGAAAGTAACCTGATGGATTAGGATCAGTCATTAAAAAAAACGTTTGGAAAACCGACTTCAAAAATTCAAAAGTAAAAAAAACTGAATAGAGATTTAATTTAATACACCTGTTATGCAAATATTATACCTTTAATATTAATAAAATACTATTATTTGTATGTGCTAACCTATTGATAGGGTTTATGTCAACCAAATGGCAAATATTTTGCAACAAACTAAAGGAAAATCACGAAAATCGGATCATAAATCTCAGCGTATTCGGTGTTCATACGTAAAAAAATACCAAACGAATTAAGAACTCCTTTTCGAAGTCGCTTAAAAATCCAAACATAACACGGAATCGCAACTTAAGGCGCGGTCATAAAATATCCATAAATATTGGTTTCTTAGAGAGTCGATTACAACGTAACGCAATGTAAAGCAACGCATTTTTTTAAAGAATTTAATAGAATCAGTATTTTTCTAAAACTTAAACCGAACAATTATCCAATTTAACATGTATATTTTGGATCCACAAAAGAAAACCAGTAAAATAAATGCCCGTTTGCAGCTTAGCATTTACAATCCTAGTCAGTCCGCGCCTTAAGTATTAACGCGATAACACGCTAAGCGACTACTACGACACAACACTACACTGCAGACGTGCGGACAGCGGGGGGAGATTCTCTCGCTCTTTAACCCCGGCCCCCACTGCATTCAACTCGCGCGCATAACTGACACTCGACACTCAAAATTTTTTTTTAATATAAGAGGGAGCAAACGAGCAAGGGGCTCACGGGATGGGGAGAGGTGAGGCAACCGCCCATCCGCAACAACATGTGTCAAGAAATGCGTTGCCAGCCTTTTTATTTTTGTATGCTTTTTTGCTTGAAGGTTCCTAAGTCGTATCTGTTCGGGAAAACTGCAGCCGGTATAATTACCGTGGAATCAATATTCCCCAAAGTGGCTGTGCGAGGGAAGAAATTTCTTGCAAAACGCGCGGTTGTGGTTTGCCAGACGTCAACGTGATGCGGGTGGAATTGTTGAGAAAAAACTTAATCCGATCCGTGTCTCTACAGACATTCTAAGCTATTCTTTAGTATATATAAGCCCATAGGTTCGCACGGCCTCTAATTTCAATCGGAGAAAAATTATGATTATAAATTTATAAGTGCTGATTGATTTTAAATTCAATCTACCCTACATAAATTCTGCCTTTCTTCATAATGAAAAAATCCACATAAAACATTTTACACAATAGTCTATTATATTCGACTGTTAAACATTTACCCCCATATTCATAATAGTCTGCTTAACTTAAAGCATTGCTAATTCTCACTCTGTCTTCTTCAATTGACCTAAATCAGAATGAGAAAAAACACTCCTAAGCGGCTGTTTAAAGTAAGCGGACCATTATGAATAAGGGGGTTAATATTTTCTGCGTTATTTAGCTTAACATAACCAGTGCCGGATTAACCACGTAACAAAAGTAGTAAATACAACAGGCCCCGCGCGAAATGGGACTCGCAAATTTAAACCCACTCATCTCTTCCTGAGCGAATTTTTTGAGTGAAACTTATCAAGATGTGGTTATTATATTGAAATTACTTGATATAAGAAAACGTTATAACTTTTCCTATTAAACCAATCTACGTTAGACATTCAGAAACTGACTATTTCCAATATAGATTAGTGGATCTTTGTAAGCATTAGTCACGGGCCCCGCGCTTGCTTAATCCGGCACTAAGCATAACTGATTCATCATCATCATCATAATCAGCCGGAAGATGTCCACTGCTGGACAAAAGCCTCCCCCAAAGTATTCCGGGCTCCGGCGATCTTGACCAGATCGTCGGTCCATCTTGAGGGGACATCTTACCAAAACTGCTCTTCTCTGCCTTTTTTTAGGACTTTTCTGCCTCACCAGCCAACTGACCGTCGAACTATGTGCCCTGCCCACTGCCACTTCAGCTTCGCAATCATTTGGGCTATGACGGTGACTTTTGTTCTCCTGCGGATCTCCTCATTTCTGATTCGATCTCGCAGAGAAACTCTGAACATAGCTCTCTCCATTGCCCTCTAAGCGACATTGAGCTTCCTCATAAGGCCCATAGTTAGCGACTACTTCTGCGTACCGTAAGTGATTTACGACTTACATAACTGACTAACGGATCACAATTCGATACACATACCTACCTATATGGCGCAGGATGGGGGTGTGCTAGCCTCCTCAACAAAGCTGGAGGGGAGGGCCCACCAGCTCCGAAAGGTCCTCTTCTCGTGTGCAACTCATATAACAGTAATGCGAAGGAATACACGTCAGATGGCGCTGAGCCCGAACGGACTTCCAGCGAGGTGGGGAATGAGTCCTTACCCCAGCCGGACGCTCTGAGCAGTTCAGGTGATAAGTACACTAAACCTGTAAAGAAATTATTTGGCACACATATAAACACAAACATGAACGGTGTTTTTACAAAAAAAAACATTTAAACATGGCTTGGTAAACTAAGTATAAAAATGTCAGTGATCTAACAATAACGGCATCTAAAACGGAGTTTTTTTTTTCTATTACGAAACAGTGTTTAGCTTGTGTTTAAAACGAAGTATTACGTTAAGCAGAACATAAACTGAAGTATACAGGAACAAATTAAGGAACGGAACGCAATTATTGACCGCTATCATCTGTCTGTCATCATATTATAATCTAACGGCCGTTTTCAATAACCCATCTATCCTTAGTTTAATTTACTAGAGGTAGACAAATCTATCCTTTTACGCTTACATACATTTCAATAATCTATCGACACAAAGCATTGGACTATAACTATATTGGACATACTATGGATAGATAAGATCGTGTCATTAAACGGTGACAGCAATATCCGTAACTAAAGATAGGTTATTGAAAACAGCCGTAAATCTTCCAAATATGATCTATCCGTTAGGCATATTTTAAACAAGCTTCGACACGTGTTTAAATATAAGGGACGATACAGATTTATAATAGAACTTTTTTAAAACAAGTGTTCAAAACATGCTTTACTGTTTTTGTAATGACACAGCAAGAATCTGGGCAACTGAACTCCACTCAGTAAATGTTTGCAACGGATTAATTAATTAGATTGTATAAAAATACGCAATTATTTTTATACATTTTAGTGCATATATATATCTATTGTTTTGGAATAGTGTTTTTGAAGTCGGTTGTTTTTTGTAAAAAAAATTATAGTCATCAATTACTATTGCCCACTACCGCTTCAACCGTTGACGAGTTAGGCTCTGTCCAATTACTGTTAGAATATTGGTCATTGTGATATTATTTGTAATTTATAGCTAGATGGTTAGAAAGTTTTTTAAAGTTTTTCTACTTAAGTTTACAGCAACTTATTTAGTAAATTAGATGTAAGCTTGTTTGTGATATTTTTGATCTTATTTCGTAGAATATATAACAGAAGCTCCAAAACAACTAGATACTCTAGCCGAGACTAACCGTATCGAAAGAAGATTTCTAATACATAAATTCCGATCGCATGTCTTGTAAAACCGAGTATCCAACTTTGGAAGTTTCGAGAATGTTGCTGAAGCAATTTTCTCTCTTTTATAAAAGCAATTTTCAACGGTAGTCGTGCAAACGAAACTCGGCTTCATGCAAATTGAGAGCGGGCTTGTAAATAGACTACGGAAGGAATAAATAACCGACGGAATTGATAGGATTTTCAAGAATAGCTGCGTGCTTTTGTTTCTACTACTATATTAATAAATTTAAACCAGCCAAGTGTAAGTTGATTCTTTTTCCATACCAATTTTTCTTAGTTTTTTATGAAAATTTTGTATGTAAAGAAACGGCCCCATAATTGATTCGTCTTAAGTAATATATTATTTTTCTGAAATAGTTTTAGTTGACTTTATAATTATAAATCAAAAACATACCTTTAGACATTTTTTTTTAACGAGTAAGGATTTAATTCCTTTTAGAACACTACAAACACTTACAGATATATCTAACATCTTCTTAAAATACTCACTACTCATTCTGACAAACAGAAAAAATCGTAAAAAATTCGCGGGTAGCCGTTTCTCATTTTATATTTCTTCTTCTGTGTTTACAGAAGTGATAGTGAATTGAAAATGGAGGATATTTTTCTTGGGAATCGATAAATAGGTTGGTTTACTTTTTACACAAATTACCCCAAACTACGCATAGCCTGAACTATGCGTGCAAGACTATATATATGTCATAAGATATACATGCTTAAACATACATTAATAAATATTACCTTCCATTACTTGCAAACGAACGTTCATATTCATCATATAAATGTTTGCACATACCGGGATTCGAACTTGGGACTTCTAGCTTATTAGGCATGGTTACTAACCACAGCTACATGTGTCTTCGTAGTATAAGGTACTATTACTGTTATTCATATTTGAAGGTGTATTTCAGTTTGATAATAATGTCTAAACCATACCCAGAAAGTATAATGTGAGAGTAAAAAAAATTTAAAACACTGACCATTCAAAAGCCTATAAAATCTAAACAAATTGCGGCATTTATCAGATATCTTCGTAAGGAAATAAGGTTGAAATATTTTATAGCGGATTTTATATCTTCGTACCAGAATCCATATTGATATGAACATAAAAGTTGGTTCGTAAAATGTTATATCGAGATTTGTTGTAATTGATTTTTATCGCAGTCGGTGAAGGATGAGGTGAGCCTCAACATAAACCAAAGTAATCTTACAAAAGTGGGACAAGTCAATCACGAAATGTGGGACGTTAGGGATAAATATTTACATGATACTAAGCACTCTCATTCCCGTTTTCTATGATCACGAGCACTTTAAATATCAGTAAATTTATTTGATTATAATAATAAATCTAATAAAAATGAGCACATACAAGAATATGGATTGATTATTTTTATTTCACTTTTGTACATTCTGCACAGACAGAATTTATTGAATACAAGAAGTACGTAGTTGGTACTTAGAAATATTAACTTTTCATCCCGGATTGCGAAATGCTGTAATTCAAACAGGCTTTACTTTAATTTTGAATCGTCGTTGATTTTTTTATTTATTTTACTAAACAGGAAAAGTAAAGCTTGTCGGAAGAACACAGGCCATTGACTCTTTCATTGTGAAGTATTTTGAAATTTACACAATAGTTCGTAAGGAATTTTAAATCATCGTTATTTCTTTATTTTATTTACTGAACTGAAAAAGTAAAACTCGTGGGAAGAACATAGGCACACTGACTTTTTTTATCGTGAAGTGTTGACCTGATATTTTTATTTTTTATTTATATCACCCACGAGACAGGCAACACCTAGAGAGGAGGTCAGCATCAAATGTTACAGTGTGTATTTAAGTGCTAAATAAATCATTTTATATTTTTTGTATATGTATTTGCATAATTATTATGGAATTTTATACAATCGTTTATAAGGTTTGTATCTACTATTCGAGATACTCCTCAAAGGTTAAAAAAATAATAGTCATTGTAGGTACTTAAAGAATAGAATTAACTTAATATAATCAATTAAAATATGAAAAAGAATTTTATATTTATAAAATTACTTTATTACATTTGATGTGTTTATAGGAAAACACATCGTACCTAACATAAAAGATTGGGTGAGATCAAATACGGCTCAAGGAAATGAATTCACGTAAAGTGTTCATCGAGGATCCGAAAATAGAATACTGCCATGACAACTTTCAATCTTTTTTGTTGGTTTCAAGATTCTCAATTTGTTAAATCGGCGTGCTCTATTACTGATTACAGGACTTTGGTCACTTTCATTGGTCACTTAGTACATGTTTGACCTGAAATATATTTTATAATGATGTTAAGTGATCACCGCTGCCAACATTCACTAGAGGAATCACAGGATTGGTGCCTGCTTATTAGAAAATTGTACGCGATAGAAGCTTTTTGAATATACCGATGTCGTAACCAGAAGTCAGTCTGCTCAGTGGGTAGGTGTGGGAAAAAGATGGTAGCCTCGTTCTTCGGTAGGACAGGTCATTTGACAAGACAATTGTTTTCGAGGATTGAAAATAGTTACTGCAGAGTGGTACACTGATCTCGCACCTTGCAGTTTTAATTTATTCCCGACAATAAAAGAAAAACTTCGAAGAAATCGTGAAATAGAGGCAGCTGTAGCTTCGTTTCAGAAGGCTGTGGAAGAGACTCCTAAGGAGGATTGGGCAAAGTGCTTTTCTCAGTAGATCCATCGCATGCAGCGATGTTTTGACGAAAATAGACACCAATTTGAAAAGATATAATAAAAGTAATAACTTGCTAGTTTAGTAATTTTTTGATTTTCTATGAACTTGCAGTTTGAACCCTGTAGCTGGAGGCGTTGGATGTTGGAGTCGTCTAGCTGGCATTGCATATTTTATGATTCGAGCCCTTGGGTTTTCATAGAACATCGTAATCCTGTTTTTTTGCGATGATAACGTCTCTTTCCTGGCAAAACATGCGTTCCCTCCGATCCGAATTTTTCATAACCATAATGTTAACACCAGGAACAGACATAAACTGACGATGCCTACTACTCGGCTAAGTCGAGTTAGTAAGTCTTTTGTGGGGCGATGTATATGCTTTTACAATAAAATCCCAGAAAATGTTCAAAACAAAAGTATTACGTTATTCAAAAGAATTGTTAAAAAACGTTTGTGTGGTAAAGGTTACTATAACATAAATGACTTTCTTAATGATACCACAGATTGGGAATGGAGTGACCGCGCTCAGGCTATTAAATAATAAGTTTAATTGTACAATATTACTTTGTTAACATATTTATTCGATGAAAAAAAAAGCCCGCTGAGTTTGTTGCGCCCATTCTTCTCAGGTCTGAGGCATTCATTTTGGAATGGGTGGTAGTTTTTTTTTGACTTTCAATAAGTGATGTCACATCCTATTTTGAATAAAAATATTTGAATTTGAATTTCTTGTATTCATTTTAATCATCATCATTACCATTTCAGCCGGAAGACGTGGACAAAGGCCTCCCCCAAAGATCGCCACGACGATCGGTCCTGCGCTGCCCTCATCCAACTTATTCCGGCGATCTTGTCCAGATCGTCGGTCCATCTTGTGAGGGGCCTAACAACTCTACGTCTTCGGTACGTGATCGCCATTCGCCGAGGACCTTACTGCTTACTAATTACCTTATTATTTTGAATATATACATATATTTTTTATTTTTTGGGAAAAGCCTGACCTTGTGTTAGTTGGTTGTTTTGTTGCCATTTGGTTAAATCTGATTACGCCCGAATAAACGTCATATTATGTATCTACCAGTGGGAGGCTCCTTTGCACAGGATGCCGGCTAGATTATGGATACCACAATGGCGCCTATTTCTGCTGTGAAGCAGTAATGTGTAAGCGTTACGGTGTTTCGGTCTGAAGGGCACCGTAGCTAGTGACATTACTGGGCAAATGAGACTTAACATCTTATGTCTCAAAGTGACGAGCATAGTTGTTGTGCCTCTCAGAATTTTTTGGGGTTTTTCAATAATCTTGAGCGTCACTGCATTGTAATGGGCAGGGCGTATCAATTACAATCTGAACGTCCTGCTCGTCTCCTCCCATATTTTCATAAAAAAAATATTATAAATATAACCTTAGGTTAGATGAGCGATTATTAAGTTAGTTATATACTTACATTCAATATGTGATCGCAATGCGTTAGGGTCGGACGGAGGCAGCTCTCCTCTTCTGAACTCCCGGAGTCCGAAGTCCGCTAACTTCACCACCCAGCGCGCGTCGACCAAACAGTTGGAGGGCCTCAACGCACCGTGGTATTGAAGAGGTGATTCGTGTATGAATATCATGCCCTACAATATTACCATATTAAAATATTTTAAGAAATTCGAGTCGAGTCAAATCAAAGTGAAACTACCTTTTTAAAAGATTAAAATTCGTGTAATTGTAACTATGTTGTTACATTGAAAACTCTGAAAAATTACACGCGTTTTAATCCATTATAAAGTGTTTATTTAAATGTGTAATTCTCGCGTTATTCAAAAAAGAACACTACTTGTCAACTATGACTTGGGATTGATAACCCATTGCTTGTCTTTCGCAAGTTCAAAGAATGAAGTGAGAAAAAATTATATGTACACATTTAAATGTAGTATTAAAATATGTATAACATTATTATCTTCTCATTTATAAGTCTAGTTACATAATATTTTCACCGTAACATAACATCATAACAATTTTTAAAAGCGAAATATAAAATCACCATACCCTGATAATATCTCCCACAAGTGAAGCGATAAACATGTTATCTAACTTTATATCTTCGTTTTCCAGAATATCCTGCAATTTTAATAAGAGTTTGGTTAAATGAAGGTTTTAATCTGATGAAAGAAAGCTTACATTTATGATATAAAAGTATCTCAGTCATTATTATGGTTTCTTTTTTGAAGTAAAATCTTCTTTAGCTGCGTTGATAAATATACACTTTTTGGATGGGTCTAATCTCGTGAGTTCGCGTCACCAAAATGTTTATAGCAGTATATCTGTAGCTATACAGCTGACTGTGTGTGCAACATTAGGCCTGTGTATATATTACAAGTGAAATTGAATGGATTTAACGAAAAGTTAAATGTGTATATAGTGTGCATTGTTGAAATAGTAATTTTGTTTGATTATTATATTATTGAAAATAAGTTTTAAAAATAAATAGAAATAAATAATTTAAACATTAAGATATTTCAAATTTTAATACAAAACGTTCTATGTTTTCACTTCAATCTGGAGTCTCTTCAGCTTTTGTTATATTTTCTTGTAGTTTTTCATTTCAAAAGAGATGCAATAATATTAAAACATAAGAGCTATGAATAGAGTCTTATGCTATTAGACTTACTTTGAGACTGCCTCTTGTACAGTATTCGGAGAGAGCGCATACATTGGGCGGTTCAATACAAGCACCAACAAACCCATTTACATTATCGTGTTGCAAGTCTCGCATCTGCAACAATGATATTAATTCAATATTATAATATCCACACCTACACATCATGTTAGACTATTAAGTAGGTACAATAACACCGGGCCTGTCAATCAAATTGCGCCACAAAAAATGAACTAACATATTGTGAAATTTCGTCCGAAATGCTTCGCGGAAGCCATTTTGTATTCGTACATTAATGATATCAAGTATTTTGTGTAGTTATTATAATGACGGGACGGTAATCAGATGTAATTTTCTTTTTGTCCCTCGGACTTTCTCAATAACGACGAATTCCATATTCATTTTGAAGTACCGTATTCTGTTTCAATTAATGGGATGAAGTGCTTTCTTCGGTTCTCATAAATGCGAAATATGCTCTCGCGTTATGCACGAAAGTCTAAATAAATGATGCACAGGTTAATTCAATTACTTTACTTTACAAAAAAATCATATTTGCTCAGAAGTATTGCGAGGTAAAAAGTTTATATCGTGATTTTAGCTAATAAGATCTTTATTTACGATCGTTAAAGAGAGTTGAGACGAAACAATTCAAATTCATTTTAATATTTAGGTATCCCGCGTTTCAAATCCGAGGAACCCATGATGTAGGTAGTACTACTTTGAAACTTCACACTTCTAACACTTTTCCCGCTAAATAGTTTTTTTTTTGTGCACAGATATAGAGCAGTTTTAATATTTTTGTGAAAAAAAATTAAGCGTAGTCATTTTTAATCTAATGTGTTACTTCTTCGTTCCTGAAGTCGTCAGGTTACAAGAAACTGTCAGAAGTTTATCAATAGACTTTCTTAGATCGTGTTATGAAATCTCTCAGCAAGACGCTTTTTCAAACTAAGACTTTCACGCAGGCAAAACCTACCCAAGCTTGGCTGGAAGTCAAGTGGACAACAAATACAGGGTCAGTTTTACAAGACATTGCCAATTTTAAACAACTCGCCGACATACGGCTCGCTTAAGAAATCTCTTCAACAAGCAGTGACAACATTTCCTATGGAAATTATGCGTAAGATTATAGTAGTTGATATAAGTTTTATCATTATATAATAATAATAATATAAACACACTTTTACACAAATTATCTTGCCCCAAACTAGACATAGCCTGTACTATGGGAACAAGACAACGATATATTTCATACAATATATTTACTTAAACATACATAAATACATATAAACATCCATAACTCGGAAACAAACATCCATATTCATCATATAAATGATTGCACCTACCGCGATTCAAACCCGGGCCCTTTAGCTTAGTAGTCAGGGTCACTAACCATTGGGCTATATGGGTCGGCTATATATAGAATTAAATGCAATTTTAATTAGTTACAGAACTTATTCTCAGATTAGCTATAACGAAGTTAAGAGTATTTTTTGTCTTTTATAAAAGTAGGTATTTGTAGTAATTTTTTGTTATGGCAGTTTGCCATACAGACAAATATTGGCGGAACTAACACTCAAGACAACTCTCAACATTTGGATAACTCAATAGGGTTCACAGAAATCTATTCAAAATTAATTTTATTTATTCATGAAAAAAAAATTGAATATTGTAAATGTTAAAAGAAACTCTGAGGTCATGATTTACGTAAACAGTTTGATGCAAAGAACGATACTATAAGTTTTCTTTCGGTTCGAATGAGTTTTTAGTAAATACCGACGAAGTTTGCAAGGCACTTAACAACACCTGGGCAGCTAGAAATAAAGCCCAGGTATTTTATGAACTTATAAATTTCTCTGAGCATCGTAATGAAGTCTACTTCACAGTTCTCGATCTCAATTTATCCGATAGATTCGTTCAACATTACTTTAAGCACCATTTAGATTGTTACTGAGTATGAAAAGAGGTGAATACACCTTTACTTACGGTCAAATGATAATTTATTATTATTTAGCTTTATTTTAAATTATAATTGAAGAAGAGAGTATGTGAATTGAAACTTCTATTTTCACAACAATATCTGATGCTGGAAATGTTATATTTAACATATTATTATTAACTCCCTATAACACGGAAGAATGGTTTCGCATTGTTGCAAAACGCTTTATAGGAAGATTTCTTTATAACAAGTGTTTTTTAACTCTTAATTTTTAATAATAATAATTATTATTATTAAGAATTATTATAACTAATCTTAATTCGTAACAAGTATTTCCAATTATTTGCCTAGTTTTACTATTTTATTATGGTTATTAAAATACAAATTTAATAAAATAGTTTAATTTTGTAATAACACAATTGACGCACGTGCAACGATACGCGAAGCTAATTATGAACTATACAAATCATTATAAATTTCACAGTACAGAAATATGTATGTGGGATATCCGCGCGTTATATGGACAACGGCCAGTATTATACGGGGGTCTCAAATCGCGTAATATGAAAACGCGTTATAAGGGTATAAGGTGGCATTACTGTATATACATCAAATATTCACATTAGAAATAAAATAAATAGGAAATAATTGGATAATAAATGCCCCCTACTTTTATAAAGGCGCTGCGGAGTGAGGTCTTTAATCGCTGTGACGTCGGTACACCACACTGACGCACGCGATGTTATAACGCCAGGCATTTTATAACAATACGGATATGCAAATAGTTGTAACTGCAAAACTACTCGCTTGGTTTTATTGAAAGAAAAGCTAGTGTATTTGTGGGCAATTATAATGACAGTTTATTCACCGTTCACTATTACAAGTTATAAGATATTCCATATATATTCTCAGGGAAACAGGCGCAGACCGATATGAACAGGGCCCTATTTTGATACGCTAACCCTCTAATGTAATTTTGTGATGTGTCACTACACATTTTACCGTCACTATTAGATATGTACAGATAACGCCGTTACACTTCTATTATTTCGTCACCTTTACCTACAGAAAACCCTGCATATTATCTAGTCAAAGTCCCTCGACCTCGAATTAGGATCACAGATAATGTGACCACTTATATAAAGCTAATGTAAACATTTTTTATCTCTCAATAAAAGGAGAGCTCGTAATATGAAGCATAAAATCACGGGATTGTTTTATCTATTTCAAAAGGATTATATAGTTCACCAGTGGGGAGGCTTTGCACAGGTTGTCGGCTAGATTAAGGGCACATATACCACAACGGCGCCTTTCTGCCGTGAAGCATTAAATTTAATCTTTAAGCATTACTGTGTTTCGGTCTGAAGGGCGCCGTAGCTAGTGAAATTACTGGGCAAATGAGACTGAACATATTATGTCTCAAGGTGACGAGCGCAATTGTATTGCCGCTCAAAATTTTTAGGTTTTTCAAGAATCCTGAGCGGCATATCAATTAGCATAAACTGAACGTACTGCTAGTCTCGACCCTTATTGTCATAAAAAATATAGTTTGAATACGAAAAGACAATCTCTTTGTACCAATAACTGTTTTGAGACTTGAGCTCTTAAAGACATAAAAATGAGAACAATAAATAAGAGTAATAAATCAAATTGTTAAAACGTAAAGTTGTTTAGTGTTTGTTATGTTGTACCTGGGGCGTAAGTGAAAGTTTAACATATTGCCATAATTTATCTCCCTTTATTATACTGTCGCGACGCCGGAGGAAACTATTGCCTTCATTCCGCGAGGAATTTCTTTTTGGACTAGTTGAGTCGGTTTGATTATATTGGTGTGACGATTTAACAAGTACTATCCTGATTGTAGTTTCGTGCTGATGACAAGAAAAAATATATTGAATTCATTTTAGAAAAAGAAGTTAAAAAAATACAGTGAGATGTGAGGCAGGGGTGCCTATTTTTAAGGAACATTCTTAACAGATGACTAAATCAATGGTACAGAGGAAAAGGTCTGGTTTCCATTGATGAATCTTGAGATCTATTTCTGCCAAACATACTTTTAATTCAATATAATATGCACAGTTTGATATATTTTTGGCATTTAATAAAACAATAGTTAAAGAAAAACCTTAGTTAAAAAGGTATCAAGCGCAGATAATTAAGTATGATAAAACTGATTAGGTGAGTATTGATTAAATATTTCCATTATTACCATAGCAAGATTATTTTTAGTTTGTTTAATTTTCAACAAGCGAGATCTTTAAAATGTAAGCTTTATTTTATTGAAAATTCTAAAAATCCTGACATTTGCAATATCATGCCGCGTATGAGAAGACTCAAAAAATCCTGAGATCTTAGGACAATCACCCTATCAGTGGAAAGAATATTTTTGCGGATATTCTTACACAAAGAAATTCCGTACCTACACCCGCCGTAAAAAGTAGTAATGTGCCTGTGATTCCTCTGGTGCGGCGGTGATCACTTCGCCTTCAGAATAAGTATCAAAATTCCCATAAAAGACATTTTTATCGTCAATATTTTGTTGGCACTAAAATTAGGTTTCGCACTGTAGCAAAGAGATCGCTACTGTACATACTTAAATAACTTTTTTGCTGCGCTTGTATAGGCAAAATACCAAAAAGGAATTATTGTAACCCGGTCAAACTAACTCGGGCCCTGGCTCGAATGACAGTTCTAGGAAGTACAGTCAGCAAGAAAAACTCAACAAAAGCGGTTTAAATCAAGTGGACCTGTAAAAATCGAATTTAACCTCACTAAATATTCGATCTATTTTTTTTGTAAGACTTAGGGTCACTTTCTGAGCATAAAATCACAAAATGCTGTCAGATCCGTGTTTGGCGCGTGATAAAAGTGTTTGGCTGATATTTCGGAAACTATGCACGTTTGGGCAAAAATTATAGAAACCATTATTGTAGAAAAAAAAAATTGCATCTTTTATTATCTGTAAACTTTTTTGTTAAACTAACAGTTTACGATTTATGGCTTATTTAATGAAACAGTTTTTCTATAGGTTTCTGAGAAAAAGAATACTAAAATGCTGTATTGATTTTAATGAAAACTCTATAATATTTGCTTGGATTTCTTACCAACTTTTTTCTTCACTTCCTATTCATCCTAAGTATGTTTAAATATCCCGTTTGAAATTAAATATGATATATATTAGAAGTTAGATATATGTCAGCTACAAAAATAATAAATAATCAAGCCATTCTTACAATTTTGAGTTCTTTCTTTATTTCCCGGGTTATGTCAATATGATGCCGCCGCACTCGTTTCACGGCAAGGAGACGACCTCTGTAGAACGCAACTTCAGTGAAGATAGCTGAGTATCGGAAGTCCAGGTCCGGGTTTGAGCTGAGAGACACCTGGCTGGACCTCGCACCTCCGATGCTGCCTTTTTCAGCGCAGGCCACGTTAGTAGAGGTCGTGTTCACGCCCGTACTATCTTGCTGGAAAAAATCTGATCTGAACATTGGAGATATTCTCTGATTACAATAATGTTAATGTTTATCGATAAACGTAAACTACTCATCAATCCTTCTAGCAATTTATAAGTGGTTGCCAGCAATGGAACGAAATAGGCGTCTTATCCTGGCCAACCGATTATTTATGTTACCGCGGGTAGCGAGTTTATAGTAGTTTAAGTACTTAATTTTATATAAAGCGTTATTAATGGATAAGTCATGGCAACTATGTGTTTAGGATATACATATATATATAAAGTAGATTCTGTAGATGAAGCCACAACCTGAGAGTTGAACAAAGCACACAAGATTTTATAACGATACGTCACTCGAACGGTTTGCTCAGTTGGTTAGAGCACTGGCACGGAACGCCATAGGTCGTGGGTTCGAGTCCCGCATAGTACATAAAATTTTGTTTTTAAAATTTTATTTGTGTATTAATCCTAGAAGTGAGGAGTATCACTTTAAAAAAACATAACAAATTGTTAAGATGTACAAGAGCTATGTCTCAAGTCAATTTCCTAATATGCAAATATTGGGGTTGAGCAGGTTATCAACTGTACAGTAAATCCTGTAGATGAAGCCACACCCTGAGAGTTAAACAAAGCATACAAGATTTTATAACGATACGTCACTCGAACGGCTAGCTCAGTTGGTTAGAGCACTGGCACGGAACGCCAGAGGTCGTGGGTTCGAGTCCCGCATCGTACATAAAATTTTGTTTTTCAAATTTTATTTCTGTATACGTATATAGGTTGTATATAGAGTGTTCAATGATTGGGATAAGTGTATCATGCGTGTTTAAATATAACTTCTTCATGATTAAACTGATACTTGGTCAAACTTTGCACAGATGGAGTGTGTAAAAGCATGCAATTTGACGCAAAAATTTCAACACATGAAATGCGACTAATCACACCATTCATGTAAAATAATAGTGTACTAAGTTATGAATGAAATATATATAAATATAAACTTACAAGCACATGCCACAAACATGCAGACAACATTTACAAATTCTGTTTACCTACTCATTTTGTTGGCGCGATGTTCTTCATCAGGGAGGTGAAGATCCCTGAAGTCTATCTTCCACAGCAAAGAGTCCAGCTCTTGTTCATAGCGCCAACCTCGGTACAGGGCTAATGCGGCCAGGGCTAGCAGTGCAAGAGTGCCACCGGAGGCTCCCAAAGCCCAAGCTCCAATGTGACCTGATCACAAATTATTAATACCAAATTATTAATATTATTATAAACCTTAGGGTGAAGGAAGGATTTAGGTCCTGGTAACGGTTTTTTTATGACAATAAGAGACGAAACGAGCAGGATGTAAGGCTGATGGTAATTTATACGCCCTGCCCATTACAATGCAGTGCCTCAGGATTCTTGGAAAACCCAAAGATTCTGAGTGGCACTGCGATTGCCCTCGTCACCTTGAGACATAAGTTGTTAAGTTTCATTTGCCCAGTAATTTCACTAACTACGACGCCCTTCAGACCGAATGCTTACACATTACTGCTTCACGGCAAAAATGGGCGCCGTTTTGGTACCCATAATCTAGCTGGCATCCTGTGCAAAGGAGCCTCCCACTGGCGAAATACATCCCTTTTCTCGAAACCCTAAAACCATACAGACTTCTGGCTTCTCAGTATATTTGTGTGCTGTTCACTAAAATTCTTGGCATAACCAGGTCGTTTTATAATGTGTAAGAACTCAGATAACATCGTCACTTTAATGGGCAGATGAATCCGCGAAGATTCAGACCATTTATATCATAATAATATGTTTTTTTATGGAATACGAAAGAATCAATCTTATGTTTTTTTTAGTTCAAGCTTCCTCGCAACATTCAAAGAGTAAACTCAAAGTTAGGTGGAATAAAACTACATATTCTGTTGAAACTAGGAATGCATGTAGATATCTTCACATCGCAGACGTAACCTCCATCGTATACACTTTCACAGATACATCAACTGGATTCTGCCTATCTATTTTTTTATGTCCTTTTCTTATTCTAAAAACACTTTTAATTATCTTGAAATTTTTGCTTCTCGTGTTGGATCATTTAAGAATATGTTAGTATCTGTCTTGAAGACACTATCAATCTTATCATTAAACTATTCAATAATTGTATCTTCAAATTTGAACTTTTTGAAATTTTTATCGTTGAACTATATAGTCACCAATCTCTCTCCCCAAGAGAAGGTCGTCTTCGATGAAGGCTTAAGGGCATTTACTTGCCCAAAGCCAACCTCAGTTAGTGTTTAGTTGGTAGGCACTTATATTTTACGTGAGTCCCACATAACCAACGCAGACTTGGCCTACGTTGGTATGCATGAGCATTCACCACCGGAGAGTAGCCCTTTACCTTTGTCTGGGTGCAAAAAAGAAAAATATCTTCAACATCACAATGTATGTAACCATATCTTCTATCTACACAATAGTATGTGTCTATTGTGATCACTGTAACCTAATAATAAACCTAAATTTTAATTTAAAATTACTGTGCAAATGAGACTTAACATCTTATGTCTCAAGGTGACGAGCGTAGTTGGCGGCAGGGCGTATCAATTACTTACAGCGGAACGTCCTGCCCGTCTCGTCACTTTATTTTCATAAAAAATAACTTGGAAAATATAATATGTAAAAGGACCACAGGAGTGGCATGTTCAGTATTAAAAGGTAATAAAAGACTCATATATATTAATTTTACGAGCAACTTGACAAAATAAATATTATTGCGAAAACGGCTCCCTTGATATTGTGTTTAATTGATTTCATTTAGGTTTATTGCGGTTCGACATTGTGCAAAAAAGTTGTATACGATACAGTATTAATCTGAGGACGAAGAAAGTCACGTAAGGAATAAAAACGAAACATTACACGGTATGATAAAAAACACAGCTTATCCGACCGAGCGAGTTTCCCTTAATCAACGCGAGCCGACATTACGCGTGACGGCTCAGCTTCATTCAATAGCAACAAATAAGTTTCAACACGCCTAAAAAGATTTAACTTCTAAAACCTAATGTATTATATTATAGCCATTTTAAGGTCCTTATATAATATGTATAACTTAACCTGATAGACAATTTATACATCTAGATAGAGCCTTTTGCTGTTAGGCAAATCATGACAACGGGCTAGGTTTAGTGTGTGTGACAAGCTACATCTAACACTCACGATAAATATGTCGTTTTTTTTATTATGCCAGTGTTGCTAATAATAACGGTTAACAGTTCGTCGCTATTTATTTCGCCGTTTTCACACCTATATCGTTGTAACGGAAACGTTACGTTTTCACACCCACTTTCAAGGCGTATGATTAACTTGATTTGATTTGATTTATTATACGTACGTATACTCTCAAAATTTTATCTTTGTCGAAGAGGAATACAACCAAGCGTACGGGTTATCTGATATTAAGTGATCTCCTCCTCCCACTTTCTTCTGCAAATTCAGAGGAATCACTGGATGCTGACTTTTTAGAAATGTGTTCGCGTTTGTTTTGAAGGTCGTATAGTATGCACGTGGAGAGGAAAATGAAGTTCCTGGACAATTGTCTGTATAGGAACGCCAGATATCCAGATGGTGGGAATGATATCATAATATGGTAGGAATCGGGTCAAACAACTCCTCGGAACTCTCACCGCGATAAAAGCGGTAGAAAACACAGAACGAAGCGACGTTTTTATGCCAAGAGATCTAGCCTTTCACAGACCCCTGGGGACCCAGACAGTTCTAGCAGCTCTGTGTTGTAGGCGGTCAAATGGTTCAAGCTGATACTGGGGTGCGCCAGACTAGAGATGAGAGAAATACTCCATGTGTGGCCGGCTTGAAGTATTGCCGTGTTCTTATTTCATAAAAGGTTCAGATCATGTATCACTGTTGAATCTGGATAAGCGAGCAGTTAGGAGACCCGAATCTTATGCTCTTTATCGGAGCTTTCACTAAAAGTTTTTCTAAATTCGAAGGTTTGGAACTTTCTAAATTAGAGATTGACTGGCCACATGTTGAGAGACAGCCAGGAGATATGGAGCAAAATTTTCACTAATTGGTATCCCAGTGGTTTCACACGGAGCCAGAGGAGACCTCGAACAAGATTGCACGATGAACTCAAACTCATACCGGGCCCGAAGTGGAGAAGAGTGACCCAGGACAGACTCTAACGGAAAGAGCTAGAGGTGGCCTTTGCCAAGCGGCACACTGAGTTAAGAGACGTACTCTAACTCAAAAAAAGGGCTTAAGAGAAGAGAATAGAAATAAGAGATTCAAATAAAAGTAGTGTAATAAAATTCGTTCCTAAGTATTTTATTTCTTTTATGAAATCAGTATTTTTTGGGTCCTTTTTACGGCCGTTCTCAATATTCAGTCTATCTCTTACTTGAGATAAAATCATTACTATCGTTGACTTTTCGGACGGTAACTCACCTTATCCGTACACGCTGTCATATAGCTTACCAGCGATAGAAGTTTGTATGGAAATTGCAGTTCACGCGTCTCAATATAAGGCGATTAGAATGACTTATCGGGTACATTGGGACAGCTTCAGATTATTGACAGCTACTTACTGACAGTAGAAGAAGGTAGTAATTTATCTCTATTTGTAGATAGTATATTGAGAACGGCCGTAGTTTCTGAGCTACGAATTTTATACATTTATTTTATTTTTCGGCTTATTATTTTCGTTTATAGAGTTTTCTCACTTATCGAGTTTCGTCTTATCCAGGTTTGACTGTATATTTTTTAAAATTTATCACAATATGTTGTAGCACCCTCAGTCTGATTCTAAGATCTATACAGCGAACTTAGACTTTGCTCAGACTTTACTTACGTAAAACTTTACTAGATGTGGTAAAACGCGAACTGGACGTATTCGGCAGTCTTAACTTAGGCTCAGTTAAATTTTACCAGTGAGAGACTCCTTTGCATAGGATGCCGGCTAGATTATGGGTACCACAACGGCCCCAATTTCTGGCGTGAAGCAGTAATGTGTAAACATTAATGTGTTTCGGTCTGAAGGGTGCCGCAGCTAGTGAAATTACTGGGCAAATGAGACTTAACATCTATGTCTCAAGGTGACGAGGGCAATTGTGGTGCCGCTCAGAATTTTTGGGCTTTTCAAGAATCCTGAGCGGCACTGCATTGTAATGGGCAGGGCGAATTAACTACCTTCAGCTGAACGTTCTGCTCGTCTCGTCTTTTCAAAAAAAAAACTATCAAATGACCATAAAAACGAAATAAAAGATTATACTGTGATGTACACTTAGCTATGTTTGAGCAATGTCTGAGACCGCTATAATAGATCTCAGCCTGAGTGCGGCCAAATCCAGACTAAAGTAGAAAAGGATAATACTGGATAATACTATTCAATGACGGCACGCCTCATTTCTCAAACTTTCTTCAACTTCATCGTTCGGCATGATTGCTGAGATTTAGACGCAAAATCCTTTTATCCGACAAAGATGATTCAGTTTCGTTTTCAAGCAGATTACTATATATGTGTTTATACGATATACTAGCTAAGCATTATGGATTCACAGCAACTCTACGTATGCATTTGTTCATATGATATAAATATATAAACTTTTGATTGTTTTACGGCCGTTTTCAATAACATATTTCTAGTTACGGATACATTGCTATCAGCGTTTAATGACAAGATCTTATCTATCCATACTTATGTCCAATATAGTTATAGTCCAATACTTTATGTCGATAGATTATTGAAATGTAAGTAAGCGTAAAAGGATAGATTTGTGTTAGCTCGAGTAAGTTAAACTAAGGATAGATAGGTTATTGTAAACGGCCGTAACAAAACAATTTCTTACTAGACTCTACAAAGCGACCCTCCTGATTTAAAAACTTTTAAACAATTTACAAAGAATGATTGTTTCTTTTTAGCGGTCTCGAAAATGTTGGATATCATAAAACCAGTAACTTTGTCACTTTTTGAGGAGGGTTCAGCCATTCCTATATAGCTCAAAACCTCAGGCGTTCTATGATGATGCGATGAAAGTGTGACCAATGCAGCAGCACAGATTAAATTTTTGGATTAATTGTTGAGTACAATTAAGTATGTAACACGTTCACACATCTTTCACAGTTTATCAGAAAGCTGCTAAGTAATGTGATGACTGGGAACGTATTTCGCTCGAAACATGCCCCGAAGATTGCAAGCATAGAGTTTTAGAGATTCGTTTTGTGATCATTCACAGAAAGAATCTCTAAAACTCTATGCTTGCAATCTATATAATAAACTACACGCCATCAGCTACGATATAATCCCCACCATCTAGATATGTGGCGTTTCTCCACACTGCGGTTTTCAAGGAACCTTCTTTCACGTACAACCAAGCTGTGGAATAAGCTTCCTTCAACAACGCTATTGTGACTCCTGTGGTGTTGCAAGATAATGTGGGCAGCGGTGATCACTTAACATCAGGTGACACGTCCACTCGCAAGTTCTTCTTTTTCAAAAAAAAAATTAAGTTCAATAAAACTGCACAAGATGGGGGCGATTGAGTCAAAAATTGACTGGACGAGACCAGCAAAAAGATAAAATAACACGAGATCGGAGGATACGATCTTGAACGGATAGGATTGTTATTGGGGGAGCTTAGAATTATTGGGCAACTCTTCAGAAATGATTCCGTTTTGTTGTGAACAACTCATTGTTAAGTTTGAAAATCTATTAATAGTAATAATGATGGTAACTCGAGCTGGTGCTTATATCGTATCAACAGTTGTTATTAGTATACTTACAGTACTTTTCATCTTTCTAGGGACTTTCAAACTTAGAATATACTCCCATCTTAAAGACCGCAACAGATCACTTGACTTCTGTCATTGAAGTGTTTTGCCAGTTTGCCCCTTCCTCTATTGAAAAAATTGGGACTGCTGCTGGATGAAACAGCGGCGGAAAACATATATACTTATCATTAAATATTTATATTACGGCTTAAAATGTTTTTACACATTTTTACTACAGATTTGAAAACGCAAAAATTTTCAAAATTTGATACTAATTGTTAGAGCAATTTCTTAATAACTCGGAAATAAAATATTCAAGATTGCTCGATTAATAGTATACGATATTAAGTAAAGTAGATTGTAATGTTGTGTGGTAAAGTATACAAAACGCATAAGTATTTGCGAGGGCTCTTGGTGAAGGCAAAACTCAGCGTGAGCTGTGTGACTAAGGGCTAACTGCTCGCCTTTGTTTATTATTTTCACTTGTTTATAGTATGAGAGGCAACTTCATTATAATTAATATACATTAATACATTCGCATATGCAAATGACAGACAATAAATATCTCCAGCACCATACTAATAATATCAAAATTTTAGTTATGTCATTTTATTATCATGGAGAGGTAAATTTCCTACTATTTATTAATAATAGTGAAGAAAATCACGATTCGAGAAATTATTTCAAATACCTGGTAGTGTTCTGTTGAAATAATTTATTTGTACCTACCTTCTGATATATTTTATACCAAGAAGAAAAATTGCGTTTACATGCTTTAGTGCTAATGGTAATATTGGGAGAAAATCTGATGTTTTAATATTCATTGCGATTGATGATTGTTTCATATTCATTTTTTCTTTGGCACTGCGCGGTCATTAATTTAAATATGCCATGGATTACCACAATATTCTTATAGTCTGTCTACAATGAATTTAAATTCATCTTCAAATATTTTTTATCAAAATAGGATTATCACTTATTGAAAGTCAAAAACTACCACCCATTCGAAAAAAGTAAAAAGGTGGTTAAATGTAGGTGCAGCATATAAAAAATATTAAGAAAAACTTAATGTTTAGCAAGGACACCGTGTTGTTTTCTCTTACTAACTCATTCTCTTAAAACTTTTTGCTTTTTTATATCACTTATCAATGGACGAACATGAGTCCAATGCCCCGAAATTCTATCATAAATGATGCTAAAACGAGCAACACAACTTACGTATTTTATATATTATCTAAAAGAAACTATTTTTTTATGAAATATTCCTATCACGAGGAGTAATACTTGGCTAGCCACACTCATCCATGGAACCAGTGGGAGACTCTTTTGCACAGGATGCCGGCTAAATTATGGGTACCACAATGGTGCCTACTTCTGCCGTGAAGCAGTAATGTGTAAGGATTATTGTGTTTCGGTCTGAAGGGCGCCGTAGCTTGTGAAATGACTGGGCAAATGAGACTTAACATCTTATGTTTCAAGGTGACGACCGCAATTGTAGTGCCACTCAGAATTGTTGGGTTTTTCAATAATCCTGAGCGGTAGTGCATTGTAGTGGGCAGGGCGTTTCAATTACTATCAACTCAACGTCCTAATAGTCTCGTCCCTTATTTTCATAAAAAAAACTGCAGTGTCTCAATCAGGTAGGCCAGCTTACTTTGTCACTCATAAAAGAGCTAAAAGAACTTTGCTTCGCCGGCTCTTAAACTATTTGCTACACTTTCAACGAGCAATCCCATTTCATCTTAGTTACAAGCTTTGCGTTTAATGCCAGCCGACCTCCAGCTACGAATTAGTTTTTTAGACCCAACAAAACGACCGCCCTAATGGTGAATTCTGGTGCTGTGGATTCCATTAGCTGCTTACACAATCCATTTAGCAAAGTGCTAAAGTCAGGGTCACTCGTAATGTGGGTATAAATCCCTAGTTATTTACGATGATTACGTCGTAAAATTATTTATTACATCTTTTTTTATAGTGTGAGTCGGTCTGATTTTAGTCGAGTTGACTTGGAAAGATAAGAATGATTCCTCTTTAGGTTGGTACTTCAGGAAGAAAACGGATTTTATATATTTGGTTCCCTAGCATTTTTTATATTATTATAAAGGATTTATCAAACAAGAATAAGTCATAGGTACAGGTAATATAAAATCATTCTAAAGCAAACACTGAATGCAATAAATAGTGAACTAATTCAGCTGAGGCTAACTTTATAAGCTATGTTGATTAGATACAGAAATATGGCTTATCACCAATCCTTATTTATATCTATGGGAAAATCAAATACTAACTTTTTCTATCTTCTAATAGAATTTTAGAAGGCAGAAAATATTTTAGCAGCATTCAGAAATATATTTTTTTTATATAAGAGAGGGCAAACGGGCAAGAGGCTCACGGTGAGGCCACCGTACATGGACATCCGCAACACCAGGTGTCAAGAGATGCGTTGCCGGCCTTGAAGGTATTATCTTTTCTTGAAGGTCCCTAAGTCGTATCTGTTCGGGAAAACAGTAGCCGGTAATTGATTCCACAAAGTGGCATGTAGTTGACGTAATGTCCGGTAGTCCGTTTGCTGGAATCAGCCCAACAACTCCTCTAAGTACTCCCTGTGATAAATGCGGTACAAGATGCAGATATAACCCACATCTCTTCTTAATGCCAAAGAATAAAGCCGACCGGAGATAACTGGATCGTCAATTCGATTCGATCTTCGTATAATGCGGTCAAATGGAAGAAGATGGTAGAGAGGAGCGTCCGGCCAGAGGTGAGTATTATTTCCATGGAACGACGTTCAAGAGGTTATGTCATTACCAACGCCTTTTTCTAAGTATATAGATCAATTACAACTGCCACAAGCTTAGTCTTGTCTATCATCTTTTACAGTGCTGTTTTTAAAACTCTTCTCGTACATCGAATCAGTGGAAATAACTACAATTTTTAAGGCGATACTAAATGCCAGCGACCTTGAGCGATATGAGTTCACGGCTGCCGGCCCACCATCTATGTAACAAAGCCAATATTTTCAAAATTCTTGGATGGATAACAGTTTATATGCTTACAATTCTCGTTATTCACTACTAATCTGAATAAATGAATCTACACAAAAAAGTACAAGCTATAAGAATAACTTTTCTGAGAGAAGTACCAAAAAAATTCGTCACGCCATGCCAAAAAACTTGTTTAACTTCAAAGAAAAGTGTTAGTTCAAAAAGGCTCGGCAGTGTTAACTATAACCAACAGCAAGCATTAGCAACCTACAAATAAGACTTAAGGATATGTGTAACAGGATTAAGTAGTTTTCATAGCTCGAAATGCTATACTTTCACCACAAAACTGTTCTAAAAACACCATGTTTGCGTGTTTTCAGGTCGATGCGACTGGCGTAACTTTCAACAAGCCTTTTAATCTGACAACGCTCTTGTGATGTTTTTTTTTCTTGCATTGGAGTATATGGTGGTGATCGTTTTCCATCAGGTGACCCGAAACTTCATTCTTCTTTCTATCCAAAAAAAAAAAAATCACGACTTGTGTAAGTTTTTTTGATAAAGTATCAGTTCCTTAGAATGCAACAATTATAGTCATGCCGACTTAACAAACAATAATGTCTGTTTCAAATATTGGTAGTCGAAAGAAAGTTCTTTGAAAACGGAACTCTGAATAAATGCCACATATTCAGATAGTGTTTTTGGCATAAGAAATGAAGAGTGGGTTATTTGTTTATGTGTTGATATGTACTTACTGACGCATTTTTCTCCGCGAAAACCGCATGGTGGTTCCGATAGTGGTACACGACCACCCGGCCATTTTACCTCTCGGAGAAGTCTTAGCTCCTGCATAGATAATAAACAAAATTTATTTTTTAATTTATTTTTTAAACTTTTATCATCGCGGAACTTTCACATTGTAATTATTATGACGGGTACTTACGACATATATGTTATTTATTTGATGCCGATATTTCGATCCAATTGCATGAATCGTGGTCACGGCGGGCCAAATCGATAAAATATATATCGTGAGTACCCGTCATAATAATTACAAAATATTTATTGATAAAAACGAAAACGCAACAGTTAATATTATACAAATTAATTTTGTTGCCAAAATTTATGAACGATGCGGAACTCGAACCCGCGATCTCTCGGGTTCCGTCCGAGCGCTCTTACGAACGAATGAGCCAAGCGTTCGAGTGACGCATGATCGTAAATTTGGTATGTCTTGTTCAACTCTCAGTTGAACAGCAACCCGAGAGGTCGCGGGTTCGAGTCCCGCATGGTTCATAAATTTTGGTTACAATTTTTTTTTAATTAATCCCAGAAGCGAGGGATATCACTTTAAATATAACAAATTACAACAGTTATTATAAATAAAAAAAATCAAATTCTTGAAATTCGTGAAAAGTACCACCCATTCCAAATAGAATACCTCAGACCTGAGAAGAGCGGGTGTAAGAAAATTTATTTATTTATTTATGCAAGGTCTACCAAGACAGAATACACAATATGATAATTCATAAAATTGTAATTCAAAGTCCAAAAATCGTGTTCCTGCAATTACAGGTGAACACATCATGCAAATAAACATACAACCAATTTAGGTTCTTAATTATATAAAAGCAAAATGAAGTCCTATAACGTTAACATGTCAAAACAATATAAAAAGATAAATTAATTCCACAAATCATTACAAGCTACAATACAGTCACTTCAATATAATCACTAAAATACAATATATTTTGTCAATGCGTTTTTTATTATAAACAAGCTGACCCAGCACACGATATATTGCCAATTAAAGTGAAAAAAAAAAAAATAGTTAAAATGTTTGGGATCTAAAAAATAGATGACCGATTCTCAGACTTACCAAATAGATCGTACATAAAATTATTTAGTACTCAGGAACAAAATAATATAAAAATCGTGATTAAACAGGGGTTGATCGTATTCTATGTACTTTTCAATGCTGAATCATAATAAAAAAAAAAAAAAAAAAAAAAATAGCTAAAATTAAGTTTTATTACCTCCTGAGAAAGATATAAAAATTTAAATTAAATTTCCTTTCTAAATTAAATTGCCTCATTTGAAACTACTCTTTCAATTTGATTACTGAACGATCGCGACGGGGGACACAAAGGAAAATTTAATTTTATTCCGAGTATTTTCATATTTATTCGACTTTTAAACCTTCTCTGGACTTCCACGAATAATTCAAGACCAAAATTAGCCAAATCCAGCCGTTCTCGAATTTTAGCGAGACTAACGAACAGCAATTCATTTTTATATATAAAGATTAGGTCATTATATTTTAAAATCAATAAATTAACGTAAATGAACTTTTGCAGGTAATATTTTTCAAAAAAGTATTCCCATCCTCCTTAGATATTCCTCTCAGGATTCGTTTTATATTGATGAAAGAATAAAAACTATGTAATTATTTTCCAAATAAATTCCGTACAATATCTTACTTCATACTAATTGCGGAACTTTCTTGTCATAAAACGAATGAGATAAAATTGAAAAAATAATTAAAATTCTTGGTGTAATCAAGTGACGTTAATGTTAAATGCGGTAAAGTTTTATTCTGGTATGTTCAAAGTTCATCACATAAAATTATAGCACCTCATTATTTCTTGAAGTTTTAATTAAACATTTCTCAATTATTGAAAGTTTGCCGATAAGTTCAGAAATACTGTGGACAGAATAAAAGCTTAATAATTTAATTCTTAGTTTATTATATCTATGCATATTTAAAAAATATATTTTCATAGGTAAATAATAATAGTTGTGTGTATGAAATTAATTTTAGTCTGTGCTGGAACTGATATTTGATTTATTAAAAGGTACCTACCGTCTAAGAGGCAGATGATACATCCAATTTAGACTTATTTTCAAAGACCAGAGTGATAATACAATACTGTTTAAGAAAATTTTGCGAAAATAAAAAATTAATTCATTACATTTAAAATAATAATATTTATCTTAAGTGCATCTTCAAACACTTAGCATTTGATGTTTTATTTTACGAGTTAATAGATTATTTAGTTTGTTGTAAGCCCCGCAAATTAAGATGGGGACCGGCCACCATATTAGTGACATCAACATAACGTTATGTTCAGACAAACGAAATTGCAAAGAGACACAGTACAAGTAATAGAAAAGTGGCGTAACTCAGCGGTCAACTTGAGATTTATACCTACGTCAGGGCGCAGTGCTAGGGTTGGTAGGTACATACAAAAAGGTTGAACACGGACGGCGCGGCGCAGCTAATTTGACTCTGACAGTGACCAGTCTCTGCGTCGTAACGCGTACGGCGTGGCACTCAATAGTTTTGTCTCCCCAAGATTGCTTAGCGGCCGTGTATATCGTGTGTATGTGTGTGTGCGTCGAAGTACTATTAATGTATTGTGAAAGGGTTGACCAGAGAATATAATTATTTACTCTAACCGAGACAACCGCGCACTGCCGCCACGAAGACATCAATGTGGCAAGTTTAGCCATACGAGGGTCAAACTGAAAGTTCTTAGAAAAAACTGATTAAACTATTGTATATTTTTATTAAAAAGAGCGCAAAAAAAGAATGCTGGGTTTCTTGCATCGCCTCTTCTCTCTCAGAGCGCCATTTGTTTCCGGAGCGGTAGTAGTATCTATTATATTAGAAATGGCATCAAAAAGAATTCTAAAGGAATCAATTTTGAGAAAATTAATGCCTTTTATGCCTTTTAAACTAACAAGATAGTTTTATTGTATCTTTTCAAAATAGTGTCCATAATCGTCAATACTTCGCTGTATCCGATGGAACTACTGAGAAAAGCATTTTGCTCACTCGTTCTTAGGGATCTGTACAATGGCCTATTGAAACACGATAGCTGCCTTGGTATTCATAAAACGTTCTCCACGTTTACTTACACATTTTAAATTATAGTAGGACAAAGTCAGGTTTAACAGTTAGTATGTATGTTATATTAAACTTACGGGAGCGGTCTTATGTAAGACTCCGAGTGGGTAGAGTCCTGGGGGACGCGTTGCATCCACCGACAGCAGAGTGTAGTTTCCTTCAGCATCGCCATTCTCGTCCATGTGGACTACATACCTAAGTACATTAAATATCATATTTTAATATACTGTTTAGAACTCTAATAATAATATAGACACACTTTTATACAAATTATCAAGCCCCAAACTAGGTATAGCCTGTACTATAGGTGCAAGACAATGATATATTTAATATAATATACAAAAGTACTTATAAACATCGATGACTCGGAAACAAACATTCATATATATTCAACATATAAATATTGGCAGGGATTCGAAACCGGGACTTCTGGCTAAGTGGGTTGGCTTACTAGATACTGGCCTCTATGGTCATCAAACTATACTTAAATAGTTATAGGGGTGTAAGGGGTAATAGACCCCGCGCGTTGTAATAGGGAAGGAACCTTGTCCTCTTAACATCTACGTGACATCAGCTAGATGTTCGTTTCGAAACGGTAATTTTGATGTCTGAGTTTTGAAGGAGCTGTACTGGACGTCACTCTGACATTACTAATATGGCGGCCTGTCCCCATCTCATCGCGCGGGGCTTATACTAGATATTCATTGTGATATGGGTTTTCAATGAGGTTTCGATATGTTGGCACTCTTGCAATGCCATGAACAAGATCAATAAATAAAGGGTACACAACATATAAATAATAAACACATATTTTCGTTACATTAATATTAGTTGCTACTCAACCATTGACATAAACAAATAGGCTCCCAACCGCCTAAAAAGTCATCAAAAAATATCTAAGTGGCATCGTAATACATATACCCGCTTATTCATAATGGTCCGCTAACTTTAAACAGCCGCTTAGGAGTATTTTTTCTCATTCTGACTTAGGTCAATAGAAGAAGACAGAGTGAGAATTAGCAATGCTCTAAGTTAGCAGACTATTATGAATAAGGGGGTAACACATTAACATATACAAATAACATTAAAACATTCATTCAAATTCACACCTTAATACTTGGCAGCAATGTTCAAAGTCTATTGTGTAAAACTCAGCTTACGCGTCGAGTAGTAGGCAAAGTTTTGCATCAGAAACTTTTTGAGCGTGTTTGTGAGTCTAGTAGTCTCTTGTACGTCATTAGATTGTTGTATAGAGTATATATAAATTTGGATAGTTTGAATATTGAATCGAAACAATCGTCAATTTATTTATTTTATAAAAAGAAAAGAGTGGCCGTTGAGTTTCGTGTATGTTCTTCTCACGAGCTTCTTACGAACATATGGAAGATTCAGTTATTTAAAAGAAATATTTATAGTGACGTTTCAAAAACGCTTAGCTTAAGCCAAATTGAATAAAGTTTATTTGACTTTGAAATATCGATGAATTTACGACGACTTACGGCCGTTCCCAATATTCAGTCTATCTCTTACTTGAGATAAAAATCGTAACTATCGTTGACTTTTATGTCCCGATAAACTTATCGACGGTAACTCACCTGTCTGTCAATGGGACAACGTATAGCTTACCAGCGATAGAAGTTTGTATGGAAATTTCAATTCACGCGTCCCAATATAAGGCGATAAGAATGACTTATCGGGTATATTGGGACAGCTTCAGATTATTGACTGCTAATTACTGACAGTAGAAGGTAGTAGTCTCTATCTGTAGATAGTATATTGAGAACAGCCGTAAGTAAGCTAAGAATATTTATATGTGAAATAGTCTCAAGTCCCTTGCCAACAGTAGTGACAGATATCTGTGATTATACAACACATTCTTAGACAATAATTGGTATTCCAATGGCGTCCATGTGCTGTTAAACTGTTCTCGTATCATTCAGCCACTCGTAAATTTCGTTCTTTGAAACGATACTTACGTAATTTGAATGCATATCGCGTAAAACGATGTCTTCCGTTCCAAATACGAATCGCTTTGAGTACATAAAAGCTTTTAATTAAGCGACAATTGGTTTGTTTCTGTCTCGAATAGGTATCACTAATTTCATTTTACGACCCATACTTATACAAGAAAGCCCTTTTGAGCCTTACGTGATATTAAGGTCACATGGTGATTGCAACACGAAAACAATATTATGACTTATTTAGTAAAAACTTAAAACAATCTCTTTTTTATCTCAATATCTCACATGCCTTGTGTGTCAGTAAGTTTTGAAACGAAATTTCTATTATATTTATACAAGTGCTGACCGGCAAACGTTGTTTTACCATAGAAATTAAGTAAGTACTCCGTGCCCGCTCATTGTATGAAATGTAATATGTAATGAATGTCATTGAGTGATTTACTTATATTGCGAATATATTGGAATTGCTAAGTAAAAAAATAAAGATTTCGGATAAGTAATCACCAACATAATATAATAAACTAATTAATCCTTATACACGCTCCATCTTATGGTATTCAAATATTATTCCGATCGGTTCAGTAGTTTTCGCAGTATAACCGAAGTAATAAAACGGTACCCGAAGTATTTAATAATATATTTCGAATTTTACGAAGCAGCATAATTGATTTCTTTAATCATTGTAAAAATGGCGGCAACTGCAAAAACATTACCCTCGCTCGGATTGCCCGACAATGGAAGCTAAATATTAATGAACACAATATTAAATATGATCCCAAACTGAAGGCCCCAGAAACAACCAAATCAGTTACAACTTTTTCATGGAATCACTGTGTTTGACGCGTCCCATGAAAACACAAGAGGAATCACAGGAGTGTTACCGGTCTTTTAGATAGGTGTAGATTGCAGTTTTTTTTTCAGAAGCATCCATGTCCTATTGTCCTGGAAACAGCGTGGAAGGAAGCTCCATCCACAGTTTTGTTGTATGTGGCAGAAAAGCCCTTGTAACCCCATAGCATTTGTAATTTTGGAGACTTCCCCAAGGTCTCGAAAAGTTTTACCCGTGAATGACTCCTTTGCTCAGGATGCCGGCTAGATTATGGATACCACAACAGCGCCTTTTTCTACCGTGAAACAGAAATGTGTAAACATTATTGTGTTTCCGTCTGAAGGGCGCCGTAGCTAGACTTGACATGACATGAGACATAATCTCAAGGTGACGAGCGCAATTGTAGTGCCGCTCAGAATTCCTGGGTTTTTCAAGAATTCTGAGCGACACGGCATTGTAATGGGCAGGGCATATCAATTACCATCAGCTGAACGTCCTGCTCGTCTCGTACCTTATTGTCATAAAAAAGAGATTTCATAGATATCATAGATATCATAGATAACGCGACGAAAGGAACTAGTTCGTTCGATAATTATAACGCGTTTAGCCTCTTCCCCTTAGATAACCAGAGAATACGATTTACGATATTAATCGTGGTACCGCTTCTACCTCAGTGTGGACGTAAATCTTTCTCTGTTATAATAAGATAAACGGCAACATATAACGGCAACATAACGGCCCTGTACTTTCCCCGGGGCATAAAAAGAATAGGGGAGTCCCAGGCCCATGGGTGTCGTAAGAGGCGACTAAGGGCTTTTTAGAAGTGGGAGAGTCACGCTGCCGTCTTATGACGTCAGCACAATCGGGCCAGACTCGTCCGGGTTACTTGACTTGCACAGAATACCGGCGTGAAGTAGCGGCCTAGTGCCGCTATGTTTCGCATAGGTTAGTGTCGAGGACCGGAGGCCATCCCTTCCCATAGTGGTAACGCAGAAACCGATCATCTCATGGGCTGCGTTCAAGCGGCAATTGACGACGTGCTTGCACAGATCCCCTCCGCTGAAATTGTAGTCTTGGGTGATATCAACGGGCACAATGCCGAATGGCTTGGATCACGTACCACAGACTACGCATGGCGATCTGTGCATAATTTTGCATTGGCGTACGGTCTGTCCCAATTGGTTGCGTCGCCAACGCGGCTCCCGGATGTGGATAGCCACATGCCGTCCTTATTAGATCTTCTGCTGACTACACATCCCGATGGTTACCAGGTCATTGTCGACGCCCCTCTCGGAACGTCCGACCATTGCCTGGTCAGGAGTGTAGTGCCTATCCGACGCCCACGTCGCAGACCACTAGCGACCCGCCGCGTTTGGCACTACAAGTCAGCATTGGGATAGGATGCGTTCCTTTTTTGCATCCTACCCTTGGAGCAGGGTTTGTTTCCCTTCGGATGATCCTAGTGCCTGCGCCGTTGCAGTAGCCGATGTGATACTACAGGGCATGGATATTTTTATAGCAAGCTCTGTAATACCGATCGGTGGCAGATCACAGCCCTGGTTCGATGCGTCAGTTAAAGCAGCATCTGACTGAAAAAAACAGGCGTATCGAACTTGGGTTGCGGCGCTGGGCACAAACGATCCGAACTGCATAGTTCTTAAGAGGAAGTACAACCGTGCTTCCAGATTTTTTAAGCGGCAAATCGCCCGTGCAAAGTCAAAACACGTCGTCAAAATTGGCGAGCAGCTTTCCAGTTACCCGACTGGAACACGCAAGTTCTGGTCGTTGTCGAAAGCTGCTCTTGGTAACTTCAGCCAGCCGTCCATGCCGCCATTGCACATGAGGAATGACACCCTGGCCCATACGGCAAAAGAGAAAGCCGATCTTCTGTGCGCTCTTTTCGCCTCCAACTCGACTCTTGACGACAACGGAAAAACACCGCCGAACATCCCGCGGTGTCAGAGCTCTATGCCTGAAGTACAGTTCAGACAGAAAACTGTTAGGCGAGCTCTGTTTTCGTTGGACGTCAGGAAGTCGAGCGGGCCGGATGGCATTTCTCCAATCGTGCTAAGAACGTGTGCCCCTGAGTTGACGCCGGTGCTAACGGGTTTATTCCGGCACTCTTATTCCAAAGGCGTAGTCCCTGACTCATGGAAGTCAGCCCTTGTCCATCCGATCCAAAAAAAAGGAGACAGTTCGGATCCGGCAAACTACAGGCCTATTGCTATTACCTCCCTGCTCTCCAAAATCATGGAGAACATAATTAGCCGTCAGCTCTTGGTATACCTAGAGGGTCACCAGTTGATCAACGACCGACAATACGGCTTTCGCCATGGTCGGTCGGCAGGTGATCTTCTGGTATTCCTAACACATAGATGGGCTGCGGCTATTGAAAGTAAGGGGGAAGGCCTGGCAGTTAGCCTGGATATAGCGAAGGCCTTTGATCGTGTATGGCAGAAGGCGCTCCTCTCTAAACTTCCATCATTTGGGCTTCCCGAGAGCTTGTGCAAGTGGACCTCCAGCTTCCTCACTGGGCGCACCATACAGGTCGTTGTCGATGGACATTGCTCGAACCCGAAGCCCGTGAATGCTGGAGTGCCCCAAGGCTATGTGCTATCTCCTACGCTGTTTCTTCTGCATATCAATGATATGTTGGACACCTCTAACATTCATTGCTATGCAGATGACAGCACTGGTGATGCCGTATACACGGGCCATGCACGTCTCTCTCGGGAAATCGTCGACCAGTGCCGGGAGAAACTTGTGTCTTCTATCGAGTCCTCTCTTGAGACGGTCGCGGAATGGGGTAAATTGAACCTTGTCCAATTTAACACCCAGAAGACTCAAGTTTGCGCGTTTACCACTAAAAAAACCCCATTTGTCGCATCACCGCTCTTCGACAACACTTCCCTAAAAGCCTCGCCTAGTATCGGAATACTGGGTCTTGAAATCTCGAGCGATTGCCAATTCCGTGGCCATCTGGAGGGCAAAGCCAAATTGGCTTCAAAGAAACTGAGCGTCATTAATAGAGCACGGCAATACTTCAAGCCGGCCCACATTCTAGCGCTGTACAAAGCGCAGGTCCGGCCACACATGGAGTATTGCTGTCATCTCTGGTCTGGTCACCCCAGTATCAGCTCGATCCATTTGACCGCGTGCAACGCAGAGCAGCTCGAATTTTCGGGGACCCAGTACTCTGTGAACGGCTGGATCACTTGGCGTTGCGTAGAGACGTCGCTTCATTGTGTGTCTTCTACCGCATTTATCACGGGGAGTGTTCCGAAGAGCTGTTTTACCTAATTCCTGCCGCCGAATTCCACCTTCGCACGACACGCCACAAGTTAGGATATCATCCTCACCATCTGGATGTGTAGCGGTCCTCCACAGTGCGGTTTATAAGGAGCTTTCTTCCACGTACTACAAAGCTGTGGAATGAACTTCCTTGTGCGGTGTTTCCGGGACGATACGACATGGGTACCTTCAAAAAAAGCGCGTACACCTTCCTTAAAGGCCGGCAACGCTCCTGTGATTCCTCTGGTGTTGCAAGAGAGTGTGGGCGGCGGTGATCACTTAACAACAGGTGACCCGTACGCTCGTTTGTCCTCCTTTTCCATAAAAAAAAAACATATCTCTGTTTATTGGTTCGTATGAAAACGTTGGCCATTTATGTAGTTGTAGTGCTTTTGGCGGGTTAGGGTAAAATTACCTAGGCAACACCGAAAATGTTTAGAAAATGAAAAACGGTTTAATGTAGAAAGTTGTCAATACTTTTAATGTTTTTCGAAGTAATCTCCGTTTCTCTCTACATATCGTCGCATTCGTTGGAACCACTGAGACAAGCAGTGGGCCCATTCTTCCTTAGGGGTCCTCTTCTATGACATTTTCGTACGCTTTCACCGCATCTTCAGGGCTCGTAAAGCGAATACCTTGAATTTTATCTTTAGTTCTTGGGAATAAATAAAATCGCAGGTCGCCAGGTCAGGACTATAATGGACAAATGAATGCAATATACTACACTAGGCTACCAAAGAGTTTTAAAATTGAAATTCAAAAAAAGTTTCATTAGCAATGTTTCTAACTGGCCAGTTCTAAACATTTTCAGTGTTACCCACGTATAAGCGTGAATTTTAACGATACGCGCGCACATGTCACCCAAATTCGACACCGTGACGGTAGCTGGTAAACTAGACCAATAAATTTTAAGTTGTATCATACTTGAGCTATCATAAGACTCTTGTAACACATACGTCTACTGAACGACAACCAACGGTGGGAATTAAATTAATAAAATAAAAAATTTCGGATTTCTTTCAAATTAACTAAATTATGCGGTATAAAATAATCTTTATTAAAATATTGTTTTTTCTACAAATGTAAAATAGCACGAGGAATCATTATTTTATAATAATAATAATAATTTTTTTATTTGCGAAAAACTGCCACCAATTTTTTTTCAATTACAATAGATATGAACAATTAACATTAAATAAAGAAAAGAAAAAATAACAATACAAATGTTAAAAAACAATAAAGACAGAGATATTTATGTTTTAAAACATGTGAGGATTATTTAATAACTAGAAAACGAGGCAGCAGCGCGATTCGCAAAAAGGAAAGTTCTCAGCGTTAGGACGTATTTTCCTAACACTGATATTATGAACTTCCTAATTTTTTTTTTGTTTAAAGATTTTTGTATTGTGCATACACTTTTTTTGGTGTTTTTCAATTGGACATACTGTAGATTGCATTCGACTATAACCTACATGCTTGAAGCCGCAACCAATGCTAATGTACCTCTGTAATCTCCAATAATACTTTCCTATATATCAAAATAGAAGTGGAATTTCCAGGAATATGCGCATGGAAGTTATTTGCGCAATATATGTGAGAGCACTTAAAGCATCTCCCACTCATATTATCTACGCCTCACTGGAAAGGGGTCCTTGTGCTGTTAATGGTTTCTGCGTAACATATAAGCTGCCGAAAACTGTACACTTTTAAAATAAAATAAACTGGTTGCGGATTAATAATGTATTTCGATTGAAATCATATGATGACGAGACCCAGTTTATGGATTTTACATGTCCAAAACCCAGTGTTACGGCTTTAGTTGGTAGGAAATTGTGTATATATGTATATTTATAGTTTATCTTACAAATTATTACAAAATTTTACAAAATATAAAATTACAGACAAAGGCTACAGATTGATGTACAAGTAGACATGAAGTTATTTCACTCTACATTTTAGGTAAATTAATGTTGATTGTTTGTAATTATTATAGAACTAGCTAGACTTTAGATAGATTTCGTCAGAATTGAAGATTATCGCATGTCCTATTCCAGTTCCAACAAATTATATGAATCTTATTTCAAGGAACATTGCTATAGCAAACTAAACCTACTATCGGTATAGTTATGGCTCATCGACGTTAATTTCAGTTTTTCACAAATCCCGAGGGAACCATGGATTTTACCGGGACAAAATGTAGCCTACGTTTTTTCCCAAGCTCTAGTCTGTCGCTGTACCAACTTTCATCAAAATCGGTTCAGTAGCTCCAGAGTAAAAGCGTTACAAAGAAACTTACATTCACATTTATAATAATAGTAGGGAGTCACAAAAATTTCACATGTCAGTCGGATGTTGAAGTTTAGGGAATTTAGATTCAGGAATACAGAAATAAGGTGTGTCTTTCTATGGTAATAAGAGACCAATACTGATACCTCCAAACCAAACCAAACCTCCAAAAAAACTGAAAAGCAAAATAGTAAAACTTTTTTTATTAAGCCTTAATAAATAAGTTCTCTAACTAATGTAAGTATATCTAAGTAATTTTGAGTACTGAGAATTGAGATTATTTGGTTTGAGAATGGAACCTGCATATACCGTTAGTTGTCCTGCATTATAATTCAACAGGATAACATCTAAAATACTAGCTTAAAACAGGCTTCTTTCTTACCCCATGACACTGCGATATGTGGTGTTCCTCATGTGAGCAGCTATGGCCCTTCCATCCCGTGGGCCTTCTCCTGTGCGCAGGGCCGCGACCAGAGCTCTAGCGTACACCCAGACAGCGTCGTGGAGCCACGCTGCCTCTACCGGTATCTATTCATCAAACATTATAATAAGGTTGTGTACTACACTAGATATAACGCTAAGTTTACACAAATAATATGGTAAAATTCTTGTTAACATTGTTTTAAAACTTAATTATAAATTTTGGTCATTGCATTAATGCACTAACGGCCGTTCCCAATATACTATCTACAGATAGAGATAAATTACTACCACCTACTGTCAGTAATTAGCTGTCAATAATCTGAAGCTGTCCCAATATTACCGATAAGTCATTCTTATCGCCTTATATTGGACGCGTGAATAGCAATATTCATATAAAATTCTTTAGCTGGTAAGCTATACGTCGTCCCATTGACAGACAGCGTGTACGGTAAGTATATATATATATAGGTATAAGGTGAGTTAGCGTCGATAAGTTTATTGGGACAGAAAAGTCAACGATAGTTACAATTTTTATCTCAAGTAAGAGACATACTGATTATTGGGAACGGCCGTAAGTTAACCGCATAAACCCTAAAGAGCGTAGTTTCTTAATTGCCATCAATTTCAATAAGTAAATTTTCTGTGTCAAATATATAATACGAACTCTCTCTCGTGAGTCTCGTGCCAGATTTTGGCGAGACAACACGTCCTGAGGATGCCTCGTGTCGAATTGTTTTAAAAACAAATATTGGCGGAATTAACACTAAAGAACACTTAAATCATTTGTATAATACGTACTCGTTAATATCGTTTGTTCAAACTGTCCAAATATCCTACGCGCTTGAATTCAATGTTTGTGTAAGGATGCTTCTTGGTCGTGATTACTATTATAGTAATTGCCTCCAACAAATACAGTACCTAACTATAACAGGGCGACCTGGCACCAGAAGCAACACCCGTTCACGAGCTGACGCATGAACCAGCCATCGTTCCCTTGGCACATATTTGAGGTAAGAAGACGACCGGCACACGACACTACCGCAAGCAATGCCATTTTAGTGAGCATGACGCACCGTGTTATATACCGCATACACATGATAACTATATAATTACAAACTCAATACTCACTAAGCAAGCCCTTAAATAAGTAAATTATGATTATAAGAAAATGAAGCCTGACAATATTAGGTACACATCATAAGCTTAAGTTCTACGTGACGTTACATAATTAAGAAAATCTTCGCGCGGTTATTCTGGTGCTATGAACTTTTATGTTGTAAGGAGAACAGATATCCTCTTTTTAAGTGAGTTGGTTTCGTCGAAGGGATATCTGCATAAGTTTATAAAGAGAACTAGCTGACCCGACAGATGTTGTTTTGTACATAATAAATAATATACTTAGGTACTGTTTTTTTTTATAAATTTGTCAATAATATGCTCCCTGTTGTTATAATGAAATTGTTTCATAGCAGAACTGTCAAACTGTTTGTCAATAATTTCTCTCATAGAAAATATGTCGATACAAAACAATTATTGGAAATAAAAATAATTATGGGTCCCTAATCGAAATAAAAACTATCCTATCTCTCAAGTTGGACTAAACTGCACTCCATGAAGTAATCCCTATTAAAACCCGTTCATTAGTTTAGGAGGTCACTGGAAACAAACATGGTGGACACAGGACTTATAAAGGCATAAAAGGCATTTATTTTCTCAAAATTGATTCCTTTACAATTCTTTTTGATGTCATTTCTTATACTACTAGATACTACTACCGCTTCGGAAACAAATGGCGCTCTGAGAGAGAAGAAGCGGCGCAAGAAACTCTCCCAGCATTCTTTTTTTTGCGCTCTTTTCAATAAAAATATACCAATTCCAACCTCTGGTCATTTATAAGTACGTTGGTTTGTACCTCCGCTGTGTTTGGTGTAATGAACCGTAAACACTTTGTTTTTTTACTGTTTAAGTGCAGATTATTCGTCTCAAACCAACGCACTATCTTTGAGAGTGCATTGCTTACCTCGTCATCAATATCCGCACGTCGCTTCACTTTTAAAATAAGTGAAGTATCATCAGCAAACAATACAATCTCATGGCTATCATCTACCACAAACGGTAGATCGTTAATATACATAAGAAACAAGAAAGGACTGAGAATAGAACCCTGTGGAGCACCTATTCCCACAGGTTTACCCGAAGACCGTTTGCCATTTACATCGACTATCTGAACTCTTTCGCTTAAATATGATTTTAACAGATTAGGGCTCTATATATATTAAGATAAGATATAAAGTTCTGGTAAGCTAGGCGTAAACTTGACCACGTCGGAGATTTCAAGAGTACCAACAATAAGAAAGTTTGGATAATTGTTGAGAGTGAAGAAGCTGGGAAACTTTGTCGGGACGGTCTGAAAGAAAAGGCCGTAATCCCTGCACATTGTTCTGGGTGACAGGAGCTGCGGGAAACCAATCATCATTTATTATCCAAGTTATTTACTTTAAGCTTGCAATGCTAGCAAACATGCTTTCATTTTATAAATTTATACATTTTAATAAGATCGTAACGAAGTAAATACTGTACATAGAATATTTCTTAAAATAATACTTCAGTGTATTCTACAAACAATTCTAAGTCCAAAAGTACCTTATAGTATTTTTGCCGCTGTCTCATTCCGCATGTCGGGGAAAACACAAAACTACTTTATGAATTTGATTCAAATTTTGCATGACATTAACAATATGTCGGGACAACGTTTTAGAATTAGAAGCATTTTTAATTTATTACAAACATGATACAATTTTTTTTACAAAAATAACGAAACTATGTCCTTTCATAGTATTGGTAAACAGTAAATAATTTTTCATACAATTTTTATCGGCGCGGATTGAATGATTAGCATGGCTCCAATTCTAAAAGTATGCTATTTGCGCAAAATTGCGCTATTTTGGCGACTTCTTGGGATAGCGGCCCTACCTTCTATTTTAAACGCTCAAATGATGACTAACCAATCACGATTGTAAGACGCTAGTCTTGTACACTAAAGTAATAAACCTGTCCTGCTGTCATGCACTGCCTAACAGGCTCTATCTAGACATAATAATCTAAAAAAAACGAAATAAATAAATACTTAAGAAAAATTTACTATAAAATGTAAGGACTGAATTATGTCAGTATAAATAACAATTTATTACAATCTCCTAAATAGTAACAGACCGTAATGTCTGTCAGAAATGAAAAACCAACAATGTCATAAAACAGCTGTTGAGTCTGTGAATTAGCATAATAGCGTTATAATTTAGGTATTGGGGCCACCAGTAATCGCTATTGTAACTTTCCGGCTTACTGTTGATAACAGAAATGTCGGCAATCGTAATCTAAGTACCTACACATTACCGATTTAGAGTTAGGCGTGAGTTGAAACTGTGTTGTTAATGTAATAATTATGTTTTACTCTAAGTACGGTTTATATTTTTAAATTTATGGGAAATTGTGACAAAAACTACTTGGATTCTTAAATTATTTTGATACTAGTTACACTTTACTAAATATAAATCAACTGGATAGCAATAGTTAAATATTAAATATTATTATAGTTATAATTTCAAATTAAGGCAAGCGTATGTTTATTTACGAGGGCGCACAACTTTTTAATAGTCTACCTTCATCTCTCAAAAAGATTAAGTCGCTGAAAACATTTAAACGTGAGTTATCAGACTATATTGTTTCAAAGTTTTTATAAAATACATGTCTGAAATTGTTTGTTATGTGACAGTGACCTGTAAAAGTGTGTAATCATAAATTTTGTGAAGAAGAATAAGTACTATAATGTATATGTATGTACTGAACATCTAAAGAACGGCGCATAAATTATTACATCATGTTTTTATGTTCTCATGTTAGTGACAATATTATGATTTTAATGAGAAATAAATATCTTTAAACCTAAATATCTCTTAATATTGCAAGTAACATTTATTACTTTTACAGTGTGTTAGTTTAATATACAACAATTTAAAATATAAAATGCTTATTCGAAGTGGTCTTCATTGGCTGCAATACGGTCCTTTAAACGTTGAGACCAGTTATCAATAAAAGCACGCACTCTTTCCATGGGAAAATTCTTCACTGCCAATCGTACAGATTGATTTAGGAATCCAAATAATCATGGCGTTTAGATCAAGCCATATTCTCTAAAACAGACCATAAAGCATAATCCAGTGGAATAAGATCGGGATTAGACCACGGCCAGTCTTCAGCTCTGGTGAAGTCTGAAACGTTCGTTTCTAACCAAGACTGTATAGACCGAGCTTTATGACCCAGCGCCGAGTCTTGCTGGATGGACCATTCTTGATTATTGAACATGATGTTGTTAAGAGGCTTCACTACCTTCTCAAAAGACACTACACGGTATCTTGAAACACTTGTGCCGATGTTTTGATACCTTTTTCACAAAGTATGGCTCAGTCACTCCAAAGCTAATACCCCACCAAACCATCACTGAAGTCGGATAGTGCCCACGTTGCACTCTGTCGACTAATCGGGAAGCTTCCAGAGCTTTGAGCGGTCATTTTGTTTGATAAAATGTTGCTCAATTGTAAAAATTTTCTCATTCGTAAACAAAATCTTCTGTGACTTACCTTTGCGTACCGCTTCAGTAGTTGTTTCGATTTAACCACTCTATTCTTTTTTAAATTATCAGTTTAGAAATGACCAGTACGTCTTTTATAGGCTGCAAGTCCTAAGTCATCTTTTAAAATACGCGACATGGTTCTAGGTGCTATCTTCATCGCCCGAGATAAAGTATTTTGCTTTCAGACAGGATTTCTTTGAATTCTTTCCCTTACTGCTTTGACCAGCTTTTTCGTAAGAACACAACGTGGACGGCTAGATCTTTTTCTGTCACAAACGGAGGAGGTCTCATTGTACCTATTAATAGCCCGGTACACAAACATTTTACTAATACCAAGCGCATGAAGAGATGAGCAATCAGAGAAAATCGGTTCTCTTTATCACCCCACTCCATTTTAATATCGCAAAATACTGTACTATGTATTATTGCCAAAATGAGAAAACTCAATGAACAATCATATAAAAATGACAGATTCCAAATTCAAATGTAATATTTTGTTTATTTTTAATTGAACAGTATTTATGGCCAGACTAAGTAAGTCTTTGTTTAAACTATTATAATTGCATTTTAAATAGGTTTCTTGAAAGTAAAATCCGCTAAGATTTGTCTTTAATCTAACGAGACTGCCTCGTGCCAGAATTTGGCGAATCAACATCTGCTGAGGATGCCTCGTGTACAGGCGAATCACGTGTCGAATTGACTAAAGACAAATCTTAACGGAATTTACACTCTAGAAAACTCATTTTGTTTATAAAACAGTGTATTTTACAAGAGCGTGCATATCATATAGGCAATAAGGCAGTGCCTACCTCGTTATGTACCTAAATAAATATAGCACTAGTGTTAAAGTTAATCTACTACTTACGGTAGGCAATTAGAAGATTGCATATTCTAAGCAAGCAGCGTTTCATACAACTTATGTCGTACTGTCGGAATAAAGCACAACTACGACTAGTTTCAAATTCAAATATTTTTATTCAAAATAGGATGTGACATCACTTATTGAAAGTCAACTACCATCCATTTCAAAATGAATGCCTCAGACCTGAGTAGAATGGGCGCAACAAACTCAGCAGGCTTTTTTTTTCATCGAATAAATATGTTTACAAAGTAATAGTGTACAATTAAACTTATTATTTAATAGCCTGAGGGCGGTCACTCCATTCCCAATCTGTGGTATCATTAATAAAGTCATTTATGTAATAGTAACCTTTACCACACAAACGTTTTTAACAATTCTTTTGAATAACGTAATACTTAGTCAGATCTACAATGCCCGCCTTGCTAGAAAACTATAGCACACCCCTATACAATACCAGTATTGTAAGTCAACGGTTTGTATCGTAGTAGATTTATTTGATTATCTTACCCAAAATACGAAACCTACTCGTAATTATCTGAAGAGTCGTATAATAAAACCAATAAACAAAGCCCATTACAAGCATAAATAATTGTATCTATAGTAAATCTCATTCTCTTACCACTTTGCCCCCGCCGAGGGCTAGCAGGGGGTTAGTGAAATTGAACGGAGGCTCTTGTAGTCGCGTGTTGACTTCCATGGCGAACGCGGGGTACGAGGGCGCGGGGGAGGGGGCCACTGCGAGATATGAACGAAACGCTCTAATTGTTCGAGGGCTGGGTTCCCTAAGTAAGGGACCTGCCAGGTACCGAATCGCTTCTTCGGATTCGTACTTCTCAACGTCAACGCCGATTGCTGCGTATTCACCTGAAATGGGATTCTAATTAGTGTGTCATTAAGATGTTGCATCATATTAGCTGCTATAGTTAAGGTTTTAGTCAAATTTAACGTTAGCAGTAACGCTGACTTTAACATGGACTGCGGAATGTGTTGCACCATCGTATTTATTGGCATAGTTAAAGTTGAAAAGTAAAATATTAAGTCAATATCGAATGTTTATTTGAAACGTTTTACAGGTCGCTATATACCTTTAACCAGCAAAAACTGGACGGTTACTGTCAACAGTTAAAGTTATGACGTCATTTAAAAATTGTCAAATAGTGCAACACATTTTTAGCTTAACCGGCACTTTAACATGTTTGTGATTGCTAAAGTTAGTTGATGCAAACCAGCCTTAGACTTTAAACCTAAAATTCGTTTTTGAGAGAAACTATGAAATATAATGTGTCAAATTTAAGTAAGCCAAGTAATATGTATATAATATGTATATGAGATTTAGTTTTAATTCTATCTTAAGTTTCAGTATGACGGGCTTAGAGTGACGTGATCTGATCATTCGCTACGCCTTGGGTTTTTTGGTGACATGTAATTTATATCATACAATGCGATTCATACATTCATTCATTGATACTTTAAATAATTAAATACTATATTTAACGTATTTATTCAAAATTCATTAGTTTTATTATTGATATGCAAATAAGTTTTTTTGCAAACTATAAGTACTTTCTTAGTGACATTTAACACATAGAGGTTATTACTATTCATATTTGAATCGCATTGTATGTACTAATATGCAGGCGGTTCCGTTAAACAACGGGGGCATTTTATGTCTTTCGATCCCTTATTCACATGCACAGAACAGTTCTCTTTGTCTAGCCATACATTCTCCTACTCTTTCATTCGAGAACTTTCTTTCGCCGAATTCGTGTGAATTAGACCCGAACTTCAAATCTTTTCCAAATTAACATACCCTAATATTGCAACGGTACGTAGTATCACTAGACATTATTATTATTTTTTAACAGAAACTGCTGTTTACGAGCAACTAAATGCTCGTATATTTAACTTCTTCCGGCGCAATAACACTATAGCTATCTTAATCGCTTCCGCAAAGATTAGCAGCTGTTTGGTTGTTAACTTTGTTTCGTTCGGTGAACGACTAAACACTGTTTAATGGTTTCAAAATAAAGATCGACCCAATTTATATTTTGAGCAAGATGCTACCAGTACTTCGGTCATGACGTTTTGTTAAGAGTTTAACAAGCTATTGATATTATTAGAAGGCAATGTTTGTCACATATTTTAACATTTCCATCCAACGCCGGCTACCAGGCCTCGGGATAACAAAGGATTGGAGTCGCCCTTTTTTCCGTCGAGTTTTCCAACTTATAATTTATTGTACATAATCGGAAACAAGAATTATCTAGAATTTAATTTTAGCGTTAATGAATGGAGCCTTCCGAGCTTTACTCGCCGAAAAATAGTGAATGATTTCACCGAAACCCAGTTCCCGAAATAAATAAGTTTCAATGCTCAGGACAGAAAGCTTTGGTAGACGGTTTTTCCCATCGTGGTTCGAACTTTTAAAAATGAGCGGTCTCCAGTGCAAGTGCATGTCTCGTAATTGTAGGGGCCCCTCTTTTCTGGAGGCCCCGGGTTTACTTTTATTGCCCTCTCCTTAATCCGGCCCTGTTTCCATCATTCAACAATATTGAAGTGTGACTATTGTGTGCGGTTACATTTGTATTGTTAGGTAATCTTCTCCAGTGAGGGCTTTTTTAGGGATTCTTCATAGAATGGCGGCTGGTGGCAACCACATCGGCTTCACTTTCTACCGTGAAGTAGTAATGCTTCAGTTTGAAGGACGCCGTAGCTAGTGAAATTGCTGGGATAATTTATGAGACTTAACGTCTTAAGTGTTACTTAGGCTGAGGCCTGAGATCTATAGAGCGTATTTAGACTTTGCTCAGACTTTACTTACGTTAAACTTACCTGAGTGTAAGGTTAGCATAATCTGTGATTTCGTTTTTAAAGTCATTTGACAGCTATAATTATACTGAACTTAAGCTAAGATAACCCAATGCAAATGTCAAGTTCGTGTTTTATCACACTCAGCTAGGTTTTTCGTAAGTAAAGTCTGAGCAAAGTCTAAGTACGCTCGATAGATCTCAGCCTAAGACTTAGTAAAGTGTTCACGATAGTTATAAAACCGTAAATATACATATATTATGTGAATTTCTTAAACATACGTGGTTTACTTTTTCGAAAAAAAAAGTGAAACCCCTACTGTGACACATTTACACGAAAGAACTAAATTGACGATGGATATCTACTTAAGTTTAAAATGTTCAGAATTTACAAAAGTCAATGTGGTAGGTATAAAGGTCGTGAAATGATGTTTCCTATTCAATCTTTTACCAAATTTATTAATCCTAGTTAATATGTAATACGCATTTACTATGAAACTGAAAACCATGAAATTTAACGCAAACGTTGATTAGAGAGGTACATTTTACTCCAAAATTACAAATATCCTTTAGGAATGCGATAAAACAACCAGTAATGGGAAGAACCTACTTGTCTTTAATTTTAGATCAAAACAAATAATAATAAATCAAACTAAACAATTGCCATCAACGAAATAATTCAATACGAAATAAATTGCGGAAAAAATAGAAGGGGTTCTAGCGAGGGCTCATTTGTCTCGCAGCCATGATGGATTGTCGGTCTACAGGAGATAAATGATCTCGTACTAGAAATAAATTTAAAGTGTTTTCAGAATTTCTTTAATTATCTGTCCCTCAATTCTTTCGGAAACAAGTTCATGTAAAAATAATTATAAAATGCTCACAGCATACCTTTATTTATTTACGGTGTGTGTGGATGATGCAGCTACTGTACTCAATAACTTTTGTGTTAATTTACATTTAATGTTAACTTTTTTGACTTACTCGTGTAAGGCATTGACTATTTGACGTTTGAGTATGTTTGTTGCATCATTTTACATATTAAATTGTAAATGAAATGTTTGTAAAACAATGAAAATGTAAATGTTGATTTAAAATAGTGGCAATGAATATCTTACTACTTCTTCTCATTAGCTCAACCCTTTACGAAGAAGCGGTAGATTCAATAAGAAAAAATATTTTTTTTTCATAAGTGTCATTTTCGTGACGTACAAGAATAAAGTGATTCTGAATTTGAATTTGAAAATGTTACAAAATTGTGCACGTTAAGGTAACGTTACTAACTAGCAGTTTCGGGCGGAACTATTATTCTTATTTTAAATATCGGAATGGTATTATATCCGTTTAATAAACATACAGGATTCGATTAAATTTTTAGATTGCTACGATACCAATGTATAATCTCCGCACGTTGATATAGGGACAAGCTGCCATCTTAGTGACGTCAGTGAAATATCACACAGACGCTTATATGACAAGTTTCTTGTTCCGTCGCGTTATACGCCCTTGAAATAGATTCGTATAGATAGATTATTACTCTAGTTCGATGCGGATTTGGAAGATTTGTTTCATGGGGTTTTAATTACTATATTTTGATCTGATGACCTTACCTGAATCCAATAGCTTTAGGCTGTCCAACGCAAGCATAAGTCCAATATGATCGTGGTAATAGCCAACAGACACGTAGACTGTAACAAAGAAAAAAATAGTAGTAATGCCTACTGTGAACAGCCGGTTCCACCATTCCCTGGAAAATAGGCAATATCTTACAGCAACTATTGCAAATCTTAAAATAGCTCTTAATTCAAAATGCACTTTATAATATGTTGAGTACATCTAAGGCCCGTTTTCAAAAAGACGTCCATAATTGTACCTTGAATGTATTGTATTGAAGACAATGCAAATACGATTGATCATGGATTAAGTAATTAATCACCATATCTTGGAATATAGACACAAAAGGCATATTAAGAGATTTTTAACTTTTATATTTCTACAAAAAAGGAGTGTAATAATTAATTCTTAGGATTTATGTGAGCATTGTGAGTTATAAGTGAACGCAGTTCCTGAAAAACTTTCCAAGCCACAATCATCACATTTTAAGGAATTCGTGTTTAAAGTTTAATAAATATTAGTGTGTTCCATACATGTGGCTTGGGCTACTAAGTCATGATGTCATTTAAAGAGTGACAGTAGGGCTGCCAATTTTTTCTTAACTCAATTTCGATATGATTGTGGTTTGGAACGTTTTTCTGGAATTACGTCCAAATAAAATATTTAAATTAATTATTTGTTAGTGTAACTAAACTCACTTCTAGTATCCTTGTAAGTATCCCTTACGATGTCCAGAAAGGGGTTACGTGTGAAGTTTTCCCGCCTGTTCTCATAGTAATAAGGTTGCCGATATACTTGTACTGTCCGTATGGATATTTTCTTCTCGTTCGCTGCAGTTATTATGGCATACGCCAGCCGGGAAAAGTCGTGGTTCGGGGCTTTCAGGTATACTACAGTTATCTGTACACAATAAACATAAAATGTGTTTGTTTAAACGAAGCCTAGAAGGTAATTTGATGTCCTTAAAGATAATAATTTATATCCATTTATGTCCAATATATTTTGACCTAGTAAACAAATCTATTTGGAACTCTATGGAGATTCAGAAGGCTCTGTTAAAGGGCTTAAAGGATCCAAACAGGGAAACTATATAAAAAACCGTGACAGTACATAATATGGAAGTTAAGAAGGCCAAGTATCTTGGAAACTGCTCGCCAACGAAACATCTAACCCGATCGGCCTGTTCAAGAGACGAGATAGGCCTACAGAGTTGACGAAACAGAACACTAAATTATACTTATGGCCCACGTTTTCTCGGGAGCTGCTCAACAACCATCTGCAGTAACGCCTTCACAATAGCCTCTCATCGAGAATTGGCGTTGAGCAGTAAGGATAATCAAACCCTCTGACATCGTGAGCCATTAAAACTCTGAAACCGTATCTGTCTTATTATTAAACGCACTGTAAAGTTACTCCAAGATAAATATTACTTCTCAATGTCAAAGGTTAGATAAAACAAACGGCCTTACAAATAAAATTGGCATAAAGTTATAACTAAGCATAAACCAAGAATATGTAAAATGTTTACAAATAGACATGGTTTGTTCGGACGTATAACGTTTCCCGCGTTTATTTGCAAGGCAGCTTGTCATTCGTAAAACTTCAGAATTATCATTGTATTGACAGTGTTGTCAACGATATTGTAAACATTATGCATTTTCTTCGTTTATCATCAGTTATAACTTTATATCAAGTTTATTTGTAAGGCCGAAAAAGTTTTAAATGTGGAATAACTTTTCTTCGCCTTTATTACTAACACATTCTGTGTATTGTTGTCAACTAACTTCAAGATATAATACCAGCGTATTATATTTTACATCTTAAGGAAATATGATGCAATGTTGTGAAGTGTTTCATTTATTGGTAATATATATAGTTATACTGTATTTTTACGAAGGGCACACTGAAATGATCGGGAATAGAATATTTCTGATTGAGTTACAATAAAACCTTTTTTAGAATTTGAATACTGGCCTCTTAGAACCTTAATGACATTCATACAATTAAAAAAAAAGTTCAAAAACAAAAACTATGTTGGTTTAAAGTTGACACGTCGTTGACAGAAATGGAGCTCACGCGTGAACATTTTCGTGCCATAATTTATCACAATTTTCGTCGCGGCTTATCGCAAGATAAATGTCTCAGTGAACTTGTTTCGATTTATGATGTTGAAGCACCGAGTCAAACGACAATATACCGCTGGTATGCCGAGTTCCGACGCGGTCGTGTGTCGCTCAGCACTGTTTCTTCTGCAGGTCGACCAAGAACAGCGGTCACGCCTGAAAACATCGCACCTGTGCGAACTATTGTAATAGTTGACCGTCATGTGACATACGAGCAGATTCAGGCTGCTATCAGTATCGGAATGAGTGCAATTCAGTCGATATTACATAATGAACTTTGTGTAAGAAAGCTAGTTTCCCGATGGGTACACCACAATTTGACCGAGGAGCAAAAGGCGGCTCGTGTAGATTGGTGCCGGAATACTCTGCAACGCTTCAACGGAGGGAAGTCAAATGCCGTTTATAATATCGTCTCAAGTGACGAATCATGGATTTATTCATACAAACCTGAAAGAAAACATCAGTCAGAAGTTTGGGTCTTCGAAGACGAGGTCTAACCAACGAAAGTGGTTCGCTCCCGCAGCGAGTCAAAGAAAATGGTCGCTACGTTTATCTCGAAAAAGGGGCATGTTGCTACAATTAGGATCGCAGAACGGTTACCTCTGAGTGGTATATCACGGTTTGTTTGCCAGTAATAATAGCCGAACTCCGAAAAAATAACCCGAAACGTCGCATCATCTTACATCACGAAAATGCGAGCTCCCAAACGGCTCGGAATACAAATGATTTTTTGAAGCAGGAAAACGTTGAGCTGATGGGACATCCTCCGTACAGTCCTGACCTGAGCCCAAACGATTTCTTTACATTCGCTAGAATGAAAGATTTATTACGCGGTCACCGGTTTGAAGACCCCGAAGCAGCTGTGGAAGTTTACAAATCAGCCATTTTGTCAACATCAACTTCAGACTGGAATTACTGTTTTAATGATTGGTTTGCACGAATGGAAAAGCGCATTAAGTTCGTAGAAAACTTCAAAAAATAATAAAATACAATTTACCTATACTGTGCATGTGGTTTTTCTTATTCCCGATCATTTCAGTGTGCCACTCGTATTCGTAAAGTTTTAATTTTTATAGTGTTATTTTAAACACGAAAAACGCAAAAGACAACCCGATATTTCTATCTCATAATATTACGAACAGTTATATCGAAAGTATCAAACTCTTAACCAAGAACAGCTGAAGCAGAAGCGAAAATGCGCTAATAAAATAGAGTTCGATAAATCGTAGCTGTTAGAATCAAGTATTACTGGCTTAACCGTCAACTATAACTCCAACTGACAGATGGTGTTAATTTTCTCAGACTCATTCTAGCTCATTTTCAGAATGATTACCTAGTTACTGCAGTCATTTCAAAATTCTTTATGCATCGTAGGCTACATTAATCTTTAACTAGACAATCCAGAATTTATGGAATCTCGAGAAAACCTTTCTATTTTTTATTTTTTTATAGATATTAAATGTAATATACAAGTTTGATTGTGACAAGTGATAACCCTCACTTCTGAGATTGAACAAGGCATACAAGATTTATCAACGATACATCACTCGGTAGTCTCGGTTGGAAGAGTGCTCGCACGGAACGCGACAGGTCGCGGGTTCGTGTCCTGTATCGTTCATAATTTTTGTTTTCACATTTTATCTGTGTTATTAAGCCCGGAAGTGAGGGTTATAACAAATTGTAATACACAAGTTTAATTTGTACCAACATTTATGGACGATGAGAGATTCAAACCTGCCTCTAGAGATTTCACATTATCATTAAGATAAATAAATCTTTGTATAGTCATTGTCTCTAGCGCTATCTGCACGATTTACTTTACAGTTGATAGCTTACTCAAGCCAAATATTTGCATAAGGAAATTGCGAAAGCGAAAGTAGACGCGGCTTCGAATATTCAATCATCCATTCGAATCATAAAATTCCCAGATGTCTATTAAAAATAAATTTATTAAAAGTGACACATTTTTGATTGAAAAAGCCCATTTAGCGCATTGCGCATATAATTTGTATGTAATCGGCGGCTAATCGAGGCTTAGTCACAGCCGCCCATCTATATTCGCAACAGCAGGGGAATCATGAGCCATTGTGAGTTTTTCCTGATGTATCCATGTCACGTCAATCATCCTTATGATTAGTTATGATCGTATGATGGAATTCATCAAATTCCGTATCCACATAAGCCGTACTACGGCGAAAACGAAAAAACGCTTACGAACAAAAGAGAAAGAGTGAAATACATACATATTTATATACATATAATCACGCCTCTTTCCCGTAGGGGTACGCAGAGACCACTTCTTTCCACTTGCTACGATCGTTACATACATGTTTCGCTTCGTCCACTTTCATTATTCCTTTCATACATGCTCTTCGGCTTACGGTACTCTTGACCTGGCCTGTTTTCAAGACGTCCCTGATTTGGTCTCGAAACGTCCGCCTACGTGTACCCCTCCCAACCCTATCATTAACACTGGCCTTATACACTTTCTTCGTCAATCGTTCTTCATTCATTCTCTCGACATGTCCAAATCATCTAATTTAAAATGTAATGGTTCAAGAAAATAGCAGCTGGTAATTGATTCCACAAAACGAACGGTTGCGGGTGGTATTTAGCATTTTGACGTAATGACCGGTGGTGGAATCCGGCTGCTGGTGTTAACCCGAACGACACCTCCGAGCACTCCCCGTCATAAATTCGGTAGAATTGTCGTCTGCATTAGCAATGAATGCTGCTATTTGCAGCATATCATTGATAGGCAGAATTGACAGGATTTAATGTTTTTTAAGTTCAGTTAACGAAAGTTCGTATCGGAGTTTGCTTTTACGTCTCAAAGGTTTTTTTTATTAGTTTTAAACAATTTATTATGTTTTTAAAGTGATAACTAGAATAATATAACTATTCTTCTAGGATTAATACACATATGAGTTTGTTGCGTCCGTTCTTCTCAGTTCTGAGGAATTCATTTTGGAATGGGTGGTAGTTTTTGACTTACAATAAGTGATGTCACATCCTATTTTGAATAAAAATATTTGAATTTGCATTTGAATTTGAATAAAATTTGAGAAACAAAATTTTATGAATTGTTGTGTTGAAAGTATATAATTGTTTAGATTTACAAGAGCGACATCTCAAGTCAATTTCCTAATATGCAAATATTGAGGTTGAGCAGGTTATCAACTGTAAAGTAAATCCTGTAGATGAAGCCATAACCTGAGAGTTGAACAAAGCATACAAGATTTTATGACGATATGTCAGTCGAACGGTTATCTCAGTTGGTTAGAGCATTGGCACGGAACGCCAGAGGTCGTGGGTTCGAGTCCAGCAACGTTCATAAAATTTTGTTTTTTTAAATATATTTGTTTATTAGTTTTATTCGAAAGGTGATTCAATGTACATTCTTTAACACAATATAGCAAGGTACATACATACAAGGTATATAAATTTTTATAGAAAATTGTTATTTTTACATGCATGAAATTGAAATGTGTGAGCACTGCGACCACCGAACGGGATATGTCGATGTCCGACGGACGAGTGCGTGCGAACGTCGCGTACACACGCTTGTTGGAGCTCGCCACATCCCGGCAGTACTGTGAACAAACAAATAATGTTTAAAACACATTTTGTACTTACTGTAGTGGGAGGCTCCTTTGCACATGATGCCTGCTAGATTGTGGGGTGCCTATTTCTGCCGTGAAGCAGTCATGTATAAGCATTGTTGTGTTTCGGTCTGAAAGGCGCCGTAGCTAGTGAAATTACGGGGAAAATGAGACTTAACATCGTACGTCTCCAGGTGAGGAGCGCAGTTGTGGTGCTGCTCAGAAATTTTGGGTCTTTCAAGAATCCTGAGCGGCACTGCATTGTAATGGGCAGGGCGTATCAATTACCTTATTTTCATTAAAAAAAACACTGTTTTCAGAACCAACCATCAGCCAACATTTCTCAACCAACGGCATTTTAATTAATGAAGAGAGTATTTTTATATTTTATATTTTGTTGTACTGAATAATTTGGGTAAGTTATTTTAAATATGAAAGAAGAAACTGAACAGCAATTATTTGTATCGTTTGTGAATTGCGAAGTATTCTTACAATTTCTGCTAAAACGGTACTTTGCTCGAGTAAAAAATTATAATTGTGGTTCAGACGTATCTCTTTGAGGTTGTGACGACGGCGTAATAAAGAGATTTTGTGAAAGTAGATTTTTTGGGTCATCCTATGGACATCCCCAATAACAGAAATCAACAGATGCGTTACCAGACTTTAATTTGGGAACTTGAAGATCTCTAAGTATCAGTTAGAGAACACAGCAACCGGTAGTTGACTCTACAAAGTGGATTTGCGAAGCAAAGTTTCTGGGAAAATGCGCGATTGTGGAATGCCAAATCGCTTTTTTTTTAATGAAAATAAGGGACGAGACGAGCAGGACGTTCAGCTGATGGTAATTGATGCGCCCTGCCCATTTCAATGCATTGCCGCTCAGGATTCTTGAAAAACCCCAAAAATCCTGAGCGGCTCTAAAACTGCGCTCGTCACCTTGAGACATAAGATGTTAAGTCTCATTTTCCCAGTAATTTCACTAGCTACGGTGCCCTTCAGACCGAAACACAGTAATGCTTAAACATAACTGCTTCACGACAGAAATAGGCGACGTTGTGGTACCCATAATCTAGCCGGCATCGTGTGCAAAGCAGCCTCCCACTGGTCGATATAATGCAAGTAGAATTTTGCATTTTAACTTTATGTCTTATGATCAAATTTGGCTGCCGATATTCGTCAGAACAACTGCTTTGAACATACCCGCGATACATGCGGTAGAAGATGCACAGACATCTATCTTCACGCAACGCCAATGAATCAAGCTTCGGAGATGACTTCGACATATTTTAGTCGAAAATTGAATGGAACGGTCGAAACTAATCTGAGAGCTTTTATTGAGAGATGAAGACACAAGGGAAATATGTGTGTAACTATACCGAATAGTATGTAGTAATTAATCTCTGCACAAAACAGGCCTATTTGTATATGTGTATCCCAATCCACACTTTGTTACATCACTTTACATTATAGAAATTAAAATATTTTTTAAGGATGAGGCTATAAATGTTGATTTATTATAGTAGCAATGAGCTTTTTCCCTCTACTTCTCATTTTGTAGTTAATGAAAAAAAAAACAAACCATTTGCATTCATAAGCATTATTTCCTCGACCTATATGAATAAAATGAATTTTTTTTTGTCACTTAATCGGTTTCAATTTTTTTAGTTCATAAGTGCGTGGAAATATAAACTTGCAATAACTTATAACAATAACATAAATTTGACAGCCACGTATGAACGTATTTTACGAAGAATTTCAAATGATAAAATCTGAACTATGCTCTCGTTGGAGTTACAATGAAGAATTAAGAATTAAGAAAATTTGGAACCAATTTGTTTGATATAAGAATTGAATAAAATAAATTTCTAGTTATGACGTTATCTTCGCAATTAATATTTCTATTCTATGACTTGAATAATAAAACAAATATTTATAACTTGCTTTAACATATACGGTACTATATTATCAAAACAGAATTACAAGAAGATTTCTTGGCGCGTAAAACAATTTCAGAGGTGTTTTTTTACCATCTCAAAAATACCCAACGCGCCTAAAGAAGTTTTCAATTCATAAATTCCTCAGGAATATATGGCATATATTTGACAGAAAAAAAAAAGATTTTCATTTGAGAACAAGTATCATTATTTATTCTCTGTTTTATTTATCCTCAAAGTGAAAGCGTAAGAGTTTTGTTTTTAAGATAATAGGGACTAGACGAGCAGGACGTTCAGCTGATAATTGATGAGTATCAATTATCATGCATTAATGCAGTGCCGCTTAGGATTCTTGAAAAACCCAAAAAGCTAGCTACGGCGCCCTTCACACCGAAACACAGCAATGTTTACACATTACTGATTCACGACAGAAATAGGCGCCGTTGTGGTACTCATAATCTAGCCGGCGTCCTGTGCAAAGGAGCCACCCACTGGTGATATAATATTATGAGTATAAAACGATAAAAAGGTACTCACGTAACTTATCATGGGGAGGTTGAAGGCCGCAGCCATCCGACCCTCGTGAACGCAGGTCTCCTGGGGCCCGATGAACGCTGACACATTCGCAGCCCATAAAGCTGCAACCTAGCAAATGGAACCAGTTCATGAAGTACACAGACAATGTCATTTATGATCGTTTTATATAGCACTGGGGAACTGGGCTCTGTTTGGCGAGAGAATGCGGTAACACAAACTTTCCCAGAGATAATAATCCCGAAAGAATTCTCGAGAAAAATTTCATCCAAAATGTTTTTGTGTATTTCGGACTGACATTTCAGGGCAAATGAGACTTATCATCTTATGTCTCAAGGTAGTAATTGTAGTGCCGCTCAGAATTTTTGGATTTTTCAAGAATCCTGAGCGGTAAGACATTGTAATGGGTAGGGCGTATCAATTACCATCAGCTGAACGTCCTGCTCGTCTCGTCCCTTATTTTCATAAAACAAACAAATTTTTAAATAATGTATGTTCTACAATACATGCGTATTATAAAATTTTTATTACATTAATATGTAACATTAGTGTTTTTTCTAAATAAAAAAAAAACAATATATCCACGTTGCACTTTGATAAGCGAGGACTGTCATAGACAGCAAAGGTGGTAATTTATATGTCGGTCTCAATTAACCTTTGCATCTTTGTGCCGTTTGGTGTCGAGATACTTTTTTTTATGATAATAAGGGACGAGACGAGCAGGACGTTCAGCTGATGGTTATTGATACGCCATGCCCATTACAATGCAGTGCCACTCAGGATTCTCAAAAAACCCAAAAATTCTGAGCGGCACTACAATTGCGCTCGTCACCTTGAGACATAAGATGTTAAGTTTACTCAATTTATTGAAGCAAATTGATATATATAAAGAAAATTAACACATGATAAGCATTAAGACCAAACAACATTAACCCAATAGAAATCATAAATCAAAACATTAATTCCATCGCCGATACAGCTATAGCCCACGAAATACTTACAAACTCGTCTTACCGCCGTTCCCAATATACTTAGTCAGCTGTCAATAATCTGAAGCTGTCCCGATATACCCGATAAGTCATTCTTATCGCCTTATATTAGGACGCGTGAATTGCAATTTCCACACAAACTTCTATCGCTGGTAAGCTATACGTTCTCCCATTGACAGACAGCGTGCACGGATAAGGTGAGTTACCGTCGATAAGTTTATTGGGACAGAAAAATCAACGATGGTACGATTTTTATCTCAAGTAGGCCACAACCGGAGATAGACTAAATATTGGGAACGGCCGTTAACCGAGTAGGCTTAACAGTCTTATGTTTATTCCCGGTATCAACATCATGATTATAACAGTTTCTATAAGTTTGCCTATGTGCCTATTGTAGGTACATAATAAAGAATTTATTGAGGGGCAAAAGTTAAAATGCTTATTTCCTTAAATTTTGCTCTGAATGATTAAATCTCTTATAGCTACATCTGTAACGGACCTAATTAAAAGTAACTTAAAATAAAAATAAAGTGTGTGTATACTTATGTATGCAAGTTATACTTCTTTGGCGTAACAAAGCAAAAATCCTTAAAATTATCTATTCCTCGTGCTATTCTACATTTGTAGAAAGAACAATATTGTAAAAATCTTGCAACGATGGCTTTTAAATAACGAATACGTTAAAAGGGCTTGAACCCTTTGCCTATCCTAATAATGGACGAAGAAACCAAAAAAAAATAACAAATTTCGCAAACGTCAGAAAATATTAGGAACCAACTTCACCCTGTTACTACAGTGTGAAGTTGGTGTGTTACAGTGATGCGCGCGCATCTTAAAATTTCACTCTCATTTTTTTCATAACGCGCCTAAAGAAGTATAACTTCAAAAATATTATGAGAATATAATATGTGCTACAACAAATTTCATTAATGTTTAGTAGATTTTCTATAAGATTGTTTATTTACAAGTATAAGTACACTTCCTCGTTACAGTATCTGGATGAGACAGTGAGCGATGAGGTAATTTTACCACCACGCCTCCCGCGTTGGTTGGATAGACTTCCGTAGCGGTTGTGTTAGTGACAATCAATTTATCAAATATACAATATATCTTATATCATTAAACGAGCGGTTCTTGTATATATAGTATTATATAATCTGAATCTCGGAAACAGCTCCAACAATTTTCATAAAATTTTGTACACAGGGGATTTCGGGGGCGAGAAATCGATCTAGCTAGGTTTAAATTTTAAAAAATGTAGTTTTATCCGTGTTTAAATGAGAAACAGCTACAATAACATTAGAATACGAAGGTAAATTTCGCCACTATATACAAGACTATAATCGTTCTGTTGGGAAATTGGGTGATCCGGAAAGGAGAAGAACCCGGTTCGAATCCAGATGTTCTATTAGTGTTTTTTTTTTGTTCATGTTTTGTACATTCTTAAAAATCCGCGCAAGGCTCGGTCGTCTATATATTTATACTAGCTGACCAGACAGACGTTGTTCTGTACATAATAAATAAAATACCGTTTTTGATGAATTTGTCAATAATTTTTCATTGTAACATAATAATATGCTAATTGTTGTTATAATGAAATTGTTTCACAGCAGAACTGTCAAACCGCGCGTCAAAAAAACTCTCACAGAAAATATGTCCAAACAAAACAAATATTGGAAATAAAAATAATTATGGGTCCCAAATCGAAATAAAAACTATCCTATCTCTTAAGTTGGACTAAACTGCACTCCATGAAGTAATCCCCATTGAAATCCTTTCATTAGTTTAGGAGTCCATTGAGGACAAACATTGTGACACGAGATTTATATATATTAATTATATACCAATGGAAGCAAGTTATTGTACTCAGTATCTAAAAAACTAGTAAAAATTTCTGTTTCTAATTAGATGTACAATATCACTACATATTAATAAAACAAAGACCTCTGCCGCGTCTGTCTGTCTGTTCGCGATAAACTAAGACCGCCTTATTCATAATGGTCCGCTAACTTTAAACAGCCGCTAAGGAGTGTTTTTTCTCATTGTGACTTAGGTCAATAGAAGAAGACAGAGTGAGAATTAGCAATGCTTTAAGTTAGCAGACTATTATGAATAAGGGGGAAAAACTACAGCTACACCGATTTTCATGCTGTCTTCACCAATGGATACATGTTCTTGAGAAAGGTTCAAATATATAGTTTGTTAAGTTTTTTTTTAGATACAACAAAATAATATTTGGTGGAATTGTGTATCTTATATAGTTCTACAGAAAAGGCGAAGATGGCAGATGTCTATCTCTTAAGGATAACATACTTTATCCATTTTAATACTTAAAAAAAAGAATAAAGCGGAAATGTAAAAGCAGTTTATATAAATACGATACTAGTACTTATGATTTTTTTTTAACTACATCTTTATAATTATTCAGAAAATGTCTTTGTTTCATTTTGATACATACATTGATAGAGATTAATAGCGTCTGTCACGTCAGCTACTTCACATAATAATGAATGAATGAATAATATTGTTAGTATCTTTATTGTGATATATGTGTCAAATCAAATCAAAGCCACTTAATAAAAGTGGAATTTTGTTGTGAAAATTGAATAAATTTTTTAATGAAAATAAGGGACGAGACGAGCAGGACGTTCAGCCGATGGTAATTGATACGCCCTGCCCATTACAGTGCAGTGACGCTCAGGATTCTTGAAATACCCAAAAATTCTGAGCGGCACTACAATTGCGCTCGTCACCTTGAGACATAAGACGTTAAGTCTCATTTGCCCAGTAATTTCACTAGCTACGGGCCCTTCAGACCGAACCACAGTAATGTTTACACACTACTGCTTCACGGTAGAAATAGGCGCCGTTGTGGTATCCATAATCTAGCTGGCATCCTGTGCAAAGAAGCATCCCACTGGTAAATGTAATGAGACTTCGGAATGTCAATGTCTGTATTTAGCTTTACGAAATGTACTATATGACTAGTAAAAAAAAGGACTCCGCGCCGTGATATTAGCAAGTAAAGCACTTTTACGCTAGTGTGTGTGCGGTTACGGGGTATACCATTTACACAATTTTTTCCCCCTTAGATAATCATATATCCACAAATACTTTTATATTATTGTTTTTACATTTTTCGACAACGCACAACGGCATTTTTAAAATACTTTATTGCGACGCAAACTGATCTGTCACAGATGATGGCAAATCTCATAATGGCGGCCGATCGGCTTGTATTAGTGTAAGTGTATGCGTGGGGCTATGTATTTACACGTTTACCGGCTAGTTTTGGTGCCTCACTGTTATTTAAGGTGACACGGAGTCCTTATTTTTTTACTCGTTCGTGCGTAATGTGTATAATATATTGTTGTAAATAAATAAAAAAAGATATAATATACAATCTACAGAGTACCCTCAAAATGATTGTACCAGTTTATGACGGACACGAAGATAAAGTTTTGAATGAAGTTCACACGTGTTTGGTGTTTTAACGATCTCTTAAATAAGATTCCAAGATCAGTGCGACATATTTATTTACTTCGAGAGATTGTAATCTCGTATAACTTAGATGCGATGTTAAAAAACAAATTTAGAGGAGACATTATCCTTCTTTATATTCATTTATCACGGATGAAACAACGGAGTCAGCAATATAAACCTTTTTTATCTGATTTAAATTGTATTAAAATTTACGTACGATGCAGGAAAGTTATTAGGATAACGCTCCAACGGTTCAACTGCTAACAAAAGTTGCAAATAAATAAAGGTTATAACTATATTAACAATACTGTATCTGTATCATTTATAAACACAATTAAAAATTTACTCCAAGATAAATATTACTTCTCACTGTCATGTAAATTGTAATTCTGCAGTGACAAAGGTAAGATAAAGACTAACGGCCGGCATTACAAATAAAATTTGGCATAAAGTTATATCTAAGCATAAACCAAGAATATGTAAAATGTTTACACATAGACCATATTGCTTACGAATGGTTTGTTCGGACGTATAACGTTACCCGCGTTTATTTGCAAGGCTGCTTGTCATTGGGAAAACTTCAGAATTATCATTGTATTGACAGTGTTGTCAACGATATTGTAAACATTTTGCATTTTATTTGTTTATCATCAGTTATTACTTTATACCAAGTTTATTTGTAAGGCCGAAAATGTTTTAAATTTGGAATAACTTTATTTCGCCTTTATTAATAACCTAGTATATGATAGTAAGATGTAAAAACTATTACTACGGGGAAGTGTACTAAGAATACTAGCAGCATTTCCGCGATCGATAGCTAGGCTGATCCGTTGGCTGAAATATCTGCTTGGATGAGTAGCCCTATTGAGGCTTTGTATATAGTCGTAGATAGTGCTTTGTACATTCTCTGCGCCTCTGGGTCGTACAGGCTCAACGGTAAAACATTAAGACTTATTAGCACCGACATATTTACGAAGATTGCTGTCTTTGGCAGTCGAAGCAGCAGTCCAATTGAAGTGACTTGAACATGAGAAGGAGCCAAACTGTCGATGCAAGTTGCGTCCCATGCCACCCTTCCCCGTGCCAAAGCCACTACGGTCATTCCATCAGGATGTCCGCCATTGCGATCAATAATTTAGCCCGTCAAAACTTTTCGAACCTTACCTGACGAATAGATACTTCTTCCTGTCCGTATGTTTCAGCCACAACAAAGTCTAGCGAATGTCCCATTGGCCCGAGCAACTTTTCATTTATCTCTTCGACTGCCATTGGTATTGCACCTAAAACATTTAAAATTATCAATTTATAAGAAAAACTATGAACAAATTCTGATAATCAAATGACATAAAAAAATAATGATTGTTTAATCAAATTTCTTATAACATTCGCTCAAAAAGTAGACTTATCTATGGGTGTTTAGGGTGCAAATCGAGTGCACAAAACGAACCATTTTTTATCCGAGACTTTTAGCGAATGGTTTTGGGGACGAGTTATAAACTCTGCTTTTCATTTCGTTTGCGAGGAAATAAAACAGTAGTATAACATGGAAATTTTTAACAATTTTAGCAAGTTTGAAGAAATAAATAAACACAAGAAAAAAAAAACCTGTTTCCCGCCGCTTTTTTTTAAATCTTACGATGATTTGCTTGGGCTCCAGACCTATACAGCCTACTATTAAATTATTTTTGTAGTATATATATTTTTTTAATTATTTAAATAACCAACTGTATTTTAATTAAAATTTTAATATCTTTTATATCTTAAAAATACATGAGGCAAATAAATTAAAGTAAATATTATAAAATAACAAATTCTATTCCTGAACTTTTTATTGTGTTTGGCTGTATAGCTCATTTTCTTTGCCTTAATATAGATACATTTATGAGTAGATAATTTTGTGCACTTGTGCACAAAAATCGATTTTGTGCAGCCTATATCGTGCACAAATAAGCAATTTTCAGAGCATGAGAAGTGAAAAAGTTATTCTTTTCAGCACTAGGCTTTTTGATGTCCTTCTGCATATAACCTCCAAATGCATTATAGTTGCATCTAATGAAGTCTGCTGTACAAAATTTTTGTTAGGATCATTTAATACCAGGGGGCGTTTTACCTCCTCTTCCATAAAAGAGAAGTAATATTCTTTGTAAGTACATTTTATATATTAAATCTAGAACAATTGACAACTTTAAGATTTCATGTTTATTCAATACAGTTACTGGATATATAAGCTCATAGAAAGCCCACTTATTGGAAGATATGCCTTAAATAACTAATTAAATGTGTGAAAGAGATGCAATAATTTCAATAAAGTTGGTCATTTTTAAAGATTCTTCATAAAAAAAAGGTGGCCACATAAATAATATATTATGTTCGTATAAAAAAAGACAAGATAACGCTCTAAGTAAAGGGCCAGCAACATTTAAGTGATTCATCAGTGATCACTTATCTACAGGTGACCGTTCACTCGTTTGTTGTTATTCAATTTATTTTGTATTTTTTTTATGATTGACCTAAACAACGAAAAAAAGATAATGTCCTTTTTGAGTTTTTAGAACAACTGTGTTAATATCGAGCATATCGTTTTAAAATGGTTCAAGGTTTATCATAAGGTGTGCTTTAAGGCCGTCAAACTAGACAACTGTTAATGTTATGTCAAACAACGACAAACATCCAAGGTCATGGAGCACACATATGACATACATAGAGTAGGTACCAGTGTGTATTCAGATTCACAGTTGTGGCATCCATTTTTATCGTAAACTAGCTGCCCCACTGACCTGCATAAATACCGCTGGACAGGCTGTTCCATATGTTTGACAGAATATTTTTGTGCCTATTTGAAGCGCCACTCGCGAGCGTACAGAGAACTATTTTTGACGTCTAATACAAATGGCTGACGAGGAACGTACAATACTGTGAAGTATTTTTGCATTTTGAATTAATTTAGTTCGTTTTCCGTGGTATTTATACTTCGAGAATCAACGTAATAAAGTACACAATTTTTTTTGTCAATAGTTTCCCACCATCTATCGATGTTTGCTGAGGTTATCATCACTTGATAAAGGACTTTGACAGCCGCCAGTCCAGTGGTACATAGTAGAGGTCAGTGATCTGCCCGGACAAACTTCGTCCTGTCAAAATTTAAATAAACGTGACGTATTTACGAGTGATCTCGTTATTGAAAGTCAACAATAAACCACGATTTACTACATAAATAAGTTTTTCTATTTCGTAGACTGCAACACTTTATCAACTTTATGATAACCATATTATGATAACAACAACTTAATGATAATCATTCTAACCCTTTATTTTACATAATATTTTTTTTTTAAATTACGTGGCGCAAATAAAGCGGACAGTTTTTATTTACTTTAATTTTTTTGTTTTATTTTTTACTGAAACCTACCTGATATAAACGCGTTCTTTGAACTATTTTAGGGTAAAAGCTCTTTCGATATTTCAAATAAACTCATTAACTCAAAAACTGTCATTACCTATTCTTGGACACCGAGTGTATAGAAGATTGTAAATAATTTTAGATTTAGGGTATTTATTAACTTAAATTTATATGGGATATGATTATACATGGTAGAATCATATCCCCAGAATGTCTTATAAATGTAAATCTTACAGTCCCTAGAAATAGACCAAGATTCCCTATTAAAAATATTTTCAGGCCAACAATCAGCAGAACTAATATAGGTAAAAACGCCCCCTTAAACAGAATTATGAGCTCTTATAACGATATCACTGCAAAAAATGGAAATATAGATATTTTTCATATGACTAATATCAATAAATTTAAAACCGACTGCATTAAAAAAACTATTAAGATCTTAGTTATGTAAGTTAAATATAAGAAGTAAATTATTGTGTTGTTGTATAGTTAGAAATTTTATAAATCTCTTTTTTTAAAGTAGAAATGTATTTAAGTCATTTAATATCATCATTTTTGTATAACTCTTCATTTCTTTAATTTTAATTGTTCAACTTTGTTACTCTTTTCGGACTATTGTAAATGTTGTTTACACCTGTAAAGACATGTCATATTGTACTATCCCTTTTGTACTTGCTAAAATTTTAATTTTATAATGATGTGTTGTTGGTGTAACTATCTAAATAAATAAATGAATAAATAAAATTACGACTACGGGGAGTGTTCCGAAGACCTGATTCCTGCTGCCGAATTCCACCTTCGCACGACACGTCACAAATTAGGATATCATCCCGACCATCTGGATGTCTGGCGTTACTCCACAGTGCGGATTTCAACGAACTTTATTCCACATGCAAGCAAGCTGTGGAGTGAGCTTCGTTAGTGTTAGTTATGTAGTGCGGTGTTTACAGGACGAAACGATATCGATATCAAAAAAGCACGTACACTTTTCAAGGCCATACACACCTCTGTGATTCCCCTTGTGTAATGCAAGGAAATGTGTGCGGCGGTCATCACTTAACATCAAGTGACTCGTACCCTTGTTTGTCCTCCTTCTCAACAAATCAAAACTTCTTTGCGGTAATAATTCAAATTCAGATATTTTTACTAAAAATAGGATGTGACATGCCTTATTGAAAGTCAAAAACTACCACCCATTCCAAAACGAATGCCCGTGGTATCATTAAGAAAGTCATTTATGTTATAGTAACCTCTACCACACAAAGTTTTTTAACAAATTCTTTTGAATAACGTAACACTTTTGTTTAGAACATTTTCTGGGATCTTGTTGTAAAAGCATATACATCGCTCCACAAAAGATTTACTAACTCGACTTTGCCGAATAGTAGGCATTATAAGTTTATGTCTGTTCCTGGTGTTACCATTATGGTTATGACAGTTTCGAGCAAATTCACTTATGTGCCTATGAACATACATTACATTATCAAGAATATATTGAGAAGCAACAGCCAAGATTTTAATTTCTTTAACCATAATGGTTATGAGAGTTTCATATCTATAATATTATTTGTCGTCAACATTATTTAAATTTGCTGATGTGGGCACGATCTCGTAAAGAATTAAGCTGCAAAAGAGAAACCAGTTAGCTTCATCCCGCCTGAACTTTATGTATTATATGATCAATTAACTTCTAAAAGGACTGAGATTCTTAAAATGTGTGGATTGTGTATTTGTAATCTCATATCATATTTATTCAATGATCGATTTAAATATATCTTTTTTTAATGAACATAAGGGGCAGGACGTTCAGCTGATGGTAATTGATACGCCCTACTCATTACAATGCAGTACCGCTCAGGACTCTTGAAAAACCCAAAAAGTCACCTTGAGACATAAGATGTTAAGGCTTATTGGCCCAGTAATTTCACTAGCTACGACACCCTTCAGACCGAAACACATTAATGTTTACACATTAATGCTTCACGGAAGAAATAGGCGCCGTTGTGGTACCCATAATCTAGCCTGGCTTCCTGGGTAAAGGAGCCTCCCACTGGTAAATATTGGTCAATATGGTAAATATGGTTATATAGTATATATGGCACAGTACTTCTTACTTACTCGTCCGTGTATGTGATATGTTCTTTTCATTTTGTTGATTTGTAAATTTTTGCATACTGCTGTGTCATGAATAAATACTTACTAAAATCGTGTTACACACAATTTGTCCAATCAAAGATGCAAAATACATAACATTTTATGCACACACTGCAGTGCGCTGGATAATTTTCGTTTGACACAACATTTTATGCAAAAAAGCTGTTTCTTTTGCTGCAAATAAATGTTTCTTAATTTGACACTTATACAGTAATTTACACATTCAATTTCCTCGAGGTCATTGAACTAGCGCTCACAAAATATAATAATGTGGTGTAATGGTGTAAACGTTTTGTTCTGTTTGTGATTGAAATATTTATATGTTTATAATAAATAAAATATCCCATTATTTCAATCTGTTTCGTGTCTTTAGCGAGTAGGTGTTATCGATATTGATAAAATTTGTACTGGAAGGTTCAAATAGAAATATAAACATATTTATTTATTTCCTGCTAAAGATTTTTTGAGCTGCAGACCTCTATATGTAACGCATACTTACTGGGACCGAAACTTTTATGCTATAGGCTAGTTTTTTTAATTTATTGACTCAATTTTGTGACTCTTCTTTATTTTCATTTCATGATTCTAATTCCTACCAGACCTCTGGTACCCCACAACATGAATGCGACGTACAAAAAAACTGACAGTTCTTCAGCATACTAGGGGAGGGTTTGATAATTGCGCGCGTCAGCATAATAATTTTAATTAATTACGGTCCGCCCGATGACGGAGGCATATCACCAGTAAGTATTTTGTAGTTTATTAATTTCAATGTAAAACAAAGCGTATGTTACACAATTTGAAAGATGCTTATTGCTCTTACGTAGTGCGGTATCTAGTTGGAGCGCAGCGGAGACCAGTCCTTTATCTAAGCCTACCAATTAGATACCTCAATCGTTTCTGTTACCCAGCGAAGTTTATCAGTTAGGGCAACCATCTTTTGTATTTATATTTCACTAGCCGTTCCCGCCGCTTCGCTGGGCGTATTTTAAAAGGAAATGAATTAAATTTTATTCATCTTATTACAAATGAAACAAAAAAATAAAAAACCTTAAACTATATAGGATAAATTTCGCATCGAGTGGTGGTAGTTTCATGTCGATACCGTCAGTGGTTTAGGCGTGATTGAGCCTCAAACAAAGATCATTTTCACTATGTATTTATAAAGATAAAGTTGCAAAAAAACACCGTATGTATTAAACAAGGTATCTAACCTGATATAACACGTCCTGGTCTTGGGTAGTTCATATCTCCAGGTCGGCGCTGAGACCCGGTTATGTATCCCAATGTAAACTTTTCTCCCAGAAGACTCTGTACTTGAATTAGCAGCCAGTAACTACAACAGCACCACTGTAACAATCAAATATTCGCTTGGGTCAATGTTTTTTATTGGAAAAATAACGAGAAGATAATATTGACACACTGATTACACAAATTATATTGCCCCAAATTAAGCATATATAGCCTGTGTTATTGGTTGCAAGACAACGATATATTTAATACAATATACTTACTTAAACATACATAAATACATATAAACATAAATGACTCGGAAACAAACATACATATTCATCATATAAATCCTTGCACCTACCGGGATTCGAACCCGGACCTCTAACTTTGTAGGTAGGATCGCTAATCACTCGGCTATACAGGTCGTCGAGCAGATGATCGATCTCATGCTAAACAGCATCATCTGTCTATAACAGTGACAGACAATTTGACGCATAAAAATGATCTAGATTATTCATAGCATTTTTAAAACTTCTTTAGCGGCGTTGAGCACTTTTCTTGTGATCTGTGTAAAATGTTAAACTCGCGTCAGGACACGTGACCTGATCGAAAATTTGTAAGACAGTCGCTGAAATTATGGATGAAGGTTGATTTTTCTGGGAAATAAACTTTTTAATGTAAGATAATTGTATCGTTCTGTAGTGTTAATTTTTTTTTATGTAATATACCTAAATTAATGTCACCTTATGCTAAAAATTCAATAGCGACCTGTCAAAAGTTTGAAATAAATATTCGATATAGACTTGATATTTCAGTTTAACTTTAAGGACAACAAATTAAGCACCGTTATTGTTTACTTTAAATTTAACTTAAACATTAACTATAACAGCTAATATGATGCAACACAGCTTTAGTGTTAGGCGCGCGTGTGACATCGAAATATCAACCAAACACTATAGATCAAAGTATTATATCGGGTTTCTGGTACATATTGTGATTATTTTGTTTATCAAAACCGGAACTTGATAATACGTCGCCTATTGCGATCGCATAGCTCTAAAGATGGACTCTCTCATAGATCATGGACCCTACACCGGCACACAATAGTATAAATGCCATGATTACCAGTTGGAGGCTCCTTTGCACAGGATGCCGGCCAGATTATGGGTACCAGAACGGCGCCTATTTCTGCCGTGAAGTTATAACATTACTTTGTTTCGGTCTGAAGGGCGCCCTAGCTAATGAAATAAATGGGCAAATGAGACTTAACATCTTATGTCTTAAGGTGATGAGCGCAATTGTAGTGCCGCTCAAAATTTTGGGTTTTTCAAGAATCCTAGGCGGCATTGCAGTGTATTGGGCAAGGCGTATCAGTTACCATCAGCTGAACGTCTTGAACGTTTTATTTTCATAAAAAAATATATGTTATGGCAGAAATACAAATCGATTATTTCAGAGATTACATCTTCCATCAATTTATTCTGACCCGTAGACGTAAAATTAACTAAATACGAAAATACACAAGCGGCTACTGATAAGAAGCTGTTAACTAAAACAAATGTATCTTAAACATACAAGTGAATTGGCCGAGTTGTTGTTGTATCATACACGCTGATCAGGCGACTGTTCAGAAAGGGCTTCAGGAACCTTGGGGAATTCTTGGGGAAATATCCCTATAACAGTAGGTGCAGACGGCAACGGAAACCTACTGGAAATACCTTTCCCAAGAGAATTGTTATGCAAGATATCACACAGGAACTAGACTTCGTGATGAACATGAACGCTCTGTCAACCACTGTTGTTACCAGTGGGAGGCTGCTTTGCACAGGATGCCAGCTAGATTATGGGAACCACAACGGCGCCTATTTCTGCCATGAAGCAGTATTGTGTAAACATTATTGTGTTTCGGGCTGAAGGGCGCCGTAGCTAGTGACAGTACTTGGCAAATGAGACTTAACATATTATGTCTCAAAGTGAAAATTGTTGTTGTGCCGCTTAGAATTTTGGGTTTTTCAAGAACCTTGAGCTGAACGTCCTGCTCGTCTCGTCCCTTATTGTAGGCATAAATTGTCCCTATAAAAAAGCATATCGACGAGAAGAAACAAATTAAAAAAACTTCTAATCATAGTAACTAGACAAATATTAATTGTGTGTGTGCGTGAGAGATTGTTTGTTTGCAAATCGTTTAATATAATATAATACGAATATGGCAATAAGGCTTTCACACTCATATTTGAATAGAAATTTTATTTTGCTCAATAAATAAGTGTGAATTGCACACGTGCGTTTTACATTTTTCCGATATTGGTCCGATCATAAAATTCTTTCAAGTAAGGAATGCATATCTGATCTAGGATTGCAGTTGATTTATTATTTTAGATTTAGTTGCGGACAATATAAACTATAAAGAATAAAATAACAATAAATAATACATAATAAAAATAACTTTAAGAATTTTCGTACTTTCATTATTTACATTTTAATTTAATGCTGTTATTTTATATTTAGTTATGCCCGAAAAATTACTTTTTACTCAGGATCAGTTCAATTATTCTGTCTGTCTACTTGTTTCAACTAATGTCCGAAACAGCTTCACCTTCACCAAAATACAGTTTGAGAAGTACTTTTTTTGGAATTGGTATTATATATAGACGACGAAGTTTTTTTTTACTTTGCGGCGATTTCATTATAAGCACAGATTTAGCCTTAGATAAGGCATAACAGAAGGCAAACCAAATGTAAACACAATATACTTTTACAATAAAGTCCCAGCCAATGTTCAGACGTTGTCTCTAACCAAAGGTTGTATTAAGAAAAAACGGCCAAGTGCGAGTCAGACTCACGCATGAAGGGTTCAGTACCTATTAAATTCACATTTGATGTATTGGAGCACTTTTAAATATTATATTCAGTTTTCAAGTATCTGTTGTAATGGCGGCAACAGAAATATATCATCTGCGGAAATGTCAACTGTCATACTATCCCTCTTATTAATAGGGTCCCGTTTTACCTTTTGGGTACGGAATCCTAAAAAATGGCAGCTCCGAAGTAAGTCTGTCACGTTAAGGTATATGTGTTTCGAAAAATTTGACATTGAGGAGGAAATGAGAGCCCGGATCATTACAGTATTCGATACGATTAAGACTGACACGACGGTGTTACAACGGGTTCGTGCCAATGCCGTGAATCGTTGTACTAAATGTATCGAAGCCAGTCGTGGTCACGTCGAGCAGAATCTGCGGATGAGAGAAGCTGAGCACGTGCACATAATTATGAATTAAGTGTGTAAATTTTCGTTATTAGTAGCCGCCCGCGCGCCCTCCGCAGGTAAATGAATGAAATGGGCGGGGAAAAATGAAAATGACCGCAGGCAGAGGTGTCCAAACTTTTATAATTGGGTACGTTATTCCTCTTTTTTTTCACTTTTTTTAAAATGCTTATATCCTGAAAATTCATATTTATATGTACTCATTACTTGATGCCAAAATACACCTTAAGATATAGTACGGGATTTTTTGAACAACCTGTATAAAATATCTGTTATAAGTGAAAAGAGCGGCTAAGTGTCGAGTACTTTATTAGTTTTTAAGATCTTTGTTAACATTAATGGCCTTACAAATAAAATTGGCATACAGTTATAACTAAGCCTAAACCAAGAATATGTACAATGTTTACATTTGTAAACATTTTACATATTACATAACGTCTATTTAGACAATTCGCTTACGAATGGTTTGTTCGGATGTATAACGTCTCCCGCGTTTATTTGCTGCTTGTCATTCGGAAAACTTCAGAATTATCATTGTATTGACAGTGTTGTCAACGATATTGTAAACATTTTGCATTTTCTTTGTCTATATTATTTATTGCATTGCATTTTTTTTGTTATAACTTTATACCAAGTTTATTTGTAAGGCCTTTAGTCTTGCAAAGATATATTTTGTATCTTGAAACGTAATGTTCGTGAATCATTCTCAAAATAATTATAAGTCCCAAGTTTTACGCAATCAAGTACAATATTTAATGTATTCCGACTGGGAAAACTTGTTTGCAAAGCGACAGGTTCAAGTCTCGCTTGCAGCTCATATTAAGTTTGGCGCGTATAGTGAAAGTAGGCATCCTGTTGTGACTCGTGTTATAGCCTAAACACATAGTCGGATTTGGTACGGTCGGAACATCAGACGGTCCGGTGGGCGCATCGCACCAATTGGTCCGGCGTCGTACTAGATATACGGTCCGGACGGTAATAATAATAATTTTGTGCGATGGACAATGCGATATACCATCGAATATGGTCCGCTACCAGGAGGTCTACTCGCAAAATCGACAACGATACATTTGGAACGATACGATAATACTCCGAATATATTCCAACTATCCTACTCTAACAAATGTTCGAATTCCTTATCGTTTATCGTTACGTTATTAGTGTGAATGAAATGTGTTCAAATCTAAACATTATCTGTGCTATGTCGCTGTTAAGTGTCAAAAGTCAAAACATAGTTTAGGCGCTAAGGACCATGCCAGACTCTGCACCACCAATTTGGGATCATTTACACATAATGTAAATGTTAAAAAAATATGTCATGAATATAATATGACCATTTAAAATTGAATAAATAATACAAAACTTGCGGATAATAAAACGTAAAAGAAAAGTAACTCAACCTCGTCGACTTCCAATTTCTCAGGCGGCCATTTGCATTATTTCTATGCATAAACGATCAACAAAATGACTTAAATGACTTAGTAGTAAAAAATCCTGTTGAATAGTAAATCACATTTAATTATTTCAATAATATTTAGTAAATATATATATTGTATGGCAAATATATTTATTGACTTGAACTTGAACTTGAAACGATAATAGCATCGACAGCCTAGAAGGTGTCGTTGAGATTATCGTAAAAGTGACGTTTGATTATTTGTGAAATTCGAATATTCTCTCTTATTTTCAACTAAGAGTAGGGTTAGGACCGATAATATCGAATAATGTTTCGTTCGTTCAATCATCGTTTCGACATTGATTACGGTGTAACTAAGAGTAGGATTCGACACGACTAATGCGACGATTTATCGAATATCGATTTTGGAAGTAGGCCCCCAGACTGCGTCCAATGTTTCGGTTGTACCAAATCCGATTATGTGTTTAGGCTATTACTATTAAAAGTCACAATGATTTTTCGAATTCTGTGAAGATAAGAAGATCAACTACAGTATTCCAAATATAGTATTTATTTTGTTGAAACACTAAAGATACGTTGAATACTCATAATAATTTATAATAACAACAACATAAGCAAATAAAATTGCCAATTATGTTTAAAATTACAATACATATATATTTTTAAATTATAAGTATTTTTTTTAATTCATATAGGAACCTAAAGAAAACTGAAATGGTATGTTTACTATTAAATCAAAAATTGAGACAATAAAAATTAACCAACGATAGAAATAAATTAACCTTCATTTTGAAATGGTAGGATTAATACTTTATGTACCTTCCCCTGTACCATAAGACACTTATTCTAATGTTATGTAAAATGAAACGTGCACCCAGTTATAAATTTTATAGCAATAAAATTAACATAAATAATTACCTACCCAAAAACACAAAACAGATTTAAATCAAATTATTAGAACTGAATGCTTTTAGGTCAAGCAAATGACCCTTACGCCATTGTTACAACTTTTAAATATCTGGAAAAACAATATAGACTAACAGTCCGCCTAAGATTTGATAAGAAATTAATCTTATGGTCTTAGATTAAGGGTTGGTCGCCGCTGCGCTCTAACTAGATACCGCTAGTAGTCGCAAAGTGCGGCAACTGATGCTACGCCCAAGTGGGCGAAGGCGAGCCAGTCTCGAACAAAAATGTAAATGACGTGTTTATTGCTGAAAAGAATGATTTTAAAGATTTAGGCATTATATTAGATAGTGAACTAAGATTTAACAAACATATAGATCACATTGTTCGTAAGAGTTTTAAAATGCTAGGTTTTATTTTCCGTAATACGAAAGATTTTAGAAGTATTTTACCACTTAAGATACTTTTCAACTCTGTTGTCAGATCTAATCTAGAATATAACTCAGCTGTTTGGTGCCCATATCACAAAAAATATATATCACGAATAGAATCTGTACAAAAAAAGTTTCTTTCAAAGTTAAGTTTTTTTGCAAATAAATATAGCCGTAATGATAGCTATGAGAATAGATTAAATACATTTCAAATGAGATCTCTGCGAATACGTAGAAATGCTTCACAATTGCTGTGGTTACATAAACTTTTAAACTATGATAATATGTCCTTCGCTTTTATCACAAATCGGTTTGCATGTGCCTGCCCTCAATTGTCGGCTTAGTACTTTTTCCCCAATGCACATTAAATTCCACCACAGTAATTATGGCTTAAACTCTCCTCTACTGCAGCTAATGTTACAATTATATATTTGTATTTTTAATTTAGATGAAAACACTGATATCTTCTTTACAATTTTCTTAATTTAAAAAAAAAAACAATTTTATATTGCTCTCCAAAATTTATAGATTTTAGATTTTAAAATATCACATGTATTTCGTATAGTAATGTTGTGCTTACCTTTAATTTATTACATTTAAACTATTTTATTATATTTGTTTAATACTTAGTGCATAAGTTAATTAATTGTATTTAGTTGGTAAGCCTGAATAAATAAATAAATAAAGAATGTGTGACGTTGACGTGCCACATGTTCTGTTAAACTTTGCTAATAATTGAAACTAAAATGCCGGGATGCGTAGTAAATCTATGTTAAAATAATACTACAAGAAATAAGATAGACACTGGGATCACATATAATCAGTAAGTATTTTGTTTTTTATTAATTTCAATGTAAAATAACACAAAGCGTATGTGACAAAATTTCAAAGATGCTATTGATATCAAAATGCCACGCACACAAGCATCTAATAGTTGCCGTATTAAAGAAGCTATTGTTCTTAGTAGTTCGGTTTATAGTTGGAGCGCAGCGGAGAGTATTAATCTAAGCTTATGGTCTAAATTATAATGGATACATCATCCGTCTCGCATTTAAAATGTTTAGAATAAAGCTGTGGCACACTTTCACTCACCTACTGGATTCAGGAATCGCATTCTGTGTATAATATTCATAAAAATAGTTAACGCGGGAGATATTTATACATATTGTAACAGTTTAACCGGGTTAAGTCAACGTGTGTCAGAAATAGTCTCGAGTAGTGTGCAAGTGCACTCTTGCACAGATGATTATTTCTGTTTCATGCATAGTGACTTTGCCAACTGCATGGTATTATGAATGAACCAGTTAATTTTGAATACTCTTAATAATCTATATATGAGTATACTAGCCGTTCCCGCACGCTTGGCTGGGCAAATTTTATAAGGAAATAAATTAATGGAGGAACGTTGGAATTCCAAAAATAAGTAGCCATAAACAATCTAGGATAAATTTCGCATCGAATGGTTTCGCAATTTCATGTCGATACGATCAGTGGTTTAGGCGTGAAAGAGCCTCAAACAAGGACAATTTTCCTTATATATATAGACTAGCCGTTCCCAGAATTTTAAAAGGAAGGAACGTTGGAATTCGAAAAATAAGTAGCCATAAACCATCCAGCATAACTTTCACATCGAAAGGTGGTAGTTTCATGTCGATACAATGAGTGCTTTAGGCGTGAAAGAGCCTCAAACGAGGACCATTTTCATTATATATATACAGACTAGCAGTTCCCGCCCGCTTAGCTGGGGGAATTTTTTTAAGAAAATAAATTAATGAAGGAACTTTGGAATTCGAAAAATAAGTAGCCATAAACCATCCAGCATAACTTTCACATCGAAAGGTGGTAGTTTCATGTCGATACAATGAGTGTTTTAGGCGTGAAAGAGCCTCAAACGAGGACCATTTTCATTATATATATACAGACTAGCAGTTCCCGCCCGCTTAGCTGGGAGAATTTTTTTAAGAAATTAAATTAATGAAGGAACTTTGGAATTCGAAAAATAAGTAGCCATAAACCATCCAGGTTAAATTTCGCATCGAATGGTGGGAGTTTCATGTCGATACGATCATTGGTTTAGGCGTGAAAGAGCATCAAAAAAAGACCTTTTTCATTATTTATATATAGATAAAATCCACCTATGTATTGACTCATCACAATATCTCTGGAACCACACGGCGTATAGACTTGAATTTTGGTACGAATATTCCTTTACTCGAGTAGAGGTCAGCTAATAACGGATTCTATGGAAAGCCAACTACATCCGCTCATGCTAGAAGTAACCTTTGTCATCACATAACAACGTCTGTTGGGTCAGCTAGTTAACAATATTTAATTTAAATATTATTATTTCAAATCTTTTTGTTTGCATTGTTGGTTGGCAATGTTTCTATGTAAATAAGTATTGGTGATGATATTGGTATATAGTCTTAGCCCTACCTGTTTTGGAGTTACACACACATACTGCTGAACTCCTCAATAATATTATAATCATACTGACCCAGCAAACGTTGTATTGCCGATATTAAAATCGCGATACAAAACTAACTGTTGATCGTAGATGGGTGAAAATTTGAAGTTGTATGTATTTTTTAATGATGACTCATAATCAAGCAAATTAAAAAAAAATGTCAAAAAAATTAAAAAAAAAATTGTGTGGACCACCCTTAACATTTAGGGGGATGAAAAATAGATGTTGCCCGATTCTCAGACCTACCCAATATGCACTCAAAATTTGATGAGAATCGTCAAGCCATTTCGGAGGAGTTCAATGTTTAACACCATGACACGAGAATTTTATATATTAGATTTTTTTGTCGTTTACTTGTACGCTTTAAATACATGTAACGGAATCAATCAACATTTTTACTACATTTAAGAGCGCCGACTTACTTGATAATGTGCACTCGTACGTAAAGTAATAAAAAATATCGACAGCCTAACTCTATAAGAAAAACGAGTCTTTAATTTAAACATTTTGATACTGTTTTGAGATTAAGTAACAAATAAAATAATGTACAGGTAGTATTTTCGATAGCATTTTCATTGTAGTGAAAAAAATTATTTTTGCTATAGAATGATGAGAACGAGCTCATGGAGAGTGATTTATAAAAGAAATATACTTTTAATTTAGTTGGCTAATAAAATGTGTTTTTTTTTTTTATTATTTTTGATTAATAAATTATTATATTTAAGAGGGTAATTCACGAAGGAGCAAAACAAACATCAATAGCAAAACTATTTACAAAAAAAAAATCTACTTAAAAAATATTGAATTCAGTCTCGTGCCAGATTTTGGCGAGACAACACGTCCTGAGGATGCCTCGTGTAGAGGCGAAACACGTGCCGAATTGTTTAAAGACAAATATTGGCGGAATTAACACTAAAGAAAATTCAAATCATTTGGATAATATCTACTTTATTACGTTGATACCTGAAGTATAAATAACACGGTATACCATCGAAATTAATTAATAATGCAAAATACTTCAGAGTATTGTACGTTTCTTTCGCAGCCATTTGTATTATACGTCAAAATTATTTCTCTGGACACTGCTGTCAAAGATATGGAACAGCCTTGTCAGTGGCTGGCAACGATAGGCATACAGAACCTCATTTTTAGTTTTAATTCTACGACTCAATAATATTAATAGACATCAGTATATATTATAAATGATAATATGTGCTATGAAAGGGTATTAAGCAGAGTTGAAAAATAAATAATAATTTAGAACAATAGCTAGTTAGTCTTTAGTATTTATGGTTATCTAAACATATTATCTTAATATATATCAATCCAGTTTCCTGTTCACATTGAACTCCTTAACTAATGAACGGATTTATATGGGGATTTTTTCATGAAGTGCAGTTTAGTCCAACTTGAGAGATAGGATAGTTTTTATTTCGATTTGGTACCCATAATTTTCTATGAGAGAATTTATTGCCGCACGGTTTGACAGTTCTGCTATGAAACAATTTCATTATAACAACAGGGAGCATAAATTACAAAATAATTCTTGATGATATGAAATATTATTGACATAATATTATTGAAAAACAGTTTTTTATTTACAGAACAACGTCTGTCGGGTGAGCTAGTAAATAATAAAATTGTAAGCGTGCAATGACTTTATATTAAATTAAGAAAAAAACATTGTATACATGTGCGGGACGGCACAAAAAATAATCTTAGGAATTTTGTCTGTTTGAAAGTTAATCTCAGAAACGAATTATCAGATTTTAAACGTAACATTAGTGTTTTTTTTTTTAGTAAAGAGAAACAAAAAATCTTAGATTTAGGATTAGTCTCCGCTGCGCTCCAACTAGATACCTAACAACAATAGCTTTTTTCTTACGGCAACTATTAGAGTATACTTGTGTGCGTTGCATCTTGACACTCAATGGCATCTTTCAAATTTTGTAACTTACGCTTCGTGTTATTTTACATTGAAATTAATAAAATACAAAATAATTACTTGTGATATGTGATCCCAGTGTCTTTGTTATTTCTAGTAGTATTACTTTTACACAGTCTTACTACGTAACCCAGCATTTTAGTTTTAATTATGAGCAAAGTTCAACAGAACATGTGGCACGTGAACGTCTAGTTGGAGTGCAGCGGAGACCAATCCTTAAGATAAGCAAAAAAATTGACGTGACAATAAAGCCGCAGGTGATAATACTATAAATTCATTGAAAATTATATAAAATGATCTTTACCGAAGGTTATCGTAAACAAGGATTAAATTTTCCTTGTTTTTGAGAGTTGTTCTGTATTACAATAATCGAAGAGGTCGTTAAGAATTATCGCGATAGATAGTGAGACGTCGATGGCATTGACATACTTGTTACGTCACTACGTCAATGCACTGTATTGAACACTCGACGTAATTATATTATACTCTGTGGTCTGTACGACGACGCAAACTTATTTACCAAAACCTTATGAGTATCTACTAATACCATTTCATTATCAAATCTTTTTAACTGACTTCAAAAAAGGAGTTGGTTCTCAATTTGTCGGTTTTTTTTTATGTTTGTTACCTCAAAACTTTCGACTGGGTGAACCGATTTGGATAATTATTTTTTTTATTTGAAAGCCGGTGCTTCCCGTGTGGTCCCATTAATTTAGTCCAGATCTGACAATGGCATCCATGAGAAAACCATAAAAGTCTTAAATTTACTTTACATACGTAAACCTAGCTTGGATGACACCGATTCCAAAAATAACAATAATCGTAACTAGAATTAGATTAATTAATTAGATTTTATTAAAATACGCAATTATTTTTATACTTTTCAGTGCATATTATATCTATTGTTTTGGAATAGTGTTTTTGATGATTCGGTTGTTTTTTTGTTAAAAATTTTTATTTTATTATAATATACAATATAAAAAAGATCAAAGAATGTATTCCAATATTAATCTTAATTATAAATAAATAAAATTTAAGGGTATCTAGATTTATTTGTAATCTATCTATAAGTATATATAAAATGAATTGCTGTTCGTTAGTCTCGCTAAAACTCGAGAACGGCTGGACCGATTTGGCAAATTTAGGTCTTGAATTATTTGTAGAAGTCCAGAGGAGGTTTAAAAGGTGAATAAGTAGGAAAATGCTGCTAAGTTAAATAAAAACAACAAATTTGTTGTTTTTTATTTCAAAATGTTTTTCCTTTGATGTGTCCATACATAATTTCTATGAGAGAATTTATTGACGCACGGTTTGATAGTTCTGCTGTGAAACAATTTTATTACGACAGCAGGGTGCATATTTTACGAAGTAATTCTTGATGTTATCTTATATCTTTAAACGAGCAATTCTTATATATATGTATATATATAATCTGAATCTCCGAAACGGCTCCAACGATTTTTATAAAATTTTGTATACAGGGGATTTCAGGGGCGATAAATCGATCTAGCTAGGTTTCAACTTCAAAAAAATGTGCTTTTATCTGTGTTTTAATGAGAAACAGCTGCAATAACATTAGAATACAAAGGTAAATTTCGCCAATATACACAAGACTAATAGCTCAGATGGGAAATTGGGTGATCCGGAAAGTAGAAGGCCCCGGTTCGAATCCAGAAGTCCTATTTGTTTTTTTTGTTCAAGTTTTGTACATTCTTAAAAATCCGAGCAAGGCTCGGTCGTGCGGATATTGATATATTATTGAAAAATTCATATAAAAACATTATTTCATTTATTATATACAGAACAACGTCTGTCGGGTCAGCTAGTGTAAAATAAAAGCTTCTTACTAAATTTGTAAATAAATGTTTTCACAGCCGTTCCGTCAGTTTAAAATTCTTCTGAATTTATTACTTCCGGCTAATATGCAAAACGGCTTATCAGATTTCACCGGGATTATCAATGGCTAATAACTCATGTTATAAAAGGTTATCAGGTTGTTTTATTTATAAAAACGAGTAAAGGTTTCGAAAGAAAAGTAAAAAGGGTCACATTATAAGCAAAATCTGAATGCCACGCAAATAATATTCGCGGGTTATTGTGGTGTAATCTATAGACATGATGTACCTAAGTGAAAGACCACAGAGTATTTCTGGCTACAAGATGTCATTTTTTTTATTAAAATAAGGGACGAGACGAGCAGGACGTTCAGCTGATTGATACGCCCTGCCCATTACAATGCAGTGCCGCTCAGGATTATTGAAAAACACCCAAAAATTCTGAGCGGCACTACAACAGCGCTCGTCACCTTGAGACATAAGTTGCCAAGTCTCATTTGCCCAGTCATTTCACTAGCTACGGCGCCCTTCAGTTTGAAACTCAATAACATATTACTTCTTTACGGCAGAAATAGGCTCAGTTGTGGTACCCATTATCTAACCTGCATCCTAAACTATAATCAAAACAGGAGGTTATTGTCTATCTATTGTCGATCTAAATAGTATAATAACACCCAAACGATTAAAAGTTATAACTTCTATTAAACTAATATCAAGGAATATTTTAATTGTGAAACTTTGTATGTTTGGATTTCTGTTACTCAATCATGCCAAGATGGCTGAATCGGTCTCATTTAATTTTGACACACAAATTATTTACTGGATTTACACATACGATGTTTTATTAATGTGAACGCGGCCGAAGTCAACTGAATTCAAGAAATTTTAACCCGTTGTCAGGGATAGCGTGAAACAAAGTCGCGGGCAATAGCTTGTATTTGTGTAATTATCAGGCATTAGTCGAACGGGTTCTAGCACAATATACTATTTTTATGACATAATAATTAATAATACTGCTATACAGGGTGCTACAAAACTACCCGTAAAGCCGAAAAGAGGTTAAATGGGGCCTTATAACGAGTCCATTCAGAATATTTCAGAACCGCAGTAACGCTGTATAACATACCCCAAAAAATATATTATTATTTTCACTGATGTGTAAACCCTATTTCAGTAAAATTAAAGAGTAAACTATGCAGAATTTACCAAAATTTCTACCTAAATCGCGGAACGATATAGACAATTATTAGGTAAAATAGGTACACATCCCTTTCTGTTTATTAATCTGGTTCCCTGACATAACAACTTACTGGGGTTGACAAAATTTTTCGCTTTTATACTTAACTAGCTGACCCAGCAAACGTTCTATTGCCGATATTAAAATCGCGATACAAAAGTAACTGTTGATCGTAGATGGATGAAAATTGAAGTTGTTTGTATTTTTAATGCTGACTCATAATCAAACAAAAAATGTCAATAAAATTAAAAAAAAATACTGGCGAGGACCACCCTTAACATTTAGGCGGATGAAAAATAGATGTTGTCCGATTCTCAAACCTACCCAATATGCACTCAAAATTTCATGAGAATCGGTCGAGCCGTTTTGAAGGAGTTTAACTACAAACACCGCGACATGAGAATTTTATATATTAGATTATATTTTTACGGGGTATTTTGTAACACGTTGTATAGACATAAAAAACTTGTGAAATTCAATTTCGCGATGAAAACAAAAACAAGAAAGAAGACAGCTAAGTGTGTTTCACTTAAGCGTAGCGCGTACCTTAAAGCGCGTGCGTAAAAAAAGCTCGAACACTTCCTTAAAGGCCGGCAACGCTCCTGTGGTTTCTCTGATATTGCAAGAGAATGTGGGCGGCGGTGATCACTTAACACCAGGTGACCCGTACGCTCGCTTGTCTTTTTCATAAAAAACCGTAAACGTCACTTTCTGTCAAAATGCATCCCAATTAAGACGCTTTCGAGTCATGCGGTGCGCGACATAACAATAACTACTTCTTTTTAACATATTAGATAGTAATTTGAATAAGGGACTCATTGAATCACCTTGGTACTAAATAAAATCTTCTATTAATATCAATAATGAGACATTTGTATTCGTTAGACGTTGAGCCCGTATGCGTTAGAAGGATTGAACCTGCATGATAAAACTACAATACCTCTGTTCCCAGTGCGCCCGCACAACCTTCTGTATCGCAGTGGTGCCTGATACATATTAATGTCAAATTTATCTGATGAAAGTGTTTTTTTTTTATAAGGTACCACATTATATCGGTTACATAACAGTTTCTTAAATTATTCTGGTACGGGTAATATTTACGGCGTGTACAGCACTAATAATCTATATATTATACAGCACTATAATAAATAAATTGGGGTGTTTGTTTGTAATATTGAAATAACCGTTTTTTACGGTATATAAACCAAAATAACATATTTGTCTGTCTGACTGTTTGTTCCGGTTAATCTCTAAAATGGCTGGAGCGATTTTGACGGGACTTTTTTTGGCAGGTAGCTGATGTAATAAGGAGTAACTTAGGCTACGTTTATTTCAGAAAAATTCTTATATTTGTGAAAAATAAAGTAATGTTGCAATGTCCAAGAAACGGTCTAACTGTAAAAATAATTTATATCGCAAAACAACGTTTGCCGGGTCAGCTAGCCTACAATATGGATCACTGATTCTAAAGATATACCTATTCATGCGGTCTTACAAATAAACTAAGAATAAAGTTAAACCTGAGAATAAACCAAGCTAATGCAAAATATTGACTATATCGCTGACTAAACTGTCAATACAATTATAATGATAGTTTTCCGAATGTTAGGCAGCCTTGCAAATAAACAAAAAAGCGCGTACACCTTCCTTAAAGGCCAGCAACGCTCCAGCGATTCCTCTGGTGTTGCAAGAGAATGTGGGCGGCGGTGATCACTTAACACCAGGTAACCCGTACGCTCGTTTGTTCTCCTTTTTCCATAAAAAAAATAAACGCGGCAAAATCTATTTTTAAACATTTTTCATACTCTTTGTTTATTCTCAGGTATAAGTTTATACCAAGTTTATTTGTAAGACCGTTATAGTCTGATTTCTATAAATTTTTAACTTTGTTATAAAGACTCTTATTCACTTTCTCTTGCTTGAAACAAAGGAATGATGAAAGATGTCTAGAGTTGGTTCTGTGAGCGAGTGTAACTAATTAAAATGTCTCACAATGCTGACAATAAAATCTTGGGCCAGTACTTTTATGGACGAGTGTTTTTTATGCAGTATCTAGGCTATTATCTTCTATTTAATACCTAAAATTAATTATTTCTGTGCATGCTGTGTTTATTTGCAAGTAATTACTACATTTAGTCCCTAGTTTTTAGTTTTACTTTTTATATTTGTGTGTATTATTGTGATTGTAAATAAACCAAATACATAAAAAAATAAAATACCTGTGGAACTGCTGTACAAATATTGTGATATTATGGTTTTGTCATATAAAGGGGATGAACGTAAATTATCAGCGCTATGAACAAGATGATATATTTGCGGATATAAATAGAGTCTACAATTGTATAAGGATTTGATAATTCTTGCTTATTTTTTCCAATATCCGTCTAATCCTACAATAACTAAATCATGTTCTCATTAGTGGACATATAATTGAGTAAATAGGGTAAACCACCCATATTTTGGCCAGTCTAAAGTTATTCGCAATTTTTAAAAATAAGTGTTCTCCCATGATGACGAAAGTCTGACGACTGTTCTTTTTAAAAACAGGTCGTTATTACATAATATCGTTGCTTTTCTATTAGAAGAATATAAAACAAATGAAAGTTACAAATCAATATGAATACTTGATATTGTAGTGAGTTTGTATTGTGGTGAGTTTATATTTTTAAAGGTATTTTTAATAGTCATATGAGGTATCTACCAGTGGGAGGCTCCTTTGCACAGGATGCCGGCTAGATTATGGGTACGACAACGGCGCCTATTTCTGCCGTGAAGCAGTAATGTGTAAACATTACTGTGTTTCGGTCTGAAGGGCGCCATGAAATTGCTGGGCAAATGAGACTTAACAACTTATGTCTCAAGGCGACGAGCGCAGTTGTAGTGCTGCTCAGATTTTTGGGTTTTTCAAGAATCCTGAGTGGCACTGCATTGTAATGGGCAGGGTGTATCATATAACATCGTCCGGCTCGTCTCGTCCCTTCTTTTCATAAAAAAGGTACCATATTATTTCATCGCTATTTGATTATAAATTATTGCACACAATTTTTATCAAGTTTCATCGAAATGTCCCAAATATAAATTTTATTGAGGTTTCAACAAAAGGATAAGGGAGGAAATTCATGAATATTCCTTTTATTGCCTTAGTGCTTACAATGAGCTTATGCAGGTTTTGCAAACATTTTTCTTAAAATAAAAATATTTGGGTGGTTTACCCCAAAACAACAGTCTATCTATTTATGCTAATATCTTATGTCCCAAAGTGACGAGCAATTGCAACTGAAAATTTTGGATTTAATCAAAAATCCAGAGCTGCTCTGCATTGTAATGATGGATGTATGACTTACCAACAGATGGATGTCGTGTCTCGTCACTCTTTGTCATAAAACAAAAATTGAGACAAATATATAGCTTTACTAAATTTAGAAGAGAGACACTTGGCCCGGTAGACAATGAGGCGCGGCCATAATGAAAAGTTTTTACTCGTCACAATAGAGTTACTAGAAACCCAAGCGCTGGCAGCTATTTCGGCAGACGGCCTAGCTATCCGACACGGAAATGATGCCAATAATCTTATTACACTTCCACCTTCTGATACTTTCAAATATATATATTTGAGCACTTGTTAAAGGAATGTGTCCGATTTCAGTCTAGTAGAGACAAAATTGTAGGACTTATGGGTTTGAACAGATTTGATACGGGCATGTTTGTAAATATACTTGCCCGCCCTACATCTAAGGATGCCATAAGTCTGTTTGAATCCATAAGTCTTATTGTTTGAACACTATAGATATAATTTGCTTTTGGTTTTATTAACTTTTTTTTTAGTTTGTTAAGTTAAGAATTTTGTATTTCTTTTGTCTTTTTAACGTACTTAGATTATAATGGGGCTAGTTTATATATATATATATATATATATATATACTAGCTGATGCCGCTTCGTCCGCGAATATAGGGTTTTTAAGAATAATAAGCAAGTTTGGAATCGAAGATTATCCCATGTCTTATTCCAGTTCCGGTTCCCGTTTTCGCTCCCATCCCTAAAATTTTATATGAATCTTATTTCGAGGAAGATTGCTATGTCAAGCTAAACCTATTGGTATAGTAATAGCTCATCGACGTGAATTATAGTTTGTCACAAAATCCGACGGAACCATGGATTTTTCCGGGATAAAATGGACGTAGCTCCTGAAAAACGTTCCAAGCCACAAACACCATTTTAAGAAATTTGTGTTTAAAGTTTAATAAATATTTGTTTGGGCTACTAAGTCATGATGTCATTTAAAGAGTGACAGTAGGGCTGCCATTTTTTGTCAGTCCGTTAATATGAATCACGTGACCAGTTTTGTGTTCTTAACTCAAAATTTCGACATGATTGTGGTTCGGAACGTTTTTCTGGGATTACGTCCAAATGTAGCCTATGTCCTTTCCCAAGCTCTAATCTATCGCTGTACCAAATCTCATCAAAAATCAGGTTCAGTAGCTCCGGCGTAAAAGCGTAACAAACAAACTTACATTAACATTTATAATATTGGTATGGATATAATTATTGGTTGAAAATTGATATTTAGTAACTAGAAAGTACCACTAGCTAAATAGACTTATTATCACCATTGTATCAAGTAAGTAAGCATTATAGAGGCAATAAACAAAAAAAAGTGTGTATGTACTTATGTATGCACGCAAGAAGTTATACTTATTTGGCCTAACAAAGCAAATATCATTAAAATAATTTATTCCTTGAGATATTCTGCATTTGTAGAAAGAACAATATTGTAAAATCTTGCAACGATGGCTTTGACAATTAATTATTAAATAACGAATACGACTGTACGGGCTTGAACCCTTTGCCTGTCCTAATAATGGACGAAGTATACCAAAAAAAGTAACGAATGTCGCAAACGTCAGAGAATTGTAGGAACCAACTTCACCCTGTTACTTTTCTGTTACAGTGATGCGCGCGCATCTTAAACTTTCACTCTTATAATTTTTTCATAACGCGCCTAAAGGACAATGATATTATAGTATTAAAACAAGTATAACTTCAAAAAATATTTTTAAAATACCATCCAGCCAAATAAATTATACCCATACAGGATCAGATTTAAGTACAACGGAACTTAGTAATTGGCTTATCGCCGTATCGACATACGGTTGTTCGAGTCACGAGGCTTTATTTATCAGTTTTTGATTCTGAATACATATAGTCTGTAAATTTCTTATTACGGTACCACAAATATTTATTTATTTAAGATAACATACAGAAACTACAACATACATTCCACTATAATTACAACATACTTAAAAAAAAGATTATTGCGTTTCTACTTACAGGCAATCGGACATGCATGAAAAATAATTTTATGACGTTGTTTGTCGGCTATAAAGTAATAAATTATAATATACATATGTATATCTAAAACATATTGGAATTAAACTATTATTTTAAAAATTATAAGGCCTACCCTTAAATTCATAATATCAATATAATTCATGTATTTTATAATTTCAGTAAAATAGGAATGGATATGAAAATCTGTATTTTCCATAGGCAATATAGACCAATTATGAAGTGTGGCTACTTGTAATTTTGAGGATTAGCGTTTTTTTTTTTAAATTCGATACCAGAGTGTCTTTGTGCCAAAGATCGAGGCGAATTCCAATGAATCGAGTGTTCCTGGTATTAGCATAACGATTATCATTTATCATATAAAAAAGTCGATTATTGTTTGCTTAAAATTATCACCATTTTAAGACTGAAAAAGCAAAAATAAATATTAATTAAATAAAACCGGATTTCATATAAACCAGATTATAAATTATAAATCAGTAGAAAATAATTTTTATTGGTGTTTTGTTGTAAAAAGCCTGCGGTGTTGTATAAGTTCTTTTCAAAATTACTTTATTTTCACCAATGTTTTTAACAAGTGACATCAAGCACCTCGCACATTTTCTTACAACAAAATACCATTTTTTGTTAGTAATTAATAATAATTTAAAATAAGTTTAATGAATTAACTAATTTTAAATTATTGAAAATTATTTTGTAAGGTTTTGTTTGTTGATTCTAAGCCTGTTTTTATGCTTTTTCTACGATTATTTGCCTTACGTAGGTATATCGTGACTACCTACTTGTTGTACTCTTCTTAAATTATTTATACGACTGTAACAGCTGTGAAAACGTCGAAAAATATAGAATTTAGAACTAACCTCTATTTTGAGCAATTTACTCACACTAAACTAATATTCCTGGCATGATTTTATCGGTAGTCTAACAGCAAGGGACTCTATGTACTTAGAAGTATAAATTATCTAAAGTACACATAGGTATATATTTTTTGTTGATAGTTATTTCTGCTCGCGTTTGAAAACATGAAACTAAGCAATAAGTATCCATCGTGTGTTTCAAATATCCTTCGTTGTACATTTATGTTTTAATAATGATTTAAATTACACGACTCTATCTATGTGAAAAATGGTTTAATTTATCAAGTGTAATTTAAACCGAGACACATACTTCAGAATAGTGCTAAATAATTGTGGCTAAGCAATTTCTTTGTTGGGTGTAAAATTTTAATGTGCGAATCATTATTTACTATTTATCATACTTTATTCATAATAATAATAGTAGTAGCTATTGGCTAAAAACTTGCCAATGAGATACAAATTAAATATAAATTAGTGTTTAAAAAATCTTTGTTCATTTTTAACTTTTTACGGTGTTTCACCGAGATTGAAATATTCGTCAAAATATATGGGAATTGATGTCTTAAACTATAACTATTATTCCATGATGATCGCGTACCTTTTTTTATGAAAATAAGGGACGAGACGAGCAGGATGTTCAGCTGATGGTAATTGATACGCCCTGTCCATTACAATGCAGTGCCGCTCAGGATTCTTGAAAAACCCCAAAAATTCAGAGCGGCACTACAACTGCGCTCGTCACCTTGAGACATAACAGTCATGTTAAGTCTCATTTGCCCAGTAATTTCACTAGCTACGGCGCCCATCACACCGAAACACAATAATGCTTACACATTACTGCTTCACGGCAGAAATAGGCGCCGTTGCGGTAACCAAAATCTAGCCAGCATCCTGTGCAAAGGAGCCTCCCACTGGTACCTATAATTCAAGTGTAGGTTATGCGTAAAGATTTTGTATAATTTTATATGATGAAATCGAAAATAGAAAAGGTTATGTTAAATTATATACTTAGATAACATCATATTATGTAAAATGGCATATATACATATTATTATCTCTCCAATTTGATAAGTAAATTTAACAAAACTTATTTATATTTCTTTTATATTGATATAAAGCTTGTAATGAATATTACCTATCATATAGCCCAGTGGATAGTGACCGTGTCTACTAAGCTAGAGGTCTCAGGTTCGAATCCCGGATGGTGCAAACATTTATATGTTGAATTTGGGTTGAAATGAATGAATGTAATAGTATATTGTAGGTATTTAATATACTGTTATTTCGTAGTATGTTATGCCAATGCAATGCCTAGTTTGGGGCAAATAGTTTGTGTAAAAGTGTGTAAATTATTATTATTAATAATATTATTATATACCTACTGTAGATCATACTATAAGTTTCTGGTTTCTCAAAACCACATAGTTATAATGTTTATGATATATATAGGGTGTCCCAAAGTTATGGGACATGAAGGGAAAGTACCTTAAATATCGAAGATCGGCTATTTTACTAAAAATATCCACTTAATTGACTACTTTCTTTTAAAATACTATGTTACTTAAGAAGAGTTATTAGATTTTGGCCATTCTTTCGATTGGCATCATAAGAGTAGGGGTGTTTTTTTTTTACATTTAAGTCGGTTCGATTCCCAGACGAGACAAGCAATTTTTAGAAAATCTTGAATGCAGAATTACTAACTTTTAAAAATAACATAAAGTCTTCTTTCATTTCAGTAAAATAGCCTATCTTCGATATTTAAGGTACTTTCCCTTCATGTCCCATAACTTTGGGACACCCTATATTGTTTTTCAAAGTATTATATTATATTCGTTCACTATTTAAATATCTTTATTTATTTACGGTGTGTCATAAATCCCCATTGATGCATCTACTGTACTCAATAACTCTTTTTTTATTATCATGTCATCTTTTAAATACCTACTAATTGACGACCTGTATAACCGAGTGGTTAGCGATCCTATCTACAAAGCTAGAGGTCCCGGGTTCGAATCCCGGTAGGTGCAAGCATTTATATGATGAATATAGATGTTTGTTTCCGAGTCATGGATGTTTAAATGTATTTATGTATGTTTTATATGAATTTATGTATGTTTAAGTAAGTATATTGTATTAAATATATCATTGTCTTTTAACCCATGACACAGGCTATAGATGCTTAACTTGGGGCAAGATAATCTGTGTAAAAAGTGTATCAATATTATTATTATTATTATTATTACTAATACGCCCCAAAACAAAAACCCAAAATATGTTTATATATGTTTTTGTAAGTCAAAAATAAAATAAAAAACTTTAAAATTCCTAACAGCTGTTAATAATAAGGACTCAATTAACACTATAATTGTGTAGTTATTAAACTTAGAATTTTTATACAAAAAGGTTTATCATAATATAATTTAATTTAGTTAAATTATTTATATCCAAATAATTACAGTACATTTTTATATGAAAAATAATCATACCATATATGCGGTGCAGTTGTTAAATCTCATTTTATCAAATTCATTTATTATTCACTTCACAAAATGTAAAACATTTAATTTCACTCGGCACATTTCAAGAGTTCTATAACTTTAAGAGTTTGTGTATGTTTTCCCGCGTCACATTTTACGCACTGCACGATCTTTGTATCGAGGGCTCTACACTGTGAGACATCTCAGCTTTGACTAACGCGGTAACAACTTTTCGCATGCAGGCTTTATAACGTTGGCGTTCTCAGCCATACTACAATATACATACCACCACATACTACATAAAATCCGTCCATAACACACTTAACCTTTCAATAACTAATCCAAAGAGTTGTGACGTTCGGACTTTCTCAATAGACATTTAGAGTTATAACAAGAAATAATGAACCTCTTCAGTGTAAAAAAATATAATAATTTTAACAAGATTTAAAAAAACAAATCATTTCGATATTGGTTGAGCTTTGCTATTAAATTTAAAAAAATGTCTTTATTTTCGTTTATAATAAGATGGCTTTTTCCAGCAAAAAGGAATAGAGATAGACATTTCTGGATACCAATAACTAAGGATAGAGACATTTAGGCTTTTTTGGGGAAGGCCATCACCCAATCAGGGGTTCTTGTAGAATAGTAAAAAAATAACGGGTTGCACTCCGGGAGTGCCGGCAGAAGTTATAACTTGAACTGGTTAGTGAAAAATTTCGCACGAATTGCTTTTTTTATTAGCATAAAAGTACTATCATTTATGTGGTTAAATAAAAAATTCATTTAAAAAATTAACACTTATAGAACATTAAACATTTAACACTTCAGAACTATTACAATTATTTTAAAATAAAAAGTCTATCTCTCAGAAAAATCACTTTCATTCAGAATTTTCGATCAGGTCACGTGTCCTGACGCGAGTTTAACATTTTATACCCATCCCAAGCTTAGACTTCAATGAAAAATTACCAACTAACAAAAACTAGGCAAATAATAACAATTAGAAAATAAAAGTAAATAAAACAATATAATATAACCTTTATAAAAAAACTAACTGAATAAAAACCTGTTTAAACTTAAGTTAAATCTTCTGTTATTAAAAACTACAGGAAATAAAATTTCTTCTATATTTCAGTTTTATTTATTTACTAAGACAATCTTTTCTGTTTTATATGTCAGCCACAAACATATATAAATTAGCATAGTTAGGCACAATCGGTCAAGGCAAACGTGTACAGTACAGTATGTACAGTTACACATATCTATTAAATACATGTAATAATATGTATTTCGTCTAATGTCTATACCAAATCTAAACACATAAATACAATTGAGGTGCATGTTTGTTATATTGAAATAACAGCTTTTTAAACAACATGTGATAACTTTAAAAACATAACATAATATTGTTCATTTTAAAGTGATAGCTTTCCTAATATGCAAATATAGGGGTTGAGCAGGTTATCAAATGTAAAGTAGATCCTGTAGATGAAGCCACAACCTGAGAGTTGAACAAAGCATACAAGATTTTATAAACGATACGTCAGCTCAGTTGGAAAGAGCGCACGCATGAAACGTGAGAGGTCGCGGGTTCGAGTCCCGCATTGTTCATAAAATTTTGTTTTGAGTTTTATTTGTATAACAGCTATTTACTAATTCCATGCCAATGTTTAATATTTGGTATATTAGGAAAATATGTTTGTTTGGGCTTATAACGGTTAGCTAAGCTAGCTATATTATATATATTATATATAGCGCCGTAGCTAGTGAATTTACTGGGCAAATAAGACTTAAGGCTTAGCACGCACTGCGAATAACGCTTGCTTTTAAACGTAAGTCTGAAAACGCAAAAAAATATAACACATAGCTTTCTATACAAGCGCACGCATTAGCGACTTTTTTTCAGTGACTGATTTTAAAAACGCAACTTGCTACATTTTGATCGCGGTTTGTAAAAACGCGTTTTTTTTGTGACCCATAGTATTAGTATGGTGGCGCACGCACAGCGGTTAACCGCATTCGGATTTCTATTCAGTCTCGACTGGGCGATCGCAGAGGTTAGACGTTGTTTGCGGTGCTATTGTAAAGAGATTGAGTCATGTCGTCCGATTCAGAAACAACGTCTGTAGACTACGATAATATGTCTAAAAAGATTATTATTGAAGTTGAAAAAAGGCCAGCATTATATGACAAGTCGTTGAATCAGTACAGAGATAGGATAATTAAGGCCACGCTTTGGCAAGAGGTATATCAAAATGTTTGCAGGGAATGGACAAACTTGTCGGAGGCAGAAAAGAAGAACAAGGGTATGTGTTGTGTTTTATTTTATTATTAAGTTATATAGCATCGTATTGCCAATTTAAAGCACCAGATCGAGATGTAAAGAAGTCGGCAAATAAATTTCGTATTTGCATCACGTCATTACTAGGACGAACTCTTATTGGGTGTAAGTTTCGTAGTTCCGAATGTTCCCATTGGCACAAATTTTCTGTAAATTCCTTGACATCGTTTTTTCGCACGGAGTTGTGCAATATACAGCACGCTTTTACAATGTAATCGCATAGTTCCGGTTTTGTATCTAATGGCCTATGAAAAATTCGCCATTTATTTGCCATAATACCATATGTACATTCAACCGTCCTTCTGGCATACGAAAGTCGGTAGTTGAAAATCTTTTCTTTCACAGATAAGTTTCTGCTTGAATATGGTCTCATCAAATGTTTTAAAAGTGGAAAAGCTTCTTCCCCAACAAATACAAAAGGCATTTCAGATCCTTCATTATAATTTCGTATGATTGAGCAAGCTAGATGGTTTGTTAAAAGTCTTTTACCAAAAATTGAATTTCGAAATACGCTGGCGTCACTATTGGATCCGTATAGCTACAAAGATCCACATCAATAGCTACAAAGCTATAGTTAGCATCTGCAATCGCAAGCAGAATAATCAAATAAAACTTCTTGTAATTAAATGATTCTGAGCCGGTGTAATCGGGTCTTTCGATTCTAATGTGCTTGCCATCTATCGCACCGACACAATATTGGAAAGTGTGTGTGTTCTAAAGACCCTTGTGCTATTTTTAACCAGTCTTCTTTTGTCATTTCTTTTAAATAAATAAGCTGCAAATATAACCACAGCTGCTTGCATGTATGATAAATTATTTCACTGATAGTTGTAGCGCCAATCAAGTATTCAAAGTACAAAGATTTTATGCTATTTCCCGTAGCGAGATACCTGTGAACAAGATATTAATTTTGTTTATTTGGTTTCAGGAAACTCAATACAAAAAAAATGGAAAAATATGAAAGATTGTTTCGCTTAGGAATTGGCAGCTCAACAAGGCAAATCTGGACAAGCTGCTCCTCCAAAGAAAAAGAAATATGTTCATTTTGATTCAATGCTTTTTCTTATTCCTTCCATGAAGAAACGAGAAACGAGCTGTAACCTATTATCGCATGACTCTACTCAAGATGTTAATGTATTATCGCCAGTTTCTACTCAGGATATAACATTGTCTGCTTCAACTCAGAATTTACATTTCACTAATAACAAGAGAACATCACTGCGATAGAAGAACTGTTCTCGAGATAATTCAACAGAATATGAAAAACAATTACTGGAAATATTAAAAGATAAATAAGTACAGGATGACGACGACGAAGAAAAAAACTTTGCGATGTTGGTTCCTATGCTACGTAAATTAAATGAAGATCAAAAACATTATGCGAAATCCTTAATGTTTTAAAAAAAGCACGTTTTCATTCATCTCCACAACCCTCACAAATAGTTTTGAATCAACCATCTCAATTACAAAGATCGAAAATAGGTAGTAGTTTACCATTGTACTATCATACATATGACCAGCCACAAAGCACCTATCAGTATCAGTATTCTCCACAATCCTTATCAATGGATACAGTATATTCGGTCCAATCACCGTCAGCAACAATGCCTCCACCAAGTCCATCTCCACAGCCAACTGTAAATTTAATAATTTAATTCCTCAGATTCTATCAACTAAGACTGTGCAAGCACCATCTACACCAACGATACAAAAGGTGCAAATCATCGATCAAGAAATTTTGAAACCCGCTAGTGCGACTGCCAATTATTTTTTACAATTTGGAAATCAGATAATAGAAGAACATGGCTATGCCAAAGAGTAATCTAAAAAAATCTTATTACTTACTTTTTATTTTGCATTTTCTTCTCTAATTTGCCGGGTTCAATGCTTTGAAATAAAGGTTATTAAATAGTTAGAAATTGTTTTCTTACCTTAAGGTGACTGAAAGTCGCTCTTCAGGTGATATTGCCTTACGAAATGAAATGTCTTCATATTGTAAATACTGACCCACAGATTGTAATAATTTGTCAAAAGTACCAATGGACATTCTGTAGTAATAAAAAAACTTATCAGCATGCTGCCGCACGTCATTGTACATTTTGCAAAAATATCCTTTAAATGTCTTTGATCTGTTAATGGGTGCAACCTGTACCTATGGCGGCGCTGTTTTCGGTTTCTTTTTTCTAGTTTGAAAACCAAAGCCGCAACACATGCTGCTCGCCAGAAATCCATGGTGATACTGGAATAAAATTAAGCAAAACAACAACCGCAGTGCGAGGTTGTATGCGGTTTTGCGTTTTCAGTTATTTCTAAACCGCTCGCGTTTAATTGCAGTGCGTGCTAAGCCTAACATCTTATGTCTCAAGGTGACGAACGCAATTGTGGTTCCGCTGATTAATTTTAGGCTTTTCAATAATCCTGAACGTATTGCATTGGAATGGGCAAGACTTATCAATTGCGATCAATTGAACGTCTAACTCGTCTCGTTCCTTATTGCCAAAAAAAAAGTATTGGGGAGTTTTATGAAACCACGGTAAAAGTGAATCTTTTTTTCACATTATAGACATTTAACTAAAAATTTTTGGAATAATATTCCATTAAGTGTATAAAAATTGCTGTACCAATCTTAATTTTATAATTGGAAAATTGTAATGATAACAGGAAATAATAACAGTAACTTAATATTTTACCAAAAGCAAATAAAAGTTTCACTTTAATAAATAACAACATTGACAAAAACAAACAAAATAGCGTGGAGCACTGGCACAAATGAGTAATATACACTACACGGTCAGCTGCTGCGAACTATAGGCGCCGCCCGACCGTCACGCGACATGCAACACACAGAAGAAAAATTTTGAGACGATGTAATAAAAGTTTCACTTTAAAAACTTATTTTTAGTTTATTATAAAGTTTCTTGTCAGACTCATGCTATAAGGAGTAAGTTAGCCCACGTTTAGCGCAGAAATTGCACTCGGTTTACGCGCAACAAAATCAAATGGATATCATTGCGAACAGAATGCAAGCCAATGATTTGATTTCCATGTAGCCGATACAGAAGAAATGTTTTCAGTATGGAACACCTAGTAAGGAACTGGAATAGATATTGCTCTCGTCTATGGTCAGCATCAGTGCGAAGTGTGAACTACACTGGCCTGCAAAAGTAAGTATCACACTTTTATACTGAAATTAACATCTTGACTGTTGCTTCTCAATATATTCTTGATAGTGTAATGTATGTTCATAGGCATAAGTGAATTTGCCAGAAACTGTCATAACCATAATGTTAAACCCAGGAACAGACATAAACTAATGATGCCTACTACTCGGCTGAGTCGAGTTAGTAAGTCTTTTGTGGGGCGATGTATATGCTTTTACAACAAGATCCCAGAAAATGTTCAAAACAAAGGTGTTAAGTTATTCAAAAGAATTGTTAAAAAACGTTTGTGTGGTAAAGGTTACTATAACATAAATGAGTTTCTTAATGATACCACAGATTGGGAATGGAGCGACCGCCCTCAGGCTATTAAATAATAAGTTTAATTGTACAATGTTACTTTAATTGTAAAACATATTTTTGATGAAAAAAAAAGCCCGCCGAGTTTGTTGCGCCCATTCTTCTCAGGCCTGAGACATTCACTTTGGAATGGGTGGTAGTTTTTTTGACTTTCAATAAGTGATTTCACATCCTATTTTGAATAAAAATATTTGAATTTGAATTCAAATTAATTTTTTTTCTTAACTATAGAAGGTAGAGATTTAAGATTAAAAAACGTTTTGTTGCAAATTTTATAGGCTTTAATTCTTAGAAACTAAAATTATACATTAGTAATATTTATAACTTAAAAAAAATAAAACAATGAAAATAGACATTTTTAGTTTAGTGTAAAAAAATCAACTAAAATGTATTACATGTTATTAATTTTTTAATAACTGGTATTGCCTCCTCGAGCTCTGATTACAGCTTCGAGCCGGTTTGGCATACTGAACACTAGGTTTCGGAGCCGATGTTGGGGAATATTCTCCCATTCTTCTACCAGGGCCTGCTTTAGTGCTGAGAGTAGGTGGTGGTCTGCGATTTCTGACTAGCCTCCCAAGCTCATCCCAGGCGTGTTCAATTGGGTTGAGATCAGGACTTCTTGATGGCCAAACCATCACGCTGATAGCGACCTCCTGAATATACTCTTGTACGATATGAGCCGTGTGTGGCCGGGCATTATCATGCATCAGCATCGATCTATCACCCATATTTGCTAAATACGGCCCTGCATACTCATTGAGAATCTCTTGAGCATATCTTTGCCCAGTGAGGGTGCCATTTTCTATGGCTACTAGCTCTGTGCGACCTTCTGAAGATATGCCAGCCCATCCATGTACACTGCCTCCACCGTATTGGACTCTTTCTGAGATGCAGGCTTGAAGGTATCGCTCAACAGGTCGCCTGTAAACACTTCGCCTTCCATCAGAAGTGTAAAGGGAGAATCGAGACTCATCTGCAAACAAAATTCTTGACCATTCTTCTTCATCCCACTGCATGTGTTCACGGGCGTATCGCAGTCTCGCTACTCGATGCTGTCTCTCGAGTCTTGGGCCACTCGCTGGTCTTCGGGATTTCAAATTTGCTTCAGCAAGTCTTCTTCTCACTGTACTGTCACTAAGGTAGTCCCTCCAGGTCTGAAGTAGCTGTTGCTGGACTTCAACTGCATTTTGGTGGCGATTTCTTAACACAGTGGAAATAATATAACGATATTCTCGGGCACTGGTACACCTGGGTCTGCCATTACAAGGTCTCCTCAGATGGTGTCCAGTCTCTTCGTACCTTCGCTTTACCTTCTGGACCGTTCGTACCGTCACACCCACCATTCTTGCAGTGCGACGCATACTGATGCCTAGTTCCAGAAAAGCCATGATCCTAGCACATTCTTCAACTGAAAGAGGCATGATAAATAAATGTTATGTGCTTTTTAGCATAAATTTTTAAAACAAGACCCATCGATCTTGAAAAAAATTTAAAACAGAAAGAAAAATGTGAATGGTAAAATTGTAATTCGGAAACGTCCACTTTGAAAAAGGAATGGTTTTGTTTTTGCTGTTTATTTTCAGCCAATTCTTAAAAGAAGGTTACCGACTATAAAGTTTTTATGTACAAAATTAAATTTTCTTTGGAGTCCTTTTTATTTCGAAAGTATATCTTGTGAACTTAATACGTTATCCCAATTTTAAAAGTATGATACTTACTTTTGAAGGCCAGTGTAGTTGATATATAGGTAGCCATGGTCTGATAGCTGCCACCAAGTTTTGGGTATGTATTTGAGGCAAGCTGAAAACTTGGTCAATACCTCTCCTGATTTACCCCAACACGGAACTGCAGACCTGGCTGGTGAGTAGCGGGGCTAAATAAACCCCTACATTTTTAAAAATATTATTATTTTTTTTTTTCAAAAAATATATTTGAGGCAACATGCATCGTTCATATAATTTTGTTTTTCAAATTTTATTTGTGTATTAATCCTAGAAGTGAGGGTTATCACTTTAAAAACATAACATATTGTAGATTTACAAGGGCGACATCTCAAGTCAATTTCCTAATATGCAAATATTGGGGTTATCAACTGTAAAGTAGATCCTGTAGATGAAGCCGATACGTTACTCGAACGGTTGGCTCAGTTGGTTAGAGCACCGGCACGGAACGCCGGAGGTGTTAGATCGAGTCCCGCATCGTTCATAAAATTATGTTTTTCAAATTTTATAGGTAGTAGTAATTTTGTAAGTGTACGTTTTGTAAATGATATCTAAGACCTGATTAACCAATAATCATAGAAGGGTAAAATAAAACACAATTGTGTAGTAACAATAATTTATAACACTCCACATAATTTTAAGCGTACCATAAATATATTATAATATAATAGAACAATATATTAATCACAGAATAAAAAGTCATTTCTCGACGTCCGTATACTGTTAGTATAACTATTATTGCACCTTCTGAAACAAACAGAAAACTTATATTTACGTCATCAATATGCAAACTACTGAGATAGCAATTAATATGTATTTATTTACATATATTTCACGCCTCACAACGCGAGGTTGTGTGGGTGTGGTCTCTATTTAGACAATTAATCATTAGGAAATTGATATTTTGAAAACAAGATAATATTTAAGTTATAAAATCAGCTATAATTATCATTGTGTAATAATTTTTCCAAAAAAAAATAATTGTAAAAAATGTTTAGTACATCTTTGTTTTTAACCGACTTCAAAAAGGAGGAGGTTATCAATTCGATCGTTTATTTTTTTTATGTATGTACACCGATTACTCTAAGATTTATAATCCGATTTACGTAATTTGCAGAATAGATGCCATTTGGTCCCATAAAAATTTTACATACTTTGGCCCAGTAGTTTTAATTTTTAATGAAAATTTTGTTTACCTCGATGACATAATTGTTTTTTGTGTACGGCTTTTTTAGGATTTTTCATTCAGGTTGATTACATGTTATAATTATTAACTGACACTAAAAATTAAAAATAAAAAACTCTACGTTTACAAAATCCGACTTAAAAAACTGAAAAGTATCAAATAACTAAAAAATTAATTGAATATTGGCACCGACTTCAAAGCTATCAATAGCAGTAGCACATACAAATAATAGTATTTTATTAATATTAAAGTTAAAGGTGTATTAAATTAAATTTTTAGTTAAGTATTTGATTGTGTTTCTTTTCAGTTTTTGAAGTCGGTTTTTTTAAACGAAGTTGGTTTTTTACTTTTTAGTGTCAGTTAATAATTATAAGATATCATCAACCTGAATGAAAACTCCTAAAAAGCCGTACACAATAAACAATTATATCATCGAGGTTAACAAAAATTTTCATATGAAATGTTTATAAAATGAATAATACTGGGCCAAACTATATAAAAAATTTGTGGGACCAATTAGCATCTATTCTGCATCGAACTAAAACTACGTAAATCGGATCATAAAACTCCTCCTTTTTGAAGTCGGTTAAAAAGAAAAATAGTTTATATGACGTGTAACCTGTCTGGTGGGGGAAGCGTGTAGGGGAACAATGTAAAGAGACAGTTACAAAGAAATACCCAAGCGCTTCAGATATTAGTAGTGTACGCGCCCCACATATTTCTGATAACAGAAAAATATTAATTTGCCGGTTTGCGGAAGGCGTAGAAAATAGGAAAAAAATCTTACATAATATATATATCTTATCAATGATAGCAATCCTAGCCCACATCCTGTGCAAGAGGCAATTGGCTCAAAAAAATGAATTAACTTAATACAATCTAGAACTTACCGTTGTAATTTCTGGAAACAATGCACTCAGATTAAAGTTGGCTCGCGAAGTAACAGGGAACGATGCACCAGGATTCATACTCTGTACATTCGAGGGCATCAAATGGCTGTTGAAGAAATCTGGTTGATATTGTGTTGGCATCTGATTTCCGACGAAATTGGGGAACTGTATTTCATCTGGTATAATGTTAGAGTGTCTCTTGTTAGACCTATTTTGCCAAAACAAATGAGAATTGTCGCCCCATTCTTCATTTTCAACATTTACTTTTGCCCTTTTGCTTTGATACTTTTTACTAGACTCTTTCTTTGTACATTCTAATTTATGTTTCACAGCTGGTACCTCCCTTCTTACGTGTTTTTCATGTAGAAAATTTGAACTATTTCTTACTTTTTCGTCATATTTATTACTGTAATTACACTCCGCAGTTTGATTATTGTAATCAACGAATTCGCTTGTGAACGGCCCGCCTGTGTAGGTATTTGTCATCAAATTTGTTCCGCTAGGCATGAAGTTGGAATAAAACGAATTAGACATTGTATTTGTTGTGGAATTGTATAAGGTTGTACCCGAATATTGCTGTCCAGTATATCCACTATCGGTGTAATCCAATAAAGGAGGGAAATGTGAAACTTGAGCCACGCTTGTATCTTGCCCTAGATTAAAGTCCCCGAATTTCTGGCCGGGTACACCAAATTTGTTTGTGTTTTCTAATGTTTTCTGGCTACATGTTCCACCACGCAACAACGCCTCTGCAGAGTAATTATTCTTGTGGACTTTAGAAGACTTGTCATTTTTATTAGATTTAGTCGATTTAATATTGGAAAACTGGTTGCTACTTGCGAAATTATTAGCGACTTTAGTATCATTGAAATTATAACAGTGTTGTGTACTATTTTCCATGCGTGAATTTATAATGGTTTTACGATTGTTATCGTTCATATCTTGACTTTGTTTTGTATTCGTTTTTGATTCAACATTTGCGTTTTGTGAACGACTGTTACTGCTATTTTCAGAAGACCTATTCATTATTTGTGTAACCGAAAACAAGGTACTACAACTTTGATCAGCTTGTTGGACTGTTTTATTGATTAAATCATTCCGTTTTTTATCATGTGGCCCCAAAGCTAGATCACCAACTAATGTAGGTAAATGAATCGGTGGTGGTTCTATACTTATTTCAGTCGTTCCGGCGGGCCTCGTAGCCGGCCACATTTGTCCCAAATCGTCATTTGTTTGAGTTGGGAAATGATGCATATTAATAGGAAAATAATTTTCATTTTGTGTCGGCTTTCTAGCTGGGACATTTATGTTTCCGTAAGTTGTTTTAGAATTATCTTTGGGGTTTTGGTGCATGCAGTTTTATAGAAGAGATTATTGCTAGAGATATTACTGCTAACATAACCTAAAGAATGATTAGGAACATTTTTGTTAATATTACAATCGAAATCTAATCCAAAAGCCACATCTGTACAAGTAGAAGGAATGATGGACGGTAAGAAAGGGTTTTCGTTAGAAGTTGTATGCGGTGTTTTGAAATCAACGGTTTTCATTGACGATTTACTAGTGACAACATCTTTCTCTTGGATCAACGGTTTTGTGTGAATATCAGCAGAACGAATTTCAGTTTTTTCAGTCGTTTTGGTTTTGATTTCTGGTCTTTCTGATTTTTGAAAAAAGCTGTGCGTTTGTAATTCGTTTCTGCAAGCAGCATCCTTTATACTATTATTTTGCTGTTCTTCTGAAGGACTGTCCGCCCTATTTCCACTTACAAGCGGAAAGGACATAAGGAATGCAGCTGTTGGAGATGCAGCTAAAAACTCTTCGGCCAATTCTAAACGCGCATTACCACCGTCGACAACATGTTCGCATATAGAAGTATCCAGTATGTTTTGTAATTTAGTCTCCTTATTTTTATCTGCGTTATCTTTTTGATCTAATTTAACAGGCTCACTCATAACTGGTTCAATACTACTTGGTTTCTTACAGTTCTCTACTGATGCTTCGCTAGTGACTGTCTTGTGTTGTTCTACTTCTAATAAAACCTTAAGTTCTTTATTAGGATCTGCTTTATTTGTACTTAAATTTGTTTCAATATTATTCGAATTTAAGTCATTTTCTTGCTGCTTAGATGTTTCTACATTTGATATATTATGAACTTCATCACAAATTGTATCTGCAGTTTTATTTTGAGGTGTGTCACCAGCTGCCTTGTTTTCACTATTTTTCTTATCGTTTACTAAAGCGATATCATTTGATTCAATGGAAGTTTGAAGATTAGTACTTTCGTCTTTAATTTTATTCCGTTTCAGTGTTTTTTTCGAGTTTTTAGGCTTTGCACAAGTTTTCTTTACTTTAGCAGCAGAAATTGGATGTGAGTATGCAGATATAGGTAATATATTGACCATTGTTGTTTTAGTTATGTCACTCGCATTTCTATTTAAAACGGGTAGCATTGGCTGTTTATTAAGTGATTGCATACTAGTATCAAGTAAAACAATAGTTGGTTGGGCTGTTGGGAATAGTAGCGGTCGTTGTGGTAATATATATGGTGCTGCCGGAAGTACAACGATTGTGTTTCCTGAAAATACGTATAATATTTATTTTTAGTAAATTCTTGTTCCATTACCCTGTTATTTGTTGTTTATTTAAAAATATTTAATTGAGTTGAGCATAGTAGTTTAATTACATGTTACAATCTAGATTTTTAAGTATACAATATTTTATATCTATTAACTTGTTTACTGATTCAGTGATTACTCTCCAAATAATAAGCAAAAACTGAAACTTTTAAAAGTAATGGGTTCTTAATTTGCATTACAATAATGTTTTTGGTTTTGTAGCATAACTGGTGTATTAGTATGCTTATCTTAAAAATATATATTTATTGGTTATTTATAGCAAGAAAGAAAGATTGGAACTAATAGTTGATTACATGTTTTAAATTGTCTTTGGTTTCGTCTTACACGAGTCACACCATCCCCTCCATCTCTGATCGAGTATACACATTTTTCTTGATAACTGTCATATCTATAGATAGCCAAAGCAGTAACTTCTGCTAAGGCTATCCAAACTAGGTTTTCTTTATGACTGTGGTCTATACTTTACACTGATTTTTCGATAAAAGTAATTCTATAAGGAACATCATATTTTTCCACAGTGAATATTTGTATTATTTAATATTCGAAACAAACAATAATATAAATAAGATATTACCTTTTTTAACATTACTCGTTATTGGTAATAATTTAGGCAGTTGCGACTTGCTTGCTATTTGAGGCTCTGCTTTCTTCCCAGGATGTGCCTTATCAGAATTAGTTTCACAAGTTTTAGAGTCCCCTTTTTTAGATTTCTTCAGCATGCACATTTTAATATACTTGTTGTCTGTTAATGAAAAAATATCATTCAAATCATGTTAAAAATAATAATAGTATATCTTGGTTTTGGATATTAGTTTGCATTTTTTTAATAATGTGGAATTATATGCATCAAAAATTGTGTCAAACTAATTCATAATAATTCTAGCAATATGATACTAGGGTACACTTTCCAAAAAGGTCCGCAAAACTTGTGTGATTTCTTTGGTGTTCCAAGAAAGAATGGGCAGCGACAATCACCACCATCATGTGACTAAACTCGTTTCTCCTTTTCCTCAATAAAAAAATCTACTTTCTAACATTTAACAACAAGTGGATTACTAGCATGAATCCAGTATGGACAGAGCTTCCTTGTGCGTTGTTTCAAGGACGATACGACGTGGGTATCTTTCTTAAAAGCCGGCGAAGAGAAGTGTTTCAAAAGAAAGTGGACAGCGGTGAACACTAAACATCAGAAAAAGTATTTTCCTAACTTTCTGCTGATAAGTTATAGCATAATGTCACATATAAGTACTCCGCGCCTCACTGGGTGAAAGTACACTGGGTTCTTGCCCTCTTAAGCTCAGGGCTCAGGGCCAACTTCACACACAATCTTTGAAAATTGAAGATATATTCGTACGTGGTCAGCGAGGATAGAACCGCGTCTCTGGTATTAGACATACTAACTACCCTTTGCACCCCCAATGCACTGTAATTACGATTATTTTAGAACCGGCGAAAAAACCCCTTATACCCAACTTAAAAGCTAGCAGGACTCCTGCTAGCTTTCACTTTCAGGTGACTCACTTTCCCATATGAACTCCTATGTACATACATACATATACAGCAGAAGACACACTAAAGCTATTTGTATATAAGTTCATTCATTTTAAAATTCTTTATTAATAAATGAAAATACAACAGAAATGTACAGCCATCTACGTTTGAACATTAAACATGAGAATGGTTACACAACTTTGAGGCTAGGAAAAAGAAGGAACGCCTATTAAAGTTTTAATAAAACATAAATCTTGTTAAGACGATGTACAGCTGTGACAATAACATCCAATGCGTATTATTTGAAAATAATTACGCTTGTTACAATATATATTCACAAATCTAAAGGTTATCATTTAATAATGTCCATCACAATATACAGATGCATATAAGGGATTAGCTTCCTTATGCGGTGTTTCCGAGACGATATGACATGGGTACCTTCAAAAAAAGTGTGTACTCCTTCCTTAAAGGCCGGCAACGCTCCTATGATTTCTCTGGTGTTGCAAGAGATTGTTGGCAGTGGTGATGACTTTACACCAGGTGACCCGTATGCTCGTTTGTCCTCCTTTTCCTAAAAAAAAAAAGTAATAAAATGTGAAATGGTACTCAATTACATCAACTCACTCTGTTTTCCTTTAACAGCACCGATTGCAACTTGAACACAAACATCTCTCTGGTCTGTTTTGCCCCTTTCACAACTTTGCAGTTTTATTTCAAGTGCTAAGATTTCTGCTTCTGAAAAAAAGTTAAGTAAAATTAAAATACAGATCTTATATTTTTTTGTATTATTTTATTGTATAGTTATTAATATTAAAATATAATTTTTAAATTAAATTACTAAATTACTTACTCAATTTTGTCTTTTCTTGGTTGAAATTTTTAAGGCATAGAATTGCTTTCTGAATTATTTCAATCTTAGGATACTGAACATTGTCTTGTTTTTCTCCACCATCCATCTCATTTTCCTTATGAATAGTTTTAACAATTTCTCCTAACTTTGAAATTGCATCATTAAATTTGAGTCGTCTCTGACGTTCCCATTCTCTGCAACGGCTGGAAAACAGAAAATTAATGCAAAAAAGTTATATGGTAGGAGTGCTAATATATAATTGCATTTTTTTTATTGTAGTACCTTAATAGTAATGCATATTGTAATTGGAGAGCAGTTCTGTTTGAGTCTGTAAGAAATAACTTTCACAACCATTCATGTACTCTCCATAGGATTGTGCCAAATGAACAATAATGCTGGACCTCAGCGGCGAATAACTAAACTGATATAGCAGCCTACAAACCTAGCTAAAGCTGGAGATAGGAAATGACCACCACAACACATTATCTTGAACTAAATACGGGAATCTCGGTTTCTATGATATTATGGAGATCACATCGAAAGAATGAATACCTGAGGGCTTCAGTTACTACCACCTATCTTGATGAAACTGACAAAGAAAAAAAAGGTGGAACCAAGTGTCATTAATAACTTCATCAAAGACATCCAGCATATTACTTTATTCCACTAATGGTTCAAAATTGAAAACCTCCATAAATCTAAATATAAAATATTCAGTGCTACCTATGTGAACAGTACCGTCATTCCAAAAAAATTTATGAGACTGTAAAATTGCTTTAAATGTGGGGAAGGACATAAAACATCTGATTGATCTAAAATAGACAGGAACACAGCATCAAAACGTGTTCTGTGCGGAAGTGAACACCCTGCTAATTACAAGGATTGACAAGTCTAAAATAGGATTTTTGCCCACAAAACCAAGAGTGGTCTGAACAATTAAATAACTATTATTATTTAAACAAGAGTATTGAGATGTATACATAAATAAATTTAGTATCAAGCACTACATCAACATTATAAAAAAATATATATAATTATAATAATAACAACTTTTCAAATAAACAACAAGAAAATGGCAAAAAAAACAAATTTCGCAATGGCAGAGCCATCCAGCCATTACAACTAGTGTTGAGTAGGACATACAAGAGCAGTACATATGTCCCGTACATAACATCAAAATGGACGATTGGCTCAATATTTTTTATAGTACATTCTAATTATCTAGTCTTTTTGTGTGTTGTTGTATAGGGATATCACATTCATGGATATTCCTATACAACAACACACAAAAATATATATAAAATACATATCACATTCACAGGAGGCATGCGGTTCAAAACCGCATGCCTTCTCTTTATTAATATGTCATATATCAGAGTTCAGACTGCGAGAACATCAAATGTCATATTTGTATTTGTAATTTCTAATGTATCCCCGCACTTCAGTACTCCTCACCTCATTTAAAGTAGGACAAAGTACTAGCTTAGTGCAAAAAAGAGGCCACTCTTACAAACTCTTTTTCAAGTTGTCTCCTACCCATTACTAATTTAAATCTAACTAACAAGAAGTAGTATTAGTATTTAGCAATTGTGGGCTGCGGTGATCACTTAACAACAGGTGACCCGTACGCTCGTTTGTCCTCCTATTCCATAAAAAAAAAAGTAATCAAGCATAACAAGTGCACCAGCCATCCTCTCCCTTAACCATATTTTAGTAAAGGAAATGCCACCCATAATGCCATCGCAAGAATGACATTTAAGCGAGCATGATGGAGCCTGTCACAGGAACTCAACCATATATACAAGCAAGAGTGTATACATATTATGAAATACCTCTACTCACAATAAAACTTGAGTATTATGTCCAAATGTTGTTATTTTTATTGCATGAGACTTGTGCCAGAATTTGACAAGTCAACATCTCCTGAGTATGTCTTGTGTAGAGGCAAAACACATGTCGAATTGACTGAAGACAAGACTTAGCTGAATTTACACTCAATAAAAATCACAACATTTGGATAATTATAGTTTCCCCCAAAATAACATCTTAAATTTTAGTATTATGTTTAAATATGTACATATTCAAAGCTTTGCCTAGAAAGCCTTTAAAATTATGTCTTTCATATGTCTTCAATTTATTCATATTTTTATAGATAACTAAATTTAATTATTTACTGTTTGATGTAAACAAGTATATTTTAAAAATCATTATGGATAAATGGAGATTCACAATTTGATGTGTAAATATGTTCCATATCATCAGAAATGATATGTATTTTACTATATAGCTATACAAAAATAAGTTAATTTCGTATTTTTTGGAAAATAATTACCTTGGATTTCGACTTTTTGAAGGCACTGTAGTTTCAGAGGCATACATTGTTTCATACTCTTTTTAATATAATATAAAAACTCTTAAGTTTTTGATGATATTCCTTCTTAGTTTAACAGTTACAGATTCTGATATTTCCATTTCATGAGCAGGTGCAATAACTTTAAACTTTTTCAATGTATTGTTTGTGTTTTGTTGTTTTTTATGCAGATCGTGGGTATCAATCTTTTCCCGAACTTATCATACATAAAGAAAGTTTTGATTCTTTTGTATCTCAGATTAAAAATATATATATATGTATTCTTAAACAACAATAAGAATTCTAATGTACGATTATGTTTTTCAATGTTTTTAAACTACAAAATACAAGCAAACGATGAAAATTGAAATTCGTAAACTTACGTCGCACATCGGACTGACAATTGACATGACATTGACATTTTTTTTTTTTTGGTTCTGTTCGTCCATCTGGACAGGCAAAGGGGTCAAAAGCCCATACAGCCAAGTCTTCATTTATATTTTTCTATTCTTCACGTTACACAGCTTGTTCAAAGTCAAGCTAAGTATTTATATAATCTTCATCTTCTAACATAAATAGTACAATTTCCCATAAAAGTAGTATTTCGTGTTCTTCATGTTTCATTTTCTTCATATACATATAGGTTCGCATGAAAGGCCCAAGCCAAGTCTTTTATTGATAATATTCTTGTTCCAATGAAGATCAAGCTTAGCCCCTTATTTTTAATATTAAACTTTTATGATATAATACTAAAATATAAATCTCATATACGTTATAAGAAATATAATATATTATTATACATGAATTATAAGTAATAATGATGAATATTAGTTGAATATAATTATAAGATAATATGAAACTAATTTAAGGTATAACTACAAATATAATATTTACATTTATACATTGAAATTTACATTATAAACACAAGTCCAATAATAATTTATGAACGAATATGTTTTAAGTCTGTGTAAGGGATTGTGTCAAAAGCCAAGCCGTATATTCAAATTTCGCCTACCGTTGAAACTATAAATTTGTAAAGCGGCACGAAGCAGTCATAAGCTGTTTTCAATAACTGCTGAAGTGAGCGCGGGATGTCTTCAGCATTCTTATAAATATCCAAGAGGCAGTCTATCAATGTAAATCTTTGAAGATTATATTGGCGACAGTCAAAGAAAATGTGATCAAGAGTTTGGATGGATAAATTACAGAATTGACAAGTTGGAGAATCTAAAACACCGATCCTAAATAAATGAGCACCACTACGAGAATGTCCCAGACGTAACCGACAAATTGTGGTGTAAAATTTTCTGTGTAAGTATTTTTTCTTTTTAACAAACCAGGGAGGAGAGATTTCGTTTTTAATGTCGGCTAACCATTTGCCCTTTGTTTGAACAACTTGTTGACAATAATTCTGAAAGTCTTGCAAGAATGTACCTTTAAAATGAGACAGTGCATCTGTGTGTGGTATGGGAATGTTCAAAGCAGTATGTATCTGATTACTATTCACAATAGATTTAGCAAGATAATCAGCTTGTTCAGTTCCTTCCACGCCTATGTGTGAAGGAGTCCAGAATAAAACAATATCTTTTGTTAGGGATAAGCATTGATATTTGTCTCTAATATTGTAAATGATGAAATTAGTTGTAACATTACATTTAGGATATTGTAAAGCTTTTAAAACACTCATGCTATCTGTTATAACGATCCAATTATTATATGACTGTTCTCCAATATATTCTAGAGCAGCATATATGGCAGCACATTCTGCTGTGTATATACTAGCCAAGGTATTTAACCTATGACCAAACCCACTCCGCAGTTGTATGTCATAAACTGCCATAGAGACAGCAGTATTACTTTTAGATCCATCAGTATAAAGTTGGTTATAATTTTGCCACTCTGACAACATGCTATATACATCTTCCTTATATTTAAATGATTCATTAATAATTATTTTAATAGGTGTATATTTTGAATTATAAAAATTTAAATAACATGGCCAAAGAATACTAGAAAATAGATTATGATCACAAGAAAAATGTTACAAATCAGAAATGCCTTCTACTTGATAGTAGGAATTATTGTCAGTTCGGTTAATATAGTCCTGTATCTTTAATAGGAGTGGATGATTATTAATAGAAGTTAATTTGAGAAAGAATTTTGTTTGTAGATATTTGAATCTAAGAGCTAGTGGGGGAATATTACATTCTACTTGTAATGATATAATAGGAGTAGACCTAAAAGCGCCTGTTATGATCCTTAAGCATTTATTTCGTATTTTTTCTAATTTATTCACTAATGTAATTACTCCACCATAACAAAAGAAGGTATACTCAAAATGGCTACGGACTAATGACTTATATAGTGTTAGCAAGATGCGTGGGTCTGCACCCCAATATGTACCAGCTAATGATTTCAGAATATTGCAGGCCTTTAATGCTCGATTTTCTAATATTTCAACATATTTGTGCCATCTAAAATTACTTAAAAACATAACTCCTAAAAACTTTATTGAATTATCTATTGAAATTTCCTGAGTACCATATTTTATTTTTGCATCTCTTATTCTTATAGAATGATTTGAAAATATTACACTTATTCTTATAGAATGATTTGAAAATATTACTACTTTGCTTTTGTCAATACTGACCTCAAGACTAAGATATTGAAAATAAAGCTCCAATTTTTTGAGTGCTACATTAAGATCTAACACAACATTTGATAAATTAAGTCCTGAACTATACACTACTAGATCATCAGCAAATTGGAGGTTAGAAACTCTATAACCCAAAACAATATTTATTTGATTTATGTAGATTATAAAGAGCAATGGACTCAAAATTCCGCCCTGCGATACGCCCTACATGAATATCGAGGACCTATTAATTGGTTATTGACTCTAACATAAAGTTTACCATGCAAGAAATTTAATTTCCAACTAACTATTTTTTCAGGGACATTTAAGGATAGAAGAATGGATGATAATTGTTCTAAATCAACATTATTAAATGCTCCTACAACATCCAAAAAACACCAGCCAATATCTTATTGTCAATCTGGGCACTATGGATGTCAAGACATAAATGCCGTATACTCTCACAAGCAGAACGACCACATCGAAATCCAAATTGATTATTAGGTAAGAGGTTGTTACTTTCAATATAAAATATTAATCTCTGTTTTATTAATTGTTCAAAAATTTTACCAACACACGAGCTTAGTGTGATAGGACGATATGAATCAGCTGAACTAGAATCTTTCCCATGCTTTAAAATTGGAATTAGACTGTATGTTTTCCATTCTTCTGGAATAGTGGAGTTCTTCCATAGGAGATTTAATATTTTAAGAAACTTATTTAAGTTAGAAGAGTTTAGGAGTGTAAACATTTTATAGGAGAGCCAATCCAAACCGCATGCAGAGTCCTTTCTTGATGATAGACCAGCTTTTAATTCTTCAATAGTAAAAGGGGCAATCATAAAAGAGTTGGTGCTATTTAAAGGATGATTATTGTGAATAATTGTCAAATTTGGTACTGTATCTGGAGTATATTTGTGTAAAAAGTTGGATATCCAATTATTGCTAGAGAAACAATTATTATTAGAATATAAGTTCTTAAATTTCCTCATTTTTGTCCAAATCTGTTTCATTGGTGTTAACCTATTTATGGTGGAGCAAAAATCTGTCCAGGATTTACGACGTTCAAGTCTTTTTTCTTTACTTGAGCTTGCTTAAAATGAATGTAGTTTTGGATATTGCAATTTGATTTGAATAACAGATAAGCCTGTTTGCAATCTTCTACCACTTTAGTACGTTGCCCATTCCACCAGGGAAGTTGTCGCTTTCTTTTAGGTAGATTATTATTATTATTATTATTTGAAGAGGGTGGCTATTTCCTGGTCCTAAAAGGTTCCTAGTAACACCGCGTCCAGAATTGGACTATTGTGTTCGCCACTCATACTAAAGCTCATCGTCAAGCCCTACCGCCTTTACGAACCGCAGTAGTTCCTTGACGCGAGTGTTGCAAACACTATCTGGTGGTACGAAGTAGTTGCCAAAGATTGTGTTACGCTTATGCATTAGTGGGCCGCAGTCGCAGAGTAGATGAATAGGCGTTTCATCATCCTCAAGGCAGAACCTGCAATCCTTGTCGCTTCTGATGCCGACCACACTGAGGTGCTTGTTTAGGCGACAGTGCCCGGTTAGCATCCTAGTGAGTATGCATAGATTTTTCCTGTTCAATGATAGGGCTTCATTCGCATAGCTACTGTTGAATGCCCTTATCAGTGCTTTAGAGTGTTTTAAACCTGAAGAGTTGTTCCAGCGTTTAAGTGCTTCTTGTTTACATTGGTTACTCAGGGTGTGTCGGATGGCGCTCTTTGGCAGTCCACAAATGGGTTCCGGACCATATCGGACTGCTTTAGCCCCAGCTCTTGCGAGCTCATCGGCCATTTCATTGCCTATGATTCCGGCGTGCCCTGGGACCCATCTGAGAATCACTTTGTTTTTCATGCCTAATGAATTCAGGCATTCGACGCAATTATTGACTAACTTAGACGACGTCAAGTCAGCGTCTAAAGCCAACAATGCTGCCTGACTATCAGAGTGAATGTATATGTTATGATTGAAGTAGCCTTTTTGGATATTGGTTTCCGCGCATTCCAGGATGGCGTACACCTCTGCTTGAAATATGGAGGTATAGCTTCCCAGGTTTGTACTGGATTTAAACCTGGGGCGTTCTCCATAGACCCCACAGCCGACTTCATTTTCCATTTTGGACCCATCGGTGAACCACATGAGGCTCCCGTCCTTCCACGTGACTTTGTTGTTCATCCAGTCGTCCCTGGAAGGTAGTTCCACGATATAGTGTTTAACAGAGATTAATTGTGGAATCATCTGATCAGGTAACATGCCTAATATGTGGTCTCGCAAAACTGAGTCCTCTAAGGTCCTAAGCGTTTGCGACATCCAGTTACATGAAACCCCCTGGGCGATTGCCCTCAGCATGCTTGCCTTCGCCTCTTGCTGTATGAACAGTGGAAGAGGCGGTAGGTTTAGCATTGCTTCAATGGCCGCACCAGGAGAAGACGTCATGGCTCCGGTTACCAACATACAGGCAAGTCTCTGCAGGCTATTTAGTCTGCAGTTGTTTTCTGGTTGGCTTTGTTCCACCACACAATGGAGGCGTATGTGATTGTTGGTCTCACAATTGCTTTGAATAGCCATAGGAGGATCTTGGGGCGCATTCCCCAATGTCTCCCTACCAGACGTCGACATACACCCAAGGTTGTTTTAGCCTTTTTCACGGCTTTGTCGATGTGAGAATTCCATGTGAGTTTCTGGTCGAATGTGACTCCCAGATACTTAACCTCAGCTGAGAATTCCAAAGTAGAGCCGTTCAAGGTGGGAGACTTCAGTTTGTTAAGTGTCCGTTTCCTCGTGAATGGCACAATAACAGTCTTTCCTGCGTTGACTGACAGTTTGTTGGCTGTACACCACTGTGAGATGGTGTTTAGCGCCTTAGGTAGATTAGTAATATTGTTACAGTGGTAGTTGGTTTTAGGTACTGAATTTTCTACCGCTCTAAGAATTATGGAACAGAAGTTATTGTAAGACTTCTGTAGATTACAATTATTTATATCAAATTGTTTTAACAAGTCATTTACTAAGTTCTCATATTGGTCCCAATTTACTATTTTCAGATTATTGTGTGGAGGAATGTTGGATGGAATTGAAGAAGATTCAGTTTCCGACACTACCATGGAAAATTTTGTGATTGTAGGCAAATGATAGCTGCCCAAAGAGTCCTGATGAACTTGTCATTTACAGCACAGGAATAATGAAGATGATACTATTGTTAGATCTAGTCCATTTGGTCTCCAAGAATTAGTACCCACTGTAGTTGGTTGATCATTATTTAAGAGCATTAAGTCATTATCGTCCATTACATCCATGATGTCTCTACCTCTAGAATTGGTTCTATTACAACCCCAAATGGTATGGTGAGCATTAAAATCACCAGCAAATATTAGTGGTTTTGGAATACTATGCAACAGTCTATTAAATTTAGATTTGTCAAAGTTAGGTACACTGTTGCCACGACTATTAAAGCTAACAATTGAGATGTCTTTTTGTTTGTATTTAATTTTGATTGCTACATTTTGCAAGGAGTTATCAGAAAATGTTTCTAACTTTTGAAATTAAATGCCATTTCTTAAAAAATTGCTACACCATTGTGATCATTACCACAATCATTTCTTAGTATTATATAACCTCTGATAGAAAACTGTATATTTGGTTTAAGCCAAGTTTCTGATATAAGTGCTATGTGTATGTCCTGGTCATAAAGTAGGTTTTGAAGCTCAAGTCTGTTACTCAACAGACTTTGAGCATTCCACTGTACTATGTTAAGTTTGTGACAGTTGAATGTGACGTTTTATTTTTAATTTGTTTGGTATCTTTAATAGCTGAACTAATTGCGTGTGAGCTAATGCTTTGATTCTGTGTTTTATTTAGTGTAATGACTTTTATTATTGATTCTGTGATTAGTTTAATTGCTGCTGGATTGGATAAAATTAAATTAATGATGTCTTGTGTGTTCTCTGTCTTATTGAGTGATGGAAAGTTTGTTGGATGTTTAAATAAATCTGATAATGGTGTTTTACTTTTATTTTTACTATCCAATATCTTTTTTTGTTTTATAGGGCATTGACCTGATACTGCAAGATGGTTACCTTTACAGTGCACACATACTGCTTTGTCAATAGGTATAGTACATTCTTTATATGAATGATTTTCAGTGCAGATTGAGCATTCAGAATTTAGCCAAGTGGTCAAACCTAAGGCATCGGAAACACTGCTTAACTGGCGGCACATAAGGTCGCACTGGTAGACGCCACATCTTTAAGTGAACGTAATCTGGGAATGAAGTAGATGACGCAAAGGTAATAATGACTGCCTGTGTAGGTTGTAATATAAAACCACTATCGGATTTGTTTTTTTTTCATTATACGCCGAACAGAAATATTTTTTTATGTACTTGACAAAGATTTGAAAATTTTTTGTTGGACATATCAATGGGTACTGAGGAAATCACTCCAGACAATTCAGTGGCACCAGCTGGGATGGACGCCTTAATATTTTGTTCCCTTAAAAATGTCGTGTTGTCTAGGAATGTATTAGCCATATTGGGTCGTTCAAACACTACTTCTATCTTATATTTGTTGAGTTTCTTAAGATATTTAACGCCTTTAATGAAGCGCGATAAGTAGCTACTAAGAGCTAGCATGTCACGACTACCAAGTGGCTGTTCAGTGACACTCTCTATGAAGACTATAAATTCATGACCGGCACATGCGTCTTCCGGATATCGGCGACAATAGTCAGCCACCCTATATGGCAAATAAAAGTCCTCGTGGTCTTCCAAAACTGTACGCGAATCTGAGTATTCGCTACTTTCAGAGGTGGAATCTAGAAAAGACTCACCTTTATCTCGTTCCGGCTTCGTTTTTTTCTGCCTTTTCGACATCTCTTAGCACAAACCTAAATCACTAAATATATAGACTTTTACTTATACTAAACAAATTAAATTATAAACATATACAAATACTTAGATACTTTTCAAATATATGAGGATTATATACAATATAATAGAAATATTTAATTTTATAGTTAAAAAGACCGCCCTAAGCACTCAAGAGTTCCCGCGCTTTTGCATGACATTGACAACATTCTAGTTTCAACTTTTTTTGGATTTATTTTATTTGGAGCTTTGGTAACAAGATCATCAGCTCATATCCAATTACAATTAAATCATTTATCATCATTTTAACAACCACGATCAGTAATATAAGTACATGTCAAGTGTATTGTCTTTGTAAAAATCTATTGCCTAACATTTTTCAACACATTGCTCGATTACAAGGAAAATTTTAGATTAGTGGTAAAAAATTTTGATGTAAGTTAGACTCCCATTTTATGACTTTCTAGTTAGTTCTACACATTGTGAATTATTATGATAATAATTTGTGATTACAGTAGGTACATTACATCTAAAAAAATAAAATATCCTCAAGTCAGCTGACACTTGACATAGAGTTTAGCTCATATCTATAGAGCGTACTATAACTTTACTTACGTAATACTTATCTGAGTGTAAGTTTAGATTATCTTTGATTTAGTTTTTATAGTCATTTGATAATTGAAATTATAGGTACCTACGTAGCTTAGGCTAAAACAGCCCAATGCAAATAAAGAAAAAAAAAATTGCGTTTAATCACACTCATCTGTGAGTAAAGTCTGAGCAAAGTGTAAGTGCGCTATAGATTTCAGCCTTAGATACCACTTAGGTAACTAACGTATCGAGCAACTCACAGCCTGACAATTAAAATATTTGGTTACAATAGTCTGAATATAATAGTCTTAGTGGCTGTTTCACAATGTCCAAGTGAAGTTACGAATAGGCTACTTGATTCTTATCTTGATTCTCTTATCGTAAGGGCCATTTAAATTAAAGGATGGATCTAGTAGAAAGTATCATAGTTATCTGTCCGGTACTGCCTGACAGATTGACAAACATTTGACAAAATAATGTGAATTTATATATAATGGCAGGGGAGCCCCACAGCTAAATAGAGATTTACGATTTGCGAGCATCTAGGGCACGGATGGGGGATAGGGGTATTGGATTGTATGGTAGTAGATGCTAAGGAGAAAAAAGTTTATATGATGTGTAATATAATGTAAAAACAGTCACATAGAAATACTTAAGCGCTTCAGATTATTATATAAGCAGATCATATTTCAAAATCCTTGTCGTCCTGTCCATAGTCTGACAATTATATGGAGGAATTCCCTTAACCTGATTGTTTGAAATTTTGCGACTTTCCGATTTCCTTATGTAACGCGCAAATTGTTATATTATTGAAATGCATACTTAACTTCATATAATTAACTTACCTCATTCTGACACACTCGAGATGTTCTATATTGATAGAACATCTCGAGACGATTTTGAGTATAGTTTTTTATAGTAGGTCAATGTATTTTATTTTTTAAATAATTAGTAATACTTAAGTATTATTTTAGTTATTATTATAAAAATCTAACATTTAAGAAAGCAAATAAATTCACGTGAGTAGATATTTAAATAATATTAATATAGGCCATACTATATTTCCTGATTATTATTAGAGTACTAACTGTATTATTCACACATTAATAGACAGTCGTGATTTATATGAAAACCCTTTTAATGTTACTTATCTTTTGTTATGCTATGGTCCTTTAATAAATATAATATAATTATTAATACATGCTTTTCTTTATTATTTTTAACTCATTTACATTCCAAATTTGTGTCATACGATTTAAATCCGTTAGGGTTCTATTCTATTCTATTCTTTCTAGTGGCTTCTGTGGAAGGGGCACCACAACTCGCCAATGTCACGTTTCAGTAGACCAACAAGCTTAGAGTGTGTAATTTGATCGGTGTAAACGAATTTATAAGTGATTATAGTAACGACCGTTGCCCAGAATCAAAACAGATTTATTTTCTTATTATACCTGAAACAAATATACATGCTGTTGGATTATAATGGACAAACACTGATAATATTACTTATATAAAACATTTATTGTGTTAGTTATAACTTAATATTATTCTGTTTAATATATTTACATAAAGTATTTACAAAAGGAGTGAAAACAAAGGTGAGGAGGCATTTCATGGAGGTGGGGCGGGGGATTTCAGGAGGTATAAAGTTGTACAAGGAAGACTTCATTAAAGGGCAATTAAAGAATAAATGGTCTACATTTCCCTCATCAAGTCCACATTCACATAGAGAATGGTCTCTAATTCTTAATTTGGCTAGGAATACTGGAGTGCAAGAGTGGTTTAAGCGTAACCGGCAAACTGTTGATATTATTGATTTATTGGGGAATCTAAATTTCGAGAACCACGGTTTTAAAGGGATTACAGGTTGTATATCACCATAAAAGACGCCTTTAGCAGTTTTGGAAACCTGCCAGATGTTTGACCACCTCTCAAACATATTTATTTTCAAAGTGGAGCACAAGTCATGAGAGAAGATTTGAGAATGTTGTTGGGAACCTGTATGAGCAGCTGACCTGGCACAAGCATCAGCATTTTCATTGCCGATTATACCTGCATGGCCTGGTATCCATGCTAGAACTATGTTGATGTTGAGATCATAGCACTCTTTCAAGTTTTTTCTTATCTTAAGTATAATTGGAAACCTACTTTTTGAGCGAAATGGATTTGAGAGGATGGATTGAAGGCAGCTTTTGGAGTCTGATAATATAATAGAATTGTTTAGGCCATGGGACTTAATAAATAAAATAGCTTCAAGTATAGCAATTGCTTCCCCTGTGAATACCGAAGTGACAGTTGGGCAGCTATAACTTAATACAATTCTTGTGGAGGGGATCCATACTGCAACACCAACTGGGCTCATGTGTATTTTAGAAGCATCAGTGAAAATCTTATGCCAATTTTGGAAATCTGAATGCATAACATGAGAAAATGTTTTGTTAGCTTCTATGATGAACTTATTAATGCCCAGATCTAAAATTATTAAGGGTTGGAAGGTGAGTGCATTGAAAGGCATTGAGAATAGCGGTAATTTCGAAAGTTGAAAAAAGGGGTTAGGGAGTTGAGAGTACAATAGGTAACTATGGGCAAGACATGATCTCTTATCTTGAGAAATTTGGTTATTGTTGTATAGGCCAACTAATTGATCTAATTTATGCAGCAAAGGGTGATCCCGGAATTCCGCAAATTTAAAAAACAGTTTATTAGCGAGGAACTGTCGACGAAGCGAGAGGGGAGGTTCTACACACTCGACCTGCATAGCATTAATAGGACTAGATTTCATAGCTCCTAATATAATGCGCAAACATTTTGCCTGTAATTTGTCTAACTTATCTAAACCTGCCTTATTGCCTGGAACCAAAAGTAACGTGCCATAATCCATGTGGCTACGAATTATGGCATTGTATAGCAATCTTTGGGTGAAGGGGTGAGCCCCCCACCAAACGCCAGATAATGAGCGAAGGATATTAATATTTTTTTCACACTTTTGGGAGATGTAGTTAAAGTGCTTTACACCTGTCAATTTTTGATCCAACCATACACCCAAGAACTTAACATTATCGACAAAAGGAACTTCAATATTGTAAATTTTGACTTTGATTACAGGGAGACGTCTTTTGTTGGTGAATAAAACTACCCTACTTTTAGAAGGTGATAGTGTTAGCCCATGTTGCAAGAGGTATGATGAGAGATATTCTAGAGCATGACTCAAACGAATAGAAGAAGCCTGTATAGACTTATCAGAAGTATATAGAACAATATCATCTGCATATTGCAAGATTTGGCAAAAGGGGGTAACTGTGCTAGAAATATCAGAGGTATACAGGTTGTATAGTAAAGGACTGAGAACAGAACCTTGAGGTAAACCTTTCCAAACTGTTTTAGGAGGTAGGTATGAGGAATTGAAAATTGAAATTGTTCGCTCCATTAGCATATTGCATATGAATCGAGTTAACTTCGCTGGAATACTCAGCTGAATGAGTTTGCTCCTGAGCAGAGGAAGAGACACGTTATCATATGCGGATTCTATATCTAGAAAAACTGCCAAAAGAGGTTCTTTTTGGAAAAGGGCTAATCTTATATCAGTGGTAAGGATACCCAAGCTATCTAATGAGCTCTTCCCCTTTCTGAATCCAAACTGGGAATCGGAAATGAGGTTATTGTATTCAACAAACCACTCAAGTCGATGTTTGATCATATGTTCACATATTTTTGCAAGAGCAGATGATAGGGCAATAGGTCTATAACTGGTGGCTTTAGATGGACTCTGACCTGGTTTGAGTATAGGAATGATCACTTGATTTTTCCAAGATGGAGGTATGGCACCGACATCAAATAGGTTATTGATAATTTTGAGATAATATTCTTGGGATCTGATTGAAGATTGTTTAAGGAAAGAATAGGGGATGCCATCGGCCCCGGGAGAAGTGTCAACTAAGCCATCCAATGCCAGAAGGAGTTCTGAAAAAGAGAAAGGGGAGTCTAAACTATGAGTTGATGAGAGAGGGATTGGAGGTGAAGGGAGATAGTCTTCATTAGGAACTGAAGGGGGTGACAACCTATCTGCAAAGGATTCAAGCCATACAGATGGATCTACACTTGAGTCATGCTCTGAAGGATTGTAAGAACCCCTAAATTTTTTAACTTGTTTCCATACAATTGTAGATGGAGTACAGGGAGATAAGCTCTGGCAAAAATTGATCCAACCTTGTTTTTTCTTTTTGGCAAATAAATTAGTGGCCTTGGCAGCAGCTTTTTTATAATTAATGAAGTTGGTCAAAGTCATGCTCCTATTATATGTTTTTTCGGCTAATTTTCTATCCTTAGCAGCCTTGGTGCAATCTGAATCCCACCAAGGAGTTGAAATTTTACTATTGGATGGTTTTTTTATGGGAAAATTTTGGTCAGCACTAAATATCATGGCCTCTGCTAATTTATTATAATTTTCAACAGCATTTGAATGGTTAGGATTGGGAAAGCTTAAAATTTTTTCATCAAGGCAAGTGGAAAATTGCTGCCAATTAGCATTTGTTAATCTGTATTTGAGAGAAGGGGAAAAATTTTGAGCAGGGATTACTTTATCAGGTAATGAAATGATAATAGGATAGTGATCACTGCCATTGGAATTTTGAAGGATGTTCCAAGAAATAAGAGAAGCAAGACAAGGAGAACAAAGTTCAGGTCAACTGCACTTTTTGGATTTTGAGAAGGAGCAACCCTGCGGGTTGGAGAGCCATCATTTATTATGCAGAGATTACATTCATCAAAAATATCAAGAAGGGAAAGAGAAAAATAATCAGTAGTGCTAGAGCCCCAAGACATGTGATGTGCATTAAAATCTCCCATTAGAATCATAGGAGAGGGAATAGACGAGATTAAATGGAGGATGTCTGCAATCATAGTTGAATGAGGTTGAGGGATGTATATAGAGACCATGGAGATGTTCAAAACTTTTGCAGCAACAATATTTATACCAGGATGTTGGTTTGGAAGGATTATTGGGGAAAAGGGAAGGGTGCGTCTTATAAATAAGGCACAGCCTGCACCAACACCATCTGCTCGATCATTCCTGAGGCATGCATAGCCCGGGACCCTGAAGTGTGATCCAGGGGCCAGCCATGTCTCAGATATGGCGATGGCAGAGGGAAGGTATTTATTTATAAGATGAATAAGGCTTGGTTTTCTAGGACGTAGGCTTCTGGTGTTCCATTGAAGGATGGTCACTGGGGCCATGATTTTTACAAAGGGATAAGATGTGAGATAGTTTATGGGCAACGTTGGACGGTATGTTAAGAGTGTTACTTGATATGAGACTTAGAATGAGTGAAAGGAGAACCTCCAGGAGGTTTTCATTCTGTACTGTAGAGGAGGGAATAGACTGATGCATTAATGCTGAGCCATTGGGGAACACTGAAGGTACCTCAGCAATAATGGCCTGATGAGCAGCTTTATCATAGGACTTGCTTAATGGGGCTCTAGAGTGTGGAAGAGAAGTAACAGTTTTCCTATATGAGGTAGTTGGAGCAGAAGGAATACTAGTCTGGCTCGTGTGGGTTGTAGGGGCATTATGAGATGAGGAAGGATTACTTAGAATTTCTGTGAATGGCCTTGTAGATTTTGGGCAACGCTTTGCTGCCTCTACATAAGAGATGTTCTCTTGTGACATTATTATTTTAATTGTTCTTTGCCTACCATGTTCAGGACAACCTTTGTTGGTGGAAAAATGTTGTCCAGAACAATTAATACAATTTGCATCTTTTTCTAGTATATTACATGAGTCACCAGAGTGGGATTGGGCACATTTATAACACCTTGAGTTGGATCTGCATGTAGTTTTAATGTGTCCAAATCTGCTGCAGTTCTGACATTGAATGGTGGGGAAGAGGTAAGTTTCCACTGGAAGGGAGTTATGGAATAGGAATATTCTGGTAGGGAGTGATTGTCCTTGGAAAGTAATAACTATAGTTTGGGTTGGGATCCAGGAAACTTTATTATCCTCAATAACTTTTCTATTGAGTCTGCGAGCTTTTAAAATCTTTCCACAACCTGTGGGAAGATCAACTGACTCGACAAACTCATTCATGGATAAGTCCACCGGAACCTGGCGGACAATACCCATCTTTGTAATATTATAATTAGGTATATTTGCTTCATATTTGTTTGCAGTTAAAAGTGGGTTATCTAAAAATTTGTTGGCATCTGATGCTGATTTGAAGGTTACTGCTATTTTATTCCTACCAACTTTTTGAATACCATCCGGGCATATATTGGCAACTTTATGTCTGTGTAAAAGTTGACCAAATTTTATAGGTCTTATTGTTAAACCTGAAGAGGGATCTTCTTCAGTGCGGGAAACATGAATAATAAATGGACCTTTATCTAATGAAGTGTATTCTTTAATCCCCACAACTAAAGTTGGGTGATTATATATATTCTGTATGGATGCAGAAGCCATATCGGTATCAATAATTGTCTTTTTAGAGACTGCATTTGCGTTATGTGTTGCGCTGTCCTGTAAGCGACGTGTCGATCCAGGTAATGGAATATCCGGAGGATCCGGAGGTTCTGGGGGGGTTATATCCATAATGGATAAGTTGGTAGTAAGTCTAAGTTAGTAAGCACGCAATTAGATATCTATGTTAAATTGTTAATAAATACTTACTAGTAAAAATACTCCACCACCAATAAGATAATAAAAACTGCTATACACAAGTTATTAATAGGCACTGTGAGAAAATGTAATTATAAACTGTAATAACACTCGACTCACGCGTGTTAGCTACCGAAAAAAAAAAACAACAAATATTTTTATAGGTTAAACTTAGAATTCATCCGTTAGGGTTAATTGTAGTCATAATAATATTATGGCAACACCCAAGACTTCTCCAATAAAAATATTGGTGTATTTTGTGTTTGACAAGTTTTTTTTTTTTTTTTTTTCTTTTTTTTTTTTTTTTTTTTTTGGCGGGAACGAGTGAACGAAGGAAGGCGCGCTTATACAAAAAAAAATTGTTTAAATTATTGTTCATAGTGCATATATTTTTCATACTTGTAAATTGTTTATCCTGGTTTATAAATATTCGATTTTTGTATATATAAATTGTTAAGTGCGCTTCCCCATCGCCATGGGGAAGCGTACAGGTAAAAGGCCGAAGAACGGCCAGAGCGACGCAGAACCAGCAGACGAACTTCCCCTATCCGAATCCTCGGTATCTGACGCGGAGGTGACTGAACGTCTCATTGTAAGAAGAAAGGATAAAGAGAAGTATACCCCTTATAGAGCGACAAATTATTATAGGTTATACGACGAAAATTCAAATAAGAAGGAATTTATTGTATTTCTCAATCGCAAGCAGGGTGAAGTCAAAATATCAGACAAGGACAGGTTGGGTCTGTCAAATGGAATCAGGAGGCATTGCGTATCGGGTGTGTTGCACCTGAGGTCCGTTAATGCTTTTAAAGTTGGTGTTACCTTTGACCTGCCTAACAATGCGAATGTATTTTTAAAAAATGAAAAGTTACTTAGCGAGTTGGAGATGGTTGCCTCAATTCCGGCTTCTGAAACGGAGGTCACTGGAGTTCTTACTTCTGTTCCCACTGATTACTCCAACAAAAAAATTCATCAATTAATTGCATCGAGTAAAAAAGTTATTGCTGTGAGAAGGTTCATGCGGCGAGTAAAGGACCCACAGGGTGTTGTCTCCTTTGTTCCAACGCAAACTGTTGCAGTCACATTTGCATCAACGTTGTTACCTGAGTATGTAACACTTGATCACTGGAGGCATGAGGTTAATGTATATGTACCCCCTATTAAACAGTGTCTACGCTGTATGAAATTTGGCCATATTGCTAAATTTTGTAGAAACAATGAAGTTTGTTCCATATGTTCTGACAATCACAATTTTAAAATGTGTCCAAAAACTTTACCAAAATGTGCCAACTGTGGTGGAGATCACATAGCTATCTCATCTACCTGTCCTCTGAAAAAACAAAAAATTGAAGAAAACAAAGTGAAGTCCCGTAGTGTTAGATACTCAGATCTCTTCAATGAATCTGCTTTCCCTCAATTAAACTCAAAGTATATTGACACACACCTGAGCAATCTTATAAAATCTGACAAATTTATGAACCTCTTGGTTGAAGCAGTTTTACAAATTTGTACGAATAAAGATAAGTTAACTATAAATTCAAATAGTATTAAGGAAATTCTGAATAACACTTTTAGAAAAAAGACATCTAGTTAATTGTTATTATGGATACATTGAATATAGTGCAGTGGAACGCTCAAAGTATTATTAGTAATAGGCTTATTTTTACTAGGTTTTTATATGAAAATCATATCCATATTGCTATAATTTCGGAAACTTGGTTAAAACCACATCAGTATTTTTTAATAAAAGGCTATAACACAATAAGGAATGATTGTGGTAATAAACACAATGGTGTAGCAATTTTTATTCATAATAATATCACATTTTCTAACATAAATACATATTTTGATAGTGCTCTACAAAATGTTTGCATTAAAATTAAAATTAATAAGAAAGAACTGAGTATTGTGAGTTTTTACAGTCCTTCCAATTCAAATCCTCCATTTAATAAAAACAATTTAAACAGTTTAATTAAGTCCATTCCAGAGCCAATGATATTTGCAGGTGATTTCAATGCTCATCACATGTTGTGGGGATGTGTTGATACATTGCCTCGAGGTAAAGATGTTTTAGAGGTTATAGATGAGAATGGTCTTGTTATTCTGAATAATGGTCAAGCTACCACAATAGGATCTCCATCTTGGCGTCCTAATGCTCTTGACTTGACTTTGGTAACTCCATCTTTGGCTCTTTTATGTGACTGGTCAGTTATTGACAGTCCTCTGGGCAGTAGTTATCATCTCCCTGTAATAATAAAAATGGCAGTAAGTAGTGATAGTATTAGTTTGCAAAACACATTATGTAATAATCTACATTTGCCCACTCACCCTAATTATAAGCAGGTGAATTGGAATATGTATAGTAACTTAGTTGTTTCTTATTTGGATGATGTTAAATTTGACACTTTATCTTCAATAGATGCTTTTAATTCCTTTTGTAATATTTTACTTTCTGCTGCCAAGCAGTCAATCCCTAGCTGTCTGTTTTCCAAAAGTTCTAATAGTAATAATGTTACTAGTTCTTGTTCACAAAAATCTTTTAAATATCCTTGGTTGCCTTGGTGGAATCAGAGGTGTACAGAAGCAGTTTTAAATGCTAAAAATGGTTACATTAATTTTAAAAACAACTCCACTGATGAAAATTATGTGGAGTTTAAGAGATTGCGGGCTTTAAAAAAACTTATCTTAAAAAGTGAAAGAAGAAATAGCTGGATAGGCTTGTGCAATTCATTTAATCGTTGTACTCCTTTGTCTTCAATTTGGAAATACATGCGCAAATTTAACAAAACTTACATTCCTGACAGTGTGTTGAATGATAGTTGGATTCCAGATTTTCTACAAAAGTATACTTCTGACTTTGTATCAAATGAGTTAACTAACTATGTAAATGTTGTTAATGATAGTAATAAATATTTGATAGAGCCTTTTTCTTTACAAGAACTAAAATCCGCTTTATTTACTAGAAGAGATACATCTTTCGGTCTCGATACCATTCCATATATTTTACTCAAAAAACTTAATTGCCACAGTCTCAACATCTTTTTAAATAATCTTAATCGCCTATGGAAGGAGAATACTATTCCTCCAGAATGGAAAACAGACTGTTTAATCCCAGTTTTAAAGCCAGACAAAAATAAAATGTTACCTGACTCTTATAGACCTATAGCTCTCACGTCTTGTGTTGGGAAGATATTTGAGCAGCTTCTAAAACAACGTCTCGAGTTCTTTATAGAACAAAATTGTCTTTTGCCTAATAATCAGTTTGGTTTTCGCAAAGGTCGGTCTTCTAGGGAGAGTATAGCGCAGTTACAGCTTGATGCGCATCAATGTTTAGCAAGTAATCAATATCTTTTGTCTGTATTTTTTGACATCTCAGGTGCCTTCAATAGTGTAAATATTGCCGTGCTTTGTGACGAGTTATCAATGTTAGGCATACCAGGTAAAATAATAAATTGGATGCAATCCTTTTTGACTGACAGAAAAGTATATGTAAAATTTAATAAACATTTGTATGGACCACGACTTTCTTCTCTAGGTGTTTGTCAGGGGGGAATATTGTCTCCTTTAATTTTTATTATGTACATAAGACGATTGAACCTTATTTTGGGGCCAAATATAGTAAACCTACAGTATGCAGATGACTTAGTCGTCTATGTATCGGGAGTTGATCTGATTAATTTAGCCGCTACTATTAATAAAGCACTTGTAAATTTATATCAATACTTTTCTTATCTTAATTTAAATGTAAATCCAACCAAATCAAAAGTCTTTGTGATTGGTCGTAAACGCATCATATTGCCTCCCATTTTATACAATGGCATTCCACTGCCTATTTCATGTGACATAAAATTTCTAGGTGTAACATTTACTCCAAAACTTTCTTGGAAAAAATATACAGATAGTGTTATAATTAAAGCGAATAAAGCTTATAATGTATTAAAATCTTTGTGTGCAACGTCGTGGGGAGCGGACCCTAAAATATTGTTAATTTTGTATAAATCGCTTATTCGTAGTCATTTTGAATATGGCTTTCATTGTTTCGCCGCAGACAGCAAAATTGTTAATAGTCTTGATAAAATACAAAATAAATGTATGCGTACAATATTGGGTGCACTTAAAACTAGCCCAATAGCTGCTATGCAAATCGAGGCCAACCTTCCTCCTTTGTGTATTAGATTTAGTTATCTTAAAGAAAGATTTATTTTAAAGCTCTATAGCTTGCCGACGAACAATCTTCTTAAGAATCTTATTGCTTATCAATCGTCTTCATTTCCGAGACAGTTGTTTATCTTGCAAGATTTTTCTTCATTTTTTAAATTTCTACAAGATTTAAATATTCATCGGAATAATGATATACTTCCCTGCCATGCAGGTTCTTTTCGATGTAAATATTCTGCAATTAATGTTGTAATAGATCCAAATTTAACTTCAAAAGAGGAGGTTCATGTATTATTGTCAGAATGGTCAAATTGTAAATTTGTTTATACGGATGGCGCAAAAAACAATAATAATGTTTCTTTTGCAATCTACCTTCCTGAAATTAGGAAGGGTATTGGCTTTAAGATTAATAGATATGCCAGTATTTTTACTGCTGAAGCCGTCGCTATTCTTTTTGCTTTAAAGCATATTAAGAAACAAAATCAACTTAATAAGAAGTGGGTAATAGTTAGTGATAGTATGAGTGTGTTAAAAAGTTTGTCAAATAACAAAATGAGTGCTAACATCAATTACATCATTTTTGCTATAAAGGAATTGTGGTTCGAACTATGTTTAATCGATATTAAAGTGGATTTCGTTTGGGTCCCGTCCCATATAGGAGTAGCAGGAAACGAAAGCGCTGATTTTCTAGCTAGAACTATCATTAATATATCCGATCTATCCCTATATCCTGATTGCAAAGATCTAGACATTAATATACCATATACAGATATAATAAGTAATCTAAAACAGCGTATGACTCTTCTTTGGGGAAGATATTGGTACAATTGTACAGAAGTTGAAAATAAGGCTCATTCGTATACTTTGTTAGATAATCCCGTTAATAGCACACCCTGGTTTTGTAAGTTTAAAAATAACGCTCACAGAAAGTTCTATACTACAATAACACGAATGCGTATTGGTCACTATCGATTGAATTTTCATCTTCATCGCAAAAAAATTGTCTCCTCTCCTTTTTGTGACCATTGTAATAAGCAACAAGATCAGTCTCTGGATCACATCTTTTTTGATTGTTCGTCCTTTGGCATACAGCGCCTTGTGCTGATGGATGAGCTACTGGAAATATATGGTGCACCCAATATAATCCCGCTCTCAGTAATAGATCTATTAAAGGACACATCAACTTATATGTCCTTGTATAAATTTGTATGTAGTACTGTAAATACATTGTAATTTGTAGATACATACGTTTTAAATTTGTTTATAATTATGTAAATACGTTATAACTTGTACATATACAACTAGTAATAGCATAGCGCAATTCGCGAACTGAACAGATAATGTAAATAGGTAGGTATTATTCTAAAAAGTTATGCAAATTACACTGGATTTGACTTTAAGAAAAGGGGAAAATTATTAGAGACTATATTACTGGATTTGGACTTACTAAAAGGAAAATATGGAAAATATTCTTTAGAGAATTATACATTAACGGAAATGGTAAAATAACTGATGACTTTAAGACTGGATTGGATTTGATGAAAGAAACTACTATAAATATTCGCTATCGAATATACATAATTGGAAAAGGAAAATGGAAATAATGTAAGATGAAATGAGAAAACTGGATTGGACTTTTTGTAAAACAAAATAGTGAAAATAATAAATACCAAAGAAATGAAAATACTAACGACAAGGCAGTAAGGCCCCTGGCTATAGCCTGTTCGAAAGAACGAATTAATATAAAAAAAAAAAAAAATGTGTTTGACAAATGACAATCTGTACGGCATCTCTTCTAAGTCCTATTCTTTGTTCCGCAATTTGTCATAGTATTTATTCAATATTGCTTTTTTCAATTATAAATATTTATCTTAATATCGTCTTAATATCATAATAATTATATTGTGACTCATTGACCATTGTCATTACCAAAGAACATAGTCAATACTTCAACAGTCTTTCGTCACGTAAATAAATTATTAAAATTATAAACGTAAAATTGTTATATCTATAAACGCTACGGCTACAGAGTGTGACTCAGTGTCAGTGGTCTCTTAGCTAACAACTATACCTTCCTCTAAGTTCCAGACTCCAATATAGTTAAGTGCTAACAGACATACTTAAAGCAATTATTTTCCAATTCCTAAATAGGATAAGTTGGGGTATTTTGCGATTGTTCTTTTGTGTGCTCCGTATTGAGTCGTAACCATGGCCTTGTATCCTTCCCTTGAGGATATGAAAATTGACGTCATGGTACGAGCTCAAGTGGCTCAACAGCATACGATTCGAGATGCATCTGCGCAATATAATCACCCAAATGCAATTATTCCGACGGCGCCATCATATGCAGTATATCCAGCACTTGGTGATTACATGGGCTTGGAGCTATCTGAAGATGTCATAGCCCACAATATGCCGGAATACCGTGTACAAGTTGTAAGTAGTTCAATTGTTTTGCATTATTTCACACATTGTTATAGTTTCCTTATTTGTTCTACATGATTAATCCAGCCCTAATGTGCTTATTAGGTGAGGTGAAATAGCCAAAACTCTCTTGAAATATCTACAAGGGAACAAAACTAAAATACTCAATTTCTATTAAAATTAAAACAAGCTCAGATGTCATGATAGGAACTGAAAAACATGGTAGCTTGCTTACAACATAATTTTCTATAATAATATTATTAAAGTGATATTGATTTTATTTCCTTTAATTGATACAAGCAGTAAGAAGCATCTAGAATGGTTTAAAGTGAAAGATGGGCCACATAATTAACCTTAAATACACTTATATTTTAGGCACAGCCAGCACCTACAACTTATACTAATATGATAGCACCAATTTCATCTCAATCAGTGAGCCTGTCAAAAGCTACTGTCACTGGTGCAATCAGACAGGTAGTAATGTGTAAGGATAGAGATGGAAAGTGCGGTTTGAGACTACATTCAGTCAATAGTGGAGTGTTTATCTGCTATGTGGAAGCTGGTAGCCCTGCAGCACTTGCCGGGCTGAGATTTGGAGATCAAATCCTCGAAATCAATAGTGTGTCTCTTGCTGGACTAACTATGGAACAGAGTCATGCAATTTTGAAAAAGGCACCAACGAACGGTATCACAATGGCGGTCAGAGACAGGTCTGTTACTTACATTTTTAACTAAAAATAGATCTGTATTGTTATAATGTTGACCTAGATATAAACTAGTTCTTTTGTGAGTTAAACAATAATGATTTAATTATATTCAGCTGTATTATAATTTCCTTAATTACATAAGTTGTATTATAATTTCCTTAATTACATAAGTTGTGTTATATTTCAGACCCTTTGAAAGAACTATTACTCTTCATAAAGATTCACTTGGCCATGTTGGTTTTCAATTCAAGGATGGCAACATTGTTGGTCTTGTTAAAGATTCTTCTGCAGCCCGTAATGGCTTATTGACCGATCATCAACTTCTTGAAATAAATACGATAAATGTTGTGGGCATGAAGGATAAGGAGATATCAAAGGTCATTGATGAGAGCCCGTCTGTGGTTAATGTGACAGTTATTCCGCAGTATATATACAAGCATATGATAAACAAGTAAGTTACTATCATTATAATACGCTTCTCCACTATATTATTTAGATCAATAATTTCTTTTGACATTGCATCATTAGGTTATTAGCTTTACCAATATAATATGATGTGCAAAGTATATCAATATATTGCATCATTTTATAGATACTTATGAAGCAGTTGAAATAGATAAAATGTATGCAAGTTTCTATAGTACATGATATCAGTCATTTAAACATGTGGTTTTTCCTGTTACTCATACATTACTTAATTTAAGTGATTGTGTTTAATCTAATTAGTAGTCAATTATGGTTAGTGTTGACATATAATATTATATTTGAATCTATTGTTAAAATTTGTTTCCGGGACAATATGTCATGGGTACCTTCAAAAAAAGCTCGTACACCTTCCTTAAAGGCCGGTCTCTTGCAACACAAGAGTGATTCCTCTGGTGTTGCAAGAGAATGTGGGTGGTGGTGATCACTTAACACCAGGTGACCCGTATGCTTGTTTGTCCAACTATATCATTAAAAAAATGCAGTATTTGTAGGTAAATATCCGACCGACAGATGTTTAGTTTCAGTTCACAACACTTTGAGTAGAGAAATAAAATTTATCATGTTGTTGACCGAAAATATGTACTAGAATTTCTTTTTAGGAATTATTGATTACTTAGATTAAGTACTTACAGTTTAAATTTTGAGTAGGATAGTGGTTTCTTAGTTGAACCTTAGTAGGTTCGACCGTAATACATTTCTTATCTCAATTTATCATTACTAATTATTATGACGGAAGTATATAAAGAGCTGATTTAAAAGGAAATGATCGGTTGATATAGCTGTGGTTTTTTTGTGAACTGAAGAATAGGCAACAAGAGTTAGTACGGTGAGTAATAAACACCCATAGCACAACAATATTAACTACCTTGTTAGTATCTAATCTAAGTTTAAGGCAGAAATGTGTGAATGTAAGTGGGAATATGTGCCTAATAGAAGCGTAGAAAGTATGGATGATAGAAACTACAATTTAATATTATTGTGGGAGATAAATTTGTAGAGAATCTTTATGAAAGGGGAATGGCATAAAGTAAGAAGATAAGGGATGTTGATGGGGCGAGGGATATCCTTCGGTAGAAGGTCATATAAAGGAATTGACAATTTAGGGCAATAGAAAAAAATATGTTAAAGAGTACCTTCCTCAAGGCCACATTCACATATAGAATGGTCCCTTACCCGGATCTTGGCCAAAAATACTGGGGAACAGACAAATCCCAAGCGAAGTCGTATGATGACAGAAGTGAAAAGTTTATTTTGTTTTTTTTGAGGAAAGAACCAGGGCTTAGAGGGGATAAAGGGTTGGATAGAACCATAGAATTACCTTTAGAAAATTTATTAGAAATACCTTTAGTTTGTTTTGTGATTTGCCATAAAGCATTCCATGAATCAGCCAGAAAGTGTTTAGACATAGCGCGTAGATCTCGAGGAAACAGTAATTAAATTTTAATGTTCCAGACTGAATTGCGTCTTTAGCGCACGAGTCTGCAATTTCATTGCCAGTTATCCCTAGATGACTAGGTATCCAAGCTAATGCAACTTCTATTCCCATTATGTGACATCTGTACAGGGATGCCTTTGTTCTTAAATTAATTGTAAAGTTGTTTGTTTCACAGCAGACCTGTCAAACCGTGTGTCAATAAATTCTCTCATAGAAAATATGTCCATACAAAATAAATGATTGGGAACACATCAAAGTAAAAACAAAATTGTTGTTTTTATTTAAGTCCGAACACTTTCATATTTATTCACCTTTTAAACCTTCCCTGCACTTCCACAAATAATTCAAGACCAAAATTAGCCAAATCGGTCCAGCCGTTCTCGAGTTTTAGCGAGACTAACGAACAGCAATTCATTTTTATATATATAGATAGATTATGTGTAAAGTTTATTTCTAAAATAATAAAAAAAAATATTTTCAGGATGTCAACATCTCTCTTCAAAGCACTGGACCGAAACCCTGCTCTTTAAATAATCTTGTAAGTTCACACTTGTATTTTTTATTATTCCTATGTTATGAAGCACATTTAATTGTATTTTGGAACACTGTTAAGTAAATGAGATAGGATTATTGATTAAATTTAATCACTGTGATAGACTGTAATAGTTGTAACACAAAAAAATACTCTATATTATAATGTCATAAGAAACACTGTTTATGTTAAGAATTATCTTCCTTGCATTTGATAATATTTCTGCACATAGTTTTATATAATTCGTTCAAAATCAAAGCTCGATATACTTAGATAATTAATATGTAAAATTACTACAATCACTGAGTATCCTTACCAATGCTAGGTTCAGGTATATATAAATACACACTCACAACCTAATGTACAGTTATCGCGCAAGTTGAATGCAGTCTGGGCCTGGGGTAAAGAGAGGGGGAGCATCTACCCCCCGCTGTCCGCACACCTCGCCTCGCGCGCCTACAGTGTAGTGATGTACCGTAGTCGTCGCTTACCGTGTTATCGCGTTAATGCTAAAGTTGCGATCCCGTCTTTAATTTTTGTATTTTAATAATGACTGATCGAGTCCCATCATGTTGCAAAAAAACGAGTTTTATTATCGCCCAGCACGAGTAGTTGCGAAAATTGTTTTGGGCATGTGTGTTGAAGAAAGGCAGAACAAAAACTTAAGATTTCATTATTAGGTTAGGGGGCATTTAAACGACGATACAGTAATATATTAAATAAAATATCGTGTCCGTCATATTTTACGATTCGTGAAGCGTGTGAACATGGGCATTTAAAAAGCATTACTTCTATAAAAAAAAAACGAATGGTGAAAAAAAATTATTGGTCTACAAACACGAATCGTCCTCTTGTGAACGGGCTCTTAAATGATAAACTTGAAGCATTGTTTAAATTTATCGACACACTCATGATTATCGTCATCAATTATAGTTAGGTCACAGCACTATCGCATTCCTTAACTCGGCATTCAACTCGCGCGATATCTGTATTTAATTCTGCAATAGCCTGAGGATTAAATGAAATGATTGGGGTTGTTTTGTGATGTGCTAGGACTCGAAATCTTATTGTCACTGCTATTTGCACAAGATTCCATCTATCGCCATCATCATCCAACTGGCTCTGTCATTTATTCCCATTAAAAAGAAACTCATTTCCAATACTTTGCCAAAATATGCTGTATGAGGCTCGATGTAGGTACATTTTTTTTAAGCTCATGCTATTTTACAACACTAAAGATATCGCTAAATCCATCACTGGCTTTATCTCTTGGTGTTGTATAGAGGTACCGTTTTATTATGTCTTGTAATGAATTTATAATGGTGAGTGTCTAGCTTGATCCCTGCAGCCGAATTCCGCCATTGCAGTACCGGAAAGACTTCCTAATGTGTTTCAAAATAGCAATTTGTTTGTTTTCAAAAAAGGGCGTACATCTTTTCTTCCTTTTCCTCTGGTGTTGCAAAATGGGTGATCAATTACCATCAGTTGACTTGACCATAGGTACACTTGTTTATCATCTCGTCCCTAAAAAAAATGAGTTGCTGCTGCTAGCCGGCCTTTTTACGAAGTTGTCAATGTAAAATTGATATGGAAACACCACATTAGCTCTTTCTACAGTTTGAATGATGTGGAGACTGCGTTTTAATGCGGCAGGATTTGGCTTGGATTCATCATATTGTTGGCGATTGTCGCAATCTGCAGTATAACTCTCGTGCGTTGGTATAGGGATGGAACCTCGTCTCATTAACGTGTGACGTCAGCAAGCACTGGAATAGTTTGCAAATGGTACTTTTAAAAGATTAGTGATTTTTAAAGTTGTATATGCCTTGATTTGACGTCTATAAGGTGGTGACCAGTCCCTTATCTAACACGCCCTGATTATTATATCAATACCTAATAAGTAAGGTTTTAAATTGTGCCGATTTCACCACCATATTGTATGAAGCGTTAATAAAAGAAAATACTATGTTTTTAAAGTTTATTGTAATATGATTTATAGCAGAATAGTTATAATTTAACATATACTTTCCTATTAAATTTTTTTCTTTCGACTTCATATTCTCCAGCCTATTAGATTAAATTTTTAATTGTACCATTCATTTACGTTAATAACAAATGTATCCTGTAAGAAAGACTTATTACTGCGAATTATCTTTATTGCTTTAATTTTATATACAATTATTATTAATTAAGTTTATAAAAAGATGTATCTGTTATAGTGTATTCTTATGAATGAGTCCAAAAATTTTTATGAATGTAGGTGTATAGTAGGTATACGACAAATGAAAGAATATTTAGTTACCGGGACACCACGGTGGCGCAACCAGTCGCCTCTACCAACAAAATATAAACAGCTCTTTTGTTGTGCAACCAATTTGGTGGCGCGACCAGCCCAGCCCCGTCGTGACTCCGGTGTCTATACGGTGTTTAGTTTCGTAGCTTACAGACACCACGGTGGCGCAACCATGGTGTCCCGTTGCATTTTAGCCCTTAATGTTATATTGAAGAAAAGGTATCTATGCCATTGTAGTTGATTGTTAGGATATGATAGAAGATATACGTTAATTTCTTATTATTAATCAATTATACACATTTGAAATTTTGTATTCCATTATTAAATATAATTGCAATAAATAAATCATTGTTTCTTTTCAATCCTTATTGTTTCCAGTTTGGGTGTAACTTTGAGTATCTGGTATATTCACATAGTGACGCCGAAACCGACAGCACTTTACATTTTTAATCGCGTACAAAGAATATATAATAGTACAAGTAAGACTCCGCAAAATCAATGAAAGAAATAGGCACTCTTGCGGTGATACAATAAGGTGTAATTGAGATCGGACAGCGCTACTAACCTACATTTTTATTCACCTAAGAGTTGCCTCTCTTTCTATCGCGTGACTTAACTCTTTTCACGACATTAGGGTTGACTTATTTACCTAAAACTGTACCTACCCAGTATAAGGTTATGTTATAAAAAAAGCTCAGTTTTTTCTATAACATAAATAGGTATGTTATTCTTATTTTAAATCAATATTCTTTCGTTGTCAAACCTACTTTAGTTGCAGATAGTGATGTATGCGTTGGTAGACCACGATATAGTCAAACCTACTTTGTATATAAGAAATAAATAGGTTGCCATCATTAATGTTATTCATTATAATAATAATCACTACAAATTAGATTTGTTACAGCGTCTTTAGGAAGCTTAAAAAATTTAAATTAGCATCGCAAAGACCTTTAATATGCTTTAATTAATTTATGTTTCTCCATTTTTAAAATATCGGTCGGATCTGTGACGACAAAGATCGCGCGTGAGTCCCTATTGGCTTTCCTACTGTGTAGAGGCCGCCGCATGTACTTACGATTTCGATACATACACGGGAAGTGAGACAGGCATGTACCACGTTAAATTTTATAAATTATACATAATATTGTACATTATGTGTAAATATGTATAATAGAGTTCTTTAATAACAGAAACGAAAGATGAATGATATGATGAATAAGACATTGACTATTTGACGTTTGAGTGTGTCTGTTGCATCATTTTACATATTATATTGAAATTTGAAATGAAATGTAAATCGATGTACTTAAATGTAAATCTTGATATAAAAGAGTGACAATGAGTTTCTTGCAACTTCTTCTCATTAGCTCAACCCTTTACGAAGTAGCGGTAGATTCAAAAAGAAAAAATTTTTTTTTGACATTCATAAGTGTCATTTCCGTGACCTACGTGAATAAACTGATTTTGATTTGATTTGATTTGAATGTAGATTGGGGCAGTAATATAAGTAAGTACCTAATAAGAATTATTTTACTATTATTGGTCCTATTAAAAGAAGGTACTATTAGATATAACATTGAAAGGGTTTTCGAAGGTCCAGTTCGGTTTGAGCACAATTTTCGGACATGACCATGACTTTGGCACGAAGAAGCTGTCACTTTCTGACGGTGGACAGTTTTGACGTGCAAAGTATTCCATAGGGTAAAGACTCCATAGAAGACCTGAAATAGAACAAAGTATTGTATTTATTTTTAATATAATAAATAAATGGTTTTGATTATGTTATACTACACGGCCACAATATCTTTGGACATCGCTGGAACGTGACGCCCCCTCCCTTTTCACCGCCCGCGCTCGACCTGTTGCGTAAGTACGGTTTTGCAGTTTCATTACCGTTACGTCATGTCATGATATTTTCGTGTTATCATAGCTTTATTTTTAAGTTTCTATTGTTACGTGTTGACTTTTGTTATTAATAGTTCTGATGTGTCGCTGTAACAGTTCTGTCAAAAAAAGAAATATTTTTTGTACCTGACCTAGATCGTTTAATTGATTTTTCATCATTTTAAAAAAATAATCAGCATCACAACACAAATCCTTATATCAATCAATAACACAGAAAAAATGACTCGTAGTTTATTTATTAATAATAATATCCTAGTGATGCTTGTTTTGCACACCGTAACAATGCGACGATGTGAGGTCATCGACGTTAGGTCCAGAGATAATGTAACCGGGCAGTATATATTATATCTCACTGACCTCTACTATATAGCACTGGACTGGCGGCTGTCAAAGTGCTTTTGTGCCTGTTTGATATTCACCATTTTGGCGCTGTTGGCCATGTAACGAGAGTGCGGTACCAAAACTAGTGATGACAACCTCAGCAAACATCGATAGATGGTGGGAAACTATTTAAGAAAAAATTGTGTACTTCATTACGTTGATTCTTGAAGTATAAATAACACGGAAAGCGAACAAAATTAATTCAAAATGGAAAAAATCTGCATAATACGTCAAAATTAATTCTCTATGCCCTCGCGAGTGGCGCTTCAAATAGGCACAAAAAAGTTGTTGTCAAACAAATAGAACAGCCTGTCCAATGGTATTTATACAGGACAGTGATATATCTATATGAACGCCTTACCATTTCCAAAAAATAATGACAGCCAAATAAGAAAATTTAAAACGGTAGGGAATCGTCTTCCGCTTGCCGATGTTAGTGGTAGAAATAGCACTCCGACGACACCAAACTGCATCCCCAGCACTGGGTAGAAGAAGCCAAACGACAGAGCTAGGATTATTTCGTGTGCTACCGACGACACCTGGATATTTTTTTTATTTTTTAATTTTATTATTATTAATTATCTAAAATCTTAAGTAAGTACATATAAGTAAGTGGCAAATATATAATGCTAAGACAATTGGACGTAATTACAGAAAAACGTTCCAAACCACAATAATGTCGAAATTGAGTTAAAAACAAAACTGGGTCACGTAATCCATATTAACGGACTGTCAAAAAATGGCAGTAGGGATGACGATTTTTTCCAAAAGAGATCCATTCTTAAATCGATTCGAATCGTAATCTGATAAATCGATTCATAATAATTCGAAGTCTAAAATATCGATTTCAAAATAATCGATTTTTTCAAATTTGTATTTACAATGTAAATAATAATCCATTTTATGAAAAACAAGAATGATACCATAATAAACAATCTCTGGGATCTCTTATCAGTAAAATCAGGAATTTTTAGTTCAGGGAATTCGATAATTACAATTATTTTTATTACCATATCAAAATATCAGATCAGAATAAAAGAAGATATTTAATTTCTAAATGTATTTGTTACATTAAAAAGTTAAGAGGGTAGATAACATAGCTTATAGTTCCCAATGCTTCATATCTAAGCTTTTTAAAAACAACAATCTGTCAAGTCTACTGGTTCCAAGTTCCGCTCATCACTTGCGATGTTGCAGGCAATCGAAAAAAGGCGCTCACAGGGAACAGATTGATACGATACTCATATACATCACAGCTATTGAGTGAACATGGTGATAAATAGAGTTTTTTTGTTCTTGCCAATAAAGTATAGGATCATACTTTAGGTGCACAACTGCCTGTGATAAATAGTGTTTAAACTCTTCGTTTAAGCCTTGAGTTTCCAGTGCAAGTGTATTACATGTAGAGAGTTGCTTTTTGACAAGCAACTTATGAAAATCCCAAATTTCTTTTTTCTAAATCAGTCCCTTCTATTGCGTCGAAGTCTTCAGTATTATTTTGTGGAAGTTGTTGCTGTGATTGAATATCTAAAATTGAAGTATTTATTCTATTTATTGCTCGAGAACAGGCTACATGGTCAGCAAAATGAATTTTTAAAACCTAGGATCTAAAATTGTCGCAGCAGCTAACATATGAACTTGTTCAATATTTCCAAATCTTTTCTTTAAACCGTCCATAATTAAAGTTCTTGATTTAGCTCCAATGTCAGTTGAAGTTTTCATCGTATTATATGTTCCAGTCAGACAAGATACGATTGGTATAATTTTACTGGCTGTAGTCAGTATTAGTTTTCAGTCTTTAGTCAGATTTAGTTACATAGTCTTATCCCGATATTTCTTTAGTTATTACTTCTAACTGCTGTGCAGTTAGCATTGTTGGTGCTTTAGGATACTTGAGTAATATTGGCGCAATAATTTCAGATAACTCAACAAATCGTTCCAATTGATAAAAAACAGAATTCCATCTGGTACATACAGACTGAATCAGCCCCAAAGGCTTTGTTCGGTGATCTTGAGCTTTCTTTAAAGCGTCAGCAGCATTTGTATTATGCTTAAAATATGTAGTATAATATCTTTGACAGCTGTTAGTAAATTCTTGGCTTCTTCCAGTCCATCCTTATTGTCAAATGGTTTTGATGCTACTAAGTTTAATGTATGGGCAAAACATGGCATGTGTTTATTTTTGCCATAAACATTTGTGACAGCTTTAACGATATTTGCGTCATTGTCCGTGATAAACGCTACCACTTTGTTACTTGTAATGCCCCATTTTTCTGTCATCTTGATAATTACTTCTGCTAATTATTCAGCATTATATGGTTTTGTTAGAGCAGGTACTTGTTGTTCTAGCTGGAACTTTATATAGTGGTGCTACTACTTACATTACATTAAATTACAGAAAAAATCGAAAGTCGATTTTCAAGGGTAAAATATCGATACACTGAATCGATTCAGTACGACATATCGATTTAATCATAATCGATTTATTTGGTCCGAATCGATTCTTCGATTAATCGATTTGAGATCGCCATCCCTAAATGGCAGCCCTACTGTCACTGACACTCTTTTTAATATGACAACATTCCTAAGTAGCCCAACCCTCATGTATGGAATACTCTAATATTTATTAAACTTTAAACACGAATTTCTTAAAATGTTATTTTTGTGGCTTGGAACGTTTTTCAGGAACTACATCCAATTGTTCCATAGCAATTTCTCACTAAGATTTAAAGTTTCTGTAAGTGTTAAGTATGTGACAAGGACAGTTTAATTAACAAATGATTACTTAAAAAGGGAAGTCTTTGGAGGAGGCCTATGTCGAAGGACAAGCTGTTAAGAAAATAGGAAGCAATTAGTTAAGGATATATATTTAAAAAATGTTATTGTTAGTAACAGCAATAAAGGCTTATTTTATTTTATTACTTAAAAAGATCATTAAAAAAGACTAATGTTACACATTTTATAAGCTTCATTTTAGATCATGTATTGCAGTAATTATTATAAATAATATGTAGATAAGCAATAATCACTATATTTAAACAGGATTTTGTTTTTTGGATTTTTACGTACGTTGTCTAGACTCTTTTCAGACTTTAGCATGAGTGTGTAGCGTTAAATTTTACTGTATTTTAATACCTATTGGTTTAAATAAAACCTACTACCTACTGCGAGATTTCAGAGTTAAGCTTTTTTCACCTATCCGCTAGAACATTCTAGATTTAATTGAACATGTGTAAATGTAACCACAAAATAAGTACCCACAACACTGGACTGTTTAAATTTAAAATGGATACTTTGAAAGTTATATGTTTCTTTCCGTTTGATAAATCAATAAACTTAAATAAATTTGTCGTGTATTAATATTATGCACTCATAGACCTCTAAGAGATGAAACGAGTAGGAGTAAGGATCTAGCGTTAAAACTTCAAGAATTTTGGACAAGTCAAAGATCTGTATATGGCTCATGTTGGCCTGGTTTTCATTTAGATTTTTCGTTTCGCTATGTTTACAAAGAAAACTGTCATCGTTAATCGTAGAAATATCTTAATATAGCTATGCGGCCTATATCATCCCTACCTTCCGGAGGTCTGGCGTTCGTTTAAAATGCGGTTTTGAAGCTACTTTTCCATGTGCAACCAAACTATGAAACGAACTTCCCTTGTGCAGCGTTCAATTTTCTTAAACGCTTGCAAAGCTCCTGTGATTCCTCTGGTGTTACAGGAGGATGTGAGCGGCGTTGATCACATAACACCAGGTTAACGCTCGATTCGATAACGCTCGTCCTACTCTTCCAAAAAAAAAAATGCGTTTTTAAAAACACAACTATACTGTATGTCAAAACACATAAAGGTGCATAATGTGTTTTAGCAGTCGATATGTTTTGATCGGTGGTGCATCATTTTTATGGAATCTTTGGTGTGCTACCATTCCCTTTCTTTCTCTGCTTTTGCAGTTTGAATATAATATATACCTACTTCTAAAACCTAATATACAATAGCGTCTGGTTATATTCGAATGTTGTATATGAGTTAACCTCACTTCACTTAATTAGAGTAGCATCAAAAGCGTTTAAATTTAACCGATGACCTCGTGATAAAATAATAGCTGCGTGCACGGTCGAGTCCCAATTAAACAATTAAATTGTTTCTATTTAGGTACTTACGTAGATACTTAGTACAGGCATAGCAATACATACTATTATTATCTACATGACGTGCAATATATTTATACCACAGAAATTCTCCAATAGAAAATCCCAAAAATAAAAAAAATATAAAATTTCTTGATCACTAAATCACGCACGTCATCGAGTATAACTTATGTGTCACCAGTCATGCTATATACATAATTATAATTTTATTTCTGTTAAATTATCATCATCATCATCATCAGCCGGAAAACGTACACTGCTGGACAAAGGTCTCCCCCAAAGAACGTCACGACGAAGGGTCCTGCGCTGCCCTCATCCAACCTATTCCGGCGATCTTGACCAGATCGTTGGTCCATCTTGGGGGGGCCCTACCAACATTGTACCGGAAGAGGTAGTCTTTCGGTACGTGGTCGCCATTTGAGTACTTAACTGCCCCAACGGCAATCTGTCCATCGAGCTATGTGCATTGCCCACTGCCACTTCAGTTTCGCAACTATCTGGGCTATGTCAGTGACTTTGGTTCTCCTACGGATCTCCACATTTCTGATACGATCTCGCAGGGACATTCCGAGCATAGCCCTGAGCCATCATGAGCTTCCTCATAAGGCCCATAGTTAGCAACCACGTCTGCATTCCGTATGTCATAACTGGCAAAACACACTGGCTAAAAACCCTTAGTATTTAGACACTGTGGTATTTAGAACGAGAAGATTTTACGGAGATTCCCGAACGCTGCCTGTTCTTCTGTTAAATGCATTGTTATAATACCTATTCCTTAATTTTTTTTATGTTCATCCATTTCATATTTGTCTATGGACCATTTGGGAATTACACGCGAACGAAGACAAGGTACCGTTACGTTTGTGTGAATTTATGTTCGAGTACTTACAAGAAAAACAGTAATAATTGCGAATGTTCTTCCGATACGGAGTGATAAAGGTCTGTACACAAAATCACGAAGCCAGCCATGGACAACACGATTCCAAGCACGAAAGTAGTTCGAATACCTCGATTTAGTCCACCAGTCCTAAAAAGTTAAAAATTGTTTAGTATTATCGTTATATTAAAAGGAAAACACGGTACGGTACGTTAGTACGGTTAGGTACCTAAAGTGATCTCTTATAAAATATCATTTCGCCATCTTTCGTTTCTATGCTATTGGTTTTTTTGTTTGATAATGATAAATACTATCTAGAAAACTGTTTTAAAATGCCGTTATTAACAAACTTTGGCAACTCATACATAATACAGAATCTGAAAAAAAAGCTGAAGAATAAACTGAAAAAAAATTGATAAAAAATATTCAATTATAATCCTGGAGATATACATATTTTAGATTTAGTCACTGATCTACCTTTCAAAAGTTCCGATAACCTTAAATTGATCGAAATAAAATTTGGCTGTTCTAACATGTAAAAATTTCGATTCTACTAGTTGATAAGATAGATATTTTTTATTACATGTTTAAGGTTTAGGTACCACTACATTTTAAAAATAGAAGAAAGGCGTACGAAATTATACTAGAAATGATTAATGTTTATAACTAACATTTGAAAACAGATGAGATAAATTGAAATAAGCTCTAAAAATGTTTATTATTTTCAGCAGGAATATATGATTCTTTACAAACTAGGGCGGGAAGTTTAAAAGTAGAACTAAATTTGAATACCTTCGTCGGTTGATGAACTAGGTACCTCAACGGCAACGAAAAATTTACATAGTTGAACACTTGTGTGTATAAACATCCAGTGTGAATAAAAAGTCTGAAAAACTAAAAAATTGAACTATATCCTGGATACTGACCGCATAAACTGTAGAGACCGTTATTCAATAATTCAAACAGTTTTAATTTTTTAATACAATACAATTTTTTACTACAATGATTTAGTGGAAGTGAGTGCTAGCAGTAGGTAATTATAGGTGGGTTACACTGAAAATGTTTAGAACTGGACCGTTAGAAACATTGCTCATGAAAACTTTTTTTGGATTTCAATTTTAGAACTCTTTGATAACCTAATGTAGTACCGTAATTGCATTCATTTGTCATTTATTTTTGTGAATTGGCGGCAAATCTAAAACTCTTATTACGAGTGAAACTGAACCTAACACGAGAAAATTTTCGATCAATGATTTATTATGACTTTCGTTGTGGGCTTACTCAATAACAAAGTATGATAGGCTGCGACTAGCATTTTTTAATGAAGCCCCATCTCGTGCCACTATTTACAATTGGTTTAACAAGAATAAGCGTTGACGTAGCAATCTCAATGAAGATCCGCGTGTGGGACGTCTTTAAACAGCGACTACTGAAGATAACTTCAGTGCTGTGCGATGCATGATAGAGGAAGATAAGAGAGTGACCTATCAGCAGATACGGGCAAGCTTCGGCATTGGTATGAGTCAAGTTAAAAAAAATATTACGCGAACATTTACGCGTCAGGAAGCTTTATACCAGATGGATTCCCCATACTTTAACCGACGATCAGAAACACCTTCGCATGGACTGGTGTTGCCAAATGTTAGATAAGTTCAACGGCGGTGACTCAAATGCTGTATTTGACATCGTCACAGGCGATGAAAGCTAAAGCTAAGGATATATTGCTACGAACCTGAAACCAAAAGACAATCAGCTCAGTGGGTGTTTCCTTTCGAGGATCAGCCAACTAAGGCAAAGAAAGGAAGAAGTCAAGGAAAAAATATGATTGCCTCATTATTTGGTCGGAAATGTCATTTCGCGACAATTGTGCTAGAAGATGGAAGGACAGTTACTGCAGACTGGTATGTCAATCGCTGTTTGCCTGTTGTCTTGGAAAAAATTCGGGAGCAGCCCCCTCGAAGCAGGATCCTCCTTCATCACGACAATGCTTCAGCGCACTCCGCAAAATGGACTGTTGAATATGGACTATGGCAGGTGTCGAGGTAATGAGTCATCCGCCATACAGTGTAGAGAGGAACGGAGATTACTTCGAAAAACAATAAAAGTATTGGCAACTTTCTACATTAAGCCGTTTTTCATTTTCTAAACGTTTTCAGTGTTACCTAGATAAAATGGTGAAGCTAAAATAAATACTGACAAATTTATGTTTTTCATAGGTGGTATTGATTTTTTCTATGAAAGAATTGGACAAACGACCATTCGGGTCTCCTTAAGTTCAAAAAAAAAAAAGATCTTTTTGGAATGCTGAATTAAATTAGCCGAATAGAAAATACCACTAGGAATTTAAGATCTAGAACTACTCTATTCGACGGAATAAACTAAGTTAATTTCATTGTATTTCATAGGTGTACCAAGAGCTGTTGGTTAATAATGATTCCTATGGTTTTGGAGAGCAGGGAGGCTATAGCAATAGATCTGTAGTTAGCAGGATCCGAACTGTATCCTTTTTTAGGGTTGGATGGACAGTCGTTTTGAGAATGAGTACCGAAATAATATCCCCAGTATCGGTGTCAACTCAGATGCACACGGTCTGAGAACGTTAGGAGAAATGCCATCCCCTAGACTTCCTTATTTACAAGAAAAACAGAGCTCGCCGAACAGTTTTCTGTCTTGAACTTTGGGCATAAAGCTCAGATACCGCGGGATGGTCGGCGAGGTCTTTCTTTCTTCGTTAAGAGTCGAGTTGGAGGCAAATAGAGTGCCCAGAAGGTCTTGCCGTTTGGAAAAGAGTGTTAGAGTTTCTACAAAACTTAAATTTAATTAGTTTTATTCAAATAAGAATTTTAAATCACTTAAATCAAAAAAAATATTAATTGTCTGATTGATTGTCGGTTTATAATTGGCTATTATATTATCAATAAAGCTTTTAGAGATGCTTATAAGTTAACTCATAAAATTTCTAAATCAAAAAAATGGATGAGATGAGGATTCTGTCCATAATAAATTAAAAATATCAAACAAAATACCTGACCCTGAAAAATTAATCTCCGCTTCAGTTGACTAATTCAAGGGAGTCTATACATATAGAATTCACCGACCGATCATATACCAGTGAGTCCCACTTTTACTAATATTCAACAGAGCCAAATCTATTATAATATATCAAACTGTATATATTTAAAGCAAGAATTTCACTTTAAATTTTCTAAATAAATCTCTCGAACACTCAGAGATATTCGGTTTACGGCGCTTCATTGCAGTGGAAAGTTCAATCAAATCAAATCAGAAATATTTTAATTTCATGGGTAAATCATATTATTACACTTGAAATATGTCATATGTTTTCAATACAGCTCATTCGGAAAGCTTTTCTCAGAGAAGAATGATCAAGAAACTCTATGGATTGTCTTTTCAAAACAGATTAGGTGTTACAAGTTTTTATTTATAATGCAATTTACAAATCATTTCAATTACAATATATGCGACTAATATAACGAGTAAGTCAAAAAAAAGTAAATTAATAACTATAAACACAAGAGTTATTGAGTACAGTAGATGCATCAATCCACACATACCGAAAATAAATAAAGGCATTATGCTAGCACTTTATTGAATAAAATATTTAATAACTTTAACTTTAAGATAATTAAAAAAAGGAAATAAAATATACATGAAGCAGACTTCCCGGTAACAAGATTATCCAGCCACCACAAGTAGCGCCCGTTCACGAGCATGACGCATGGACCAGCCATCGCCTCCCTCGACCATATTTTAGGGAAGGGAACGACCCGCCCCACGTCGCCGCCACAAGCAGTGGCATTTAAGGGATCATGATTCAAGGTTGCCTGTCACGAGAAATCTACCGAATAACAAAAGAATGTTCATCTACATATTACCTCCGCAATACTTACTTAATGCCTTTACTTACCATTTACCATTTTGTTTCAACTAACATATGTAACTTGTATAGTTTGATTACCATTAATTCGAAAATAGCCACAAGTTACTTTCATAATTGTTACAATTTTGTTAACTCATGCTATACTCGTACAAAAGGTATATGATTAAATATGCGAAACGAAACGAGCTTGATATTCTGTACACAAAGAACATTATTAATCATTAATGTGAAGGGAAAGCCTAGAGCTGTTTGTGTGAAGTATTTGTTTTGTTGAAATCCGCTGAGCTTAAGGAGTTGAACGCATTAACTGGAATGATGAACGCCGCCGAGTTACTTATGTTGTTGTTTTATTAAGCGGAAGTGATACCAAGTTTGTTTACCTTAAAATCGAAAGCGATACATGTAATCTGTTACAGACAGACGTTGTTTGTTTTAAGTTATTAATACGCACAACTAAATATAAACAACGAACAAGTTTTAAACATTTTATTATGTTTTTAAAGTACCCTCATGCCCTCACTTCTAGGATTAATACACAAATAAAATTCTAGCTCATTTGGGAGAGCACTAGCACGGAACGCCAGAGGTCGTGGGTTCGAGCCCCACATCGTTCATAAAATATTGTTTTTCAAATTTATTTGTGCCTTAAATTTTTGACAACCCTAAGCCTATGCAATACATTGTTTACATCATTTAGGGATGCATGCTGAAATATATGGAATAGAATTGGTTGCATAGGGTGCACTGACCTTGATCTGAACTTATTTTACCTCATAAAATAGGCGATCTCCAAATCTAAGCATCTCCGCGAAAGCGTTGAACCAGGCATGTAAAAGACAGTAAAAACCACACAAGAATGATGTTATACCTGGCAATATACATGCAAACATTGCACGAACAACTGTCCCAGCTTCAACCTGAAAAGAAAACATAATTTATAAACATCATAGCATAAAATTTATGGCATAGAATAATAACCTATGAGTCGGCGGTAAATGATCACCGTCGCCTATGCAGAAATCACAGGAGGGATTCCGGACTCTAAAGTACGCGCATTCTTTGAAGGCACCCATGCCTGGAATCGCCGTTCACGATAGCAGATTCCACAGCTAAGTTGTATCAACTTGTTAGAATGTTCCATGAAAGTTGTTCTGTGGAGGAATGCGTATTCAAATGGTGGGGAAGATATTTTAGTTTGTGGTGTGAGGTTCGACGGTGGAATACAGCCGCAGAAATAAGTTCAAACAGCTCTTTGGTCTAAACACCAAAGACAAGCAATTGAGATCCAAGACGTAGTACTGGACCCCGACAGCAGCTCTGTGTTGTAACACTCTGAAACGGTTGAAACTGATATCTGGGTGAATCAAAGATGAGAGCAATACTCGCGGGATGAAATGTTGACGGGCCATATGAATGACCGCCAGATTCTTCTAAGCCTATTTGGATTTACCCCCCAGCTGACCGCAGTATTTCAACCGCTATTCCTTATGATTAGTGAGCTTTTTATAAATATACGCAAGTCATTATAACCCTGAAAAATCACAGGAGAAAGTTTGTTCAAAACTTTTTTATTCGTGTACGAAAACGCCACACAGGCCGCCAGATATGGTAACTAGATCTAGCAATTTGATTACTTACTTTATTATATATTATTGACAGTATAAACACAAAACATACGTAATGGAATTCTTGAGAACTTTAAAAAGGATATAAAGTACATTTTACACTTACTTTTGGTTCTTTTCCGTATTCGGACCAGTACGGTACAATAAATCGCTCCCAAATAAAACAGTTGTAAAATATTATAGCCGCCACTTCCAAAAAGTGAGATACGACCACGCTCCATCTAATGCGCTTTGTTCTGTAAAAACAACACATTTCTCCTGCTGAAATGGAATCTCATAATAGAATATTTCTTTACATTAATCGTAGGATCCCATAAATAAATATGTGGGTGCGTTATTAACCTTTAAGGCAACGAGTAAAATTAATTGTGTCAATTATGATATTCTTGTCGGTTAAGAAGTTAGTTACTTGTGCCAATTTGGCAATGTAACAAAGTTTTTAGATTATAATATTTATTTCCAATTATTATTAATTGAGCTTCCTAAGCTGTGTTTCAACCAAGCTTTTGTAGAAAAATAGCATTGCCTAACTATTGTACTAGCCTTTAAAAGTTTTAAGGCAAGCCAAGTATTGATTCAAATCCTGTCAGCAAAGTTTGAGAAAGAAAAATAATAGTAAGATGTATTTTTAAAAACGGTATTTTTAAAAACACGATATTAAAGAAAATAGTTCTAACTATTATTATTTTTTTGTATATTAATGACATTTATTATTCAAACAAAACAAATCTTATAACTATATTTACAATACTACGACTACATAAAATTAAAACTATCATTACGTGGAAGCGTACCAAGAATACTCGCATCATTATCGCGTTGGATAGCAAGGCTGATCCGTTGACCGAAATAGTTGCCAGTGCTTGGGTTTCCAGTAGCCTTATTGAGGCGCGAAGATAGTATTTTGAATATGCTCCGCGCCTCTGGGCCCCACGGGCCAAGTATTATTTATTATTTACTTTGCATTTTTCGTCTTATAACGATGATAATGTCGTAGCAACGAATTAGCATGTGCCATAGACGTTGGCAAATAGACACTGCCGGTTATTGAACATAAAAAATTATCCTTGAGATTAATCCTTGAGCAATGTGCCAAGTATCAAATTAATCCTTGATTTTGAAGATCTTCTTCTAACATTCCATTACATATAAACAGTGTGTGTGGATTCATTTAATTACTTTTGTGGTTTATAACTTATTTTCATCTTACTATTATTTGAGTATTTTTGTTGCATCACTTCACAATTGTAATAAAATAATTTTAAAACGTTGAAGCTGTGAATGTTGATTTAAAATTTCTCATAAAAGCTCAACCTTTTATGAAGCAACGGTAAGTGGTAAAACGTATAATTTGATCATTAATAAGTTTAATTTCAAAATGAATGAAGCAGTATTGTTTTCATTTGAATAAATTAATTACTATTGCGAGGCTTTTACTTAATTGCTTTTTTACAAAGTTCAAAAAATATTGCTCCCTGGTTGAATGAAGATAATTTATCTTACAAGTTTAGATTAGAAAATAGTGCACATTGTTTTAAAAGGGATTAAATATTCTATGAATACATAATATAACATGTAACTTGTAAAATTTCACGTCTTGTTAAGGCAAGGTTCCAACTTTGAAAACAATATTATATTATTGAGGAAGTGTCAATGCTTTAAAATGGTTTTCGATTTATTGATGAATTGTGGTGTACTTCGAATTCGGCTACTGATGTAAAAAAATGATTTTATAGCTTGAATTAACTTAGGTCATGTCAATTAAATAGGTATGTTACAAAAACACTTTTTGCGATACATGATATTTTAAATGTGTGTTACGGATTATTAAATCGTTTTATTAAAATAATGGTAGGAGCTCGCTACCTTTTATTTAGGCTGATTATTTCAGTTAATGTTTCTTTTTTGTTTGTGGACCGATTGAAATGAAACAAACACTAAATGGCAGGTAGCCGGCAACAAACTGCATTCAAATCGGTTTTGCCGATTATGAGAAGTGATCGACAAAAGCAGCAATGTGCAAACATTATTGTGTATCGGTTTGAAGGGCGCCCTACGCAGTGAAATTACTGGGCCAATGGGACTTAAAATCTTATTATATCTCAAAGGGTGTGTGACGAATGTAGTCAAGAATCTTAATCGGCACTGCATTGTAATTGGCAGGTCGTCGTTGACCTACCATCAGATGAACTTGTGTCTTGCTTGTCGTCAAATTTTCTATGGTGGTGGAGTGATGATGGTATGGATGCAGGTTTTAAACACTTACCTTTGTAAAACATTAACTACTTCATGCCAGTTTCGGCCATTTTGTTTTGGTAAAGTTATTTGTGTTATACTTTGAGGAGTTTGAATTCGAAAGAAGCGGTTAGACGCACCAATTGGGCAAGAATGTCTAAGGATATAACTAGAAGAAAGGTTACCCCTTTACCACTTTTTGTGATTGGATTAACCCAATTAAACTTATATGGGATGTAGTATAAATGCATGTCACGCAAAACAAACCGTAACATTAACATTTACAGCCAACATTATTGCAATCTTTTTTTTTGAACTTTGCAAATTTGGTTTTGAACTAAATAAATATATTTTCTTTCTTTATTTTTCTTTCAATCTAATTTAATGTTACCTTGGATATTCATCTCTGTATAAAAGCGTCGGAACGAAGAGAAAGTACAAGTAATGGCGGAACGTTGGTAAAGGCTTAGTGCCATTGTGGCAACGTGGCAGAAGTGACACCGCCGCAGCATAGATCTTCATGGCCCATCTAAACTGTAACAAACGATATATTATTATTGTTACGTCGAATGTTCGCGAGAAATCGGGAGGTACTTAATGTCGTAGAGGCACCTTGGTGTCTACTTTCTCTCTCCGAAACAAAACTTCGTAAAGGATCGAAATTTAAAATTAGTTTCAGTAGTAACCCTACTCTATTTTGTTTTCGGACACATCGACGAACTTCGGTACCATAGACAATATTCGTGAACGAATGATGAACGATTGAAATGAATGTTATTTGTATCCGACTAATTTAAAGAGTACTATTTCATGCCAACGATTGGTAGTAACTAATGACAAACAAAAATATCTGTATTACAAACGCATTGTAAACATGTCAAATTCTTCACGTGGAGCAGCCTCGATTAAAAGCATTTTGAAGCTATTTCAAGCAAATTTGCAACAAAATCCACACAAAGAAAAATCAAAAGGAATCGGCAACACCTTTGATTTGGTCAAGTTGAGATTAAAATTCCGAACAAACAGTTGTCTTATTCAAATTTTCGTTCAGTAAATGAAGTAGAATTGGTTTCGAAATTCAAAATGTCAAATAATGACGTTCGGGATTTCGCAACGAATGGAACCGTAGTAGGATGCACCCGAAACTTCAATCGAAACTACGTTTTTTGTTGAATAAGAGTAGACCTTCTTGTCCTTGGAGTTGTTTACAAAAGCATGTTTTCTGATACACTGTTCGACATGATTCTAAAATGATTGACGAGCAACATTAAATGAACGCATGGGAAGAACTTCTTAACCGTAATGAAAAATAATGCATAATTCATCAACATCAGTCAATTTTCCATAATATTGTCGAAAGAACAACTAATTATTAATCAATCTATTAGCCGCGCGCTAGTGTAGGCACTGATACCTATTGTTCCCACGCCGCGGCGTAGACATTCAGAACTCGTAGACGAGTGACGCCCATGAAACGCTCAAAGAAACTTTATTTATAAATATACAATTAGTTTATTTATTTAAATCAGCCTTAGCCACTATTCATCGTGTTGATACCGACTAGTTTCGGACTATTCGGAGAGTTCGGGAACCCACTACACTAATCCTGATGAATGACTTCCGATTGGAACAAGTATTATTTAATAGGACTATTCTTATAAAATTCAATCTAGACAATTTTTTTAATTAATTATTTATATGCCGGTCTCAGTGAGTCATACATCTTTGTGCCGTTTGGTGTCGAGACTCTGGGCCCGTGGGGCCCAGAGGCGCGGAGAATATACAAAGTACTATCTTCGCGCCTCAATAAGGCTACTGGAAGCCCAAGTGCTGGCAGCTATTTCGTCAACGGATCAATCTATCCAACGCGGAAATGCTGCCAGTTCATGGTACGCTTCGACGTAATGATAGTTTTAATTTTATGTAATCATAGTATTGTAAATATAGTTATAAGATTTGTTTTGTTTGAATAAATTTATTTTGACATGGCCAAAAAAAAATCTAGACAAAAGTTAATAATTATACTGAAAGAGCGCTCGTAAAGCGGGGTTGCACAGTTAGTTCACCATTGTTATGATGATACCATTATCATCCTTTTAGCTGAAAGACGTCCTCTGCTGGACAAAAACCTCCCCAAAGATCTCCAAGATGATAGGACCCGCGTTACCCTCATCCAAACAGTAATCAACGTAGTCGCTATTCGAGGACTGTTCGCTGCTTCCCCAACGGCTAACTTGCGGCCCTATGTAGTCTTTTAGGCTATATGCCTTGCCCACTGCCACTTCAGTTATGCAATCATCAGTTAGTTATATTCTCTTAAATCTAAATGTTACTATTCACATATTTTGCATGGTCCCAATTGTGTGGGTTGATTCTGTTGAAATTGTAAAAAGTCCAATAAATAAGCTTAGAACTAGTTACTAATTTACATGACCCAAGAGTAAAAAGACAAAAGTTATATAAAAATGGATAGAAATCAATCAAAGCTGTTCGGATGAACACTTCTTCTTTTTAATCTGAGAATTTTTTATGCAAAGATGAATAATAAATACGAAGAGATGGCATCACGTGTTTGAAAACCATAAGGTTTCTACAGCAGCCGGCGTGCGTAGCCGATTGTGGCGGCTGTTATTTAGTGGTACTCGTGACGAGGGTTCCCCTGATTTATGTTACATTTCACTGGTTACACTGTGTTGCCACATTGTATCTTCATACATTTTCCCCTGCGTAATGGTTCGTCGGACACGAAACATAACCTTCCTGCACTAAACCTTTTTTATGATTCGGGTCTTTTACAACTGTTTTACTTTATGTGATGTATTAAGATACGCCTTGTTTTACTGTTAGTTCATATGAAATATATCTATATGTTGAATTGTGTGAATTTCAATATTACCATACACAAATATGTTACATAATAATGCCCCGACAGAGGTTGTTCTGCAGGTAATAAAAAAAATACTGTTTTATAGGAAATTGCCAATAATATTTCAAAACATCAAGAATTATTTAGTAAAAATGCTCCCTGTTATTATAATGAAATTGTTTCACAGCGGATCTGTCAAACCGTGCGTCACTAAATTCTCTCATAGAAAATATGTCCATACAAAACAAATATTGAAAATAAAAATAATTATGGGTCCCAAAACGAAATAAAAACTATCCTATCTCTCAAGTTGGACCGAACTGCACTCCATGAAGTATTCCCCATTAAAATCCGTTCATTGGTTTAGGAGTCCATCGCGAACAAACAACGTGTCACGTAATTTATATATATTAAGATATTTTTAACCTCGGATAATTTATTTATACGTCCAGATAGAGTCTCTTGTTGCTATACAAGCGATAAAAACAGGCCAGGTTTATTACTTTAGTGTGCGTGACAAGCTACGTCTTACACTGGCGATTTGTATGTCACTTTGTTTTAGTGTGCGTACATTCAAAATAGAGGTTACCAGCTGTCAACCCTAATTTTTTTCGACGCTTTCGCAGCTGTCACAGTCTATCTAGCCGTATAAATGATCTAAGATATTAACGGTAAATATGACATTGTTTCGTCTTCGTGACGATTTCTATTTCGACCATTTCAGCCCCGTCAAAAGTTTCCACTTGAAAGTATTAAAAAATGTCTGGCGTATTGCCACAAGAAATATGCATGACTCAGAATAATCTATATTGTCACACTGGTTGGTTTTATTACCAAAATTATAAAATATTTTATTATTTAATTTTTGGTCCAATTTTGCCATATTTTTAACTGTTTCTCGTAAATTTGTCAAAATCGTCACCACTAGCCAGGGTAAGTAGTAAGGGCAAGTCATACTTTCATTTAGTCGGTATTTTAACATGAATATACATATTCGATCGAAACTCGATGAATCGACATTCACAAAATAACTGTTACAGATTTCAAGCTTATTATCACATTCTACGTCTTATAAGGCATGTTTGTTAATCTATAGTTATTTCGCTGTAACGAGTCAACTACTTATTAAGTCGATTAATTCTTGGTGCAAATGCTTGTGAAATAATTGTTACCATCTTGTCTTAAGGTGACCGATAAAACGGCATTACCACCGTTCCTCTAAATTTAGGGTTGTCAAGATCTTGAGCTTACAATAGGGGATAGTCTTGATCGTCGCTTAACTTCCAAAAATACATAAATATTGTAAATAATATACGGTGGGTTATCTGTGTAATATCGGTTTAACCATGAATATTTTGATTTCATGTTTGTAATTGCAGATCCATACATCAAAAAAATAAGACATAGAACAATTTTATGATGATTTTAAGACCAATCTTTGGAATTATTTTCTATCAAGCCTATTTTGTACAATTATGTATCAAGTCAGTCCACAGTCTTTGAAATATGATGAATAATAACATATATTATTACCAGTGGGAGGCTCCTTTGCACAGGATGCTGGCTAGATTATGGGTACCACAACGGCACCTATTTCTATCGTGAAGCAGTTATGTGTAAGCATTACTGTGTTTCGGTCTGAAGGGCGCCGTAGCTAGTGAAATTACTGGGCAAATGAGACTTAACATCTTATGACTTAAAAGAGTGGCAATGAGTTTCTTGCTACTTCTTCTCATTAGCTCAACCCTTTACGAAGTAGCGGTAAATTCAATAAGAAACAATATTTATATATATTTTTTGACATTCATAAGTGTCATTTTTGTGACCTACATGAATAAAGTGTTTTTGAATTTGAATTTGAATATGTCTCAAGGTGACAAGCGCAGTTGTAGTGCCGCTCAAAATTTTTGGGGTTTTTCAGGAATCCTGAGCAGCACTGCATTGGAATGGGCAGGGCGTATCAATTACCATAAGCTGGACGTCCTGCCCGTACCGTCCCTTATTTTCATAAAAAAAAAAAATTTTTTTTGATGTACTAGAACAAATAGTTTCTCTTAAAAAACTCCTTAAATAACATAAATTTCAACAAGATTAGGTCTTGTCAGCCTTTTAAATTAGAAATGTAATAATCAGTTACCATTTCGCAAGTCACGGCGACAGCTGACCCGATCGCCAAATGCTTTGTACCCAAGTCCCAACATGTTAGACTGAACAAAGTTGCCTCAATAGCGAACAACCCGCCAGATCCGAGAACTGCCCATATTTTACATAAACCTGTAAAAATAAGTAAAACAAGGTCACAGACTAAAAGACAACAGAAACCCATACTCTTACGAGAGGGGAAAATAATATTTATGTCTCTACATGTCTTATTCTAAATAAAATATAATCTACAGACTATAGACCAACTTGCAAATAAACCATTTGTCAGTATGAAACTCTATAATCTTTTTTGAATCATTATTTATTATTAACTAGCTGACCCGACAGACGTTGTTCTGTATATAATAAATAAAATAATGTTTTATATGAATTTGTCAATAATATATCATAACATCAAAATATACTTCGTAAAATATGCACCCTGCTGTCGTAAAGAAATTGTTTCACAGCAGAACTGTCAAACCGTGCGTCAATAAATTCTCTCATAGAAATTATGTATGGACACATCAAAGGAAAAACAAATTTGTTGTTTTTATTTAATTTAGCAGCATTTTCCTATTTATTCACCTTTTAAACGTTCTCTGGACTTCCACAAATAATTCAACACCTAAATTTGCCAAATCGGTCCAGCCGTTCTCGAGTTTTAGCGAGACTAACGAACTGCAATTCATTTTTATATATATAGATAAACCAATAATTAATTGCCTTTGAATTATATATATATCATTATATTTTGACAAAGTTTTCTAATTCTATACAGAATGAGGTTAGATAACCGATGTTTGAAAAATAGAGCCCATAAGATGAACCATACTGGACTGGATCACAAAAGCGCTGACACAACATCGAATAAACATAATATACATTATGAATACTAAGTTAAAACAACATTGCTACACGTGTTCAACGTTGAGTTTCTTGTGTGTTCTTCTCACGAGCTCTACTCTTTCCGAATATATTATGGTACATTCGGTAATTTATATGAAATATTAATAGTGATGATTCTAAAGCGCTTATTTTAAGCCTAATTATTTGTGCAGTTGATTTGAGGCTTCTGCCTCCAATCATGGATTTATTTAGATCTACAATATGAAACTAGTATGCCAAGGTTACGGAGAGATTTAATAACCAATTACAACGAGAAGAAGTGGCATGAAGCTCATTTTCACTTTTAAAATAACATTTACAATCCAGAATCACTCTCGTATCTAAGGGGAAGGGAACGCTCTGCCCCACTAGGCCGCTAGCCGCTTCTATCCCCTGGGAGAAAATTTTCTAAATTTTTCATTACTAAAATGATTTAAAAATTGTTTAAATCGATTAAGTTTATTTTTTATTTATTTATTTCACACACATAGCAACTATCATTACAGGTATTACCTAATGCGACAGTTACAAACAAACAAGAATAACAAACACAGCAAACAACAAACAAATCAAACTAAAACTAATCATACAATCAAACTATATTACATTACAAATAATATATCACACCAGAAATAAAAATTATGTTTTATATGTTACATTTTTTAACTGTAGGTGTGATTTTGACGACCCGTATGGCTTCGTGGTTAGTGAGTTTGAATCCTTGGTTTGAATCTGGTAGGTGCAAACATGTATGTGATGAATAAATTATTTATTTACTAGTAATGTATGTAACAGTGTGTCAATATTTTTGTTAAAATATATAATATAACTAGCTTGACCAGTGCGCTTAGCTTCATCGAAGCAAATGCATAATATATACAACATTTCATATTTAAATCTTTTTGCTATCAAAAAAATTTCAATATTTACTATAATTTACTTGTTCTTGAAATGGAATAATCTCACAACAGAATTGCCAAACTGTGCGTCAAAAAATTCTTTCATAGATTTATTCATACAAGAATAACATTTGAAAATAAAAATATTATAAGTCACGAATCACAATAAAAACTATGCTATCTCTCAAGCTGGATCAAATGCACACACTTTGCAAAACATGACACGGAAGAGTTTATATATATAAAGAATAATTATATCATATTCAGAACACGGACGAGTAAAAAAAGAAGACTCCGCACCGTGATATTAGCAAGTGAAGCACCGTTATGCTAGTGTGTGTGCGGTTACGAGGGATACTAGGATACTTTTTTTTTTATGGAATACGACGACAAACGAGCGTACGGGTCATCTGGTGTTAAGTGATCACCGCCGCCCAGATTCTCTTGCAACACCAGAGGAATCACAAGAGCGTTGCCGGCCTTTAAGGAAGGTGTACGCGCATTTTTTGAAGGTACCCATGTCGTATCGTCCCGGAAACACCGCACGAAGCTCATTCCACAGCTTTGTAGTACGAGGGAGAAAGCTTCTTGAAAACCGCACTGTGGAGGACCGCCACATATCCAGATGGTGGGGATGATATCCTAACTTGTGGCGTGTCGTGCGAAGGTGAAATTCGGCGGCAGGAATCAGGTTAAACAGCTCTTCGGAACACTCCCCGTGATAAATGCGGTAGAAGACACACAATGAAGCGACTTCTCTACGCAACGCCAAGTGATCCAGCCGTTCACAGAGCACTGAGTCACCGACAATTCGAGCTGCTCTCGTTGCACGCGGTCAAATGGATCGAGCAGATACTGGGGTGCACCAGACCAGAGATGACAACAATACTCCATGTGTGGCCGGACCTGCGCTTTGTAGAGCGCTAGAATGTGGGCCGGCTTGAAGTATTGCCGTGCTCTATTGATGACGCCCAGCTTCTTCGAAGCCAATTTGGCTTTGCCCTCCAGATGGCCACGGAATTGGCTCGAGATTTCGAGACCCAGTATTCCGATATTAGGCGCGGCTTTAAGAGAAGTGTTCTCGAAGAGCGGTGATACGACAAATGGGGTTTTTTTAGTGATAAACGCGCAAACTTGAGTCTTCTGGGGGTTAAATTGGACATGGTTCAATTTATCCCATTCCGCGACCTTCTCGAGAGTGGACTCGATAGAAGACACAAGTTTCTCCCGGCACTGGTCGACGATTTCCCGAGAGAGACCTGCATGGCCCGTGTATACGGCATCACCAGTGCTGTCATCTGCATAGCAATGCATGTTGGAGGTGTCCAACATATCATTGATATGCAGAAGAAACAGCGTAGGAGATAGCACACAGCCTTGGGGCACTCCAGCATTCACGGGCTTCGGGTTCGAGCAATATCCGTCGACAACGACCTGTATGCTACGCCCAGTGAGGAAGCTGGAGGTCCACTTGCACAAACTCTCGGGAAGCCCAAATGATGAAAGTTTTGAGAGGAGCGCCTTGTGCCATACACGATCAAAGGCCTTCGCTATATCCAGGCTAACTGCCAGGCCTTCCCCCTTGCTTTCAATAGCCGCCGCCCATCTATGTGTTAGGTATACCAGAAGATCACCTGCCGACCGTCCATGGCGAAAGCCGTACTGTCGGTCGTTGATCAACTGGTATACCCTCTAGCTATATTAAAAGCTGGCGGCTAATTATGCTCTCCATGATTTTGGAGAGCAGGGAGGTGATAGCAATAGGCCTGTAGTTCGCCGGATCCGAACTGTCTCCTTTTTTTGGATCGGATGGACAAGGGCTGACTTCCATGAGTCAGGGACTACGCCTTTGGAATAAGAGTGCCGGAATAAACGCGTTAGCACCGGCGTCAACTCAGGGGCACACGTTCTAAGCACGATTGGAGAAATGCCATCCGGCCCGCTCGATTTTCTGACGTCCAACGAAAACAGAGCTCGCCTAACAGTTTTCTGTCTGAACTGTACTTCAGGCATAGAGCTCTGACACCGCCGGATGGTCGGCGGTGTTTTTCCGTTGTCGTCAAGAGTCGAGTTGGAGGCGAAAAGAGCGCACAGGAGCTCGGCTTTCTCTTTTGCCGTATGGGCCAGGGTGTCATTCCTCATGTGCAACGGCGGCATGAACGGCTGGTTGAAGTTACCAAGAGCAGCTTTCGACAACGACCAGAACTTGCGTGTTCCGGTCGGGTAACTGGAAAGCTGCTCGCCGATTTTGACGACGTGCTTAGACTTCGCACGGGCGATTTGCCGCTTTAAAAATATGGAGGCACGGTTATATTTCCTCTTAAGAACTTTGCAGTTCGGATCCTTTGTGCCCAGCGCCGCAACCCAAGTTCGATACGCCTGTTTTTTGCAGTCAGATGCTGCTTTAACTGACGCATCGAACCAGGGCTGTGATCTGCCACCGATCGGTACTACAGAGCTTGGTATAAAAATATCCATGCCCTGCAGTATCACATCGGCTACTGCAATGGCGCAGGCACTAGGATCATCCGAAGGGAAACAAACCTTGCCCCAAGGGTAGGATGCAAAAAAGGAAAGCATCCTATCCCAATCTGCTGACTTGTAGTGCCAAACGCGGCGGGTCGCTGGTGGTCTGCGACGTTGGCGTCGGATAGGCACTACACTCCTGACCAGGCAATGGTCGGACGTTCCGAGAGGGGCGTCGACAAAGACCTGGTAACTATTGGGATGTGTAGTCAGCAGAAGATCTAATAAGGACGGCATGTGGCTATTCACATCCGGGAGCCGCGTTGGCGACTCAACCAATTGGGACAGACCATACGCCAATGCAAAATTATGCACAGATTACCCTGCGTAGTCTGTGGTACGTGATCCAAGCCATTCGGCATTGTGCCTGTTGAAATCATCCAATACTACGATTTCAGCGGAGGGGATCTGTGCAAGCACGTCGTCAATTGCCGCTTGAACGCAGCCCATGAGATGATCGATTTCTGCGTTACCACTATGGGACCTGTAGACACACGCGTAGATGCGGACGCGGTCCTCTAAATCTACGCGGAGCCAGAGAGTGGACAGGTCCCTACCCTCAAAATTGCCGAGACGGCGACAGCAGATATTCTCCCTAACGTACACACATACCCCGGCATGAGGCAAAAAGTTGTGCTCAATTTTGTACCCGGGGTACGTTAAATATGACGTATCGCTAGGTCGAGATATCTGCGTCTCCGTAAGGAACCACAAGGCCCAAGGTGGTGGTGGACAGCGTTTAAAGTGAATTCCCCTGATATTGCAAAAGTCGGGGGGGCCGGAGCGGGGTGCCGTGGTGTTACTGCCTCGTTTGTCCTCGGTCATGCGCGGTTCTGTGCTCACCCCAGAATACGAAGGGCAGCCCGAGCGAGAGTGCTCGGGGAGGGATTCTCCGGCTCTGGTAGAGCCGGTACCCTTCTGGAGTTATATCTTTTTATGGACCGCTCTCATATTTTGTTCGGGGGGGGGGGGGGGGGGGGGGGATGGCCTCCGGTCCTCGACACTAACCTATGCGAAACATAGCGGCGCCAGGCCGCTACTTCACGCCGGTATTCTGTGCGAGTGTGGTAATTAACCCGGACGAGTCTGGCCCGATTGTGCTGATGTCATAAGACGGCAGCGTGACTCTCCCACTTCTAAAAAGCCCTTAGTCGCCTCTTACGACACCCATGGACCTGGGACTCCCCTATTCTTTTTACGCCCCGGGGAAAGTACAGGGCCACAAATACTTATATAGTATCGATTTTACACTTTTTCACAACATACCACGGCATTTTTAAAATATTTTATTGAGACGCAAACTGATCTGACAGCACAGACGATGATAATTCTCATAATGGCCACCTATCGGCCTCTAGTAGTGTAAGTGTGTGCGTGGGGCTATGTATTTACACGTTAATTATTATTATAATTTATTATTATTATTTGTATTCGCGTTAATTATTAATTAACTTAATGTACCTAAAACATTGCTTTGAGATAACTTAAAAAAAAAAACAAAAATAAAAATTTTGTCACAATATCTTGAATAATCTCTCCAGACACATTATTCTGCATAATGGCAGACAAAGCTTACTAAGTTAATTAAGTCATAAAGCTTGTAAAAGCTTTTGAATGATATAATTACGTCTTTTTCACACAAGCGCACAAACCATAGCGTCTCGAAACTTGAGAGTTGCATTAAATTAGAACTAACTGAGGTCTGTCTTTAAATTAGTGAAGGCAATCATGGATTAGGTACTTCACTACATAGTATAAAACAAAGTCGCTTTCTCTGTCCCTATTTGTATGCTTAAATCGTTAAAACTACGCAACGGATTTTGATGCGGTTTTATTTATAGATAGAGTGATTGAAGAGGAAGGTTTAAATGTGTAATAACATCCATTAAATATGGAGAAATAATGATATTTTTGAGGTTTCTAATGTGATGTCGTAAATAATTACAATTTTTCCGCTTACATTGCCAACGCAGGCTGAATGAACCCTACGAGATTTATCGAAATAATGTACTAAAATTCCGCTGTGGTATATGTCTATCTCTTATGGATATCCCACAATAACTTTTTTTTGTCATTTACTTTTTTCGACAAATAATGGCTTATTTTAGAAGCGATTTTAACCAATACAGCATTAATCCTTATTTTATTAAATACCTTAAATATATTGTTGATTTAATATAGATCTATATGGCCCTTTACAGCATTTTTTCAGTAAATGACATAGGCTATATATTTTATACCCGTGCGAAGCCGGAGCGAGCCGCTAGTATGTAATGGTATAAAATGAATTTTTATACTGTATATTATATAGGCAGGCAGGCAGGCAGGCAGGCAGGCATTTATTTTATCTAAATTGATTCCTTTAGAATTCTTTCTGATGTAATTTTTAATATACTAGATACTATGGATGGATACTAGTCATGGATGTTTAAATGTTTTTATGTATGTTTATATGTATGTTTATATGAATTTATGTATTTTTAAGTAAGTATATTGTATTAAATATATCGTTGTCTTGTAACCCATAACACAGGCTATATATGCTTAACTTGGGCCAACATAATTTGTGTAAAAAAAGTGTGTCAATATTATTATTATTATATTACTATTACCGCTTCGGAAACAACCGGCGCTCTGAGAGAGACGAAGCGGCGCAAGAAACTCTCCCAGCATTCTTTTTTTGCGCTCTTTTTAAGGAAATATACTATATTGTACTGTCATTGCTATTGCTATAAAAAAATCATAATCTAGTCCCAGGCTGTCAGTTCACTTAGATATTCAGCTGTGGACTGATTTATGACAGAGCCATTTCTTAATACAGCATTTATTTTTTTTATAGATAATTTCCTGAACAGTTGCTGGGACTATTATAAAAGTGTATACATTTACCCTTAAAGCTATTATGTATAAATCTATTTCTAATAGATAAACCAAATAAGACAACTGATTTTCATTATCAGCGGGTCACACGGACTTGTGTGTAATTTGATGCATTCACTGTACTCAATAAAACTTGGGGTATTTTTTATAATTTAAGACTGCTTTATTATCGTCGTTGACTTAATTTTGAACTGTTATGAAAGAGTTTTTATCAGCAGCGAGATAAAAGATATTGACTAAAGAACCAACCTGACTTAAACACATTCTCTGTCGTAACATTGAAATGTATAGAACAGTAATATTATAATAGTAGGGGTTAATGTATAAAGTTGCCGTTTAATTGTAAATTGTATCGTACTTCGAATTGACATAGAACATTTATGGTTTAAGATTTTTGAGTGAAACTTTTTTACATTGTACCTATGTAGTTCTTCTTTTTAATACTGTGCAACAATTGATTATCCACTTTTAGTTGTTCTTTTTATTCAGCTTAGACAAGAAAGATGAATGCTTCGAATATTCGAGCTATTTTTGAATAGAGTTCCGTCGCGGCACTAAAAGAGCAGAAACAGCTTACAATACATTAATAGTTGCATTTGGAAATGGGGACTGCTAATTAACGCACCGTGCGATTTTGGCTTAAGCGCTTTCGTGATGGAAAAGTTGGTTTGAAATATGAACCACGTGGAAGACCGCCCACACAGGTGACTAACAAAGAATTGAAAGTGATGGTGGAAGCAGAACCGAGCCAAACTACCCAGGAATTAGCGGCATGGTTTATATCGACTCATTTGGGTCAAAAAAAGATGAAAAATGGGTGCCTCACGATTTGACTGATCTGCAGAAAGAAACGCGAGTTGAAACTTGTGTTGCCTCGTTGAATCAATACAGAAATGAAGGAATAGGATCGAATTGTGACATGCGATAAAAAGTGGATACTTTTCGATAACCGTAAGCGAAAAATACAATGGCTGACCCCAGGTCAAACGCCACAATAGTGTCCTAAAGCAAAGCTTACAAACAAAAAGGTAATGGTAAATGTTTGGTGGTCTCAGCATGGTGTTATTCACTATAGCTTTCTCCGATCTGGTCAAGCAAAACCGGCAGATGTCTACCGCGACGGACTCCGAACAATAATAGCAAAACTAGCAGTGAAACAGCCTCGACTCATGAATCGATCTTAACAGTACGAGAAACCGTTTCAACTCTACAGGAACTGTAATTAGAAATCATTCGTCACCCTTTGTATTCGCCAGACTTTGCTGCAACGAACTACCATTGTTTTCGTGATTTGGACAATTTTCTACGTGATAAAAAGTTTTCTTCTCAGGAGGTACAAAATGCTTTTACACAGTTTGTGGAATTTAGATCACCACAGTTCTATCGCAAAGGCATAAATGACGCTCCTATTAGATAGCAGCAATGAATAGCTAATACAAGTAATTATTTTGAGTAAATAAATATGTTAAATTTAACAAAAAAGAAACAAATTTCAAATTTTCAGTATAAATCGGCAATTTCATATTTTAACCCCTAATATCTATCTGTATGTATATGAAACTGTTTTGTATCATAAGAAGATTTATGATTGTGTGTTGCAAAAATAAATAAGCGAACAAAAGGACAGAATGGATTACAATTTGCAGGTTTTGCTTCGATTCTATTGATCTTTCGGATCAACAATAATCTCCTTTCGGGTCTACGAAGAAATACAAATTGGCTGTATTCATGGATGTTTTATAAATAGAATAAATACTCATTTATCTTTTCCATAAGTCCGTATGTTTATTGAATAAGTTGTTTACTTCGTTATTATAAGGGCCTCCCACAGGCTAAAAACATTGTTATTTGACATGAACTTTAGTCAATGTCTGGATAAATAGTGCCGAGGTGACAGATATAACTAAATAATAATAAAAAAAAATCTTTATTGGTTTTAACACATTCTCCTTAACAAATAGTTGCAAGAACCTCCTTTTAAGCATATAAAGAATGCTTGTGCCAGGAGGCTCCGCTCTTTCTTAGCCTTAAAATAACTTTGAGAACCTTATGAAATATGATAATACGTGTGTGTGTGTGTGTCTGTTTTAGCGTATGTATCGCTGGAGCAACTTAGTATTATCATAAAGTAGTGGTTCCAGGTGATCAATGCAACTTTACATTTATGGGAGTTTCTATAATATATATGTAACTGTTTATTTATTTTATTATAAAGAAATGCCGCACGACAATAATATTGCATGCTGGAGAACTCTGTCCTAAATGGCGTATCAAAGGCATGTATGTCTTTCTACGTTTTTGTTCAATATAGTAACTACCACTGAAATTTTTCTATATATTATAATGTCAAAGTAAATTGTATCTTTGGATTGTCAAAATTACAGTTATTTAATTGAGACATGAGCGTAAATTATGAAAACTTTCGTGAAACACATTGACGGACAATAAACAATTAGATTCCCAATCGCCGATTAACTCGTCGTCACAAAATGTCCGAGCGGCATTGTATATACGTACGAATGAATTTAAGGTTCACAGACGTGGTCGCTAGCTATGGGCCTTATGAGAAAGCTCATGGTCGCTCAGAGGGCAATGGAGTGGCTATGCTCGGCGTTTCTTTGCGAGATCGAATCAGGAGATAGGAAGGAGAACTAAAGTTACGACATAGTCCAAATGATTGCGAAACTGAAGTGGCAGTGGGAAGGGCACATAGCTTGACGAACAGATGACTGTTGGGGCAGTAAAGTCCTAGAATGGCAAACACGTACCGGAAGACGTGGCACATAGTTCGACAGACAGATGGCCGTAGGGGCAGTAAAGTCCTAGAATGGCGAACACGTAACGGAAGATGCAGGTAATGCAGAGCCGCTCATGATTCTTAAAATACCTAAAAGTTCTGAGTGGTACTACAATCGTGCTCGTCGTTGAGCCTCATTTGCCCAGTAATTTCACTAGCTATGGCGCCCTTCAGACAGAAACACAATAATGCTTACATATTACTGCTTCACGGCAGAAAAAGGCGCCGTTGTGATACCTACAATCTAGCCGGCATCCTGTGCAAAGAAGCCTCCCACTGGAAGATAAAATACGCTTTGTTTGATATTATAAGATAAATGCAATTAACTTTAATTCATTAGCTACAATGTAGCATGTAAAATCACAATTTTAATTAATCTATATATAGACGAGCCATAGTGAACCGTGGCCCGGCTTAAATTATTGCGAAGCGTACGTTTTGAACTTTTACTAAGTAATTAGTTCGGTGAAGGATACATTATTACAGCTCATTAGTTCATGGTTAACATTTCACAGCCGATCAAGTGTTTAATTTATAAAGGCTGTAAAGTGCAGACTGCAGAGTAAACGGCCCAGCGAACAAAACACTCATCACTCGACAACCAACTTTGTCTCAATTCCTTACACTCCATTTCAAGTTCCAAAGAGCTCTGGCGATGTGATTAATTCCTAATGGAAGCGTTTCCAACAGTTAAATGCTTCTCAACAACTCTGGCCACAGTTAAGTGACTGTTGGAAAAGCAAATAGAAGCTTTATAATTTTGATTGTCACGTATGTTATTACGACTTTATGCTAACATTTTTGCTTTTATGGTGTGTCTGGATAGTCTGAATGTGCAGAGTTCATGAAGTTAAAACTTCTGCAGGCGTACTGAATGTTATAAAATAAAAAATTAACAAAAAACAACCGACATCAAAAACACTATTCCGAAACAATAGATTAGATAAAAGGCATTTATAAAAGGCATTTATAAAAGGCATTTATTTTCTTAAAATTGATTCCTTTAGAATTCTTTTTGATGTCATTTCTTGTACTACTAGATACTACTACTGCTTCGGAAACAAATGGCGCTCTGAGAGAGAAGAAGCGGCGCAAGAAACTCTACCAGCATTCTTTTTTTTTGCGCTCTTTTCAATAAAAATATACAATATTGTACAATCATTTCTATCTTTTTATTCTTGATTCTTGGACGATCTAATTATTTAATCTAATTTTAGTTACGATTATTGTTATTTTTATGTTGAAGTTTATCCTTTACAATAAAAAAAGAATCATCGAAATCGGTTGAGGCGATATTGAGTTATTCGTAAATTATTCGCGCATATACTTACAGCAAATTTAAGACCTATGGTTTTCACATTGTCATTCATTTGTTTTTTATAATGTTTGAACCGATTTTGATAATTATGCTTTTATTTGAAAGCTGGTGTTTTCCGTATGGTTCCATTGTAATTTGGTCCAGATCTGACAGTGGCGGATGCCACCAAATTACAATGGAACCATACGGAAAACACAAGCTTTCAAATAAAAGCATAATTATCAAAATCGGTTCAAACATTATAAAAAAAAAATGAATTGAGAACCTCCTCCTTTTTTAAAGTCGGTTAAAAACTACTTGGAAGTTACAAGATGTATTAACGATTTCCTAGAGTACTGTAATTCTCTTAAGAATTGGGTTGCAGGAAGCTGGCATATTACGTATCAGTTTGGATAGTTGATAATATAATGTGTTTAGTATGTGTAAAGTTTTTGTGATTATTATCAGATTTTTTAATGTCGGGTGAACATTTACAACACAATATTTACGATAATCTTATTTTAAAAGCCATTCTATTATTATATTTAGAAAGAATGATATATTTTATCAATTTAATTTAATTTATTGTTCGTTTTATTGTATGAAGTTGGGCTTTACCAGTAGTAGAACTTAAGTACTTAGTTGTCCTAAAACGAGGTTTATCACATACTTCGTATCTCTGGTGTCTCTTGATTTTCTTCTATTCTCAATTTCTTTATATTTTTCATGGTTAGGACTGCAATGTTGTCTTAATATTGCTTTATGAATAAACTTTAACGGACCTTCAAATAAACTTGGTATAAAGTTATAACTGAAAATAAGCAAAAAATATGCAAAATGTGTCTCTTGCTTTTCTTCTTTTCTCAATTTCTTTATATTTTTCATGGTTAAGGCTGCAATGTTGTCTTAATATTGTTTTAAGAATAAACTTTAACGGCCCTACAAATAAACTTGGTATAAAGTTATAACTGAGAATAAACAAAGAATATGCAAAATATGTCAACACAATGATAATTCAGTTTTCTGAATATAGGCAGCCTTGCAAATCAACGCGGGAAACATTATACGTCCGGGTAAACCAATCATAAGTAAAATGTCTATTAATTGTAAACATTTTTATTTAACTTTATATACAAATGATTTGAGTTTTCTTTAGTGTTAATTCCGCCAATATTTGTCTTCAAACAATTCGACAGGTGTTTCGCCTCTACACGAGGCATCCTCAGGACGTGTTGTCTCGCCAAAATCTGGCACGAGACAATGCATCTCGTGCTTAAATTTTCTTTAACTTTATAGCAAGTTTATTTGTATGTCCCTAATTAACTGACGGTACGTTTATGGATATTGATATAAATGATTAGTTATAAACGGTATAAACGGAATTTTGATAGCATACTAAATTGTTCAACATGCAGTATGTATGACTTAGCAGTTATACGTCAGTCGCTATACCACATTTCTAAATTTAGGGCTATTATGGTTGCATTGATGTGTTGTAATGTTTAGAGTATCATGTGTAGCCACAGCATGATTTCTAAGTGACAATGACTTTTTGTCTAACGACAGACACGTTGTACCAGAACCTAACTGAGTTTGTCTAAATCTGAGTTACTGAGTTTCATTTCGTTTAATTCAATAATGTAACATAAAAACAAAATAGGGCCCAATAATCTTCCTTGCAACACTGCTTATGTTACAAACCTACTTAATGAGGGCAAATACATATTAATCGAACTCGGCTATATAAACCTCTCACCAATAATTATCTCGATAAATTTGCTGACTGCAAATACCAGTGGAGCCAATTAATTAGTGAATGCGGTACGCATACGTTATACAATATAACCGATAAGTTCGTATCATACTAGTAAATAGTATTCATTGGTAATGATCCTTCATTGCCGTAATTAAAATAGATTATAATTAATGAAGATATTTAATATTAATATTTATGCTTTGAACGTTAGTAAATTATCAATCCATACGAATTTATGGGACAATATTATCAACTCTAAAATCTGACTTGACCCAACAAATATCATGACTATATAGATTTTTCTGCATATTAATTACGTGATAAAACTCATGTATTTAGTGTAAATGGAAATCAACAGTTTTTAAACTTTTGAAACTTTGATGTTAGCTAGATAATTTATACGTCTAGATAGAGTCTCTTGATGTTAGATTACCGATATAACAGGCCAGGAGTATTAGTTTAGATTGCGTGACAAACTATGTCTTACACTCGCGATCTGTATGACACTTTGTGTTAGTGTGCGTGAATTGCTCAAAATAGAGGTTAGTTCTAAAGTCTATTTTTTTTTCGATATTTTCACAGCTGTCATCAGTCTATCTACACGTATATCTAATGATGTTAGTGGTATATAAAGTGTAGTGAAATTTTTTGAAATTCTCGAATTGTTTTTAGGTATTAAATGTCGACTTAGCTCGCTCGGGCACAAACAACGTTTCGTTTTCTTCGTTTTCTTTTGTTTTTGACTTTTCAGTAAACTAGCGCCATCCGCTTCTTCGAGGCCATTATATTTTATTTTACCGGTAAATGGTGAAAGTATCCTCTTTTACAAATAGTTAGTCTAGCGCAGAGCAAAATAGCTACGTATGGGTAGGTTCTGTTGCGAATTATTAAGTTCTGTATAAAGTTAATAACATGCCAGAGTTGTCAAAAAATTTCTGAACAATAGAATATGTGTGTGTGTTTGCGAGTGTTTGCGTGAGTGTATGCTCGCCCTTCATCCCTCTAGCTCCCCGTAGATACCCGTAGAGAATTTTGAATCTGCGCAATAACAGTCAGCGCTAGACAACTGCGGCTAATATTTTTTAACCGACTTCAAAAATGGAGGAGGTTCTCAATTCGTCGGTATGTTTTTTTATGTTTGTTACCTCAAAACTTTCGACTGGGTGAACCGATTTTGATAATTCTTTTTTATTTGAAAGCTGGTGCTTCCCGTGTGGTCCCATTGTAATTTGGTCCAGATCTGACAATGGCATCCATGAGAAAACTATAAGTCTTAAATTTGCTATACGTTTGTGGACGACATCTTTGACAAATTTACGAATAACTCAATATCGCGCCAACCGATTAAGATGATTCTTTTTCTATTGTAAAGGATATATCCTTTAATCTCAGATTTTAGTTTCTGATAATGGGATTACAGTAAGTAATAGTGATAATAATAAAGTAAATAACAATAATCGTAACTAGAATTAGATTAATTAATTAGATTGTATAAAAATACTCAATTATTTTTATACTTTTTAGTGCATATCATCATATATTGTTTTGGAATAGTGTTTTTGAAGTCAGTTGTTTTTTTGTTATTTTTTTTTATATTAGTCTATTGTATGTAACATAATCTTTATTTTTCCAAACATTATAAACACGTTTTAAGATAATTTGTTATTATTAAAGTGATATCCCTCTCTTCTTGGGTCAATTAAATTAAGTTTGTAATAACAAATTGTTTAGATTTGAAAGAACGACATCTCAAGTCAACTTCCTAATATGCAACTATTAGGGTTGAGCAGGTTATCAACTGTAAATGACATACAATTTAGATAAAAATCCTGTAGATGAGATACTACTTGAGAACTGAACAATAAAAACCAAGATTATATATAATATAAGATATCACCCGAATGCTTGGCTCAGTTGGAAGAGCGCTCGCACGGAACCCGAGGGGTCGCGGGTTCGAGTCCCGCATCGTTCATAAATTTTGGTTCAAATTTAATTTAATTAATAACAACTCAACAACATCTACCAAAAACCTGTGTAAGCTGGATTCTCTCAAGTACGGATTCATACCACCGTACAAGAATGTAATGTATCGTATTTTATACTTATAATTTTGTAGAAGAAACATTTATTTTAACTCGCCAATTATACCTTTAATGACGTACGGTATTTTACTATGGGGTCATGCTGCTGATATTGATATAGTGTTTGCTCTGCATAAGAGAGCTGTTCGTGTTATATATCAGCTTGGTTATAGGCAGTCTCTCAAACAAAAATTTAAGTAAATAAATATTATGACTGTTCACTGTCAGTACATTTATGAAAATTTAATATTATTCGTTCACAAAAATCGTCACCTTTTTGCTCTTAATAGTGATTTTCATTATTATAACACTAGAAAGAAGGGATTGCTTGTAACTAATTCTAGTAGGCTTCATAAGATACATAAAAGCTTTAAGGGTAAATGTATACACTTCTATAATAAAGTCCCAGCCACTGTTCAGGCATTATCTATAAATAAATTCATATGTTTTATAAAAAAATGGCTCTGTCGTAAATCCTATTACTCCACTGCTGAATATCTAAATGATCGGACAGCCTGGGACTAGATTGTGATTATTTTATAGCGATAGAAATGACTGTACAATATTGTATATTTTTATTGAAAACAGCACAAAAAAAGAATGCTGGTAGAGTTTCTTGCGTCGCTTCTTCTCTCTCAGAGCGCCATTTGTTTCCGAAGCGGTAGTAGTATCTAGTAATTATTAGAAATGACATCAAAAAGAATTCTAAAGGAATCAATTTTGAGAAAATAAATGCCTTTTATGCCTTTTAATATCATTGCGTTTTACATATCCATCTCAAATTAATATCATAAGAAAACGTACATATGGGATGGGATCCTTCTATAACTCAATTAGTGTCAACATGTGAAAATAATACTGCGGTCTATTAACAGATGGAAAAAACATTCATCGGACACTTGAGTGCTTCTTGAGTGACATCAATCTTTTAAGGCTTCCATACCCGTTGGATAATCAACGGATTATTAAGGTCTGCGGGCCTACCATGAACTCTTATAACCTAAAATGAACTGCTTTGTTATTTCGTACCAAGACGTGATTAGAGCTATCTAATTTAGGTTGACCTGAAATCAACTGATTAAATTGCAATGGTGTCAAAAATGATGTCAATTGAATCGCAAACTGATTTATTTCGTTAATTCAATCGTACCATGAGGTAATATTTCAACCTAAACTGGATAGCTATGTGTCAAAGTGAGCGATTCGAAAAAAGTTGCTACTTCCTTCGAGGAAAGTGAATCGTGTTGTAAATAACTTTAAAAAATAGTTAAAACATACAGAAAAGGAAATTTTTTTGCTATCCGGATATTTAAGTCATCTACTATAAAATAGTTTTGGTCAAGTAATTGTCGTAGTCGAATTTAATGATCAATGGGACTCCTTAACGACTTACAGTAAGGGTGCGATCTGTGGCAGAATTTCTAACTGTCTGTAATCAAATTGCAAAGCGCTTACGTTCATTGCTGCATTGAAAAATTTAGTACGTCTACACATATTTTGACAAATTCTTAGCTAGTGTACTTCAAATTCACTAAAAATCAAAATAAAAGTTAACAAAAATGCAACCGACTTCAAAAATACAATTCCAAAACAATAGATAAAATATGCACTAACAATATAAAAATAATTGCGTATTTTTATACAATCTAATTAATTAATCTAAGTCTAGCTACGATTATTGTAATTTTTGGAGTCGGTGTCATCCAAGATAGGTAATACATAATAACTACATACTTATATGTGAGATTTAGAGAATTATAGGTGAGATGTGCTTGAGTTGTGAGGAGACGAGAGGCGAGAGCGGGTCGCGGCGGAAGGACACCGATTCCAAAAATAGCAATAATTGTAACTAGAATTAGATTAATTAATTAGATTGTATAAAAATACGCAATTAGTTTTATACTTTTTAGTCCATATTATATCTATTGTTTTGGAATAGGATTTTTGAAGTCGGTTGTCTTCTTGTTATTTTTTTTGTAAAACAAAATACTGAAAATAAATACCGAAAATAAAAACACTAAAGACGAGCAGTAAGGGCCCGGGCTATAGCCTGTTCTCAAGAACGAATTTAAAAAAATGTACTCTGTCCTCCTGTCAAATCAAACATCAATGGAGGTGCGTTCTTATCTCGTTATTTTTACGAAAACACCTAAGCAAACATTTGATTTGTAATTCAATGAACTATATTTATTTACCGATAATATGAATCCTCTATAAAAGATTCTGAAACAGTTAGCTTGCTAACATTAAAAAAGTCAGTCCTAGTAACCATTGCATCATCCAAACAAGTGTTGTAATGTTGCACTGAATTTCATTACAACACTCGTTTGGATGATGTAATGGTTATTAGGACATTGGGTGTTTGTAATAAGGTAACTGTTTTAGAATCTTTAATAGAGGATTTAATGCATGGGTGTAGATAAACTAGTTTATAGGTTCAATTCACATTTCACCAACACAAACTAAACGCAGTTAAAGCCTAAATGCGTTTATACGCTGACCACCGAATTTTAGAAGTTAAACATGTTTGATCGCGTTCAAGAGCTGTCATTTATTGTTATATACAATTTTGATACTGGCAACATAGCTATTTTAGTCCCTGTAAACACGATTGATAATGTCTAAATATTTTTTCTTTACAATATTGACACGAGAGTGGGTCAGGGATTGGAAATAATAAATCATTTGAAGGAACGAGTCTTTATTTGCGTTCACTTTTAAACCTTGATCTTCGCCGGTCTGCCGCTGTCCCTCTTGTCGATGGCGGTGCCTTGAGCAGATTACACCGCACCGAACACTAGCACTCTTCTATCTTCTTCTTCTTCTTTCTTCTTAATCATTTTCTACTTTTTACTACTTTTTCTTCTCTTCCTTCTTTTCTTTTTTCACATTTGTGTCTGCAGTCTGAACTAGAACTGCCGTAGGCTACGCTTAGTACGGCTTACATACCCCCGGATCAGTTCTTTTTTCAAAATAATTCTCTTCATTCCTTCTTTAAATTTATTGTACTAGAAATTTATTTTAACTACATTTATCCTGCTCATACATTTTCCATCTTTTTTTTCTCTATTCGATTTGATCCTGAACTTACTGAAAATTTCCATAAACTTTACAAAACCCAAAAAATTCCGTCCACTGGTAGGTGTATCGAATCAGGGCTTACAGCGTCTTAGTGAACACTTTTTCGCTGAGCTACGGAGTTGTCGAAATTATCAGTGCCTTGATGTTTGACAACTCTCGTCATGCACGTCGAAGCGTTGCTACGCGACAATATATTGATGTAGTCACCTTATTTTATAGTATATGCAAAGAACTTGGAGTGCACGGCTCCCAGTACGTAGAACATCTTTCCTACTGGTATTGATTCACGCTGCTTTACGCACGGTTTAGCGCAAGATGCATGAACGGATGTTAATGTCACATCTACGAACAATTCTTCGTTCCAACTTTTTTGTTCATAGCTTTACCGACATCAAAAACAAAAAACATTAGACTTGGTTGAAAATAATTTGAAATTAAATAATATTCAGATTAGAATAAATTATGATTTAATAATTTAGAAGTGCTAACCCTAACTGCATTGTCGGCACTTGCATGGTGATTGCCGGCAAGCGTCCTCTGCTCCCCTTACCGCATCTCCTCTTTCCACTCATGACGAGTGGCGTCCTACTCATAGATTTTTTTCACAATTTTTTTAATTGTTTTTATTTATGAAGATGTTTTGAATAATTAAATTTTCTACATGCTGGGCATTGGATTATATCTTGTCATTTAATTATCGCGCGATCCATATCCCAAGGCAAGGATTTAATTTGCATAGATTATAAGTTGCCCTAATCGTAATCCATATATTACATGCTACCATTGGAGTGATGTTTTCATTTAATCCATCTAGCCGTAAAGGATTTATCCGCAACCAAATGTTTGTGAAGCAGATTTAATAAATTGGGGACCGGACTTTTGGGCGTTTATTTACTTAAGGGGTGTGGGAGGCTCCTTTGCCCAGGAAGCCGGCTAGATTACGGGTACCACGACGGCACCTATTTCTACCGTGAAGCCGTAATGTGTAAACAATATTATGTTACGGTCTGAAGGGCGCCGTCGCTAGTGAAATTACTGGGCAAATGAGACTTAACATCTTGTCTCATGATGACGAGCGCATTTGAAGTGCCGCTCAGAATTTTGAACTTTGAATTTTTTCAAGAATTCTGAGCGACACTGCATTGTAATGGGTCTCGTCCCTTATTTACATAAAAAAACCTTTATTAAAAGTTTTCTTAAGAGAATAATAAACGAGTATACCGAGCATCAGGTGAACCGTATCACCTGATGTTATTACCTCGGCCACGACCACGTGATGGGAAGAGGTTAATGCAACCCGCCCATGGATATCCGCAATAGAGGGGTAGAGATGCGTTTATTTAAGTTATATGTATTGAATAAAAAAGTGGCTATGTGAGTTAAGAAATTTCTCACAAAACGTGCTGTTGTAGAATGGTAAAGATAGTATTTGTATATCCGTACTTGATAAAAGAAAACATTGCAAGTATTTTTCTTTTGGAACGTTTCATCACACGAATGATCTCCTCAATCCATACTCTGTAGCAACATTGATATTGATATGAAATTGCCCGAGCAAGCCTTAAAAGGATGGAACAGGTTTTGTACAGCCGTAACTATGAATAAAGCTCAGACTGCTATGTCTAGCCAGTAGTGCTAGACGGTAGTGGGGCTAGGACTTTGAAAGCTGTTACCCAGAAACGTCTTTGAGATGTGGTGTTACCGCTGAGTGCGCCGTATCAGCTGGACACAGAAAGTTCTGAACATAACAGTACTTCAGCACGTCGCCAGAAGACGAGTTACTGCAAACCGTCAAGAAGAGAAAAGTAGAATATTTCGGCCACGTCTTGAGACACGGGAGATAAAAACTGCTCCAACTTATAATGATGGCAAACGCGCGCTGGAAGAAGAAAAAAGTCCTGTTTGCGTAACATCCGGGAATGGACAAAGATTGCCAGCGTAGAAATACTATTTCGCTTGGTGCAAGACCGCGAAAACTTCGCTGAGCTGACGGCAAACCTCCAGTAGTAGAGAGGCACAAGAAGATGATACAGCGGAAACTGATGAGTAACAAAACCTTGAATTATTAACTATGTGTGTGTGAATTAATGCATCTACTGTACTCAATCCACTCCTATTTCTTATTTTTTAATTTACATTTAACATTCTCGTGTAAGGCATTGAGTATTTGACGTTTGAGTATTATTGTTACATCACTTTACATATATTTATATGAAAGTAAAATTATGAATCTGTGATGGTTGATTTTAAAGAGTAGCAGTAGTAGTAGTTCTTGCCACTTCCTCTCATCAAAGTTTAACCTTTTCCGAAGTGGTGGCAAACGTAAATAGAAAAAAATATTTGACATTCATAAGTTCATTTCATTGACCTAGATGAATAAAGTGATTGTGACTTGATTTGATTTAGCGCGCCGATGACTTAAGGTGACCGGGCCAGAGATCAGGAACGCTAGATCTTCTAGTTCCTTATCTCTAACTCGCCCGCGATTAAACTACATGGAATACAGTACCAGATAACAGGCGAAAGAAATAGTTTCTCAGGAGGCTACAAAATACTCTCATTTTAAATCTCTGTATTATATTTCTCAAAAGTGTTTTTATGTCTGAACGCCATAACTCGTCATCAAATTAAAGACCCTTTATCTCGGGATCGCGAGGAGTAGAAATTAAAACTATAAGTAACTTTTAATTTTCAATACGATACCTCCATAGTCAAGTCTACAGTCTCTTTCAAGAGACGAAGTTCTAAATGAGCGTAGAAAAAATACGACTTAAATCGGAAAAAACACATATTTCGACACTCACATCTCATACTCGTTTAATCTAGAAATGATTTAACTGACTATGAAATTTAGCAATACTGACTTATACTACAGAAATAACTAAATGTAAGAAATGTATACTTATGTAAACTAATTAAAATAAACTACTGCAGATATGGTAAGAAATACAGGTGTAATTTCGCATACGACATCCTATTTGAAGAGGTTATTGCAATATATTAGGGCATGCGTTTAACAAATATCGTAATTAATATCAAAATTTAGTTGTAATTTCACAAGAATTTTGTAAGATGGCACCTTTTTTGTAACGCATCAGGATCGGGAATTTTGTTAAATATTTTATTACCTGTAAAATATGCACTTTTGTTGTAGAGTCGTGGTTGATGTGGGTACTTTTAGATTAAAATTGTGTCGGACACTATGGTCGATATTACTACTTAATTTGTGTTAATAAATGTATGTTTTACAAAGGAATGTTACAATTTTCAGGATAAACAGTGATGTTAGGATTTTGTGTTCACTAAAATATGGGCGGCAACTATTAAGAAGTATCATTATTGACCATTTTGCAATACAAACTTTCTCGACTCTTTTGTTTTGGTTTTTAACCCTAGATCAAAATTATTTTCAATTAAGCTTAATAACATCATTATCTGTGTCTCTCTGGTTTGCTTTTCATAATATATTTGTTTTTGTAAGTGCTTGAGTACTTAAAAATAGCTGAAAACGGCTTATTCATACAGTCCACAAACATAGGCCCAGTTTACAAATTCGACAACAATAAGAAATAAAATCAAAACATACACTATCCCACACAGAATATTTCCATCTCTGTCATTTTAGTCGGAACTGTTGTTTTTTTATTCCACTGATGATTCTTGGGCCCGCGTTAGGGCGACAGTATGTCATTTTAGAATTCTTAAATCAGAAAATTCCTCTGCTAATGACCTAAGATTCCGACTCGGAAAATAATTCGGACACATTTTATGTGATGCCGAAACCCCACAATATTATTATACAGTGAAGACAGGTCTCTCCATGTACGTAATATTGCTAATTACCTGGTTTGTTGTTGATTATTCTCCTTCCAGCAGCGTATATCCATATCCCTGGGTATACTACGAGAGCCAGCAACAGTTGAAGCAGCCATATTCTCAGGGCGCGCCTTACATCTCCAAATCCATGCACGACCGATCCAAGTCCGACACTGATTCTGTTCAATAATTTAATACGATGTTAGATTATTCCTAACAAAGGCGGAAAAAGCGATTGAAGCGAAAAATCTCACTCACGCGATCCTTAATCGCGTCAGTGAGATTTTTCGCTTACACCCCAATATTTAGCACAGCTTTGCCAACAAGATAAACAAACTTTATATATATAAGAACTTTAGGCCTAGGTTGTGTGTCATTAAAAGATTCGCATAATTATCAATTGATTAGCATATTATAATATCAAAACATTGTTAAATTAACTAGTCAATGATTTGTTACTCTTACCGAATAAAAATATTAATAAGTGTTTCGTTGTTGGTTCCTCAAATCGAGCGACGATGGTTGCGTACTAAGAAAATAACATGAACATGTGATTTCTTATTTATTTTTATTTTATTTTATTTTAATTAAGAAAACCAACAGCATATTACAGATTACATAAATAACTAATAATATTTTACAATAATAATGCCAATAACAGGTTTCCCTTATATTATATTATATTAAATTACGGTTTCCGAAAAATTTCAACATGGTGCGATACCTACTAAACAAAAATGAGATTTATTTTGAGAATTGTATAGGTCGTTTCATTACATAAAAAAAACTGTTACTTAATATATACATACTTAATATATAAATACATAATAGGTAATACATAAATATGTATACTATATGTGGTAAAATAAATAAACATATTAATATATTATGTTAGTGCATCAGTTACTTAGATGTATCATTGAAAGTAGCTATGAGTTCTGATTTGAATTTAGATTTATTTATGGTGAAAAGATCTACGTGACTGAAGTTTGTGTTGTAAGTATGTATTGCCCGTGATATGAAAGTGTTTTTGGAATAGTTTGTATAGTGTAGTGGTTCATATAGTAGATTCGTGTGCCTCGTGCGGGTTGACGGTGTGCAGTATGATATTTTAGAGATCAATTTATCACAGTCGACAAAGCTGTTCACAATATCAAATAGTAGGCTCATATCAAGTAAAATGCGTCTCTGCTCCAACGTTAATAGTTTGTGCGCCTTACAACTGTCATAATAAGAGCCGGTGTGTATTTTTTTACGGTAGTTTAGGTGGCTTAACAATTTTTTCTGTATACGTTCCAAGCGTTCATTGTAAATTATATATTGTGGAGACCATATTGGACAAGCATATTCCAGAATACTCCTGACATACGCATAGTAGATAACTTTAATAGGTTCTATATCAGAAAATGGTGCGCAAGACAAAGCCCAGATTTCTTATGCTGTTTTTTGCTATGTTGTCAATGCTGTCACAGAGTAACATTTTGTGATCAAAATATACTCCGAGGTCGCGAACAAGTTTGGATTTCTGTAAAAGTGTGCCATTTAAGGTGTAGTTATAGGGCTTTGATTTACGCGTATAACTGATTTGCACGCATTTGAGTATGTTGACTGTAATGTTGTTTCTTTTATAATATTCAAAAAGACAGTCGACATTCTTTTGCATCAACGAATTTTATACTACGATATATCTTCTTATCGTCAGCATAAATAAGATATTCAGAGTAAGCTGAGCAGGAACCGATATCATAGAGATATGCATTATAAAACAATGGCCCTAAATGCGAACCCTGTGGTACGCCGCAGGGAATATCATCGAGATCAGACCTGTAACCACCAATCACAACCGCTTGAGATCTATTTGAAAGATACGACTGTACCCAACGAAGTAAATCTCCATGAATTCCAAGAGCCACTTTGTGGAGAAGGATGACATGATCCACACGATCGAAAGCTTTTTCAAAATCAGTGTAGATCACCTCAACGTGGTGGACGTTGCATGTTAGAAAGTACATAATCGGTGAAGCACGCCAGATTCGTAGAAGTCGATCGCCTCCTGAGAAAACCGTGCTGTTCATGAGGAATGGATTTAGCAATTATATGCTAAATTGAATTGTTTACGATAAGTTCGAGTAACTTAGCTACAGTGCATAGCATTGAGATACCCCTATAGTTCTCAATCATTGTCGTGCTACCTTTTTTGTGAACAGGCATGATGTATGCTGTTTTCCATCTGTGTGGAAAGATACCTTCACTTAAAGAGCGATTGAATATGATTGTTAAGGGCAGGGCAAGACTTTTTGCGCACAAGTGCCAGAATGTGGAAGGAATACCGTCGTAACCAACGCCATTCCTAGTGTTAAGGTTTTGGAGCATCTTAAGAATAATGGTGGGATTTGTTCGTACGGAAGATTATGCGTCTAGCCCATGAGAGACGTTTTCTGGAAACTGAACCGTCTTATGGCGATTAACGAAAGCGTTTTTAAAAAATTAGTTAAAACCGTCGCAAATCTCTTTTCCATCCACAAATTTGTCGTTGCCCAGACTTAAAGACTTAGGGTAACTGGAACCCCCTCGAAGAGCTTTAGCAAAAGTCCAAAATAATTTAGGATTTGATTTGATATTGACCTGGCAGTTTGAAGTAAAGTTATTGAAACATTGTTCTTGTACACGTCGCTCCCTACAGCGGAGCAATGTGAATTCATCATAGTCTGTTGGGTTCCCGTATTTCTTCCATCTTTGGTGAGCTTTGTACTTCTCCCTGACAATTTTTATAAGAGCAGAACTGTACCACTTAGGGTACGATCTACTCGGTTTTGATTTGCGTAAAGGGACGTACTTATCTACACAAGTATACAAAATATCATAAAAAACATCAACCGCGTCATCGATAGTGCCTGTTCGCAAAAAGCTAGGCCAGTCATGTGCACTCAAATTTTCAGTAATACTGGCGTAATCTGCTTTATAAAAATTTCTCCTAGGAATAAATGATTCACGTAGTGGCTGTATGTTTAAGTCTGTTATGTTAATTGTAAAAGGAGAATGAGCACGATCTACGTTAACCAGCGGAGTATGGTTATGACATATTAGAAGTGGTAGGTTTGAAAAACATAAATCTAAAGTATTGCCTATAAACATATAAATTATAATATTTGGATTTATTGGATTCCGTAGCTTAAAATGAAAAAAGAACGCTTGCAGGATGACTACGCTATTTATCTGTCTGTTGGTCTAGAGAATACAACCGCAAAAACTCCATTTAGGGTTTAGTTAATAAAGAAAATTAAAAAAAAATTACCATTATCTGCTTGACAACTATGAATTCTAACAATACACAAACAATTCATTTAAGAACCATTTCTGTTAACTGTAAGGCGGGATTAGGTTGAACAAAGTCAATAAAGTGACGCACCTGTTTAGTTATTTTAGGAGTATAGTAATATCTGCTCACTGAAAGCCAAACTGATATACTAATAAAAGACTTATATAGACTCAACTATAAATACTAACATTAATTTATCATTATAGTTTCTCTTATTGACTTTTCTACTCATTTTTAAATATATAGCGACTAGGATTTGGGAACCTGTAACGCATTGAACATAGAAATGAGGCACGGTGTCACCAATACCTACATCGCGCAACTTATCTAAGGGCCTTCTCGCTTTCCAGGGAGTTGGGGTCTGCTTTACGACAGAAAAAGGTGTCACTGTAGTACCCACCTAGCCAAAGAAGCCTCCCAAGTGAACTTAGTAATTAAAAATTAATAAAGTAGAATACTGGCCTAACAGTTAATTCCCTTATAGTTGGACAACTAACTCTTTAAGTCCTCTGTAGAAATTATAAGGGTTATTCGCATATTTTGACACGGTTTTAGGCTGGTATTATGTGGATGTAGACTTAACGAACTAACGAAGGGATTACGTTAGCATGGAGAAGTCCTTTATTACAATTCTAGATAATGAATGAAGGAGTTAATTTGATTTAGCTAAAATTAATTAATTAATTAATTGAATTTAATTGTGTTAGTGTTACATTCCAAAGATTCCTATAAGTATATATTGTCTTTAGGCATACTGGAACAAATATATCGAAACATACCATGGAAAGTGATCACTTATATATTGGGTCTTTAAAGGCCAACAACGTGTCTCTCAATCTCTGGTTTTGCTGATGTTCATGAGCGGTTCCGTCACTACTTCTCATTACGTGAATTTCTAGCCCGTTTGCTCGCTCTTATATATATTTTTAACTTATTTGACAGGAGGTTTTTCTTAGATAGTCTTACGAATTTATTTTAATCGAGGTACCATACGGCTACGACACTTCATCGATCTTGAAAAACACTTCACTTCACCAAGGTCAGCCATTTCACCCGTATTTTCGCTGGTCAACACGTAGTGCACCTTCAGATGTCTAGGATCGGAAATGATAAAGTAAAATCTTCGTTTTTGGTAAGCCATCTCACGCGCGCCCGAAAGGCGCGTGGGGTTGATAATAGAGGCTACTAGCCTTCTGCATCAGGTTGCAGTCGTTGGATATTAATATGTCCAGATTTTCTGGGTGAGGTTCTTGCGTTTCCATATGACGATATTTCCTTCTATTTCTTTCTATGTTTTCTTAAAGGCTTCTTATGGAGACCTCACTCGTCCGTAGCAATCAAGCCCCGTAGAAAGGATGCACGGGGCAAACAGCTGTTCGGCGAAGTTATGCTGCTTCATAGGTTACCTCGGTTTAGGCTACCCAGATTTCCCAGGTCTAGGCTACCCAGATTTCTTAGGCACACCTTGCCTTTAGTGGTTTTTACGCATTCCTCGATTTACTAGTCACTAATAGGCAAACATGGTACCTCCGCTAAGCGGGTGTTCTCTTTTGGCTTCTTCGACTCTTTTTATTTTTCTTACCTATGGCCGCTCGAGGAATGGCTTTGTTTGCCAAGGTAATAGGTGTTTGGTATCTTCTTCTGCTGCTATCACGTCTTCTAGACGTGGCGGGGGCTTCGTCGGAGCAACAGCAATTCTGTGTAGCGCGTTGCTCGTCTATGTGTAACCGTGTTCATTAAGAGCCTCTTTGAGTCGGCGCTCTCTGTATACATCAACAACTCTTCATGATTGTTATGGGTATCTATAAAATTTTCTTCTTCCTCCACATCTTGTAGAGGGAGCGGTGGCATGTGAGTAGCTATAGGTTTCTTCAAACTAGCACGTGTTACCGTACTTACCCAACTGTTGTGTCTCCTCTTCCGTCTAGACCCAGCAGCCTATGTTGCTCGACGGGTGGGGTCCACCAAGCTGGGTGCGATCCGCCATATCGTACGCAAACCAACTGCCGGTGGCAGCCGTGCGACGATTGTAGGAAGTCCTGGCAGTGGTGGCACAGTGTTAATCCTTTCTTCGCGCGCCACGGTTCGAACTTGACGCTCACCATGTTGAGTTATGTTATATATGACGGGGGTTATTCCGGGAGTTCACTTCAGTATTCTAGTAGGCGTCCTCTTGCTTGCACTCACCGGCACTACTCGGGGCTGTACCCCAGTGAGCGCAAAACTTCTTCAATCTCTGCCGGATCAGTTCCGTTCGGCAGGCCCAAACTTAATTCTGCGATCTGCCGAAAACGAATAACTGAATCAAGGCAGCTTCAGAGCACCCTAGTTTTGAGAGGTACTCTTATAGTTCTGGGAATTCTGCCTCGCTGGCAGTAAGCGGACCCCTTTACCGAAAGGACGGGCATCCAGCCTACCCAACTTCTCAAGCAAGAACCTGAAGTGATGAGTCCAGTTGGGTAATTCCAGTAAATTAAACTACCAGTTGCAAAATTCTATCCTTTCGGGTAGTGGCAGCTGCTATGAGGCCGGTTTTGGCCGTGGGACTGCCCGTCAGGGATTTCTTTTTGGCGGCTGGGGGGAAACGCGACGGCTAGTGCCGTAACCTACCTAAAGGTTAAAGCTATTATTAATCGAGATACTGTCATCGATTAGAAATCGTAATCGTATGGTATTATCGATTAGAATAAAATCTTAACAATAGTCAGGGAATTTATTACATATACAGTAGTAGCAAATGAGACTAAATCAATCACCGCTTGAAATACTAAATAATACATGCAAAGCAATATGTTATGTTTTTAAAGTGATAACCCTCACTTCTAGGATTAATACACAAATAAAATTTTAAAAACAAAATTTTGTGAACGATGCGGGACTCGAACTGTAGATGAAGGCACAACCTGAGAGTTGAACAAGGCAAACAGAATTTTATAGCGAGGCGGTATTCGAACGGTTAGCTCAGTTGGTTAGAGCACTGGCACGGAACACCGGAGGTCGTGGGTTCGAGTCCCGCATCGTTCATGAAATTTTGTTTTTCAAATTTTATTTGTCTACATGCAAAGCATTGACGCACAATAAACATATACATTCGCAATCACGCTCAAAAATTGTCTGAAGCAAAAATCTGCCGAAGCGTCTTTTCAAGTCAGTCAAGTTGTTTATTGTACGCACTGACCTCTACTATATACCACTGCACTGGCGGCTGTCAAAGTGCTTTTGTGCCTGTTTAATATTCGCCATTTAGGCGCTGTTTGCCATGTAGCGAGAGCCTACGGTACTAAAACTAGTGATGACTAGATGGTGCGTATTAAGCATCAAAATTAGTTCGCTGGACACTCGCGAGTGGTGCTTCAAATAGGCACAAATAATTTGCTGTCAAACATATGCAACAGCCTGTCCAGTAGTATATAGTAGAGGTCAGTGATTGTACGTCAACAATGCAAAGTTAATAGTTTTACTTGCTTTCCACGTTCCACGAGGTCGTATATAACGGTGTCACACAGCAATACCACAACAATTGCCACGAAAATGTGGTATATTGCTCTTATGTGAAGAGAATTTTCTATAAGAACAGTCAATGGCGATTCTCGCGCCACGAATTCTGATTTTTCTTCCTTCTCTTGTGTGGCTTCTTTCTGTTGTTGCTTTACCACTGGATATCTTCTACGAAGGGCGCTATCGATTTCATCCATTTTAATGGGTTTCATTGTAACCTTAAACAAATATATGTTGTTTTATTACACAGTTTTATAACCGGGACAGTATCAATGGCGAAATCAGAAATCATACAATATACGGGTAAAGTTCTGCTGTCCCGGTTTTCATTTTATAGGATTCATTCAAATTATTTGACAGTGGCAATTGGCTATCACAAAATATATTTTCAAATTCAATTAAATATTTATTCACTGTAAAACTTTATAAGTTATTTAATTCAAATCAGGATGAAGTACAAAAGTTACAATAGCATTCAAATGAATGCAACAATATTCATTAACAATAAATTTAGAAACATTAATCCGAACTATATTTTTTAATACTATTATATCATTGTCTTTTTATCATTCAAATAATCTTTCACATTATAATAAGCCTTAGATGTTAATTTATTTTTTACGATACATTAAAATTTTTTCATTGCTAATATTTTAATATCATTCGGGAGTTTATTATAAAGATTAACACAGTCCACTTTAAAAGATTTAGCATTTTTACGGAGCCTAGTAAATGGGATTGCGTGTTTATGGTTGTTTCGAGTATTGACATTATGTACATCAATATTCTTTTTAAATTGGCTAGTATGTTTATGAGTGTACAAGAGGTTCTCGTTTATGTACTGGCAGTGTACTGTCATAATATTTATTTCACTAAAATTTTCTCTCAATGAACCTTTAAACGTATTTTATAGACTGCTCAAATCGCCCTTTTCTGCAGCATAAATATGTTGTCAATATCTGCGGCCCTACCCCACAATATAGTTCTGTAGGAAATGACACTATGAAATAGCTGAAATACACAAGTCTAGCCGTTTCAACATCTGTCAGCTGTCTATTTTTTTTTTTTCAAATACTGAGGAGCTTAGTCTATTACATAAGTTTTTTTTATATGAGCTCCCCATTTTAGCGTAAAGTCTACAGTACTAAGTGTGTTGACGTTTCAACTACAACAAGTTTGTCAATTTTAATTTTTATAGGTGTTGGTTGGTGCTTTACATTTGGAAGTGTAAACCCAATAAATTTTGTTCTCCTTTCGTTTAAAAGTAAGTCATTAACATTAAACCAATTTACTACTTCAGTAATGTCGTTGTCAACCTGACAGGAGTTTTTTTGCTTGCGTTTTATTTTAAATAGCAAAGCTGTATCGTCAGCACACAGTATAATATCATGTTTATTGATGATTATTGAATAAGATATGATAAATCATTGACGTAAACCAGGAACAAACACGACCCAAGATTGAGCCCTGTGAAAATATTTCTTATTAACTCTATACTAGCATAATATGTGGTTGAATGACCTCGAAGAAAACCATATTGTTTATTATGCATGAGGTTATTATTGTAAAAATGCTTAATTAGTTGCATTAAACTTACAAGTTGGTAGTACCGATATGGGTCTAAAATTCGTGCGTCTAAACAGCGTAAATTTTCTTTAGTCTTACCTATCGCTGACCTGTATAAATACCACTGGACAGGCTGTTCCATATGTTTGACAGCAAACTATATGTTTTTGGTGCCTATTTGAAGCGCCACTCACGAGCGTCTAGAAAACTAATTTTGACGTATAATACAAATGGCTGCGAAGGAACGTACAATACTCTGAAGTACGTTACATTTTGAATAAATTTCGTTCGTTTTCCGTGTTATTTATACTATAAGAATCAACGTAATAAAGTACACAATTTTTTTATGTAAATAATTTTCAACCATCTATCGATGTTTGCTGAGATTGTCATCACTAGTTTTAGTACCGCAAACTCTCGCTACATGGCCAACAGCGCCAAAATGGCGAATATCAAACAGGCAAAAAAGCACTTTGACAGCCGCCAGTCCAGTGGTATATAGTATAGGTCAGTGATACCTATCCAATAGTATCTTACATTATAATATCCATCAAATAACCATAGACACATATACCACAGATCTATTTATGAGAGCAACACGTACACATCAATTATTTGGCTTTAATAACATTTCGCACTAAAGTTGGCTGTCGCTGCCCTATCTATAGGGCTGTAGATTTATATATTAAAATTTTGATGATATTGATATTTCTAAACACAGGCGCTTAGTTATAGATAAATTAAAATCGTTTAATAAATAAGGTATAAAACTGTTTGCTTCATAAAAACATCTCGTAAACTTTATTACTTGTTAACTTAGTTAAAGTACTAGTAGCTTATAAAGATATACCTACAAAAATTAGATTGTTAATGACCCCAGTATCGTTAGTAAGTCGTAGATAACGGGGTTGATTGAACAAATACCTAATTATTTGAACATCTAGTTATAAGTAACAATTTTTGGTTTTTGTCCTAAATAAAATAACCACAATACTTTCAGATGATAATAAATCATTTCAAGTAAGTCTCCGAAAGTTCAAAAAACTCCCTATGATAAATACGGCAAAACTCACTTAGAAAAATATTTACATCAATATAAACAACTTTATAAAAGAGTTCTCAACTACTTATACGATAAAGAATATCAATTTTAACTTGCTTAGCGATAGCAAACGTATTTGTGTTATATAGTCCAAATTTTTATAAGCTTACATACAAAATAATGCTTAAATATGTACATACTTACTTTAGTGCAATGTCAATATTGTATTTGCTATCAAACAGAATATATGTAGTGGTAATTTTCCAGAGAAAATATTGGCACTGACTATTAGCAAATGTTTGCGCACTTAAAATTATCACACAGGCATCGTTTACATTTGAACTTTAATGTTTATGTTTGAACTTTAATAATCACATTAACGTTATATTTGACCTACATAATATAACCTCTACGAAACAAATGGTTTAATTTCGTGAGTGCAATTAACAATACACAATTAACTCGCAAGAACATCTAAATAGAAATAAGTTATATTGAGATGTCAGCAGTGCTAATTCAACTCGTGTCAAGATTTGAACTTATGTTAATTGTTTTCTTTATCAACGATGTTTTTATGTTTGCAACATTGAAATACGATCGCTTATACTAGGAGAGTGTATTCCAAGACTTCGATAATAATTAAGATTATATTTGGGACATTCAATGTCATGGTAAGTTTCTTTAGTCGATTAATTGATAATTAAATCTTTTTTCTGGTTCTAGCTAAGTGCGAGCTTTTTTTATGGAAAAGGAGGAAAAACAAACGTACGGGTCACCTGTTGTTAGGTGATCATCGCCGCCCAAATTCTTTTGAAGGCACCAAAGGAATGATAGGAGTGTTGTTTGGCCTTTATGGAAGCCCGTGTCGTATCGTCCTGGAAACTCCGCACAAGGGAGCTCATTGCACAGCTTTGTAGTAGGGAAGCTCCTTGCGAACCGCACAGTGAAGGACCACTTCACATCCAGATCGTGGGGATGATATCCTAGTTTGTGGCATGTCGTGCGAAGGTGAAATTCGGCAGGAATCAGGTGCAATAGCTCTTCAGAACACTCCCCGTGATAAATGCGGTAGAAGTTAAACAATGAAGTACGTTGCTTCTACGTAACGCCAAGTGATCCAGCAGTTCACAGAGCACTGGGTTCCCGACAATTCGAGCTGCTCTGCGTTGCAAGCTGTCAAACGGATCGAGCTGATACTAGTGAGTGCCACACCAGAGATGGCAGCAATACTCCATATGTGGCTATGCACTTTGTAGAGCGCTAGAATGTGGCAGGCTTGGAGTATTGTCGTGCCATATTTATGACGCCAAGCTTCTTTGGAGCCAATTTGGCTTTGCCCTCCAGATGACCGTGGAATTGGCAATCGCCTGAGATTTCGAGACCCAGTATTTCGATACTATGTGAGGCTTTAAGGGGAAGTGTTGTCAAAGAGCGGTGATACGACAAATGTTTTTTTTTTAGTAGTAAACGCTTAAACTTGAATCTTTTGGTAATTGAAATGGACAAGGTTACAATTTACTCCAATCCTGGACCTTCTCAAGAGAGCACTTGACAGTATCACCAGTGCTGTTGTCTATGTGTATGTTGGAGGTATCCTACATATCCAGCGTTCATGGGCTTCACGCCCAGTGAGGAAGCTGGAGGTCCGTATAGAGAGAAGCGCCTTGTGCCGTACACTATCAAAGCGTTCGCTATGTCCAGGCTAACTGCCAGGCCTTCCCACTTGCTTTCGATAGCCACTGCCCACCTATGTTTTAGGTATACCAGTAGATCGCTTGCGGATTGATCATGGCAGAAGGCATACTCTCGATCGTTGATCTACTGGTGACTTCTAGGTATACCAAGAACTGGCGGTTAATTATGCTCTCTATGGATTTGTAGGCCATCCGACTCGCTCGACTTCCTTACGTTAAACGAAAACTGAGGTTGCCAAACAGTTTTCTTTCTGAACTGTACTTCAGGTTTAGAGCTCTGACACCGCGGGATGGTCGGCGGTGTTTTTCCGTTGTCGTCAAGAGTCGAGTTGGACACAAAAAGAGCGCACAGAAGAACGGCTTTCTGTTTTGCCGTATGGGCCAGGGTGTCATTCTTCATGTGCAGCGGTGGCAGGGACGGCTGGTTGAAGTTACCAAGAGCTGCTTTCGACAACTAAAAATATATATGTTTTATTATTATTTCCATTATTCTCGTCTTGCTAATGAATAGTAGTATCACAGGCATAAAGAAGTAACCAGAATTATCCGTTAGTAGCTTGCTCTTAGTAAATGCTTTTATGCACTTTTGAAGTTCCTTTTTAAAAGTAGGCCGTGCCAAGTTTTATTAAGACCAATCTATCATCACAGACAGAAATAATATTGCTAATAATCCTGATATTGAGTTGGTAGATCAGTTGGAGCGACAACCTGTCCATTTACTAGCACACGAGGTAGCTGATATGTGTGATGTTGATTCAACAACAGTAAACGGTCTTATAACAAATAACCTCGACCATTAATACCACGAATAGGCTCTCGCTTAATATCTGGGTTAGAGATAGTTAGACAAGGTTTTGAGAACTCATCTTGCGCAACTTCCTAAGACTGTTGTCCTAACCATCATCAATATTTTCTTGGACACTGGCGGAGACTTATTTTTCATAGTTGTATATTTTATGACATAAAATTTCAAAATGTATATATAATTAAAAGACATAAGTTTTTTTTAAACAGTCAGTCATTTTGTTAGTGAGGGAGACGCATAGCTTAAGGTGTAGGCCGCTGAAATTGGCCATGAAGCGGTCGTCTTATAGCCTCTGTTTTGAGATGTCCGATAGGCTTTCTCGCTCCTACACACATCGAGGGACTCTGCAGGCTATACTTGCATAAAAAATGTCCGAAATCGGCAAGTGGCGCAATGCACTACATTTTTCAGATACACCAAAATCAGAAGTGCCGTATGGCACACTACGCCCTGACGATGTTCTGACCCTCATTTGGTTTATAAGATGGTTTGTTTTGCATGTTCTTATAGCTTGTTTCCATAACTTTCTTATACATTCAGTCAAATCATCATAATTATAAGCAATCTATTAAAACACGTAAAATAATTTTTGACAGGCTTCTGAGGGCGCTATAAATTCGCGCCGATCTATGGCATACCGCGGCGGGGGGAGACACTTGACGATTTCGGAAGGTTAATCAGCAACAATTTTGACAGGAACTTAAATTCCTCGAATTATTATTACCTATTCGTACAGATATACCCACAAATTTTAGAGATTGCAATACCCAATTCGATTGTTGTTTGCAATCACCATAAACAAGGCTCTTCAGCCATATTAGAATAAGCAAGGTGGGTTGACCATGGTTAATCTTCAAAATTATGTGGAATATACAGAATCGATCGCAGGAGAGACTGTCGTGCAAGACATAGAATTTTGCATATTTTGATGTGAATTCCAAAGTGGAAAAAAGGGACCATCTCTAAATCTGCACCTAAAATGTTTAGGTCAAACATTCTTGTTATAGTAAAAATAGTTTTAAATAAGATGGGTCACTGGGGCTATATTAGGTATCACCAGATTTAATAGACATTTCTAGAGACTAACCTTAAAGACATACTTGTAATTTTAGTACGTATAAATTTAATAAAGCGGATGATTTACTATAATTTAGTGACGTTATAAAAGCGTAGATTCATTGTCTATTTAGTTTTACAGCTTCACGCGTGTTTATGATCTTATATAATATCACGTAAAACTGATCGCAGAGACAGTATTGTCAGTTTTATTCCTGTCAATATGGGGCTTTATGATATGTAATAAAATGGTGGAAAGATTACGTTATTTGATATTAAATATACAATACAATATGTTGTTGTGTCAAATGAGTAATCATTTAATGTTGTTAGTCGGTACTGTTAAATATTCAGAAGGTTGTGAGGGGAAACGAAGAAGGAATACAAAGCGACGAGGACCTTTGGCATTCAATTGATGGAAATTGTAAGCTCAGGGGTCGTACGAGATTTGCTTTGTGCCTGTTATTGACACAAGGGCACTTTGATTTCAGTATACGCAATTATGTTACATAATCAAAAGTCAGAATAATAGATTTTAAGCATAATAATATGAGAAAATACAAATGCGACAATGTAATAAAAGTACAAGTATAATAGTATAATTCTTGTGAAAAAAAACTGAGATGTCCACCCTTTTGTATAAGCGCACCTCATGATCAGTCACAACCATAGCCACATTAGTAACAGTTATCTGTTACTAACACCGACGTGACCACTCCGTCATCATATGTACAAAAAGGTGCAGAGTGCTTAGAATTCCTGATTGAACCCTAATTCATTAGCTACGGCACCCTTTAAACTAAAACACAATATTCTGCTGGCAATAGCTTTAATACCCACTTAGCCGGCATCCTGTGCATAGAAGTCTCGAACTGATCTATAAAGTCACATATCTACTCCTATAAAAATCCCATCCTTAGCATTCTACATACAAACATTTACGTCTGTATCCTATAGGCAGGCAGATATTACTATAGACTTAGAAATATTCCAGCGTATAGAAGACTTGACAACCCGATAATTCGTGAACAATTTTGATTTGGGTGCAAAATGCTAAGGAGCTAATGGCAATCGTGACTGATTGACTGTTTACGAATTGTCAATCAAACTCGGTTAATGTAGCAATAGAATCACTTTCCTTTTTTAGCTTGGTGTATCTCCGTTAGAGCTGTTCTTCTGTCTATCATGCTTTCATTGTCTACTCCAAAGTCTACGGTTATCCGGGCCTTATAAAAACATTAGTAGTTGTTCACTTGCGTAGAGTAGCGGTGAGGGTTCCCGACAGCCAGTACTAATAGGCGCTGCGTCGCTAAAAAGTTTTCAGATATTATGAGATGATGCATTTTTAAACGGTGTCCAGAGAAACCGTGAGTCAAAGATTCCTAAACCAATTTTCTACCACAAGGACATGGCAACCCCAGACTGCCAGGTAAGATTGAAAGATAATTGAACGAGCATGCATATCGACAACGGGACGGAATTTTCTCTATTTTTATATCAGGTAGTTAGTAGGTAGGATTTTCTTTCTATGATGCTACAGCTTGAAAGACGTGGCCGGACTCCAAGAGTCGTTGGAGTATATTTTCAATACAGTTGCTCGTAAAGTGAGCCTTATTACATCTTTCTTAGGGTCATAAACCGAACTATAAACACACGCGTGCTAATAATATTACATACTAGTGCATAATAGAATTATCCCTACAAAGTTGAGTTAGTACCTAACTGTAATAAAATTTAGAGTAACAGAGTATTTTCAATTTAACCGGGTATTACAGTTTCTTTTTTGTAACAAACAATAGATTTATGCCGCTGAAAAAAACATTTACGTTTATGGAATATTATTATATATTATAAATTATGTTTCCCTCATTAATACTCAAAAACATTTATGATTATCAAATTATTTATAATTCACAATAATTTGTTATAAAATACATATTTTCATTGTATCACTGAAATTATAATTTTGAAGTAGGCTGTATGGCTATATATAATCAATCAACTTACATTTGCAAAAAAATAAACTTGCGCGCCATTTCCCATCATTTTCATCAAAGACCATGTAAATACTAGTAAAAATTGAAATTTAGTTTAGTATGAAACGTGCAGTCATTCGACATAAGTTTGAAATAGTAGTAATTACAGTATGGCGATTGGCAACGAAGTATAATCCGGCGAAGCTTGAAAGCGAACAATTATTGCTTAAAACGTAGCGAATTTCGGATGTCTCCATTTTCTGTCGATCTATCAATGACTGCACGTTTCATACAATCTTTTTCTTAGAGAGTTTCGCTAGGTTAATTTTCTTTATTTTGTTTGTATCGCATTTATTACTGTGTGGTAAATAATTATTGTAGAAATGTCAAGTTTCAGAACAGCAGACGAACAATTGATAGATTTAACCCCGCCAGAAATACTAAATGCAAACGGGAGCCTATAACAACGTATAACGATATTAAAAATTTATGCAATAGATGTTTATTGTTTCCTCGCAAGTTTGATGAATAAATGCGTAGGAAACTCGTGAGCAACTTACTCACTAGACACTTGGCTGATTTAATTTGAAAAATATACCAAAGTTAAAAAAAAACAATACAAAAGCCACGGTCACAGTTTGATGTTTTCTATTTCGCTTACTCCACAGTCCATGTCCAACACAGTTCAATATTTATTTTGATATAAAATTATCTTTATTCGCAAGGGATTACGAAACTCATATCAAACTCGTGTCAGTATAACTAGAAATGAATCAATCACAGGTATCAATATTTGATGGGAAGCAATCAAAGCTCAACAAATACTGGAGTTATCAATAATCAAATAAATCCAAAACCAATTAAATGTTTTGTTAATGTAATAACTAGTTAATAATATTATAATGAAATAAGCTGAATACTTAAATCGATAAAATTAAAAAAAAAACTGTGCTGTGGGCTGAGTCAAGAATTTCTGGCAGTGTTTGAGTTGAGTATTTTTGCATCTTCCTGAGCGAAACAATCGGCACTTATCTACTACTTTACGTTTTTTTTATTGTAAAGGAGTACACATAAACGTATAACACTAGAAATAAGGGATTGCTTGTGACTAATTCTAGTAGGCTTCATAAGATACATAATAGCTTTAAGGGTAAATGTATATTGTATACCCGTTTATAATTTTTTTGAATTTAATTTAAATTTGAATATTTTATTAAAAAATGGCTCTGTTGTACATCCTACAACTCCACAGCTGAATGAATATCAAAGAAATCCGACAGCCTTGGACTAGATTATGATTATTTTATAGCAATGACACTATAATATTGTATTATATTATAATTATAGTACTTGATTAAAAAGAGCATAAAAAATGAATGACGGGAGAGCTTCTTGCGCCGCTTCTGCTCTCTCCGAGCGCCATTTGTTTCCAAAGCGGAAGTAGTGTCTAGTGTTTTAGAAAAGACATGAAAAATAATTCTACAGGAAGCAATTTTGAGAAAATAAATGCCTTTTATGCAAAGGCATAAATGTACTGTCTTTACAGTACATACATACGAACATAATTATCAGTCACCTAATGATAATATACACTGGCACACTATCAATACCTACATAGACAATTTTATTTCATTGAAAATGTATGTAACATAACGTATTTTAAAACATACTTATTTAAGATGCTGACTTTTTTGCGAAGTCTAAAGCAACGCGTTTTACACGAAATCTCAATACTTAATTCACACGAATATAAAATTTTATAACATGAACTAAGAAAAATAACAGATGTTTTCCTATTAAAGTTTTGTAATTATTATTTTTAATCCTAAATTGGCATAATTGTAAAGTTATTTATAAGCCTATTGCAATGTAATATAAAGCTGTTGGATTACTAGTAAATAAATAAATATAGTTTATTTTTAAATTTGTCGTTGTTTGTAAATTGATAGTTCCATTAAAGGAAAATCAAGTCTAAAATATTAACCTCAACAACGACAATGATTTAAATTGGTTACTAAGTTGACTTTTAGTCAGCAGCCATGTTTTAAAACTTAGTCGTAATTTTGTACGTCACGGCAAAAGCTCCTGTTCTGCTGCAGTACAGTCCCTAATATGAGGGAGAGAGTTGTGAGAATCTGCTCATAAAAAGGACAAAAGACGTGAACAATAAGTAGTAAAAGTACTCAGAATAATTTATGCGAATATTAAAACATCCCTTAAACTTGATTTTCTAAAAATATAAAAGCTTTTATAAGATATTAGAGCAGTTGCTGTAAGCCAGAATCTTTAGGGAGTTCATAATGGATTTTACTCCTTTCTTTTCCCTACATTAGATAGGAACAAAATTTACGATGAAAAATCCACGTAGGTTCTGGTTTTCACTATAATGAATGATGAGGACTAACGAGCGGACGGGTTACCTGAGGGGAAGTGATCACCACCGCCCACATTCTCTTGCAAGTTGCAACACCAGAGATATAACAGGAACGTTGTCAGCCTTTTAGGAAGGTCATGCCATATATCCCTGAAAACCGCACTGTGGAGACACGTCAGACATCAAGATCGGAATGAGGATGATGTAATAATTTGTGACTTGTCGTGCGAAGGTGGAATTCGGCGACAGGAATCAGGTCAAACAACTATTCGGAGCACTCCCCAAGATAAATGCGGTAGAAGACACATAGTGAAGCGACGTCTCTACGCAATGCCAAGCGATCTAGCCGTTCATAGAGCACTGGATCTAGGAAAATCAAACCAGCACTGCTTTGCACGCGGTCAATTGGTTCGAGCTGATATTGGGGTGTCCCCGAATGGATAGCAATACTCAACATGTGGCCGACCTGCGTTTTGTAGAGCGTTAGAATATGGTTCGATTTGAAGATATTGCCATGCTCCATTTAAATATAAATCATAGCTTATTTATCTCTTAACTGATTTTCAACTAGTTCCTTTTACTGGATTTATAAAGTAAATCAAGGCCTTTGGTATTTGCTGTCATGAACAAGCCATTGTATAAGGTGATGAAAACGAAAATTTTCATTTAGACATTTTTATAAAATCATTCAATAATATTGTGATCTGAATTAACATTCCCGTGGTCCAATCTAGCCTCTAGGGGCTACTTTGGTGCACACTCCAGTAAGGCACTTCAGAGGCTCCTTGCAAATGGCAGAGGGTGTTTCTCCAAGCTCCTTGCTGTAAGTTTTGCAAGCCGCTCCTTCAGCTGAAAGAAATATAAAAATGAGCTTACCAGAGGAAATAGATTTTCGGGAAAAATTACTAAGTGAATTTGCTAGAAACTGTCATAACCATAATGTTAACACCAGGAACAGGCTTATAATGCCTACTACTCGGCTAAGTCTAGTTAGTTAAGTCTTTTGTGGAGCGATGTATATGCTTTTACAACAAGATCCCAGAAAATGTTTAAAACAAAAGAATTACGTTATTCAAATTCGAATTGTTAAAAAGCGTTTGTGTAGTAAAGGTTACTATAACGTAAATGACTTTCTTAATGATACCACAGATTGGGAATGGAACGACCGCCCTCAGTCTATTAAATAATAAGTTGTGTTGGATTTTAGAATAATCAAATAATATATTAAATTAATTTTATTGTTATGTAATGAAATTAGAAAGCGACGGCCGCGGCGCAATAGGTAGAACCGTCGACTCTCACCACGGAGCCCTCGGTTCGATCCTCGCCCGCCACTTAACATTGTGTTTTCGTCATTCATTCGACCTTTTATAAGGTCAGCAACGCTCTTGTGATTCCTCTGATATTACAGGAGAGTATGGGTTGAGGTGATCACTTACCATCAGGTGACACGAATTCTCGTTTGTCATCCTCTCCCATAAAAAAAAACAATGTAATTCGTTTAGGCTTTCTGGATTGCTTTTCGAGACAAGCAGGACGTTCAGCTGATAATAATTGATACGCTCGGCCCATTACAATGCAGTGCCGCTCAGAATTCTCGAAAAACCCAAACATTCTGAGCGGCACTACAATTGCGATCGTGCGATCGTCACTGTTATGTTAAGGTGATTTCACGGCGCCCTTCAGAAACACAATACCGCTAAAACGTAACTGTTTCACGACAGAAAGGTGCCGTTGGGGTACCCATAATCTAGCTGGCATCCGCTACAAAGGAGCCTCCCACTGGTAGAGATAAAAGCAATAAGAAGTATTAGCATCACGTATTTATATGTATGTGGATCACTTACACAGAAGGGTGACACAGGCTGGGCAACAAGCGCATTTCCCGGCGTGATTGGCGCGGTACTGCGATGGGGATTTGCAACTGGAACTAGCAATCTTGGTGGTGCAAGGATTGCTCTTACAATAGTTCAGACCACAGACCAGGTCACCGTAGACGACGCTCAGAACACACGCCAAAACAACCAGCAGTAATGTGATTTTCATTCTGGAAATATACACAACTATTGTAACTTTTAAATAAATAATTAAAAATAATAATGGGTGTTTTAAGACACAAAACCCCTCAAAATAATTTTTAAAATTTTCGTCTACTTTTTATTTCAGAAACGGCTGTTCCGTTTTTTATCCGATTTTCAATAGCGTATACGCTGGGGGCCGTTGGGGCAGTGAAGTCCTCGAATGGCGACCATATACCGTATGACGCAGTGTTGGTAGGCCCCCAAAAAGATGGACCGACGATCTGGTCAAGATCGCCGGAATACTTTGAATGAGGGCAGCGCAGTACCGATCGTCGTAGAAATCTTTGGGGGAGGGAGACCTTTGTCCAGCAGTGGACATCTTCTGGCTGATAATGATAGGCTCGCGATTTATTTTTTAGTTCTAATCAGTGTGGAATAAATTAAGGATATTTTAAACTTTGAATGAAGTCGATAGATCATAAAATGGCGGAATTCGCTCATTTACCACGGAGCTAAATTTGTTCCGAAATAATTCTTTAGAACCCAATTCTGTTATCCGTACTTCGATATATTCAATACAGGCGTTACCGTTTTTAAAACAAACAATACCATTTTATTATTAATTGTCTTTGCTATTCCTTGATCATCATTAACGTAAACTAATTCTCTATAACCTTTATTTTGATTCAGTCAAACCTACCACTTACAGTATTCACAATAATTTCGAGAACCATAATATCATCTTAGTTCATTTATACGTCTAGAAAGACTATCGGCCGTTCCCAAAATTCTGTGTATCTCTTACTTGAGATAAAAATCGTAACTATCGTTGACTTTTCTGTCCCAATAAACATATCGACGGTAACTCACCTTATCCGTATACGCTGTCTGTCAATGGGACGACGTATAGCTACCAGCGGTAGAAGTTTGAATGGAAATTGCAATTCACGCGTCCAATATAAGGCGATAATAATGACTTATCGGGTATATTAGGATGGCTTCAGATTATTGACAGTAGAAGGTAGTAATTTATCTCTATCTGTAGATAGTATATTGGGAACGGCCGTATGACAGCTGTGAAAACGTCAAAAACAATAGAGTTTAGAACTATTACCTTTATTTTGAGCAATTTACGCACACTAATACAAAGTGCCATACAAATAGCGAGTGTAAGACGTAGCTTGTCACGCACACTAAACTAATATTCCTTGCCTTATAGATGTATAATTTATTAAAATATTTTTGGAAATTAAACTCCTAAAAATTCTATTATGAAGAATTAAACTGCGTACATAAGAAATTATTATTAAAAAAGTTATTACAAATCGAAGAGAATAAATCGATCGTATTCAAACACAACCAACTTCATACCTCATAGTAGATCACAGAATTTCTCGTTGGCACTGGCGTTAAATGGCAATACATCAGCAGCGCGCCCAGAATAATAGATGAAGCTTGCGGGAGATAGATTTATAAAAAATTCCAGCAACGGCTTTTATTTACGAGCAAATGAAAAATCAATATGGAATTTAAGCGTAGGTTATAACGTGGCTTGCTGTAAATAGTTCATCGACTGAGCGTTTATGTTCTTATCTATACATATAAATAAAATTGAAGTGTCTGTTTGTAATATCCAAATAACCGTAATTTTACTACATGTATATGAATATATATACGGTACATACACCAAATTAACATTTTTTATCATTTTTGTATGTCTGTCTGTTTGTTCCGGCTCTTCTCTGAAATGGCTGGATCGATTTTGACGAGGCTTTTATTGGCAGGGAGCTGATGTAACAAGGAGTAACTTAGGCGGTCTATATCTATTATATTAAACGGTCTATTTCTAAAAATAATTTATGTAGCAAAACAAAGTTTGCCGGGTCAGCTAGTCTAAACTAAAAATAATATGTTAAATTGAAGTGACTGTTTCTAAGCTAGATACACAATTTTAAAAAAATATACAAATATTTGTCAGTCTATTCACTTTTCAAATTTTCGAACGGCTACACAGATTTTTGAACTTTCAATGATAGCTGATATTATAAAAGGGGAAATTACCTTATTAATTACTTAATTAACACTTTAAATTAGCGCAATTAAATACCTGTTTATTTGTCAGATATCTACGTCTCTTTATTCTATTTAAGCATATCTATTATTAAAAGTTATCTTGTCTTTACGTAGCCAAATATTCTGTTTACATAAACATGTTAAGTTGATGTAACATTAATATTGACAATGAAGTATATCATCAACATATTATATTTATGATGTGCAAGTTATACAAAGTACACGTAATAAAATCTAATAATTTATTAGGATTATTTTCCTTCTTGCACGTAGGTAGGTATTATTTTAACTAAACCGCTGTTTTTTAATTAAAATATTATATTACGCATGATTGTTTACTATGATATTTTAAGTTTAAGCGCACACCATTGCTGCAAAAGTCCCTCTAGAGTCTAGAGTCTCGCAAGCATAAGAGTCAATGTAATGTATGTATATAACGATAGTCGTCCCGCAAGCACATTTGCACATAATAAATTCACTTCAATCAAAAGTAAGGATTCAATATTTCATTATTTTCTGGCTGAGTACTTACTTGATTAATATTTTGATGAAGTGCAGAAAAATGTGCCGCTGTGAGGGATAATTAATATCCGAATGCCGTTAATATATATTAACTTCATTATAAGTAACCTCTAGATAACCCCGTACCATGTTTTGCATCTTAGTGAGATACCGTGAACTGTTTATCGTAACTTCTACGAAACGATAATTATATTTATTAATAAATAGCTATGGTACATACTTTTCTTCTTATTTATAATAAAATATTTAGTTTATTCATAATATAATATTCACTAGTTTGGCGATAATTGCTTACACATAAAATATAGATGTATGCTGTCGCGGGCTTTTTTTGTAGAAATGGACTGTAACATTTACATTTTACCAGTGGGAGGCTGCTTTGCATAGGATACCGGCTAGATAATAGGTACCACAACGGCACTTCTTTCTGCTATGAAGTAGTAATGTATAAGCATTATTGTGTTTCGGTCTGAAGGGCGCCGTAGCTGATTAAATTCCTGAGCAAATGAGATCTAACATCTTATGTCTCAAGGTGACGAGCGCAATTGTATTGTCGCTCAGAACTTTTGTGTTTATAACCATCAACTTCTTCCTTATATTATAAAAAAAATAACAAAAAAAAAACCGACTTCAAAAACACTATTTCAAAACAATAGATAATAATATGCACTAAAAAGTATAAAAATAATTGCGTGTTTTTATACAATACTAGCTGACCCGGCAAACGTTGTTTTGCCATATAAAGTATAATTCACGCGATAGTTTTATAAGTAATAAAATATTACCTATATTATAGCCTGTACATCATTTTGTTCTATTGTCAAAGGTTTTTGCAGCGCACGCAAAAATAGGTTTTCGATTTTACACCTTGTGTTACAAAATAGCAATTTGATCACGGATCCCTAATTTTGAAAAAAAAACATAGCCTATAGCCTTCCTCGATAAATGGACTACCCAACACTGAAAGAATCATTCAAATCGGACCAGTAGTACCAGAGATTAGCGCGTTCAAACAAACAAACAAACAAACACTGCAGCTTTATAATATTAGTATAGATAATCATTTAATCTAATTCATGTTACGATTATTGTCATTTTTGGAATCGGTGTCCTTCCGCCGCGGCTCGCTCTCGCCTCTCGCCTCCTCACAACTCAAGCACATCTCACCTATAACTATGTATGTAGTTACAAACCTATCTTGGATGACATCGACTCCAAAAATTACAATAATCATAACTAGAATTAGATTAATTCATTAGGTTGTATAAAAATACGCAATTATTTTTGTGAATTTGAACTAACAATTTGGCAAAATATGTGTAGATATACTAAATTTTTCAATGCAGCAATGAACGTAAGCGCTTCGCAATTTGTTTACAGACAGTAAGAAATTCTGCCACAGATCGCACCCTTACTGTAAGTCATTAAGGTGATTATAAATAAGATAAATCCAATGGGTTTTTTACGGCGTACTTGACACCTATCGTTATATTTTGGATCATTCACAATATATCGTTATAAATTATAGTCTATGTGTTATTCTGATGTTTAAGCTATATTATTGTAAAGGTTCATGAAAATACATTCAGTAGTTTTTGCGTAAAAGAGTAAGAAACACACATCCATACATTCTTACAAACTTTCGCGTTTATAATATTAGTAGGATTAGAAGGAAAACAAGAAACTAATTAGTAATTATTGCTTCTAACAATTTTCACTAAGATCGTACGTCTAGCTAGATAGACCCATGACGTGAAAACGTCCAAAAAATTGAGGTTGACTGCTCTATTATGAGAAATATACGGAACACGCAGTGTTGGTAGACCCCCACAAGATGGACCGACGATCTGGGCAAGATCGCCGGAATAGATTGGATGTGGGCAGCAAAGGACCGATCGTCATAGCGATCTTTGGGGGAGGCCTTTGTCCAGCAGTGGACGTCTTCCGGCTGAAATGACGATGATAATAATAAACAGAGAGCTGTTTTTTCCTTCGATAATACCTACGAAAACTACTTAACTGGTTGGAATTATACTTAAACCATAAGATGAAGCGTGTTTCGTAGAAGATTTTAGAATATATGTTTGTGATAATTTATCCGAAACCGATATTTTTTTGACTTAGAAATAAATACCAATATATTTCCAAAATAAATAATTCAGTCCAAAAAATTTATTTCATTACATAAGACTATTCATACAATGAGTGGGCGCGGGGTACTTAATTTATATGGCAAAACAACGTTTGCCAGGTCAGCACTTGTATATTTTATTTAGCCTCGAACTTGAATATAACGAACGTGCTGCGATAGCAACAAGCTGGCATAATCAAAAACATTATTCAATACTCAAATAATAATTAAGATACAGCAAAAGTGATGTCATAGATTATCTAATGTCAAATTCATAATAATCCCAAACAAGAACAGATATAATACAAAGTTAAGAGTCTGTTTCTCGCCATTTTACTTCGAGTGTCTTCGATCTTTATTTCGGTTATTTATTGACTTGATAATATGATGTAGTTTGCTCAGAATAGCTTTTTTCAAATTCCAGCCGTATATATATTATTTCTATAGGATATATATATATATATATATACATAGTATAGATAGATCCAATTCCAAATATCATCTTGACGTCTGGCATTCCACCATCGCGTGATTTGCGAGAAATTTCTTGCTTCGCACAGTGATTTTGATTTGATTTGAAACAAAATCAAATCAAAATCACTTTATTCATGTAGGTCACGGAAATGACACTTATGAATGTCAAAAAAATATTTTTCTTAATGAATCTACCGCTACTTCGTAAAGGGTTGAGCTAATGAGAAGAAGTAGCAAGAAACTCATTGTAGAATCAATTACCGGCTGTAGCTCAGTTTTTCGAACCGATACCGTATCTATACGATTTATAGACCTTCAAGTATGAGTATACTCCCACATTAAAGGCCGGTAACGCATCTCATGGCCTCTTTTTCGGATGTCCTTAGCTTGCCTCGCCACTTCCAATTAGGTGATACTCTCGCCCGTTTGCCTTCATAAATATAATAAAAAAATTCTCATTAAAGCTCAACTTTTCCTAAGTGATTGTAACTAGTAAATTGTATTATTCTATATGGTGTAACTTTATAATGGATTTATCTACCCGAATAAGAAAATTTATTTAATTACTTTGCGGAAATCCATAATTATCCAAATGTTGTGACTTCTCTTGGCGATGACCTCAGGAGATGTTGACACGCCAAATTCTGGCTCAATTATCGCGAGTCAATATGTCCTGAGGATGCCTCGTGTAGAGGCCAAACATTTGTAGAATTGATTTAACACAAATTTCAGCGGAGTTTACACCCAAGGTAACACACAATATGGACTACACGAATAATCTACTTTGATTGGATATCATTTGTTCGTTTGATAGCGTGTAGATTATAAATTTGATTGGACTTTGTTTAAAACTGTAATTCCACGATACAACCTAATAAAAAGGAAAAATAAGTGTTTTATCACTCCATCTGAAAAGGGGACGTTAAACAGTAACCTTGTTGTTTCAAGAGCTTTTACACTCAGGCCTTTTTGGAACGTTACGAGCTATTTACACTAAAAGCATCTATCCAAGTATAAAATGTAACTATAAACAGTGACAATTTATACACTACACAAATTAAAAATAGCTACTTTTTATTACATATTTTCGATGTATCTTTTATTTATTTACTAACTGTGCACCGAGTGCTATTATTGTTATAATATAATAATAATTATAGCCTTTAATAACAATCTTTACATAGTTTTAGATTTACATTTAGTTTGCAGAAGACATCGGCACAGATTGTTTTGCTTTCGCATAGGTCTCCCCCAGGCTCTTCCAGTGTTCTCGGTCATGACATGATCTGCTCCACGTCACACCAGCGGTATCTTTTAAATAGTCGCTCCATCTACGACTCAGTCTCCTTCTCTGTCTTTTTCCTTCTCTAGGATACCATTCTGTTACTATTTTGGCCCATTTTCCTTGTTTGCCTCGTATATGGTGTCCTGCCCATTTGAGTTTACTAATAGTTTGTGATACGTCTGCAATGTTTGTCCTTTTTCTTATTTCTTTTAAATATTTTTTTTATAATATACCTGTTGTATAATATGTCTATGGAATAAGTAGTAGGGATTCGCCGGTTCTGGCTCCTCGATTCTGGCTCACTTGCTCGTGATGCCTACTAAAAAAAAAAAAAAAGAAGTTTGGTGTCAAACTGGGGGTTTTGATGTATTTCCGAGCGATTGCGCTGATCCGTTTTTCGATATCTCTTATAGTTTCAAAGTTAGCATTTTAAATTAAACAGATCCATAATCATTAATAATCACTGGTCATTTAGCTAATGATTGGTGAGCGACTCAATGTCTAAATTTCCATGAACGTGATACAAGTAATTTACTAATTACCTCTATCACATTCGTTACTACGATTAAAAAGACAGTTTCTGTATTTATTATTTATTTTTAAAACATGATTTAAATAAAGTATATAATAAAACATCATTGCAGATTGTATCATTTTCAAAATATTTGATGAAATCATTCAAACTCTTCTTATTAAACTTAAAGTATAGATACATTATGCAGTACTCGCCACACACTGCGGTATATTCATTCTGTACTCTTGCAGTATTGTAGTTATACATTCTGCAATTCCTTTGTAAAAACATCAGCTGGAATCCCTGAGGTGGACGACCATATGAATCGAAGTATTGTCCAATACCCTGCTCATCAATGTGTATTGCAACCCAGTGAGTGCCTGGCTTATTATCACTATCTAAATTGCTGACAATATAACAGGGCGTTACAACATATATCGGCAATCGGTTTGCCGCGTAAACATTATTTTTAATACTGGGATCGATTTTGTTCAAATAATTCTGTATCTCGATTGTATTCATATTAGTTGAGAACAGGGTCTTGTCAGTTGCGAGGATTGAATAGTTATGTGGATCATAATAACATAAGCACTCAATAAATAAGGCTTTAATGTATCTTATTCATGTATTTAAAACTTATATGGTTACAATAAAACAAAATATCATTACAAGCGATTCAAATATAAATCTATGAACATTTGATGAAATTATATTTTCATCAATTTTATTATAATATAAAAGCTGATTGAAAACGAACTTTGTACCTACATACTTACGTAGTCATTAGTACAATCTGGAAATGTTGACTCCATTAAACTAACAATAATTGAACTTATCATTTAAGTGCCATTATGTTTCACCACAATATTTAAAAACCAGTACTAATCATAAACAAATTTACTTTTACGATATTTTAGTATAAAATGCTAGAACTGTTCAGAAAAATAATCATTGAAGTGGCGTATTCAGTCAAATTATTATATATTTTGTGTGTTGTGTAATTGTTAAGTGATTTGCTGCAATGGAGGTAAGTTTTATCTATTATTTACTTTGAAATTAAAAAGTAATATCATTTGTTATATTAAGATATGTATGTATCAGGGATGTTGCGAACATTCGCATCTGCATCCGCAAATGCGGAACATCCGCATTGTTTTGGACATCTGCATCTGCTTCCGCATCCGCATTAATCAATGCGAATGTTCATGCGGATGCGAATATTATACAAGTAGCGACAAGAAAGAAATTGGGCGGGGCCGGTGATTGACGCGTGCCGGTCGCACGTGACAATAACCAATGGGAGCGAAGAAATTAGTGACAAGATTCGACACGTTTGTTTGTTTTCGCTAGTGCATCATTTGTTTGTTCCTTTCCTTGCAAGTGGAAGTGAATAAATACGTGTTTGTTTGCGTTGTGAAGTGAAAGTGAACTACTTATCGTATCATAAAGATAAATAGGTATTTTTAATGTTATTGTGATACAGTGTGTAAATAAGAAGAGTTTACAAGAAAACTTTATATTATTTAAGACTAATATCCATAAGATCACAGGGTAACTTCTATTATATTACGCCGGTAATACGTTTTATTGTAGGAAAAAATATCGTTTTATGACGAAATTCGTTATTTTTCCAGTGTGATTCCCGTTATTGATAGTTTATCTATCTAACTATTTAGTCAACAATGTCACCACCGACCAAAAGTAATGTATGGGATTATTTTGAACCAAATAAAGAAGACCAGGATAAAGCTGATTGTAAAATATGCAAAAAAAGCTACTCTCGCAAGGGCCGCACCACGTCGTCTTTAAAAAACCATCTTAAGTCGATGCACTCAGAAGAATTTTCTACATTTGAGAACATTAGTAAAGAAAAAAAATTACAACAGATGAAATCTGACGCAAGTAAGTTTCATAATTAATAGTTTTAATTAATTAATATTTACTTGAGGCATTGTTTGGTTAGTTTAATAAAAGAATAGTTTTAGTTGTGGTTTATTGGCTAAGTTTCCACTCAATATTATAGTTATTTGCTGTCATATAAAACGTCAGTTGTAAAAAGACTAATATATGTAATTCATTTATCTACTTTTTTATTGTTTCAAAATAAAACAACCTGTACATAAATGTATATTTTTAATATGATATTAAAATATGAATAGTGAATTACTTAACTCAAAAACTATTCGGCTGATTGCAAAAATTTTATCACTATCAAAAAGTGTACCTTTTCTTTTTAGTGTAGTTTAGCTTCACGCTATATTTAATGTTAATGCCAGAAAACATTAGGGATCCTTCCTTCTTATAAATATTTATAAGGAATAAACTCCTTTTATTTTTATTTTTTGCAATATAAGTTGGACATTTGATAGAAAGGTTTTCTGGTGTTTTAAAATGTCCTCACTTTTTAATTACTTTTAAGTAAATAGTTTTTTACAACGAAAATTTTTATTTATTTGTGTATTTTTCAGATAAAGTTACCACTCCTCTGCAAGAATCAAAGAAACAACTTTCATTAGAGGAAATGGTTCTAAAAGAAAAGAAGTGGGACGTCAATAACTTGAATTCTAAAAAAATTGATAAACTCATTGGAGAAATGATTGCACTTCAAAATTTGCCGTTTAATTTTGTTGAAGGGCTAGGTTTTCGTAGACTGATGCAAGAATTAGCACCAAGATATAACTTTAGGGGACGCAATTTTTTTACAGATTTTGTATGCAAGGAATTATATAGCAAAGTGGCTCAAAAAGTTAAAGGATTAATCGAAAATTTTGATAACATGTCGTTTACGTCTGACATTTGGTCGGATCCTAGCTCAAACGCTTCTTTGCTTAGCCTGACTTGCCATGGAATTGCAGAAAACTTTGATAGATCATCGATAATATTGAAATGTGAGACATTTGACGGCCGTCACACTGGTGACATAGTTGCTGAAAAATTCAGTAACATGCTTTCTGAATGGAACATTAAAAAACAACAACTGCATTGCCTAATCAGAGATGAAGGGTCTAATATGAAACGAGCCGCGCGATTAGCAGCATTAAATGATATAGACTGTACTGTTCACAAGATACAACTGGCTATCCGTAGTTGTTTAGGTTCTCAAGAAAACATAAAAATACTAAAACAAAAATGTAAGAGAATTACGACCCATTTCAATCACTCTACCATTGCCCAGAAACAACTGCAATCAATTCAGGACAGACTGAATCAACCGCACCTGAAAGTGTTTCAAGATTGTGTAACACGATGGAACAGTACATTCTACATGTTCGAGCGTTTTTCAAAGATAAAGGATGCTCTGAGCCTTTACATGAATGATAATGAAATTGACCCTATTCTACCAGAAGAATGGAAAATGATTGAAAGTTTCATTCAATTACTGGGACCTTTTGAGGAAGCAACACGGGAACTGAGCAGCTCTTCTGCTCTTATTTCATCTGTGATACCGATAATACAAATGCTTGAAAAAAAAGTTGATGACTATTTATATTTAACAAGATCGCAAGAGTTTGATCCGATTCGTCAGGCTGTAACGACTTTGAAAAACGAACTTTCTACAAAGTTTTCTAGCTTGGGAGAAAACAATTTATATACCATCGCTACCTACTTAGATCCTCGCTATAAGCACAAATTTTTCACACCGGTGACTGAAGAAAAGATTAAAGATGACATTTTAAAAATGATAAATATTGAGAATGACAATTTTGAATCAGTTAATACCAATGCCAAAAGGGCTAAAATAACTGATTGCATGGAAAATGAAACAGAACAACTAGGACCAGGGACTTCAGGTTTCAACAAAAAGCCATGCTTAAAAAACGACCTGGCTATGATGTTAGATTCGTCGAGTGAAGACGAAAGTCAAGATGAGCCAGAAAATAGTAGCGTTGAAGCTGTATTAAAAAAAGAGTTACTTGCTTACCGTACTAAAAAAAGAATAAATGTGAGTGAAAATCCTTTAAACTGGTGGAGTGTACATCGAGGGGAATTCAAGGTATTATCGCCGATAGTACGAAGATTTTTATCTGCTCCACCGGGCAGTGTTCCTAGCGAACAACTATTTAGTAGCGCGGGATTAATTTACGAACCTCTGCGTAACAGACTAGAACCAGAAAAGGCGGCAATACTACTCTTCATCAAGTATAATGCTCCTATTTTTAAATTCAACTACTGATATAAAAAACAGAAGGTGTTCAGTTACATTATACATGACTTATATTTTTAACATAAAAATAAGTACTTAATTATGTTTGATTACAATAAAAATGTTAATAATTACGTTGTCATTGTTTTAATTCTTCATGGATAGACTTTATTTACATAATATCTTATACATCCGCATCCGCATCTGCATCCGCGGATGTGAGCCTGCTAAACTCCGCATCCGCATCCGTATCCGCGGATGTGAAAATATCGGCATCTGCAACATCCCTGGTATGTATAATACTATTCTAAAGCAGTCTTATTGTTGTTGTAGAATGCATTCACCCCAACAATGGAAGAAACTACATATAAAACATTTTACTATCCATTATCTGAAGATAGTCAGGATTCATTAAAAGTTCCTCAACTTAAATCCTTGAAGAGGGCCAGCTCAAATGAAAATATAGATGCATTATTCGAAGTGAAAAAAACAAAACAAAAGAAAATATCATCATCAATATCCAGAGCACATGAGAATGGAAGTATTTACATTACAACTAATGCAGATGACGGAAGAAATGCATCACATTTGGTTAAAATAGAAATCTATGATCTCAATAAAATAAAAAACACGCCTGCACAAGAACAATGGAAATACGCTGATTATAGATTAAAATATTATACAATCGACAATAATGAAAGTTATAAGGACATAAAAAAGATTTTATACAATGTTACGAAGAAAATTTTAGAAACAGAAAATTATAAGAAATATAATTTTAATAATAAGTAGGTAGCTATGAAGAAATACATAAATATTAGTTCAGTTTAGTTATTAGTTTATTTATTCTCTTATACAAATAATATTATTATATTCTCATCATTTGGAAAATTAAACATAACGATATGGAACTCTGCTTTGTATGTAATGAGGTTGAAAAAATGATCAAGTGAGTTATTTTCTTTGTAAATTATTTAGTATTATATTATTGATGAAATGTGGCTAAAATCATTCACTTATGTTGTAGTCAACCTGTTCTACAAAGTGGAGGAGGTTTTAAGAGAAGAAGTGCAGTATTACAAGGCAGTGAAGACAATGATACAAGTACAAAGAGAGGACGACAAGGGGAACCATCCACATCATCGGGGCTCACCAGTGTGAACGATGAAATGGTGAACTGTTCTTTATGTCAAATCTTAATACGGAAAAGATATTATGCAAATCATCTTAGAAGTAACCTCCATAAGAATAACGTAATGCAATTACATAGTACTTTAAAAAATGTCACAGTACACGAATCGGCTTTTGGTAATAGAATTATCTCATATAAAATTAAGAGTAAATCCAACCAATTACAAACATTCGAAACACCAGAAATGTTTTTGAATTCTATTAAAAATGAAATTATTTCACTATTTGAGGAATCTGTTCGATTGCTTACAATTTTTAAAGTTAATTTTATTCTGCACGCTAATTTTGTTCAAGAAACAAAAAATATTTCTAATGAATTTGAATTTCAAACATGTAGTTATACTATAATGCAGGGTGAGGATTTAAATTTTTTCTTTTCGTCCTTATGTGATATGTTGATGACTAAAATTAGCACATTTGAGAAAAAAGATAGTGGTTGGAGTCTTAAGAAAATAAATGCATTAGACATGAATATAAACAAATTCAATCCATTACGTGGAAAATCATATATTGAATTACCTAAAGAAATCAAATTAAAAAAAAGTGTTATAAATGTACAAAACTCGGATGATTTATGCTTTAAATGGGCTTTGCTTTCTGCATTATATCCAGTTACTAAGAACTCTCAGAGAGTTTCATCTTACAGTAAATATTCAAATAAATTAAATTTTGACGGAGTTACGTTTCCTGTTAAAATGACAGATATACAGAAAGTAGAAAGGTTAAATAATTTAAGTGTAAATGTTTTTGGTCTTGAACACAATTGTAAAAAGAAAGTACATGAAGTAGTTGGTCCATTGTATTTAACAAAATCACGGAAAATTGTTCATATCAATTTATTATTTATTTCGCACGGAACAATTAATCATTTTTGCTACATTAAAAACCTATCGCGTTTAGTAAGTGGTCAAATTTCAAACCATGAACATGCAATCTACATCTGTGACGGTTGTCTTTTACACTTCTCAACAAATGATAAGTTATCAGCTCATCAATTGAATGATTGTTGTCATATTAAAGTGGAATTGCCTAATACAGAAAAAACTTTAAAAGATTGGTTTGAACAACCAATTTCAAACAATGTCTTAAAATTTGATAAATTTAATAAGATGTTACAAATACCCTTTGTTATATACGCGGATTTTGAAGCTTTCCTTAATCCAATTCAGACATGCTTTAACGATCCATCAAAACCTTATACAACTAATGTTCACAAACACGAAGTTTATAGTTTTGGGTACTATATTAAATGTTCATATGATGATAGTTTATCAAAATATGAAACATATAGTGGTCCTCATTGTACTCATGTCTTTATGAATCAGTTGTATAAAGATTTAGAAGTGATTTGCACAAAAAATTATTTTGTCATAAGTCCAAAACCTTTGACTTCCAATGATAATGAAATTATTTCACAATGTAAAGACTGCTTTATATGTCAATCTAATTTAAATGGTGAATGTGCATTATACTTTGACTCGCATACAGGAAATTTTAGAGGAGTTGCACACGAAGTATGTAAGACAAAGTTTAGAATCCCCTATCACATTCCAGTTTTTTTACACAATCTTAGTCAATATGACTCTCATTTTATTGTTCATGCATTAAATTCTATTGAAGGGGAAATTGATATTATTCCACAAACGAAAGAAAAGTACATTTCTTTCGCAAAAACGATAAAATTAAATAATCATAAAATTCAATTGAGATTCGTTGATTCGTTTAAATTTTTACCTTGTAGTTTAGACAAACTTGTTCAAAATTTGAAGGAAGAACAATTTCAAACATTAAAATATAATTTTCCAAATAATAATGATTTTTTACGTCTTAGAAAAAAAGGAATTTATCCATATGAATTTATGTCATCACATGATTCCCTAAAACTTTCAGCACTCCCTAGTCGCGATAAATTTTACAATACATTAACCGACACACATATTTCCGATGAAGATTATGAACATGCCAAGGATGTTTGGCAACACTTTCATTGTCAAAATATGTCAGATTATTCTGATTTATATCTTAAAACCGATGTTTTACTTTTAACAGATGTGTTTGAAAATTTCCGAGCCTTATGTTTGCAAACATATGGTCTAGATCCAGCTCATTATTATACAGCACCTGGGTTAAGTTGGGATGCTATGTTAAAATGCACAAAAATTAAATTAGAATTACTTCAAGACTTTGAACAAATAGCTTTTATTAGATCGGGCATTCGAGGAGGTGTATCTCAATGTAGCAATCGTTATGCCAAAGCTAATAACAAATATATGCGAGAATATGATAAAGACACACCAAACTCATTTTTAACTTATCTTGATGCTAATAACCTTTACGGATGTCATGTCTCAATTCCTTCCTACAGGAGGTTTTGAGTGGGTAGATGTCACAACTAATTTTGATGTCCCTGATGATTATGAATATGGTTTTATTTTGGAAGTAGATCTAGAATATCCTATTGAACTGCATGATTTACATTCTGACCTACCCTTATGTCCCGAGAATATATGTATTGGTAATACAAAAGACATAAAATTAGTTCCAAACCTTCGTAATAAAATTAAATATGTGATTCACTACAGAAATTTAAAGCAATGTCTGACAATGGGTTTAAAATTACAAAAAATTCATAGAATTTTAAAATTCAAACAATGCGCATGGTTACAATATTATATAGATTTAAATACAAGCATGCGTAAACTAGCCACATCTGATTTCGAAAAAGATTTTTATAAATTAATGAATAACTCAGTGTTTGGAAAAGCAATGGAAAATATCGAAAAAAGAGTAAATGTAAAATTATTGAGTCATTGGGAAAATCAGGGTAAAATTCTAGGCGCACAAGATTTAATTGCTAAGCCAGAATTCCATAGTTTATCTATTTTTAATGAAAATTTGGTTGCAGTTCAATTACGAAAGACGAAATTGTTCCATAATAAACCTATTTATTTGGGATTTTGTATATTGGATATTTCTAAAACTCTAATGTACGACTTTCACTATAACTATATGTTTAAAAAGTTTCAAAACAAATTAAAATTATTGTACACAGATACTGATAGTTTAATATATCAAATTTTTACAGATGATTTTTACAGAGATATAAAACCTGATTTACATTTGCGTTTCGATACCTCGGACTATACAGAAAAAAATATATTTGGCTATCCAAAACTCAATAAAAAGAAGTTAGGCTACTTTAAAGATGAAAACAATGGTAACATATTTAATGAATTTGTAGGACTTAGATCTAAAATGTATGCATTAGATGTTGAGGGAAAATTCACAGCTAAAGCTAAGGGGGTTAATAAAAGTGTTACTAAGAATATGAAAATGGAAAATTATAAGACTTGCTTATTTGAAAATAAGAACGAATATTGTTCAATGCTTAGATTTAAGTCAATAAAGCATAATATTTTTACTCAAAGAATAAATAAATCTAGTCTGTCATTTAATGATACCAAACGGTACATTTTACCAAATAATATTGATACCTTAGCTTGGGGTCATCATAAAATAGAATAAATATTATATTAAATTTTAAGAATAAATTATTATAGTTTTAAAAAACCAAATGAGAGATTATTGTATTTAGATGTATAAGTTGCGGAGTAAAACATGATGTATATTGTTTCAATTATAGATTTTTCAGTTGCGGAGTAAAACATGATGCATATTGTTTCAATTATAGATTTTTCTGTTTAAATAAATGGTGGTTTAATAACAGATTGTTTCATTACTATACTAAACCTTAACACACATAGACGTAGTAGATAATGCATCATTTCAATCATCCATTCACTGCAATAGTTGCTGGTCCAAGTGGATGTGGAAAATCAGTTTTCGTAAATAATTTTATAAAATTTTTGAATGATATCTGTGATGCAAATTTTACCCAAATCACCTGGTGCTTTGATGAAATGCAGCCTTTATATAATCTCAACCACATTAATTATCTTCAAGGTTTACCTGATTTATCTATGTTTGACGGAAAAAATCCTCAACTTGTAATAATTGATGACCTGATGAGGGAATCAGATGGTCGTATTGTTGATATATTCACGAAAGGAAGTCATCATAGAAACTTAAGTGTGTTTTATTTATCTCAAAATTTGTTTCATCAAGGTAAAGGACAAAGAGATATATCACTCAACTCAAGTTATATAATATATTTCAAAAATCCTCGAGATAAAACCCAAATTCGATACTTATCTCGTCAAGTATTCCCTGAAAATCCGAAATATTTGGAAGATTCTTACAGAGATGCTACCAATGAAGCTCATGGTTATTTAATGATTGATTTGAAACAAGAAACAAATGAATTGTGTCGCGTTAAGACAAAGATATTTCCATCCGATGGATATTGCACTGTTTATGTACCCACAAAAGGGTTTAAATATGGTAAGAATCAAGAAATTTCGATCATTTATAAATGATGCATAGACGTTTAAAGACGCATAAAGATTTGTTAATTGCTCTACATAAACTGAAGCCAAAATATCAAAAAGCTTTATTAAAATCATGTAACAAAACAGAAATAAATTACATTTGTGAATGTATTCATAACGTACTGCGGGGTAACGTTGAATTGGCCGAGAAAGAAAAATCTAAATTAAAGAAATATAAAAATATTCTTCGAAAATTGGTAAGAAAAGGTACGAATAAAATTAGAAAAAATATAATTGTACAAAAAGGAGGTTCATTTCTACCGATAATATTGGGTTCTATTCTAAGTGGGTTGATTAATTCATTTATTTAAGAAAATGGATAATGCTAAAAAAATGTTACTTATTGAACCATCATTATTGGAGAAGTTAAAACAACACAAAGAAAATGATACGCCAAGATCTCGATTAGATACTGATATGCAAAATATCTTAAGCAGTGACATAGAAGATCGAAAGAAATGTATTTTATATTTGCAAACCCTTCAAAGATATCTAAACTTCGTCAAAGAGGATCGACAACCATACCACATACCACTTATAAATGATAATGATTCATATATTGGTTTTAATCAAGGTCATAATGAAATCGATACTGATTATATAAATCATGATGTGAATAAAATAAATGTAGTTCCTTCTCAAACATCAGTGGAGGTTAACAAAAATATTGGGGAAATATACACGAGCTCTGAAATACTGAAACTAATACCGAAATCATATGCTAAAAAAGGTGAACTTTTACTAAATTTGATTTCCTTGAATAAAAATAAAATAAGCTGGGATGAATCTGGTACCGTGATTATAGATAATGAAAAAATACCTGGGAGTAATATTGTGGACTTGGTGAGTGATACCTTGAGAGCTCTTCAGAAAAGTGAACCTATAGGTTGGGAAAAATTCGCAACAACTTTGAAGGAAATAAAAGTACCACTCACTTATATCGGGAACCCAAAGCGAGTGGATTTTATAAACCATTTGCAATTAAAAGAGGTTGAATCTAAATCAGTACCTGACGAAGAATTTTCTACACCAACAAGTAATAAGTACACAGGGAAACTAAAAAAAAGATCGGACTGGGAAAAATGGACCCCATATTAGAAATAAATAAAATTTATTATGATGCATCACATCCTGCTGGCTACAGCACTATTGATAAATTGTCAAAAGCAATGAAGGGTAAAATGGACAGAAATAGTGTCTTAAAGTGGTTACAATCACAAGAAACATATACATTACATAAACCTGTTCAAAGAAAATTTTCTCGTAACAGATATATTTTGTCTAATATTAATGAGTTATGGCAGGCCGATTTAAGTGATATGAGATCTTATTCTGAATATAATGATGGTTTCAAATACATACTTTGTGTTATTGATGTCTTTAGTAAATATGCGTATGTTCGAGCAATGAAAAAGAAAAACTCTGAAACAGTTAAGGAATGCTTTGAAAGTATTTTTGCTGAAGCTAATACTACACCTACACATATACAGTCTGACAAAGGAACTGAATTTGTTTCCAAATATGTACAAAAATATTTTAAATTAAAAAACATAAATTATTATACAACCAATAATCCAGATATTAAAGCAAGTATTGTCGAAAGATTTCAGAGAACTCTTAAAACGAAAATGTGGCGCTATTTTACACACAAAAATACTCATAAATACATTGATGTTTTACAAGATCTAGTGCATTCATATAATCATAGTTTTCATTCTAGTATAAAAATGTGTCCATGTGATGTTAATAATACAAATATAATGAGTGTATGGCAAAATTTATATGATAGAGAAAGTAAGATAAAAACATCAATTAGTATGGTGAATCCAAGAATTCACGTTGGAGATTATGTTAGAATAACAAAACATAAACATATTTTCCAAAAAGGATATGAATCAAATTGGAGTGACGAAATATTCATCGTATCTACCATAATACACCGATCTCCGTTTGTAGTATTTACTTTAAAGGATTTAGAAGACGAAGAGATAGTTGGTACTTTTTATGAAAAAGAGTTACAAAAAATCATATTCGACCCCACTACTAAATACAAAATAGATAAAATAATACGCTCTCGATATACCGGTAACAGAAAAGAATTGTTGGTGAAGTGGAGAGGTTATCCAAATAAATTTAATAGCTGGATATTAGCTTCTACTTTGAAAAAAATATGAATAAAGATAGTTTTTATTTAACTTTACTAAGCAATAGTTCTATGGATTATTTTCCTGATAATACAACAACATTATTTTCTACGAAACTGCCAAAACCAACAATACTAGAAGGTGAATGGAGGGTTGGAGTAGTAGAATTTCAGTACCCATGCACTATGTTCACCGTTCAAGAACATGAAAACATTATTTATATAACAAAGTTGATGCAAGTACCCAATGAAAGTAAACCGTCATATGTTTATTACAAGACACATATTCCAGCCACAAATTACGATAACATAAATCATATTTTGATGGCACTGAATAACACTCGAGAAAAAATTAAATTTAAGTGCGATGAGGTTTCAAGGATTGTAGTTGCTACGATAACGGATGAATCCATAAAATCTGTAACTCTATCACCTAAATTATGTCTTCAACTAGGGTTCGAACCAAACAGGAACCTCGTTGAAAAAAATTTTGGAAAGTGTCCAGCTAATTTGCATTTGGGTTTACCGTCTCAATTATTTGTTTATTGTGACATAGTGGAGCCTCAAATCGTTGGAGATGTTATGACACCCCTTTTACGAATAATACCATTGGATCCCTCAAAATACATATATGGAGCGTACAAAATGCACGTTTTCTCTCCTCCCCATTACCTACCTGTGATGCGTAGAGAATTTGATACAATTGAAATAGATATAAGAACAAGCACCGGTCAAAAGATACCATTCCAATTTGGAACAGTGTGCATTAAACTCCACTTTCAAAAATTATAATGTACGGCAAACGTGATAATATTTCATGTCCATATGAACACTATTATACTCACCAGGCCGGATCAGGTATCGGAGTTATTTATAAAGGAGCACCGTATCAAAGAGGTCATGGAATCGGAAGTTTTCTTGGGGGGCTGTTTAGATCTATTTTACCACTACTGTCTAGTGGTGTTCGAACTATTGGTAAAGAAGCATTAAGTACCGGTGTAGGTATATTATCAGATATGGTTAATGCACGCCCCATGGAAGATTCAATAAAAACTCGTCTAAAAGAAGTCAGCTCAAATTTGAAACGAAAAGCTGATGCCAAAATAGATAATATCAACATGTTTGGATCTGGGTATATAACAAAACGAAAACGTCGTTCTGCGATCATTCCATCATTGACTGCGAAAGCGAAAGCAATTAAAAAATTAAAATTGAATCAAAAACAAATCAAAGATATATTTACTGATTAAATATGTCATTTTTACATAGTCAGTCTTGTGAATGCATTAAGTCCGAATTGGATTTATTTGCATTACCATCAACTCAAACTAGCATTGAAAGTGGACTATGGATTCATTATAAGCCCATTTCATCACTTGCTGATGATGGACCAATAGAATTTCAAGTACCTGGGGCAGGTGATGACTATGTGGATTTATCCCATACTTTACTCCATATAAAAGCTAAAGTTTTGAATCAAGATTATACAAAACTGACAGTACCGACAGTTGTGGCCCCAGTTAATAATTGGTTACATACACTTTTCAGTCAACTTGATGTATATTTAAATCAAAAACTTGTATCGCCACCGAATAATACATATGCATATCGAGCTTATATTGAAACTCTATTGAATTATGCACCTGCTGCAAAAGATTCTCATCTCACTTGTGGTCTATGGTATGAAGATACAGCTGGAAAAATGGATGCAACTGATGAACAAAATAAAGGATTTATTAAAAGACAAGAATTGGCTAGTGAAAGCAAAGAAATAGAAATGATAGGACATTTACATGGAGATTTATTCAACCAAGAAAAATTTTTGATTAATGGCGTTGACATGTGCGTAAAGTTAGTTCGTTCTAGAGAAAATTTCAATCTCATGGCTTCATCAACTGACCATAAATTTAAAGTGTCTATTACAGATGCAACTCTTATTATTCGAAGAGCACGAATCAACCCAACTGTGCTACTTGCACATCAAAAAGTTTTATCATCTACCACAGCAAAATATCCAATCACGCGAGCAGAAGTCAAAGTTTTAACTATACCATCAGGCATTCAGGGGAAAACCCTTGATAACATATTCCTTGGCCAAATACCCAAAAGGTGTATAGTCGGTTTTGTGAATAATGCATCCTTTAATGGTAGTCTCACAAAAAACCCATTCAATTTCGAAAATTATGATATTAATACATTTTGTTTATACATAGATGGACAACAGATACCTTCAAAAGCCTTACAGCCATCGTTTGACAATAATATTTTTACTACGGTCTATCATACGTTATTCTCAGGAACAGGTATACATTTCCTAAATGAAGGCAATGGAGTATCAAGAGAGCAATATGCCAAAGGGTTTTGCTTGCTAGCCTTCGACTTAACACCCGATTTATCAGCAAATTCTTCAAGTCATTGGAATCTTATAAAACATGGTAGTGTAAGATTAGAAGTTCGTTTTGAATCAGCTCTTACACAAACAATTAACTGTATTGTTTATGCGGAATTCGATAATGTTATTGAAATTGATAAAAATCGTAATATTTCTGTAGATTACAGCAGTTAGAATATAATAATTAATGTTTGAATCGTTTGTATCCTTGTTTATTTTTTATGTTGATTAAATACTAGATTACCTTATAAATTTATATAATAAAAATATGTATATAAAATGATATTTTGTTTTATTATGGTGAAACATAATGGCACTTAAATGATAAGTTCAATTATTGATAGTTTAATGGAGTCAACATTTCCAGATTGTACTAATGACTACGTAAGTATGTAGGTACAAAGTTCGTTTTCAATCAGCTTTTATATTATAATAAAATTGATGAAAATATAATTTCATCAAATGTTCATAGATTTATATTTGAATCGCTTGTAATGATATTTTGTTTTATTGTAACCATATAAGTTTTAAATACATGAATAAGATACATTAAAGCCTTATTTATTGAGTGCTTATGTTATTATGATCCACATAACTATTCAATCCTCGCAACTGACAAGACCCTGTTCTCAACTAATATGAATACAATCGAGATACAGAATTATTTGAACAAAATCGATCCCAGTATTAAAATAATGTTTACGCGGCAAACCGATTGCCGATATATGTTGTAACGCCCTGTTATATTGTCAGCAATTTAGATAGTGATAATAAGCCAGGCACTCACTGGGTTGCAATACACATTGATGAGCAGGGTATTGGACAATACTTCGATTCATATGGTCGTCCACCTCAGGGATTCCAGCTGATGTTTTTACAAAGGAATTGCAGAATGTATAACTACAATACTGCAAGAGTACAGAATGAATATACCGCAGTGTGTGGCGAGTACTGCATAATGTATCTATACTTTAAGTTTAATAAGAAGAGTTTGAATGATTTCATCAAATATTTTGAAAATGATACAATCTGCAATGATGTTTTATTATATACTTTATTTAAATCATGCTTTCAAAATAAATAATAAATACAGAAACTGTCTTTTTAATCGTAGTAACGAATGTGATAGAGGTAATTAGTAAATTACCTGTATCACGTTCATGGAAATTTAGACATTGAGTCGCTCACCAATCATTAGCTAAATGACCAGTGATTATTAATGATTATGGATCTGTTTAATTTAAAATGCTAACTTTGAAACTATAAGAGATATCGAAAAACGGATCAGCGCAATCGCTCGGAAATACATCAAAACCCCCAGTTTGACACCAAACTTCTTTTTTTTTTTTTTTAGTAGGCATCACGAGCAAGTGAGCCAGAATCGAGGAGCCAGAACCGGCGAATCCCTACTACTGGAATATTTTATTTTATTGCGACAACGTACGCGTATCCCGACTTACTAAACTTTAACGAATTATTGAGAGATATTATTCCTCCCTGATCTGGTCGGACGATAGACCAAGTAAAAACAGTTTGTTATTCAGCCAAAGTGTATTGAGACTATTTTGGATCGTGCTGTGAAACCTCTTTGCAATACGCTTTTTAAAAATATAACTTGGATTTCCTGGAAGACTTTGCACCTAGTCATAACTGGACGTGAAGTATAGTGAAGTGACTTTACGTTCTGTTTATTTATTTATAATGTCATAAAGGCTTACCAACCAAAAAAAATTTATTAATTTATGCACTAAGAATTAAACAAATATAATAAAATAGTTTAAATGTACTTAAATTATAGGTAACCACAACATTACTACTAAACACATATGATATATTTAAAATCTAAAATCTACAAATTTTGGAGAGCAAATTTGTTTTATAAAATTAAGAAAGTTTGAATAAAAGTTTAAGTAAAATAATAAATAATATTTTTTTTTGTGTGATATTGACAGCTTATGACAGACAGTGGTCGATTTCGATTATTTTGATAAATAAATTCTAATCGAAATGTTATTATAATTAGCGAAAATAATGGCCTGTACAATTTGTAGACCTGAATTCTGTGTGTGTGGTGTAATATAACTTACTCTTATGGGAGTGTTCTATCAGAATGGGGCAGTTGCACTCTTAGAAGACCTTCCAATGGAGGAAGGTGGACACCATTCTATTACAGATTTCATTGCCCAAGTTGAAGATGGATACACTCAGAAAGCACACAACTGTTGGATTGCTGCATTACTTTATGTTATCACATTAGTTGTCTCTGGACATCAGTTTTGGATGAACAACCATGCTTCAGTCAGGATGTAATTAAGTATCCAATACTCTATTCTTGAATTAAAATTCCATTCCAGTTACTTCTGTAAAGTGTAAATTGTAAAACAATGAGATAAAAGTTAGAAAAAAGATGTCAATGTTTTCAACTATATTAAAAATACTATTATGTTATATTATTTTAAGGAACTTTATTCAACATACAATCAGGCCGTGGAATGAGCTTCCTTGTGCTGTGTTTTCAGGATTATATGACATGAGTAACTGAAAAAAAACACGTACACCTTTCGAAACGCTCCTGTGATTCATCTGATGTTGCAGGATAATGAGGGCAGCGGTGATCACTTAACACCAGGTTACCCGTACGCTCATTTGTCCTACTGTTCCATAATAGAATAAAAGTTGTTGAATATAATAAGTGCTGTTTAAAATATAGTCAAAGTTTCAAGTCATAATGGTCCCTACATATGAGTTAGTTGGTAACTTTAACAATTTTCAACGCGTTGAGAGTATCCAAAAAAAATTCTAGAAATTATAAGCTTTCGCCCAAAAACTAGACATCTCGACAGCTATAGTAGCAGGCTGGCTTATTATATAATGATATCCTTGGAGGATCGTAGGCAAATCCATGAACAGAGATTTTATCTATAAAAACATTAATGGGATGTTGGATTGCCCGCAGCTATTGAGTGAGATAAATATTCACATGCCAACTAGAGCACCTCAACTGGCAAAATATAAACCGTTTGTACCTGAACGAGCAAACTCTAATCTCGGATATAACTCCCTAATAAACAAGCTGTTGCGACACTACAACACAATAATTTCAAACAAGCGACCTATAGATAGTTTTGGAGATACAGAAGCAGAATTAAAGAGAACTTGACACCGATTAGTAAAATGCAATGATCAAATTTTTAATAAAAAATGCATTGACAAAATATTATATTGTATACTAGCTGACCCAACAGACGTTGTTCTGTATAATATAATAAATAAAATAATGTTTTTTTTTTTATGAATTTGTAAATACCATTACATCAAGAATTATTTCGTAAAAACATTTGAAAATATTCTTTCAATTTGTTTTCTGAACGACGGTGGACACATTTAAGCAAAAATTTATGTGTTTATATTTAGTTTTTTTTTTTCGATAATTTTCATATTTATTCACCTTTTAAACCTTCCCTGGACTTCCACAAATAATTCAAGACCAAAATTAGCCATATCGGTCCAGCCGTTCTCGAGTTTTAGCGAGACTAACGAACAGTAGTCTCGCTAAAACTCGAGAACGTTTTTATATACGATATATAGATTGTATATTAGTGATTATATTGAAGTGACTGTATTGTAATGATTTGTGGAATTAATTTATCTTATTATATTCTTTTCACATTTTAGCGTATAGGATTTCAACTTTTCCTTTTAAATATATATAAAAACTAAATTTATTGTATGTTTATGTGCATGGTGGGTTTACCTGTATTTGCAGGAACACGATTCTAGGATTTTGTGTGACAATTTTGTGAGTTGACATGTGTATTACGTGTTGGTGGACCATGAATAATTAAACCTAACCCAAAAACAATTTTACGGATTTTACGACTCCTTACACAATACCAACATAAAGTTTTTAAAGTAGAAGTTACCTTCTCGTCTACGTAATACCGACATAGATCGGCGTAGCTTTTAAAACCCTCTGAATAAAAGATTCACGGGTGCGAACAGAAAACTTTACATAATCCAAGGGGCTTCTACGGGTTTTAATGAAATACATTTTTGATGAAATTAGCATTGTTCGAAAAGCTGTTCGATTTAAAATTTGAAGTTTTTTATTTTTACATTGTCATAGAACCTCAACCTTTGGTTACAATATAAAGTAATTCTTTATTTGCAGACAAGTACATGCTGCCCTGCAGTTTAACCCACGTATGAACTTCTCTTGATTCCAAATTGCAATGGATTATATTGAAGGATTGGCGAATAGGCTTAGTTCTGCAGCATATTCGGTTAAAAAAATTAGACAGTTAACTGACATAGATACGGCGTGACTATACTAGTCACGCCGTATCTAATCCGCCGTTAATTAAGTTATTTTCATAGTATTCTGTCCTATTGTTGTGGGATAGTGCAGCCGATATTAATACCATCTTTATGCTGCAGAAGTGGGCTATGCTTTTTATAACATTAAGAGGAGGACCTCTTTCTTTAGGAAAAGAAACATTAAGAGAAAAATTTAAAGTAATAAACATTTTGACTGTTGCTTCTCAATATATTCTTGATCATTTTCTATTTGTTCATAAGCACATTAAGGAATTTGCTAGAAACTGTGAAAATCATAATGTTAACACGAGGAACAAACATAAACTTGTTATGCTAACTACTCGGTTAAGTCGAGTTGGTAAGTCTTTTATTGGGTGATGTATATGCTTTTACAATTTGTTTCCAGAAAATGTACACAACAAATGTTTTACGAAATTTAAAAGAAATTATAATCAACGTTTGTGTGGGAAATTTTAATTTATACACATAACAAGAACATTTTAATTCATATTTTTTTTATAAAAAAAGCCCGCTGAGTTTCTTGCGTCCGTTCTTCTCAAGTCTGAGGCAGTCAATTTTGAATAAAAATATTTGAATTTGAACTTGAATTCTATATTATAAAATATAGGCTTTATTTAGTACTTTAGATCCGGAATTCAGCGCGTTATATAGTCATATAACGTCCGTGAGACCGAAAAACCGCATAACAGCAGTCTGAAATAGTGCATGTTTAGAAAAGTCGCATAATTGAGATTTGGTCTAATGATTTTTCCCTTTTTATTTTTTGGTGGACATTGGATTCTGAGCGTTATAACGCTCAGAATCCAATGGCACCTAGCACCCAGTTAAATATAGCTTCTCATAGAACTCACTTAATTTAAATAAGCTAATAAAGAACGTCTTTTAATCTAAAAATGTGGCTCTTAAAAAATGTGTGTAACAATTACATACTTCACCCAAAAAGCCCATGCAATGATGAATGACCAAGTAAAGGTTAGTAATTCTTTTTTGACAACTTAGTGGTATTTATTACGTCACAGTTTCAACTTGTTTTTACGAAATACCTCAGTGTTTAAAGCTTTCCATTTCAGCTGGAAGACGTCCACTGTTGGACAAAAGCTTCCCCCAAAGATCGCCATGACGATCGGTCGCACTGCCCTCATCCAACCTACTTCGGCGAACATGACCAGATCGTCAGTCCATCTTGTGGGGGGCCTACTAACACAACGTCTTCCGGTACGTGATCGCCATTCGAGGACCTTACTGCCCCAACGACCATCCGTCCATCGAGCTATGTGCTCTGCCCACTGCCACTTCAGCTTCGCAACTCTGACTCCTTATTTCTGATTAGATCTCGCAGGAAATCTCCGAGCATAGCCCTCTTCATTGCCCTCTGAGCGACAATGAGCTTCCTCATAAGGCCCATATTCAAATTCAAATATTTTTATTTAAAATAGGATGTGAAATCACTTATTGAAAGACAAAAACTACCACCCATTCCAAAATGAATGCCTCAGACCTGAGAAGAACGGGCGCAACAAACTCAGCGAGCTTTTTTCTTCATCGAAAAAATATGTTTACAAAGTAATATTGTACAATTAAACTAATTATTTAATAGTCTGAGGGCGGTCACTCCATTCCCAATCAGTGGTATCATTAAGAATGTCATTTACGTTATAGTAACCTTTACCACACAAACTCACGGGATCTTGTTGTAAAAGCATATACATCGCCGCACAAAAGACTTACTAACTCGACTTAGACGAGTAGGCATTATAAGTTTATGTCTGTTCCTGGTGTTAACATTATGGTTATGACAGTTTCTAGCAAATTCACTTATGTGCCTATGGACATACATTACACTATCAAGAATATATTGAGAGCAACAGTCAAGATGTTAATTTCTTTGAATTTTGCTCTCAATGATTCTTTAGGACCTAGGCGAATAGCGCTCTTCTGCAGCACAAATATTGGCAGCGTTGCCCCATAGTTACCAACCAAAGCAAACAATTGGAAGTTCTTGTTACGAATTGTGATTAATTATTATTATTACGAATTACGAGGTCGTGAAATCGCGTTATACTTATATACCCCTATAAAATGTTTTTCTGTAACGCGGCACCAATCTACCCCGGTATAGGGGTACATTTATAGGGGCATTTTAGGGGTATATTTACCTGTGGTCAACATTTAGCATATTTTTGGTTTATTCTGAGGTATAACTATGCCAATTTTATTTATAAGCTATGTCTATTAAGTAAGTGAAATATCCATGTAATTAATATTTAATAAAATGTGTCATCTTTTTTTTACCAATAATTGTGTCATCCAATATTTAAAAATATATATTTCCAAAACCACTGATTCACCAAAATTAGACTACTTATCCTATTTTGTAGTGGTCGCTTAAGTGGTCTTTCTTAAAATGTGTATGATTTAAGAATTTTCCTATCTCGAGTTCAGGCGATCCATATTTAGTTCATCACTATGAAAAGTTAGAGCAAACCTAAGTAAAAAATCTATATGTAGAAAATGTTTGCGATACATGGACGTCATAAGTGGGAAGAAGCGGTTCGGTGGGGACAGAGATTGTTAGTGCCCACAGATCGAGTTGATGTGAGTTATTATATCATGAAAATTTTATAATTAAATAATATTGCTTCGTTCTGTCTATTAATTAATAATAAAATAATTTTCAAAAGTGAAATCAAATGTCAAATCTATTTTAAAATTTTATTTGTTCTGTGTCGTGTTACATACACGTAGTTAGGGGAACATGTTAAAATGTAATAGGTTGGTGACTTATTAATAAAAAAACATCTAATAAGTCTCTGTCTGATAAGTTAACATGTGTCTTCTAGATTTAATGAAGCTAGTAACTAAAAAATCGATCAACGGATTATTTGTTCTTAAATACAATGGAATCGTCGCGGCGTCGCTCGCACGCATCTCGCTAATAATACGTGAATGAACGCTAGTAGGGAAGAAGTTCTACTTACTTGGGGCCGCGCACTCCAAGTTAGTTACGAAAAGCGTTAATTTACAAAATAGGAACTGGAACGAACACAGTTTTCCCTCTTCCACCGTCAAAAACGAATATCCGATAAGAATGGAGAAATTATAACACAAGATGCCAATGTCGATAAATTATAATATACATATTAATGTATATATATATGTAACCTACATACCAACTGGACAAACATAGCTGTAAAAGCAAAAGAAATAATATTTGAATTTGAGATTACAATATTTAATCATAAAAACATTCCTAAGTTAAGCCACCTACCAAAATTTACATTTTATGAAAGCAGGAAACTCTGTTAGGGTATTTTAAGAAGCTTTCAACTTTTGCTCTAATCAAGTTGTTAGCAGTATAAAGAAAAATAAGTTTATATAATTTTTCTATAGAGGTGAATGATGTAACCAACTCTACATGAAAGTTAGTGTTGTATAGCTTCTTTACGATGGAGTTTAAAAAAAAGGGAAAATATTGTGGAGGTGATTAAAATGGTATGGATTTTCGACATTTTTTGTGACAAGACCTGACGAGGCATAGAATACGTTCATGTGTTGGTTAGATATACTCTCGCGCCCTACGAAAATCTGCCACACAGGATTCTTGAAAATACTTAATGTGTGCTTCAATGTAATGCAGTGCCGCTCAGAATCCTTGAAAATATAGGTTATTGAGTACTACAAGACAACGTAGTGCCACTCAGAATCCTCGAAACATAGCTTGAGTGCTACAATACAATAAAGTGCCTGTCAGAATCCTCGATAACCTAGGTTGAGTGCTACAATACAATGTAGTACCGCCCAGAAGCCTTGAAAACATAGGTTGAGCATACAATACAATGTACTGCCGCTCAGAAGCCTTGAAAACATAGGTTGAGTGCTACAATACTATATACTGCCACTCAGAATCCTTGAAAACATAGGTTGACTAATACAATACAATGTACTGCCGCTCAGAAGCCTTGAAAACATAGGTTGAGTGCTACAATACTATATACTGCCACTCAGAATCCTTGAAAACATAGGTTGAGTGCAATCCAGTGCCGCTCAGGATCCTTGAAATATATCTTGAGTCAGACAAGGCAATGTCATATCGCCCAAGCTGTTCACCACTGCATTGGAAGATGTCTTTAAGCTTCTGGAACGGAATAGGCATCAATATCAACGGCAAATACATCACACACTTTCGATTCGCAGACGAGATCGTAATCATGGCAGAGACCATGAAAGCCATAATGCCATTATGGCTTTAAGCCATATGCTCGATGGCCTCAATACAGCTTCCCAACATGGACAAGACATAGATCATGTCAAATGTCCATGTCGCACCTTCTCCCGCAACAATTGGGTTGAGTCACGTCTACCGTGGACAAACAATCCAGTTAGGCAACCAACTTTTCGTAAGAAGTCACTCGTCGAATCCAACTCGGATAGGCAGCGCTCGGCAAGCTCCATAAAATGTTCTCGTCCCAAATACCACAGTGTCTGAAGACCAAGGTTTTCAACCAGTGTGTGTTGCCAGTGATAACTTACAGCACGCAGACATGGTCGCTTACAATGGGCCTGATGAGAAAGCTCATGGTCACTCAAAGGGCAATAGAGAGGTCTATGCTCGGAGGTTCCGTGCGAGATCGAATCAAAAATGAGGAGGTCCGTAGGAGAACCAAAGTCACAGACATACGTTGGATGAGGGCAGCGAGGAGTCCTTTTTCCAGCTGTGGACGTGTTCCAGCTGATGATAATGATGATTGTTGATACAATTCCTCGCAGTGATAGTCCTTACTTTATTTTATCACATTAAGTATTATGAATATAGTTATAAGCATTGCTTTGTTGTGAACAAATACAGAATAAAGCACTATAACTTAATACAATTGCGACCCGCACTTGGTGCTACGTCGTAGCTAAGTAAGTTTGACGTAACACGAGATGTTGATTGCTATTCAATTAAGGCGTCGTATACAAAATTGCATTAGAAATCATATAAAAGACCATTAGAACGTTGCGAAAGGGAATGTCAAAGGTTTCACTCCATTACGTGAGCCATTTACAGTAATATAATCATAGTAGTACACGTTTTTGTTTTATAAATATCATTATACCCAAGTCGTGACATTATGTATCCACTTAAATATTTATGAGCTAGCTCTACCAAGCGGCAGGGACATTGAAACGGAATTTTTTTTGAGAAGAAGAGACTAAACGAGCACGACCTTCAACATATGGTAAGTGATACACCCTGTCCATTATAATGGAGTGTGCCAACGCAATTGCGCTCGTCACCTTAACACTTTAAATATTATTTACCAGATCCAGCTTCTTTGCACAGGATACCGGCTAGATTATAGGAACCACAACGGGGCCTTTTTCTGCCGTGAAGCAGATATATAGTGTAAGCATTACTGTGTTTCGGTCCGAAGGGCTCCGTAGCTAGTGAAATTACTGGGCAAACGAGACTTGACAACTTATGTCTCAAGGTGACGACCGCAGTTGTAGTGCCACTCAGAATTTTTGGGTTTTTCAATAATCCTGAACGGCACTGTATTGCAATGGGCAGGGCGTTTCAATTGCCATCAGCTGAATTTTATAATAAAAAGAAATGCCAAGAAAGACTAAATTATCAATAGTCGCTGTATTCCACACACCTACATACACTGGCAAGGGTAATCAGAACACTTTATTTTGTTATTATATTTATGTTACATTTTATAAAAAAAGGTAGCTTCAGTAGGTAATCGGGGAGCCACAACACACCCAATGCCGCTCAACACCTTAGGGAGGAGGGGATGGCTGAAAAACAGCGCTGCATTGAAACATAAATCCATGATTCCATGTCAGGTGAAGCTGAGCCTTTTCCTTTTGCCGTTTGTTTCATCGCGTATCCTAATTGTTCATTTTATATTTGTAATGATTTGTATGGCAATAAAGAATTTATTATTATTATTGATAGCCTACCAGATGTTATTACCTCTAAATTATTTTTAATTGTACTCAATACATTACAGTTATTATGATTTAACAATTAATTGGCAATATAACGATCGCTCTTACAAATCATCAATTACATGTAATGCGAATACTTGAATCATTAGATACACCTGACAGTAATTAAGCTTGAAATCTAGCTTCAATAACACAGTTATGACACACAGCCAGTTAAATCCTCCGCAGACTGAAATTATGATTAATTGCCGTTGGCTTATATCATCTGTGCCATTCTACGTTCATCAATTTAACAAAAATAATGAAATGAAATGATAAATGACAGTGTCAGTAAATATTTCACGTTTCATAAACAACGTGAACATTTCAAAGTACGTCGTAAATTACACTTTAACACTTATTTAAAATGTAATGTTTTAATGTTATTAAAATTGTTTGTGATCCTTAACAGATATATAACCTTTTTATGGAGCATTTCTTTATTAAATCGCCGCAAGGGCCTTCTCTTCCATTGATAAATGTTGAGACTAGCCAGGAACTGGGTGTAAAGTTTAAGCTGCTAGAGTTGCTTATTTAATCAAAACAAATCTTATAACTATATTTACAATACCACGACTACATAAAATTAAAACTATCATTACGTGGAAGCGTACCAAGAATACTTGCAGCATTACCGCGTTGGATAGCAAGGCTGATCCGTTGACCGAAATAGCTGCCAGCGCTTGGGTTTCCAGTAGCCTTATTGAGGCGCGAAGATAGTATTTTGAACATTCTCCGCGCCTCTGGGCCCCACGGGCCAAGTGTCTCGACACCAAACGGCACAAAGATGTATGACTCACTGAGACCAACATATTTGCGACGCTTGCTGTCTTCGGCAGTCGAAGCAGCAGCCCCAGCACCAACTGACGTAACTTGGACATGAGAAGGAGCCAGAGTGTCGACGCAAGTAGCGTCCCACACCAGCGCCCTTCCCCGTGCCCAAGCCACCAGCGTCATTCCATCAGGACGCTTGCCATCGCGGCGGGTAATACCATTTGGCTCTAAAACAGCTGGTATATTAAGAGCGGCAAATGCCCTGCGGATGACTTCATTAATGCTGGCGCGACGACTGATACGGCCTGTCGATTTTAGGCAGGATAACCCGTGGCGTCCAAGAGCATCTACCTGAACGCCACATCTACATTGATGTGGTTCATTCAGTTTTATACCTAGCCGGAGTGATACGCATATTGACAATGTCATATTGTCAAGTAGCGTTCCAATCGGCGCAGAAGGCAAGGCTTGTAACCAAAAGCCCGACTCATTTTGTGTCACGGCCAAAAGACGAGCACGCTCTGTTATGTCAGTAGATGAGATCAAAAGATCATCAAAGGCTGACTTACAAAGAAGTGCGTCCCATGCTTTTTGACACTTTAAATCGTCTGGAAAATTTTGAATGTTTGCAATATTTTGCCAAGCATTGTTAGCTTCGTTCAAATACACAATCTCTGAGTTACCTGGTACATGATTTACAATTCTAGTAACCAAAGGCTGCGCACTATGAACTGAAGATAGAAATGCTGGTAAGGCAACGCCCGAAACTTTGCGAGTACCCAAACCACCAAACCGTATCGGTGAAGAGGCTTGAGACCATGCACGATCTGTAAACGCGCAATTCAAAACGGTTTCTAAAATATTTTTAAGTGAAATATCAATCACATCAAGCAAATTTGGAAATTTCCATAACGGGCTAGACCTTAAGAGGTACGTATATTTTGGAACAAATAAACAAGACCGAATTATAGTTAAGGCCATATGTGAATTAATTTTCAATAATCTGTCCGAAACGTTATTAAATTTTTTAATGTGATCGTTTAAGATCGTTGGAATTGAAACAGGAAATAATGGCGCTCCAAGAAGGTCAAGTGAATTCTTATCCAAAATTTAATATTGGGGGCCAGAACATTAAATTTATTGGTAATATCAACCCGGTCTGAAATTTGGAAATTTTCGCCGATAAAAAGCTCGCATTTCGAAAAATTTAACTCAAGGCCGATTGAGCTAAAACTTTCTATTACAATTTTCAAATCATCTAAAACAGAGTCCACTTCACCACCCAAAGTACCATCATCCAAGTACCAAACATTAAATTTTGATTTTAGTTTTGTTATGGCGGAATGAATGGCAAGGCTAAATATTGCTGGACCAAGAGGGTCGCCTTGCTGACCAAGACCAAATATTATGATTTTTGAATAATAATTTGGATGGTTTACTATAACATTGCCAAATATAATGATAGATTGAAGGAATTGAATTTTTAACTTCTCTCAGCAGAGCTCCCCTATCAACAGAGTTAAAAGCATATTTCACATCTAATTTTAAAAAGACATCATCAGAGTTCCTCTCCAAAAAAGTTCGCGCAGCGTGGACTGCTACTTCGCAACCACTTTTGCAGCCGAAACCCAACTGAGTTGGAATGAATTTAGTTGATAGGAAAGGAGAAATATGTTTACAACAAATTTTAGAAACAAGGCGACGAAATGTGCAGCCCACGGCTATAGGACGAATACCACCATCTTTTTTCTTAAGAGCACATATATTCGCACCATAAAAAATTTCGGTATTAACTTTTCCAGAAAGCATGAGATTTACTAAGAGAACAATGTCCTCAAGCAACGCTCTACCCGCATCCCCTGTGGAAGGACATACCAGATCTTTAAGATGCTGGGGTGTCAGTCCATCGGGGCCGCCGGCAGAACCAGTCTTAAAGGACATTATTGCTTTTAGTACATCACCATCATTAGCCCGTATATAATTATCGGAAAAAGATGGTTCCGGAATAACACAATTAGCATCTGGTGATGGGTGTTTACTTTGTAAAGCCAAAAGTGTTTCATTTGAGTCGGGTGCCAGGATATCATTTGAAAAAAGTATAGATGCAGCACCTTTCACGTCACCGTCATTAACTTTCTGTTCTACTTTTCGAAAAATGTTGAATTTTGAATTTTGGTTACTATTTAAAATATTGCCAAAGATATTTGGGTCAGAACAATTTGATTTTATTTTCTGTGTGAGTGAACTGTGGTCATCTTTTTTTGCATGTAAAGTTGATTATACGAACATGAACAAATGCTCCCAACTATCTTTTGAATTTTGGTTTACTGTAGATCGAATGACTTTGGAGAGTGCAACAGTAATGCGAGCCCCTTTTGGAATTCGCTTTACTACTGGAACCAAATTCTTTAATTTTCCTAATAATTCCGAAAAATTTGTTGTAACATGATATGCGTTATTTGTCGAGGGCAAGGTGCTATGATGTATATCCGAAACTAACGCGGAACTGTGCTTTTTACCGGTGTGAATTTTTAAGCCTCTTGCACCTCTAAAATAACGTGTAGGAGAGCATATGTCACATTTCACAAGATCACTGGCTTGGCTACAAACATTGTTTATATTTTGATTATTATCACTCATTAATTCACTATTCACTATTGGTCCATTTAACAGTCACTTCACACACAAGCTCAGCTATTGGTCCTCGAATGACACGAACTTCGCGTTGCTATGTGCAGAAGACAAATCTGAAAACAATAAATACCTTAGCAACTATATTAACAGGACAAAAATACTTAGGAAATATACTATCCTAAAACATTGTGATGGGTAGCCACAACGACACACCAGCACTTATACCGATACAGCACCACTTTCTGAGGCTGGGATGGGACAGCAAGCGCTGATTTGCAGCGAAAATAATCTGAAACAGAATTAAAATATGGATCAGTAGTATGTTCTGCGTGACAGCTCAATGACATCCTCTTCATATATATATATATATATCCTATTCACATACAGCTGTTAGATGTATCGTACATACTATTAGGCAGATGACAAGAGGTAAATCCCCAGGCCATGATAGTCTCAGCATTGAGCACTTAGAATATACTGGGCCACACTTACCACGAGTTCTTGCTACACTGTTTAACTTGTGTGTGAGTCCCATTTTTTGCCTTCAGAGATGCGAACGATAGTTGTGCCGATAGCGAAAAACAAAACCGGTGATTTATCTGATAAGGCTAACTATCGGCCTATATCTCTAGCTACGGTCATCTCGAAGGTATTGGACAGCATGGTAAATATACAACTAACCAAACTCATCACCCCTCTCAGCAACCAGTTTGGCTTTCAGCCTGGACTGTCTACGGAAAGTGCTGTGGTGGGTCTTAAGCATGCTGTCTCATACTATATTTAGGCGTAAGACCCCAGCTTACGCTTACTTTCTGGACCTGTCAAAAGCATTTGACCTGGTCTCCTATGATATGTTGTGGGCTAAGATGGAGAAAGCCAATATACAATCAGAACTTATCAATACCTTTAAATATTGGTATGGAAATCAGGTCAACAATGTTCGTTGGTCAGGATTCTTATCTCGTCCATACGGTTTGGAGTGTGGGGTGATAGGGGGGTTAAGCTCACCTATGCTTTTCAACTTATACATAAACGAGCTGCTCGTCGAGTTTAGCAGCACCAGGGTTGGCTGCTTTATAGACGGCATTTGTATGAATAACATTAGTTATGCGGACGACTTGGTGCTGTTGAGTGCGACGATTTGTGGCCTCAGAAGGCTGATGGCAGTGTGTGAAGCTTATGTGGAGAGGCATGGCCTAACCTACAGAGTTAAGGTCGAGGGTGAAGCACCAAAACAATTATCACCCATTAGGTTAAACGGTAAGATACTGGAAAGGGTGTCACAATTTAAATACCTAGGGCATGTGTTGACACCCGGCCTCAAGGACGATGCCGATATCGAAAGCGAACGGAGGTCGTAGTTGGTGAGGGCGAATTTGCTTGCTCACAGGTTTGCGCGTTGCTTAAACAGCGTTAAAATAACGTTGTTTCGAGCATATTGCACGAGTTTTTACACGTGTCTGTGGGTCAGGTACACCCAAAGACCCTACAGCACCCTCCGCGTCCAATATAACAATGCCTTCAGCCTGCTACTGGGGTTGCCTCGTTACTGTAGTGCATCGGGGATGTTCGCGACAGCGCGAGTAGATTGTTTTTACGCAACTACGCGCAAAAGATGTGGTTCCTGGTGCGCAGAATGAGGGGCAGCACCAACGGTGTCCTGAAGAAGATTGGTAGCAGCTTAGACTGCAAATATATGAGTCGCTGTTGCTCTATCTCTAATGGTATAGAGAAATAGTGACTCAAATAATAGTAATAAGTAGTTAAGACTATGTTTTAGTACTCCCGTAGTTTTTAAGTCTAACTTATTATTTTGAGTCTGTAGTTACTATGAAATAAAGTTTATTATTATTATTATTAATTTTATTTTCATGTTTAGGAAATAATATCTTTTGACAGTTTTTATAGGAAAGACTTCTTTAATTTTAAAAGAACGATTAAAAGGAGGATAAATAGGATAACCTGATGATCCAGACCTTCTATTTTCTAGAACCTGAATCACTGTGTAACGAAGCTCATTCCATAGTGTGTCTGTACGTGAAAGAAAATTTCTTGTAGTACCGCAGAGGAAAAACTCAGATTAATTATATTGACACACTTTTTACACAAATTATCTTGCCCCAAGTTAAGCATATATAGCCTGTGTCATGGATTACAAGACAATGATATATTTAATACAATATACTTACTTAAACATACATAAATTCATATAAAATACATATAAACATACATAAATACATTTAAACATCCATGACTCGGAAACAAACATCCATATTCATCATATAAATGCTTGCACCTGCCGGGATTCGAACTCGGGACCTCTACCTACTAAAGGTAGGATCGCTAACCACTCGGCTATACAGGTCGTCAATATAATGATTTTTAAACAAGTCTTACTATAAACATTAGTATTTATCAGAATATAATTATCATTGAATTAAAATAAGTATGATTCATTTGACTCTCATTAATAGGTAAAGAATGAAAGGATAGATTTGATACTCGGTAATTTCCGGTCATATTGGATTACGTGTGGACCGTAGATTAAGGATTAGTCTCCGCTGCGCTCCAACTAGATTCCGCAGGCGTAGTCGCAAAGTGCGGCAAGTAATATAACCCCAAGTGGGCGTACTCAAGCAAGTATCGAACAATGTGTGACGTTGACGTGCCACATGTTCTTCATGTTCTTCTTCATGGCACTCGCACTTGATCTCTGTTGCTGCGGAGGTCCATGGGTGGTTCCCTCACCACTTCCAACGCGTGAGTCTTGCCCGTTTGACTCATTCTTTCGTTTCGTTTGCCTTCTCATTAGCTCTTAATACTTCGTGTCTGATTGAAATTACGATTTGCAATTCACACGTTTCTTTGAATTACTTTTTACGGAATGAAATGGGTGATATGAATAGGACAGATGTTGGTGGCTGCTTGAGGTGTGTTGTTCAAGGAAAGAGAATGGAAATATATTTTTTTAACATAGAGAGTGAATACCATAACATATTACAATAACGGAGATTTGTCAAGGGGAGAAGAACTCATACGAAACTCCAAGCCAACTCTTACAACATCTTTTAAATCATTATATAATAACAAAATTGTTTAGCCGACTTAAATTCAATACTGTACAATTTTATATGGCCTACGCAGAATCAGACAATAACCATTAGTTATAGAGCGATATCTTCTTTAAAATCTGCTATACTATAGCATTTTTGGTTTAAAAATCTAAGATATACTTCTTACATCTGTACTGAGTTTTAGTAGTGAGCGATAACTTGAAATAACTTTTCTTCGCGTCTATAAGTCACACAGATAACGTTTTATTTAGAAGTTTACTTTTTTAATAACTTTCTTAAGTAATTCGAAACATTTAAGTATTTTTGTTTAATCACTTTGCATTGATAGCGTACATATTTGATAAAAATCTGAAGTTTAATAAAGTAAACATTATTTTAAATGTGTTTTATGCCACTTTTTTCCATTAAAGCATATCCGAAGTGGTGGTAATTCGTACGTGTAAGTTTATGACCTTAATGAATAAATGATTTTTGGATTTGAATTTGAATTTATGTTCTATCGACAAAATTTATAGTGTTCCTCCTTAATACTATTTTCCTACAGTCATAAACATAATAAACAAGTAGGTCGTAATTCGTTTGAAATATGTATTTCTTAAGTAACTGTTATTATTTTATAAGCTACTAGCTCACCCGACAGACGATGTTCGGTCAATAGAAAAAAAAATTATATACCTGAGTGTTCGGGAATAATGTAATCTTAAGTCACCGGAAATTAATGATTTTATAATATGTAGTAATAAACTGATAAGGATTAATATCGTATTTGTGTAAACAGGTTTTACATTACCGCTTTATCAATGTTTAAGGTATTAAAATGGATATAGCGTGGTATCCTTAAGAGACACACATATGCAATGGTGGACTTTTCTGTAGAACTATATAAGATACACAATTCCACCATTCAATATTCACCTCGTATTGTATATCTCAATAGGTTTAGACAGCGTTTTCATTGAAAGCTCCCAGATGGCTTATTTTTTTCCAACACCTAAAAGAAATATCGTTAATTTATACAAAATATATACGAAAACTAAATAAATTCAATACTTTAACCTTCCTTGAGAATCACGCTATTAGTTTTTGAGTTTATTGCGAACAGAGCAGAAAAATATGCAAATATGAACCTGTTTTTATGATTTTAAAAGAATTATAGTGTAGCAAAGTGAAGAATTGTGTTTAAGAATCAATTTAGTCGATGGTACATAGACAACGTCAGATAGAAGTAATTATAAATATAAGTGCTGAAGTTTAAAGGTTACAGGAGCCAACAAACTATGCAACGTTCAAAGTTTTAATGGAATTGTCTGGCAGCACTTGATCGATACTTTGGATTAGGGTAGGTGTAGCAACATTTAGTAAATTAATTCTAATTAATAATAATCTCCCTGAACATATAACATGAATTTTCACAGTATTCGATAACAAAAACTCTATCCGCGGTAGATTATTAATGACTGATATAACAAATTTTAAATCAAATCAAATGTCAAAAGTTGAAGATTTATTTATTTTAAGCTATTGCATAGCTTCTATCGCGGGCCTTGAGCGTAGAGACCGAATCCAGAAATTCCGTAACGAAAATAACCTAACACCCCACTTACTAGATGTATATAGATATTTCGCCACGGTCATTACAGTTACCGTGGAGCAGCGGTTATCACGTATGCTTTTTGTGCAGAAGGTCCCAGGTTCGAGCCTGGGGTACCTACGTCTTGATTTTTTTAATTTCTTTTTTTTATCACGTTTTTTTTTTATTTTTATTATTATTTACATTTCTCCGAATCCAAAATTGGACGAGGTAGAGCATTTTATTCATCGCACTTTACTGGAGTACACTGAAAAAGGGTCGAAAATACTTGGTACAAATGGTAATAAATTTCCACTTATTTTGGCTGGCGATTTCAACATCAACTTCGCTGATAAAAAATCAGAGCGGTTGACAACTTTTCTTTCGAAAATATTGAATTTGAAAATGAATAATGATCCACAACAATCCACAACAAGATATGGGACCACCATTGACGCGGTATTTTCCAGATATTTAGAAGATATCAAGTCTGAAACTTATGTTTCTTATTTCAGTTACCATAAACCTATAGTTTCAATGATAAATATTCCTAAATAACCTACATGTATTGTAAGATAATAAAAATATTTTGAACAATATTAACTTCTCATTTATTTAATAAAAGAAAAAAAAAACAAAGGAAAAAATACTGCATAAATTAAATAAAATATAAATAATTTAGTTGCATAAGTTGATAAAAAATGCTAAGCAATAGCTTTACCGCGGCAGTCCCCGAGTGCCACACGTCTTTTTTAAATATTATATAAAAACTGAATGCCACTTTTTTAACGGCCGTTTTCAATAACCTATCTATCCTTAGTTAAACTTACTAGAGGTAGACAAATCTATCCTTTTACGCTTACTTACATTTCAATTACCTATCGGCATAACTATAACATGACATAGCTATATAACATGATATAACTATGGACAGATAAGATCTTGTCATTAAACGGCGATAGGATATATCCGCAACTAGAGATACGTTATTGAAATCGGCCGTTTATCGGCTTAAATGTCTATGAATTATTTTATTAACAATCTATGTTTTTTCAAACGTCAAGACTTACACGAATAAGTTAAAATAAATGTAAATTAATAAAAAAAACCGCATGTATAAGTACAGTAGATGCATCCATCCATACAGGTCAGTTAACTACTTACTTTCACAGTACTCACACGCAATTTCACTATACAGTATGTAATACACAAATATAATTTGAAAACAAAATTTTTTGAGTGATGCTGGACTTGAACCCACGACCTGTAGCGTTCCGTGCCAGTGCTCTGCCAACTTAGCTAACCGTTCGAGTGACGTATCGTCATAAAATCTTATATGCTTTGTTCAACTCTCAGGTTATGGCTTCATCTTTTGAAAAATTTTGTTTTCAAATTTTATTTGTGTATTAATCCTAGAAGTGAGGGTTATCACTTTAAAAACATAACAAATTGTTTAGAAGTGCAAGAGTCAATTTCCTAATATGCAAATATTGGGGTTGAGCAGGTTATCAACTATAAAGTAGATCCTGTAGATGAAGCCACAACCTGAGGGTTGAACAAAGCATACAAGATTTTATGACGATACGTCACTCGAACGGTTAGCTCAGTTGGCGTACCACTGGCACGGAATGCCAGAGTTCGTGGGTTCGAGTACCGCATCGTTCATAAAATCTTGTTTTCAAATTTTATTTGTGTATGCTAGAAGTGACGGTTATCGCTTTAAAAACATAACAAATTATACAGTATGTTTAAAAATAAATGATATTAATTCAAAATGCGACTCTAGTCTAAGTGTAAACTAGAGGAAGGTTTTAGTAAGATTGGGTGCATAGTGGATAAATAAAAAAGTATGTATGTGTTACTTGTTTTATATATTATGATTATTACATTATTGGTTTTAATCAGAATCGTAACTTAAATCTTCCACCCCACTCAATGTCACTTCGTGATGACCACGACCGCTCTGCCAAGATTGTCACGAATAAGAAGAAGATTGAGTGGGGTGTTGATATTTTGCCGTCTGAATTTCCTAGTGTATTATAACGGAGTCAGTGAAATTATCCACTTTTGGTTTCTGCTCAATATATTTTTCTTCATGTTCTCGCGTCTCTCTCCAAACATATCAAGAGTTCAACCTGTTTATTTTCTAAATAATTCTCCCACAGTTTTAAAGTTATAATTTACATTTTGTGATGAAACTTTCCCTTTAATTATACCCTACAGTAATTCTATTGGGTTGAGTTCTGAATATACATATAATATACATTCCTGCCTTCGACATTGAGAAATAGTATATTACACTTAACGGGCATAAAGATTGCAATTCCTGTACTGCGCAAAATGAAGCGCAGTTTCAGTCTTTCAAACTTCTGCCTACGCAGTGTACTATTTCTGTATAGTTGGTTGAACGTGTGGAAAAAACTACAATGGAAAAAATTAATTCTAGTCCGAAATTTGCGGCAGGAGTTAAGTCAGTCACGGGCGCGTATTTTTTAAAAATGCACAAATCATAGACGACTCTTAAATTGATGGCGGAGGTATTGAGAAAAGGATGTTAGCATTCGAACAGAAGGACAACGAGGTAAATAAAAGTATTATTTTATTAACAGTTATTAGAACCCTAAAATAGGAAGAAAACACCTGCGGATACATAATTCGCCTTTACAATAAAATAAAGTATTTTTATTTAGCGTTCCTTTTTTGGCTGTCGATACTTTGCTATGCGAACATTTATATGATAATGACTATTCAGAATATTTTTGCTAAAAAACACGCTAAAAGTCGTTAAACTCGTGAGCTAAGAATAAAAATTGCGGCTCCTAAATGTCAAAGGTCTATCCATTAGGCGTTCCCTTTAAGCGTTATATGATTTGCTAAAAAGTTTTATCATTATACATTAATTTTATCATGTTTTGATGCGTAACACCTCTCCTCTCAGTTCCTGGATATTTTTGTGTGAGTGATTTCGTGAAAGGGGATGGAAATTTGTTACATGAAACCGCGGAAGTGCGCTATTTGATTTGCCCACGGTGGCAGAGAGATGGCTGTGAGATGGTGCCAAGAAATTTCGGGTGATGTTGGTACCACGACGTACTGTTGGCATCACTGACCTCTACTATATAGCACTGTACTGGCGGCTGGCAAAGTGCTTTTGTGCCTGTTTGATATTCGCCATTTTGCCGCTGTTGGCCATGTAGCGAGAGTCTGCGCTACTAAAACTAGTGATGACAACCACAGCAAACATCGATAGATGTTGGCAAACTATTTACAAAACAAATATTGTGTACCTTATGAGGTTGATTCTTGAAGTATAAATAGCACGGAAAATTAATTCAAAATGCAAAAATACTTCAGGGTAATACTTTGTATTAAAATTAAAAATTTTGTCAAAATTTGTTCTCTGGACGCTCGCGAGTGGCGCTTCATATAGGCAAAAAAAATTGTTGTCAATCATATGAAACAGCCTGTCCAGTGATATTATACAGGTCAGTGGTTGGCATAGTACATGCGTGTGTTAAACGAGAAAGAAAAGGGAAATAGAGAAGGAGAACGTATCAGCTTTGCACTTATCAACAGTTTTACTATGTTGTATATAATATCTGATGTTTTAAAACGAAATATATAAAATTTACCGTACCATATGTCAAAAACTTAAAACTAACTTGTTAAACGGAGAGGTGATAAAACCGGTGATATCTTCTATTCCAATAACGATTGGCGAACATACTTAGTTCTACAGCATACGCGGTTAAAAAGACTGACATAGATACTATGCGACTAGTTTACCTTAGTTATTTCCATAGTAATATGTCATATTATGGTAGATTGTTATGGGGCTATGCTGCCGATATTAATACAATCTGTGTGCTGCAGAAGAGGGCTATTCGAGCTATTTATAACCTAGATCCTAAAGAATTGGGAGCAAAATTTTAAGAAATAAACATCTGACTGTCGCTTCTCAAAATATTCTTGATAATGTTATGTATGTTTATAGGCACACGATTGAATTTGCTAGAACTGTCATAACCATAATGTTTACACCAGGAATATGTGTAAACTTAAATGCCTACTACTTGGCTAAGTCGAGGTAGTTAGTCTCTTGTGGGGCGATGTATATGCTTTTACAGCACGATCCCAGAAAATGTTGAAAATAATTGTATTACAAAATTCAAAAGAATTGTAATGAAGCGTTACTGTAATAAAGGTGGACGCGGCCGATGATTTTGTTTTATAATATTATGTAGTGTTGTATGAATGCGTTAAATTCGTATTCGGAAACTTAAAATCATACGTCACATTGTCCGTGAAAGATGGGAACATCTTATTGAATATTCAATCTTCTAATTAATATACCTATTACACAAAGTTGATATATATATTAACACTGTTCACTGTCTTCAGATCAAACCTTATAATTATTAAGATTGTATTTAGTTACTCGTAATAATAGAATTTGAAACATTTTAATCGACCACCCCGTACCGGTGCTACAACTTGTATGCCTGTAGTCGTGGTCAACTGACAACGTCACATTGGTGTTGTCAGTTGACCGTCTCTATTTTATATTTTAATAGATTATTACAATTTTACAATAAGATTGATTATTAAATAAAATCAACCAAATATAGAAATTTAAATGAATTAAAATTATAAATATGTTGGTAACGCTAACATTTATGTCGCCGTGGAAATTTCTAGGAGACGCGGTCATTATAATGTAGGTGATAACGTTTGAGAAAAGCAATAGCAGTTGAACTTGAAGATGTCAATATAAATTTGCAGCACTGTGAGCTTAAAGAAAACTATGTGATTCTATAGCATTTCTTGAGTCTAGATTAAATTGAGGGTGGAAATTTAAGATAACTAGATTATGTATCTAGTATCTCAGCTTTTTAATTAAGTTTTACATATTATAGATTTTCTGTTATGTATTTTATACTGTCTAGTGTTTGTCTGTGCTCCTACATATTCGACAAGCTCGGTTGCAAGCGCTCGTCCATATCTGAAGTGCCGGTATGATACCCGACGTGTGCCGGGTCGTTTCCTTCCCTCGAATATGTGCGAGGGAAATGATGGCTCGTCCATGCGTCAACTCGTGAACGGGTGCTGCTTGTGGTGCCAAGTCGACCTGTTATAGTTAATAAGTCATTGTATTTGTTGGATGTAATTACTAATTGTAACAGTAATCACGGCCATCATATTCACGAAGCATCCTTATACAAACAAAGAATTCAAGCTCAAATGGTTGATGCATCCAATTTACGATAATTTATATTCTTTATATCTTTTAACGACACAGTTTTATCATTTAAAGAGGACTCATATTGGATGCAGCACCTTACAAACTAATTTGTTGTGTATATTACAGCCATTGTAAATATTTGATTGAAAAGAGTGGCCGTTGAGTTTCTTATATGTTCTTCTCACGAGCTCAACTTTTACGAACATAAGGTAAAGTCAGTAATTTAAAATAAACATTTCATTCATTCGATTCAAAACTAAGCTAATTTAAGCCTAATTGAATAAAGTTTGTTTGACTTTGACTTTGATATAACAAATAGTTGAATAAATCAAATCAAAAATATTTTATTTCATAGGTAAATAATATTACACTTGAAATATGTCATTTTCATACACCTCATTCGGAAGGCAGATTTCCTTAGTCAAGAACGAGCAAGAACCTCTAAGGTTGCTCTTTTCAAAACAGATTAAATATTACAAGTTCTAATTTTTAATGCAATTTACAAATCATTGTAATTACATTATATGCAAAGTAATGCAACAAAAATACTCAACCGCCAATTACTAAATGGCTTACACGAGAAGTCAGAAAAAAATTAATTCACATTAATAGTTAAAAACACAGAGTTATAGAGTACAGCAGATGCATCAATCCACACATACCGTAAATAAATAAAGGCATTATGCGGGACTTTTATTAAATAAAATATATAATATATTAATTTTAATATTTTTTTAATAAAACAAATAAAAAACACATGAAGCAGACCTCCCGGTAACAGGACTATCCAATTTTAACAGAAATCTGCGCTCATTATATAAAAAACACTTCGATAAAACGGATGCACGTCGAAAGATGTCGCTACTCTCACACACATTCACGCTTTTTTCCCGTCGGGGTAGTCAAGAATCAAACAGAACTTGTTTCCATCTTTATAAACCTCACGCGCTTTCTCTACATTTTTTTATAACAATAAGGGACACGACGAGCAGTACGTTCAGCTGGTGGTTATTACCCTGCCCATTACAATGCAGTGCCGCTCAGATTCTTGCAAAATCCAAAAATTCTGAGTAGCGTTACAATTGCGATCGTCTCCTGGAAACATAAGATGTTAAGTCTCATGTTCCCAGTAATTTCACTAGCTACGGCGCCCTTCTGACCGAAACACAATAATATTTACACATTACTGCTTCACAGCAGAAATAGGCGCCGATGTGATATAATCTAGCCGTCATCCTGTACAAAGGAGCCTCCCACGGGTACAATTTCTCATTATTCTTTTGTTACATGGTCGCCGATACCGGGTGCGTGTCCCCAAGATGTCGCTATCTTTTTGGATTTAGCAAACAATAAATCGTAATCCTTGTAGATGTAAATTTATTAGGGCAGCCATATTTCTTGGAGTGCAAATGTTTTTCCCGGCTCTCAGCTGTATGTTATGACTCACACGAGAATATTGTTGTTATTTTGTATGAGTCATCCCCACATTGTACTCGTATAAGGGTTTTTTCAGGCAATATTCTTATATTGCCTGAAAATTGTTACGTCAACTGTCAATTATAATTCATCCCAAAAAAAAAAAACAAAAAAATGCAAATGTATAACAATCAACATTAAAATTCATAAAACTGCTAACAGCCAAGTATAAATAACTGACAACTGCCTAAAATATATATTTAAAGAGAACCGAATCGCTGTGATTGCGTTACTAGTATTATCGGCACAAGATACCATTCTTGAGAAAGTAGTGAAGCCCCTTGTAAAAGTGTTGTAAAAGTAATAAATATTATTTGCAATAGAAAACTTTTTTTCTTTGTTTCAGTATTTATGGCAAAACTAGGTAGTGTTATTAATGTTTATACCACAATGACAGCATTCTCGTGTACATTCAACTATTAAAAAACTCATGCCATTCACTCCGAATAGAACAAAACTTTTTCGTGTCAGTTAATAAATGTCATCATAAGTATTGGTGCTTCAATGGCCAGGCACCAGTACTCTGTAAACAGCTCTATTTCTTAGGTTTTGCACAGACCATCTAAAATTGTATAATAAAAGATAAGTTATTATATGATTTAAAACAGGGGCACTTATCAGTTCTTCTCCCAATGTCAGAGCCCTTTTACGAACTGATGTAGCTTCATGAAGTTTATGCAATATGTTATGTTGTTGTCACTCCCTATCGTAAATAAATATTATTATATTCTATTCTCTTGTACGTATTCTACTGCATTCTGCAATTTGAAGAGCTTGCTACAAAATCAAATAGCATTCTCATCATCTGCGATATTTATCCGAAGCGAATATGAATACCTTAAATAATGGTTTAACTGACCTACAATAACTCCTTTTATTGTTCTGGTGAAAGGGCAGGTACGGTAGTAATATAGGTACCGTCAGATGACCTACGCGTTTGTCCGCTTATCTCATGAAATAAACATGTAAATTATGTTGAAATATTTTTTCAAAAAGGGATTTTTAATGATAATAAGAGACGAGACGAGCAAGACGTTCAGCAAATTGATACGCAGTGCCCATTTTTGAAAAACCCAAAAGTTCTGAGCGGCACTACAATTGCGCTCGTCACCTTGAGACGGAAGATGTTAAGTCTCATTTGCCCAGTAATTTTACTAGCTACGGTGCTCTTCAGACCGTGATGCAGTAATGTTTACACATTACTGCATCATGGCAGAAAATCGCCACGTTGTGGTTCCCATAATCTAGCCGGCATCCTTTGCAAATGAGCCTCCCACTGGTGCATGTGTTCCAAACATATCATTCATGGCATGGTCATAGTCCTACATATTACATATTTCACAACATATACTAGTATCATACCTACTATCAAGAGTCATAGCACTTAGGTTAAGGATATCGGTGTTCAAGTACTTATTGGTGTGTGATATTAATGGAACACTGCCGTTATGTAAACAGTCTCTGCTCGTATATTAACAACAGAAAGTGTGTTCTCGTCGAACAAAAGGAAGAGGACAATTATAGCACTCTGCAAGAACAAGCCATATTGTAGTGAAGACCCTTTCTTACTCTATATGACAAGAGGTTAGAAAAAGGGATACTGTTTCACATCTTATATTTGAAAATGCTGCGATAGTTTTTGTGGAAGCAAACAATTTACTACACAAATAATAGTTAAAAACAAATTTAAGAACGATGCGGGGTCAACCCGCGTTATCAACTGTTAAGTAGATCCTGTAGATTAAGCCACAACCTGTGAGTTGAAGAAGACACAAGATTATAATATACACGATACGTCACCCGAACGGTTGGCCCAGATGGAAGAACGCTCGCACGGATGCATGATATTATCACTTTAAAATAATAATAACAAAATTAAACAATTCACTGTAATAGCTGGACAACAAGAAGCATTACATAACGTTCATTTGTAAAAAATATACAAACGATAGGTTAGCACACATACTACGAAATATTATTAGTACTACTACTAGTATTACTACTACTACTACTACTAGTGATACTTTATGGGAAAATACATCATGCAATTTAAGGAGGTTTCAAAATGCTCTCGATTCAATTGAAGCGCCACCATACGAGAATCAAGGTCAGCCTATAAAATACACTAAAAAAACACACTACCTTTGAGAATACCGAATGCCCTTTTTTAGTTTGTTTTCAAATTTTATTTGAACATGTAAGTAGTCTTATATTGCCTGAAAAAACCCTTATACGAGTATTTTAATTAAAATTATGTATTTTAAGAAATAGCGTGATCCCACGCATAGCATCTATTCTGACCGTAACTTATTGACGGTTAGAAAGTTGTATATACGGTATTAAAAATACATAAAACTATTCCATATAATAGTACATTACTAAATAAGAGAATTAAACACACTGTTGCTACTCTCTTCTTTCTCACTCATTGCCCATCGTTAGTTATAATCAGATCGAAACACTTAAGAAATTAATTTTAAATTAGGTAACCTTATGTAAGTTTATAAGATTTAGTTTTTATACCACGTTACTTTTAGTTTCCTACCAGTAAAAAGTTTTGCTTTTATTTTATATCAAAATATTTTTTGTGACGTCACAAAATGGCCCAACGGAAGACCAGCGTTGGTTTTCAAACCAGCAACATGCTGAGTTGGGACCATTTTTTGAATCGTATATAAATAATAGAAATGTTTCAGTCTTTTTGTTCTTTGCTTGTTTATCAATCTTAAGTTTATATTTATTTTTTATGTTACGTCTTTGTATAAAACTATTTACTTATACGTTTCAAAATAAAAAATTTTCTTTCTTTCTTTCTCTTTATCACCCCACTTCATTTTAATGTCGCAAAATATTGTACAATGTATTGGCGCTAATATGAGAAAACTCAGTGAACAATCATATAAATAAAGACAGATTCCAAATTCAAATGTATTTTTTTGTTTATTTTTAATAGTAGCAGTATTTATGGCCAGACTAGGAGTATATAGGAGATGATTCTCCTAAGGATATCTTGTGTTTAACCATTTGTCGGAGCGGATTGCAATTATTAATAGGATAGCTGTATGGAGTTTTTTTTAATCACACATTACATTACAAGGTTACACGATCATGCTATAAACTATATCAACGCATTATAGGCATAACATATGAAATATATTAACCTTAAAATTCTAATAGCTTATAACGGTTTATCTCACAATACTAAGAAGTAATATTATCTTTGTTTGTAAATTCCAGAATTTTAGTTAAAATAGTCGTCTTTAAGTTTTTAAGTTCAATTTGCAATGTGTTGAATATTATTTCAACATGTGTGTCATTTAATTAATTTTAACATTTTGTTTTGATTCCTGTCCTGTGCCCGTTTCTTATCGTAGGTAATCAAAATGTATGAAGAAGAAAATTAATATCATGTTATAATAATAATAATAATATTGACACACTTTTTACACAAATTATCTTGCCCCAAGTTAAGCATATATAGCCTGTGTTATGGGTTACAAGACAACGATATATTTCATACAATATACTTACTTAAACATACATAAATGCATATAAACATACATAAATACATTTAAACATCCATGACTCGGAAACAAATTTCCATATTCATCATATAAATGCTTGCACCTACCGGGATTCGAACCCGGGACCTCTAGTTTAGTAGGTAGGATCGCTAACCACTCGGCTATACAGGTCGTCGTTATGCATTAATAATAGACACATTTATTTATTTGACGTTGGTACACCTTATGGTAAATATAATATAGATTTACAATGCTTCAATTTTGTGTGAGTTTGTGTGTTTCAATATTGAAATGGTTCCCCGATCCTGGGAATATATTGTCATTTGTATATTATAAAGATATGAAAGAATAAAAACATGATTTTCTACCAAGTTAAGTCGAAAAGGGAATTTTAATGATACGGCCATTTTGAATAATTCGATGTACCATTTTTTTAATGAAATGCTGATCCTGTCTCATCGATATGAAGTTCAAAGTTTCGTATAATAACTACTGCTACAACAATATAGTGTATGCGTCGATGGAAAAAAAGCCCACTGAGTTTGTTGCGCCCATTCTTCTCAGGTCCGAGGCATTCGTTTTGGAATGGGTGGTAGTTCTTGACTTTCAAGTGATGTCACATCCTATTTTCAATAAAAATATTTGAATTTGATAAATATGTATATATATCAAATATCAATGATATGTTGGACACTTCCAACATACATTGCTATGCAGACGACAGCACTGGTGACCTGCATGGTCCGTGTTTGCAGGTCTCTCTCAGGAAATTGTCGACCAGTGCCTGGAGGAACTTGTGTCTTCTATCGAGTCCTCTCTTGAGAAGCTCGCGGAATGGGGTAAATTGAACCTTGTCCAATTTAACCCCTAGAAGACTCAAGTTTGCGCGTTTACCACTAAAAAACCCCATTTGTAGTATCAACGCTCTTCGACAACACTTCCCTTAAAGCCTCGCCTAGTATCGGAGTACTGGGTCTCGAAATCTCGAGCGATTACCAATTTCGTGGCCATCTGGAGGGCGAAGCCAAATTGGCTTCGAAGAAACTGGGCGTTGCGTAGAGATGTCGCTTCATTGTGTGTCTTCTACCGCATTTATCACGGGGAGTGTTCCGAAGAGCTTTTTAACCTGATTCCTGCCGTCGAATTCCACCTTCGCATGACACGCCACAAGTTAGGATATAATCCCCACCATCTGGATGTGTGGCGGTCCCCTACAGTTTGACGTTTGTCCTCCTATTCCACAAAAAAAAAATTGAATACAAAATTATATAACGGCATAAGACTGATAGAAAGAGGAACAGAGATTTTAACAGGAAATAGCACAGGAGATGGTGTTGTGATAACTCGAATTTACCTCTTTCTTAATAATTTCCCTTTTAATTTTGTGAACTTATGTTACGCAGTAACCAGAAAAAAGCTCAAGGACAAAGTCTTTCTATGCAATGCGCAATACGAGTAGTAACTTCGCTGCGCACATTCCTGGAAATTCGGCTTTTCTTTAATATACATAGAAACGATATTAAAAATATTGTTGCGCCTTCACGTACGCAGGTCATTGTCGAATTCACTCTTTAACGTATCCAATTAACAAACACCAAAGCAATGATCTGAATTCTCATATTAACAGACAACCAAAACCATTTTGCGTTCTATAATATATTAGCACACCAAAATAGATTTAAGTACTCACTGTTGTAGAAGCGGGCACAACAAGTTCTTATATAATTCAACGCCACCGAAGTAATTTCCAATGGAATTTGTACGAAATATTCATCGCTACAAGCATATTTTACAAGTTTGACTATTACTCATTAGCTTGCAAAGTCTTTCTAGCTAAGACAGTTTTCCAATTTACATGGTTATATATCTTAAAAGTTTTCATGTACTTAACTCATTAACTGGCACAGGAACACTAGATTTGAAAATACATCTTAAACATTAATATGATGCTCACGGAGAGGTTAACTGAAAAATTTCCAGTGGGAGGCTCCTTTGCACAGGTTGCCGGCTAGATTATGGGTACCACCACGGCGCCTTTTTCTGCCGTGAAGCAGTACTGTTTTAACATTATTGTGTTTCGGTCTGAAGGGCGCCGTAGCTAGTGAAATTATTGGCCAAATGAGACTTAACAACTTATGTCTCAAGGTGACGGAAGCAATTATTATAGTTCCACTCAGAATTTTTGGGTTTTTCAAGAATCCTGCGCGACCCTGCATTAAAATGGTCGTCTCGTCCCTTATTTTCATAAAAAAAATGCTCGAAACATAACCACAATATCTATGTATGCCTTTCACAAAACTATGAAATAGACAAAAAAATATTTGATTTATTTCTGAAAAACTTACACGCAAATTAGTTTCGCTTGTTTGTATCTTAATAAAAATTAATAAAATGTTTATCTAAACCTATTTTTCTACCTTGCTAAAATACGTCTACTGCTGGGCAAAGATCTTCCCCAAAGATCTCCACGACGATAGGTCCTGCACTGCCCTCATCCAACCTATTCTGGCTATCTTGACCAGATCATCGGTCAACCTTGTGGGGGGCCTACCAACACTGCGTCTTCCAGCACGTGGTCGCCATTCAAGGGTGTTACAACATTTATCTGTCGAGCTGTGTGTGCTCACTGCCACTTCAGTTTCGCAATCATTTGGACTATGTGGGTAACTTTGGTTCTCCTACGGATCTCCTCATTTCTGATTCGATTGTAGGGAAACTCTGAGCAGAGCCCCTCTCTATATCTACCTTGTATGTTGTCAGTATTTTCTGCGTACAAAAATATGTAAGATATGTAAAAAGTAGTGCGCTATACTAGTACAGCGTATAGCATCACTGTATGTCATTTGTTGACTCCACTGGAAGATCAGCGCTGGTTACGCTTGTAATCAGCATTATGCTGAATTTGTGGCAGACACTTTATGTATAAAATATATTAGATTATTATACAATTACTAGCTTACCCAGCAAAAGTTGCATTGCCATTTAAAGTAATTAAAAAAATTCAATTATTAAAATTTTTGATGCATAAAAAATAGATGACGACCGATAATCGACCAAATATATATCGTAGATAAATGAAATTTATCGTACTACAATTATTATCTTGCAACCCTATTGTGGATCTGCGCATAGAAGAGAATAATATAATAATCGAGATACAAAAATAGTATATGTTATAGGCGTGGGTTACCCTTATCATTAAGGGGCATGAAAATAGATGTTGTCCGATTCTCAGACCTACCCGATATGCACTCAAAATATGTATGAAACACATGGATGTAGCCATTTCGAAGGAGTTTGGTAACAAACACCAGGACACGAGAATTTTATATATTAGAATATTTCTTTATTTAGTTTTGTATTAATTCTTCTACGTAAATGGTTAATACTGTGTTTGTTGCATAAATATATTTCTCTATTTTCTTTTCATTTATTAATTTCTTAGAAGGTTAATAGATTATATTATCTGAGCAGAGAACTATGCCGTGTAGAGTCATACAATATACAGTAAATAAACACTTTCATGTTTCAAGACACAAGTCATTTTGGAATAATGCAGTGGCAATTTGAACATACGAGTATCCACATTCCACATAATATAGTGTGTGTTATGTGTTACAAGTTGTTTCAATGATATATTTAATACAATATACTTACTTAAACATACATATATTCATATAAACATACATAAATACATTTAAACATCCATGACTCGGAAACAAACATCTATATTCATCATATAAATGCTTGCACCTACCGGGATTCGAAGCCGGGACCTCCAGCTTAGTAGGTAGGATCGCTAACCACTCGGCTATACAGGTTGTCAAAAAATTAAGTAAGTTGTAATTAAAACGCGTGTTATTGTAACTGTGTTTTTACTTTAGATTAGGTCCCCCTTAAAACGAGATCTGGAAAGGTCTTAAAACGTCGGGTTGACTAAAATAATAATAAAAATTTAACTTTTACGCAAAAATCTAATGTAAAAACACAGTTACTACGCTACGCTAGTTACGCGTTTAAATCCTTTAAAAGTCTTCTCTGATGTTTCGGGAATAAGGAATGTAAATAACATATGAAAGTGAATTTTACAAATTTATTTTTTTTACACTAATTCACTACATTTGTTCACATAATTCATTCACAAATTCATATTAAATTGACTTGATTAAGAATCTGACGAACTCTGCAATGATATTTGCAACCCAGACCACTTGTAAGTTTGTGTTAATTTAATTTTCCCTTAGCTTGTCTAGATTCAACACTTTCAAACGTTCAGACTGAGAGTTGGCGAGTAGTCCTCATTATAGAGACCGCCTCTCCGACTAATTTCTACGAGACGACTTCTCAAACTTTGAAATTTGCATATTGACTTGCCTATTCGTTATGCATTGAGTGCATTTGCGTTTAGATAGAAACGCTTCTACTTTTGCCTTATTTAATTAAAAAGTTTATTTCTTTTAATTAATATTGTTTGCTACTTAAAGCCGACGCATTTGCTCAGCTGTATAATGAATAATTCCTTCAGTATCCGTGGTAAATTTATTTTAAATTTTTTATTAATTTAGAATTTGATATATTGTAATAAGCGTTTAGTTCTCAAATCTCCTCAAATTCTTCACGTAAGTATCATTTGGAAATGTCTACACAAAATAAATAAAATTTGAAAAACAAAATTTTATGAACGATGCGCGACTCGTTATAAAATCTTGTATGCTTTGTTCAACTCTCAGGTTGTGGCTTCATCGACAGGATCTACTTTACAGTTGATAACCTGCTCAACCCCAATATTTGCATATTAGGAAATTGACTTGAGATGTCGCTCTTGTAAATCTAAACAATTTGTTATGTTTTTAAAGTGATAACCCTCACTTCTAGGATTAATACACAATAAAATTTGAAAAACAAAATTTTATGAACGATGCGGGACTCGAACCCACGACCTCCGGCGTTCCGTGCCGGTTCTCTAACCAACTGAGCTAACTATTCGAGTGACGTATCGTTATAAAAATCTTGTATGCTTTGTTCAACTCTCAGGTTGTGTGTCTACACAACAGAATAACCATATAAGAGCGAGCTTTTTTTAAATTTTATCTATATATAATTTGAAAATGGATGTTTGTATGTGATATATTATATAGGTACATCGTTTCACTCCAACGCCGTTCAAGCGATCCCAAAAATTTGAAAGTATTTGTATTATTTCTTGGAGAATTCGTCTTCTTTATCCTCTGCAGTTTCTACCAGGAGCTGTGAGAGCGTCCCAACTTCTATATCGGTTAACTAATCCCAATGAACATAAGTATCCAGCTGTATTTGAACACAGAGAATGTATTGTTGGATTCATAGATTGCAGAACAAAGTCTGCCGTGTTGAGATATATTTAAATTTGGAGTTTCAAACTGGATATTTTGGTTAGCATTAAATAATTGTACAGCCGTTATGTGTGAATATTTTTAAGGCTTAAGTTATAAGGTTATCACTCTTTTATAAGCTTGTATGTCTGTATGTAACGGAATCTTTAAACGTTATTTTCGACCCATTCACACGTCGGATAGTTTGACAACTTTGCACACTTATCAAGGACCGATTAAAATTCAATTAATTCCAATTTTTATACCAGAATCTTCCGGATGAGCGACTACTTGTGCCTCAAACCAAGGCGCCTGCTAACAAACATAAAAAAAAACATACCGCCGAATTGAGAATCTCCTCCTTTTTTGAAGTCGGAAACACTAAAAACACATTTTAATAGAAAACCAAACTAAACAGAAGCAAATTATGTTCAATAAGATTAGATTTTTTAACATTTTTGTTAATAACACTATTTGTAATTGAAACTTATTGGAATTTATTTTTAACTATTATTTATTCAAACAAATAATTTATTTTCTTATGGGTGTGGAGGAAGAAGAACACAGGAGCAGTACTGATTGTATATGTGTAAAAGAAGCCACTATTTTGAATATATGTCGTAAAAATCTGAAAACACCGCTCGAGAAAACTCATTTTACAATCCCGCTGCTCTTTGAAGACGGCAAGTTGCACTGTACATGAAGTAATGAATATGGTATTTCAGTTGTTGGCGTGTGGATTGCGGTAGGAATCAGATAACATCATTGTAATCAAATACTTAAAACCAGCACAAAATGCAACGCGTAACAGAATATCTCGAAGACGCTACCAGATATTTCCCATATCTTCATAGCGTATGTTGAGTATTTTATTATATTTTTTTATGGAAAAGTAGGACAAACGAGCTTACGGTTGACCTGGTGTTAAGTGATCACCACCGCCCTCTTGGTCTTGGAATACCAGAGAAATCACAGGAGCGTTGCCGGCCTTTGAGGAAGGTACGCGTTTTTAAAAGTATGTCGTATCGTCCCGAAAACACCGCACAAGGAAGCTCATCCCACAGCTTTGTAGTACGTGAAAGAAAACCACACTCTGGAGGACCGCCACACATCCAGATGGTGGGGATGATATCCTAATTTGTGGCATGTCGAGTGAAGGTGGAATTCGGCAGCAGGAATCACGTGAAACAGCTCTCCGAAACACTCCCCGTAATAAATGCGGTAGAAGACACACAATGAAGCGACTTCTCTACTCAATTGTTGTATGTAGTTGTGAACGTTGAAACCAAATTTAAAGACCTATGTCCCCAAAAGTCTCTAGGAGCTGAACAGTAACTTTATATTTTCTTCGAAAACTGCAGATAATGCTCTGTAATCATTAGCTGATCGTTTTTTCTAAAATAATTGGCAATTGACAAGGATACTAAACGTTTTTAGTACTTCCATTTAATACCTTAGTGCTTCTCTGAGTTTGAAAAATCCCCCGTAGAGGTTGCAAATTAGATTTCATTATTTAATGTCTATTTATAAATTATTCAGCGAAATTGTATATATTTAACCCCGATCCATGCAAAATTTTATCCACCAAATGTAAGAAATAAATATACTCCGAGAATACAGAGTTTACAGTTGAAATATAAAACCCGAGCAATTTATAAGAAGTGTCAGTTTCATTTAGAATTTCTTTAATAAAAGGGATGTAAAACCGCTGGATTAGAAAACTTTTGTATTCTTGCTGACGAATATTTTATTCAGAGATTTTTTAAAGAGAGGCGATTGAAATCGACTTAATGAATATCATTACAATATAATAATGCGTTTGCCAGAATTTTCGATTTCGTCACCGATTTTATTTTGAGCTTAGATTGTATTTAATAGGAAAAATTAAGAAAATCTAAAACTTTACGCCTCTTTCGTCTATTAGGTATATCACCAAGAGGAATATTAAAATCTGAAAACCGTTACTTTGCATGTAATTATTAATTTAATTTATTTATTAGGTTTATTTACAATCACTTGTATACATACAAATAACATAAAAATATAAAAATTAGAACTAAAAACTAGGAACTAAATGTAGTGATTACTTACAAATGAACAAAACATGCATAGAAATAATTAATGTTAAGTATTATATAGAATAAGTTAAGAATTGAGCAGTTTTTTTAAATTAATAAATGAGTACGTTACATAGTTATATACAGTTACATTCGTTTTCCAATTATATCACAATGATATTTAAAAGTATAGATAGGTTAGCTAGACAACATTCGGTGTTTGTAAATGATACACTATCGCACACATGAATAATTTTACATTGCTAGTGTGCTACTACACTACATTACAATTACACGTCAAAGAAGGATAGTAAATGCAATTAACTCAAGCGAAAAAGAGATAAATCTAATTTGCTAATTGCTTCGTATTTGATAGAAAAAATACAGAATAATTCATCAGATATATTTTTTACCGTACACCATGATTTATGCCTAAAATACGATTCATTCATGAGTTCACGTATTAAAGTTATAAAGTAGTAAAGCTGCATTGAAATCAGGTACATAAAGTGTCATTGATTTTTAAAAAAAAAATATTAATTATAATATACAGCCACATTGATAATATCAATTATTTGTACATAATAATAAAAAAACCAGACATAACAAAACAAAACCGAAGTGTACAGTAAGGGTCCCATTTTTACAATTTCACGAACGACGGATCCCAAAAAGTTTTAAGTTTCCAATTATTATTTTTTGTATCTTATATTTTTTATGAATGTCTATTTGTTGAGGGTTTATTATAATAAGATAATGGGATGATCCCAATGGATCATACATAATGCATCCTGAATTATTTTTGTAATCCAAGATGGCCGCCGCGCAAAATTATGATTTCAACAATATGGATATCGTATCCAAGGTTCACGAGGGTGCAAAGAACGAATTTGGGATCATTTTTCAAATCGAAGGTGGCTGATAAGGATCATCCTAGAAGATGATCTATAAATAAATTTAAATGTTTTATTAAGAAATGACTCTGTCGTAAGTCCTACTTACTACTCCACTGCTGAATATCTAACGGCCGCTCCCAATATACTATATACAGATACAGATAAATTACTACCTTCTACTGTAATTACCTGTCAATAATCTGAAGCTGTCCCTATATGCCCGATAAGTCATTCTTATCGCCTTATTTTAGGACGTGTGAATTGCAATTTTCATACAAACTTCTATCGCTGGTAAGCTATACGTCGTCCCATTGACAGACAGCGTGTACGGATAAGGTGAGTTACCGTCGATAAGTTTATTGGGACAGAAAAGTCAAAAATACTCACAATTTTTATCTCAACTAAGAGATCGCACAGCCTGGGACTAGATTATGATTATTTTATAGCAATAGCAATGACAGTACAATATTGTACATTTTATTAAAAAGAGCGCAAAAAAAGAATGCTGACAGAGTTTCTTGCGTCGCTTCTTCTCTCTTAGAGCACCAATTTTTTCCGAAGCTTAAAAATTAGTAGTATCTAGCATATTAGAAATGATATCAAAAATAATTCTAAAGGAATCAATTTTGAGAAAATAAATGCCTTTTATATGGAAACTTCTCTACAGTGCGGTTTCCAGGGCGATACGTGCGACTTAGCGTTGCTCGAACTGTCAAAGATACTCTGTGACCTAAAGCTGCTGGTAGTAGGTGCTGTGATGAGTATTAATTTTAAGTTTTAAGTATATTACTTAAATTCATAACGCTGCCAATTTTGACGACCCATATAGCCCAGTGGTTAGTGACCCAGCCTACTGAGCTAGAGGTCCAAGGTTCGAATCCCGTTAGGCGCAAATTTTTATGTGATGAATATGTATGTTTATATGTATTTACATATAAATTTAAATTAATAAAATATATCGTTTCCTTGCACCCATAGCACAGGCTATGCCTAGTTTAAGGCAAAATAATTTACGTAAAAGGCAGTTAATATTATATAAAAAAACTAAGTATAAAAAAACCGACTTAAAAAAATCAAAAGCATTAAATAACTTAATAGAGATTTTATTTAATGCACCTCTTATGCAAATCTTATGCCTTTAATATTAATAAAATACTACTATTTGTATGTGCTACCTATTGATAGAGTTTAGTCGGTGCCTGCCGGTTTGGGTTGTTTGGTTCTAGACGAAACTATCCCGCTCAAAGTCACGCGTGGCGAGTGTAGGTACCTGCTATTAAATTTAGCTTGACACCAACTTCAAACCTATCAATAGGTAGCACATACAAATAATAGTATATTATTCAAATAAAATTTGAAAAACATAATTTTATGAACCATGCGGGACTCGAACCCACGACCTCCGGCGTTCCGTGCCGGTGCTTTAACCAACTGAGCTAACCGTTCGAGTGACATATCGTCATAAAATCTTGTAAGCTTTGTTCAACTCTCAGGTTGTGGCTCACCGGCACGGAACGCCAGAGGTCGTGGGTTCGAGTCCTGCATCGTTTATAAAATTTTGTTTACAAATTTTATTTGTGTATTAATCCTAGAAGTGAGGGTTATTACTTTAAAAAACATAACAAATTGTATATAATTATTATTAAAGGTATAAGATTTCCATAAGAGGTGTAACCTCCTCCTTTTCGTAGTCAGATAAAAAATATAACGCGGACAATGATAAGGCGGTACCCCCTCATTTAGGATACTGTATAAACAATAGAGTATCATATCAATAATTTAAAAACAATTGTTAATATAAAACCCAGAAAGTTCAACATAAGTAAGACATACATACATACATATAATTACATTTTCCCGCTAATGTATATTCAATTTTAGCGGGAGCATTGTCTCTGATCCCATTTACCTGAGGGAGATTCGTGAATCATTCCTTAAATATCAAAGGTCGCGCACCTCGTTACTCACCTTAGGTTCCATTTCCGAAGCCATCCATATTTGTCGTGTCATACCCTTTCATTAAAAGTATGGAGTGTAGGTATGGATTTATTTATCTATATCACATGACACAAGATAGGAAATATCTTTGTGTATTTTGTGATCTATCTCATAATCTTAGATAAAGGATTGGCCACGGATGCGCTCCAAATAGATATCACAGGTGTAGTCGCAAAGTGCGGCAACTAATACGATCGAGCCAGTCTCGAACAATGTGTGACGTTGACGTGCCACATGTTCTGTAAAACTTTGAAACTAAAACGCCGGGTTGCGTAGTAAAACTTTGTTAAAATAATACTAAAAGAAATAAAGAAAGACACTGTGATCACATATCATCAGTAAGTATTTTGTGTTTTATTAATTTTAATGAAAAATTAACACGATGCGTATGTTTCAAAATTTTAAGGCTGCCATTGAGTGTCAAGATGCCACGCACACTAGCATCTAGTAGTTGCCCTTATAAAAAAGCTGTTGTTCTTAGGTAGTGCGGTATCTAGTTGGAGCGCTACGGAGACTAATCCTTAATCGAAGATTATAATATTATGACTTTTTGTAATGAAGTTCTATAAATATAGACAAATCATATAAAAACACCTGAAAGATTGAACATGCCACAAATTACACCATAGTAATCTTTGACCGCTATGTCTATAAAATGCTGCATTTACTCCAGTTGTTTAAAATACTCTTGGTCAATAAGCAGCAATGTAAAACATGTATTTAATATAAGTTACGTATGTTGAATTTTGAACCTGATCTTCAGACAGTGATACGCGACTAAAGAGAAAATTGTGATATTTGTCTTTAAGCACACTTTTGCCGTTCCGCTATCTGACGGCGTATGATTAGATATGTGTAGAACGTTATTGGTTTTATTAAATGCATTTAAATGGTCCTTCATCAAGAAAATACATTTTATTATGGTTGTCAATGTAATTTAAAGAAACTCAAAAAAATATTTGTAAGAGAAGTCAATAACAGACAGACAAATATAAATACTCCATCCACCTCTAGGTTTATTAATAAGTATTTCCAATAAACTATTTTGCATAAGTACTCAATACTTCTCAAAACGCGTAAAGTATATACAGAAGTGTTATTAAGAAGGCTATTTAGAAGTGCGGTAATGAGTTACTTCCCATTTTAAGATTACCTAACTTTTCCGAAATGGTGTTAAATAGTAATATATATATTATTAAATTAAACCTTAAAATGAATAAAAAACAACATTAAATTAATTGACTTTAGTGTACAATAACAGGTAAAATTTAATTAGGAAATAAGATCAAAAAGGGTTTTTATATTTTATTACAAGTGACAAATTTTAATATCACTTACAAAAAATTCACAAACAAGCTATCATCGAAATAATTAACTTTAAAATGAAATAGATCATTTTGTTAAGCTTCTGAGAATAAATTTCAAATAACACAATGACTAATATTCAAATAGAAATCGGGCAGAGTAACATCCTAACTCGTCAACGGTTGCAGCGAAAATGTGTCGACACTAGGGAGACGTCGCCGTTTATAGACGTCTTCACCCTGTCCACCTGGCACTGTCAACACAATTTAAATAATTACTCACTACAAACAATCAATACGGAAACGGGCTGAGTTTCGGTGAGATGTTCACAGTTCGAGGACTAACGAAGTAGTTGTCACCACCACTGGGTCTTCCGCGTAGGCCCTCACGGGCCTCAGGGTAACTGATCGGGGCGATGGCCCCTTTCAGTGGTATAAACGCCGCCTGCAAGTACAGGCGGGGCTCTGGGTGGGACCGGTTGGTCCATGGTGTCATTTTCAGTGGTATCCTGCTGCAGTGCGATCGAGCCCGCGTGGTGTCGCGAGCGATCTGCGGACTGCGGCAGGGTGGTATGTCCGTGGTTGGCTTGCGCCCGCCGCTCAGCGAGGTCGAGCCCGCCGGTAGTGTACCGTTGAGCGCCCATCAGCCAGCGGCGAGGAAGCAGTCGTGTCCTAGGAGACTAGGTAACGTGGTAGTCCTCTTATGTCCGGCGGTCGTCGATGGTATGGCGCGATGCCACGCAAATGCTGGGATCGCGCTCTATCGGCGCGCGCGAACATAGAGGTGCTCAGGCGACGAACGAAGTCGTCCAGGCTCTTCATGCGCAGGTCTCTGGAGATGACCTGATTCCGTACGAAGCGTGGTGCTCCGGAGATGGTGCGGAGCGTCAGCGACTGCTGCGCTCGCAGCGACTTGCGACCCGTCTCGCTTGTCAGCGCAAACCAGGCGGGGGCCGCGTAGGTAAGTCGCGTGCGAAAGTACGCCTTGTATACGCACAACTTCGTACGGAGAGGCAGGTGGGACGCCAGCACGGGGCGGAGAACGTTCCGTGCGGCGCGCGTCTGGGCGACGATGTTCTTAACATGGGGCCGCATCGAGAGTGTCCTGTCGATGGTCACGCCGAGGTATTTGGCCTTCGGGGACCATTCGATGGTCTCGCCCATGAGTGACACCGGGGGCGGCAATAGGTGCGCCCGCCCGATGGAAATCGCCTGAGTCTTCGCCACGTTGACCTTGAGTCTCCAGTCCTTGAGCCAGGTGGGAAGCGCGTCCAGTGCTCGCTGCATCTTCAGCGCTGCATGCGGGGCATTCAGCGAGGTGGTAATGAACGCCGCGTCGTCGGCATACAGCGCTAAAGTGGCGCCGTAGGCGACTGGAATGTCGTCCGTGTATCTGCTGTAGCAGACGGGCGACAGGCAGCTTCCCTGGGGCACACCAGCTCGTATGGGGCGCTCCGTGGACAGAGCGTCTTCAACCGCTGTTCTTGAAAACGTCTGTCTTCCAAAAAGGTGGCCACAGTCTTAACTACTCGGCGAGGAGTAGTAGACGTGGACAGCTTGTACACGAGGCCGACGTGCCAGACGCGATCGGACGCCTTCTCCATATCGAGGAATACTGCAACAGACTGATCTCGCTTGTTGTAGGCGGTAGCGAGATGGTGCAGTACCCTCGTCACTTGTAAAGTGGTGGAGTGTTCGGCACGGAAACCGAACTGTTCGTTGCGTGGCTGAAGATAGGGCGTGATGTGCAGCAACAGTAGCTTCTCGAAGACTTTCGAGGTGGTGGACAGAAGAGTGATGGGACGGTAACTCCCAGGCAGCATGATGTTCTTGCCTTGCTTGGGAATCAGGATGACTCGGCCGAGCTTCCACGATGATGGAAAGTGCCCGGTACGGAGGATCCCGTTGAAGAGCCGCGTCAGCGTCGTGATTGCTCGCGGAGGTAGGTGACGCAGGGCTTCGTTGGTGACTCGATCAGGGCCGGGGGCTTTGCGCAGTCTAGTTCGCCGAATCATTCTTTGGACTTGTCCGGGGGAGAACACGACGGGGTCTTCTCTCGGTACTATCGGCGACTCGAAGTAGTACTTCAGATGTCGCTCGATGGTCTCTACGAGCTGCACATCCGAGGTCGGGTTGGGTGTAAACTGCGTCTCCAGGTAGTCCGCAAATATCTCCGCTCGATCCTCAGCTCGGTAACGTGGGGTTCCGTCACTGGCCATGAGGGGTCTAATCGGGGAGGGCTTCCCGGAGAGTTGGCGGCAGAGGCAGTGCATGCCGGACCAGTCGTCACCGGCTCGCTCAATGGCGGAGTGCCAGGATTCGTCTGCGACTGTCACCAGTGCGTCTGAGATCTTGGCAGCCAGAGCGTTCAGCCGCGTCTTCATGATCGGACACCGCAGGTTTTGCCATTGCCTTCGCAGCTTCCTCTTCTCCTCGATCATCGCTTGTATGTAGGCAGGGAGCTGGGGTTGTCTACGAGTAGATGCAGCGTCGAGTCTCGACTCTCGAAGCGCATTGGACACTGTTGCGCTGAGGTCCGTTGCGAGTCGGTCGACGTCTGCAGGACTCTCTACTTTAAAGGACGGCGAATGTTAAGCCATGTGTTCGGCGAAGATTCGCCAGTCCTGGCGATGCTTCGGAGAAGACAGCGATGTCGTCATCGGGGTCGCCTTCAGCGTCAAGAGGACTGCTTGGTGGTCGGACATGAGGTGGTCATCCAGGACGTCTAACGACGATGCGGCAGCTAGGCCGCGCGTTATGGCTATGTTGATGACGTCTGGCATGTGGGCTGCACAGTACGGGTAGTGCGTCGGAACCTCTGGTCCTAGCACCTCGTAGCCGTGGCGATCTGCGTCGTCCAGTAGGCGTCTACCATCTGGACTCACAATATTGGAGTTCCACGCCGTGTGTTTCGCGTTGAAGTCGCCCTCGACGATCGTCGGCAGCGGCGAGTCCAACAAGGTGTGGATATCAGCCACTGCGAGTCGATTCTGCGGCGGCTTATAGAAAGCGAACACGCGGGTGGACTGACGCTCGATGCAGATCTCCACCCTAGGGCGTACGACGTCTGCAGTTGAGGTACTGCCATCAGTTGGTGGATGACGTTCCGATGGACCATGACTGCTAATCCCCTGTAAGCAGTCCCGATCGGCGAGGTGTGGTCCTCCCGGTACACGTAGTATCCGGAAACCTTCAACTTGTCTACTGGTCTGAGGTGAGTCTCGCTGGTCAGGCCGATGTCCACTCGACGCTGAGAGAGCAAAGTCTTGAAGAGACGGGCTTTTTGTGATGAAAGCCCGTCGGCGTTCCAGAACGCGATGCGGAGCTTAGCCATAAAAGGTGCAGAGCTCCGTGATGCAACCCAGGATCAGCGGAATCGGGTCACACTGCTCCTGGATGGCTATCAGCACCTGGTTCAGTGTACTGATAACCTTGGTAAGTCGTGGGTCCAGCGGCGTCACTCGCTTCGCATTCGTCCCCCCTGCGGGGGCAGCGACCACGGTGGGCTTGGACGTTTTGCTGCGCTGGATAGGCTGCGGTGCGGTGGGCGCAGCAGCGCGTGGCGCAGTAGGTGGCGCAGTGCGAGGTCTGGCAGGTGGCATGGTAAGTGGTGCGCCTTGGCGCGCTTGTGCGCGTTTACCACGCTTGTGTCGGCGTTTACCCGGTCGCTGTGGCTGGTTGGCAGCAGCCATGAGCGAACGAGCGTGGGCAGTGGTGGGATGCGCGCGTGCAGTTGAGGCAGTGCGTGCGATGGTGCCAGCCCGGCGGTTGCGCGTCTCCTTGCGGAACACCGGGCAATTGGCGTTGTTCGCCGTGTGCGCACCTCCATAATTGGCGCACGTCGGCGGGTCCTCCCTGGGGCGCTGGCACTCTCGTGCAGGATGATTGTCCCCACACCGCACACAGGCAATGGGCCGGTGGCAGTTGTGGGAGGAGTGCCGAAACTGCTGGCATCGGTGACACTGCGCAGGTCCCCTTCTGCCGCGCCACGCCTCAATAGTGATCCCGGGCATACAGAGGAGCTCTCGCATCTCATATATACCTGGGATGAGATCCGGGGTTTGCTGGAGTTGCGCGAACATCAGGCATCCCGGTCTGCCCGGGCGAGCGGGGATCGCGCGCACGTGCTCCGGGACGTACCCGAGCTCGCGCAGCTCCGCCTGGCTCTGTATTGACTGGCAGGCCGCGTTTGGCTACTTTTACGCTCCTCTCCGCGGGGAGCGAGTAGCAGAACCAGGAGATTCCAGCGACACTTTCCAGCTGAGTGAGGTAGCGCTGAATGTGGCGGAACTCCTGGTCTGATTTGGGGATGAAGCGGACGCCTTTGTTGTTGTCACCAACTGTTCTGCTACCGCTTATATTGCGGTCTGTCAGCTGCAGGTGGGGAGCGGTGACGTCACGTCTTGAAATATTTCTTGTGTTTCTAAGAATATATGAATTATTACTTGCATATAACTTTATACTATGACCAAGCAAAGCCGAATAATATATCAACACTTTAACCCGACGTTTCAAGACCTTTCCAGAACTAGTTTTTCAAGCGTGTCGAATAACTAAAATAATAATAAAAATGTAACTTTTACGCAAAAATCTAATGTAAAAACACAGTTACAATTACAAGCGTTTTAATCCTTTAAAAGTGTTTTATTTAAATTTTAATGTGTATCACTCGCTTTAATCAAAGAAAATTTGCCCTGTACTTTCCCCGGGGTGTAAAAAGAATAGGGGAGTCCCAGGCCCATGGGTGTCGTGTCGGTGGCGACTAAGGGCTTTTTAGAAGTGGGAGAGTCACGTTGCCGTCTTATGACGTCAGCACAATCAGGCCAGACTCGTCCGGGTTAATTACCACACTCACAGTTCGGATTGCAATAGCAATAGGCCTGTAGTTTGCCGGATCCGTAGTAGGGAGGTAATAACCTCCCTACTCTCCAAAATCATGGAGAGCATAATTAACCGCCAGCTCTTGGTATACCTTGAGGGTCACCAGTTGATCAACGACCGGCAGTACGGCTTTCGCCATGGTCGGTCGACTGGCGATCTTCTTGTATACCTAACACATAGATGGGCGGCGGCTATTGAAAGCAAGGGGGAAGGGCTGGCAGTTGGTCTGGATATAGCGAAGGCCTTTGATCGAGTATGGCACAAGGCGCTTCTCGCAAAACTTCCATCATTTGGGCTTCCCGAGAGCTTATGCAAGTGGACCTCCAGCTTCCTCACTGGGTTATTGCTCGAATCCCAAGCCCGTGAGCGCTGGAGTGTCCCAAGGCTGTGTGCTATCTCCCACACATACTTCTGCATATCAATGATATGTTGGACACCGCCAACATGCATTGCTATGCAGACGACAGCACTGGTGATCGCGTATACACGGGCCATGTAGGTCTCTCTCGGGAAAACGTCGAGCAGTGCCGGGAGAAACTTGTGTCTTCTATCGAGTCCTCTCTCGAGATGGTCGCGGAATGGGTTAAGTTGAACCTTGTCCAATTTAACCCCCAGAAGACTCAAGTTTGCGCGTTTACCACTAAAAAAACCCCATGTGTCGTATCACCGCTCTTCGAGAACACTTCTCTTAAAGACGCGCCTAGTACTGGAATACTGGGTCTCGAAATCTCGAGCGATTGCCAATTCCGTGGCCATCTGGAGGGCAAAGCCAAATTTGCTTCGAAGAAGCTGGGCGTCATCAATAGAGCAGGGCAATACTTCAAGCCGGCCCATATTCTAGCGCTCTACAAAGCGCAGGTCCGGCCACACATGGAGTATCGCTCGATCCATTTGACCGCGTGCAACGTAGAGCAGCTCGAATTGTCGGAGACTCAGTGCTCTGTCAACGGCGTTGGTAGATCGTAGATCTCTTGGCGTTGCGTAGAGACGTCGCTTCATTGTGTGTCTTCTACCGCATTTATCACGGGGAGTGTTACGAAGAGCTGTTTAACCTGATTCCTGCCGCCGAATTTCCCCTTCGCACGACACGCCACAAGTTAGGATATCATCCCCACCATCTGGATGTGTGGCGGTCCTCCACAGTGCGGTTTTCAAGGAGCTTTCTCCCTCGTACTACAAAGCTGTGGAATGAGCTTCCTTATGCGGTGTTTCCGGGACAATACGACAGGGGTACCTTCTAAAAAGCGCGAACACCTTCCTTAAATGCCGGCAACGCTCTTGTGATACCTCTGGTGTTGCAAGAGAATGTGGGCGGCGGTGATTACTTAACACCAGGTGACCCGTACGCTCGTTTGTCCTCCTATTCCATAAAAAAAAACTATGTTATTTTGTGTTAATTGTGCGTGCATTAATCAAATTAGAGAAACTGTCAACCTTAAATTTTTTAAATCTAGATGCATTAATGATGTAATGTACTTTATTTCATCCATAAATTTCTACACGAATTCGTTTGACTGAAGTCATATGTGTAATGCAATTTGCACAAGAAAGACACAAACTTTTCCCTAAAAGTAAGTAAAATCTAGCTGGTACAAATAAAGATATCAGGCGAGCCGGGACATATGGGTCTCCTTACTACGGTCTTCTGTTCAGACCAAATTGCGACACCAAAACTGGGTATCCATAATACTGCCTCGTACAATTATAGCATTTACTCCAAATGTTAAATTTAAGGATTATATTTGTGGAATTGCAATAAATTGAAATTGAAATAAATATATCGCCCATAGGGTGGCATGGTATAATTGACACATTCCGTTAATAAACCGCGAAGATTGAGCACAACATGTTACTTTCCCGGTCCATGTTAAATCCCTGTCAGCTTCGTATTACCATTGATTTGATGGCGTGAGATCAAAGTAATTTCATTATTGATTGTTTTTTTTTTTTTTTCATTTATAATTTTCTGTTTTTGCATTAAAACGTTCAGCCTTTCCGTGCAATATCCATTTCTCCTTAGACCATCGTTTTGTTTGTCTTAGAAATTTTCTTTTGCCTAATATTGGCCCTTTCTGTCTTGTAGTTAATATTGTTTATTGAATATCTATATAGCATGAGATACTTCTGTTATTGTGTAGTTATTTCTTGGTGACATTATATTGCCACATGTTATATCTTCGGCTTCTTGTTGTTTTTTTGGATATTATTTTCTTATTTTTTCAGGATAATCTTATTTATTGTTTATGTATTTTATAATTTTATACATATTCTTCTATAGCAAGTTTTCAATGCATTCAAGATTAAATTGTGGCCAATGCTGTTAAAGTTGACGTCAAGTTGTTGTATTAATTTCTTTTGGAGTTTCATTTCTTTGTAGGCATTGCATTTCGTGTTTAGCTTCATTGGTATTATTTTTTCCCTGTGTTTATTTCTGAAATACATTCAAATTTAATTTGTAAATAATTTGGTGTCTTGTTGAGTCTGTTTTATTGTATTGTTTTTATTGTGTATTTATTGAATCTACTACGACTTTCTATTTAAATAAATCTAGTAACGAAAAGTAGACAACTGTAAATGTAAATTTAGAGTTTCAGCAATGACTGTGTGTGTTCTCTCTGTGCTATAAGTTCGTAGCGTCCCTACTACTCAACCGTTGTATAAGGACTTTGCATACCATGCAGTCTAGTCTACTGGTCTGCTGCACTTTGAATATACTCGAAATACATTACGGTACCTATTTCTACCGTGAAGCAGTAATGTTTAACCATTACTGTGTTTCGGTCTGAAGGGCGCCGTAGCTAGTGAAATTACTGGGCTAATGAGACTTAACATCTTATGTCTCAAGGTGTCGAGTGCAATTGTAGTGCCGTTCAGAATTTTTGGGTTTTTCAAGAATCTTGAGTGGTATTGCATTATTATGGGCAGGGCGTATCAACTACCATCAGCCGAACGTCCTGCTCGTCTCGTCCCTTATTTTCATAAATATTTATATATAAATAGAAACTTTGAAATAAATTCACATTCAGATTCAATTATTTTTATTCATCTATCTTCTTCTATATATATAAAAATGAATTGCTGTTCGTTAGTCTCATTTAACTCGAGAACGGCTGGCCCGATTTAGCTTATTTTGGTGTTGAATTATTTGTGGAAGTCCAGCGAAGATTTGAAAGGTGAATAAATAGGAAAAGCTGCTAAATTAAATAAAAACAACAATTTTTTTTCCTTTGATGTGTCCATACATAATTTCTATGAGAGAATTTATTGACGCACGGTTTGACAGTTCTGCTGTGAAACAATTTCATTACGACAGCAGGGTGCATATTTTACGAAGTAATTTTTGATGTTATATTTTTGATATATTATTGACAAATTCATATAAAAACATTATTTTATTTATTATATACAGAACAACGTCTGTCGGGTCAACTAGTAGATAATAGAATTTAAAATCCCTTATTGAACGTCAAAAATTACCACATTTTCAGTACATTATTTTGAAACAAAACCTTTAGGATACACATGCACTATATTTTCTGGATATTAATTGGAACTAAGATGAGAGTGTCGTGCTCGTTTGGGTAAGGTTCTTTAGGTAATAGTTATATTTAAATTTTTATTTTTTTGAATGTCCTCATATCATGGAATCTCTTTTGATATACGTTCACAAAAATCGTCACATTTTTGCTCTTAATAGTGATTTTCATTATTATAACACTAGATATAAGGAATTGCTTGCTATTAATTATATTAGCTTTAAGGGCAAATGTATACACTTTTACTATAGAGGCCCAACCAACTAATGTTCAGGCATCATCTTTAAATAAGTTAAAATGTTTTAGTAAAAAATGGCTATGTCATAAATCATATTACTCCACAGCTAAATATCCAAGTGATGCGACTGGGATTAGATATATGATTATTTTATAGCAATAACAATGACAGTACAATAGTGTATATGTCATTAAAAAGAGGGCAAAAAAAAGGAATGTTGGGAGAATTTCTTGCACCGCTTCTTCTCTCTCAGAGCGCCATTTGTTTCCGAAGCGGCAGGAAATTAAATGTATTTATTACGTCGAATACCGCATACATTATAGATCTTAAATTTATTGTAGCGTCTTCTGAATAGATTTAACATGTTGCATGCTAATTTAAATTAGCCATTCGGTTAATTTAAATTAGCATGCAAAATGTTGACTTAAAATTTAAAAAATTCTTAACACTATAAATTTTTTTGTCAATTAACCATTTAAACAGGAGTCTTTATTTATTTCTTTTGTTTATTTATTACGTTTGTCCTCCTATTCCATAAAAAAAAACAATGATTTATGAAATTACTTTGATCTCACGGCATCAAATCAATAGTAATACGAAGCTGACCGGGATTTAACATGGACCGGGAAAGTAACATGTGGTGCTCAATCTTCGCGGTTAAATGACAGAATGTGTCAATTATGCAATGCCACCCTATGGGAGATATATATATTTCAATTTATTGCAATTCCACATATAAAATCCTATAAAGATGTGATCACACTAAAGAAAAATTATGATGTAATGTAATTATAAAGTAATGGAATGAAACCTTTGACATTTCGGTGCCGCAGACTTCTAATGGTCTTTTATATGATTTCTGATGTAATTTTGTATACGGCGCCTTAATTGAATAGCAATCAACATCTCGTGTTACGTCAAACTTACTTAGCTACGACGTAGCACGGAGTGCGGGTTGCAATTGTATTAAGTTATAGTGCTTTATTCTGTATTGTATGGATAATACAATAAGGGTAAATAAGTAATAATGAAAAGTATTCCAGATTTTTATTTTTTAAATTGCTAGTAGAAAAATTAACTCACCTTTCGAACAACACTGCATAGATTAATTCATTTCTATTTGTGTGAGATATAGTACTAAAGTCAGTCACTGACTTAGCCCAAATAATGGTGAAACTGAAGTGACATTTGGCGGGGCACATAGTTCGACGGACAGGTGGCCGTTGGGGCATTAAAGTCCTCGAATGGCGACCACGTACCGGAAAACGCAGTGTTGGTAGGCCCCCCACTAGATGGACCGACGATCTGGTCAAGATCACCGGAAAACGTTGGATGAGGGCAGTGTGCTTTGGGTTAGGCCTTTGTCCAGCAGTGGGCGTCTTCTGGCTGAGGATGATGATGATAGTAGTAAAAAAGTCATACTCAAAAATTAACAAAACTTAGAATAATAACTGTATTTCTTAACTCTCTCGTTGGAGCTGTTGACTAGCCCAATTTCAAGATAGAAACTCTATCATTCCAGGGTTAAGCAAGTCAAAAGCCCAAACACGTTTCGAATTCGTTTCAGAAGAGCATCACGTTACCGATTAAGCTGGTCATATTTTAGTCGAGAGTTCAGTGGGAGTCGATTCTGCTGTGGAGGACGCGTATGGAACTTACTCTAGGCTGTGCAGGCGAGCAGGGGTGACTGTAGACTCTAGAGTCTAAGCTAACACTTAAAATACACAAATAAATTGTACCGTTTGTAAAGTACCTACAGACTACAAGCTCTAGTTTTGTTTGACAAGGTTACGTTCCAGTATCAACGCGCGTGGCTATAATATTTTGTGTGATAAAATATAACACTGTGAACGCAGTATTGAATTCCATTCAGTCGAAGTTCGAGGCAAAAGCTCGTTAAATAATGCGTAATGCGCTGGCTTTTTAAATCTTAGATATTAACATTTCCACCATGTCGTTGTAATGTTACATGAAAAACAATTACGACAGTCTTCTCAAGTAAGTAAAAAATCAGATATATCACGGGTATATCTTATATGAATACTTAATGATCATATGTGGTCCCAGTGTTTTTCTTAGTTTTTGTAGTATTATTTTTACAAAGTTTTGCTGCTTTTGTTTCAATTATTAGCAAAGTTTAACAGAACATGTGGTACGTCAACGTCACACATTGTTTGAGACTGGCCCGAGTACGCCGTCTTGGGCGAAGTATTCGTTCGCCGCACATTGCGACTACGCCTGCGGTATCTAGTTGGAATACAGCGGAGACCAATCCTGAATCTTAGAGTTTATCATATATTTTCGAATAATACAATTATTAACTTTTCTTGATGAATCGGAAAAATAAACTGAATTCAACGAATGTGCTTAAAGTATTGAATATTGTTCAACTACGTCATGTGACCGAAATATCGTTTCATCGTCGAGGGAATTATGATGTTTGAGACACTATCTTTGTATTCATATTGATAATGAAAATGCTGTTTGTCGCGCTTTAATATACTAACTCCACAACCAATATTCATGAAATTATGCACCCACTTTGTGAGATGTATTGAAAAGAATAAAGTGTATAATTATTATTAAGTAAGTATTATATTAAATATATCGTTGTCTTGTACCCACAGTACAGGCTATGCCTAGTTTGGGACAAGATAATTTGTGTAAAAGTGTGTCAATATCATTATTATCATCGTAAGTGTACATATAACGACTTTCTCCGCATTATTCAATAATGTAAACTTATTCAGGCAAACACCAAAAATGTGCAAGTGTTGAGTAAATCCCTTAAAACCGTCTTACTTTTAGAAAATGTGTGATAAGGTTAACTCCTTAAAAAGTTAAAAAGTTCCTAATATTTATTCTGTATATATATTCAAGTGTTCATTGTACAAAGTATTGTTTTATATAAGAGCGTTATCTCGCCATCAAACGTTAAAATTTGGCGAGTACAATATGTTTAGTTTTAACTTTGTACATACTGATAAATAAATAAAAATAGTTTAAAAACTAAAAAACACGCTTTAAAATTTATTTTTTATCCAACTTACTTTAATTACATGAAATCATACACCTCCTGCTTAAGGGTGGAGACCCTTGATGATAGATGCACATGGTTAACAATCAGCGGAGATAAAGGATTGTGGCCTTAACTACGGACAACATTTACAGGGTTCCAGGTATAGACTTGTGGACTTTGGACGATAAGATTCCACCAAGTTTCAGTGGTTGCTCGCACGGACACTGACCTGCAACACCTCCGCAAGCCAAAATCTTACCTCCAGCTGCACCGTTGATCTTACCTCCAGCTGCACCGTTGATCTTACCTCCTAATAACCAAAAAAAAATCTGCGGCTCTTGCTCATATATATTTGTTTCATAATAAACATACTTTAAGGTCCAGTATGGGTAGTTTATTTTAAATACCCCCGTAACCGTCGCAACGAATTATTTACAACTTGTATGAAGTAAGAAGAAACCTAACACCTTTACAATAGTATATTGCTCCGTTTGTAAACAACCCACTATTTTAAGATAAAAAGATACGAGCAAAACATGAACCTGATGCTAAGACAATAGCCCTGTCCACTTCAATACATTGCTGATGAGGATTCTTTTAAACCAATAACCTGAAACCTGAAAGAAAATTTATTGAAGTAGGCGTTACTTTGCGGAAATCCATAATTATCCAAATGATTTGAGTTTTCTTTAGTGTTAATTCCGCCAATAGTTGTCTTTAAACAATTCGTTAATTAACAGTTAGTATTGTAACTTGTAACACACTTGTGTTACAATTTAACACGTCGCCAAAATCTGGCACGAGACTGATTCTTCGACACTTCAGTCTTATTTGAGATTTCAGTCTCGTGCCAGATTTTGGCGAGTCAACACGTCCTGAGGATGCCGCGTGTAGAGGCGAAACACGTGTCGAATTGTTTAAAGACTTAACTGGTAATTGTAATTGTAATTGGTAGAATTAACATGAAAGAAAACTAAAATCATTTGGAGGAATACAACCTTTACATTATTTATAAAAATCTCTCACCCCACTGCATTATTAAATAAGCCATCGCTTGTATTAAAATATACACCAACGACATTTTCTTTACAATTAATGATATTACAAATTTGGTGTCTCCTGTGAGTACATTAGCAAGCTACGCAGGAATTTAATGATAATGACATCGCATTTGGCGTCAACCTACATATTATTACTTATACTTACATAGAAGGCGCACCATTATCCTTTATTGTGAAGGGTATTAAATATAAGGGCGTTACAGATACTATTATTACTAATAGTCCTCAGTTATAACGTAGGCATTTATACCCAAGTCAAGAAATATAGTGGCGGAATGAAAGTGCTCGAATCGTTGTTATGTTCCGGTTTGGAAGGACCGATGTTCATACATGCACATGTAACATGTCTATCCTTCATCTCACGTTGAATTGATCTGGGCTGGGTTGTATCACACAACGCGTTGAGGGCGTTAGAACGAAAGAAATATATTTATTAATAGAAAATAAAAAAAATATATACAAATTTCGTTTTGGAGTGGTTTGTCATAAATTGGTCACACTTCAGCATAATGCTGATTACTGTCGCAACCAACGCTGATCTTGCAGTGGGACCAACAAATGTCGCCACACACGAATTCCATAAATAGCGCATGCCTTTGTAGTAACTCGTCTAACACGTCATGTCTTTCATAATAAATATGTATGATTTATAACTTTACGGAAAATGTTGTTATAATATTCTCTTATCATACCTGCGTTAGCAGGGAAGTACTTTCATCGTCATGTATGTATTTTTATTGTTTGTCGTATTCTGGGGAGGGCACAGAAACACGCATGTCCCAGGGCAAACGAGGTAGTAACACCACGGCACCCCGCTCCACGCTCAACGTGGACTTTTGTAACATCAGGGGAATTCACTCCAATTTAAACGCCGTCCACCACTACCTTGAGACGGCGCAGCCGGCCTTGAGTTTCCTTACAGAGACGCAGATATCTCGACCTAGCGATACGTCATATTTAACGTACCCAGGGTACAAAATTGAGCACAATTTTTTGCCTCATGCCGGGGTATGTGTGTAAGTCAGGGAGGATATCTGCTGCTGCCATCTCGGCAATATCGGGGTTAGGGACATGTCTACTCTCTGGCTCCGTGTAGATTTTGAGGATGGCGTCCGTATCTATGCGTGTGCCTACAGGTCCCATAGTGGTAACGCAGAAACGGAAATACAACGCCGATTCGACGCCATTCCGCGGCGTCAGAGCTCTATACTGGAAGTACAGTTTTTTTTTTTTATGGAATAGGAGGACAAACGAGCGTACGGGGTCACCTGGTGTTAAGTCATCACCGCCGCCCACATTCTCTTGCAACACCAGAGGAATCACAAGAGCGTTGCCGGCCTTTAAGGAAGGTGTACGCGCTTTTTTGAAGGTACCCATGTCGTATCGTCCCGGAAACACCGCACAAGGAAGCTCATTCCACAGCTTTGTAGTACGAGGGAGAAAGCTTCTTGAAAACCGCACTGTGGAGGACCGCCACACATCCAGATGGTGGGGATGATATCCTAACTTGTGGCGTGTCGTGCGAAGGTGAAATTCGGCGGCAGGAATCAGGTTAAACAGCTCTTCGGAACACTCCCCGTGATAAATGCGGTAGAAGACACACAATGAAGCGGCGTCTCTACGCAACGCCAAGTGATCCAGCCGTTCATAGAGCACTGAGTCCCCGACAATTCGAGCTGGGGTGCACCAGATCAGAGATGACAGCAATACTCCATGTGTGGCCGGACCTGCGCTTTGTAGAGCGCTAGAATGTGGGCCGGCTTGAAGTATTGCCGTGCTCTATTGATGACGCCCAGCTTCTTCGAAGCCAATTTGGCTTTGCCCTCCAGATAGCCACGGAATTGGCAATCGCTCGAGATTTCGAGACCTAGTATTCCGATACTAGGCGCGGCTTAAAGAGAAGTGTTCTTGAAGAGCGGTGATACGACAAATGGTGTTTTTTTAGTGGTAAACGCGCAAACTTGAGTCTTCTGGGGGTTAAATTGGACAAGGTTCAATTTACCCCATTCCGCGACCTTCTCGAGAGAGGACTCGATAGAGATTTCTCCCAGCACTGGTCGACGATTTCCCGAGGGAGACCTGCATGGCCCGTGTATACGGCATCATCAGTGTTGTCATCTGCATAGAAATGCATGTTGGAGGTGTCCAACATATCATTGATATGCAGAAGAAACAGCGTAGGAGATAGCACACAGCCTTGGGGCACTCCAGCATTCACGGGCTTCGGGTTCGAGCAATATCCGTCGACAACGACCTGTATGCTACGCCCAGTGAGTAAGCTGGAGGTCCACTTGCACAAGCTCTCGGGAAGCCCAAATGATGGAACTTTTGAGAGGACAGTTCCGACAGAAAACTGTTTGGTGAGGCTCTGTTTTCATTGGACGTCAGGAAGTCGAGCGGGCCGGATGGCATTTCTCCAATCGTGCTCAGAACGTGTGCCCCTGAATTGACGCCTTACGCTAACGCACTTATTCCGGCACTCATATAAAAAAGGCGTAGTCCCTGACTCATGGAAGACAGCCCTTGTCCATCCAATCCAAAAAAGGGAGACAGTTCGGATCCGGCAAACTACAGGCCTATGGCTCTGCCACCCTGCTCTCCAAAATCATGGAGAGCATAATAACCGCCAGCTCTTGGTATACCTAGAGGGTCACCAGTTGATCAACGATGTGGACAGTACGGCATTTGCCATGATCGATCGGCAGGTGATCTTCTGGTATACCTAACACATAGATGGGTGGCTATCAAAAGAAAGGGGGAAGGCCTGGCAGTTAGCGTGGATATACCGAATGCCTTTGATCGTGTATGGCACAAGGCGCTTCTTGCTAAACTTCAATCATTTGGGCTTCCCGAGAGCTTATGCAAGTGGACCTACAGCTTCCTCACTGGGCGCAGCATACAGGTCATTATCGACGGTTATTGTTCGAATCTCGTGAACGCTGGACCCCAAGGCTGTGTGCTATCTCCCACACTGTTTCTTCTGCATATCAATGATATGTTGGACACCTCCAACACACATTTCTATGCAGACGACAGCACTGGTGATGCCGTATACACGGGCCATGCAGGTCTCTCTAGGGAAATCGTCGACCAGTGCCGGGAGAAACTTGTGTCCTCTATCGAGTCCTCTCTTGAGAAGGTCGCGGAATGGGGTAAATTGAACATTATCCAATATAACCCCCAGAAGATTCAAGTTTTCGCGATTACCACAAAAAAAAACCCATTTCTCGTATCACCGCTCTTTGGCAACACTGCCCTTACAGCCTCAAAGCCAAATTGCGGTTTTCGAGGAGTTCCTCGGGAAGAAGAAAGTTTTCTTCCACGTACTACAAAGCTGTGGAATGAACTTCTTTGTGCGGTGTTTCCGGGACGATACGACATGGGTACCTTCAAAAAAAGCGCGTACACCTTCCTTAAAGGCTGGCAACGCTCTTGTGATTCCTCTGGTGTTGGAAGAGAATGTGGGCGGCGGTGATCACTTAACACCAGGTGACCCGTACGCTCGTTTGTCCTCCTTTACCATAAAAAAAAGTATGTTTACACAGTTCTACTACGCAAACTGGATTTGTACTTAGAATTATCTCTATAACTTAATAAAATACTCAGAACGGCCAACGTTGTAGATTACTTGCTACGAGACTGACTTGGGTAGCCGATAGCGGTGCAGTATTGTCTCCGTAGTAGTGCCGTATTGAGTAGAAAAAATACATAGCTATTACGTGATCATGCGTGTCTCGTCACTGTCTTCATAACTTTGTTTAAAAGAGACAAAATACACATTTTCAAAAATAGTATATTGAGACGACTTATGGAATATCAATTGACCTAAGTTCAGCTCAGAGGGTTCAATAGTCACAATGGGCTTGGCACAGGGTTCAATTCTGGGTCCCTTTCTCTTTCTTATTTATATTAATGATCTGAATTATTGACATTGCCATTATTGACGATTATGAAATTGTATTGCTTGCCGATGATACATCTTTAACTTTTAGAGTTAATCGCAGGATATTGTATTTTGACGATAAGATTTTCTGTGATGATTAATTAATCATTTGGTTTAGTTAATACCAATTGGTTTAGTTAATAATCTTTTGCTATGCGGAAAAGCGGAAATAGTTTAAATTTACGTTGCCCAGGGTAAAACAGAAATTATTCATCATCATTAAATCATTCATCATCTATTGAAAGTCAAAAACTAGCACCCATTTGGAATTTTCTGCCTCAGACTTGAGAAGAACGGGCGCAAGAAACTCAGCGGGATTCTTTTTTAAATAAAACTTCGACACTTAAAATAGCTTGACTCGTTAAAAAGGTAATTTATTTTATAATAACCTTTACTACATAAACGTTTTTTAACAATTCTTGAGAATTTTGTAACACATTTGTTTTGAACATTTTCTGGGATTAAGTTGCAAAAGCATATACATCGCCCCACAAAAGAATTACTTACTCGACTTAGCCGAGCGGTGAGTATAACAAGTTTTTACGCCAGTATAATGTAAGTCAATGGCCTAAAGTATATAATAAATGGTGTGGTTCTCCCTCGTTTACAAAAAGTCGCACTCTTCCTTTATTACTTAAACCTTAAGCATGCCATATCTGTTCGTTTCAAAAAACCCAAATTTTCCGTGATACAGAGATATGTAAGGGAGGCCAAAAATATTAATTTTTGTCACGAGAGTGGGTCAGGGATAATAATACTCCGCTTATAGGAACGAGTCTATATTTGCGTTCACTTTTTCTGAACTTGCACTTCGCCGGTCTGCCGCTGTTCCTCTTGTGGGCGGCGTTACATTCAACGCGTCACACCGCACCGAACACTAAGTCTCTTCTATCTTCTTCTTCTTGGAACACTTCCACTTTTCACTACTTCTTCCTTTCTTCTTCTTTGCACTTTCGAGTCAGAACTAGAACTGCCGTAGGCCACATTTAGTACGGCTAATATACCCCCGGATCTATTCTATTTTCAAAATGATTCTCCCATTCCATCTTTAAATTTAAATTGTACTAGAAAATTCTTATAACTATTTCTATCCTGCTTACACGTTTTCCATCCCTTTTGTTCTGTTCGATTTGATCCTGAACTTACTAGAAATTTCCATTAACTTTACAAAACCCAAAAAATTCCATTCACTGGTAGGTGTATCGAACCCGGGTCTACAGCGTCTAAAGTAAACACTTTTACGCTAAAGCTACGAGTATTGCTGACGGAGCTGTTGAAATTATCAATGTGTTGAAGTTTGACAACTCTCGTCATGTACGTTGCTACACGATATGACGTTTGACAACTCTCATCATATACGTCGAAGCGTTGCTACGCAACATTATTATTGTCTATTTGTATTTTTATTTGTTTACACATGGCTAATCCGATCTGTATATAGTTTTACTATGTATTGTGGCAAGCTTCGTAACATTAACTGTATAACATAAACACGCTGAAATCTAGCGATCGAAGTGGCGTGCGTACCGTAATAATGTTATAAAAATGACTAGTAAGTCACGAATAAAGCTAAAGTTCCATTTGTTTAAAATGTCCTGGTAGTTCATTAAACAAGAAATGTGTCGTTAATGACTCCATTTATCAGACGCATTTCATTCTTTTTTGGTAAATTGATGAACTAGCAGCGTGGCGCCGATATGAAGCGAGGGCAATCCATCATAATCTGGTCTGTGGGGGATTTAACTGGATAAACGTCATTAGTATGTTATTGAAGCTAGGTTTCAAGATTAATTACTGGCAGGTGTGTTATATGCGAAGCAAGCATTTCATTTCATTGGTAATATGCAAATAGAACATGAACCTCTAGCGAACACAGTAGTTTTTTTATCGATTAAGAGTAGAAAGGAGGTTTGGCTCAGATGGTAAATGATCACCTCTATCCATACTTTCTTGCAACACTAGAAGAACTACATATGCATTTCCAGTATTTTTGATAAGTCTGCGCGCTTGTTTTAAAGATATCTTTTATCGACCTGAAAATACCAGGCAAAGAAACAGAACGGTTGCATGGAATAAAAAAGAGTGGGAGGCTCCATTGCACAGGATGCCGGCTTGATTATGGGAAACACAACGGCGCCTATTTTTGCCGTCAAGTGTTTCAGTCTAAAGGGCGCCGTAGCTAGTGAAATTACTGGGCAAATGAGACTTAACATCTTATGTCTCAAGGTGACGAGCGCAATCGCAGTGCCGCTCAGAGTTTTTAGGTTTTTCAAGAATCCTGAGTGGCACTGCATTGTAATGGGCAGGTCGTATCAATTACCATCAGCTCTACGTCCTGCTCGTTTCGTCCTTTATTTTCATTTAAGAAAATGGAAAGATTTTCTTAAAAATTGCTCCGGAAAACACTACACAATCGATAGAAAAGTGTTCTGAGATGGTGGAATCAATAAGGAATCAAGTCAAACAGCTCTATGAAATACTCCTTGTGATAAGCCCTCCAATACAGCGCCATATTTTGGCGTATCGGTTACTAGATAGTTGACCATAGTTGACCGATTTACCCTTTTTCACTAACGACATAAGCAATAAAATCGCCGTTTTTAGGAACTAATTAGCAACAAAAAGCTACAAATTTTGATACTTTGCCACTGCTACCTTGATTGAGCTCTCCAATACTACAGATAACGCCAAGGCATTTATTTTCTCAAAATTGATTCCTTTAGAATTCTTTGATGTCATTTCTAATAACTACTAGATACTACTACCGCTTCGGAAACAAATGGTGCTCTGAGAGAGAAGAAGCGACGAAAGAGTTTCTAACAGTATTCTTTTTTTGCGATCTTTTCAATGAAAATATACAATATTGTACAGTCATTTCTATCGCTATAAAATAATCACAATCTAGTCCCAGGCTATCCGATCATTTAGATATTCAGCAGTGGAGTAATAGGATTTACGACAGAGCCGTTTTTTTATAAAACATTTAAATTTATTTATAGATAATGCCTGAACAGTGGCTAGGACTTTATTATAGAAGTGTATACATTTATCCTTAAAGTTATTATGTATCTTATGAAGCCTACTAGAATTAGTTACAAGAAATCCCTTATTTCTACTGTTACAATGATAGTGATCAAGTGTTAAAGTTCGCAGAGTACTTATTCACCTCAAAATCATTTTTTACCCTTTTGGTACCCTTCCACGTAAATTTGATCTAAGCAGATGTATTCGCGAGCGACTGTCAACGAGACATTTGAGTAATATTTTTTTTTCGTCGTACAAGGTGGAAAAAAATAAATATGCGTTATTGAGGTTTATCTGCACAAAATTGGGAAAGATTTTCCGAGTCTAGCACAGCCGGTACCTTCCTGGGGTAAAATCTCCTTAAGGACGGGTACAGTCTGTTTAGGGTCCATGTCATGGGGGATTTTCGATACTAAGCTACCGATACGTAGCGGCGCTAGGCCGCTACATAACGCCAGCTTTCAGTGCCGGTATGATACTAATCTGGTCGAGCCTGGCCAATGGGCCACTGCCTGCTTCTACTACGACAAGGTAAATGTGCCTTGTCGTATTAGAAGCAGGCAGCGTTCTTCCACATCGAAAAGCCCTAAAAAATATATCTAGCATTCGCATACAAAGCTTAATTACACCACGTGATAGCTAAAGAATGAAATAAATCGTTAGGTTAAGCAAAGACTGTGCATTGCACCGGCAAAAGAAGAAACTTCCCCCATTTTAAACAATTTGTTATGTTTTTAAAGTGATAACCCTCACTTATATATATCTTGTATGCTTTGTTGAACTTCTAACGTTAGAGTGTTAGAGAATTTTGTTTGTGTATTTATCCTAGGAGTGAGGGTTATCACTTTAAAATCACAAAACAAATTGCAAGAGCGACATCTCAAGTCAATTTCCTAATATGCAAATATTGGGGTTGAGCAGGTTATCAACTGTAAAGAAGATCCTGTAGATGAAGCCACAACCTGAGAGTTCAAGAAAGCATACAAGATTTTATGACAATACGTCACTCGAACGGTTACCTCAGTTGGGAGAGCACTCGCACGGAACGCGAGAGGTCGTGGGTTCCAGTCCCGCAGTGTTCATAAAATTTTGTTTTCAAATTTTATTTGTGTTCCACATTTTGTGGTATTTTCGATGCATACATGCAACATACATAACATAGTTTCCGTTGAGAATATCTTTTGAATTGACGAACGTACGACGCTCGTTTATGAATCACTCGTCAACTCTCACTAAGATCTATCGATTTGCTTATGCAAATTTTTAGTATGTAGTTATATAGGAAAAATATAGGATGTTACAGTAGAAATATAATAAAAATAATAGCTTGTCAACTGATACTCTTTAAATAGTTAAATTAAATATATAGATTGTATTCATTTGGACAGGGCTTTTCAAAATTAAACTGGAATTGCTTGTGGTGACGTCATGTACCGGTTCGCCTCCTCCTCTCAAATATGTGCGACGGCAACGATGGCTGGTCCATGCGTCAACTCGTGAACGAATGCTGATTGTGGTGCCTGGTCGACCTGAGGTAGTTAGTAAGTCATTTCATTAGTTGGATGCGAATACTAATTATAACAGTAATCACGGCCATCACGAAGCATTTGTGTAAAATATTGAATTCAAGCTCTAAAGGTTATTAAATAATTCACATTTGAATATTTTATTTTAAGCTTTTTAAATTGCAAAATGCTCATATTATATAGCATGGCAACATCTTACAAACTAATTTGTTATATATAAAACAGCCAATGTAAAAAAATATTTTTGATTTAAAAGAGTAGCCGTTGGGTTTCTTGTAGCGTCTTCTCACTTTTTCCGAAGATATGGTAGAGCAATTTAAATTAAACATTTAGAGATCACTATAATAACTTATACTATTTACTGTATTAAATTAATTTGCATAAATTAATAGCGAAACACGTGAAACTTTAACTTTAAGATTGTGCCATCGTAAAATACCATGTTTTTACGCAAATAAAGAATTTGATTGATTGATTGATCAGATCAGATTAAAATTGCTTAGTGTATTTGAATAAAGTTTATTTGACTTTGAAAAAAATAAACTGGTGATACCCAAAAAAAGATTGTGTGTTTTTATGAAACCACGGTAAAAGTGAAACTTTTTTTCACATTTTAGACATTTAACTAAAAATTTTTGGAATAATATTCCATTAAGGGTATAGAATCGCTTTATCAATCTTAATTTTATACTTGGAAAATTGGAATGATAATGGGAAATAATAAAAACAAACAAAATAACGTGGAGCACTGGCACAAATAAGTAATAGTCTATCTACACTACACGATCAGGTGCTGCGAACTATAGGCGCCGCCCGACCGTCACGCGACATGCAACACACAGACGAAAACTGACTTTGAGACGATGTTATAAAAGTTACCCTTTAAAAACACTGTGCTAATGGAAATGTATTTTGCCTTTTTTAAAGATACCCGAGCAATACACTTACCACTGCCAAGGGACATTATCACAGACGAGACATGGCTGAAACTTTTATCTAAAATCTCGATGTTTCGTGTTTCTATAATAGTTTGCCTCGAACTCTTAAGATCACAGATTTATTTTCAGTAAATTCATAACATTTTGTTGACTACTAAGCTTGAGGTCCCGGGTTCAATTCCCGGTAGGTGCAATCATTTATATGATGAATATGGATGTTTGTTTCCGAGTCATGGATGTTTATGTGTATTTATGTATGTTTAAGTAAGTATATTGTATTAAATATATCGTTTTCTTTGTACCAATAGTACACATGACTATGCCTAGTTTGGGGCATGATAATTTGTGTAAAAGTGTGTCAATATTATTATTATTATATTTAGGTTCAAAAACGATAACAAGCAGAAAATGTACATAATATATAAAATTTCCAATCGTCATAAAATTATAAAACTAGACACAACACAATATAATATATTTTTTTTTAAATTGATATTGAATTTTTATTAAATTTATTAGCGCTATCAATCTCATAGTATTTATTAGTATAATTTTCATAATAGTATAATCCCAAATAATAAATGTTAATATTAAATAGAAAAAAATATTAATAAGAGATTTATTTCCTGAACTTAATGGAAAATATTACGAGAGTGAAAGTCGGACGGTACAAAAGAAAATACGTGTTCACGTAAATCACATGGCTGGGACATATCCTCATACCGATTTTTTTATCTTTGGGCACTTGATGTAGTTCACAAAAATTAACAGTTAAACAAGTCAGTGCTGTGAACTGGTATCTATATCACCTAACGGTACTATCTAATGGTAAAAAAGAGTTGGTACGAAATAATTCACAACCAAGCTCGCAACTATTAGTAACCATCCCAATTGTAAATTACGATACATAATGTTTACCAAACAACAAAAGTGATACTCACGGGCATACAGGAAAGAAAAGACTAACAGAAATCAAGGTCGGCAGGGTATTTGGTGCGAGACACAAAGGGAAAATGGAGCCAGGCATTGACGGAATGGTATCCAAGGGATGGCAAGTGACATAGAGGAAGACGGATTACTAGATGAGAATATGAAATTAAGTTATGGAAGAAGAGTCACACGAGATAGAAAGCAATGAAAATCTTTAGAGGCCTACCTTTGCCACGTGGCACGCCGAAATTAGGGATATCTTGTAAATTTAGTTTGACTATTATTGTAGTTAGTTTTAGAATAAAAGGGCTTATTATTATTATTTATGTATTTTGTAAGTGTTAATTCCATTATAGATGTTCCAGAACCATAAGGTTTATTTATGAGTGGACTAGTAAATTAAAAAGAAAGTTCAGTAGAATCGCCATGAAAAGTAAGAAAGAATATTTCACACGGAGTCATGTTTACCCATTATGATCCAGTATTTTTAACTGCTTTGAATGGGTATACCTTCATTTGATAATTTCTCCCCACCCACTCCCCACTCTCACTTGTGCGACCCGACTTGTATTCGATTTCAAGATTCGGCAAATAATCGAATCTACACTTGCTTGTATCGTATGAACATAAGTATTGAACACGCTATGCGACTGCACCGGATCTTACATTTTACACGGCTGGATCGGTTTGTAGTCGACAAATTGGATGTCAACTTCAGCAAGATTCGGTGCTTTTTCCGTCTCATGAAATTCAATGCATGTGTAAACTCGTGTATTGAAATACTGTTGCAACTAAATAGAATTTTGAAAAAATCGTTAACAACACACGCCGAAGTGTGAACGTACACTTATTTTTAGTTCTACTTTAGTATGATCTTAACAATTTTGATGACAATAGAAGGATATCCATTATCCAAGTACGCAGGGTTTTAAGTGGATTAAACGGTTAACAATAGTAGTTCATCGGCAGCATGTCATCTCCCTAAGTGGTTCGTGGAATCTTTACGCCATACGGAATATGAAAACTCGCGTTCCTGTCTCATACCAACAGTAATGATAAGAACGCAACTTCTGACGTTTTGACTCTAATTTCTTAGCGAACGGGCTTTGTTACGTGGAATTTATGTGCAAGGATATTTAAATTGGTAAATGTTGAAAGTTTTTGTAAATTATGTCCTTAAATATTTTAAAAAAATTGTAGGGCCGTATTATGTAGATATTTGAATGACTTCAAATATTTTGTAACTTTCTAATTATTAATGTAGTAGATTTTTTTTATGTAAGAGGCATATTTTTAGGTTTTTCCAACCTAAAAAAAACCAAATCATCCCAACGATAGAAATCTAAATAAGAAAGTAATAGAAATGTTATAGGTGCTGGTTACTTGTGGGACGACTGTAGCCGTATATGTACATACATTATATTGCTACGCACGCTTGCAACGCTCCGGATATTGAGTGACGTGTGCTTTAATGGTGTACAGAATACAGATGGCAGTACAAATAAATTAAGAGTCCCCTAATGAAAAAAAATTGTCATATATTTTATTTAAAAGACAGCAGCTTAGTTAAAAAAAACATACCTACCGATCAAATATTTTTTTTTGGTTGGTAGATATTAGTAGATTGTGAAACAGTATCAGCCACTAGATAGGTATAATGAAATACATCATAATATTATCGAGTTATTCACGTCCGTTTCGATTAATACTAAATCACTACTACTAGCTGGTGATCCAAGGTACATATTTATCTCATTGCTAGTATCTTCTAAGTAAGATTTTTATGTTCTAAGCCGAAACACATAAGTACAATTATAGTTCTACAAAGCGCAAAAAAATAATGTTGGGAGAGTTTCTTGCGCTACCACAGCATTCATAGTTTAAATAAATCAATTTTAGTATATTAGAAATGGAATTAAAAAGAATTCTAAAGGAATCAATTTTGAGAGAATAAATGCCTTTTATGCCTTTACTGCTATTTAAAAACTAAAACAATAGTAATGATAATGAAAGATAGTTAAAAGATAAGTTACGCTATGAAAGTTTGATCACGTGCAATACATTTTTTTTATGATAATAAGGGACGAGACGAGCAGGACGTTCAGCTGATGGTACTTGATACACCATGCCCATTACAATGCAGTGCCGCTCAGGATCCTCAAAAAAAACGAAAATTCTGAGCGGCACTACAATTGCGCTCGTCACCTTAAGACATAAGATGTTAAGCCTCATTTGCCCAGTAATTTCAGTAGCTACGGCGCCCTTCAAACCGAAACACAGTAATACTTACACATTACTGCTTCCCGGCAGAAATAGGCGCCGTTGTGGTAACCATAATCTAGCCGGCTTTCTGTGCGAAGGAGCCTCCCACTGTAAATGTAAATGTACATGTGAATATAGACATGTAGATTAAAATAAACTGCCTATAGAGTGGCCACGATTACTGAATTTGAAATCGTTGTTTGGTGACGTCATTGTTCTATCGGGTGGTCGCGGGACTAGGCGGGAGGGGGGAGGAGACGTTTACGGCGCGCGCCGACGGCGAAGTCCCGTCAGAGTTTCGCCGCTCACATAATATCTGTTGATTTGTAGCGCGCTGAACGCGGAAACTGTGCACGACAATCGCCGCCCGCCCTAACATACGTAAACAAAACACGCGACCCTTGTATACCGGTCACGGTCAGCTTGTGCCGATATTTAAATTCTGTGAAATTAATTGTTTTCTGTGACAAGTTCTTGCAGACAGGGGTAAACGGCCCGACGAACGCCCACAGACTATAGTAAATAGTGTCCTGACTACTACGATTACACACACTATAAGATGCATCGTAAATTAAAAAATAGGTAGGTTTGTTTATAGTATATTATAACATATTATTTTATTTAAAAGTTAGCTTAAATAAATTTATGCGTGATGTATTATGAACTAATTAATTGAATCTTAAGACGTATAATTGTAAAAAACGAGAAATTCAATTAATAATATATCTAAAATAGGATTTACAAAGAAGGACACCATTATATTTGTTAATTATTGCTTTATATAATCATAATAAGGTTAATGTTCTTGATATTGTCTGTAAAACTGTATCAGGATAAAACAGGATCGAAAGTCGTTTCTGCAAAAATACACGTTTTAAGATTACTACGCAACGTTGGTTTAATAGTATATTGATTATTCTTAGACGTAGGCTTTTTAAAATAATTTATGTACGTTACCTGAAAAACAATTGAAACTTAATTTATTCGTGACAAGTAGTGGCTATAGTAGTAAATCAGAAAGTGACGAATGGCTTAAATATCCTGATTGCACGTTAGAAAATTAATTAACTATTGCCAGATATTTGGTTGGTATGTACTAAGGTAAATAAATATTATGAAACATACAATTTTAAAAGTTCTAATCACGTGGTATAAATATTAAATTAATACTTAGTGAAATAGGTAATAATTCAAGATTCTGGTGTATATTAATAACGTCGGCTTTCTTTGTGTTCTCGGTACATCGGCACTGTTTCAAGTGTCATATTCGCGGGTTTTTTATTTTTGTTAAGTTTGTACTTATATTTTTTCTAGAAATTAATCAGGTGATTTAAGGCTTGGGACCAAGCCCTGAGGAATCGAGTGGAGGTAGATTTCCTCTCTCGCACAAGATCGCCATAGTTTCAATTTAGAATTAGAAGCATCTTTAATTTATTACAAACATAATACAATTTTATTTACAAAACTAACAAAACTATGTCATGTTAAATAGTATTGGTGTACAATTAATAAATTTTCATATATATTGAATAATTAGCATGGCTCCAACTGTAAAGGTTAGGGGTATTTTGGTGATTATTTTGTCGCACTGTCTATTAAAATAGAAATGTAAGGAAAACACGAATTTTCTTCTCATATTCTGTAGATATATAATATTTTTTTTTAAATACAAGGTTCATATAAACCGTTAAGAAATGGTTACAATTATGCGTTATTTTGGCTATTCCTTGGTATAGCGGCCTTTATCTACGAGCTTTTATACTCCGAACTCCTGTTATATCTGTTTTATAGGATTACATATATAATTAAAAAAAATTAAGCAATTGAATACATATTAACGTACACATACATATATTTGGAAGGTCACAGAGAGCTAGATATGGTGAAACTGATTAACGGCCGTTCCCAATATACTATCTACAGATAGAGATTAATTACTACCTTCTTCTGTCAATAATCTGAAGCTGTCCCAATAAGTCATTCTTATCGCCTTATATTGGGACGCGTGAATTGCAATTTCCATACAAACTTTATACCGCTGGTAAGCTATACGTCGTCCCATTGACAGACAGCGTGCACGGATAAGGTGAGTTACCATCGATAAGTTTATTGGGACAGAAAGGATTTTAATCTCAAGTAAGAGATAGACTGAATAATAGGAAAGGCCGTAAGTAGACCACAAATGGATAAGAGACATTTCGGATTAGCGTTAAAATTACTTATACGTTTTAAATATTATTTATAATTTTTATTTTTAAAATGGCACCGTCCTCAAAAAAGAGTTCTTAAAGTGAAGACTTCTTTAGCCGCGTTGGGCACTTTTTGGTAGGGGAAAATCTTATGGTTTCGCGTCACCGACATGCTCATGACTTCGCGATTTTCAACTTCAAATTCAAATATTTTTATTCAAAATAGGATTCAAAATCACTTATTTAACGTCAAAAACTACCACCCATTCAAAAGAGACTGCCTCAGACCTGAGAAGAATGGGCGCAAGAAACTCAACGGGCTTTTTTTTTCATATAAAAATATGGATAACAATGTGATAGCGTACAATAAACATTAACAATTAAAGAGCGTGAGGGTGTTCGCTTTATTCCCAGTCCGTGGTGTCATTAAGAAAATCGTTTATGCTATAGTAACATTTCCCACACAAACGTTTTTTACCAATCCTTTTAAATTTTGTAACACATTTGTTTTGTACATTTTCTGGGATCATATTGTACTTCTACAATATACATCGCCCAACAAAAGACTTACTAACTCGACCCAACCGAGTAGTAGGCATAACAAGTTTATGTTTATTTCTCGTGTTAACATTATGAATGTCACAGTTTCTAGGAAATTCCTCTATGTGATGTATTTACAGAACATTATCAAAATTGTATTGGGAAGCAACAGTCAAAATGTTTATTTCTTTAAATTTTTCTCTTAATGATTCTTTAGGACCTAGGTTATAAATCGCGCGAATAGCCCTCTTCTGCAGCACAAAGATGGTATTAATATCAGCCGCACTGCCCCATAACAATTTAAGATAAATAAATTATTAACAAAATAAATATATTTAGAAACTTTTTGGATGGGTGGAATCTCGTGAGTTCACGGCACCAAAATGCTTATAGCAGTATATCTACAGCTGACGTATTGTGCAAAATTTGTGCTGTATATCTTATAAGAGATATATACTATAGATATATACTTTACATAAATAGTTGTTTGATTAATATATTATCGAAACTAAGTTTGAATATAAATGGAAATTAATAATTTAATTGTTTTAAAACATTATGAAATTTCAAATTTTAATGCTAAAAGTTCTAAGGTGAAACAGGTTTCAAGTCGGTATAATTTATCGGTAAAACGTTTTTTACCCCTTTTAAAAGGAATCATGAGATTATCAGATTCGTTCTCACAATATTTCGCCGTCAATTCCGCCTTTCGTTGATGAAATTATTGCAGCTCTCCCTTTTGTTCTAAAAGGACAAACGGATAAAGCTCAAATGATGTTAAATAGTAAAGTGTTTCATAAGGGAGCAAAATAATATTTTTACGGTGAAGGCTTTTTAGAATCCATAGCACAGTGAGGGATTCTAGAGTAGAATCCGGGCGTAGCGTGGCATTCTTTAGTAGAATCCTGAACGTGGCAAGGGACTCTTTAGTAGAATCCCGAGCGTTGCGTGGCATTCTTTAGTAGAATCCTGAACGTGGCAAGGGACTCTTTAGTAGAATCCCGAGCGTTGCGAGGCATTCTTTAGTAGAATTCTGAACGTGGCATGGGACTCTTTAGTAGAATCCCGAGCGTTGCGAGGCATTCTTTAGTAGAATTCTGAACCTGGCAAGGGACTCTTTAGTAGAATCCCGAGCGTTGCGAGGCATTCTTTAGTAGAATTCTGAACGTGGCAAGGGACTCTTTAGTAGAATCCCGAGCGTTGCGAGGCATTCTTTAGTAGAATTCTGAACCTGGCAAGGGACTCTTTAGTAGGATCCCGAGCGTTGCGAGGCATTCTTTAGTAGAATTCTGAACGTGGCAAGGGACTCTTTAGTAGAATCCCGAGCGTTGCGAGGCATTCTTTAGTAGAATTCTGAACGTGGCAAGGGACTCTTTAGTAGAATCCCAAGCGTTGCGAGGCATTCTTTAGTAGAATTCTAACCTGGCAAGGGACTCTTTAGTAGAATCCCGAGAATTGCGAGGCATTCTTTAGTAGAATTCTGAACGTGGCAAGGGACTCTTTAGTAGAATACCCGAGCGTTGCGAGGCATTCTTTAATAGAATCCTGAACGTGGCAAGGGACTCTTTAGTAGAATCCCGAGCGTTGCGAGGCATTCTTTAGTAGAATTCTGAACCTGGCAAGGGACTCTTTAGTAGAATCCCGAGCGTTGCAAGGCATTCTTTAGTAGAATTCTGAACGTGGCAAGGGACTCTTTAGTAGAATCCCGAGCGTTGCGAGGCATTCTTTAGTAAAATTCTGAACATGGCAAGGGACTCTTTAGTAGAATCCTGAATATAGCGAGGTACTCTTTAGTAGAATCCTGAACATAGCGAGGGATTCAAAGTACGTCGCCCGAGACAAAAATATATTTTACGCACGAGTGATACACTCTACTTTTCATCACTCACTATGAGGAAACAAAAGGCGCCTCCTATTTTATTATAATTTCTTTATTTGATAAAACAAAGATTAACATCTTAATTGAAATTAAATAGTATCTAATAAAAAAACAACAAAAAGCTTATATTTACATTTGCGTCATTTTCGCAATTATAAAAATTTATTGTTATAGTTTTATTAGGAATACAGATTGTTGTAGATTTTATATTTTGCGTGTTTGAAATAATGTCCGAATCTGGCTCATTTTGATGAGAATCTGACGGTGAATCTGGTTGTTTGTTCTGTGGATCCATATAATTGAATGCTGCACATTGTTTAAAAGAAAAACTACATATGTAGAAAAAAGTTTACTCAAAAACTTCCGACTATTTTTTTTTATGGAATAGGAGGACAAACGAGCGTACGGGTCACCTGGTGTTAAGTGATCACCGCCGCCCACACTCTCTTGCAACACCAGAGGAATCACAAGAGCGTTGCCGGCCTTTAAGGAAGGCGTACGCGCTTTTCTTGAAGGTATCCATGTCGTATCGTCCCGGAAACACCGCACAAGGAAGCTCATTCCACAGCTTCGTAGTTGTTGGTTATAAGTACTTACCTATTACAATAAAACCGCAATTTCATACTTCTAGCCCTATTATTTCGTAGGTTAATCAAATTACGATTGAAATATGTCATTTGAATATACTTGTATAGTTTATATATTAGGAAATTGACTTGAGATGTCGCCCTTGCAAATCTAAGCAATTTGTTATGTTTTTAAAGTGATAACCCTCACTTCTAGGATTAATACACAAATAAAATTTGAAAACAAAATTTTTATGATCGATGCGGGACTCGAACCCACGACCTCTCGCGTTCCGTGTGGGTGTTCTTTCCAACAGAGCCCACCGTTCGAGTGACGTATCGTTGATAAAATCTTGTATGATTTGTTCAATTCTCATACTAAATGTTTAATGAGTGTTTAATAACAACATTTTGGACACTTCTCGTTTGACTTTTTTAAAAGTTATTAATGTCATTTTACTGATTATCTACAGATAGAGATAAATTGCTACTTTCTACTGTCAGTAATTAGCTCTCAATAATCTGAAGCTGTCCCAGTATACCCGATAAGTCATTCATATCGCCTTATAGTGGGACGCGTGAATTGCAATTTCCATACAAACTTCTATCGCTGGTAAGCTGTACGTCGTCACATTGATAGACAGCGTGTACGCATAAGGTGAGTTACCGTCGAGAAGTTTATTGGGACTGAAAAGTCAACGATAGTTACGATTTTTATCTCAAGGAAGAGATAGACTGAATATTGGGAAAGGCCGTAGGTAACGTCCTTTGGAAATCAGTTTAAAGTTTTTTGATATCTGTAATAGTTACAGGATAATCACCTAGTCACACTTGATGATTACACCTGTATATAAAATACCAGCAGGAAATTCTATCTAATACTTATTCTAAATACCTTAACTAATATATTTTAAATATATTCAACAAGGGAGCAACGTTCGTTTGTCTTGCAAATGACGAGTTAAATTGAATTGATTCTATGGCACAAGAAACAAAATTGTTAGCTCTCAAGTGAAGCACAAATTTTACAAGCGAAAAAAAGAATAAAAGATTAATGTAATAAATGTGTCATAATATATAAATCAAATCAACCAAGAGCGGCTCGAATCATCGACGATCAAATCATCTCTGCTCGGACTGATTCCAGCGGCCGAATTCCACCACCGGCCATTACGTCAAAATGCAAAATACCACCCGCATCACTTTGACGTCTGGCATTCCACACCCACGTGTTTTGCATGAAATTTCATGCCTCGCACAGCCAGTTTGTGGAAACAATTACCGACTACTGTTATCTTGAACCGATACGACTGAAGGAGCTTCAAGATAAGAGCATACCCCTACATTAAAGGCCGGCAACGCATCTCTTGACACCTGTTGTGTTGCAGATATCCATTAGTGGTTGCCTCACCACTCCCCATCCCCTGAGCCTCTTGCCCGTTTGCCCCCTCTTATATAAAAAAATATTTTATACATTTTAACAAAAAAAAAATAATAAAGCACGTAAAATATTTAGATCATTTATAAATATTACACATCTAGCTAGCTATTATATTATATGCACAAGTTACGCGAATATTTCGTGAAACACCGACACTTGGAAATGGTAATTCCTAGCGTTCTAAATTTAAAATGATCGATATTAAGTCTAACCTAACGAACAATTAATTATTGTTATGAATGAGAAATGACTTCGGCTCACTGGTTTTATGCAGCAAAGGCATCATTCGAGCTAGATATTATGGGAAAAAAATAATGTTACTATTTTTGACATTTATAGTATTTTTTTGAGGTTAAAGTATTTTTTTAGTTATTTGTCAGTGCTATGAAATAAGAATTGACAAAAGATCTATGACTGTAATTAAAACTGACTAACATGTGACTAATATACGTAGACACACGTCATTGTGACAATTTTGAGGTTATAAAGTTTTTTATGTGAACTTGCAATGATTATATTTTTTTGATGAAAAAGGCGTTGCTGTTTTACGTAGGTATTTAACTGAAGTTCTGTACAGCCATTGGTATGTACTGGTTATAACACTAGAAATAAGAGATTGCTTGGGAGATGTGGTAAAACCTGTGGAATCTGCTGTATTTCTTGGCATTACTTGATTCCAAATTGTAATGGGGCCCCCATATTGAAGGATTGGCGAATAGGCTTAGTTCTGCAGCATATGCGGTAAAGAAAATAAGACGGTTAACTGACATAGATACGGCGCGACTAGTATACTTTAGTTACTTTCATAGTATTATGTCCTATGGTATATTTTTATGGGGCAATGTGGCCGATCAGGAGCTATTCGCGCGATTTATAACCTAGGTCCTAAAGAATCATTAAGAGAAATATTTAAAGAAATAAACATTTTGACTGTTGCTTCTCAATACATTTTTAATAAAGTTCTGTATGTTCATAAGCACATTGAGGAATTTTCTAGAAACTGTGACATTCATAATGTTAACACGAGGAACAAACATAAACTTGTTATGCCTATTACTCGGTTGGGTCGAGTTAGTAAGTGTTTTGTTGGGCGATGTATATGCTTCTACAATATAATCCCAGAATTTGTACAAAACAAATGTGTTACGAAATTTAAAAGAATTGTTAAAAAACGTTTGTGTGGGAAAGGTTACTATAGCATAAACGATTTTCTTAATGACACCACGGAATGGGAAGAAAGCGAACACCCTCAGGCTCTTTTATTATTAATGTTTATTGTACGATATCATATTGTAATCCATATTTTTATATTTAAAAAAAGCCAGCTGAGTTTCTTGCGCCCATTCTTCTCAGGTCTGAGGCAGTCTCTTTTGAATGGGTGGTAGTTTTTGAAGTTCAATAAGTGATTATGAATCATATTTTGAATAAAAATATTTGAATTTGAATTTGAATAATTCTAGTAGGCTTCATAAAATACATATCAAATAGCTTTAAGGGTAAATGTATACACTTTTCTTATAGAGTCCCAGACACTGTTTGGGCATTCTCTATAAATAAATTTAAATGTTTTACTAAAAAATGCCTCTGTCGTAAATCCTACTACGAGTACTCCATCGCTGAACATCTATGTGATCCGACAGCCAGGTCTACTATAATGATTATTTTATAGCAATAGCAATGATGAAGTACAATATTGTATATTTTTATTAAAAAGAGAGCAAAAAAAGAATTCTGGGAGAGTTTCCTGCGCCGCTTCTACTCTCTCAGAGCGCCATTTTATTTCCGAAGCGGTAGTAGTATCTAGTATATTAGAAATGACATCAAAAAGAATTCTAAAGGAATCAATTTTGAGAAAATAAATGCCTTTTATGCCTTTTTATAAGCCCAACATAAACTTCGCCTTATATCACAACAGTCTAGATTTACAACTTAGTTAATTTACTAGTCAGTAAAACTCCGGCAGCTAGGAAGTTCTAATAGACTCTGATTCTATGAAATTACTTTCTCACGACAATGATAATTAATTAAACTAAGAAAGTAATTCTAATAATGTTGCCAGCCAACACGACCATGATTTATCGTCTTTGTTTGTTTCGCTTAGCGAGGATTTTATGACGTTACAACGTTGAAATGTACAATTATTTTAATGTTTGAACAGCTGAAGCCGTTGTGATTATTTTAGATGAATTTAATTTATTGTTTCTTTATTATTTCTGAACTATCTGAATCTGCATAAAACTAACTCAGCTATATATTAAAATTATTTGTTATGTTTTTAAAGTGATAACCCTCACTTCTAGGATGAATACACAAATAAAATTTGAAAAACAAAATTTTATGAACGTTGCGGCACTCAAACCCTTACCAACTTTGTTCAACTCTCAGGAACGGAAAAGGTCGTGGGTTCGAGTCCCGCATCGTTCATACAATTTTTTTTTCAAATGTTATTATTGTTTTCATGTTATCATATCCACAATATGGCCATTTGCATTCGCACAACAACCAGGTGCGTCATAATTTAATTATTCTACAGAGAACAGCACGCGTTGAAGCTAAGCATACAATGTTGAACAGGCACATAAATTGAATTTGGGATGAACTATGACGTACCAAGGGTTGTTAACTGCTAACAGCAGACATCTATTGTATTGAGTTCCAAACAGTGGTGGAATTACTAACAGTGTGATAGTCCTGACTCGTCAATTCATCTTCACCATAATTGCTATATGATTCACAACTTACGTCATGGTGTCGAATTTGCGTGTCGTTGTGCTAGCTCATATTCACTCTGATAATTTTACCCTTACGTGGTAAAAGAAGTGTTTTTTACGACAAATAAGGGACGAGACGAGCAGGACGTTCAGATAATGGTAATTACCAACCTACCCATTACAATGCAGTGCCGCCCAGGATTCTTGAAAAACCCCAAAAATTCTGAATGGAACTACAATTGCGCTCGTTACTTTGAGACGTAAAATGTTAAGTCTCATTTGCCCAGTAATTTCACAAGCTACTGCGCCCTTCAGACCGAAACAATAATGTTTACTTACACATTACTCCTTCATGGCAAAAATAGGTGCCGTTGTGGTATCCATAATATAGCCGCATTCACTGGTAAAGAAGTATAATAATAATATGTTATGTTTGGAAAGTGATAACCCTCACTTCTAGGATTAATACACAAATAAAATTTGAAAAACAATATTTTATGAACGATGCGGGACTCGAACCCAAGACCTCCGGCGTTCCGTGTCGGTGATCTAACCAACTGAGCTGACCGTTCGAGACCTCGTCATAAAATTCTGTTTGCTTTGTTCAACTCTTAGGTTGTGGCTTCAGAGTTGTGGTTCAGAGTTTATTTAAGTATAATAATTTAAAAAAGTGTTTGAATTTGGCAGTATTAAACGGTAATTTCATATTGATATTATAAATATTTGTGTATTTTTGAAAAGTAAGACTATTTGATATTAATTTAAATGAATTAAATGTAAATTAGGTCGGTGAACGAAATTTCACTTAAGAAACTTCAAAACTAATTTGGGTGAGCCATTTTAAGCCTCCTATTTTGGTGAGAATATTAAACTTTTAGAAATTCATCAATCTATCACGAAGTATTGAATGCTAAATAATAAGAGATGTCTTTGTCGATGTTTACAAATGAAAAGACTGAATAAATATTCAATTAATAATTATAACATTGAAGCTATCCGAGGATGAAATCTCTTGGAATTCTTTATTTCAGATCATTTCGTCCATAGTAAGGTTATTCTAAATAAAAATTTGCTAAAAACTATACAGTCATTGGTAAGGGGTTTGGAGCCCAGAATATTAAGAAGTAATCATATTTATTGCAACAAGTTCAAGTTGCTTTGGTCGGTTAACGATTAATCAACTCAAATCATATCCTTTCTTATATAAAAAACATAAATCCAATAATAAGTACATATTACACAAAATGTACAATTATAAGTAACAAATTAAACAAGTTTGACGACCCATATAGCCCAGTGGTTAGTGACCCTGCCTATTGAGCTAGAGGACCCGGGTTCGAATCCCGGTATGTGCAAACATTTATATGATTAATATTATTGTTTGTTTCCGAGTCATGGATGTTTATATGTACTTATGTATGTTTAAGTAAGTATATTGTATCAAATATATCATTGTCTTGTAACCATAGTACAGGTAATGCCTAGTTTGGGGCATGATAATTTGTGTAAAAATGTGTCAGTGTTAGTATAAGTAAAATTTTTAATTAACAATGTTAAGGGATACTCGAATCGTTAATGAATGAAAGTTATTTACTATAAGAATTATCGATTAATTTGTATTAATCATTACTTTGTATCTTACTTACTTTGTATCAATCGATTAGATACAAAATTAATTGCAAGAGAAAGTTTGCAATTATCTAGTGCGAATAGATAAAAAGTAAGTCAGATACAATACTATATATACGCACTAACATTTAGATAAATATAATGTTTTTCGGAATTACTAGAAAGGAAAATAAATAAATTTCATAACAAAATAATTTACTTATTATTATTGAACTTATAATGTAATTTTTTATTTATTACGCTATTGTCTGTTGGCTCTTGACTGTTACCTCTCAATATATTCTTGATAATGTTATGTATGTACATAATTGAATTTGCTACAAGCTGTTATAACCATAATGCTAACACAAAGAACATGCATAAAATAATAATGCCTACTACTCGGCTGAGTCGAGTAAGTGTGTCTTTTGTGGGGCGTTGTATATGATTTTACAATAAGATCCCAGATAATGTTCAAACAAATGTATTACGATATTAAAAAGAGTTGTTAAAAAACGTTTTGTGTGGTAAAGGTTACTATAACATAAATGACTTGCTTAATGATACCACTGATTGGGAATTGAGCGACCGCCCACAGGCTAAAATAATAAATAAATGCTTAAATAATAAATTTTATTCCATGATTTTAATCATATTATATAAAAAAAGAAGCCCGCTGAGTTTGTTGCGCCCGTTCTTCTCAGATCCGAGGCATACCTTTTGGAATGATTTTATATCTTATTTTGATTAAAAATATTTGAATTTGAATACTATATTATTAACCTTCAAATTACTAGAATAATATGGCTCAAAGTAATAAATTATTTTTTTCATATTTTGCTACGAAATATAAATTATGTGTTGCTAAATCACACTACACACAAGTTTCAGTTTTGGTTTGCATTTAAGAATGTTTACTTTAGAACAGTGTTTTACAATCTTATTAATTTCATGACAGCTCGAAAAATTCTAGCCACCCCCTTGTACGTTACATAAATAATTCGTAATTTAATTTTAAGATACTGATTTTATTCACAGTGTCGACTTGTTTTGGATGAAAAGAAAACAAGAATATCCAGAGGTTTCAAGGGAAATACCATTCGCCACTTCGTATCTGTGTAAACTGAAATTCTCTCTAATGGTGGACATTAAAACTAAAAGGATAAATAGACTTCAATTGGAAACTGATTTGATACTTAAAATTTAAAAAATAGCACCACAATTTGATAATTTTTTGTAACTTAAACTAGGCCATAAGTCTCATTAAAATTTTTACTATAGCCTACCTTGCTTTTTTCCTTCTGCCGGCAACCCCCCAAGTAAGGTTTCCTTACTAGGGGTCGGGACTCGCAGATTCAAATTAATTTATTATTATTTTTATTTAAAATAGTCTCTGTATTAAAAAGTAATATTTATTGAAAGTCAAAAACTACCATCCATTCCAAAAAAGTATTGAAAAACACTGCTTTAGCAGATTACTTTTCGCAATAACCTCAATTTTTGTCTCATTTGTATCTGGGCAGGATCGAAATTAAATCTACATTTCCAAATCATCCGCCACACACATGTGTGGCGTACAATACATATTCAAATAAACTTTAACCAGATATCTGATGTCAGAATGCCCACACGAAAATCAAAAAATAAGACGCGGGAACCGTTGAAACCATCTCAGATCTAATAAAAGAGATTTTAACCTTGTCACTGGAATCCACGAGCGAGATTGGCAAAGCGTTCAAAGCACAAGCTCAAGTTGCTGGTTTCCGATATCGGAAATATATTATTATCACATTTATTGTAATTACATCACCGCAACACTACTTTGAGCGAGTTGCGGCTTGTAAGAGAGTATTGCAGATTGTTTTATGAATAATTCTATTTGTGCTCTTACATTGCTTTCATGTTGATGTGCTTAAAGGTTGAAATTAACATTTGCAAGTGAGTTTATACATTTTATGCTTTCAATACACAATGCAATGTTTATCGTTCTGATGTATATAAGTAGAGCTGCCAACAAAAATAAATATATGACGATTGATACTGGCAAGTGGCACTGTATAAATACTACACAATTGTAACGAACATTGATTCACAGTTTTGAATTATTAAGTCACAGTGCGAATTCGTTTTTTGACCTAATTTTTTTTATATAGAGTTTTGTGATGATGATATAGAAAATAGCGTGTTATTTTCGAGTAAAACTGAGGGTTGACGGAATTTTTCAAGTAAAATTTAGAATATTTTTTGTTCGAATTCAAATTGAAATTCCAATATTTTTATTCAAAATAAGATTTAAGTCACTTATTATCAAAAACTTCATCATATAATTTACCTTAGAGTAACCACACCACACAAACGTTTTTTAACAATTTATTGAATATCAAAACAGATCGGTTTTTTACATTTTCTGGGATCATTTTGTAAAAGCATATAACATATAACATGTTACATCGTCCAACAAAAGATTCACTCGACTTAACCAAATGGTAGGCATACCATAATAGGTTGCAATTATCATAGTTTCTAGTAAATTTGCCAATATCTTTTTCTATATAAATAACATTATCAAGAATATATTGAGATGCAACAGTTATATTTTTTTTTCTTCACGATTATTTAGGATCTACGCTATAAAAGCCCTCTTCTGCAACACCAAGATCGTATTAAAATCGGCTACACTGCCCCATATCAATTACCATAGAATTTAATAAGTACTATGAAAATAATTAATATAAACTAGTCCCGCCGTATATAAGTTTGTCAATAATAGTCTAAGCTTTTTAACCGCACATGCAAATTGAATAATAAATAGAAAATTGAAATAAGTCAAGTAATCTCTAATTTTTTAGAAAATTTATTGAATTAGGCGTTACTTTGCGGAAATCCATAATCATACAAATGATTTAAGTTTTCTTTAGTGTTAATTCTGCCAATATTTGTTTTTAAAACAATTCGACACGTGTTTCGCCTCTACACGAGGCGGAGACGCCAAAATGGCAACGCCAAAATCTGGCACGTGACTGCAGGCAGATTTTGGGACTTTGGGATTTTGAGACAACACGTCCTGAGGATGCCTCGTGTAGTATGTAGAGGCGACACACGTGTCGAATTGTTTTAAAAACAAATAATAATGGGCTTGATTATTTGGTGTTGCGTAGAGATGTGATTTCTCTCTGCATCTTCAACCGCATTTATCACCAGGTGTGCTCAGATTAGCTGTTTGGTTGATATCAACACCCAAATTCCACCACCGGACATTACGTCAGAATGCTATATTCCACCCTCATCACGATGACGTCTGGCATTCTCAAAGTCTTGGCTCGCTCTGCCACTTTGTGGAATCAATGACCGGCTGCTGTTTTCTCGAACCGATACAATTCAGGGACCTTCAAGCATAGAGCATACTACTATCTTAAGCCCAGAAACACATCTCATGACCCTTGGTGTGGCAGATATCCATGAGCGGTTGCCTCACCACTCCCCATCCCGTCTCATTGCCCGTTTGCCCCCTCTTATATAAAAAAGTCATCGCTAAGCAATTTGTTATTTTAAGTGATTACACTCACTTTTGGGATAAAATATTCAAATTTCAATTGGGACGATGTGTAATCAGAATCCGCTTCTCTGGAGATTACGCCTTAACTAGTATATTAATCCCAGATGTGAGGCAAATTATAAATAACATTTAGTTTCGTTGATAATATTAATACAGTAACTAGCCGTTCCCGTCCGCTTCGCTGTGCGAATTTTAAAAGGAAGGAACATTGTAATTCGAAAAATAAGTAGCCATAAGCCATCTAGGATTAATTCCGCATTGAATGGTGGTAATTTCATGTCGACACGATCAGCGATTTAGGCTTGAAAGAGCCTCAAACAAAGACCATTTTCATTATATAATATAGAAGAGTTACTAGTAATAACTAAGTAATATAATATTAATATATAATTAAGTACAATATATTTTTTTAATTACAATAAGGAGCGAGTCGTGCAGGACATTCAGCTGATGGTAATTTATACGCCCTGCCCATTACAATGTAGTGCCGCTCAGGATACTTGAAAATCCCATAAAATCTGATTGGCACTATAATAGCGCTCGTCTCCTTGAGACATAAGATGTTAAGTCTCGTTTGACCAGTATTTCACTAAGTACGGCATCCTTCAGACCGAAACACAATAATGCTTACACATTACGGCTACAGGGCATAAAGAGGCGCCAAGTAAATTTTAATTTAAATAAGTATATTCGAATATTATAATGTGAATATTTTAGAACGCCAGTCACCCGATAGGTCGATTCTTCAACTTTCACCACGGAGCCCTTCGGTTCGATTTTGGCCCCCCACGTAGGCACCAATGTGTTTTAGGTTTTCAAATTCATATGAGCGTTAAAAGGCATTTATTTTCTCAAAATTGATTCCTTTAGAACTCTTTTTGATGTCATTTCTAATATACTAGACACTACTACCGCTTCGGAAACAAATGACGCTCTGAGAGAGAAGAAGTGGCGAAAGAAACTCTCCCAGCATTATTTTTTTTTGCATTATTGGACTCTTTATGACGTCGGCAAGCGCATTGGTTGTGATTCTTCTGGTGGTGTGCGATCACGTACCATGAGATGACCCGTATTAGCTCGGTTATCCTATTCTTCTATAAAAAATATATTTTTAGTTATATTTTTAAATAAGACAAGTATTAACAAAAATAAACTATCACAGTATGTACTTAATTTAAATGTCATAAAGGAATTATTCAAAATTGATTACATTGGAAAACTTTTTTAATATTAATTCATAATACTTACACTGACATCGCACCGGAAACAAATTGCTTTTTGAGAGATAAAAAAAAAATAACAAAAACAATCGACTTCAAAAACACTATTCCAAAACAATATACAACAATAGATATAATATGCACTAAAAAGTATGAAAATAATTGCGTATTTTCATACAATGTAATTACTTAATATAATTCTAGTAACGATTATTGTTATTTTTTTGATTGTGTCCTCCCGCCGCGGCCCCGCTCTCGGCTTCTCACGTCGCGCTTGCGACTCAAGCACATCTCACCTATAACTATGTATGTAGTTACAAACCTACCTTGGTTGACACCGACTCCGAGATCTGGAAAGCTCTTGAAACATTGGGTTAACTAAAATAAAATTGTAACGTTTACGCAAAAATCTTCTAATGTAAAAACACAGTTACAATCGCACGCGTTTTAATCCTTTAAAAGTGTTTTATTTAAATGTGTAACACTCTCGTTAATCAAAGAAAATTGAACATTATTGTAGTTAATTAATCTATTGTTATTTGTCAAATTGTTGTTAGTTATATCAATCTATAATAGTTATTATCTTAGGGCTGATTTCACCATAGAACGAGATCAAAACAATTTGAACTAAATTAACAGGCGTAAACTTCTCGTTACGTAATTCACGGTAATTGAAGCTGTAAACTCGTTGTAAACGAATTTACAGCTCCAATTCGCATTTCGCTAAAACCAACTAAACGCAATTGTAGCCTGCGTTTAAGTGCTAACCGCAGAATTTGAGGTTTCACATATTTGATCGCGTTGAAGAGCTGTCACTGTCTCTGTTTTCTGTTGAATCTGTTCATATATCTTATATGTATAATACTAGTGGACCTGAAGGACGTTGTCCTGTACACACGTCTTAAATTTAAAAAATCGGTCCAGCCGTTAGGAGGAGTTCACTAACATACACATGAGCATACAAATTCACTGGAACACACAAAAAAAATCATCAAAATCGGCCCAGCCGTTTAGGAGGAGTTCAATTACAACAGACGCACAAAAGAAATATATATATTAAGATATTTATGGAATTGAGAATCTAAACCAATCTCAATTTCACTGGAATACACAAAAAATATTCAAAATTGGTCCAGCCGTTTAGGAGGTAGTTCGATTGTGAATCTAAACCATTGTGTGTCTTCTACCGCATTTATCACGGGGAGTGTTCCGAAGAGCTGTTTAACCTGATTCCTGCCGCCGAATTCCACCTTCGCACGACACGCCACAAATTAGGATATCATCCCCACCATCTGGATGTGTGGCGGTCCTCCACAGTGCGGTTTTCAAGGAGCTTTCTTCCACGTACTACTAAGCTGTCGAATGAGCTTCCTTGTGCGGTGTTTCCGGGACGATACGACATGGGTACCTTCAAAAAAAGCGCGTACATCTTCCTTAAAGGCCGGCAACGCTCTTGTGATTCCTCTGGTGTTGCAAGAGAATGTGGGCGGCGGTGATCACTTAACACCAGGTGACCTGTACGCTCGTTTGTCTTCCTATTACATAAAAAAAATTCTCGAATCCACCTGAAGACACACAGAAAATTTCATAAAAATCGGTCCAGCCGTTTAGGAGGAGTTAAGTTACAACAGACGCACAAAAGAAATATATATATTAAGATAATATTAGTAACAAAGGTGTTCAGAGAAGGCCCTGAGGGATGTGGCAGATATTGAGCGGGAATGGTGATCCGAAGGTTTGCAAGGTGCTCTTCAGATGTTAAGATTGCTCTTTTTAGTGCCTACTGCACCTCATTCTACACCTGCAGCCTGTGGACTGACTATACGCAAAGATTGTAGAGCACCATTCGGGTCTAGTACAACAATTCTTTCATGATGCTGTTAAGGCTCCCTCGCTATTGCAGCGCCTCAGCGATGTTTGCCGAAGCCCGTGTTGACAGTTTCTATGCAATAATGCCAAACAGAGGCACGTCACTGGTGCGCTGGGTCCACTGGTCAACCGCTGTTGTGAACTGCACGTTGCACACAGGGACTCAGGAATATGGAGGCTTTTGTTATTAATTATAATGTAAATTTCAATTGTATTAATAATTTATGTACTCATAATTATATCTGACTGTATTATGACATTTGAGTGGGCGATAGTATCCAAATAAAGAATTCAATTATTATTATATTATTCCTATCGTTGTCGCAATAGAAAAAATAGATATAAGAATCTCATTTTGATTTCGTTCATACCGCATATTCATTGATCACCGCCGACCACTTTCTGCAACACCAGAGGAATCAATATTGCTCTGTTGATCGGATCTCTCATGAATCGGTAACGAATAATTTAACCATGGTCTGGCCAGTGGGAGGCTCCTTTGCACAGTATGCCGGATAGATTATGGGCACCACAACGGCGCCTATTTTGCCGTGAAACAGTAATGTGTAAGCATTACTGTGAAATTACTGGGCAAATGAGACTGAACATTTTATGTCTCAAGGTGACGAGCGCAGTTGTAGTGCCACTCACAATTTTTGGGTCTTTCAAGAATCATGAGCGGCACTGCATTATAATGGGCAGGGCGTATCAATTACCATCAGCTGTACGTCCGGCTCGTGTCATCCCTTGTTTTCATAAAAAAACACTTAGTTTTGAAAATTTTGACAACTATCTATTTGATACATTCTATTGTTTATGACATTTTAACCCGGTTTTTGTGACTGCCCTTTAAGTGTATTGATCGCTTTGTCTTTAATCTCGATTAAATTATCAAGACTGGAATTTTTCATAATTTAAGTAAAACTGAGTTTTACTAAACTTAGTTTATAATGTCATTGGTGTGATCAGCGCTAAGTCCTAAAGTACCGTCTTAGTCTGATAATTTATTATAAAAGTTTAATTTTTACTAACCTTGACCAATTATATGTCTATTTTTTGCGGTCTATTCCTGATCATTGTTCGAAAATGGACTCATATGAAAACTTTATACACAATATGTCTTACCGTTGACATATTCTGTGAAGGTCGTGAAATGTAATATCTGAACTAGTTACGAAACAACAATAAACAACAACTTTTATTGGGACGCAGAAAATAAATATTATCTGTACACTGTTTCAAAGCTTTCATAGCCTGTCACGAAACAATATAACTTTGTTACCTTAAAAAGTACCAACATCCATATTAAAGGTTGACACCAAACATATGATTCGTTTAAATTAGACGCCTTCAAAAAAGATGTTTATCAAGTCGAGGATGTTTTGTTTATAGTGTAGTGCCTCTAGAACAGGTTTTTGAAACGTCATAGAGACTAGATTTATTTTAAAATTATTGGGTACTAGCCGTTTCATTCCGGGAAAGTCTGATCGCAGCGTATGCCTGCACAGATCGGCGTGATTTTAGCGCTCGCGCAGGATTCTGTCAATGCGTATTATTTTAGGTGTACCAATAGATTGCTTATAATTAGGATGATTTGAGTGAATGTATCTGAAAGTTATTGAAACAAGCTATAAGACAACGCAAAATAAACCATGCTATAAACAAAATAAGGGTCAGAACTTGGTGAGGGAATAATGTGCCGTACGGCACTCTCGGTTTTGGTGTGTCTGAAAAATCTAGTGCCCTGGGGCACTGCCGATTTCGGAAGCTTAGGAGGTATGGCAATAACAGTGATTTGTTAAATGTTTCAGGACGGTTATCAAATACCGTCATCAGGTGATACTATATCTATAAAAATCGTAAAAGAATATTTGCGAGAGGTCGCGGATTCGAGTCCCGCATCGTTCATAAAATATTTTTTGTGTAAAAGAATATTATTTATCTACACTAGTAAATGGAGAGCCGGTTTTTTTCTTCAGTTATACTGCGAAAACTACAGTACAAGCTTTTTATTCGCGGGGTATATTATGTTCTGTAAATATGCCGCGAATGTAGAACACGTGAATATGTAATGGGGAATTTATATGGGATTATAGGAGATACAATCCTAGGTGACAATATAAACAATAAATATATAAAAAATCAATTTTATTAAAGTTTTTAACCATGTTGATAAAATATTATCTGCAATCTAAGGTAATGTTATATTGTATGACGTAAGGTAATGTTAAAAGAATTATTTCTTTCCTGGCAGTTTTTAAAGCTCCCTCAATAGGTTGTAATAAGATCTAATTTACTTTTATACCAAACAATACCTATTGGAATCCACATGTACAGATTAGATCCGCGAATAAAGAAATCTTTAGCCGCGAATATAGGAATTGGGTCGCATTTTTTTAATCCTCGAATAGCGAAATCGCGAATGAAGGAAGCGCGAATAAGAAGCTTCTACTGTACTGAAGTTATTGGAATAATATTTATACCATAAGCTGCAGCGCGTTTCGGAGGTTTTAAGTAAATATATTGGTCATTACTTATCCGGAAATATATTATATAATATATAAATACCTATATATTCGCAACACAAATAATTCAATCCAAGACAAGGCAAAACAACGATTGCCGGGGCTAAATGGCGGGGGTACTACAAGGGTCTATTCTTGGACCCTTCCTCTTCCTAATTTATATAAATGATCTACCTAACCTAGTAGAAAAAAAATACAAGGTGGTATTGTTTGCGGATGACACTTCACTTATATTCAAAGTGAAACGAAGCCAAGTTTTATATGACGAAGTAAACAATGCTCTATCTGACATCGTGTACTGGTTTAGCGTCAAAAACTTATTGTTAAATAGTCATAAAACCAAATATATTAAATTCACCGCACCAAATGTCAAAAATGTAGATGCGAATATTTTATTAAATGGAGAGGTGGTAAAACCAGTGGAATCTGCTGTATTTCTTGGCATTACTCTTGATTCCAAATTGCAGTGGGGCCCCCATATTTAAGGATTGGCTAATAGGCTTAGTTCTGCAGCATATGCGGTTAAGAAAATTAGACAGTTAACTGACATAGATACGGCGAGATTAGTATACTTTAGTTATTTTCATAGTATTATGTCCTATGGTATATTGTTATGGCGCAGTGCAGCCGATATTAATACTATCTTTGTGCTGCAGAAGAGGGCTATTCGCACGATTTATAACCTAGGTCCTAAAGAATCATTAAGAGAAAAATTTAAAGAAATAAACATTTTGACTGTTGCTTCTAAATACATTTTTGATAATGTTCTGTATGTTCATAAGCACATTGAGGAATTTTCTAGAAACTGTGACATTCATAATGTTAACACGAGGAACAAACATAAACTTGTTATGCCTACTACTCGGTTGGGTCGAATTAGTAAGTCTTTTGTTGGGCGATGTATATGCTTCTACAATATGATCCCAGAAAATGTACAAAACAAATGTGTTACGAAATTTAAAAGAATTGTTAAAAAACGTTTGTGTGGGAAAGGTTATTATAGCATAAACGATTTTCTTAATGACACCACGGACAGGGAATAAAGCGAACACCCTCAGGCTCTTTAATTATAAATGTTTATTGTACGATATCACATTGTTATCCATATTTTATATTTAAAAAAAAAGCCTGCTGAGTTTCTTGCGCCCATTCTTCTCAGGTCTGAGGCAGTCTCTTTTGAATGGGTGGTAGTTTTTGACGTTCAATAAGTGATTTTAAATCCTATTTTGAATAAAAATATTTGAATTTGAATTTGAAATCACATACCATAGTGTGACAGCTTTTTGTTGCACTCGCAACATCATTTGCCTCGCAACATCAGTTGCATCATTATGAAAGAAGAATCAAATATCTGTCACCATGCCTATTATTACTAGTTAACCTCCAAGCCGAGCCCGAATAAATATTGCAATGCATTAATCGTTTGATATTTCACCGTAAGTCTAACTAAGGTACGTGCCTCGAATTAATTAATATTAAACTACAAGAGTGAATTATTGTTAGAGTTTATTAGAGCGACAGGTGTTTCGGAAGTTGGTTCAACTCGTACGCAATGTATTAGCAGTATTTCGTATTTCATCAAACATAATGAAACCTTTGATAAATGCGTCGAGAGCCCGACTGTAGATGTACTTATTGTGTTTCATTCAGGAAGGTGTAGCGATTAGTATTTTATTCTAATAACAATCCTTTATCAGCTAGGTACTAGCTATAGGTACAAATTGTTGTACAGAATTTCATTTGCGATGGTGTTTATGTGTTTTGTTAGATTTTTATAAATAAAGAATTAGTTATGTTTTAAAAGTGATAATCCTCACTTCTAGGATTAATACACAAATAAAATTTGAAAACATTATTTTATGAACCAGGGTTCGAGCCCCACATCGACAAATTTTTATATATTTGTGTATTAATCCTAGAAGTGAGGGTTATCACTTTAAAAACATAACAAATTGTTTAGTCTTACAAGAGCGCTATCTCAAGTCAATTTCCTAATATGCAAATATTGGGGTTGAGCAGGTTATCATCTGTAAAGTAGATCCTGTAGATGAAGCCACAACCTGAGAGTTGAATAAAGCATACAAAATTTTATGACGATACGTCACTCGAACGGTTAGCTCGGTTGGGAGAGCACTGGCACGGAACGCCAGAGGTCGTGGGTTCGAGCCCCGCATCATTCATTAAATTTGTTTTCAAATTTTATTTGCAAATTGTATAAACTTTATTTAATTACTTTCTCAATTTTATCTCAAATTTTTCAGTTAAGTTTCCAAAATAAATGCGCTCTGAGAGATAAGATGATCAAATAATGAAGATGGCGAATTTCAAAATATAAACATAGCGTTTAAAACATACAAAGAATCAATAAAAGTTTTCTTGCTGCTATAGAAAATATTTATTTTTTAGGAAGACCAACAGCTATTAGCTACCGTTATATGTTAATTTACATAACTGTGAGCCAATTATAGGTCTCCATCAGTAGTAAAATAAATATTAAGATTCTTTAAAAAAATTAAGTTTTTAATAATGTTGTACGGAACCTTTCGCGTACAAGTCCGACTCGCAATTTACAGGATTACCTGGCCGCTATCCCAAGAAATCGCCATATTTTGGCAATTAATTGTAACCATTTATTGACGGTTTATAAATAAAGCTTATTTTTTTTAAATAATTATATCTCTACAGAACATGGTATAAGAGGCCCTGCTCTAAAATGGATTGAAAGTTATTTAGCCGATAGACAACAAATTGTAGAAATAAATAACATAAATGAGAAACTGGAGATGACTACATACAAGTCACCCTATTTAATTAGTAAATTTGGAGTTCCTCAAGGAAGTCTTATGGGACCCTTACTGTTTTTAATTTATTTGAATGATTTACCCGATGTGGTTGACTATAACTGTGTATTATTTGCAGATGACATATCCATAATTATTCCTGACGAGCATAAAGCGATAAATAATTATAATATGACTATTAATAAAAATTTAGAAACTATATTGACATGGTTTAATGAGAATAATTTATTCGCTAATATGACAAAAACTAAATATATACAATTTTCTAATTATAAAACAATACATAAATCTCTAAATATAACACACAGTGACCTAACGATTAAAGAAACAAACACAATAAAATTTTTAGGCATTATATTAGATTGCAATTGTAACTGGAAAGCTCAATGTGATACAGTGGCAGGCAAAATAAATAAGTTCGTTTTCGCTTTAAGAAGGCTTAGACAAACTGTATCCTTTAATGCTGCACTTACTGCATACCACGGTTATATTGCGTCAGTTTTACGGTACGGGTTAATACTATGGGGAAACTCCACTAATATTTCAAATGTTTTTCTGGCACAAAAAAAATGTATAAGAGCTTTATGCAATGCCAGTCCTCTAGAATCGTGTAGACCATTATTCAAAAAGCACCGTCTGTTAACGCTTACTGGTCTATATATATTAGAAATTTGTATGTTCATTAAAAAACATGGTGAACTTTTTAAACCAGCAAAGGACTATTCCATATTAGGATTAAGAGATCCAACTCGCCTTCTGATGCCATACTGTAGAACAGCGCTTCATCAAAATAACGCAAATGTTATGTGTATTAGGGTATTTAACCACCTTCCAAAGAATATTAGAGAGATGCCTAAAACATTAATGCATAAAAAATTAAAATTATGGCTAATAGATAAATGCTTTTATAGTTAAAAAGAATTCTTTAGCCAAAAATAATAGTATTCAAATGTAATTTTTGAGAGGTACCTACAAACTAATGTTTATTTTATATTATCTCATTGAATTAAAGCTATGTAATGTGTATTAAGAACGTATAAGTATAAATTAAATATGATATTCCAATATTGACAATCAAATATTTGTATGCCGATATATTGGCGAATTGTGCTGTACACCAATTAATTGTTAACAACTATGTTACCACGATTCATACAAATAAATCATTTCATTTCATTTCATTTCAACATGAGAAGAAAATTAAATTTTCTTTACATTTCAATTTTTTATAGACAGTGCGAAAAAAACCCCTAACTTTTAAACAGTTGGAGCCATGCTAATCATTTCAATCTAGATAAAAATTGTATGAAAATTTATTAATTGTACTCTAATACTATATAACATGACATAGATTTGTTAGATTTCTAAAGGGAATTGTATTATGTTTGTAATAAATTTAAAATGCTTCTAAATCTGAATTAAAACTATGGCGATCTTGTGCGAGAGAGGTTATCTAGCTCTACTCGATTCCTGGAGCTCGGTCTCCAGCCTTAAACAGGCAGTGAAATTTTGACTTTAATTAAAACTACCCCGTACAATCTAGTTTGGTCTAGTAAAAAACAGTTAATGCTTAAACCACATAAGAAAAGTTAAGATTAGATCATGGATTTATATGGTTATGAGTGCGTATTCGATTTTGCAGACCCTACACGAACTGCTCGATAATGGCACGCGAGGAATTATAATGTTTTTAAAAAAAATGTGTAAAATAATAACAACTTCAACTCTAGAACTCATCGTTTGATGCTTTTAATATGTCTGTGCGTATGGCTAATTGCTTAGCCAGGAGCTCTTCATGTTAAAATAAAATTATTTCACTTAGTTTATATACTACTTCTTCTCTTTTTTTTTTTAATGCAAACACATGAACACTATGAAGTAAACAATACATAGTTTTTATCTTACTGTGTGTGCTGCGATTTACTGTATTTTTCTTTTTCTCTCTGTTTCTAAATGTGGAAACCGTTAATTGGCTGTTTGTTTTATATTCTGTAATACATATAATTTATCATTAGCTGTTTTCTTTAATAAATAAATAAATTTGTTCATAAAGTTGAACAAAAACTGTATATTGAGCAATAAGTACATGTATTTACATAAAATAAATATATAAATTGTGTTTCAATTCAAATACTGGTAGAAAATATGTTAAAGCGAACCGATTTTGTAATTTGGTCTGTGTAGTGCACTTTAAGACTGAAATTTGTTTCGTTGGGCAAATGCATAATATAAAACATTACACATTATAGCACATTACAATAGTTGTATCCGTCCTGAAAGATAACTCTGACGTCTATTTTCGTGAAACGCTACGAAGCGATTGCGTTCTCTTTGAAAAACTATAATTAAAAATTATATTTTTACTCTGTAGTACACTAAATCAAGACTTACACTTCTTAAAATCGTTATGATCATCAAATTATCTGCTCACACCAATCCCATACAGATCTGGAAAAAACCCAAAAACATGTTTTACACATTGACGTGTGTAAATTACTCAAAATTTGTTCTTATTAATCACACTTCAAAGTCAAAGTCAACTAAAATATTTTTGATCAAAACATAAAATTTATTATTTTGCACGTTCACCCGGTTATACTACTAGGAAAAAAATATACTAAAACATTCATAAAATCACAGGGAATACGAATATATAAATCTCATACCATACAACGCTTTTAATGGGTTTGTTTTCAGTAACGATTTGTGTAGAATTGGCACATGTATTGAAGAAATTTATGACTATCCGATCGAATCTATCTAACAAAAATGTTTTCATGTTTATTCAAGGTATTCTTAAAATAAAACACATTTTTTTCTGGCTTAAGCTATCGTTTTATTGCTTTCATTTCAGGATGTATGAAGAAACAGTCTCTTTATAGAAAGTCTATAAGTTTTGTAACATTTAAACATTAATTTATTTTTTATGACGTAATATGATATTAATAAGACTAAAATGTATTTATTTATTAAATTCTTAGCCATAGATAAAAAATAATTTTATTAGTATTGAACACCTTTGATTTAAAGCAAGCCTTTAATATATCTGGCAACGATTATGTGGATTTATTGCATTTTAATTCAGTCATTAGGTGCTTTCATGGAAATAATGTCACTGGCTTTACCTATTAAGATTGTATACCACCACCACCATAGCTTTTTGTTTGCGATAACCATAAGACTGATACCTAGATTTTGAAGAGTCTTGAAAATGGCGACGACTCCATACCCATGTTGTGCAAGGCAATCGCGCCCCCCGTCTTGACAAGTCGCGCACTACGAGTGCAAATTCGTAGTGCGAGACGGGCCATTACCGCGAACTAAATTCACCCAGATAAAAGACCTTCAAATGATCCGAAACTTGTTGGGACGAAAACCGATGAATCGTAAATAAAGCCCATTTAAATAAATAGCTTTTAATGTCTTATTTTAATAATTTAACTTAATATTCATTGAATAAGTTGGGTTACAAATAGCGAGTTCAGGTTGAAATGTCATCCAGGGGGATAAAGTTCGCAATCAGAGTTTCTAGTCGAACACACTTGGCCGTGGAGTCAGCGACGCGTGTCCTACGCGTCGCGCCGGTGAAGTGTCCTTACAAAAGTGACTAAGGCACGCGGTCTCCTCACGCTTCACTGATTATCTCATTAATCTTTCTGTAGAAGGGTTAGAATTATATACCTACAGAAAATCGGTCTAGTTGGTTCTGAAGGGCCTTCATTAAAAAATGTTGTTATTCTGTTTACAGGTACTAGATTTTTGCTACAAAAATTTTGAATATTTTATTCTGAGTTTTATGAGTAACAAAGTTTATTGTATGCGAAGTTGCTAAGTTGTCTATGTGGCCAATTTGCACGTACTATATTGCACTAAAGGTAAAAAAGACTATATTAAACCATTGGTAAAAATACGAAACTTCTTTGCCCGAGAAAGGCAAAAATCCTTAAAATTATTTATTTCTCGTGCTACGTTTGTAGAAAGAACAATTTTGCAAAAATCTTGCAACGATGGCTTTGACAATTAATTATTATATACCAAATACGACCTTGAGTCCTTTGCCTATCCTAATATTGGACGAAGAAACCAATAAAAAAATAAGGAATGTAAACAACAGAAAATTTTAGGAACCAACTTCACCCTGTTACTTTTGTATTACAGTGATGCACGCGCATCTTAAAATTTCACTCTCATAATTTTTTCATAACGCGCCTAAAAAAGTATAACTTAAAAAAAATATGGAATTTACTGCTAGTATTAAGATTAATACCTCAATAAATTTATTAAGTCAGTGCAGTAATTTATATACAGTTTGATAATCTTTGTATGTATCTCATCTATGCATTAAATGTTGACTTTAAAGCACCTGACGGAAAGTACTGTAACAAGGAGTTTTAATCCGCATATAAGAACTCATTGTTATATGGTTGGCCGTCGAGGTAAAGAATTAGATTTGAATATTGACGCAAATAAAAAGACAATCGTATAAGAACAGAGAATGAGATTAGGAAATGAAGTAAAGCAAGCACGGTCGGCGTTCGGCCCAATATAATATATAATAATATGATGTATTAAGCTTTGAAATGAATACAATGAATTAGAAAGTACTACATGGTTTTAATTACAACGATCCCGCATGTGAGGGAGGACTCAGGCGCTACAGTAGGTACCATTTACGAAAGCAGTATAGTCATATTTAATTTAATTTTGTAAAATATAAAGCAAAAATCAGAATTCAGAATAATAAGTAACCAATGCTTTTATGTATATGCACCTTTAGCACTTCGTACCTGTAATTGTGTGCCGCTGAAATAGTTAGTTTAAATTTTAGTTTAGTAGACTTATAACCTATTGTATTTAGAAATGTCATGTATTTGACCACGTCTATACCGATGATACACATTTTAAACCATTACATATTTCTAAACGATCGTCATTTGTTGAATTTAATATAATAATAGGTTGCACTCCGGGAGTCCCGGTAGAAGTGAAAACTGCATTCGCATGAATTGCTTTATTTATCAGTATAAAAGTACTAGCATGTGGTTACAATATTCATTCATTGCACCACCGTACACAAAAATGACATTTACAATTATTTAAAATTCAAACGTTTATCTCTCAGAAAAATCAACTGTCATCCATAATTTCAACGACTGTCTGAATTTTCGATCAGGCCACGTGTCCTGACACGAGTTTAACATTTTATATCCATCCTAAAAGTGCTCAACGCTGCTAAAGAAATTTACACTTTAAAAATATCAATTGAATATGGATTGCATTATAACCTTATAAAAAAGAAGCTACGAAAACCGGAGTAATGGTACAGAGCTCCTTCTCTGCATGTTTATAGGCAATGTTGACATATACCTATCAACTGCAGTTAAAGTTTGACAATCAAATTTGAATCCTATACCCTTTCACCGAATGTTCATTTTCCACAATTTCACCGACTGTCTTATGCATTTTCGATCAGGATCACGTGTCATGACGCGAGTTCAACATTTTATAACCTTCCCAATAAAAAGGGCTCAACGCCGCTAAAGAAGTTTTCACTTTAAAAACGGAGGAAGGTAGCATGCTCTATACAATACAGATCATGCTCAATTTTATTTATTTCAAGGAAAGAAAGAAAGAAAATTTGTTTATTGACGTCATTATACATTCTGATTATAGTTCTTAAAGTTATACTATTCTAATTATGATCTAATGACGCCAATGGCCCCAACTCAGCATAGTTGTGGTTTCGAAAGAATCCACAACGCTGGTCTTCCGAGTAAACCAAGAGAGCGCTACTACGAGTAACGCGCAGTCCTATCACACGAAGGTTTTCAAACTATTAATTCTCAATGAGCACAGAGCACAAAAAATAGTGAAACTAGGATCTCAAATTAAAACTAAAGCAATTAATTTATATTTTCAGGAACAATTTGGAGCTTAATGAGATATTCCTTGTATTTTAAATTAAATAGCCCTAAACTAACCTAACAAGTAAATATACTCATATTTCTGTTAATAATATACTCGTATCGTATCAGTTGCACTAGATATAAACTTAGCACTGGAAACTAAGTCTCTTTCCGCACCGTCGTCTCGACACCGGATGTCTGTCTCGAGTCTCTAATTCATTTGAATTACAATCTCTGTCATATATACATCTGTCATTTTACATCATTCATGTAAATGAATATGAATTGTCTGTTTGTGCATCTGAATTTATATTAATGCAATAAATAGCATTACGTATACTGTAAGTAATTGCAAGAAGTTGTCATAGAAGTGTTTTTTTTTAATGAAATAACGGACGAGACGAGCGGGACTTTCAGCTGTTGGTAATTGATTCGCCTTACCCATTACAATGCAGTGCCACTTAGGATTCTTGAAAAACCTTGAAAAAAAAATTGCGCTCGTCATATTTAGACGTAAGATGTTAAGTCTCATTTGCCCAGTAATTTCACTAGCTACGGCTCCCTTCAGAGCGAAACACCGTAATGTTTACACATTACTACTTCATGATAGAAATAGGCGTCGTTGTGGTCTCCATAATCTAGCCGGCATTCTATGCAAAGGAGCCTCCCACTGGTTTTAACGAGTTTAATTAACAAATAAGCATCTTTTTACATATTTGAACTTTCTAGCGTTATTGCACATCTATATTTGAATGGGCACCAGCATCTTTCCGAGAGAGCATCATCATCTTCATCATCAGAGATGCGGTAGTAGTATCTAGTAGTTATTAGAAATGACATCAAAAATAATTGTAAAGGAATCAATTGTGAGAAAATAAATGCCTTTTATGCCTTTTTATGCCTTTAATCAATTGCGTTCGCCACAATTAACAGGGTGGTAATGGGAGACGCAGAATCTACAAACTATTCAGTAAAATATTTATAATCTCTCTATGTCCCTGGATTGCTGGCGCACAAGGTATATTTAAATGTCAGGTTACCTATAATACTGCTTAGAAATCTAAGTCCCTCAAAACTTTGCAGTAGTAAAGAGTAGCAATTTTAAGTTAGTTTGCACCAATATTTCATATATGCAGAAGTTCTAACGGGGCGTAGAGCAAGTGAGAGTGTGTCACCTCGAATTCCTTTGATTCCCAATAATTTTCCAACATTCAAACGAGTCCAATTCCAAAGTCAAATAAACTTTATTCAATTAGGCTTAAACTAAGCTCTTTTGAATGTACACTACAAATATTTCTTTTAAATTACTGAGTTTACCATATGTTCGTAAAAAGTTGATCTCGTGAGAAGAACATATTACTAGAACAATCTTAACCGCCACTCTTCAATCAATTTACAATGGCTGTAATATACATAACAAATTAGTTTATAAGGTGCTGCATCGAATATATGAGTCTTCTTTAAATGATATAAACTATTTCATAAAAAGTTATAAAGAATTAACTGTATAAATATAAATTATCATATATTGGATGCATCAACCTTTAGAGCTTGAATTGATTGTTTGTGTAAGGATACTTAGTGAATATGATGGTCGTGATTACTGTTATAATTAGTAATTGAATCGAATCCAAGTAATCCTTTGCTATGCAATGACTATTACCAAAAACCAAGTACAAAAATGATAAAAGTTGCGGGTGTGAATTAAGCTATTTTTCGCACGGTCAGCTTTATTTTATTCATATCGCGCGAAAACGATCCCAGAAACCTGTATTCGATCCCCGACGGAAATACATCTAATATCGTGTACAAAGAAGCATTGTTGCTATCGATATCCACAACTACATCCATAATATCCACATCCATATTCACACCCAAAACCAAGCGAACGAAGTCGCGGGCACAGCTTGTTAAATATAAATATTCTATATTGTTACGGTGGAGCACAATATAAGTAAACACAGTAACGGAAACAAGGTGCTTTCCGTATAGATGTCTGAGCACCGGAAATGTCTGAACTCTGTAATTTAAATTCAATACAGCACAAGCCGGCGTTATAATATATAACACAGACAGACCGTACTTACTATTCATTGAATTTATAGTTTACAGATGAAGTATTGTAAGTATATTGTAATTGAAATGATTTGTAAATCGATGGAAATGTAAATCTTGATATAAAAGAGTGGCAATGAGATTCTTGCTACTTCTTCTCATTAGCAACCCTTTACGAAGTAGCGGTAGATTCAATAAGATTTTTTTTTGTGTCATTCATAAGTGTCATTTCCGTGACACTACATGTTTAAAGTGATTTGATTTGATTTATAGGTACAATGGAATATCAATAAGTCGTCATAATTTTTCTTTGAAATCACAAACAAGTTATTTACATTTACTTTTTTTGAATTACTCTTGTAAGAAAGACATTGAGTATTTGACGTTGAAGTATTTTTGTTGCATTACTTTATATATAGTGTAATTCAAATGATTTGTAATACGGTGAAGCTCTAAGTGTTGTCTAAAAGAGTTTCATGCCACTTCTTCTCTTTTTCTTCTCTCTTAAAGCTCAACCTTTTCCGAAGTGGTGGTATATGTTAAAAGAAAAGAAAACTTTTGGCATTCATAAGTGTCAATTCCTTGACGTATAAATAAAGATTGAATTTTATTTGATATGCTTTGTAATATGTAAAGAATATTAATTATTTTTAACCCCGGCGTAAATTGATGACTAATAAGTTTGACGGGGCTGTGTGTCTGTCTGTGGCGTCGTAGCTCCTGAACAAATGGACTGATTATAACGCGATTTTTATTGAAAGCTAACATGATCCAGATGATTCCCCGCCGTGACAACGCTTATTTAAAATTTATAAATTGGTTCTTCTAATGAAATCAGAGAGAAGACTTTTACTTTTTTGATATATTTATTGTGTCGCTTATTTTTTTATTACGACATTTTAATCAAGCGACATTATTACAATGTCTATAAAATCGTAATCAAACGTAACACTAAGCTTAGACTCAGCTTCTACTGCATTTATCACGGGGAGAGTTCCGAAGAGCTGTTTCACCTGATTCCTACCGCCAAAGTCCACCTTCGCACGGTCCTCTACAGTGCGGTTTTCAAGGAGCATTCTTCCACGTACTACAAAGCTGTGAAATGAGCTTCCTTGTGCGGTGTTTCCGAGATGATACCTTAAAAAAAAGCGCGTACACTTTCCTTCAAGGCCGGCAACGCTCCTATGATTCCTCTGGTGTTGCAAGAGAATGTAGGCGGCGGTGATCACTTAACACCAGGTGACCCGTACGCTCATTTGTCTTCCTATGGCATAAAAAAAGCTAAGTTTTTAAATCTGAGTAACGTCTTAGTACGCTCCAAAGATCTCAGCCTGAGACATGTTAACGGTCATTCCCAATATACTAATCTACAGATAGAGATAAATTACTACCTTCTACTGTCAGTAATTAACTGTCAATAGTCTGAAACTGTCTCAATATACCCGATAAGTCATTCTTATCGCCTTATATTGGGACGCGTGAATTGCAATTTCCATACATACTTCTATCGCTGGTAAGCTATACGTCGTCCCATTAACAGGCAGCGTGCGCGGATAAGGTGAGTTACCGTCGGTAAGTTTATTGAGGCAGAAAAGTCAACGATAGTTACGATTTTTATCTCAAGTAAGAGATAGACTGAATATTGGGAACGGCCGCAAGTCACATTAGCTCCTTAACTTCACTAACCTTCAAAACAAAACACAATATGCTTGCACATTACTAATTCACGGCTACGGCTGCGTTAGTCTCACTCGCAAATATAATAAACTAATATATTTTTTTGTCATAAGTTTATGTTCTACACACTTGCTGGTAAAGTGAGCCTTATTACATCGTTCTTAGGGCCATAAACCGAACTATAACACCCGTGCATAGTTTCACAGTTAGTTCACAGTTTTTTTTAAAACAACAAAGAGGTTTTATGCCGCTCAAAATCCATTCACATCTTTGGAATAAATAAATGTGTCCCTTTATTAAGACGAAAAAACTTTTATTATTACTAAATTATTAATCATTCACAATAATTTGTTAAAAATATACGCATTTTATCACTACAGATATACTTTTGAAGTAGGCTCTATGGTTATATGTAATCAATCACCTTACATTTGGCCCGTGCACAATATAACTTGCGCGCCATTTCCCATAATTTTCTTTTTTTTTATTGCGTATGGAACTCCTGAGCAAGTTGCTCACTAGACTCTCGGTTGATTTACGCCCTCGCCTGCGGCTTAGGTTACAACCCACAGCCTCGTGTTTAATGAGAATAAGTTCACTTTTATCATAAATGGAATGAATCAAGGCTCAATCCTAGGACCTTTATTATTTTTATTAATGGTAAATGACTTACTCGAGATACCCAAATATGCAGTGTCTCCTTTACGCAGATGATCTAAAATTATATGCGAGCATCCAAAATGAGGCACAATGTGAAGCTATTCAGGCTGACATACATGCTATTTATAATTGGGGTGTGCATAATAAAATGGAATTTAATCTCAATAAATGCTATATTGTCAGTTTTTGTCGAATGCGACAACCAATCACTTTTCAGTACAACATTAATGGTAAGCTCATAAGTAGACAAAATTCAATGAAAGATCTGGGTGTGACATTTGACCAGAAGTTTACCTTCCACGACCATAATATAATAACAGTCACTCAAGAGTCCTTTATGAGACTAGGGTTCGTATTAAGTAATGCGCGCGATGTCCACACCGTCAATATAATACAACTGCTTTACAGTACCCTTGTGAGTAGTAAGCTTGAAGCGAGCTCGTGCGTATGGAATCTCTACGAAGTAACCTATTCCCTTATGCTGGAGAAAAAAGCATTTTTGCATTTCCTGTATAAGCGGAAACTGGGTTACTACCCGTATTTGTATCCGACGGAATATCTCGTTGGTTGCCCCGGTTACAACACTCTGGAAACCAGACGGGCTCTCGACCAGGCATGGCCTGCTGGCCGTACCCGAGTGTCGCACGGTAGTACCCACTGTGGCGTCCGTGCCGCAAGTCTTGAAATTGTTTAATCACCTCGTAGAATCCCGCCCTGATTGTGCTCTATTTATTAATAGACTTGAGATGTTGGTGCAGTTGCTGTTCCAACTTTGTAAGTCCTCGCATAAAAGCGTCTAGCAATAGTATAATGTTCTTGATTAATATAATTGGTGTTGTAACCGTTTTAATCATCATAAATAAATAAATCACTTCAAGCCACTCAAATAATATACTATTATCAAACAGATATTTCCACGGACAATCGCTGTCACTAAATAACTAACAGGAATCCATTAAAAACAGAAAGAGAAATCGGAAAATCGTTGTTGCGAAAATTTTACAAATTGCCTTCTGTTTTCGCTAAAGTTGTTCAGTAAAATTCGATTCATTAAGCGATTTCTCACTGGAAAATATTGAAGCTATTTGATAACGTCACATTTTGGTGTAGAATGTGTTATAAATTATGAAAGATGTCAATATTCCCGCTGTCTGTGTGAATAAAATATTTACTCTAGTTATGATTTATGTTTATCGTTGTACTAAACATATTTGTGTCCTATTTGTCATTTGAGATGGTTTCTCGGGTGTGGTCACGGCTCTGTAAGCGGGCACGTAGCGCTTAAAATTCATTGAACGAGTTGACATTATAGTCAGCCAACTATATTTATTACTAGCTGACCCAGCAAACGTATTGCCTTTTAAGGTGATAAAAACAATTCAATAAATAAAATTTTTGTGGTATAAAAAATAGATGACGACCGATTCTCAGACCCACCATATATAAATACAAAAATTATATTCGTATGCCATCTTGGAACCCTATTGCGGATCTGTGGATGGAATAGAATAATATAAAAATGGCGATACAAAAACGGCTGTTGATCGTAGACGGGTGATAATTTGAAGTTATATGTATTTTTTGATGGTGAATCATAATAAAATAAAATATTTAGGGGTGGTCAGCCTTATCGTTTAGGGGTATGAAAAACAGATGTTGGCCGTTTCTCAAACCTATCATAAAAAATTTCATGCAAATCGGTTTAGTCGTTTTGGAGGAGTTTGGTAACAAATACCGCGACACGAGAATTTTATATATTAAAAGATAATGTTATAGATACAATCGTAAGAAATCCAATAAATAATAGATTATCTATGTTATCATCTGAATAGTCTTCTAGTAAACCACTGATTTTATCCAAAAATAATGTTAGCTTCAGATTTCAAAATTTCAAATCAAATCACTTTCATATAAGTCAAAGAAATGATACTTGTGAATGTCACAATTTTTCTTTTCTTTTCAAATTTATTACCACTTCGGAAAAGGATGAGCTTTAATGAGAAGAAGTGGCAAGACAGTTATTGCCACTCTTTTAATACAACATTTACAGCTTCATCGTTTTGCATATCATTTCGATTACAGTGTAATATGTAAAGTGATGCAAAAAATTCCTAATATCATTCATTTTATATAACTTCACAAGATAAAAAAAAATCTTTAACAAGCCAGGATGGAAAGACTTACGAACACGCGTATAATTCCAGGGTACTTATAACTTCCTAACGTCCTATAAGATTTAGGTGGTTATTTAACTGGTTTTTAAGGTGTGAAACTGGAAATTATCCCCTTAAAGGGCAGATATATGATTTTAAAAAATGAAATACTTAGTATGCATTATTTCCTTAATAATTTTTGATGTTTGAATACGTAATTTGTTTTGTAAAACATAGTGCAATTTAGATATAAAGCTATGTTTATTGACCGAATAAAGCGATGATCATTGAAAACCGTTCGCTAGATTTTTATTTAACTTTCACATTTCAAACGATAATTTAATAAACAATCTTTTAATATACGGCATTTTTTCGTATTATGTTTGATAAATCAAGGCAGATTATAATTCCTATAATCTTGGCGTGCTATGAATTGCGGGCTCTTGCGAGCGACGGGCGGCAGTGAATTAATGAGTGTTGACCACTGTCATGAGTACACAATCCCATTCGTTGATAAGTTTACCAGTGGGAGGCTCCTTTGCACAGGATGCCGACTAGATGGGTACCACAACGGCGCCTATTTCTGCCGTGAAGCAGTAATGTGTGAACATTACTGTGCTTCGGTCTGAACGTCGACGTAGCTAGTGAAATTACTGGGCAAATGAGACAACATCTTGTGTCTCAAGGTGACGAGCGCAATTTTCTCAGCGCTCAGAATTTTCGGGTTTTTCATGAACCCTGAGCCGCTCTGCATTGTAATGGGCAGAGCGTATCAATTACCATCAACTGAACGTCCTGCTCGTCTCGTCCCTTATTATCATAAAAAAAAGTTGCACTCCAAAATGATTGATAAACTCAAACCACTGAAGCCACAACCTGAGAGTTGAACAAAGCAAACAGAATTTTATAACGAGGCGGTACTCGAACGGTTAGCTCAGTTGGTTAGAGCACCGGTACGGAACGCCGGAGGTCGTGGGTTCGAATCCCGCATCGTTCATAAAATTTTGTTTTTCAAATTTTATTTGTGTAAACTCAAATCACTAAGAATGCCTCACAGTGGCAAAAAAATGATTAATGAAATAGTCAACATATTTTAACCATCGTAATATTTAAAATCTCTGAGAATTAATTAGCATATCGGAATGAAAATAATGGTGCTTTGTGGGGTTTGTTATGCGGTCGTGGGAAGAGAAGCAAGGACCTCCCCAATTGCTCAAGGTCGCTGAAATAAACATAAAATAAATATAAATGGTTGATCAAATAATTCAAGTCACACCTGCGCTAACGTCGAAATTAATTCGGCAATAAAATTTTTAACGCAAACTAATTTACAATTTCCTTAGCTGATTTATATTTCAGCGATCTAATTTACATCTGCTAATAATTAGAGTTTTCTCATTTTTACTGCATTGTTAAATTTAATGCCTCTTCGTATTGCTTTACGACTTTGACATTTGAGGGATATTGTTCAGTAAAGCCTGCTGAGTATTTTGCAACCGTTCTCAGGTCTGAGGCATATAATATTTTCGTATGGGTGGTAGATTTTAACTTTGATTACTGATTTAAAATAACAGAACACGTAAACATTTTTAATGAAGTCTAACCTAGGTCACTTTCATACTTTTAATAGAATTGTACGCACTTACATTAGCCTTCCTAAAGTTGATCGAAGTATAGACATTTTTAATGATAAGTTCTCTTCGGTATATACTTCGGAAATTGCTATGTTGCTAGACAGGAATATAATTTTTTATTCAATGAAAATTATTCATTTCATGTAATATTTAATATTCTTCCGTACATGAGTAAAATAAGTTTTTCACCTCTCCAGCACGAAAAGGGCGCTCTTGCTACGTGAAAACTCGTAGCAAAAACGCTTTTTGCTGCGAGCGTGAGGCAAAGTGATTTAAATTTCGAACTCCACGTGACTATACATCCGGAAATTACTCCGCGTTATAAAAATAAACAATGCGATCCGGTGCGTTCCGAAACTCATTTTAGCCTAGCGTATTATCTCATTGTCTCAAAAATTTATGTGTTACTTATCGAAATTTAGATTTATAAATTTTACTATTGCCTTTTTAAAGACTAATAAATACTAGTAATGATATCTATAATAAACATTGTTAAATATTATCTTAACTGTTTCTCTTACTACCTACAACACTTTTCTCGCTAGTCGAGGTGAAAAATTATATGTTCCACACAAGAGCAATTTTTTTTTTTGTCTCGTGCCTTTAAATCACTAGTGAGTGATGAGACCTCAGCAGTCTATATAAGAATCACGAGCGTAGCGAGTTTTTTATTTTTCTAGACTACTTCGCCAATTCGTGATTTAAAGTCAACACTCGCAGCAAAAAAACTTTGCTCACTTGTTGAACAAATAACTATTGTTCATTTCAATTAATATTCACTTTATAGAAACTTTTTATATAATTGTATTGTATTTTATATTGTATCTTAGTATTAGTTCTTATATTGCACAATTAAAAATTTAAAAAATTATGTGTGCCTGTGGCAGTTGGCTGTAAGTACAATAACACTTAGATTTAGACTTATTTAGAATAATATCTACTGTAATTAGTGAGTATTGGCGATTCTAAGAAATTAATAAATAAACAGGAAGGAAATAGTTCCTTCGTATTAAAACGTGTGTCTCCACTTGTTTCACTACAAGCAGAGCCGGATTAAGAAAGCGTGGGGCCTGTAACAAATTCTTTCAAAGAGCCCTTGATCTATTTTCGAAATAATGAGTAATCTGGGTTTCACGTTTTTATGATATATATTCAATATGAATGAATAAAATTAATTGACATGAATTCAATATACCACTTTAAATAATTTTCACTCATAAAATTACGCTTAGGCAGACATGAGTTCGGGGCCCGTAGCAATTGCTATTCTTTGGTTACAAGCCATGTTTTATATAAGCCATTTGAATACAATACCAGTGGGAGGCTCCTTTGCACAGGACGACGGTTAGATTATGGGTACCACAACGGCGCCTATTTCTGCCATGAAGCAGTTATGTATAAGCATTACTGTATTTCAGTCTGAAAGGCGCCGTAGCTCGTGAAATAACTGGGCAAATGAGACTTATTGAGAATAATTATGTCTCAAGGTGACAAGCGCAGTTGTAGTGTGGTTGTAGTGCCTCTCAGATTTTTTGTGTTTTTCAATAACCCTAAACGACATTGCATTTTTATGGTATCAATTACAATTAGTTGGAAATCCTGCTCGTCTTGTCCCTTATTTTCATAAAAATAAACTATTAGAATAGAAGTACATTAATCTTGAAAAGAATGAATTCGATATTATTTTACCAAGAACAAACTATTCGCTTATTCGTTTTTAGAAAGAGGAAGACATATAATCATAGATAGGGGTCATCTCATAGTATGAGCGTTTCCAACCTTATAAAGCATCGAATAAACATTGGTTAATATGATTTCAAAAACTGAAAACACAATGGTATTTGGAGGGTGAGTATCGAACCGGGGTGTGGAGTTGACGGTTCTACCTATTGTGCTACTGACATAAAAAGGCATAAAAGGCATTAATTTTGTCAAAATTGATTCCTTTATAATTCTTTTTGATGTCATTTCTAATAACTACTAGATACTACTACCGCTGCGGAAACAAATGGCGCTCAGAGAGAGAAGAAGTGGTGCAAGAAACTCTCCCGGCATTCTTTTTTTGTGCTCTTTTCAATAATAATATACAATATTGTACAGTCATTTCTATGGCTATAAAATAATCAGCAGTGGAGTAACAGGATTTACGACAGAGCCATTTTTTACATAACATTTAAATTTATTTATAGATAATGCCTAAACAGTGGCTGGTACTTTATTATAGAAGTGTATACATTTACCCTTAAAGCTATTATGTATCTTATGAAGCCTACTAGAATTAGTTACAAGCAATCCCTTATTTCTAGTGTTATAATAATGACGCTCATAACATTGCGATTTTCAAATTTCATCGCCTGATAATTGTCGGGAATGTTCAAAATAATAATTATAATGCTATGGTGAACGCGAGATAAATTCACGAAAGTAAATTCATTATTTTAATTAGAAATGAGGTTTGCTTATTAGAATGCTCTTGCTTGTCTTTTATAATTCATATTAAAACAAATATTATTCTACTCTCTCACGGTCTTGAGTTTATAATTTGGTTGACATAGTAATAAGCTTTATTTTATCATGGTGTTAACAATTCTGCTCCGAATATATTATATTAAATTTGGGCACGTTCTCTCAATTCAAGTTTTGTAATTATAGGTAAGCCGGCTGACATCTTTCATTTTGACATTTTTCGTAATACGTCTTCGCTCAATGTTTGTATGATTTCCCGTACCATTAGATGATGATATTATTAGACATTAACTTTTAAAAAAATTAAGAACAAGAAGAGCTGAATTAATATTTCACAACGTATCACTTTTGGCAATCAAATAGTGAGGGTACATGCAATTTAATAGCGTTTCATTTTGGTTGTGCTTATAATTAACGCCTTCAGAATATACTGAGGGACTTTAATTGAAAATTTTGGCTAATATTGTAATAATTTTGCCCACGTACCAGAAAATATTAATATAAGGCACCTTTTCATATAGAGAACAAGTTGATCCGATATACATGGATTTTTAAGGCCTTCGACAAAGTTGATAGACATAGACTTTCGTAAAGCAAGCTAGAAGCGCATAGAATTGATCATTATCTCTCCATATCTTGAAAATTGTAGTTACTTAATGAAAACTAGTTCCGGTTTAATGCTTTCTATCGAAGGAAATTACAGGCACTGTAGTCAGTGTCCCAGGGATGAAATCTGAGACCTTTATTTTTTGCAATTTTTATGAATAATTAAGTCACAGATCAACTGTCCATGATTATTTAAGGCTGATCGTTAAAAATTTATTATAATGTTGTTAAATTAGAAGATTGTACATTTGTACAAAATGTAAGGAGTTAGCAAATTGATGTAATATAAACAGGATGTCATTGAATGTTACGAGATGTAGTATGCTTTTGTCTTTTGACGAGTGCAATTGCGACACTGATCAGTGGTTTGTGTTTTCTGAGAGCCATTGTAATGGGCAGGAATTGCCATAAACCATCATGACCTGTACATAGCCGGCATTCGAGGACTTTTCTGCCTCACCGGCCATCTGTCCGTCGAGATATGTGCGCTGCCCACTGCCACTTCAGTTTTGCAACCATCTGCGCTGTGTCAGTGACTTTGGTTATCCTACTGATCTCCTCATTTCTGATTCGATCTCGCAGGGAAACTCCGAGCATAGCTTTCTCCATTGCACTCTGAGCGACCATGAGCTATCACAAACCATTAGATTAATATCTTGCTTGTCTCGTCACTTTTTGTCATTGCAACACTTTATTAATAACGGCAAATGTATTTCATAATATCTCATTACATTAAGGCCCAGAAATAATATCACAGCATTCCGCTTATTTTACGTAAACTCTTGAATAGCTCTGTCTCTGTGAATCGCGTTGTCATTGTAGCTAAGGCACATTATTTTGATATGCAACTACACAAATTGTGGAACTTAACATTTTCACAATAGTTTCGCTGGAAGATACGATTCTTTTCTGATTTAAGAAAATTATTTATATAGACAATTATTATATGTTAGTTCTTTTTGTTTCAGATTCAAAACTATACTGAACTAATAATCAAAGTATGTTGGTAACGGCGCCGGCTTTCTCACAAAAATATGTCAGTAAGTAGTATTTATCCATATACTTGACTCCACATATTGATGGTATTAAGGGGTGAAGGAGAGAATAATTTTTTAATGTTGTTAATTTGTGATATACTTGAAGATATGCAATTTATATAGCTGTATGATCCAGCCAAGCGATTCACTCGATTGTATGAAACATGTAGTCATTAATAGATTGACAGGTGATGGCTATAATCTTGTAAAAAACGGAGATATCCGAAATCCACTACGTTTTAAGCAACAGTTCGCTTTTAAACTTAGCCGGATTATACTTCGTCGCCATAATATTGTAATTATTATCTCAAATTATTTCAAATCACTATTTTATACAAGACTAAATTTCAATTTTTACCTCTCTTATTGCGTAGTATTTAAACCCTCCTTGGTTATCATCCTTGACATATATAGATAGTCTGGTTTGCCGATATTAGAGCATTATTCATCCGCAAAACAATCTGTCTGTTGATCTATTCCACTTTATTTAAGATTGCAAACGCCAATCCTTTTTTAATTTAAAAGATTTATCCATAGGTAATAGGAATTCTAGCAGTGGAAACGTCTTCTTTGTATAGTTGCATGGCATAGCCTCGGCTTGTTGATATTTCAAAACATAATTATTGGCACGCCTGTATACAATTACAGTACATTGTAATCTCCCGAATCTGTAGTGATTTCAAAAATTCTAAGTTAAACAATAATATAAAGTTCCCCTAGTTCGTTAACGGCCGTTCCCAATATTCAGTCTATCTCTTACTTGAGATAAAAATCGTAATTATCGTTGACTTTTCTGTCCCAATACACTTATCGACGGTAACTTACCTTATCCGTACACGTTGTCTGTCAATGGGACGACGTATAGCTTACCACCGATAGAAGTTAGTATGCAAATTTCAATTCTCGCGTCCCAACATAAAGCGATAAGAATGACATCACATTTTTATCTTCTTCAGATTATTGACAGCTAATTACTGACAGTAGAAGCATAGTAGACATATGTATGTCTACTGTGGTAGAAGGTAGTCATTTGTCTCTATCTATAGATAGTATATAGGGAACGGCCGTTAGATACCACTTTCCACTATCAACGATTATTGAACTAATTTGAAATACACTTTAATGTATTATGTAAATTACAGACACAGAAGATATAAAATTTTCGATTTCAAAATTCAATTACAAATTTAAAAGGCTATTTAAAGACAAACTTGAACAATAAAATAACATCTATTGCTAAAAGATTTACCTTAATTTTCTTGGATCTCAACTTTACTCAATGAATTATTGACATTCTGAAATTAATATTACACCCATTATCGCCTTATATTGGGACGCGTGAATTTAAATTTCCTTGCAAACTTCAATCGCTGGTAAGCTTTACGTCGTCCCATTGACAGACAGCGTGTACGGATTAGGTGAGTTATTGTCCATAAGTTTATTGGGACCGAAAAGTCAACGATAGTTACGATTTTTATTTCAAGTGAGAGATAGACTGAATATTGGGAACGGCCGTAAATGGTATGATTTAATAAAACTCCTCCCTTTCATGAAGATATGTATATGTTACAAGTATACATAACTTGTATGAATTAATTCATTTCAAATTTGAATTTAATTTTAGCCGGCGACGTGGTTTGTCGGCGATAGAGTATGGAAAGCAATGTCAAAGACGATTTCTTGGAGTGGGAGGGGCTCTATCCACGGCTGGCATCAATCAACAACACGAATACTTCAGCCTGGTTCACCTGGAATGTCACGGAGCCCAACTCGACCTGGTGGGATACCACCGAGGCCTTTGAATCATCAGCGGCGTTACTGCGCGCTGCCATCAAGGCGATCTTACTGGGATTACTTATTTTGGCGACTGTAGTTGGTAAATAGAAAACTTATTTTGAATATGATATATTTTATATGCACAAATAAAATTTTATAAACGATGCGGGGCTTCATCTACACTCAACAGGATCTACTTTACAGTTGATTCTCAACAATAATATTTGCATATTAGGCAATTGACTTGAGATGTCGCTCTTACTAATCTAAACAATTTGTTATATTTTAAATGTGATAACCATCACTTCTGGGATTAATACACAAGTAAAACTTGAAAACAAAATTTTATGAACGATGCGGAACTCGAACCTACGACCTCTCGCGTTCCGTGCGAGTGACGTATCGTTAATAAAATCTTGTATGCTTTATTCAACTAAGGATTGTGGCTTAATCTTCAGGATCTACTTACCACCCTTTCACCTCAAAAAAGCATAATATTTTATATGCCTATTTGAGGTGATTCGGATGGGGTACAGGAATGTAAAGTGATTACTACTGATAAGTAGATTGTTTTAAAAATAAGACCGAATGTGGAAGTGATGTCGAAGGTATATCTAAGTATATTTCATTATTAGATCAGTGCTGTTCTGAATATCGTCATCATGCATTATCGGGCTGTCAGATCGGCTATACCACGGTAATGTTATCGTTATACTGTTACAGTATTGCTATTCACCGCTTACCTTGCAATAAATATATAAGGTGCGTGTGGCCGCGTAGTTCATAAATACGCGATAGGTCTGTCCGCCTTGAGATATTTTAACTTCATCTACTTGAGTTTCTAGTTATGTGATTGTAAATATTATATTCTTCTAATAAGACTTCGTTAATATTTGATTATAAACGAGTGTAAAGCACTGTATGACGTCGTGATATTAGATCTTGAGGTTAGCGAAAGACCCTAGAATGAGCTCATGAGTGAAACGAGTGATTGAAGCCACCCAAGTAGAAGTAGTATTAGAAATGGGATCAAAAAGAATCCTTAAGGAATCAGTTTTGATAATATAAATGCCTTTTATGCATATTATGGCTCAAGACTAAGCTGAGTTTCACACCAGAGGTGAAAACTGTACTTGACACACCTTCAGCGAGGCAATCAAATGAAAAGCCTACAAAATATGTATTTTTTGGTCAATAATTTAAATTATGTTATTTATGATTTTTTCGGTAGTAGATTAATAATAATCTCTAAAGCGCTTAATCCCTACTAATATGATAAATGTGAATGTAAGTTTGTTTGTTACGCTTTCACACCTAAACCACTGAAACGATTTTGATGAAATTTAATACAGTGATAGACTAGAGCTTGGAAAAGGACAAAGGCTACTAATAAATGGAGGACTTGAAATAGGGGATGGAAGTTTGTATGGGAATTCGTCATTTTTGCAGATAAAACCACTGTACCAAAACCAAGTTGGTACTTAGGCACTTGATAAGTAGTAATTTATAAACATTTGTTCAGACATTTTAAAAATTTTGACCTACATGGGGATGAAAGAGGATATTAAAGTTCGTAGGGAAATACTATTAAAGAGACTATCCACAATGACAGGAGATATCCACTGTATCATAATGAGCGCCACCAGCAGCGGAAAGAGCAGATTATATGTGTATTATTTGCAAAGTATCCTTAATATAACAATGCTGCCCAAAGTTACTATTCGACGCGGACGAAGACCCGAGTAAAAGCTAGTATTAAATAAACAAGAGATGTCGCTCTTTCAAATCTAAACAATTTTATCGAAACACATAGAAATAGCGACATATCAAGTCAACTTCCTAATATTTAAATATTGGGGTTGAGTAGGATATCAACTATAAAGTAGATCCTGTAGATGAAGCCACAATCTGAGAGTTGAACAAATACATACAAGATTTTATAAACGATACACGAAACGAGACAGGTCGCGGGTTCGAGTCCCGCATCGTTTATAAATGTTGTTTTCAAACTTTTATGTATATTACTTCATGAAAAATATTTTTTGTTTCAGGCAACGTCTTTGTTATAGCAGCAATATTACTAGAAAGACATTTACGTAGCGCTGCAAATCATTTGATCTTATCACTGGCTGTTGCTGATCTTCTAGTGGCATGTCTGGTGATGCCTCTAGGAGCTGTGTATGAGGTTGCCCAACGTTGGACTCTTGGGCCGGAGCTCTGCGATATGTGGACTTCAGGCGATGTATTATGCTGCACAGCATCCATTCTTCACTTGGTTGCCATTGCCCTGGATAGGTAGGTCATAACTTTAAAGCTGTAACCATTAAAATTGTCAATGTATAAATTACGATTCACGAAACCGCTTTACCCGTGGGAGATATAACGGTGAATTAATGTTAAAGCGATGAAATCAAATTGCTCTCGATTTAACCTGACAAAGATAATTACTTATCAGAACGCTTTTAGACTGATTTTATTTTAAATTTTATAATGTAATCCTCAATATAAAATAATAATACTATTAACACGATTATTTTAGTAATAAATTTAGGTTTATACACTTAATATATATTGTTTTCTCGTAGATTTTGAAATTAAATAAAGTAGTTTAATTATTATCATTTGTGCACACGTCACATTTTTCATAATTTTAGTAATTAGTTTAACATTAAGCTTTTATTGGGAAGTGTTTAAGGTTATGATAGCAAATTTTTAATATCTAGCTCTTTGTTCTTCATATTTTTATAATGATTGTAACTGTTTTTTTGATTGTAACATTCTCCAATCAATAAACAGATCTGTATTACAATTTTAAATTATTTGTGAACGAACAAAGTAAATTGTATATTCAAACGAGATAAATGCCGAAACTGGTTTAAATGCTCAATAAAAGCGTAAATTCCGGTCATGGTTTTGCTGCTTAGAGTTTGTCAGCCATGTTTCAAACATTATTTATTCTACTGATCATTTTACATTCGTACGAATGAATAATAAAAATAGGTATAAATAGAATAGAGTTAAATAGACTTGAAAATAATTTAACAAATTAATTTCAATCATGACAAGTTCCTAATGATAATACGATATACGATACGCCGACCTCATCTACAATTATTATCTATTAATATCAGTTCTTCTATAATTTACTTCCCGCGCGTTACTCATAACCGTTGGTAAATCAAATTCTGGTCTTAGTTTGAATTGTTTGACGTTACGATATAAGCCTTTGTTTTTTAGGTATTGGGCTGTAACAAACATCGACTACATCCACGCACGAACGGCTAAACGAATCAGCTACATGATTGCGTGTGTATGGATTGCTAGCTTTCTCGTATGCATCGCACCGTTACTCGGCTGGAAAGATCCTGATTGGACCAGACGGGTTTCAGAAGATTTACGCTGCGTTGTGAGTCAAGATGTTGGATATCAAATATTTGCCACAATGTCTTCTTTCTATGTCCCAGTATTGGTAATATTAATTTTGTACTGGCGTATATACCAAACGGCAAGGAAGAGAATTCGGAGACGACCTGGGACGACTAGTAGAGGTATGGGTCCACCCCCTGTGCCCGCTGGAGGTGCGCTTGTCGCAGCCGGTGGTAGCGGAGGGATCGCGGCTGCTGTCGTAGCTGTGATTGGTCGGCCGTTACCAACGATATCAGAAACCACCACAACTGGTATGACAACTGTTTCATCGAACAATACCAGTCCAGAGAAACAATCTTGTGCCAACGGTCTCGAAGCTGATCCACCAACAACTGGCTACGGCGCTGTTGCTGCCGCATACTATCCAACTTTAGTGAGGCGTAAGCCAAAAGAAGCCGCGGACTCTAAAAGAGAAAGAAAAGCGGCGAAGACATTAGCAATAATAACCGGCGCGTTCGTGGCGTGCTGGCTTCCATTTTTCGTGTTAGCGATCTTAGTACCGACGTGTGACTGTGAGGTGAGTCCGGTGTTGACGTCACTGTCCTTGTGGCTTGGGTACTTCAATTCTACTTTAAATCCTGTAATATACACGGTGTTTAGTCCAGAATTTAGGCACGCGTTCCAAAGGCTGCTGTGCGGCAGAAGAGGAAGAAGACGCCGTGCCCCACCGTAGAGAATTATGTAGTTGATGGTGCTGGAGTCACAATAATACACTCATTTTTATCAATAAAATTATGTTCATTGTTAAATCAAATCAAATCAAAATCTGATTCAATCCGGTCAAGGAGATGACACTTATGAATGTCAAAAGGTTTTCTTTTTGCCATTTACCTTCACTTTCGAAAGGTTTGATCTTTAATGAGAAGAAGTAGCAAGAAACGCATTGGTACATTTTTTTAAATCAATATTTAAGGCTTAATTGTTTTATAAATTATTTGTATTATATTATATGTAAACTGATGCAGTAAACATTCTCAAACGTTAAAATATACTCAATGTATTACACGAGTAAGTAAAAAAATTAAAAAAATACACAACATTTACACACACTGCTAATAAATGAAGGTATTATGCGAATATTTTAATAACGTATAGATATATAACTATAAATATATTAAATATCTTTAATTTTACAACATGAAGATAACAAAATTTAATAACAGGGTTGATAACATTCAGGCACCATAAAGCATATTACATTAATATTGTGTAGAATAAGGCATCCATTTGCCTTTTAACTTGTCAAGTTTCAAATTTTAATTTCCGAACGCAATAATGTGGTCAAATATAATATATCGAGTTTCGAATTTATCCTTTACGCTAAAACTCAAACATTACGGTCTGTATATTTATGCCAAGTCATAGAAAGATTATTTAATCCTTTGGGATAAATATTGACTTATGAAATGTTTTCCGATGCAGGTAATTGACTAAATTGCGGAAAAATGTAGTCGCTTGGAACTGGCTGTGGGGAGCACGGATGTTGATGGATGACTTTTCAGTCTTGCTTTGTCATCAAAACAAAAATATGTAAATTAGAGTGACAAATACTCATAATAATGAACATTATAATTATGATATTACAATGCAAGGCCTTAATAAAAGTATAAATTTTAGTGCTAAAGTGTAAAAAAAATCCCTATTTCAAATATTTGAGGATATTTATTTGAATATTAAATTACCTACTGGCAATTTTATATCTAAGGTTTTTATTGTATATCTAAGATCTGCGAAGGTAAACCAGGGTAGGTTTAAGCCATTTAGGTTTTCTTTTTCGCAGTCTGTTTAAAAATGACCTAAACACTGTCTTAACTGCCTCTCCGGAATTGGTAAAAGTGAAACCCCTTATCAAATCTTTCATTTTGGGGAAAATACAGAAATATCAGGGTGCTAGGTTGGGGCTGTGTGCAGGATGGGTGACGAGTTGTACTTTTTCGAAAGCTAAAAGTGACTTAGTTTTGTTAGCCGTGTGTGAAGAAGCGTTGTCATGAAGTAGGAAAACGTGGCTTTTTGGTCATCTTTCGCGAACTATTTTAATACCCTGGGTAAACAAATGGTAGAGTACCACTCTGCATTCACACTCTTTTGATCTTTAAGTGGTAATGTGCAGATGGGACCAGTAGCTGAGAAAAAAATGCGATCATTTTTTTACCAACGTTTCTCGCCTGCCTCACTTTTGTTGGCCTGTTCTCATTTCCAAACACATATTCGCAAGATTACTGTTTTTTTTGGGTTCAGACAATAAATCCAAATTCAAAATACATATTTTTTTATTTCTGTTAACAGATAATCGTTTGTCGGGTCATCTAGTTCTTAATAATTTGACATTGTAACAATCCAGTATTTAAATTCAGTTCGCTATTTATTGCTTATATTTCTGTAACCCCAAGCGATAAGTAACTGTTATTGGTAGTAGGAATTGTGACTATATATATTCAGCGCTTGCTCTCGAAAAGTTGTGCTTTTGGACAAGTTTCCTTGTTAAAATATTTGTGAATTGTTAGAAAGGGTAACGCTTACCCATTCAATAGCTTACGTAATTTTTCCGAGAGTGCAAAGGACTCATTTTTATGTGTATTTAATATAATTATCAAGGGCATACATTAAAAATAGATTGAGACGACATGGGAGTACTACAGCCGCGTATAATACCTTACACCTCAATACCAGATAAGACATTGCAAGTTACCTACTTGTATTATATATAGTATATTTCATTACGAGTGCGGAAAGCCTGTCAATGCAAAGAGTTCCGACAAATGTCTACCCGAGCCGAGGCACAGCCGAAGGTGAGGGTTGACAGTTGGAACAAATTGCAATGACGGTTCCGCACGTGTACTGAACAACTATTTTTAATACAGTTGCGAAGAAATGTAGCAATTTAATAGAATAATAAAAACACAATAAACTCAACTAACTATTCATGGAAAATGGCGTCAACCGTAAGAGAATATAAGCTGAGATTTTTTTGTTTTCTTCACCTATTCTAGGTAGGCAAAGGGAATGCCCATACAGCCAAGTGTTCAGTAGATTTTTTTTATTGAAATGAAAATGAAATTTAATGAGATGAAATGAAATGAAATGAAATGAAACGTAATCTAACTCATTGAATCAAATAATTAAATCTGATATTGAAACTTATTTTTAGAAATATTTGCATGAATCATAAGAACTTCTGTGATTTTTTTTTTTAAAAACTTCGTGGTTGATTTTTTTTTTAATAGACATTATTTTGACAGTTGGGACAGAGAACGCACGAGTTGGGAAAAGGTAAAGAAAAAGCTCGAGTGTATAATAGCCCACATCCCGAACGCTATACGTCCCTGCAATACGCAACTTTTTGAGCAACTGTATTAAAATAGTTATTTATGCAACTGTTGTGTAATAAGGGGTATTAAAAAAAATAAAGTACACACGAATGTGGGTTTATCATATGAGTGTTTTAATACCTAATTATCAACAGTTACATTCAAGACTTTATCTACACCCATAATATGAATCCTCCATTAAAAGATTCTGAAAGAGTTAGCTTACTGCTAACATTAAAATAGCCAGTATTAAAAAGAACAGTAGTTATTCATCAATAGAATGGAAAAGTGACTTCTTTAAATGCTTAGGTTTAGATTAAGGATTGGTCTCCGCTGCGCTCCAACTAAATACAGCAGGCGTAGTTGCAAAGTGCGATGCGAAAACTAATACTACGTAAAAGTGGGCGTACTCAAGCCAGTCTCGAACAATGTGTGACGTTGACGTGCCACATGTACTGTTAAAATTTGCTAGTAATTGAAACTAAAATGCCGAAGTACTAGCGCTACGTGGTGTAGCGAAAGTCGTGTCTAGTATACTAGAAATGACATCAACAAGAATTTTAGAGGAATAAATTTTGAGAAAATAATGCCTTTTATGCCTTTATGCCTTTTGATATGCCAACACGTCCCGCGTGCCCGCAGAAGCCACCCTGCACAAGCTCAGCTGTTTTGGCGCGGCCACTTGAGACTTGGCTATAGCCACTTGTGTTTACAATAGTCGAGGCATCATTATGTGGCCTATGTTACGGGTTGCTAGAGAAACAAGCTTGGTTAATGTAAACAAAAAACGTGTTTTATGGTAGATCCGTGCTGTGATATCACCCCTCTTTCAGAGTTGTACGTAAAATTGAGACTATTTTGCTAAACGCGTCAGGATAAAATTATTGCAATTGAATTATTCGTATTATTTTTACTATAGCGATCACATTATAATATGATCTTATGATTTCTTTCAATGATGATGTTCCCGTTGTATGCTAAACAAAAATTGCCGCCGCTAGCTGAAGCCATATAAATACTAATATAATTTGTCTTCAAAAGCGTTGCACTTTGTTTTATGGCTCTTAGAATCAAGAGCAATTAATAATACATCGGGTAACAAAATCTCTCTGGTGTTTTTGAGGATACGCTGAGCTCATAAGATGCTTTTCTCTCTCGATCGCATTGCTTAATATTTTAATATGCAGATGAAAATTCTATTGTTATTCGGCAGATTTCTCGTGACAGGGATCGTCATGCTCGCTTAAATGCCACTACTTATGGCGGCGACGTGGGGCGGGTCATTCCCTTCCCTAAAATATGGTCGAGGGAGGCAATGGCGCTAATTGTGGTGGCTGGATTATTTTCTTACCGGGAGGTCTGCTTTATGATTTTTTTTTATTTCCTCTATTTAATTATCTTAAAATTAAAGTTATTATAAATTTTATTTAATAAAATGCTCGCATAATGCCTTAATTCATTTACGGTATGTGTGGATTGATGCATCTATAATACTGTAATTAATAATTATTGTGTTTATAATTATTAATTTACTTTTTTTTTACTTACTCGTGTAAGCTTTTTAGTTTTTGACGTTTGAATATTTTGTTGCGTCACTTTGCATATATTGTAATTGAAATGATTTCTAATTGTAACACCTAATCTGTTTTGAAAAGAGCAACCTTAGAGTTTCTTGCTCATTCTTCTCTAAGGAAATCTGTTTCGCGAAAGAGCTGTATGAAAAAAATTACATATTTCAAGTGTAAAATGATTTACCTAAGAAATAAAAATATTTTTGATTGATTGATTGTTACCTTTGACCTAGTATATTGTCTATAGTTTCAACAGAAACCATTGTAATATTTAAATCGTTTCGTTAGGGTTTATTGTGACTACAGCACGCATAATGTTTAGGACCCACCCCAACCCGACTGACCTCTTCTAGTTACATTATTTTATCTTGTTACATTTTCAGAGATATATTTACACCCTCTTTATTTTTTGTACGTGATTGTGATTTAGTACTTAATTAGAAAAACCGTAGTCATTAGATATAAGCTTATATTGTCTTTTAAGTTAACTGTGAAACATTATGTTATATTACGATGTACAATAGTACCGACTGTGATGCATTAGATATTTTTAATTGAGTTATTATTGTTATGGTGAAATAGAGATTGTATAAAATTATTTAAATTTCTAAATCCAAACCCAGAGAAGTTACTATTAGTGGTTATTTGAATATAAAATATTAACAAATTATTGTGTGTTGTTTTTTTCTATCATTATTCATAATTAGTTGAACTGCCAAAAATCTGCCTATTGAACAAAAAAATTCCATATCCTAAATTGTATATAGATAGTCTTTGTACCAGTACATAGATATAAAAAAAATGTCTTGAAGAAAACCTGATTTCTATCACAATTTGAAGGATCAATGCTAACGTACCTATTTTTTAATCACACAAATAACATAAAAAACTACGTTTAAAAACACTGAATCAAAAAAAAATTAACAAAAAAACAACCGACTTCAAAAACACTATTCCAAAACAATAGATATAATATTCACTAAAAAGTATAAAAATAATCGCGTATTTTTATACAATCTAATTAATTAATCTAATTCTAGTTACAATTATTGTTATTTTTGGAATCGGTGTCCTTCCGCCGCGACCCGCTCCCGCCTCTCGCTCCTCACGACTCAAGCACATTTCACCTATAACTATGTATGTAGTTACAAACCTATCTTGGATGACACCGATTCCAAAAATGACAGATTATTATTAGATATTGAGTTATTCGTAAATTTATCATCCACTTTGCTATACGTATGTATAGCAAATTTAAGTCTTTTATGGTTTTCTCACGGATGCCAGTGTCAGATCTGGACCAAATTACAATGGGACCACACGGGAAGCACCAGCTTTCAATTAAAAATAAGAATTATCAAAATCGGTTCACCCAGTCGAAAGTTTTGAGGTAACAAACATAAAAAAAAACATACCGACGAATTGAGAACCTCCTCCTTTTTTGAAGTCGGTTAAAAACTAAAAAGTATAGAATAGCTTCATAAAGACTTAATATTATATTATTATTATTCAATCATTATTATTACACCTCTTATTCAAACGTTAATACCTTCTTTTAATAAAAACTATTATTTGGATGTACTACTATGCATGTATGTCTTAAGATTGTGTGACCAAATGACAACTATATCGCATGAAACCAAAAAAGAATCACGTAAATTGGTTTAAAAATCTTTACCAGTGGGAGGCTCCAACGGCGCCTATTTCTGCCGTCAAGCAGTAATGTGTAAGCATTACTGCTTCGGTCTGAAGGGCACCGTAGCTAGTGAAATTACTGGGCAAAAGAGAATTGATATTGTCTCAAGGTGACGAGCGCAGTTGTAGTGCCGTTCAGTTTTTGGGTTTTTCAAGAATCCTGAGCGGCACTCCATTGTCATAGGCAGGTCGTATCAATTACCATCAGCTGAACGTCCTGCTCGTCTCGTCCCTTATTTTCATACAAAAAAAAATATAACACACAAATTGATTTTAAGAAAACCTCATCAAAATCAAACCACGGAAACGTTGGCCGTTCAATTTTCTCTTGTCACTTTACGCGCTTTTCAATTAAGGCTCCCAGTTAAGAGGACACTTCTTTAAATTCTCAAGAGCCGTGTCGCATCAATCGTAAACCTGAGATTGCAATCTAACGACGAAACCTTCATATTTAACGAGCTATTAGGGTCTTCATTTGTTCTTTATATGACTTTCGGTAAGGTTTTATGGTTACAATGAAGATAGGTTCGCCCCTAATAATTTATTCTTATGTTCACGAAATGAAACATTATTACATTGGTTTTAACTACTCAATTTTGGCCACTATTTGATAATGTTGACTACATTTAAGTAGACCTTTACGAGATCTAACTTTCTCGATTCCCAGTTCAACCAGGCAATAATTTTAAATGTATGAATGCAGTTTACTTTATTTTTTAAATTAAAATTAAGTCATCCTTTAGTAAAATGTTATATCTACAATATTAAAGATACTTGCCCTCCATGTGGCTGTGGGACGCCCAGCTGTATCCATAATATAAAAAAATGCTAAAATATTTAAAAATATGAAAAGTAGTTACACGATAGTCAATGGTACACTAATATAATCTTATATGTATATAAATTACGTGATACGTTGTTTGTCCGCGATGGACTCCTAAACCAATAAACGGATTTTAATGGGGATTACTTCATGGAGTGCAGTTTAGTCCAACTTGAGAGATAGGATAGTTTTTATTTCGATTTGAGACCCATAATTATTTTTATTTTCAATGTTTGTTTTGTATGGAAATGTTTTCTACTAGCTTATGCCCGACTTCGTCCGCATAGATAAATGGTTTCTTCTGGAATTTCATTCCTGTTCCCAACATTTTATATAAATCTTATTTCGAGGAAGATTGCTATTGCAAACTTAACCTGCTATTGGTATATTTATAGCTCATCGACGTGAATTTCAGTTTTTCACAAATCCTGCGGGAATCATGTATTTTTCCGGGATTAAATGTAGCCTATCGCTGTACCAAATTTCTCAAAATCGGTTCAGTAGCTCCGGCGTAAAAGCGTAAAAACAAACTAACATTCACATTTATAATATTAGTAGAGATGAGAGAATTTAGTGACGCACGGTTTGACAGTTCCGCTGTGAAACAATTTCATTATAACAACAAGGAGCATATATGTTACGAAATAATTCTTGATGTTATGAAAAATGTATATATAAATTTTAAACCTAAAAAATTAAGCATCCCACAGACTACGGTTTGTTGAGCTAGGCAAGGCACAAAGGTGTACAAACAATAAGTGTGGTTCAAAAGGAGTTTTATGTTTGACCTTTATACCTCCTTGTTCCTTTGTTCAGGAAATACTCCTTTAGTAGAAAATGTTCTCGACGTTTATCGTTGGTAATGTTATTGTTAAAGGATGATTAAATTTTAATAATAAAAATGCCTTCAAAGATTTCAAGTAAGTCACTGATTTTAAATGCCTAAAATTACCAGTATCGTTTGCACAGAATGCCGGCTAGATTATGGATACTACAGCGGCGCCTATTTCTGTCGTGAAGCAGTAATGTGTAAGCATTACTGTGTTTTGGACTGAAGGGCGCCGTAGCTAGTGAAATTACTGGGCAAATGAGACTTAACCTCTTATGTCTCAAGTGTCGCTCAGAACTTTTGGGTTTCTCAAGAATCCTGAGCGGCAATACATTGCAATGGGCAGAGCGTATCAATTACCATTAGCTGAACGTCCTGGTCGTCTCGTCCCTTCATGTCATAAAAAATATAGATAGTCAATTTAAATGATTGACAGTGGGAAGACCCTCTTATAAATGCGCTGGTACAATAATTCCATATTCCAATAGCTTTGTTTAGCGCCATTTATATGAAATTGGAGGGCAAATAAGGATGTGGGTAGGAGACTGATCTTCACGTCCACGTCCAAGCAACACCAGAAGAATAACAGGTTCATTAAGGTGTTAACCAAAGATTTACTAACAGAATTAGGTATATAATATCATATAAATAAACCATTACGATCATTTGGGATGATTCTAAGGCGTCCTTTGTCCAGAAGTGGATGTCTTCCGGCTTATATAATACTCATAGTGAAACAAATACGCTCACAATCACCCTCGAAAATTGTCTGAAGCAAAACTTTGCCTTCGCGTCTATTAGGCAGAGTTTTCGTTCAGATTTGCTTCGACCGCGCTTTGAATACAATGCCACGCAATTACAAAGCGTTCAGAAAAAAAAAATATCCACATAAGAACATCACTTAAAAAGGATGGCGTGTCATATTTCAGGTAAGTGTCCCTTTGAATTAACAAAATTGTGTAGCTTACTTGACGTTAGTAATCATTTTACACATTTGTCACAATAGAGTTTGAACATTATTGCCACAATACAAGGTGTTAGTTTGAATGAATATTTTAATGAAATCTGTATAAGTTCATGCATTATGTAAACAACGCAGATCGGACATTATTTGAAGACCTTTTAATGGGCTAAAAGACTAGTTGTTCATATTACGTCAATGCTCGAAGATAATAAAATTTATAAATACTCTTACCTATAATCCGATTTAAATAAATATTTTACTTTGTTTAAAAGGCGTACTTCAGTTGCTTAAAATATTTTCGGGCAATAAGCAGCAATGTAAAACATTTATTCGGTTTAGGTTACGTAGGTTGAATTCAGAAGCTGATTGGGACAGTTACAGTTGACACAAGACTAAGGAGAAAAGTGTGCTTACATTGTCTATAAGCACGCTTTTGCCGTTCCGCTATCATTCCGTTATCATTGTGTGTCTTCTACCGCATTTATCACGGGGACTGTTCCGAACAGCTGTTTCACCTGATTCCTACCACCGAATTCCACCTTCGCACACACGCCACAAATTTTGATATCATCTCCACCATCTGGATGTGTGACGGTCCTCCACGGTGCGGTTTTCAAAGAGCTTTCCTCTAAAAAGCTGTGTAAAGATCTTCCTAGTGCGGTGTTTCCGGGACGATACGACCTTCAAAAAAGTGCGTGCACCTTCCTTAAAGGCCGACAGTACCCATGTGATTCCTCTGGTGTTGCAAGATAATGTGGGTGGCGGTGATCACTTAACACCAGGTGACCTGTACGTTCGTTTGTCCTCCTTTTCCATAAAAAAATACTGCGAATGGTATGTATAGAACGTCATTGACTCTCCAGTTCTCTTTATCTAGAACAGCTTTTATGGAAACGATTTCTTACTATTCTGTGGATCGATTCCTTGTGATACTGATGATGGTTCTCTTTAAATCGATAGGATAGAACAAAATACTTAATAACGTTAACTGTCTGTCTGGCGAAAATTACTTTTGCTAACTGACACAAAACCTAGAGATTAATTTCAGATTTGAGGTGAAAACTTTGTTAAGTGCTTACAAATATTAATTTTGTAGAGAGCATCTAAGCCGAAACAATAGCGTGATGTCAACACAAACAGAAAATTAATTTAACTTCGATCATGAATTTCTTATTACATGTATTTTCGTTTAATAGCTCCGCACGTTGAAAATATAAAAATATTAAATCTTAATCTATTAAAACATTTATGAAAACGACATTTGAAGGTTACTTTTGGACATCTGTAGGTTGATATAATGATATTTACTTGAAACATGAATTTAAATCTCCTTAGATAATTTATACGTCTTGATCAGTGGTTCCTAACCAGTGGTCTAGGGACTACCAGTCGTCCGCAGGAGTCAGAATATGATCCGCGGACCACGAACCAATTTCAATACGTGCACATTGTTTTTTTTATGGAATAGAGGAATTATTTATTGTAAAGACAAATACAAATTGTGAAGAATTATTGGTATCACGAGAACTGGAAACACCTTTAAAAGGTACAAACTTCATGAACACGATATCAAAGCAAGGAATCAAAAATTGAAGCGATTCATGGCGAAGAAAAGGTTGAGAACCACTGGTCTTGATAGAGTCTCTTGCTGTTAGACAACCGATAAAAACTGGTCAGGTCACATTAGTTTAGTGTGCGTGAGTTAAGTTACACATTATAAAAAGTATCAGGATTATTCATTAGTTTCTCAGCTTTATATATTGATGTGCTTTTTATAATGTGTAAGAGTAGTAGACAAAAAATATGCAGTTTAGAGTGTGGAAATCGTATGACCTTGACAACGGTCGGTTATAAAGCACAACCTCGCCGCTTCGCGTTCGAGGCGTGCAAATGGATACTTGTTGCCTGATTTAATAAATGAATTATTATTAAGCTCTGTTCCCCGAGAGGGAGTGCACGTTCGATCCCCACACCGTAAAAAGGTTTTTTATTACATCATATTTTTATTTTTTGAATATGTAAATTATTATAATATATAATCTTGTTTTTTTTTCTATGCTGAGTAATAATATGTTATTTTGTGAAAAAAAGTTTCACTCGCATCTTGGTTTCATAAAATCACACAATTGCTTTTCTTATACTTTAGGGTGGAACTTTATATCATTACTTACTTACTACTTACTTTCGACATAATTAAATTGGGCAATAGTTTGCCACCTTTTTACTTCTTATTCTATGACTACATCCTCTCTATTCATCATAACCTCAACGTTAGATTTTCTTTCAATTCAGCACACAGTCCGCGTCACGTTTGAATTCAATTGTGTCATGTAACTTATACCAAGAAATGCTTTCATCGGAAAACTCCCTTGTTGTTCTTTCTCGTACGTGTCTCAACTAAGGTTGTGTTTACCTGTGTATTATATTACTTGGGATTTATGACATCACGGTGCTTGGTTTTCTTACAGATACATATTATAATTGGGGTGATAATATGTCTTTTTATATTCAATACCAATTTTCAACTAATTATTATTATTTTTAACCGACTTCAAATAGGAGGAGGTTCTCAATTCGATCGGTATTTTTTTTATGTATGTACACAGATCACGCTGAAATTAAAGATCCGATTTACCTGCTTCTTCTTTAGTTCGATGCAGAATAGATGTCATTTGGTCCCAAAATTTTACATAGTTTGACCCAGTACTTTTCATTTTATGAAAATTTTTGTTTACGCGGATGATAAATTGTAGTTTGTGTACGGTTTTTAAGGAGTTCTCATTCAGGTTGATTATATTATACTATTATTATTAACTGACACAAAAAAGTAAAAAAAAACTACGTTTAGAAAAACCGACTTCATAAACTAAAAATGTATAAAATAACTTAATAAAAATTTAATTTATCACACATCTTATACCTTTACCTTTCATATAAATAAAATATTATTACTTGTATGTGCTACATATTGATAGGTTTGAAGTCGGTGCCATTTTTATTTCAATCTTTAGAAGATTTTATTATAGTTTGATATAGATGCCTTCAAAAAAGCGCGTACAACCATTTAAAATCCCGACAACGCTCCTGTATTTTCTTTGGTGTTTCAAAAGTGTGAGGGCCGCGGTAATTACCGTCAGTTGATTCGGTTAAAAATTAAAATTGCAGTTGTAAGGAATTACTTTTAGCCTAAAAAGGTGCGATGGAGATATTAAAAGAGAACCAAGGGATTTGGTACAAAATATCAAACAGCGTGAAACAATTTGTTACTTTTAAGTGAACCCCCTCGCTTCTGAAATTAATGGAATGGATGTTTCTGGAATAATTTGTAAAACGAAAAATGATATAAATTTTGATTTAAAAGAGTGGCAATGAGTTTCATGCCATTTTTTATCATTAAAGCTCAATCTTTCCCCAAGTGTTAGTAAATGGTAAAATGAAATAAGAAAATTAATATCGATAAGTGTCATGTCGATCTAGAGATGAATGAAATGACACTTATCGGAAGCATCTATGCTTAGATAATTTAGGGTACTAAGTACAAAGTAAAATATGTTAACTTCAAATAAAATAAACCCACTCTATACCGAGGTGCCTAAAGAATAACGTTTTAAATTCAAAAATAATTATACGTTATATCAGAATAATTGGACGTGTTGTATTTATACTTTTTGTCTATCAAAATGGAAAACTGCACACCAAATCTTGTTTCCCTGAAATAGTAATATTAATACCCAAATAGACAATTCTAAGTAGCATTAGTGTAATTAAATTATCTGACCTGAATCCAAAATATGTTGTTGTTGATCCTAAATTCATTAAAAAACATAAATTGGTTAGGTTAGGTTTTGTTATAACAGTTAAAACAACGCACGAGCCGAGCGTAGCGTGCCGCAGCAGCGGCCCGCGAGAGCCAGAAACGAATTGTTTCCCTTTATTTCCCATCCATAAAAATGTTCCAACCCTTTAAAATGTCATAATTTGAGGTTAAGTTATAATGCTTTTTTCTCTGGAACGATGCATTCTAATCGTGGTAATCTCTATCAATATTTTTTAACTCATAATTCGTGCTACGAGATACTAAGAATACTTAGTATCTCGTAGCACGAATTAAAATTTAACTGAAAGACTGTTGGTCAATAGACCAACAGTTTTTCAGTTAAATTTTTCTACTAAAACAACTAAATAATTATAATTACTACTAGCCGTTCCCACTACACGCGTCCGATGTTTGGAATTCAAAAAATAATAGCCAAGCAAATAATAAAGTAGCAATAAACCATATAGGATAAATTTCGCATGGAGTGGTCGTAGTTTCATGTCGATACGATCAGTGGTTTAGGCGTGAAAGAGCCTCAATGTCTAAACGACAACGCTCCAGCAAGAACCAACGCTTGTAAGGACGATGCTCTACTAATTTTTTTCGCAATAGTGCACATATCTTTGAACACAGCTACCACATTATATTCACTCATTTCACAAGATCCGTGTCGAAAACAAACAGCATAGTTTTACCGATAATATGTTAACAAAGACCAGCTTATATATTTACTTTTGTTTGAGTCTTTCATAGTAAACCCAAGGTCAGCCTTTTAAAAGTGAAAATCGTCCATTATTGTTCCGTACAATAAAAACAAAAAGGGCATTGATCTCTTTTAAGTAAACTTAACTAAAAGATGTCAAAAAATGGAAAAGAAAATACACAAAAGTTCTAAACGAAGCATTTTATTATTCAGCTTCAATGTCATCAAAAATTCTATTATGAGAGATGATATTCAATTCTTCCATATCGTTATTGACATTATATGAAGAATGATCGATCTTTGCCAACATTATGCCGAGGGAATTTCGGAATGAAACTCCCTCCGTGATGAAAATGTTCACCATTTGCTTCTCATTAATATTTATGAGGTACTGGTGTAACATCTGCAAATGTTTGAATAAAAGAAAATTACGAGGATCACGGGATATCTAACGCCAATTATTGAACACGGGTGACGCCATTTGCAAACGCTTTTATAAAATATGAAATTAGAACTGTAGAAGGTGACAGATATTATGATAATACTAGATATGCACCGCGGTTTCGTCCCGAGTTTTGGTAATATTTTTTGGCATAAAAACATATTATGACTTTTAAATGAGACTAAGAAATGAGTTTAGATAATTTTTACATCTAGATCGACAGCCTTGAAAATGTCGAAAAAATCGAAGTTCACAGTTAAACTCTATTTTAAGCAATGCACGCACACTAACACAAAGTGACATACAAATCGCAGACCAGTAATGACTGCAATGCTCCAAAATATGTGGTAAGACCTGCGCTTTATATAGCGCTAGAATTTGGGCCAGCTTGAAGTATTATCCCCCAGTTTATTGGAAGCCAATTAGTACTTGCCTTTCAGATGACCGTAGAATTGGCATTCGTGCAAGATACCAGATTTGCCACCCAATCATTACAAACACGGCTTGGATGCATTGTTTCGTTAGGTAGTTCTGATCTGCCGCCTTCATCACCCGCTCAACTCGATAGTGCTGTTTGGTTAGTCATGATCGCTTAACTATATTTTGCCATCTTTAAAATCTTGTATATTTAACGAGCAATTTCTCTACACATTCATTTCTTGCGTTTCTCAATCCCTGAAACGTCGATGTCGTAATAGGCAGAATCATTTACACTCACCCTCTCGATCCAACCTCGCCTGCCACTTAGCCAAAAATTTGCTTTAAGTTTTCGAATTCATATGCTCGTTTATTTAAAGCTTTATAAGGTTGGAGACTCTCTATTTATTTTGGTGTTACAAGAATGTAGGAGGAGGTGACCCATATATGTAGCTTGTATTTCCCTTCTTCATCAGTTCCACTATACCAATCCATACCTCTGTATATCCTTACCTATCAAATTTAAGAAGTTCCCTTTATTATCCATAGATTCATTGATCATTAGGTTTGATTTTTATCATTGCCAATCTGTAAGTAAAACTTTGCTTTTAAAAATTTCAAATTAGTCCAAAGATAATAAACCTTCTGAAATCAACAGCCCCCTTATTTTTGAGTCACTTAAAAAGGTGGGAGAATTATGGGCGTAGGAATTTGGAAGGCAGTATTATTTAACAAAAAGTGTACACAGATTTTACTAGGCCCCATTAAAATAAGAACTATTCTAGAGATAAACTATAAATATTTTACCAGTAAATGGTTTGTTCGCGTGCGTACACTTATTGTTTCCGCTTTTAGCCCAACCCGTACTGATATGGGAACTCGATAAAGAAAATAGTATCAAATAAAATTGACCTTGCACATAAGACTTCCTAAACATTCATTGTAGTTGAAACATTATAAACTACAATTTAGTACTAGTTTTCCAACACAACATAATATTTTTAAAAGCTAATTCAATTGAGTAATCCGATCGCAGCAAGAGACTTACGTAGTATTTACATCCTCTTTGCACGATATGGGCGTGGCAGATTCTAAGTTTGAACAAACATACTTTCTGAGTTTCGGAACACAACACGCAACATGTGAGAAGAGCTTTGGGGGAGTCGCTGAATTCGCAAGCACTGCAGATTTTTTAGTAGCTAATAGTTTTGCTATATACAAAATTTACTCTGTGCTAATATCCATTGAACAGTCGAGGCGTATATTTCGAGTGGTTTCTCGATGTCTGAAGTACGTCAATTTAATAATCGTTACGGTGTTCGTCTATTACGTGATAGACCATCAACTACATTCAATAATGGGTAACAAAGATCAGAGCTACAGGAACAACATTAGATAGACCCAGAAGAGGACCTTTACCAACTGTAGCCAGGGTTGAAAATGTTAACGTGTTATTATGTGTTCTTATGCATAATATGTACATAGATGAACATTATTTTTGGTTATTTGGTAGAGTTCTCGTGACAGGGTCCGTCATGCTCACTTAGTACCACTGCTTGTGACTGCGACATGGTGCGGGTCGTTCCCTTCCCTAAAATATGGTCGAGGGAGGCGATGGCTGGTCCATGCGTCATGCTCGTGAACGGGTGCTACTTGTGGTGGCTGGATGATACTGTCACTAGGAAGTCTGCTTCATGTTTTTTTATTATTTTACTAGCTTAGTATTATTACTATTGCTCTAAATGTACTACTATATGTATGTACTCAATAACTTTTGTGCTTTTACTTATTAATTGACATTTTTTTTACTTATTCGTGTAGACTGTAGAGTAGTATAGTATTTTACGTTTGTGTATTTTTGTTGCATCACTTTGCATATATTGTACTTAAAATGATTTGTAAATTCAATTGAAAATAAGAACCTGTAATACCATATCTGTTTTGAAAAGAGCAACCTTAGAGTTTTTTGCTAGTTCCTCCTAAAAGGAAATCTGCCTCCTGAATGAGCTATATGAAGAAATGACATATTTCAAGTGTAATGCACAAAAACTCATAAAAGAGCTATCCAGGCGTCTAACCGAGATTTAACAGGTGACCCAAGATCTGGTACGTACCTCTGTCAAAGGATAAGTTTGGCCATACAAAAAGGTAACGTTGCCAGCTTCATGGGCACCTTACCTGCCGATTGCGTTCTTAATGATATTTTCTATTTGTAAGTAATTAATTTTGTTAGATTATTTAAGGTTTATTTTATTATTTTTTATATAAATAGCGTTATTGATTAATAAATAATATGTAAATAATTTGAAATATAATATAAACTTAACTAAAGTGAATATATAAGTAATAATCCATAAAAAAAAGTGTAATGAATTTTGGTAAGAAATAAAATATTTTTGATTTGTTTTGATTTATAGTTACTGTCATTGAAATTCCCCGTTTATCATTCCGTGCATCTTCATTGATATCGGAACTTACAAAATCAACTTTACAACTTATAATGCGAGAAAAACTCGTACTCGTACGTATAAAATTCAAATCGTTCAAGATAATGAAGCGACGTTTCATGACAAAGCCAACTTTTACATCGGAGGATATGTGAAAAAGAAAAAAAGTGTGTGTGTACTTATGTATGCACGCAAGAAGTTATACTTCTTTGGCATAACGAAGCAAAAATCCTTAAAATTATTAACTTCTCGTGCTATTCTACGTTTGTAGAAAGATTAATATTGTAAAAATCTAAAATCTTGCAACGATGGCTTAGACAATTAATTATTAAATAACGAATACGGCTGTAGGGGCTTGAACCCTTTGCCTTTCCTAATAATGGACGAAGAAACAAATAAAAAATAACGAACATCGCAAGCGTCAGAAAATTTAAGGAACTAACTTCACCCTGTTACTTTTGTGTTACAGTGATGCGCGCGCGTCTTAAAATTTCACTCTCATCATTTTTTCATATCGCTCCTAAAGAAGTATAACTTCAAAAAAATCCGTGGTGTGTCTGGGGATATGTGAAACTTAAGTCATGCATCAAGAGCCTTTACATAAACCTAAAGCTACAGTTTGAGTGCAGAGTCTGTACCTGCCATCAGAGGACCTTATTTGGACTATAGCAAATTATGTTTTTAAACTGTTTCATAGTCTACCGTCATTTCTTGATAAGACTGAATCATTTAAGTGTATGACATCCTTTCAAAGTAGATTATATAAATTATGTTTGCAACCTTTTGTGAAGTACCTTGAACTTTATTGTTTTAATGACATTAAAGGACGAGACGAGTAGGACATTCAGCTGATGGTAATTGATACGCCCTGTCCATTACAATGCAGTGCCGCTCAGGATTCTTGAAAATCCCAAAAATTCTGAGCCACACTACAACTGCGCTCGTCACTTTGATACATAAGATTTTAAGTCTTATTTGCCCAGTAATTTCACTAGCTACGGCGCCCTTTAGATCGAAACACAATAATGCTTACTCATTACTGCGTCACGGCAGAAAAGGCGCTGTTGTGGTACCCACCCACCCAGGCGGCATCCTGTCCAGGCCTCCCACTGGTAAATGCCCATAGTCATCACTTACCACCCCTGGGCCAGGGATTTCCCCATTCATTTTATGCCCCAGGAAAGCACAGTATAGTTGATGTATGACCTATTTGTGAAGAAGAATATTTTAAGTATGTATGTACTGCAATCTTTCAGATACGTGACGAACGTAAAGACGAATTATTACTGTTATTTATCAATTATTATGTGTCCATATTATAACACTTAAAGTTTTAATGAGAAGTAAATAGTTTTAAACCTAACCCAGAAGAAGTAATTAACTACTGAACCTATTCTGACAGCACAGATATGAAAATAATAATGTAATATACGAACATTATATAAGAATCAGATATGAACGAAGTCGTGGGAAGAAACCTATAAAATATTAAAGTTTTCTAATAACCTGCTAAATAATAAATAACATTTCAATGAAACATAAAATGCCTCTTCTAAAAAATAATATAAATAATTAATTTTATGAAATAAATAATTTTTATTACAATGCAGGGTAATTTAGCATTCATTTCGAAGCCATAATTACAGTTTTACAACAAAATTGCTATAATGTGTTCAAAACAGCCATTTTGTTACAGTACTTTGACAATTATGCTTCATTTGATGATAATCGCTTTCATCGTTACGTTTAATACATTCATTGTTATATCAAAGTTTTTAGACTTTATAAGAGGTCAAATAAAAGAGGTTCCCTGCTCTCTTCTAGTACAAGATGAATTATATGTGCGTTGCCGGCCTTTTGCAAATGTAAGTGCGTTTTTTTATTGTACCCAAGTCGATCTTCTTCGTCAACTTGAAAGAACTGAACAAAAAAATTCAAAATAATAGAAGTTTTGTTGCATTAAGAAAGTGTTAATGGTTGTCCATTTAATGTGTCTGTAAAGGGGAAGACACTTCGTACATGTGCCTTTTATAATACCACAATTTAATACTGTTTTAATCTAATTCAGTAGCATGATGATATGCTGCAAATCAGCAGTATTCATTGCTATGCAGACGACAGCACACATATGCTTCCTACACCGGCTGTGCCAACATGCCTCGAGATAGCGTCGACGAGAACCAGAAGATACTTGTGTCTGAAATCTATGGTTTGCAAAGTTTCGGAATGGGGCTGACAAAATTTAGTCCAATTCAACCCCAAGAAGACACAAGTTTGTGCGTTCACCGCTAAAAAATCTCCCTTTTGTTATCCCCCCATTTGTGATCACTCTTCTGACTGCCACAGCCTGTATGAAAAAATTACATATTTCAATTTACCTACGAAATAAAATATTTTTGATTTTGATTTTTGGAGCATCTGCCGAAAGTATTCCAGATTAAATACTACACTTGTTTATCAATTGTTTTTATGTACATCAGTCACAATTAAACGGAATTAATAATTTTTCTAAGAGTTTTTGTTCTCTGGTGATTAACTACAATTTGAACTGGGTATTAGAAAGTTAAATGGGTTCCTACACAACACAACGTATACTCGTTCTAAGCGAAACAAAGTTCGACATTCCTGTCTGTCACGATACATGAACTCGGAAGAACGGAAGTGTTAGACAATTTGTTAGTTAGTAACAATTTGTTGCTGTAACATTCCTTACTTTGAATAAATAATAATCTTTCTTCTATTCCTGATTAATAATTCCTTTCTTAATGCCTTACATTAATAAAATAATCTCAAAATAACAGCTTTTCATAATTGAATATGAATTTCACCGACTTATAAACAGATCAAATACAAGAGGTCATTTCAAATGTGCCTTGCCGGACCTTTGCAAAGGTAAACGCATTTCTTTATTATACCCAAGTTGATATTCAGCGTCACCTTGAAATCACCGAACAAAGAAATTCAAAATAATAGAAGTTTTGTTACATTAAGAAAGTGTTCCTTCTAGCAGAAACATTAAATGGACAACCATTTAATGTCTCTGCTAGAAGGAACACACTTTGTACATGTGCCTTTTAAAATACCTCAATGTTTATACTGTTTTAAAATAATTCACTAGCATCATGATATGCTGCAAATCAGCAGTAGTTATTGTTATGCAGACGACAGCATAGGGTATGCTTCCTACACAGGCCGTGCCAACATGTCCCGGGCTAGCGTCGATGAGAACCGGAACAAACTTGTGTCTGAAATCAAGACTATGGTTTTGTAAACTACAAAGTCTCGGATTTATTTATACCCGACAGACATTTATCATAAGGTCTGTGTGTCTGTGTTTTAGAAAATGGATTGGAGTTCTGCCAGGAAAAATATAACTCATTAAATTTTGAGCTAAACCGGATCCAATGGCACAAGTCAGTATAGAACAGTACCTCATATTTCTAGAGGCTCTAAATCGACGCACGGACCCATACACATGACTTACACGGCCTCTAAGCTATGTTGAGAAGACTATTGAGTGCCACCACAGTGTCACGTCAGTGTCAAATCGAAACAACTACTGAAGCGGCCCGCAATCTTCACTGTCAAGGTCACTGAAAATTTTTTTTACGGACGAGAATTTCTTTAAAATTGAGCAACATTAATTATTAACAAATAAAATGACCGTATGCACAAAGCTTCCCAATAAGTCGACAGAGTGCAATGTGGGCACTATCCGACTTCAGTGATAGTTTGGTGGGGTATTAGCTATGAAGGAGTTTCTGAGCCATACTTTTGTGAAAAAGGTATCAAAACATCGGCACAAATGTATCAAGATACCATTCTTGAGAAGGAAGTGAAGCCACTTAACAACACCATGTTTGATAACCAGGAATGGTTTGGCTTATGGTTGTTTATATTTTACCACTTTTTTAAATTATCAGTTGAGAAATGGCCAGTACGTCTCCTATAGGCTGCAAGTCCTGAGTCATCTTTTAAAATAGGCGACATGGTTCTAGGTGCTATATTCATCTCGCGAGATAAAATCTTTTGTTTTCGGACAAGATTTCTTCGATTTCTTTCCCTTACTGCTTTGACCACCTTTTTCGTACGAACACTATGTGGACGGCCAGATCTTTTTCTGTCACAAAATGAGGAGGACTCATTGTACCTATTATTAGCCCGGTACACAAACATTTTACTAATACCAAGCGTATGGAGAGTTTAAACAATTGCATTTGGCTCCATACCACGCTGTGATTGCATTACACATACTTTGTGTAATGCAATCACAGCGATTCGGTTCTCTTTATCACCCCATTACATGTTACTATCGCAAAATATTGTACAATATATTGGCGCCAAAATGAGAAAAATAAACAATCATATAAAAGTGGTAGATTCCAAATTCAAATGTAATATTTTGTTTATTTTTAATTGTAACAGTATTTATGGCGAGACTAAGTATCATACACAAATACTACCAAAAATAATTTGCTCCCTTGGCATGTTTGTTACTTCCAGTCATCTATTGTCACGCCCAGCACTCATTACCGTGATATTTTTAGTAATACACTAAATTTATTTTCAGTTTCTCTTTTAAATATTTTTTTCACAAAAGCCCTACAAGGTCTCATGACCTTATCAACCGTTCTTTATCCTTAATCGGTAAATCCATTGTCCGGCATACAATCATCACAATGGGATTTTCATGTAGCCATTAGAGAATTCATCCTACACTCAGGTCAATGATGTGGGACGAGTATTATAAAACTCACTCAAGTTCTGCACCAATCACATTATTCATTTTTCACACGCTTTTTATTAGCTTCATCTGTATGTATGTTTGTTTGTAGCCGACTCATTTGGGTGCGATTTTGACCCACTTTAAAGGGCCAGTTTTCGTTAAAACTTCGTACATTTATTGAGAGCCGATGACAATACATTAATTCGATAAAATTATTCCATTGTTAAATTTTCAAAATAAGATTATTGTTAATTTATTTATTTTTTTCATGTATCGGCGATAAGGCAGTAGGCAGGTACCAAAGTGTGTTTTATAGTTTTTTAAACTATTTTTATTTATAATGTATGAATTGTGATCATTATTTTTGTTAATGAGTGATTCTGAGGCATATGTGAGTCCACTTTGGTTTTTATGTTTTATTGAAGAGAACAAAATTTTAATCATTAACATCAGACGAAATGAATAGTTAATTTTTTATGTATCTTTCATGAGATAAAACCCGCTATACAAACTGTGATTTCCCCTTTGAATTCATCTAAATGTGTGTTGATTATGTCATAAAGCCAAAGTCAAATGATATATTTTGTTCAACTAGGCTTAAACTAAGCGCTTTTAAATCGTCACTATAAATATTTCTTTTAAATTACTGAATTTACCATCATATGTTCGGAAAAAGTAGAGCTCGTGAGAAGAACATACAAGAAACTCAACGGCCACTCTTTTCAATCAAAATAGTATTTTTCTATGGCTGTAATATAAAAAATAAATAAGTTTGTAAGGTGCTGCATTCTACATTAGGTATATGAATAGTTTTACATATCAAATATTTTATAAAAAGTATTATAGAATAAACTGTATAAATATAAATTATCCTATAGGTGTTGGATCAATCAACCTTTAGAGCTTGAATTCATTGATTGTGTATGGATGCTTCATGATAATGATGGTCGTGATTACTGTAATAATTAGTAATCGTATCCAACAAAAATAAAGCAATCTAAAAGAAAAATCATACGTACCGGAAGACGTAGTGTTAGTAGGTATTTCACAAGATGGACCGACGATCTGGTCAAGATTGCCGGAGAAGGTTGGAGGAGGGCAGGGCAGGACCGTCAGTCAGGACAGTCATGGCGATCTGTGTGGGGCGGTATCTAATGATGATGATGGCAATGAAAGAAAAAGTCTATAAGATGTTCGCCAATATACCCATGTCATGCCCCATATATTGCATGTGTGGTTCTGTAGTAAGGGTAAGGTAAACTGACAACTTCGCTTCTTATATAGCTTTAACTCGGATATTCGTTCTCATCAGATCGGAAAACATCTTTGTATGATCTGGATATATATAGGCAAAAATCATAACTTTTCCGTAATAATCAAATCGTACACAACAATTGTTCAAATGGCATTTTAAAGACAAATAATAAATCTTGTAAAATCAGTTTTGCGGTCTGACTGTATTATTAAATTTCCGCCTACCATTTTTAAATTTAATAATTAATCGCTACATTCTTTAGAAAATGTGATTTATTTTTGTATATTAGCAGCACAAAGTGCTTTTTATATTCTGGCACATACATTTGTCTGCTATTTAAAATATCAAGAGTATCATTAATCATGATAATAAATTTTACGTTAGCCGAGCAATCATGAAATTGATCTAATTGTAGAATATCTCTCCAATGAGTGTGCATCTGCTACCGAACAACTTTTAATTTTTTGTTTGCAAAGTTTCGTCCCACACCAAAAATTATTTTGTCGACCTAGATTTTATTCCTATATCGTCTCGAAAATAAGAATAATCAATAATTTATTATTTTATTCTTGGTTAGTCCCACTTTTTGTTCTTTATTCGCCTCGGGTAGTGATTAATAATAATAGTAATTTATGTGTTTTACAACATGTTTTGTACGGACAACGTAGAAAATATTTTAATTAATCTTATTTTTGACAATGGATTATTAATGATCTCAAGAAGTTAGTACTCAATACCAGAAATCAACTATTGGCAACAGGAGCCTTTTTTAACCGTTAAATGCATACTATAAAATACTTTTGTGTATGTTTAAAATAACTTAATATACTTATTCAAATTGTAATTGTATAACTTTGCTCATAAGATATGGACCGTTTTGCTGATGTATTACATGCACTGAGAAAAGATAATGAAATTTAATTTCACTGCCATCCGTTGTAGAGCACATTTTGCTATTTTTACAAAAGAAGCACTGTCTGATAATCAAAAAAATTCGTCTTTAGTGGCAATTCCGTCACTTATTATATAACTCCGTAAACTTAACTCTTAATTGTTTATGATCTAAAAGTTAAAAGTTCATTTCCTTACCTGCTTTAATAACGATTTTTTTTATATTTTGTTTTGTTATATTCCGTACACCTAAAAATATTTTTTAATAATTATTAATTATGTTATCTTCAGATGCTAGAATAAAAAGAATAAAATGTAACGAGCTTAACAGTATAATAATGAATATTAATTAAAATAATAATAATAACAGGTGTTCAGCGTATTAATATGCTAAGATTTTTATAAATCTTCGAATTTAAACAGCTCTAGAAATCAAAGATCACGTTCGCGTGCTAGAGTAATCCAAGCACGTGTACAGTGAGACAGCGTTTTTATGAACCGAATTTGAAACTACTTAGCACAGCAAATGGTCCAAAACCCTAAAGGTAGCATCAAAAACATAAACATAAAATATCACCACATGTTAAGGATGATCAACTTCATAATAGTAATTAAATAGTATTATTAAATAAATTTACATAATTTAATTTTGTTGCTGAGTCTGGCGTACAAGTCACCTTACAATGCCATAAATAACTGAAAAGTTGGCGTTGGTTGCTTCGAAAGCAATTGCAAGACCAAATAATATTTTATTCTGCAAAGACATAAACATGTTGCGACTCCAGACAATTAAAATGGATACAATTCTACTCTAAATGTATTGTACTGTTGGTTGAGCATTGAAGAAGTTATTGCTTCAAGCAATTTACACAAACATTACTATAAATTATTTGTCACCTTTAGAATAACTTTCTTATTATGTTGACATAGACTCTGACGTCACAAAATGGCGCATTTGAATAGGCGAAATAGGTATATTGCCTGAAAAGAAAATTTATTTTTTAATTCAATAAAAATGTTCTATCAACAATTTGATGTGTTTGATAATTTTTAGGATGTAAAAAATCAAATTAAAGTATTTTTAAAATCATGCTTATATACCCTTTTCAAGCCGTTGGCAGTAGGAACGGTGTTTTGACCTTGCAGACAACGTGATTCGGGGAAAAATTAATTGTGGATAACCTATTTTATATACTTGGCAGCTGCACGTTTACGATTATTTTCAAATTGGATGAGCTCTATTAGCAAAGAATATATAATCGGACAAGTACGGAAGTCTCACTCCGCAAAATAAATTTAAGAAATAGGGACTCTTGCGGTCATACAATAAGGTGTAATTAAGATCGCACAGCGCTTCAACCTAATCTACATTTTATTCACCTAGAAGTTGCCTCTCTTTCTATCGCGTGACTTTTACCTCTTCTGACAACATTAGGGTTGACTTCTTTACCTAAAACTACACCTAGTATAAGGTTGTCTTATAAAAATAGCTCTGTTTTTTCTTTAATATAAAAAGTTAATATTTTATCGTAATAATAAATCAATATTCTTTCGTTGTCAAACCTACATCGGTTGCAGATAGTATTTAATGCGTTGGAAGACCACGACATAGTCAAGCCTACTCAGTTTATACGAAATAAATAGGTATCTATCATGACTGGCAATTCGGTCAGATCTGTGAAGTAGCAACAAAGCCTGCGTGTACGTCATTGTTCGCTCGTGAGTCCCTACTGGCTGGTATACTGTGAAGAGGCCGCCACACGTACTTACGATTTCGATACCTATATGGGGAGTGAGGAAGGCCTACTATTAGACCTTTTACCAAAATAACCACAGGATAGCACAATTTATCTGAATCCTTGAATCCTTTTTGGCATGATTTACGATTAAACAATAACGGAAATATGTGAACAGTTAATCTCAGCTATATGAAATCACAAGATAGTAATACCAACCTCACGGGTAGTTAAAATACAAATGTCAAAAGTAAAATAACTGTGAACGGACTGTATGTTAATATTAAATAATTAGTGCTGATCCGGCAGCAATAGCAATATGAGATAAATCCCGCTGACAGACACAAAGACGGACGGTGGCAGAGTCTTACATACTTGAGCTCCTTTGGTCATCCTACATTGGTTATCCTCAGGGTAAGGAACTGTATGAAGTAATATATAATAAAGCAAAAACCATGAGAATACATTAGTTATACAGTAGGGAAACACTAAAAGGCACCCTTTACAGTGAGATAATCTAGATACCTAAAACCGTAGCATATTATATTACTTACAATTTAGGATCTAATTTACAAAATTCATTGAACAAGATGATTTTATAAAGAAAAAGATAAACGCCAGACAGGACAATGTATGCTCAGTGAGTTCTCGGGATTAAAATTTAGAATTAGAATGAGACCCTCATTTTTATCTCTACAACATTGCAAAGGATATTCATCATGAAAATTAATTTTGACGCTAGATAATGTCTAGTTATATCCCGCGCTGGGAAATGAAAACTTGAACAATACAGACATAGCTTAACCTTTATGTTTAAGAGGCTCAGCAACACTCTTCAGAGATAACAAAGTAGGAAATCTTTTATTGTTTGTACATTTATTTGAGACGGCTGCTAGAGAATTCTTTCTTTAAGACTTTGTTTATTTTTGTAAACAGTTTCAGAGGATTTAATGCGCGTTGCAGTAAGTAATTAGACTAAGCTATTCATTGTTGTAACGTGAGCATTTACAGGAACAAATAGACGGTCAGACAGGCCGTTATTTTGATTTTAAAATTATGGATAGACAATACCAATTTTATTTTTATATATAGACTACATAACTGTGTCCCATCTGTGCCCTCTACTTCGTCAACTTGAGTTTAGATTTATCTCAGTCTATTTATAAAGAAACTCAACTTTTTCGTAAGCATGACAAATTACAGCTTCAATTTGATATTTATTAATTGGGAACACTGACCTCTACTATATATATTGGACTGACGGCTGTCAAAGTGCTTTTTTGCCTGTTTGGTATTCGCCTTTTTGGCGTTGTTGGCCATGTAGCGAACGTCTGCAGTACTAAAACTAGTGATGACAACCTCAGCAAACATCGATAGATGGTGGGAAACTATTTCCAAAAAAAATGTGTACTTTATTATGTTGATTCTTGAAGTACAAATAAGACGGAAAACGAACGAAATGAATTCAAAATGCAAAAATACTTCATTATACGTTCCTTCGCAGCCATTTGTATTATACTTCAAAATAAGTTCTCTGGATGCTCGCGAGTGGCACTTCAAATAGGCACAAAAAATTTGCTGTCAAACATATGGAACAGCCTGTCCAGCGGTATTTATACAGATCAGTGATTGGGAACGTTATAGAATTGATTCGGTAATGATCTGCGTAAATGTAGCTGCAACCAAAGTTAGGTATGTATATAAATATACATTTATAATTTACAACAACACTTCTCTTCTCTCTCTTTCGAAATATATCTCCCATATTTAGAAAATTATTCATTATCCGAAGCAAAATGCTAAATTCTTAACCCTGAAACTTTCATCCAATTTCTGTCCCATAGAAATAAAATAATTCATATGCAACAAGTTCCGACAACTGGACATATATAACCCATTCACTATGAGTTTCTACTTCACTACTCGACTGTCTGGTCCCCACCATGTATTCAAAAAGCGAATGACCCGACTTGCGACCTTTACAGTAGACAATGATTATCGATTATTCAGGTATAAGACAGATAATACACCAATCAATTCGTATTTCCATAATGAGCCTTAGTTAACGAAATCGATTGACGTATAGTAGTTAGCTTGGAGCGACTACTTTTTAAAGTCAAAGTCAAATAAAATTTATCCAATTAGACTTAACTTAAGCTCTATTGAATCGTCACTATAAATATTTATTTTATATTACTGAAAGTACCGTACGTTCGGAAAAATTAGAGATCGTGAGAAGAACATACAAGAATCTCAACGGCCATTCTTTTCAATCAATAGAGTATTTTACAATGGTTGTAAAATACAAATCAAATTAGTTTGTAAGGTGCTGCATTCAATTAAAAGTATATATGAATTATTTCATAAAAAGTAATAAAGAATAAACTGTTTAAATATAAATTATCGTATATTGGATGCATCAACCTTTAGAGCAAGAATTCAATGTTTGTGTAAGGATGCTTCGTGAACAAGATTTTTTCGGGAGGCCTTCGTCGAGCATTGAACAAAATAATTGAATATTCTAATTAAAAAAAATAATAATTATACGTCAAGTTTGCGTCCAGCGATTCGACTGATGTACAGTTGGCTATGAATGAAATAAACAGTCGGTAATTGTTTTTTTATGAAAATAAGGGACGAGACGAGCAGGACGTTCAGCTGATGGTAATTACAATGTAGTGCTGCTCAGGATTATTGAAAAACCCCAAAAATTTAGAGCGGCACTACAACGCTGCCTTGAGACATAAGATGTTAAATCTCATTTGCCCAGTAATTTCACTAGCTTCGACGTCCTTCTGACTGAAACACAGTAATGCATCAACTTAACATAATTATCAAGATTACTACTTCACGGCAGTAATAGGCGCGGTAGTGGTAGCCATAATCTAGCCGGCATCCTGTGCAACCCATTGGTCAATCCATCTCAATTCAAATGGCATTGATAATGTAAGGACGTCTTTTGTAAAACTTAAATATCCCCGCAGTACCCCCTCCACTACGGGTAGGATAACTGCGATACCCTTTTTATTTTACGTATAACTTTAGGCATGATTTTTGTCATAATTCTGTTATTTTTCATAATGACATATTTTATGGAAATCAAAAACTAGTCGTATATAAGATAATATAATATTAGTTTCAAAATTTACTTCAACTGCATGAAAAAATTAATGATATGTATTTAATTGTAGATTGCCACATAAAGCCTCCCCATATAATTTAATTGGGAAGTTTTATTACCAATCTTTGTACTTAATAACCATTAAATTCGGGGCTCTAATTACAGTTTTTACAACAAGTGTCGTTATGCTTTTTACAACAGCCATTACGTTACAATAGTTTGGCAATTATTGTTCATTTGATGTTAATTATAGCTTTCATCGTAATGAAAATTTTAATATTATAGTAGATCTTACAATTAACAATAATGATATATGTGTTGATAGATAATATAACGTGGTTAATTTGGTTACAATAATATATTAATATAATCTAAACTTAATATTATAAAGAGGAAACATTTGTGTTTTTGTATGGATATTTGTAATGTTTTCACAAAATAACTACTGGACCGATTTAAAAAAATTTTCACCATTAGAAAGCTGCATTTTCACTGGATTACATAGGGTATATTACATTTTAAAAAAATGGAATCCGTAATGTAAATGCAATAATATTGTCATTAAAAAAAGTCTGATTATACAATACTAGCCGATACCCAGCAACGTCGTTCTGTGCGTATTTTTACACCTTGGGTTACATTACTGGACTTTTAGTAGGGATACCTAATTTTTTGATAATGTAATATAGCCTATAGTGTTATAGTAGCCGGGGATAATGTAGCTTTCCAACAGTGAAAGAATTATTCAAATCAGTTCTGTAGTTGCGGAACCTATTCAATGCAAACAAACAAACAATCAGATCTTTCCTCTTCATAATATTAGTATAGAAGTATAGATTAAGATTCATGATTTCGAATTGTTCTAACAGAAACATATTTTAAATAAATCAACTAATTGAAATACAATCGAGTAAGAGTGGTAATCATAAAAACGTATTAAACCCATTTCTTATATACTCATAATACCTCATAAAGAAAATCTATAACATCAGTGATGTTATTGTTGGCATGAAACTTTTTATAGATATTAACGTCCGATTTTACTACAAATCGAATGGTTTAAGTCGGGTTTAAGAGGCCGGTCCGATGATACGCCCGAACATGTTTTTTAAAGGCCCAAATCATTCAATGAAAAACTACACAAAAACACCTTAGTTTCTTAGGCTTATTATGTATAAGTCTTAACTTTAACTTGCAGTTACTAAAATCAAACTTAGTTTAGATGAAAAACAATTGTTTAAGCTTGACAATAAAATCGACATTGACATTTCGTATTAAGACTATTTACTTTCTTTTATTTGAAGATATTTTTGAGAAAATCTTAAGAAAAACTACTGTAAACAATTCACCGTTCTAAGTTTAACAACTAATTCTATCTTAAAAACAATAGTTTAAGTCTAAATATATTAATTATTACTGGTTTTTAAGAACTCATTACTCAAGTCATTCAATGAAAAACTACTAAAAATACCTTAGACTATAAGTCTTAACCTATGTACTAAAACCTACCTATTATTAAAATCAATCTTAATTTTGAAGAAAAAAATTTCGTCAACCATTTCGCAAAACATCGAAATTGACCTTCCGAATTAAGACTGTTTCGTTGTTGTATATGAAGATATTTTAGATAAATTTTGAGGAAAACTATAAAGAATTCACCGTTAAAAGTTTAGCACCTAATTGAATCTTACAAGCAATAGTTTAAATCTAAATATATTTTTTAAAGTGGAAAGTATTGCCGCTGTATCAAACAAATTATTATAACTCAGTCATTCATGTCATAATGATCAGGAAACACAGCGGAACATTGCTCGGTTGGTATCAGATTTAAGCAAGAAATTGACTTTAAATATCGAAAATTCACTCTTGTTATAACTGTTTTTCTCTAAATTAATATAACTAGCAGTTCTAAAATAATATTATAGTGTATGTATGATATAAGACGTCGTATGATTGTTAGACTTTTTATTATATCAAATCACATATAGTAAAAAAAAATCATAATTGATCTCGGAATATTTAGCTACGAGTAATAAACGTTCGCTTAATATTAAATATCCAAATAATATAACTTTTGTATGAAAATTACATCGGGTGGTTGCGTTATTTTTTTTTTTATTATTTGTCTTAAATTATTACTATCCAAATGTTTTGAGTTTTCTTTAGTCTTAATTCCGCCAATATTTTTCACGTGTTTCGCCTCTACATGAGGCATCAAGTGATGTTGACTCGCCAAATCTGGCACGAGACTGTTTTAAACGAGCCGGAAACCGCTCTATTATGCCCTCGTCCCATGAAATGACGCGCTGTGATTGGTCGGCTGTTGTAACGTATTACCCCCGGAAGAGATCCGTAACAATGGTGAAGCAACCAAAATTTGTTTGTTCATTCAACACTGCATGCATGTTATTTTTGTGTTTTATTATTTCTAATTGTTGTAACACATTTAAGTAAAATCCTTTTTCATATGTATGTAAAATATTAAAATTATTATTTTTTCCGAGTGAGTGACTCCCTTAACCTGAACATCAAACTCGATATCCATCACATTATTTTTTGTTATGAAAATTAGGGACGAGACTGGCAGGACGTTCAGCTGGTGGTTATTCAAACGCCCTGCCCATTACAATGCAGTGCTGTTCAGCATTCTTTAAAAACCTAAAAATTTTGAGCACTACAATTGCGCTCGCGTTAAGTCTCATTTGCCCAGTAATTTCACTAGCTACAGCGCCCTTCAGAACGAAGCACAATAATGCTTACACATTACTGCTTCGCGGCAGAAATAAGTACCGTTTTGGTACCTATCATCTAGAAACATCAGCTCTCGAATGAAGAAAACGCATTAACATTTGATTAAATAGTTGGGGCGTTTCGATTTCACTAATTGGCACAGAGACAGACAAGTCAAACATACAACACTCTTATTACTTCATCGGAGGTTAAATTTATAATACAATTAGCTTAAAGCCGGCTCCCCTAACATTCCTTTACAGTCATAATTATTTTTTGACAAAGATAAATAAGTAATATAGATAGAAGCGATATTGAGAATAATATCAATTATTTTACATTTCTTTGAACACTACAGTTTCATGTTCTGAACAGCTTGTGAAGTTGAAAGAGGCAACACTTCTAAGCCTTTCGATAAAACCGACTTTTTCCATAATTTCTGCTTTGCTGTCTGGTTAATGTTAAAGTTCAAGCTAAAACGTCAGATTTTTATATTTAAGTTAGGTTAGTATATTTTGCACGTAGATTTGTATTACAACTATATGGTTATCTAAGTTATTCTAGGTTAAAAGTATTACCACTTTCAGCTGCCATAAGGTTACCATATTGCAGCTGAAAGTGCCATTACTGCCATAATCATTGAGTAAATATGAAAATTGAAAATGATGCTAACCAGTTATTGAGATATATATAACCCAATTATTTTAATAAAATATTTAAAAATGTTGTTATTTACCTTGTAGAAAAACGTATTCGTAGGTAAATTTACATATAAAATACAGGTTGTCCAAGTAATGAGCAAAGAATTCATAACTTAAAATAATATTAATATAAAAAATTTGTAGACATTATGATTCATGCAAAGTTTTGTAGATACCAACAAATTGTTTGAGGAACAAAGTAGTAGGTAGACAAAGTTATAAGTTATAGTAAGAAGTCATTATAATATATCTTCGTGTCAACTAACATGCGTTGCGTGACTTAAGGTAAGGACAGACGTGCTCATTACTAGCACGAAAGCATGCTTTTATTGAGCAGGTGCTCATTAGTAGCACGTGTGTACTGTAATGAGCATACTTATTTAGAGCGTGCTTAAAAATCAATCGACGTTTGATTTTCGAGCATGCTACCTGAGGCGCGGGTAGAAGGGGGCGTGCTCCGAGCGCGTCTGAACAGATTTGCTTATTAGCATGCTATTATCGATTTGATCTCGATCCGCGGCAGGCGACTGTTTTTGCGTCAAATTAAAATAAAAACGAAAATTGAACCCTCAATATGTCGCGTTGGGGAGAAGACAAAACTTTGCTGTTTGTGTCACATTATCGAAGTTAGTGGAACACATTCTCCTTTATATAAAAATAATATTGCACAAAATGCTTATTAATGAGTATGCTTAAGCAAGCATGCTTAATGCTGGCAAATGTGAACAGTTGCATGAGCATGCTAACTTTAAGCATACTTAAAAGCACGCTTTTTTTGAGCACGTCTGTCCGTACCTTTAAGCTTATTTTCACCGCCTTTATATGCTCATTTAACCTTTACGTTAAAATAAACCTACATATTTAAAACTCCCGGTACAAGATAGCGTCATCACTAACACTTGCGACGAAAATGGAACAAATTGGACAAAACTTATTTTAACTAAAGTTGAGGACAATGAAGTTAAATGGTTACCTGACTATAAGTACCGCTTCCGAAGGTCATTGGCAAAACCACAGTATTATAAAAGCTTTGCAAATCTTTGGTTAATTGACAAATTTTTGACAAAATGGTTTAGAAAAACTTATTTTGAGGACGTTTTAGTAGGCGATTGGGAGTCAAGTTTTTTATTATATTATTATATACATTTATTTATAAGCATTGTTTTGTTTTTAATTTAAAATTTATTGAAGTAGGCGTTACTTTGCGGAAATCCATAATTATCCAAATGGTTTGAGTTTCCTTTAGTGTTAATTCCGCCAATATTTGTATTTAAACAATTCGACACGTATTTCGCTTCTACACGAGGCATTCTCAGGAGATGTTGACTCGTCAAAATCTGGCACAAGACTCGGTCTTGAAACACGCGAAACATTTGGATAATTATCATTCAATAAACGGGTGGGTGATGTATTTTATTTTTTGATGTTTTATAATCGATTACTCCAAGTAGGTAATATACGTTTCAATATTGTATTGTTGCTTCAAAATAAAATATTTCAGTAACAGTTCAATGGGAAACAGCTTATCCAGGTCACAAGTGCTATTTGTCATTGACACAAACGTATTTGAAGTAATCCATACATGTACTCCTGCATAGTCACTGAACTAAATCACACTAAATGGAATTTCTGTGTTCGGAATTTTCAATGGTATAAGAATATAAGGGTGGGCATTTTTATGAAACAGGGGAATAAACGAGTTTACAAATGGTTTTTTCAACACAAGATGGTCTAATTCTATTATAATAATAGAGTTGTAGAGTTTGTTTGTTTGTATGTTGTAACACGCTGATCTGTGGATCTATTAGTCTGATTTGAAAAATTAATTCTGAATATAATGGCTAGTGTAGCATGTGGAATTGTGTAACATTAGGTTATTGACTTTTCTGTAATAATTAGGGAGAATCTGATAAGTAAATAGAATGTTCAACAATGATACCAGTGGAATGCTCCTTTGCACAGGATGCCGGCTAAATTGTGGGTACGACAACGGTGCCTATTTCAGCCATGAAGCAATAGTGTGTAAACATTATTGTGTTTCGGTCTGAAGGGCGCCGTAGCTAGTGAAATTACTGGGCAAATGACATAATATGTATCAAGGTGACGAGCGCAATTTTAGTACCACTCAGAACTTTTGGGTTTTTCAAAAATCCTGAGTGGCACTGCATTGTAATGGGCAGGGCGTATCAATGGTTAAAACTTAGTATCCCTTAGCACGAATTTGGATGAAAAAAATATTGTAGTAGATAGAGCTTTAGTCCACGATTACAATGATACCACTCTTATTACAAGGTAATGCACAGTTTTCAAGAAAAACCAAAACAAAAGTCTACCCTCCCCCCTCCCTAATTTGTTAATGGGGCGAAACGCCTACAGTTTGGTTTTAGCAATCCGTCTAATCTGTCATAGACTATTTTTTACATTTCATTTCACTGTTTTTCATACATTTTATGGCTGTATGGGCTTAAACCCTTTGCCTGTCCAAATATTTTACGAAGAAACCAAAATCATTTCATGACAGTTTTTAGCCTCCCGCCGCGATGTCAGTAGTGTTTATTTACGTGATTTATCTGTTTTAGGTGAGAATTTTTTTCGTTATTTTCTTGAAAACGGTGCTAACCTTGTAATAAGAGTGGTATCATTGTAATCGTGGACTAAAGCTCTATCAACTAAAATATTTTTTACATCCAAATTCGTGCTAAGGGATACTAAGTCCAACCCACAGAAAGTTCCAGAACACTTATATGCAAGCCACAAAAGGTATATTTTAGAAATACATTTAATATACGAGGGTGTAACCGCGGGCCGCAACTAGTACTTCACACCTATATTGACATTTCCGAGAGTTGTTAAGTAGAATGAGTCATACTTTTATTTAATAATTAACTAATTTAGTTATATATATAAATATTTATTAAGTCCTAACATAATATATATTCATATACATAAACGATACAAGTGAAGTACGAGTAGACGGCTTTTGAACAGTTAACTTACATAATGTTGTAATTTCCATAGGTTAAGGGTAAAAAAAGGTTTATCTCGATTTCCGTTGAAACTACAAGCCCATATGAAAAAAAGTTATATTATAGCAAAGTTGTTATTAATAAAAAGATTTAATGTGTTTCCCTACAATCTCAAAATTTATGTGAAATATTCAAGTACCCAAGTTTTTGGTTTTTAATTTTTATCTTTAAAAAACTATATCCACGGGGGAAAATTACCTTTTTATCCCAAATACACTGTATTATTTTATCTGAAACATTTTGTTGTTATTTTGACTTAAACATCGAAAATGAACCCTAATTTTCAATAGAAAATACTCACGTCAAAATCATTCAAATCTCTACTTTTGATGATGTATAAATAGTATACATTACTCTGATAAATGTTCTCAGAAAAAGTAAAGAAACGAAAAAAAATCCAATCCGAAAAATTTCTTTTTACATGTAGGTACAATTTTGAACTATTTATTAAAATTTACACTTTAATTAATTGAAAAACTTAAGATTCCATGTTACATTGATAAACAAAAAAGTTTGAAATCGAAATATGCTGCAATGATTAACAACTAAATAAGCTAATATTGAATAAGACGCAAATAATTTAAAAAAGATCTACAAAATTTTTAGAAAGTTGTAGAATCTTTTTTAAATTATATGCGTAGATACCTATTTATTGCTATTTTAAGATAACTTAAATACCTGAGTGGCTTTAGGAAAATTTTAGCCCATCAAAAGGTTGAGATAAGAATACATAATAATAGAAGATAAAGAATTCATACCTGTTATTTCGTAGCAGCTAAAATATGGATTACAATTAATCAAATCTATTTATAAATTTGAAAAGGATAATGATTTAGTGTTATAATATGATTCAGTGTTATATTATCCTGGATAATATAACACTGAATCATATTATAAGACTCAGAGCTTACATTTTCGATAAATGATACAAGAGGCTTATGGTAACTAAAGTATGAACTTTGGTCTTAATATAGTCCATATATATTTGAAATACTGCGTCAATTACTGTGTTTGATCTTTTTGTTGATACAGTGCGACTGCTGCACATTTTCAAATTAAATTTGGCAATCGCTGTATCCGATACAAAAATTACATTATTAAGCCCCTAAACTGCATAATATGAACGGTACATGTTGTAAGGACGACACATGATTTCAACCGCCATGAAAGACATTACTATCACCGCTACCATATTTATGTTCTCCTGGTTTCTATGTAGCGCATGACGTCAGAATATATTAAGGTGTATACCTCGCGTCATACATTTAAGACAATCTCTTGATGATTTCAAGACGATGATCGCGATGTACCAAAACACATTATACAGCTACCTATCTCATTTTTTCCCACTTTAAATCTTATGATTTTATGCCTCTTTTTACACTGTCGCTTTAAATAAATCATTTTTAATAACCGAGTACGTGTAATGTATTCTATCTCATTTTCTCGCCAGCCGAATCCAATACATTTACCTGTTTGTGCTATCGTCTCGCTTTTTCGTTTCATCGAGTTTCAAATCATTCACAAAGTTTAACTTCAATATTCTCTTCCTTTTCCAATGGGTTTCATCCTACTGTTTTTTTTTTCACTTTTTAACATTATCAAAGGCTTCATCAGTGGTCTATAATATCTAATAATATTTTGTGTATGTATGCTTAAATCTTTAAAACTACGCAACGGATTTTGATGCGGTTTTTTTTAATGGATAGTGATTAAAGAGGAAAGCTTGCAATAATAACATACATTAAATAGTGGAGAAATACTGCTATTTTTGAGGTTTCTAATGTGATATCGTAAATAATGTAATTTTTTCCGCTTACATTGCAAACGCAGGCTGAACCCTACGAGATTTATCAAAATAATGTACTAAGTATTGTACACATTGAGAAGGTCTACAGAAAACTCCGCTATGGTATATGTGTATTACTTATGGATATCCCACAATAACATTTTTTGTCATACACTTTTTACGACAAATAATGGCTAATTTTCGAAGCGATTTTAACCAATACAGCATTAATACTTATCGAACTATAGATCTTAAAAACATTGTTGATTACATATAGATCTGTATGGCCCTTTACAGCTTATGATTTAAATGAATATTTTCGAAGATATTACAGATTTATAAATTGCGGGACGTAGTGTTTGCGGCGGTTCCAGCCGGCCGGGCGGCGGGAGCGTGCCTATAAATAGCGCGTTGGAGGCCGCGGTTCTCCCCCACGGACTGACTGATGGACTGCAATACTCCACTTACACAATCACAAACACACTCCACAAACAGACACACACACAAACATTTACACTACTAACATACATACAAATTACATACATAACACAAAACATCACCACATTCGCCGGCGAGTGTGTTCTTCTCATATTTTCATCTTTCATCTTCATTTTCATTCTCTCTCCTTCCCTGTGTGCTACAGCCGGTCCGAGGTTCGAGTCTCCTTAGGAGACGCCCCGCGACTGTTGTTGCGTAGTCTTTACGGTCTCCACAGCTCACGTCCTATGTCGCTGTAAAAGCCTTCAGGGCTTACAGCATATAGGAGGATTTTAGTCGGTAGGGGGTGTCCGTTTGCGCGGACACTCGACTCCGACATAATATGGTAAATACGTAAATGTATTTTCCTACTCTCAAAAAAAAATTCTTCGGTTCTCCCTATACCACTTTGAATTTAGCAGCGATCGGACGCGTTTATAATCTATTTTACCCGTGCGAAGCCGGAACGGGCCGCTAGTTATAAATATATCACAAATAGTTTCGTTCAAAATTGTTACGACATTATAAATAAGGTGTAGTTATTTAGATTTCATTATTCTATGTGATATGAACTTGAAGAAATTTAGTTCAATGGCAAAATATACGAAAGTATTCGGTTACATCTAGAATTACTCAGTAAATAACTAAGAAAGTTGGTTTACTGTACCTACAATATTAGCTACGTGCTCAATCACGTCTGACATGGTTCATGTTGTTTTCACATCAATTGATATTTAGGGAATGCCTATTAGAGAAAACTGATATGGACTGTATTTTGTTATGGGGTCATGAAATGTTATACAAGATAAGGATATTGATTATATTATAATAAAAATAAACTACGTTTAAAAAAACCGACTTCAAAAACTGAAAAGTATCAAATAACTAAAATTTGAATATAATACACCTCTTATGCAAACCTTTACCTTTAATATTAAAATAATACTTTTATTTGTATGTGCTACATATTGATAGCTTTGAAGTACTATCAAACTCAAACGCAAAATAACGTACAGAATATTCAATTATATTTTATTAACAATATTTCAAATTGTATTATTTTCGCGTTGCGTTATTCATTTCCTAATTATTTCTGATTGTGACATTTTTTTAGTTACATAAATCAACTCTCCGTATAAATATTTTTACCAAAGCTATATAAAAATATTGTTTTATCGTATTATTTGTAATATAGTTATATTACATCACACATATTTGCTTGAGTCACGTACAAATAAAAACAACACGGGAGTTTTCCAATCAGAACATTTTCCTTTGTATAGGGTACGTGTGTCAATTGATAAAATACGCGACATGTATTCGAAAATATTTTGTGAAGTCAGGTATCGTTTTGTTGGTATATCACAAAAGGATTTATATTAATCATTGATACTGATTAAAATGTGGGAGAATATAAGAAGGGTATAAGTTATACCCAAATTATATAGCGCACTTCCTAGTACCAGCTTCTTCCATTTGACCGTATTCAACAAAGAGCGGTTTGACACATCGACGATTAACGGCCGTTCACAATATTCAGTCTATCTCTGGGTGTGGCTTACTAGAGATAAAAAATCTTAACTATCGTTGAATTTTCTGTCCCAATAAGCTTATCGACGGTAACTCACCTTATCCGTACACGCCTGTCTGTCAATCGGAGGACGTATAGCTTACCAGCGATAGAAGTTTTTATGGAAATTGCAATTCACGCGTCCCATTATAAGGCGATAAGAATGACTTATCGGGTATATTGGCACAGCTTCAGATTATTGACAGCTAAATATTGACAGTAGAATACAATAGACAGCAGTAATATACATAACAAAATAGTTTGCATCCAATATATGAATCGTGTTGAAAGTTAAAAGAGTTTTAAATATCATATATTTCATATAAAGTAATAAAGAATAAACTGTATCTATATATATAAAAATGAATTGCTGTTCGTTGCGGCGAACGGCTGGACCGATTTGGCAAATTTAGGTCTTCAATTATTTGTGGAAGTCCAGAGAAGGTTTAAAAGGTGAATAAATAGGAAAATGCTGCTAAATTAAATAAAAACAACAAATTTGTTTTTCCTTTGATGTCTCCATACATAATTCCTATGAGATAAGTTATTGACGCACGGTTTGACAGTTCTGCTGTGAAACAATTTCATTACGACAGCAGGGTGCATATTTTACTTAGTAATTTTTGATATTATGATATATTATTGACAAATTCATATAAAAACATTATTTTATTTATTATATACAGAACAACGTCTGTCTGGTCAGCTAGTAAAATATATAAATTATTGTATATTGGATGCAAGAACCTTTAGAGATTGAATTTATTGTTTGTATAAGGATGCTTCGTGGACATGATGGTCGTGATTATTGTTATAATAAGTAATCGCGTGCTTGCCAGGAGTTTTTAAGACGATATGACCTGCAGATAATCTAGTATTCACCATTGCTTGACTCGTTTGGCCTTCTACTCAGATTATCATTACAAAATTCAAAATAAATTCAAAAATTATTATCAAAACTATTTTCCTTTATATTTTAATAAGAATAAATTTATTATAATACTTCCTCACATATGATATCATGTGTCATATCATTTTTGGGTATAATTACTGAATTTAAATTTGAAAACAAAACTTACGAACAATGCGGGACTCGAATCCGCCACCCCTCGTGTTCCGTACGAACTCTTTTCGACTGAGCCAACCGTTCGAGTATACTTATAGTTACTCAGTGGTATAACAAAATTGTGAAAGTTTAATTATTTTCTGTGAAGTTCGCTATTAACATTGAAAATGTCTGTAAAGTTTGCTTACATCATCATTATCATCAGCCGGAATACGTCCACTGCTGGACAAAGGCTTCCCCCAAAGATTTCCACGACGATCGGTTCTGCGCTGCCCTCATCCAACTTGCATAAATAAATAAAAAAATATCTTGTTCATATATAAACATATTTATGTACGTACGGACCTGAGACACATTTTTAATTTTTAAGCGTTTGAAATTAACTGTAACACAATAATATTTTTATGAAAACCTTCACACAAAACAAAAAAAACAGTTTTATATTACAATATACCGACCTGTATAGCCGAGTGGTTAGCGATGCTACCTAGCTAGAGGTCCCGGTTTCGAATCCCGGTAGGCGCAAGCATATATATGATGAATAATGGATGTTTGTTTCCGAGTCATGGATGTTTATATGTATTTATGTATGTTTAAGTATGTTGTATTAAATATATTGTTGTCTTGTACCCGTAGTACAGGCTATATTATATGCCTAATTTGGGGGCAAGATAATTAGTGTAAAAAAGTGTGTCAATATAAAAAAAAAATACTTACAATATTGATAACCATTTGCCTAAGATAATTTCTGCCCTGATGTTCTTTGCATAAATCTTGATTAGATAAACATAACGTGGTGGTGTCAGTTTATTTTTCACAGCGTACTCCTATTTCCATTAGCTAATGGAAAACTTACAAGTTAAAAGGTTAATGGTAAGAAAATACATTGCTTTACGCGTAAGTTATAAAGTGGGTACTGGCTCGTAGTTTATACAATTATAAATATCGGCAATTATAAATATCTATCGGTCTATCGGCGTATGACATTTTTTAAGAAGATAAATAGTAGTTAAAAAAACTTAAAACGCGGTCTTTATAGAAAACCGAACTAAAAAATAGAAATTTTATTTAGAAATTTAAAATTAACATCAATTCCTGCCTCATACACGATATATGAGAATTATATAAATTAACAAAAATCTTATTTTGCAAATTGAAAAATGGAATAAATTTATTAAAGTTATGTATTTTCATCGGTCCTGTATAAATCTACGATGTTTGAACGAAATCTTTAAAGTGGGACAAAATTGCGCCCAAATGAGTCAGTTGCAAACAAACATACATACACACACATAGAAGCTAATAAAAAGCGTGTAAAAGTATAGTTATGACATGATATCATAAACTTATTTGACGTGGATATGTTTGTAAGATTTTCTCCAATAGTAGAAGGCGATTCAAAAAACTCATGATAATAATTGGACGTAGTTCCTGGAAAACGTTCCCAGCCACAAACATCACATTTTAAGGAATTCGTGTTTAAAGTTTAATAAATATTAGTGTATTACATACATGTGGGTTGGGCTACTAAGTCATGATGTCATTTAAAGAGCGACAGTAGGGCTGCCATTTTTGTCAGTCCGTTAATATGAATCACGTGACCAGTTTTGTGTTCTTAACTCAATTTCGACATGATTGTGGTTTGGAACGTTTTTCTGGAATTACGTCCAATTATGGTGATGATTTATTGTGATATATATTCTGTCACACACGTTCAAAGTTTTACCAATAAATTGATCATTATTATCGTCATCGCAGCCAAATGACGTCCTCAGCTGGATGAAGGCCTAACCCAAAGATATCCACGACGTGGGCGATCGGCACCTGTCCTCATCGAACCAATTCCGGCGATTTTCATTTGTTAGTTAAATAGGACGTTGAGGCGGTAAGGTTTAATTTGAAATAAGATGTGTTTATTGTGTATATGTGAATAAATGAATTAAAATACTTTATTACACTAAAAATACATGAGGTTACAATTTGTATATAAAATTTATGGTAGAACAATTAGGTTAACTTATCGCTGTTCAGCGATCTTTTCCAGGTAATCTAAAGGTGTTAAACTAACATGATATACTGTTAGATATACGTACAAAAGAGGGGAAAAAAATGTGATGTGAACAGTCAATTGTAAATTTAATGTTTTTTATGCCAATAAGGGACGAGACGAGCAGGGCGTTCAGCTGATGGTAATTGATACGCCCTGCCCATTACAATACAGTTCCGCATAGGATTCTTGTAAAACCCAAAAATTTCTGAATGGCACTACAATTATTGCGGTCGTCATCGTGAGACATAAGATGTAAACATTACTGTTTCTGTTTAGGCAGAAATAGGCGAATACCGAAGCCAAAAAAATTACTTATAGAAGTTTTATATAGATTTAATTTATGTTAAAATATTAACAAGAGACGAGATATTAGTTTACATAATATTATCTAAAGACATAGTATTTTTGTTGTTTTATAGTGTCCACGCGAACGAGTTCGCGGGCAGTAGGTTTGATATCATATATATACTTCTGGGAAAGATTAGGGCCAAGACATGCTTAGTCCAATGATAAAATAGCTTTGCACAGCTTCAGCGAGCAAAGCTATTTTCTTTTTGCTCCTATCTAATTGAATTAAATAGTTATATAATTTTATTGCATACCTACTATTTTATTTATCTGTACGACTAAATATTGTAATATAAGATTTTATGCCTACAATAAAGATTTATTATTGAATATCTATACTTTGTTTCATTACCAGCTGCTCCAATTTAGGTGCTTGTAAGTATCACTTGAAATTATTTTATATTAATATGATATGCCCTTAACACTTGTAGCAACAATGAGAAGGGTAAGAAAATGTGAAACGTCTCATGTTGACGTCGAAAATAAGAAACATTTGATAATGTGTCTCATGTAACACACCCTCGTTATATCGTGATAGATGGCGCTGTAGGCCGCGTAACCAACTGCCACAAGTCATTGTACTGTAGGTACATGTAAAGAATTTTTTCTATTATAGAGTTTCGTAAGGTCGTACGTAACAATACCGTTACCTTTTCATACACGTGTGCTCAAATTTTATATGAAATATTACAATGTTGTTAGAATGCGAAAATAAAACTTATAAGTTTTATTCCATACTAACTAGACTTACTAACTGTTACCCGCGACTTCGTCCGCCTACACTCATGACTGAATACGTAGTGCCTATAAAAATTGTTGTTTCTTAAAAGTTAGAAGACTTAATTGAAATCTATTAAGTAGCTTTTCCGTGCTGCGCGCACAAATGAAAACCTCTAACATTTTATTTATATAGATATTATAAAACTGAAGAGAGTTTTTGTTTGAACGAATCAACCTTTGGATAAGGTAATCGACCACAAAGTTAATTAACAGCTGCAGTTTTAGGTACCTTCAAGCTTAGAGGATACTTGAGCAAGACTATTTTTTATATTACTTTCAAATTCAAATATTTTTATTCAAAATAGGATGTGACATCACTTATTGAAAGTCAAAAACTACCACCCATTCCAAAATGAATGCCTCAGACCTGAGAAGAACCGGCGCAACAAACTCAACGGGCGTTTTTTTCATGAAAAAAATATGTTTACAATTAAACTTATTATTTAATAGCCTGAGGGCGGTCCATTCCCAATCGGTGGTATCATTAAGAAAGTCATTTATGTTATAGTAACCTTTACCTCACAATAGTATATTTCATTACGAGTGCGGAAAGCCTGTCATTGCAAAGACTTCGTCGTAGAGTAGACAAATGTCTACCCGAGCCGAGGTGCAGCCGAAGGTGACAGGTGACAGGTTGACAGTCGGAACAAGTTGCAATGACGGTTCCGCACGTGTACTGAACAAGTATTTTTAATACAATTGCGAAAAAATTAAGCAAATATTTGGAAAATGGGGCCAACAGTAAAACAATATAAGCAGAGTTTTTTTTTGTTTTCTTCACCCATTCTGGGTAGGCAAAGGGAAATATGTCCATACAGCCAAGTCTTCAGTAGATTTTTTTTTATTGATATGAAATGAAAATGAAATTTAATGAGATGAAATAAAATGAAAACTAACCTAACTCATTGAATCAAATTATTAAATCTGATATAGAAACAAATTAGTAGCTTCTTTTTAGAAATATTTTTTTTGTAAAAACTTCGTGGTTGGTTGTTTCTTTTTAATAGACATTATTTTGACAGTTGGGAAAGTAAACGCACGGGTTCGGAAAACGTAAAGAAAAACCTCGAGTATGTAATAGCCCACATCCCGAACGCTATACGTCCCTGCAATACGCCACTGTTTGAGCAACTGTTTTAAAAACATTTTTTAACAATTCTTTTGAATAACGTAATACTTTTGTTTTGAACATTTTCTGGGATCTTGTTGTAAAAGCATATACATACATACTAGTAGCCCATCTACAATCAACACAACAACAAGCAAACCAAGAAAAAATTAAACAAACAAAGCTCCCTTCTTTAAATCGTCTGAAACTCTATTCAACAACGCAACTTCTATATTACCTCGATGAAGATAAATAAAATAAATATTTTTTTTTAATAAAATATGAGTTCTCAGGACCTTCTTTAGAGAACACGAAGTGTCTATGTGTTATGAAATTGCCGTTTTATTGTAATAGTTACGTCGATTCACAGAGAACCTTTATGAATCGATCTTCACCAATATTGCTCCATGATAACGCTAGACCTCATACAGCACGAGAAACCGTTTTAACTCTACAGGAACTGCAATAAGAAACCATCCGTATTCGCCAGACCTTGCTCTAACGTACTACCATTTTTTAAGTGATATGGACAATTTTCTACGTGATAAAAGTTTTCTTCTCAGGAGGCAGTACAGAATGCTTTCACACAGTTTGTCGAATCTAGATCACCACAGTTCAGCATTAATGACGCTTCTAAAATCTTCTTATTAGATGGCAGCAATGTATAGATGATAATGGCAATAATTTTGATTAAATAAATATACTAAATCTAAAAAAGACGAATTTCAATTGTACAAATCAGCAATTTAATACCCCTAATATTTTTATTAACAACTTTACTGACACTAATCATATATATATATATATATATATATATATATTTGTTTTATTATTAGATATTTCTTTTGACAATCGTAAATATTCTCGATTAATACGCTATTGTCGTAATTTATTTTAAGTAAATGTAGCTATACAATGTCTTAATGAGATTTACATTGTTATGTTTGTAAAAACTTCAATAGGCCTTCCATTTTTCCTAGCCTCAAAGTTGTTTATTCCCGCTGTAAATTTCTGTTGTATTAGTCATTTATTAATAAAGAATTTATAATTAATCAAATAATATGGACTGTTAACTAATAGAATTTATTTCCTCTGAACTAGTCAGTAGAATAGGACAAAACTTCACGCTTACAATTCAAAACTCTCCTCCAAATTTTCAATGACAAAGTTCGATTTCAAATCAAAAGCACTTTTTTCATGTAGGTCACGGAAATGACACTTATGAATGTCAAAAAATTTTACTAGATAATTATTAAGTTATTATCATCCCTTTTTCTACCTTTGACTTCGCTGGAAGCAGGTTTTTGTTATTGCCTTTTCTAGGTTCTGATCTTAAATCTGGTGGAGTACAATCAATCTCCATTTCACTCTCTGAACCATTGGAACATGGAGGAGACATGATCGTATTTACGTAGGTTAAAAATGAAGCGAATACATAAATTTTGTAGGCGTTTGAGTTTATCCAGCTGAGCCTCGGCAAGGTCAAGATAGCAAATGTCTGCATAATCAAGAATGGAGAGCAGGCAAGTCTGCGTAAGACATATTTCACTGGGTACTTGGGAGAAGATTACATAACCGGCGCAAGGATCCATATGCGGAGAAAACTTTTTTACTTATTTAATTCAGTTGCGTCTGCCAAGATAAATTTGAATCTATATGTAAGCGTATATGGCCTTAGAAGACAGTATTTATTAAGGAAATAACTAAGTTGTTTATAAACTAACCGTTCCAGTAATTTAGAAAGGAAAGGGAGTTTAGATATTGGGCGATAGTAGTGAAAAGTCAGAGGGTTTGAAATTTTTGGTAAAGGAATCAAGTGATCTTCTTTCCATGTTTCTGGGAAAGTATTAGATTTAATCGAAAAATTAAGGATGTGGGTTATTATAGGAAGAAGTTATTAAGTATTCTGTTCAGTTACTACGTAAATGCCTTATTTTTATTGTTATTCGGAAATAAACTCGTTTATTTCTTAGTAGGATACTTCCTACTGGTAGTGGTTATGGTTTAAATAATTTATTTTTGTTTAGTGTTGGAAGCTATCCTGTTTTAATTTTACCTAATTATTTTCCTAAATGTTTTACGTACCGTAGGTATAAGTGCGGGGTTCCAATACAGATTATTCATTACAATATGGCCAAGATGTCCTCATTTCACCAAATAATATTTTATTTGGTTAAATAATATAACAAAATGTATCCAAAATACGATAATAATTTATATGAAGAGCCAGGATGGCCTGCAGGCCCCTCACCAGGATTCATCTTCTTAAAATTATGTGGATAGGTGATCACGGAAACAATAAAATAATGTCTTTGGATCACAACCGGCGTATTTTAATTACTTTCAAAGAAATTACAACGTTGTTAGGCAATTAGAGATGACTAGTACAGTAAATCAACTAAATTAAATCGTAATAAGGCGCGATGGCGAAGATTCCGAGCGATTCGTCACAAGAGTGGTGCGCGGGCGCCGTCTTGTTCAAAAGTGAAGTCAAGATGTCCACCCGCACTGCCACCGACAATGACGCTCCGCTAGGTTGACATTGACAGTTGTGTCAACCTGACGTTTGACGTAAATGCCGTCATATATATATATACAGTTTTGTTTGTTTTACTTGTTATGAAATATTTGGTGTTTACACTCTTTTTTATGCAAAACCTGGTCACCTGGTGTTACGTGATTACCAACGCCCACATTCTTTTGCAACACCAGAGGAATCACAGGACCACTGCCGGCCTTTAAGGAAGGTGACCTCGCTTTTTAAATTTGAACTTGATTCGTATATTGGCTGCATCATTACTCACTTACATTACAAACTAATTTGTAATGTTACTAAAACAGCTATTGTAAAATACTCATTGATACTTTAATGTCGTGGCCGTTGAGTTTCTTGTACTTTCTTCTCACCAGCTCTTCGTATTGTAGATTTAGAATATATATATACTACGACTATAATAAACTGGAATTACACTCATTTAAATGCAAAAAAAATACAAATTAAAAAGTTCTAACAACTTCAAACTTATCGTAATTTGCTAACCTCACTTTTTTAACTGTATTGGTAATGTTATACGCACGCAACAGGTTCCGTTGTGACTAGACATAATGTCTATTCCCGTTAATTGATATCGACTCTGGGTCGCCATGATGTCGTGATAATACAAGTGACCCGACCTTTACAGTAGACATTAATTACCGACCAATTCATAACGGCGAGATGAATATTAATGAAACTTACCTAAACCGAACAATATATGCGTTATTATATTATTTTTCTGAAACATGCATGGAAATATTATCATTATTTTCGAAAAAAGAACACGCGAAGTATCGAATTTTCGGATAAAGAAATTGAAATACATTGCAGTAGCGTTTTTTGAATCCGGAACATTACAAAGCTCCTGCCATGTTGTATGAAATGGCGTGCTGGGTTATTAAATACTCTTTGATCGGATCTCTTTTGTCATTCTTGGCATACCATAGTCTCTTTGCGTTTGCCTCTCGGCACAGTTGATAAAAAAAAAATTGGCGGCAAAGCTGAAAATTCCTCTTGATTTGTTATTTATATAATAAATATAAATTTAGTAATAATTAAAATGAGTTTGATTGAAATGGAGATTGATTGTACTCCACCAGATTTAAGATCAGAACCCAAAAAGCCAATGACAAAAACCTGCTTCCAGCGAAGTCAAAGGTAGAAAAAGGGATGATAATAACTTAATAATTATCTAGTAAAATTTTTTGACATTCATAAGTGTCATTTCCGTGACCTACATGAAAAAAGTGATTTCGATTTGAAATCGAACTTTATGTCATTGAAAATTTGGAGGAGAGTTTTGAATTGTAAGCGTGAAGTTTAGTCCTATTCTACTGACTAGTTCAGAGGAAATAAATTCTATTAGTTAACAGTCCATATTATTTGATTAATTATAAATTCTTTATTAATAAATGACTAATACTACAGAAATTTACAGCGGGAATAAACAACTTTGAGGCTAGGAAAAATGGAAGGCCTATTGAAGTTTTTACAAACATAACAATGTAAATCTAATTAAGACATTGTATAGCTACTTAAAATAAATTACGCCAATAGCATATTAATCGAGAATATTTACGATTGTCAAAAGAAATATCTAATAATAAAACAAATATATATATATATAATATAATAATAAAATATTATTTGGTGAAATGAGGACATCTTGGCCATATTGTAATGAATAATCTGTATTGGAACCCCGCACTTATACCTACGGTACGTAAAACATTTAGGAAAATAATTAGGTAAAATTAAAACAGGATAGCTTCCAACACTAAACAAAAATAAATTATTTAAACCATAAAAACCACTACCAGTAGGAAGTATCCTACTAAGAAATAAACGAGTTTATTTCCGAATAACAATAAAAATAAGGCATTTACGTAGTAACTGAACAGAATACTTAATAACTTCTTCCTATAATAACCCACATCCTTAATTTTTCGATTAAATCTAATACTTTCCCAGAAACATGGAAAGAAGATCACTTGATTCCTTTACCAAAAATTTCAAACCCTCTGACTTTTCACTACTATCGCCTAATATCTATGCTCCCTTTCCTTTGTAATTAACAGGAACGGTTAGTTTATAAACAACTTAGTTATTTCCTTAATAAATACTGTCTTCTAAGGCCATATACGCTTACATATAGATTCAAATTTATCTTAGCAGACGCAACTGAATTAAATAAGTAAAAAAGTTTTCTCCGCATATGGATCCTTGCGCCGGCTATGTAATCTTCTCCCAAGTACCCAGTGAAATATGTCTTACGCAGACTTGCCTGCTCTCCATTCTTGATTATGCAGACATTTGCTATCCTGACCTTGCCGAGGCACAGCTGGATAAACTCGAACACCTACAAAATTTATGTATTCGCTTCATTTTTAACCTACGTAAATACGATCATGTCTCCTCCTTACGAAAAAAACTCAATTGGCTTCCTATACGTCTAGATCGCAATTCTCACATTCTACACCTTTTTTATTCCACTATTTTTCACCAAAACACTCCTCTTTACCATAAAGACAGATTTGAGCTACTAGGGTCTCAGCATGAGCTTTCGTTGCGCTCTGCTGTGAAACAAATACTTAATGTTCCTTTCCATAAATCTGATAGCTATCACTCTTCTTTTTTTACCATTAATGCCATCACTCTTTGGAATCAACTGCCAATTACTATCAGTCAAGCACAATCATTAGCATCCTTTAAAATCAACTAAAAACATTATCCTCTCCTATAGTCCTCTACATAGTCCTCTATTTGATAGAATCTATCTGTATTTATTGTATCCATCAACATAATTCAACAATTCTGAAATGCTAATTATTGTTTCTACTTATTACTTACATATTATTTTACTTTCTTATAAATTTATCTATATTTTAGTATAGTGTATATTATGTATGTGTATATTTTTGACACTTTTCTTACCCTTTTAATGTATTGTCTTTCTCTTTTATTGTATTGCAAATGGTTACCTCGAAGAGATCACTATATAGTGATAAGGCCGCCATTTGCACCATATCATGATATTATGTATGTTAGTAGTTAAGTTATATTTTGTTAATGTGGTATCAATAAAGTGTAAATATATAAATATTTTAAATGTTGAATTACGCAGTCTTTTAATAAGGTAACACAGATTAATGATCTGGATTCAAAATGGCGGTCATAAGATACAAATATAAAAGCGATGAAAGGCGCATTTGAAGATTTAAATTTCAAAGCCTTGGATTTCTTTAGCTTCTGTATCATAATTCTGAAGCCGATATCGATCAATGAATTTAAGTTCTCACATCAGCCATATTTATCTGAATATCTAGACTTCGAGGAGCACTAAATGTTCTATAATAAACTCCCAGCCACTGATCAAGCATTAGCTATAAATAAATTTAAATGTTTTATAAAAAAATGGTTCTGTTGTAAATCCTATTATTCCACTGCTGAATATCTAAATGATCGGACAGCCTGGGACTAGATTATGATTATTTTATAGCGATAGAAATGATTGTACAATATTGTATATTTTTATTGAAAAGAGCGCAAAAAGAATGCTGGAAGAGTTTCTTTTTGAGCGCCATTTGTTTCCGAAGCGGTAATAGTATCTAGTAGTTATTAGAAATGACATCAAAAAGAATTCTAAAGGGATTAATTTTGAGAAAATAAATGCCTTATATGCCTTTTATTATAGTCTTCAATGAGAAGAAAGTGATTTTTTTTTAATTTTACGCTTATCCATAATTATAAGAGGATGTGTTGGTGGAGATACTCTTTTTTAGTTCGGTCCTTATGACTTCAGTGATGGAGTAGGCTGGAATTGTATATAATGTCTATGTCCCGAATATATGCTCTTTTTCATAGATGTGAGGCTGAGTTAATATTTTTATTTTCTATCACTGAAAATGGCAAGTGTTGGCACTGGTGTTGATAGCTTAAGAGTTATTAGGAAACATACAAACATACATTCTCTTTTATATTTATAGATTATTTACCATAGGAAGTGACAATAACATAACATATTGTAACAACTTAGGCAGCAACATCAGTTTGTAAAGGGTCTTTGACATGGGGAGAAGAATTGATAAGAAACTCCCAGCCCATCGTTCAAATCATATTAATAACAAAATTTCTTAGCCTACTAAATGTAATACTATACTTTTCTAAGTAACGTGCACAAAACCAGTTAAAAACCATTATCTTCTTTATAATCTGCTGTACATATTATTATGTATGCCTTTTTTGTCAAGGAAGCTCTAATATATTATGTATTACAAAAATGTATTCTCAGTGAATCTAGTTTATATACTCTCTGATATTTTATTGTCAAATTTAATACCAAGGATGATAATTATAAGATAATAAATAATGGAACGGCCCAAAAACCAGTTTAATATTGCCGAATTTAATTAAAGGCTCGGGCAAATTCAATTAAAGTCCATTCTATAATAAATTATAAACTGTAAACAGTTTTTTATGAAGTAGTTAGTAGACAAATAAGCTCAAAAAGCATGTGTAGCGAGATATTCGTTATGTGGCTATTGAATTTGTCACATTAATCTTTGTATTTTCATATTAATAAGATATGAGCATAAAGCCCTCCTGACATAGATATACATTAAGGGCGCCACTATCAATTTGACAAAGGTTTATTGTAAGACGCCCATACATTGTTATTGAATGGATGACAAGCATAATCTGAATTTTCGTGTTTATATTTGGACCATTTTTATTGAATGTCACCTTACTCCGTTAGATGAGAAAATAATATTATAAATAACGATATTTTTATTTTTTGTTCATATAAGTGTTAGTGTATTGTCAATATTGTAAGTGATGTCATGGAAAACTTATATGTTAGTTGAGAATTTCATAGTTCATCACAAAAGGATCAAAAGCAAAATTATATCACCCAGTCTGGAATAAGACAAATCGGGATTCAATTATTCCTTTAATTTTTTGATCTTCTGATCTAAATATGTGTTGTTTTACTTTTTGATTTTAACAAAATTATAAATAGTAAATTTGTTTATTCTAAACTTAGTTACAAAAATATTTTTAATTTAAGTTGGAACCAGGAATATTCTTTTCCTAAATCTTCCTCTATTTTAGTCGAACCTATGTCAGGGTTAGAAGAAGGTATATAGGCACGAAATTTTTATATTATTTAATTTTTAATTATTTTTTTTTTTAATTTAATAAATATTTCCTTTTTAGGAAATAGTCTTGCCCAGATTCCATTTTCTTTGCGTAAGATCGATTTGAAAATGATTTGAAACGTCTTTTAATACTTCTTATTAGTTGTTGGTATGGTGAAAGCTTATGAAAAAAGCTTTCAAAATTTTCGTTTCTACTTTGTCTAGCGTATATTTATGTTTTTAGCCAGATTGCTATATATTCGTTTATGGTCTAGACATTTTCGTTCTTCATACTTTTTCGTAACATTTCTCTTTTTTTTTGTACCAGATCCGTTAGTTACAACTTGTGAATAAATCGATATTATTCCATTATAGTCGCTGATTGAATCGCAAATATTAAATATTCCTACAGCATCAGTATGACGTAAAGTAAATAAATAAATGCAATCAATATCATTACTTTAATGATATCAATAGATTATAAATATTATGTTATGTTGACATGTATTTCTACAACCGCGCGTTTTGCAAGGAACCTCTTGCCTCGCACTGCCTTTGTGGCATACATTTAACGGCTGCGGTTTTCCCGAATCGATACGACTTGACTTAGCTTAGAGCAAACTCCCAACTTAAAGGTCGGCAACACACCTCTTAACACCTAGTATTGCGGATGTCATTGGGCGTTTGCCTCATCATATCCCATTATTTATGACGCTTCTAAAAGCTTCTTATTAGATGACAGCAATGTATAGATGATAATGGCAATAATTTTGATTAAATAAATATACTAAATCTAAAAAAGACGATTTTCAGTTGTACAAATCAGCAATTTAATACCCCTAATATTTTTATTAACAACTTTACTGACACTAATCATATATATATATATATTTGTTTTATTATTAGATATTTCTTTTGACAATCGTAAATATTCTCGATTAATACGCTATTGTCGTAATTTATTTTAAGTAAATGTAGCTATACAATGTCTTAATGAGATTTACATTGTTATGTTTGTAAAAACTTCAATAGGCCTTCCATTTTTCCTAGCCTCAAAGTTGTTTATTCCCGCTGTAAATTTCTGTTGTATTAGTCATTTATTAATAAAGAATTTATAATTAATCAAATAATATGGACTGTTAACTAATAGAATTTATTTCCTCTGAACTAGTCAGTAGAATAGGACTAAACTTCACGCTTACAATTCAAAACTCTCCTCCAAATTTTCAATGACATAAAGTTCGATTTCAAATCGAAATCACTTTTTTCATGTAGGTCACGGAAATGACACTTATGAATGTCAAAAAATTTTACTAGATAATTATTAAGTTATTATCATCCCTTTTTCTACCTTTGACTTCGCTGGAAGCAGGTTTTTGTCATTGGCTTTTTGGGTTCTGATCTTAAATCTGGTGGAGTACAATCAATCTCCATTTCAATCAAACTCATTTTAATTATTACTAAATTTATATTTATTATATAAATAACAAATCAAGAGGAATTTTCAGCTTTGCCGCCAATTTTTTTTTTATCAACTGTGCCGAGAGGCAAACGCAAAGAGACTATGGTATGCCAAGAATGACAAAAGAGATCCGATCAAAGAGTATTTAATAACCCAGCACGCCATTTCATACAACATGGCAGGAGCTTTGTAATGTTCCGGATTCAAAAAACGCTACTGCAATGTATTTCAATTTCTTTATCCGAAAATTCGATACTTCGCGTGTTCTTTTTTCGAAAATAATGATAATATTTCCATGCATGTTTCAGAAAAATAATATAATAACGCATATATTGTTCGGTTTAGGTAAGTTTCATTAATATTCATCTCGCCGTTATGAATTGGTCGGTAATTAATGTCTACTGTAAAGGTCGGGTCACTTGTATTATCACGACATCATGGCGACCCAGAGTCGATATCAATTAACGGGAATAGACATTATGTCTAGTCACAACGGAACCTGTTGCGTGCGTATAACATTACCAATACAGTTAAAAAAGTGAGGTTAGCAAATTACGATAAGTTTGAAGTTGTTAGAACTTTTTAATTTGTATTTTTTTTGCATTTAAATGAGTGTAATTCCAGTTTATTATAGTCTTATTCTTAATCTACAATACGAAGAGCTGGTGAGAAGAAAGTACAAGAAACTCAACGGCCACGACATTAAAGTATCAATGAGTATTTTACAATAGCTGTTTTATAGTAACATTACAAATTAGTTTGTAATGTAAGTGAGTAATGATGCAGCCAATATACGAATCAAGTTCAAATTTAAAAAGCGAGGTCACCTTCCTTAAAGGCCGGCAGTGGTCCTGTGATTCCTCTGGTGTTGCAAAAGAATGTGGGCGTTGGTAATCACTTAACACCAGGTGACCAGGTTTTGCATAAAAAAGAGTGTAAACACCAAATATTTCATAACAAGTAAAACAAACAAAACTATATATATATATATATATATATATATGACGGCATTTACGTCAAACGTCAGGTTGACACAACTGTCAATGTCAACCTAGCGGAGCGTTATTGTCGATGGCAGTGCGGGTGGACATCTTGACTTCACTTTTGAACGAGACGGCGCCCGCGCACCACTCTTGTGACAAATCGCTCGGAATCTTCGCCATCGCGCCTTATTACGATTTAAATTAGTTGATTTGCTGTAGTAGTCATCTCTAATTGCCTAACAACGTTGTGATTTCTTTAAAAGTAATTAAAATACGCCGGTTGTGATCCAAAGACATTATTTTATTGTTTCCGTGTTCACCTATCCACATAATTTTAAGAAGATGAATCCTGGTGAGGGGCCTGCAGGCCATCCTGGCTCTTCATATAAATTATTATCGTATTTTGGATACATTTTGTTATATTATTTAACCAAATAAAATATTTTTTGGTGAAATGAAACTAATGAAAATGACCACTGTAATCACTACTTGGGCCAGATTCTGTTTCTATCACCATTTATGAGGACATCTTGGCCATATTGTAATGAAAAATCTGTATTGGAACCCCGCACTTATACCTACGGTACGTAAAACATTTAGGAATATAATTAGGTAAAATTAAAACAGGATAGCTTCCAACACTAAACAAAAATAAATTATTTAAACCATAAAAACCACTACCAGTAGGAAGTATCCTACTAAGAAATAAACGAGTTTATTTCCGAATAACAATAAAAATAAGGCATTTACGTAGTAACTGAACAGAATACTTAATAACTTCTTCCTATAATAACCCACATCCTTAATTTTTCGATTAAATCTAATACTTTCCCAGAAACATGGAAAGAAGATCACTTGATTCCTTTACCAAAAATTTCAAACCCTCTGACTTTTCACTACTATCGCCTAATATCTATGCTCCCTTTCCTTTGTAATTAACAGGAACGGTTAGTTTATAAACAACTTAGTTATTTCCTTAATAAATACTGTCTTCTAAGGCCATATACGCTTACATATAGATTCAAATTTATCTTAGCAGACGCAACTGAATTAAATAAGTAAAAAAGTTTTCTCCGCATATGGATCCTTGCGCCGGCTATGTAATCTTCTCCCAAGTACCCAGTGAAATATGTCTTACGCAGACTTGCCTGCTCTCCATTCTTGATTATGCAGACATTTGCTATCCTGACCTTGCCGAGGCACAGCTGGATAAACTCGAACACCTACAAAATTTATGTATTCGCTTCATTTTTAACCTACGTAAATACGATCATGTCTCCTCCTTACGAAAAAAACTCAATTGGCTTCCTATACGTCTAGATCGCAATTCTCACATTCTACACCTTTTTTATTCCACTATTTTTCACCAAAACACTCCTCTTTACCATAAAGACAGATTTGAGCTACTAGGGTCTCAGCATGAGCTTTCGTTGCGCTCTGCTGTGAAACAAATACTTAATGTTCCTTTCCATAAATCTGATAGCTATCACTCTTCTTTTTTTACCATTAATGCCATCACTCTTTGGAATCAACTGCCAATTACTATCAGTCAAGCACAATCATTAGCATCCTTTAAAATCAACTAAAAACATTATCCTCTCCTATAGTCCTCTCCATAGTCCTCTATTTGATAGAATCTATCTGTATTTATTGTATCCATCAACATAATTCAACAATTCTGAAATGCTAATTATTGTTTCTACTTATTACTTACATATTATTTTACTTTCTTATAAATTTATCTATATTTTAGTATAGTGTATATTATGTATGTGTATATTTTTGACACTTTTCTTACCCTTTTAATGTATTGTCTTTCTCTTTTATTGTATTGCAAATGGTTACCTCGAAGAGATCACTATATAGTGATAAGGCCGCCATTTGCACCATATCATGATATTATGTATGTTAGTAGTTAAGTTATATTTTGTTAATGTGGTATCAATAAAGTGTAAATATATAAATATTTTAAATGTTGAATTACGCAGTCTTTTAATAAGGTAACACAGATTAATGATCTGGATTCAAAATGGCGGTCATAAGATACAAATATAAAAGCGATGAAAGGCGCATTTGAAGATTTAAATTTCAAAGCCTTGGATTTCTTTAGCTTCTGTATCATAATTCTGAAGCCGATATCGATCAATGAATTTAAGTTCTCACATCAGCCATATTTATCTGAATATCTAGACTTCGAGGAGCACTAAATGTTCTATAATAAACTCCCAGCCACTGATCAAGCATTAGCTATAAATAAATTTAAATGTTTTATAAAAAAATGGTTCTGTTGTAAATCCTATTATTCCACTGCTGAATATCTAAATGATCGGACAGCCTGGGACTAGATTATGATTATTTTATAGCGATAGAAATGATTGTACAATATTGTATATTTTTATTGAAAAGAGCGCAAAAAGAATGCTGGAAGAGTTTCTTTTTGAGCGCCATTTGTTTCCGAAGCGGTAATAGTATCTAGTAGTTATTAGAAATGACATCAAAAAGAATTCTAAAGGGATTAATTTTGAGAAAATAAATGCCTTATATGCCTTTTATTATAGTCTTCAATGAGAAGAAAGTGATTTTTTTTTAATTTTACGCTTATCCATAATTATAAGAGGATGTGTTGGTGGAGATACTCTTTTTTAGTTCGGTCCTTATGACTTCAGTGATGGAGTAGGCTGGAATTGTATATAATGTCTATGTCCCGAATATATGCTCTTTTTCATAGATGTGAGGCTGAGTTAATATTTTTATTTTCTATCACTGAAAATGGCAAGTGTTGGCACTGGTGTTGATAGCTTAAGAGTTATTAGGAAACATACAAACATACATTCTCTTTTATATTTATAGATTATTTACCATAGGAAGTGACAATAACATAACATATTGTAACAACTTAGGCAGCAACATCAGTTTGTAAAGGGTCTTTGACATGGGGAGAAGAATTGTTAAGAAACTCCCAGCCCATCGTTCAAATCATATTAATAACAAAATTTCTTAGCCTACTAAATGTAATACTATACTTTTCTAAGTAACGTGCACAAAACCAGTTAAAAACCATTATCTTCTTTATAATCTGCTGTACATATTATTATGTATGCCTTTTTTGTCAAGGAAGCTCTAATATATTATGTATTACAAAAATGTATTCTCAGTGAATCTAGTTTATATACTCTCTGATATTTTATTGTCAAATTTAATACCAAGGATGATAATTATAAGATAATAAATAATGGAACGGCCCAAAAACCAGTTTAATATTGCCGAATTTAATTAAAGGCTCGGGCAAATTCAATTAAAGTCCATTCTATAATAAATTATAAACTGTAAACAGTTTTTTATGAAGTAGTTAGTAGACAAATAAGCTCAAAAAGCATGTGTAGCGAGATATTCGTTATGTGGCTATTGAATTTGTCACATTAATCTTTGTATTTTCATATTAATAAGATATGAGCATAAAGCCCTCCTGACATAGATATACATTAAGGGCGCCACTATCAATTTGACAAAGGTTTATTGTAAGACGCCCATACATTGTTATTGAATGGATGACAAGCATAATCTGAATTTTCGTGTTTATATTTGGACCATTTTTATTGAATGTCACCTTACTCCGTTAGATGAGAAAATAATATTATAAATAACGATATTTTTATTTTTTGTTCATATAAGTGTTAGTGTATTGTCAATATTGTAAGTGATGTCATGGAAAACTTATATGTTAGTTGAGAATTTCATAGTTCATCACAAAAGGATCAAAAGCAAAATTATATAACCCAGTCTGGAATAAGACAAATCTGGATTCAATTATTCCTTTAATTTTTTGATCTTCTGATCTAAATATGTGTTGTTTTACTTTTTGATTTTAACAAAATTATAAATAGTAAATTTGTTTATTCTAAACTTAGTTACAAAAATATTTTTAATTTAAGTTGGAACCAGGAACATTCTTTTCCTAAATCTTCCTCTATTTTAGTCGAACCTATGTCAGGGTTAGAAGAAGGTATATAGGCACGAAATTTTTATATTATTTAATTTTTAATTATTTTTTTTTTTTAATTTAATAAATATTTCCTTTTTCAGCAAATAGTCTTGCCCAGATTCCATTTTCTTTGCGTAAGATCGATTTGAAAATGATTTGAAACGTCTTTTAATACTTCTTATGAGTTTCCTTATTAAATAATTAGTTGTTGGTATGGTGAAAGCTTATGAAAAAAGCTTTCAAAATTTTCGTTTCTACTTTGTCTAGCGTATATTTATGTTTTTAGCCAGATTGCTATATATTCGTTTATGGTCTAGACATTTTCGTTCTTCATACTTTTTCGTAACATTTCTCTTTTTTTTTGTACCAGATCCGTTAGTTACAACTTGTGAATAAATCGATATTATTCCATTATAGTCGCTGATTGAATCGCAAATATTAAATATTCCTACAGCATCAGTATGACGTAAAGTAAATAAATAAATGCAATCAATATCATTACTTTAATGATATCAATAGATTATAAATATTATGTTATGTTGACATGTCTTTCTACAACCGCGCGTTTTGCAAGGAACCTCTTGCCTCGCACTGCCTTTGTGGCATACATTTAACGGCTGCGGTTTTCCCGAATCGATACGACTTGACTTAGCTTTTAGGGCAAACTCCCAACTTAAAGGTTGGCAACACACCTCTTAACACCTAGTATTGCGGATGTCCTTGGGCGTTTGCCTCATCATATCCCATTATGTGAGCCTTTTACCCGCTTGTACTTGTAATAATTTATGTAATTATATTTGTGTATGTCCTTTTTAGTCTACAGCATGTATATTTGATTTAGGTATATAATAAGAAAATAAAATCTTAACACCGGTCACTACCAATCAAATTATAATACAAAAATACTCTAAGCTTGGTGGTCTACTTTAACGTGACATTGGCAAACTTGTGGTATACCTTCCACAGGAGCCATGGTAGGAAGAATTGAATAGAATAGGCAAAGGGTTCAAGCCCGTACTGCCGTATTCGTTATTTAATAATTAATTGTCAAAGCCATCGTTGCAAGATTTTTACAATATTGTTCTTTCTAGAAACGTAGAATAGCAAGAAGAATAATTTATTGTTTTTATTTTTGCTTTGTTAGGCCAAAGAAGTATAACTTCTTGCGTGCATACTTAAGAATACACACACTTTTTTGATTAAGTTTGTGAATCTTTGCAGAGCTTTTAGCTTAGATGCTCATTGTAGTAATATATATAGATAATGCCTGAACAGTGGCTGGGACTTTTTTATAAATAAATATATTTAACATTTAGCCTTAAAGCTATTATGTATAACATATCACATTATCTTATATATATATATAAGCTATACTGAAGTAAGCCTTCCTTTTCTAATTAATACTAGCTAACCCGACAGACGCTGTTCTGTCAATATGAAAAATAATATGTAAGTATTTGGAAACAATGTATTCTACAGCCATTGGAAATGATTAATCAAAGTTAATGAGTTATAAATGAAACAAAAACGTATTTCTGAATGATTTTATTATGTTTTTAAAATATTTAATTGGATATAGTATATTATCCGTAAGAGATAGACATATGCCATCGTGGATTTTTCTATTGATCTATAAGATACACAATTCGACTATACATTATTTTGTTATATCTCAGAGTATAGACAGCGTGTTCGATGAAAGCTCCTAGGCGGCTTCTATTTTTCGACATCTCGCACAAATATCATTAATGTATATAAAATCTTTACAAAAACTTAACAAATTGTATACTAAAACTTCCTCGAGAACCACGCTATCCATTGGTGATAACAGCATGAAAATAAGTGCAGTAGTTTTCAAGTTTATCGCGAACAGACAGACAGACATACGCTGCGGAGGACTTTGTGTTATAATATGTAGTGATGATATTTTTTGTTTTAAGTCGCATAAAGAACATCAGGAATGAAAGGTTTTTAAGTTAAACTCTAGTTCTTTAGATCAATAAGAGAAAAGTTTAGGGCCTCAACGAAAAGTAAATATTTTTTTTATCAAAATAAAGTTAAGTATTGCGTACTTATGAAAAAAATTAACTAGGTACTGTATGCCTTTCCCTTTGCCTTTTTTACTTACTTAATTGCATTTTCGGAAAACATGATTATGTTCCCAGATATACATGTTTCATTAATTTAAAAAAATACTTATCTGCATAGTTGGAGTATGAACACTAGTATCGCTATTAGCGTATGTAGATAAGATTGCTGTAGTCTGTGAATGTATTTCAAGATTGGAGTATATTAGTAAATCTACCCAGGCAGGTAATAAATAAATTTGTGTTACCTTCACTTGCGATTGAGGGAATACTCAATTATAATTAACTTTAGCAATAATTAACAGATCCATATAAATACTTTTTTTGCTTATCTGAAAGCTCATAGACAAAATATGTTATTTTTGTGTGTCCTTGTTTGTCCCACCTATTCTAGGACATCCAATATACTCGCATAACAAATATTATTAAAAAGTTGAAAAACAAGAAAATTTAATTTATACCATGATTAAATATATACTTTCATTAATTAAAGCCCTGTTATTAAGACATAAGTGAATAAAAATAATTATTTTATTAATGTCACACATATCAATATAACGTTGTTATTGAGGGTATGTTCCGATATGCACTGCGAGCACTGCACAGTGCTATCACTGTAGGAAAATTCGTTCCGTTATGGACTGCTAGTATACTGCCGCAGTACCCTAGGGAAATATATGACGTCATAAATCGCCGCCATATTCTACTGTGAATATTGCCGTTTTCGAGGTAAGGTACTCGCAGTACTTTGATCACGTGATCAGTCAAAACCACTCGAGTGCCTAACTTTTACGCCTAATATTTTTAGTTTGACAGTACTCCAACAACAGTTTTTTTAATGAACTAGAAAACTTTAATACACTCATTTGAATGCTGCGTCAAATGCGGCTGACAGTATACGGGATTGCGTTCCGTTTTAAACAGTAACCAGTATAACTGGCTATAAAGGAACGGCTTCACAGTATGCTAAATTGACGTCACACTGTACAGTAGTCGCAGTGCATATCGGAACATACCCTGAATATTAACGAATATGGCTCTATGGGCTTGGACCTTTTGCCTGTCCGATGGACAAAGAAAAATTGACGAATGTCGCAAACGTCAGACTGAGATCGATCTTTTATTTATTATTTATTACAAAGTAGTCATAAATGAACAATTACACTTGGAGATTTTCAGAAGATATTACTGAGCAATTTAAAACAATTTTTTTTAACTATTAAATTAAAATGGTTAAAAATTGTTTCCATTGACTTTTTTCTGCCGGAAGTACTAACGTTACTTCCGTCAGAAAAATATTCAGAGTTACCCCCAAGTCACGCCTAAAGAAGTTTTACTTCAAAAAAATAATTTGTACACAAAGCTTCGAGCCTTGAGAAACTTGTTTCGCAATTTTTCAATTCAAAGTTTGCGTTTATTCCGCTAAAATTTGTTAGCCTACAAGAAGATTCCCTACACTAGTAAGGGGTTATACGCGTCCTACACCGAAGAATCGGCCCCCGCTTAACCCCCGACCACACGACCGGGCTATTATTAGTAATTATAACTTAGTAGTAGCACACGCTTAACCCTAAACTCTGCACCGTGTAACTGGGTAAGGTGCATATTGCATGTGGACTAATAAACTTAGCGAAACTAACACTTAAGATATTTATTCATAAGATTTGGATGACTTTAGACAAAAAGTTATACTTTTAATAAAATCAAATATTCTGTTAATAATCTGCTATTTATTCTCAATTCCATCATATAAGTGGACAGTTTATTTATCTTTATATTTATTTATTTTTTATTAGGATTATCAAAAATTGTTACATAAAAATAAATACTTAAATATATAATAATAATAATGTAATATAATATTGACACACTCTTACACAAATTATCTTGCCCCAAACTTGGCATAGCCTGTACTATGGATGCAAGACGACGATATATTTAATACAATATACTTACATAAGCATACACAAATACAAATAAACATCCATGACTCGGAAACAAACATTCATATTCATCATATAAATGTCTGCACCTACCGGGATTCGAACCCGGGACCTCTGTATACAATTACACATTATTACAAATTTGCAATATTCAAAGTTCTAAAATCTGTGCGATTTGGGAGTAATGTGGCAAAACATCATATATTATTTCCACCAGAATTCGGATCGATTCTTCATTAGGCAGATGTGTACAGTTGTACTCGTAAAGTAGTTCCCTGAAAGTTTTTGTTTATATCTCTTCATTTTATGACTTTACCTTCTCAATTTGCACTATATTACATTACAATTATAACATATTGGGAAAAAAATGTAGTTGGGATAAACTGAATGAAATGAATACTTAAACTAAATAGTTTGAAATATCGATTCTCACGAATTTACCACAAACATCTTGGTCCGACAACAATATGTACAGAGATTATTCAACAAAAATACAGTTAAGTATAAAATTAATTTAATAGAATCGTTGTTTATCTTTTTCATAGCTCAATTAGATTAGGGTGGACAGTGATTGAATAAATAAGGGGCGGAATTCCCTTAAAATCCCTTAAATCTCCGTAACTCCGGAACCCATTATGTAAATTTAAGAAAATTTACTGAAGTTTAAGACCTGAATTAATTTTAAGTTAGATATTTCAAAACATATATTCTCCTTAAGTAGTCATAAGATAACTGCAGCTTAAAATTACGAGGCACTTTATATTATAATTTGTTTTTTAAGAGCTCCTTTTTTTGTTCATACAAAATTGAATATCAGGTTAGGGCGGTCCAAAAGCTCTTTTATTATAAAAAATAAATTAATATGGGACTTAAATTTTGATGTAAAAGGAAAACAATATGTATTTTTAACAGTAGATTGTGCTCCTGTAAGCTGAAAAATAAGTTAAATATTATCACAGACAAGATGACATTAATCCAATGTCTCCAATTTACTTATTCATCGATATAAGTCTATTTATGAGCCCCAGTATAGGTTTGGACGGAAAATTAATTAACGTTCTAAGATAATCCATCGACTTAACCTTCAGCAGATACATTTCTTAGCATCAGGGTTTATGAATAATTTGATAACGTAATCAAAATAATGTCAACTTATTAGTAACTAGTGGAGTTATATCATTGCATTTTACAATTACGGTTCGATTCGTTAAATTTTGTATTGATTAAATTTATTATATAATTTATTATGTAGACTAGCTTTTATCCGCGACTTCGTCCGCGTTATATATACGAATAGTTACGTGTATCATGACTCTTTATATACATCAAAAAAGTCTAAGCAACATGTATGATATTACAAATTTACCATTTATATTAATTAATTTCTAAGTCTTTATTCACTCAAAGTGCATAGGTATGTAAACTTTTTTGTTATTAATGACAGGCTGGTTGTAAAAAAAAATCGATTATTTTTTTTTTTTTATAAAATTAAATGAAAAGGAATTTGTGTGAGTTTAAGTGCGTTTTTATTGCTACGTTTAGTATTGATTTTATAATTTTACCAACCATTTAAATAAAGTTAGCGACAAAATTGAATTGTTAGATATTCATTACGACATGGAGCGACGTCATTTGACGGCAAATGAAATGCAAAGAGCTGTAGGGATGTTGCAAGCGGGAAGTAATCAATCTCAGGTATCTCGGCATTTTGGCATTCATAGAAGTATTATTTGTCGTCTTTGGCAGCCCTACAATAATACATGGGAACCCGCTGAACAGCATTCAGGCCGTAAAAGGAGTACAACCACTAGGCAAGACCGGTACATACCACTGACTTCAAGACGCCAGCCGATGTTAACCGCTCGAGAGATAAGTTTGAGACTATAAAATTCAAGTGGTATTGATGTAAGTCCCCAAACTGTGCGAAATCGACTGCATGAGTGCGGCCTAGGAGCTCGACGCCCAATTACGTGCCCACCGATATGTCACGGGAATCACGCTCGTCGAAATCAATGGTGTAGAGAACGCAGAACATGGACCCAGGAACAATGGGATAAAATTATATTTCCGACTAGCTGACCCGGCAAACGTTGTTTTGCCATATAAAGTATAATTCACGCGATAGTTTTATAAGTGATAAAATATTGCCTATATTATAATACACACAGCCTGTACATCATTTTGTTCTATTGTCAATAGTTTTTGCAGCGCACGCAAAAATAGGTTTTCGATTTTACACCTTGTGTTACAAAATAGCAATTTTATTACGGATCCCTAATTTTGAAAAAAAACAAGCCTATAGCCTTCCTCGATAAATGGACTACCCAACACTGAAAGAAACATTCAAATCGGACCAGTAGTACCAGAGATTAGCGCGTTCAAACAAACAAACAAACAAACACTGCAGCTTTATATATTAGTATACATGAGTCGCGATTCGGGTTTACGCCTGATACAAGAAGGGAGCGAGTGTACCGTCGGCCCGGAAATACTGAAAGGTTCAGGTGCATTCAGGAAGTTCATCCATACAGCGGCTCAACAGTTATGGTATGGGTGGGTATTATGAAGAACAGGCGAACTGAGCTCGTTTTTGTAAATGGAAACATGAACGCTGAAAATTACGTTGATGATATTCTCAGACTTTATGTCCATCCATATGCACAAACCGTTGGCTCCGATTTTACGTTAATGCATTACAATGCGCGTTCACATACAGCTCGGCGAACCAGTCAATACTTGGCATCGGAGAACGTCCCGGTATAGCCCCAGCCTGCACAATCGCCAGACCTTAACCCCATCGAGCACGCATGGGACATGCTCCAGAGACGTGTTTTGAAGGACTTGGACGGAGTGACAACAATCCAACAGCTGAAGGATTTGCTACAATTCCATTGGGAGCGACTACCGCACGATGACATAAACAGTCTCATTAATTCAATGAATAGTCGTTGCCGACATGTTCTGAATAGCAGAGGAGGCCATACTTTGTATTAAATTATCCTATTATTTCACAATAAATTCATTTTCTTTACAATTTTTTTTTTAAATGTTTAGTTGCTTATGTACCTTAGTTTCTGCAGTATATTCTAATATTGTTAATTTCTTACATTAAAAGAACTTATAAAGACAACAGCTGTTATTTTTACATCATAGGACCCTAAAAATATTATTTAAAAATAAAATACGTTATAATGTGAAAGACCATCCTAAAATTTAAATTAGTACATGAAGCTTAGACTCATGTAGTTTTTTTAAGCTTTATTATTGTTATTAGTTATTGTAAAATTTAAAGTCGTTTAGTATTAGTATTTTTTAAGTGTTTTGGCAAAGCCATGTACACCGTAATTGTTGCACATATTAGACACGTTACCCTATATGTCTAAAACTAATTTGTAAGGATAATGAATGCAATATACTACATTAGGTTACCAAAGAGTTCTAAAATAGAAATTCAAAATAAGTTTTCATTAGCAATGTTTCCAACTGGCCAGTTCTAAACATTTTCAGTGTTACCCACGTATACATACAAACTGCTCTCTCCGCGGCTGCTGGCAGCGCTCTTCTATGATACTGCGCATATCCTTTGTCATTGTGGACAGTCTCTTTAATAAGAGTTCCCTGTGAACTTTAATCCACTATTTCATCCCCATGATGTACATGGGAACAAAGTTTCAAAAATACTCGAACAATTAATGTTTATAAATTATTTCTTATGTAGTGCCTAAATACAAAGTTTCATGGTTTTATCTTCGATAATGACGAATTTACATACAAACTGCCATCCCCTGTTTCAACCCCTCCATTTATTTATTTTTTTCAATAAAAGGTAGCCTATGTCCTTTTTCATGTTCTAGTCTATATCTGTACTAAATTTTAAATCCAAAATCAAATCGGGTCGGTCGTTTAGGCGTGAAAGCGTAACAAACACTTTACAAAATTTAATACCTCAGACCTGAGAAGAACGTAACACATAAACGTTTTTTAACAATTATTTTTAATTTTATAACACATTTGTTTTGTACATCTATAAATTGTAATAGTATCGCCCGACAAAAAACTTACTTCATATTAATTCGGTTACCCGAATAGTAGGCATACTCGCCAAATTAATTGATTCTAGAAAAGATTAGAAAGGAATTCTTCATTTTGATTTGCATGAAAAATTTAAACAAAAGTACTTATGATAGTTTTAAAATCTATACAATACATGTATGATTTTTCCTCGCAAATGTGTTGAAAAAGTGTGTATATAACTCGTGAGCAACTAACTCACCAGACTCTCGGCTGATTTACCCCCTAACCTGCGGCTCGCGTATAATGAGCAACTTAGCTCACTTAATATACCAAGTATTTCCCTCTAGAAAAAATAAAATCCGATAGTTTTGTCACTGTGTTATAGAGTATAAAAGTGCGTATGGTTACTCGCTCTGAATTACAAAATGACCGCTGGGAGACACTCTGCGAGCGTTTCTGATCATAAAGCCAGCAACGTTCATTGCGAGTATTATAGCCTCTTTTTTCTATATGTTATACGTTACTTGAGCCGGAAATGTTAGCCACTTTCTAGTCGGTGTTGGCATAAGTATTTAAGGGTATCTTCACATGACTGGCGTTATGCGTCAGTTAGGCCTTGTCCACATTACATAGCGAATGACAGCTAGCGAAATTTATTTATTTATTTATTTACAAGTAGGTACAATAACAGATAACAAGATAAAACTATCATCTAATAACAAGTACAGCATATTTTTATGATCCTGAGATCCAATTAAAATTGTACACATCATTCACCAAATACAGTAAAAAAAAATAAAAAATTAATAAGTGGACACAATAGTAATTACAGTATAACGAAATTTAGTTAAACATTAAATTATTTTAGATAAACTAGAAAGTTTTATAAAGAGTATTTTTAAAAATGTCTACATTTGTAAAGAATATATCAAAATCAGCACACACTTCGTTAAATTCTCTACAAATTCTCATAATCGGGTTGTTATGCGATACATTATTATTTGAGGAATTGATCGAAAATAAACATGGAATACGCACAGATCGTGTTGGAACTTTAAAGTTTATCAAACTTAATAGATGACTATCCATAAAACCATTCGCAATGTTATGTAAGACGCACATATCAGATACCCATCTCCGTTTATCAAGACTATGCAAGTTAAATTTACGTAAGCGTTCAGAGTATTCCGGAATTTTACGTCTAACACCCAACCTGCTACAAAGAACTCTTACAAACCGCCGCTGAATTGACTCTATTCTATCACGGTGAACATTATAAATTGGAGACCAAATCACTGAGCAATACTCCAGGATACTTCTCACTAAACCTTTGTATAATAATATCCAGGAGTTTTCCTGTTTAAATGGTCTGGCGATTCTAAAAACAAAGCTTAACATCCTATTTGCCTTTGAACAAATATCATCGTAATGGCTTTTGAAGGATAAATCCGAGTCAAAGATGACGCCCAAGTCCCTTATCACATTCACACGATCTAGAACATTACCATCGATAAAATAATCATGAACAAATGGATTTTTCTTGCGAGTAAATGTAATGAGTTGACACTTTTTTATATTCAGCATCATGCGGTTACTTTTACACCACTGCCAAATAGTCTCGATGTCCCTTTGCAGCAATGAGCAGTCTTCTGGACCGTTTATTTTACGAAAAATTTTTATATCATCGGCGTACGCCAGACACTCACATTGAATTTTGGATAATAAGTCATTTATAAATGCCAAAAAAAGCAAAGGACCTAGATTTGAGCCTTGAGGCACACCAGAGCTAGCAAGAAATGGGACTGACTCGAAGCCACTCAACGCAACTAGTTGCGTACGATTTGATAAATAAGATGTGAGCCATCTGTGAAGATTACCATGAATTCCCAGGTGATGTAGCTTACATAAAAGCACTGAATGGTGAACGTAGTCAAAAGCTTTCGCAAAATCTGTATATATCGAATCAACCTGACTCTTATCGTTAATTGTGTCACATAAGAATGAAGTATATACCAGTAAGTTAGAAACAGTTGAACGACCCGCAAAGAAACCGTGCTGACGTGAGCTTAAGATGGGCTTCAGATGGTTAAAGACATGTACATACACAAGCCTTTCAAAGATTTTGGCGAACCAACTTAGAATGGTTATCGGGCGGTAGTTTGTGACATCTGTTTTGTCCCCAGTCTTATATATTGGTGTTACTTTAGCAATCTTCCATAAAGCAGGAAAGATTCCATTTTGTAGTGATTTGTTGTAAATAAGAACGAGGGGTTTGGCGAGACTCGCAGCGCACATACGAATTAAAATGGGTGGTATACCATCTGGTCCAGAATTTTTGGATAAATCAATGGATTTAAACTGTTGAATAACATTTTCTAGAGACACTGAAAATTGGCAGATTGAAAAAGCCGAAGGAGGAAAGTCAGGAATATAGTTCACATTACTATTAGCGTTCATAGAGTAAACCGACGAGAAATGATCAGCAAACAAGTTCACAATGCCAGGGCCATCATTAGCGTATCGGTTATTGTAACTCATCTGTCTTGGGTAGGCATTAGTGACTTTCTTATTTTTAGTGTAACGCCAAAACGCTTTTAAGTTTATAGCCAGATCAGACTCTATGCGATTTATATATGTGCGAAAACATTGATCAAAAACTACCTTAGTTCTACATCTTAACATTGCAAAAGTATCATAATCTCTTGGATTACCGTAAGTTTTAAATTTGACATGAAATTTAAATTTAGATTTTAGCAACTTTATTAGCCCAGTAGAAAACCAAACGGGATAAGATTTTTTGCGTACTTTGGTTTTGGGTGTGTACTTTTCAATTATTTCATACAAAGTGTTATAAAAACAATGAACGAACTCATCACAATCAAGTTGCAAAGCCGACTGCTCCCAATCAAAGTCTTGAATTTCCCTATTACAGCTCTCGTAATCGGTCTTATGAAAACAGAGTTTCTCAGTTATAGAGTTGTTGAGTTCAAGCAACGGGGCTCGACCACTAAGTAGGGTAAGCTCAAAGGGAGGGTGGTGTGAGTCTAAGCGGCAAACAGCAATGGTATGACTTAGTGAGATAGTATCAGGGGAATCCGTTATCGCCAAGTCCAAGATTCTATTTAAGTGGTTAGGAATGTAGTTAAGTTGTTTTGATAAAGTCAGCTGGAAAAACTCAAACAATGCTCTAGATTTTTCGCACACGTGGCTTAGAGGAAGTCCTGTTTGGTTCGACCACATCATACTACCCAAGTTAAAGTCACCAATAATGCAGATTTTATGGTTTGGATGGCTGCTCATAATATTTTGACATTTATTAAGAAATTCTACATTAAGGCTGGTGGGTAGGTAATCCGGTAAATATACTGTACATAAATTGATAGTAGTAACAGGATCTACTTTTATTTGAATCCATAAATCCTCCACCAAATCGGATTGCCAATCGCATCTCAGGACATATTCAACCTTTTTAGATATTGCCATAAGTACACCTCCACCATGGTTTTTTTTAAAATGTTTAAGGAAATTTTCACATCGATCTCTGCGCATTACAAAATACCGATCATCGAACAATTCAGAAGAGTTGATATTTACATTTAACCACGTTTCACTTAAGCATACAATCTCAAAATTATTACACAAAAAAGCATTATACACATCAATCGTTTTAGACTTTAAACCTCTTACATTCTGGTAATATAGAGAGATAGCCATTTGTACAAAAAGAAAAGTCAAATAAGTATCGTTTGCAAAAAGTGTACCGTTAGGAATAAGATGTTTTAACTCATTAATTCAAGACTTTTTTCATTTCTGATCAAGATGTATTTTGAGTCAGAAGATTTCCTAACATAAATTTTTCCATTCCGAATCCAAACAAACGAGTACTTTAACTCCTTGGCTTTTTTCCTGGCTGCAGCGTGTAAAAATTTGTTTTGAGGGGACAAGTGTTCCGAGACATATACAGGTTTTTTATGTCCAGTTATGCCGAGTAATGCGGTGTTTAGTTTTTCATTGGGATTCGCTTTGATAAACCGAAATACAGCGGAATAGAATTCATCTCTGCATCTTAGGCTTTTGAATTTTACAACAATTGCACGAGGTAACTTGCTATCTTTATCCCGTTTAGCGACTCTCGTACAGTGAACGATATCAGCATCGTTAAATTTATGGCCAATAACATTTGCACATTGTTGTACTAAATTAGGCAAGCTCTCAGAACGATTCTCAGGTACACCGTTTAATTCTAAATTATTTTCTCGCAGGTGTTGTTCCAGATTGTTCAATCTTTCGGATAAATTAAGTACGGTAGAGCTCAGAGATCCGTTTTCTTTTTTCAGCTGCATATTTTCGGAACTTAGACGCTCCACGGCTTTTATTAAATCATCGTGAGAGCTGCTCAAAAAGTCAATTGACTTCCGATATTCAAGCAGTTCTTGCTTTATTTCAGATAACTCTTTGTGGAGAGCGCTAGATAACATACGCGGAATCTCAGACCGAAATGAAGTGAGAACTCGATCACTGATCGCTGATATTAAATTTTCATTGTCCACTTTAGGTTCAGGTGCTGAAGAAGGAGGTGTGGTCTTCTTACGAACAGTAATGTTCATTGTTTCTTTGTTCATAGATTAATTAATCTTTCTTATTTAAAAAAAAAAAAAAAAATTGAATAGAGCAATAATAAAATAAAATTAAAATAGTTCACTTATATAATATCTTGGGATTGAACCAAGTTCGCCGCAATGTTTAGACGTCCCTTTACCGCACAGCTACACACTACACACTTGGTTGAATGAAATTTGTAAACGTGTGTTTTAATACGTGAGCTTAACGACGTTACGAGATTAGTTGTTTATATTTTGTGCAATTTAAAATTTAAAATTACCCTCACGTTATAACTTTTATTTATTATCACAAAACTATGACTCGAATTAGTTTAATTTCGAACCTCAAGTGATGGTTATGCACTGTGGTTATTAGTTCTTGGTGAATGATGATTCTTCTAGTATATTCACACAATGATTTCACTCGGTTGCCTTAATCAATGTACACAAACACACGAACCTCGAGAAATGTGTTCAGACTTAGGTAGTGTTCAGTGTAATGTCTGCTTCAAGTTTGTGTGTGATAACACTTATTATTGAAACACGGGCACCAATCTACTCTCTGGAATCAAGGTAACTCAGATTTAGAAACACTAATTATTTATCACGTAAACTTTTTCGGAGGCCTATGTACACGTTGCAGTACCACTAATATTTGTGATTGATGACTGTCTTCACTCGTCTCGCCAAACTTCTCTTTGTTTTTTTTTTGCATTATTTCGGTGTAGTTCGTTGCGTTTTAAAGCAGATTCGACTAACTAACACTATCGAATATCAAAATGAATTTTATTCAAGGCGTCCAGATATAAACGTGCTTTCGACGCTGTGCACTGTAAGCGCACGTTAACGCACGCTATGAACATTGAGATCATTTGTATTTCTGTACTGCTTTCGACGGGTTAAGATCTATGGGCATGGCTCACAATGCACGAACGGGGAGTGTTCTTACACGATAAATCACCATGCGTCAATTTCATACCTCAAGTTAAAAATAAAATGGACCAAATTATGGATTTTTTCATAAGAACAGATATGAAATTATGTATTCAGCCTATATTGCAGTCACGTACTGAACTATTTATGAATATAAATGCAGTTAAAGATATTTATATCGCCATCCGTTGCTCTGTGTGTCAGTGAGCAACCACTTCTAGAAAAATATCGACAATGGAGTAATATAAATCTTTTGGAATAAAATTTTTAACTATTCCTCAGAGAAACTCTATTATTTCCAAGCTCGTAAACTTTTAACGCAAGCGTACCTATAACCAGCCATTCGAATAAAATTCTACAAACATGGTTTTGTTAACTATGTTATCAATTTCTAAATTTTGTAAATATGTACAAACATGTTTTGTTTTCATTTCCTCTATGAGGCGCGACAATAATTGTTTGTTTTCCTTTATTTAGATTACATTTGGAGACACGAAAGGGTCTCCCAAATTCATTCTAATTAACAATATTTACCCTACATTTTATATGATCAAATATTTGACCGGCGCTAGAGAAATAATTATTATATATAAGTAGCAAGTCTAACACGATAGAACTAAACTTGACTAAGATTACTGGTACATCCTCTGTTATAATAATTGTTTTGGAATTATATTGTACATATTAATTCTTGCTAATCCGCGTTGTATCAAAGCTTTATGAAATAGATAATAATTTTGATATTTTTATTGGTGGTACCTAATTACTATCTGAGAACAAAATTTCCAGTCAGCGTCACATTAATATATAAGGATTATTGATGTCGTTATTTTTATCTTATGCTTGTCAACAATTTCAAAATGTAGAGGAAAATTTTTATTTGAAAATTTTTAGTTACGTTGTTTTGAAATATGATATCTTACGATAAAGCTCCGTTCACATTATTCAAGTCCAGCATTCCAGTCCAGCGCTGGAATGCTGCTGGAATAATGTGAACCTGCGGAAATATGAAACTGGAATATACCATTCCAGTGATCAATCCAGTTCAGTTGACTGGATCAACGGTCTATATTTCATTCCAGCTCGCCCATTCCAGTGTCACTGGAATATTGTAAACGGCCAATTCAGTTCTTGATAATACATTGAACAGTGAAATGCGTATTGCATTTTGTTTTTTTTTTTGTTGAATTCTATAGGTTCTTTCTTAATTCTAACAATAAAGTTAAGCGAAAAACAAATGCTTCATATTGTTTCTTTGTGCAGAGAACATAATATTGTTTGTGTGTTGGCTATTGTGTCTGTTATTATTTTATTTTAAATGTCAAATGTTGACTATGAGCATAGAGTATGATATATATATGAAATGATATAAGTGAATTATAATAAAGAAAATTTGTTGCCTTGTTGTGGCTACTGCCTTTATTATTTCTTGACAAATTTCGAAACAGATGACTGAGGCTTCTGTTTCTTTTTCCAGTAGATGAAATGGAAAGAGTGACTTCTCTCTTCGCATCTCTTAATATATTGCTACGTTTAATATTGTTTAAAATTAATGATAACAACACCTCAAAATTTTTTGGTGTTATTCTTATTTCCAACTGTTGCAAAGGCATCATTAAGCCTCCTTTTTCATGTCTTTCGCTTATAAAATTTCTCACCCAAATTCGCTTTTATCTTTTTAGTTTTTTGTTCAATATGTCAGTTACTACTTAGAACAGTAATAATATAATAACAGTTTTAAAATAATTTCTAAACTCCTTTCTTGAACGCATTGTCACTGTAGTGTTACTGATTTTACACCACTGCACTGGATTAACTCGCTGGATTACTGGACTGGAATCATGTGAACCGAGCATTATGTATTATAAAGTATGCTATATAGGCCCAGAGGCAATGTAAAAAACATCTGGGACGTTGAATTCATAGTAGTAGTAGCATACACTGCCTACACGTTTAAATATTCTATACATTGTCAACAGTCTAAGTATTGTGCAGAATACCGCATTATACAGATTGTCAGTAACTAATTATATCATCATCATCAGCCGGAAGACGTCCACTGCTGGGCAAAGGCCTCCCCCAAAGATCTCCACGAAGATCGGTCCTGCGCTGACCTCATCCAACGTATTCCGGTGATCTTGACCAGATCGTCGGTCTATCTTGTGCGGGGCCTACCAACACTGCGTCTTCCAGTACGTGGTCGCCATTCATTTTAAATTATTAAAACGTTGAGACATTATTATCTTATTTATTAATACGCTTTACTCACGTTTTATCGGTGTGGGTACCGACTAGTTTCGGACCATTCGGAGGTCCTGCATCAGTGTGAGTGTGGTGTAGTGTGACTTGGACTTTTTACATATTATATACGTTTGTTAAAATCTGTATGTTTTATCGAAAAGAGTCTTTTGAAATATCAGCTTGGTAGCAAAGCATTTTTATTCAATTGAGAGTACTCAAACCTATTAGGTCGGTGTTAGTGCGGTTGACCGCAGCGGTTACCCGGTTCGGCTGGCTATAACTATTACGACGTATTGTTGGTTACGCGCTTGACCATTTAGATCTGCAAGGCTTCAAACATCGTCAGCAATATTATTTATAAGAAAATTTTCTTAGGTTAAGGATTGGTCTCCTCTGCTAGATACCACAGGCGTACTCGCAAAGTGCGGCAACTAATACTACGCCCAAGTGGACGTTCTTGAGCCAGTCTCGAACAATGTGTGACGTTGACGTGCCAGTTGTTCTGTTTAAGTTTGCTAATAATTAAAACTAAAATGCTGGGTTGCGTAGTAAAACTTTGTAAAAATAATTCTACAAGAAATAAGAAAAACACTGGAATCACATAATATCATCAGTAAGTATTTTATTAATTTCACTGAAAAATAACACGAAGCGTATGTTACAAAATTTGAAAGATGCCATTATGTGTCAAGATTCCACGTATAAGCATCTACTAGTTGCCGTAATAAAAAAAAGCTATTGTTATTAGGTAATGCGGTCTACTTGGAGCGCAGCGGAGACCAATCCTTAATCTAAGCAAATATTGTATCAATATTGCCATGGATTGCCGTATAAAACAAATAATTCAGAATACAATAAATAAGTAAGAATGTTTATTTACTGTACCTACGATATTAGCTACGTGCTCAATCACGTCTAACACGGTTCATGTTGTTTTCACATCAATTGAAGGAGCATGGGGCAAAATTAATACGATCTTATTTTGTTATGATCTCATTTAATATGATCGTTTAAATACTCTTAATATAAATCGTATATATGTTATTGTGAATAATAATAAGCCTTTAATTAATTCCAAGAACCTTCAAATACATAATAATATAATCTTAAGATTATGCGAATAATATGTAAAATAAAAGTTATGCTATTGGAACCCCATTGTGGGTATAGGCCTCCTCCAGTTTACTCCATGTATCCCTCTTCTGTGCTTTTCCTCTCCATTCTCTTCCTGTCATTTTTATTATATCATCTACCCATCTGTTTCTTGGGCGTCCTCTTTTTCTTTTGCCAGATGGTGAATATGACGATTAAGTGGGACGAAATTCTATCAGCGGATTCAATTAACGACATTACCGATATTTTTTACGCTTGCTTAAAAGAATCTATAGACAACTACATCCCAGTTAAAGTTAAGTCCAAATCTAAATTCCCTGTATGGTACTCTAAATCTCTGATTCACATAGTATAGGAAAAGCTTAAAAAACATAGAAATTGGAAGGAAACTAACAATCCTCGCGACTATGATGAATTTGTGATACTCAGGTGAAGGCAAAAAAATATTCAAAAGAAGTGCTTTACAGATTATACAGAGCGCATGCAAGATTATATTCGTAAAGATCCTAAAGTCGTTTACTCCTACATAAAATCACTCAAAAACAAAAACAATGGGTATCCTGTAAAACTCACGTTGGGACAATCTACATATTCCGATGAAATAACAGTATGCAATGGCTTTAGTAAATACTTTGAAAGCGTATTCGTAAAACCAGCAAATTCAAACGATGCGCCAAGTTTCACAAACATTACACACAACGAAACGATATGCAATATTATTATTCGAGAAGATGAAACTCTCAAATTGCTAAAGTCGTTGGATACAAATAAGGGAGCCGGTAGTGATGGCATTCCCTCAATTTTTCTACATAAATGTGCTTCTTCCTTGGCTAAGCCCCTTTCCATAATCTTTAATCTGTCCCTTAACGTTTTCTGCGCCTTCCCAGATAAATGGAAAGAAGCTTTAATAGTTCCCATTCATAAAAGTGGATCAAAAACTAAAATTGAGAACTACCGGCCAATATCAATCCTCAATGGGATAAGCAAACTATTTGAGACGGTTATCTGCAAGCGGATTACCCCAACAATTGCTAGGTCTATCCCCTTCGAACAACATGGTTTTATGAAGGATCGTTCCACCGTGACTAACTTGGCGGTATTCACCGATTACGTTTTAAAGTGCATGGATGAGAGGTATCAGGTAGATGTGATCTACACAGACTTTTAAAAAGCATTTGACCGTGTGGATCACATAATATTACTACAGAAGTTAAATGCACTCGGAATTTGTGGGAATCTGCACAGATGGTTCACCTCATATATCACGAATCGTATGCAGGCTGTTGTGACGGGTAGCGCCAGAAGCGACTTCGTGTCAATACCATCAGGTGTGCCACAAGGCTCTATCCTTGGCCCACTTTTGTATAATGCCTATTTATTCGATATAGGAATTTGCTTTACTCCAACATTTAATTTTTGCAGACGACAAAAAAATCTTCCTCAAAATACGTGATATTGATGACTGTTACAAGTTGCAAACAGACCTGAATTTTTTGTCTGAATATTATAGTAATAATAGGATTGTCGTTAACGTTAAAAAATGCCACTACATAACATTGACACGTAAAGTAAAACCAATACTTTTCGATTACAAGATAAACGGCGGATCAATATCTAAAGTGAGCTCAGTTAGAGACTTGGGAGTCAAAATTGATACTAAGCTTTCTATGCACGACCAGGTTAATATCGTAGCAGATAAAGCATATAAACAGCTGGGATTCATCAAACGCACAACTAGTAATTTCAGCAACATAGAGTGCATAAAAAGTCTGTACTTCAGTTATGTTCGCAGTGCACTTGAGTATGCAAGTAACATCTGGTCACCTTACTACATCATACACAAACAATGGATTGAATCCATACAAAAGCAATTCCTAAAGTATCTAGCGTTCAAGCAATTTAAAAACTTTTCATGCTATGAAGAAGCTTGTAAGCACTACGAAATTGACACTTTAGAGAATCGAAGAAAGCTAAACGATATGCTGCTATTGCAAGCAATCCTAAATGGTAAAATTGATTGTCCCTCCTTATTAGCGAGTTTTTCATTGAACGTCCCATCATTAAGAACTCGTCACACGCACTTTCTGGCTGTACCAAAAGCTAACACCAATTACACACAAAACTCTGTTCTGCAACGTCTGGCTCTCACCTACAATAAAGCTTATTTTAATTTAGATATGTTTTGCTTGTCCAAAGTACAGCTAAAAAAAGAAATAAGAAATATACATCGACTGCAATGATTATCCAAACACACACATACTACATACACCCTCAAATACACTACACACAACCTTACATACACGCACACACACTCCTGTAACCTTATTTTGTAAAGCTTATTTTCTAAGTAGCTTATTATAGTAATTGTAAATATTTTGTTAGCTTATTCTGGCTTGTTTAAATCATAAAATGTTACTTCTTTTGTTTAATACCTATATACTGTAATCAGTTTTTGGCCTTATTTTTATACATAATAATGTAATTATATTGTATATAAATTGTGACGCGCTCTTCGCAAAACTTCCATCATTTGGGCTTCCCGAGAGCTTATGCAAGTGGACCTCCAGCTTCCTCACTGGGCGCAGCATACAGGTCGTTGTCGACGGTTATTGCTCGAATCCCAAGCCCGTAAACGCTGGAGTGCCCCAAGGCTGTGTGCTATCTCCCACGCTGTATTCTTCTGCATATTAATGATATGTTGGACACCGCCAACATGCATTGCTATGCAGACGACAGCACTGGTGATGCCGTATACGCGGGCCATGCAGGTCTCTCTCGGGAAAACGTCGACCAGTGCCGGGAGAAACTTGTGTCTTCTATCGAGTCCTCTCTCGAGAAGGTCGTGGAATGGGGTAAGTTGAACCTTGTCAAATTTAACCCCCAGAAGACTCAAGTTTGCGCGTTTACCACTAAAAAAACCCCATTTGCCGTATCACCGCTCTTCGAGAACACTTCCCTTAAAGCCTCGCCTAGTATCGGAATACTGGGTCTCGAAATCTCAAGCAATTGCCAATTCCGTGGCCATCTGGAGGGCAAAGCCATACTGGCTTCAAAGAAACTGGGCGTCATAAATAGAGCACGGCAATACTTCAAGCCGGCCCACATTCTAGCGCTCTACAAAGCGCAGGTCCGGCCTCACATGGAGTATTGCTGTCATCTCTGGTCTGGCACATCCCAGTATCAGCTCGATCCATTTGACCGCGTGCAACGCAGAGCAGCTCGAATTGTCGGGGATCCAGTACTCTGTGAACGGCTGGATCACTTGGCGTTGCGTAGAGACGTCGCTTCATTGTGTGTCTTCTACCGCATTTATCACGGGGAATGTTCCGAAGAGCTGTTCAACCTGATTCCTGCCGCCGAATTTCACCTTCGCACGACACGCTACAAGTTACGATATCATCCCCACCATCTGGATGTGTGGCGGTCCTCCACAGTGCAGTTTTCAAGGAGCTTTCTTCCTCGTACCACGAAGCTGTGGAATGAGCTTCCTTGTGCGGTGTTTCCGGGACGATACGACATGGGTACCTTCAAGAAAAGCGCGTACACCTTCCTTAAAGGCCGGCAACGCTCTTGTGATTCCTCTGGTGTTGCGGGAGAGTGTGGGCGGCGGTGATCACTTAACACCAGGTGACCCGTACGCTCGTTTGTCCTCCTATTCCATAAAAAAAAAACAACTTCAATACTTTATTTACACAATAAATAATATTTAATTATTGTAAAAATATAATGAATTATCTGTTTGTTATTTCAAAATATATAATTTATACCACAATATTTAGTCTGAAGTATGATACAAATGGTCTAGTTGACCAACTAACGTCAGGGTTTAAAATTTGCGTGACAGTGTGCTTGCGCATCTTAAAATTGATATGATATTTTTTCAACGCGCCAAAGTAAGTATTACTTCAAAACGTAACATAATCTTTGAAGTGAATATATTTTGTAAAAAAAACAATGAGAATGTCAAGTTATGCTTAGTGAGTTATAAATAAGTTTATTTATTGATTGACAAGTTTTCAAAATGAGATTACGCTTGTTAAAATTGTTTGGAACGAACTTTGAAACAGATTAACTTCAAACATTATTAATGAGCTTTTGTTAGGAGGCTATACAATAGTGACAAATATCCTGTAATAAAACTTGGGTGTGTTTAAAGTTGCTTGCAAAAACGAATTAACCTGAATCTTAACGATAAAACTTCAATATTAGTTACATGAAAAATCCCATTTGGCAGGATACTTTGTAGCAACTGTCGGACAAAAGAACAATTTAAAGTGATTAAAAAGGTTAAATTTGGATTACATAAATTGTTTTTTTTTTATGGAACGACGAACAAACGAGCGTACGGGTCACCTGTTGTTAAGTGATCACCGCCGCAAACAATCTCTTGCAACACCAGAGGAATCACAGGAGCGTCGCCGGCCTTTAAGGAAGGTGTACGCGCTTTTTTTGAAGGTACCTATGTCGTATCGTCCCGGAAACACCGCACAAGGAAGCTCATTCCACAGCTTTGTAGTACGTGGAAGAAAGCTCCTTGAAAACCGCACTGTGGAGGACCGCCACACATCCAGATGGTGAGGATGATAACCTAACTTGTGGCGTGTCGTGCGAAGGTGGAATTGGTGCTGGCAATATCATAAATTTGAATACTATGATTTATAATAATCTATACATTAAATTGCAAATCGCCTAAAGTTCTTTACCGATGGTTTTAATACTTTTACACAACATTGCACATAATATGCTAGCATATATATGTATAATTTTATAATTGATGTTTTTTCATTAAATGTTACCTTTCCAATGCAACACCGGTCAAACTTTAACCGTGCATTTAATAATAAATTTAATAACACTTTTGAGTATTCAAACTATTCATTTGTATTTATATTTATTCTTATCTTAAATAGATTATTTTGTTTTCAGGTTTTCTTTAATAAAGCTGTAAATGTTGATTTTAAACAGTGACTATCTTACCACTTCTTCTTATAAAAGCTCAATCTTTTCCCAAATATAAGTAGTCACAATCATAATTGTCACTTCTTTGTACTAAATAAATAAAGTGATTTGATTTGAGAATAAAAAAACCTGGAGTGAAGTTACTACACTTAAAATCTGCTTTTTGAAGCTATTTGATAGACAACAATTAAATCTTCAGCAACTTTTGATCTCTCGTTATTTTGTTTGAAAACAGAGTTAAAATGAACAAAAGAATGCAATATTAAAAAACATAAATAAGGTATAAATGATACGTTTAACGTTCTGTGTAATTGAATCTCATATTTCGTATCGCTCGATGTATTGATATAAATTCCAAAGTACTTCAAAGACCCCCATTATTAATTGTTTATTATTACATAACATATACATAAATTCTATCACCAGATTTCATTATTTTAGAATGGAACGCCATATTTATTTATGTATGTTAAAGGATGTATATCGTATTGTATAGATTGTCTTGCGTAGTTCACACTAAAAGTTTTTCGTAACTTAACAAACAACATGTTATAACCAAAATATTATGTTTATTGCTTTTCAAAATACTCTCCTTTACATGTTAAATATTTTATTATGCGATCGAACCATTTTTTAAACAGAAGGACCTCAGATCTGGATGAATGTTTTCTATGTGCTGATTGAACGCTATCACTGCCTCTTCGGAATTGTTAAAAGTGAAATGAGGTTGGGGCTTTGTGCAGGATAGGTGACAAGTTGTACTTTTTCGGGAGCTAAAAATGACTTAGTATTGTTCGCCGTGTGTGAAGAAGCGTTGTCATGATGTAGGACAACGCATTTTTTTTGTCGTTTTTCGCGAATTTTTTGAACACACTGGGTAAACAAATGGTAGAATACCACTCGGCATTAACACTCTTTTGATCTTCAAGTGGAATTGTGCAGATGGGACCCGTAGCTGAGAAAAAACTGCGTTAATTTTTTTACCAGCGTTTCCCGCCTGCCTCACTTGTGTTGGCCTGTTTAAAACAAAAATTCCGTGTTTCGTCTCCTGTGACAATGTCATAAACAGCATTAGATTGTCCGTGGTCGTTCTTCATTAGCATCTATGAGCACCATTCCACGATTCTGCTCCGCTGTCAGTTCATGAGGGATCCATCGACAACAAAATTTTCGAACTTTCAATTCTTCGTTTAAAATGTGCTGAATTCATTTATTAGCAATGTTTATTAGAACATGTGGCATCATCACACATTGTTCGAGACTTGTCCTAGGTCCACTTGGGTGTAGTATTAGTTGCCGTACTTTGCGGTATCTAGTTAGAGCGCAGCGGAGACCAATCCTAAATCTAAGATGTTCATTTAAATTTCCAAATCCATATATTATAATATAAAGTGAAAGAAACTTCACCAGTCTCTGTATAAAGTTTAATGCGTTTGAACCAATTTTAGAAGCTCTTTTTCCATTTTCCCACAGACACGTCTTGTACGGTCTTCTGAAACGCTGTTATTGTATATTCCAGTTGCTATGGAAACTGTATCCCTTTTACTTAGATGATTTCTTAAGTAGGTAACAAGAAGAAGGCATATGGTACCAGATGAAGATTATTATGAGAGTGAATTAAGGCCCGTTATCCACCAAAGCGGACAGGAGAGGAGACAAGCCGCGACGATTTCAGTCAAATTATTTCCACCAGAGCGGAGAGGAGATGTGCTTATCTTAGCTATTGCAGTTGACATGGCTCTCCTCAGTCCCTCAATCAGAGGACTAAGAGTGTTGGTGGGAATCTGTCAAAAATGTGCAAGTGAACATGGTTTACTTTATAATGAAAAAAAAGTAATGTTTTAGTGTTTCGGTCGGGGGGCGAGGTCCTGACTGCGTCCCTCCAATAAGTGATAATGATGATATAGAGAGAGAAAGAAGAAATTTATCAGTTAGGGCGAACATGCTAATAAGAAGATTTCAGAAGTGCAGTAGGAATGTCAAAAAGCTACTGTTCACCACCTACTGTCAGTCCTTTTATACAAGTAACTTGTGGGTGAAGCATACACGTAAAACTATGAACATTTTTAGAGTGCAATATAATAATGCTTTTAGGATGTTCTTGGGATTACCACGTTTATATATATTAGTGCATCTCATATGTTTGCCTTATATAGAGTAGATGATTTTATTGCTATTCTGAGGAAAAAGATTTTTTCAATTAGGGATACAATTAATAAAAATGAAAATAGTATATTAAGAGTCTTAAATAATGTATATAATTTTATTAATAGAAAATGAAATATTATTGAAGAATAATATTCCATTTTAAATATAATAATTCCAAGGATTTATTTTTAGATTAAAGAATCTAAAAATAAATCCTTGTAATATTACTAATCCTAGAATAAGTTAATACTAACAATATATGGGCAATGCAGGCAGCATTAAAAAAAAAAATATTATTATTATTATAACAACGCTTTCTGGTGTGCGAGGCACGGGGAGAAGGCAGCGGGGAACACGCTACACGCATCTCCGCTCAGCCGCGCCCTGTAAAAGTGTTCTGTGGCCGCGCCGCTTGATCGCTCGACGCGGCTCAAAATTGTATAGAACAATGAGGCATCTCCGCTCCTCTCCGCTGAGCTTTGGTGCAAATGGATCAAGATGTAGAAATAACGAAATTAACTGATTAGTTATTAAGATACATCTCTTCTCCTCTTCGCTTTGGTGGCAAACTTTGATCGTTGTGGTGTTCAGGAAATTGTCGATTTGAGCGCTCAGTGATCGGGCGCGCCGTCTGAAGCAATAATGTCATTGTAGTTAAAACTTCTGGCAGATATTCCGTAGAGCATAATTCGGAATCTATGCTGCTTTGATTTGATAATGGAAGTAATACCTGACACCCTGTCAAAGGGAAAAAACTACCGATGATCGCATAAACATAGTTAAGTACTTTAAAACAAGCAAGGTAGAAAGATACATATCAGAGAGGTATTGTATAAATAACATATAATAAGTTATATGCGGTCTCAACCATCAACTATTGAAATGAGGATATAAGAGACCAACAAAACGTTCAGGACATGGATTAAAAGGCATAAAAACCATAAAATTTTCTTAAAATTGATAACTTTCGAAATTTTTTTATGTCACTACCACTGCTTCCGAACGAAATGACGCTCCGAAAGAGAGAAGAAACAGCGCCAAAAACTCTGCCATATTCAAAGTAAGTATTTCTTCCTGCGCTCTATCAAAAAATACAATATTGTTGTATATTATTGTTATTGCTAAAATATAATTATATATACGGCTTTAAATTTAACAACAATGTTTATAACTGCGGACTCAGTATATGAAATACGTCGATGAAATTGCAGGTCTTTATACTAATACTAAACGACACAAAGATGTAAGACTCACTGATTTTACCAGGCTCCTTTTCACAGGATGCCGGCTAGATTATGGGTACTACAACGGCGGCAAATGGGATTTTACGTCTTAGGCCACAAGGTAACGAGCGCAATTGTAGTGCCACTCAGAATGTTCAAGAATCCTGAGCTGCATTGCATTGTGTTGGGCAGTGCGTATCAATTACCATCAGGTGAACGTCCTGCTCGTCTCGCCCCTTATTGTAATAAAAACAGATACTGATACCACCATATTTGCGATGTTTGCTGTCTTCAGCGGTCGAAGCAGAAGGTCCAGGAACAACTGAATTAGCTTGGACATGAGTAAGAGCCAGATTGTCGACGCACGTCGCGTCCCACACTTGCATCCTTCCCCGTGTAAAAGCCACCAGGGTTATTTTATCAGTATGTTTGCCATAAAATAAATAAATATTGATTAATTGTCATTTACGAGATTCATGACAACTTTTATTTTTAATAATTTCAACTCGATGCTTCCAGTTACTACACAGAAAAGTTCTTGGCAGATGGACAGACGGAAATCGAAGTGATCACACATAAATTCCTCTTTCTATTTTGGAGGTAACAAATTCTTAAAGGTAACTTAATATATGTCAATAAAATCGATTTAAGTAATTTCTTTTCCCTGAGCCGTTTTTTCCACACACTCGCGTTGTAAAAACAAAACGTGTCGCAGTGATTGAGCACGTTTTCGATATTCTGAGTGCAGCTTAAGATGCTTTTTATTATAAGTTAGTTAAAGGGCAAACATTCAAAATAGATTAAAGCGGTATATTTGAGGCTTAACTTCATGGCAATAAATTTACCCCAATAGTAAGGTAAAAGGAATATGTGTTCAAAATCGTCGAGTAACATCATTATGTGAAAATATTCGTGTCCAGCTTTGGTAAATGCAGAAAAAGTTTGAAGAAAAATTCAAGCGAACTTCAAATAGTACGATGTCGTAAAAAAAACTTACGTACATATCCAAATATATACCTTGGTGTTATTTTTAATTAAGAATAATTAATCAATCATATTTTAGCTAATATCATATTTTTAATAATATAATCAAACCACATCTGTGAGGTGAACTATAAATAATGTTTTGAAGGTAGTTTGAAAACTATACTGACTGGCATAAATTTAAATTTATGTGTTGCGTAACATAAAACAAAATGTTTTCCTTTATTTGCGATTTTTTTTTCTAACTTACCTGTAGAAAATATATGAATTTTATATGAAAAGTTGGATTTTGAAGAGCCAATCTTAAAAACTCCATTGTTAGTTCGTAGCTGCATTAATTAATGTTAGACGCTAATAATTACTGGTAATTAAACTATATTGTTGTATGTTAAAAAGGCATAAAAGGCATTTATTTTCTCAAAATTAATTCCTTTAGAATTATTTTTGATATCATTTCTAATGTACTAGATACTAAAACCGCTTCGGAAACAAATGAAGCTCTGAGAGAGAAGAAACAGCGCCAGAAACTTTCCCAGCTTTTTATGCGCTCTATTTAATAAAATATATAATATTGTAACTGTCAGATTATGATTATTCTATATCAATAGCATCATTGCTATTGCTAGTCCCAGGCTGTCGGATCACTTAGTTATTCAGCTGTGGAGTAGTAGGATTTACGTCAGAGCCATTTTTTAGTAAAACATTTAAATTTATTTATAGATAAAGCCTGAACAGTGGCTGGGACTTTATTATAAAAGTGTATACATTTACCCTTAAAGCAATCATGTATCTTATGAAGCCATTCTAAAACCGCGCGTTTTGCCAGAAACTTTATGCCTCGCAGTCACTTTGTGGAATCAATTACCGGCTGCTGTTTTCCCGAATCCATACGAGTTAGGGACTTACAACTGCAGCGCATCTCTTGACCCCTGGATGTTCATTGGTGATTACCACACTACTTCTTATCACGTGAGCCTCTTAGCCGTTTACCTTTTAAATGTATCGCTCCATATATCAGTATTCTTACGAATCCTAAATCAAATGTCGGATGTCCCGTTATGCGAGTTCATCAAAGTCATCTCTTGTGATTCAGCTTATTCTTAATATTCTTACCTGATATGTAATACTCCAGTTTTTTTATGGAACAGGAGGACAAACGAGCCAGTGGAAGGCTCCTTTGCACAGGATGTTGCCGTGAAGCAGTAATGTGTTAGCATTATTGTGTTTCGGTCTGAAAGGCGCCGTAGCTAGTGAAATTACTGGACAAATGAGACTTAACATCTTATGTCTCAAGAAGGCGAGCGCAATTGTAGTGCCGCTCAGAATTTTTGGGTTTTTCAAGATTCCTGAGCGGCACTGCGTTGTAATGTGCAAGGCATATCAATTACCATCAGCTGAACGTCCTGCTCGTCTCGTCCCTTACGTCATAAAAAAAACGAGCGTTCTGATCACATGATCACCGCCTACGTTGTCTTGTAACACCACAAGAGCGCTGCCGGCGACGTCTTAGAACAATATACGCGGTTTTTTCAAGGTAGCCATGTCGTTGAGCATACAGCTTTTCGGAGCAGTCGTCTACTTATAATGCCTTCTGCATAAATCTCATATAATCTCAAAAATATATATATTGTGTGAGTGTTCATTTTACCATAACCAGCATAACATACAGAAGTATATCACTGTCTTCACAAATTTATATCTAATACTATATTATTCATTTTTCAATTTCACGTTCCTACGTTCCATGAAATTTCAACGTGCTCAACTCTCGCATTAAATTTTAAATTTAATGTATTGCACACTGAGTTATAAGAACGACCACTACTCGTATAGAAACTGCACTTAAAAATTAACTGTAAGATTTATTATTGTTATGTGAAATATTTGTTTTTATCGTGTACAATGCTGACTGAATTGTAGTGCTTGTTAGTGATAACATTAAAACCTAAAATCCCACCGCTAGATTCTGCAGGTACGTGTTTTTTTTGTTTAAACTAATTATAAATGAACGTTTAGGGAGTAATGAATGTATTAGCCATAGGTTGACTGTTAAAAAATTTGATTTGAGTTTTCTTTAGTGTTAATTCCGCCAATATTTGTCTTTAAACAATTTGACACGTGTTTCGCCTCTACACGAGGTATCCTCAGGACATGTTGAGTCGCCAAAATCTGGCACGAGACTCTTGCCAGTCTCTTGAGTCCAGAAAACTCAAATCATTTGGATAATAATGGATTTCCGCAAAGTAACGCTTACTTTTATTATTAGAAAATTTTGTTTTATTTTGTCAAATTGCACCCATATGTTTTTTCATAAATTGTACGTCATTTTAAAGGAAATTATGTAAAAAAATTAAAAAACTATGATCGCCAGCTATCAGCCGCAACATAAAGATTGTCAGTCGTAAACAGGTACAGTTTTGTTGATAAATTGTAGTCATCTGTTTTTTTTTATGATTTTAATACAAAATTGAAGTTTTATATTTACTATTTACGATAAACCATGATTGCCAGTTAAGATATGGCCGCAAGTAGAAGTTACCATTGGAATATTAGAGATGCAACCCGCAGTTTGGATAACTATCGCAAACTTCAACGTTCACCCAGAAAATAAAAAAACTATAAACTACATGATATTTTCTTCTGTATACATCAGAAAAGTAACTTGATCTACAATTGATAGGATAAACCTTGCTGTAAGCCTTAAGTCGTTTGTTTTTACTTATTAATTCACATTTTTGACTTACACGTGTAAGACATTTAGTAATTGACGTTTGTGTATTTTATTGCATCACTTTGCATATATTGTAGTTGAAATAATTTGTAAATTTAATTGAAAATAAGAACCTGTAATAGCATTCTAATTTGAAAAGAGCAACCTTAGAGTTTCTTGCTCGTTCTTCTCTAACGGCCGTTCCTAATATTCAGTCTATCTCTTACTTGAGATAAAAATCGTAACTATCGTTGACTTTTCTGTCCCAATAAACTTAAAAACGGTAACTCACCGTATCCGTACACGCTGTCTGTCAATGGGAGGACGTATAGCTTACCAGCGATAGAAGTTTGTATGGAAATTGCAATTCACGCGTCCCAATACTTCCGATAAGTATAACTTATCGGGTAAATTGGGACAGCTTCAGATTATTGACAGCTTATCACTGACAGTAGAAGGTAGTAACTTATCTCTATCTGTAGATAGTATATCGGTAACGGCCGTAAGGAAACCTGCCTTCCGAACGAGCTGTATGAAAAAATGAGATATTTCAAATGTAATGCAATTTACCTACGAAATAATGATTTGATTTGAATTTAAAACATTACAATAAGACACGGAACTCATAAAATACTATTATATTTATAGCACGCCTGTACCGTGCCAATAAAGTTGATGTTTCTTAAGTCTTATAAGTCGTTGTTTCTTAAGTAGAATTCATGTTTTCTTTTTTACGTGCCATTAAATCAAGTCGTTGGCTTAGTTAAATGTTCTTTGCTTTAGGGGATCTGTCCCATTGTGTTTTCAGTTACCGTCCACTTTAAACTAATTGAAAGGAGGAACTCATGAAAAGTTAATTTATTTAGAATTATATTTATTTCGCACATCTAAATAATATATAATACTAGCGCACCCGACAGACGTTGTTCTGTACACGCGAGTTATATTTGAAAAATCGGTCCAGACATTAGGAAAACACTAACATACGTAGGGGAATTATCTATACCAATCTCAAATTCACTAGAACGCTCTAAAAAAATCATTAAAATCAGTCCAGCCATTAAGGAGGTAGTTCAATTGTGAATCTAAATCATCCACGAATCCACTTGAACACACCCTGAAAATTTCATTCGAATCGGTCCAGCCGTTTAGGAAGAGTTCACTGTCAATACACGTACAGAAGAATTATATATATAAAGAGGGAATTGGGAATATTCTTTTATTCCATATATCGTTAGAAAGGTCTTGATGAGAAAAACTTAAAATCGTATGGGATTCTAGGTGGTTGGGATCAAACGCTATCTAGGGTCAAACATTTCCCAAGGAGTGGCACGAGACTTGCGAGGGACGACCGGATCGTCACTAGAAATATATTAACTGAACTCTTCAAATACATAGTTTAAAATGAATAACTTATTAGAATTTTTTTAACTTTCTCAGGAGGTAAATAATATACTTAATTTTAGGTAACTATAGTAGGTAGATTTACTACAGTTGTCACAAATTATATTTCTGAACGCATCTGACCTTACCAAAAAACACAAAATATAGTTTAGCAGAAAGCTTTAAATTCATTAACATATTTAGTATCATATGTGTGTGTGTCTATCAGTATCAAATTGAAACCTTATAAATAGCCAGTATTTCAGGAAAACTCGGTTTTATAAGTCAGCAACATCATGTGTATGTTGTGTTAATTGAAAATAATAATAAAATTGCATTAATGCTGAGCATTTTTTTTTTTGGTTTAATAAAAAAAGGAGTCCTTTTGTTTGTTTTAAGTTTATTTTATGCAACAGATTAGGTCTTTTATTTATCGATTGAGGCAGTACAAAGTCTGCCAGGTCAGCTAGTATTATATAAATAAAGACACCTACTGACATACTAGTGGATATAATAATGAATGAAGATTCAAGGTTTAAGGTAAGGACAGTAATTATTGTTTTAATTCTTAAATGACGCAGTTGAGGATTGCGAATACAGGTTATTAATGTGAGTAACCAATGAAGAACACATTCTGTGACGAGCCCAAATTTGAAGAAAAACCCAATATTGGTTCTAGGAGTCGGTTGGTTGAAAGTTAACCTTGTAGCGTCTAAGTTTTCCATTAGCTAATGGAAAATTTTAAGCAGAATTTTCACATATGCCGCGAATATACTGAACTGAACCTAACTCGCTACTCATGCATATGCATAGTTAAGGTAACATAAAACTAAAATGAGTTATCTTCTTTGTATTATGGTAATGAAATAAAGTTTTGTCAGTTCCGTCTGTTGTGTCTTCATAACATCCCGCCTGAATAAAGTGACTTTCGTAACTTCATTATTATGACATAAACCTCCCCAGTTTGTATATTTATTTAAAGTTCTCACTTGTCTTGAGCGCACACAAAATTAGTTACAGAATCTTTAAGACCGTTTGGTACTATGTTTTTTTATTTATATTATTTATATAAGAGGGGGCAAACGGGATAGGGAGAGGTGAGGAAACCGCCCATGGACATACACAGCATTAGGTGTCAAGAGATGCGTTGCCGGCCTTTAAGGTGGGAGTATGGTCTTTTCTTATGTAATCAAATTTCACAAATACTTAAACTAATCGGCAAAATAACTTTTTTTCCAAATAGCATGTGTCACATCCCCACTTATTGAAAGTCAAAAAACTAACACCCATTCCAAAATGAATGCCGCAGGCCTGAGAGGAACGGGCGCAACAAACTCAGCGGGCTGTTTTTTTCATCAAAAAATATGTTTACAAAGTAACATTGTTCAATTAAACTTATTATTTAATAGCCTGAGGGCGGTCGCTCCATTCTCTATTTGTGGTATCATTAAGAAAGTCATTTATGTTATAGTAACCTTTACCACACAAATGTTTTTTAACAATTCTTTTGAATAACATAAAAATGTTTTTTACATTTTCTGGGATCCTGTTGTAAAAGCACATATCACCCCACAAAAGACTTGCTAGCTCGACTTAGCCGAGTAGTAGGGTGTTAACATTATGGTTATGACAGTTTCTAGCTAATTCACTATATCTTCTATATGTTACATATCTTTATCCTTACTATAATATTATTAATGTGAATGTAAGTTTGTTTGTTAGGCTTTCACGCCTAAACCACAGAAAAGATTTTGATGAAATTAAGTACAGAGATAGCCTGAACTTGGAAAAGGACATAAGCTACCATTTCATCGCGAATAAGAGGTTTGGAGGGGTTGAAATAGGGGGTGGAATTTTGTATGGATGTTCGTCATTATCATAGATGACACCATACAATTTTGTATTTAGACAATTGATAAGAAACAAATAAATATTTATTTAAGTGTTTTTTTAAATTTTGACCTTTGTGGTGATGAAATAGAGGATGAAAGTTCGTATGTAAGTCCAAACAAAGTCACGCTTTGAATTCTAGCTAGGAGTAAGTTTTTGCTTATATTTGGTACAAAATTAGAACGTTTAAATGATTCAGAAGTACTTTAAGAAATATTTTTTTTCCTATAGGAAACTATATTGCGGTTATTGGCGGCGCCTATTTCTACCGTGAAGCAGTAATGTGTAAACATTGCTGTGTTTCGGTCTGAAGGGCACCCTAGCTAGTGAAATTACTGGGTAAATGAGACTTAACATCTTATGTCTCAAGCTGACGAGCGCAATTGCAGAGTCCCTCAGAAGTTTTGGGTTTTTCAATAATTCTGATCGGCACTGCATTGTGATGGGTAGGGCGTGTCAATTACCATCAGCTAAACGTCCTGCTCGTCTAGCCCCTTATTTTCATAAAAATAAATTATATATCATTCTTACGAATATCAAGCACGCAAAATGTTTTAGCAAAGGATGGAAAAACAAAATAAACTAGTTTATAAAAGTGTATTAAAATAAGCGATTTATTATTAACCGCAGCAGTTTGTATGTGTATTATTGGCAAAGTATTTTAAAAAATAAAAATGATGCCCAAAGTAACTATTATACTACGCGAACAAAGTCGCGGGTAAAACCTAGTAATAATAAAGTGAAGAGCCGCCGTATCTAGTGTGCATTGCGTATTCTTTCTAAAAACCGATTGTAGGTAATAAAGAGAATGTAGCTCAAGAAAAAATAAATATATTAAAAAAATCTATTTATGTCTGTTTTTTCGTATATGCTAATCTCTGGAACTATATATACAATTTTCATGAAACTTTCAAAATGCTCTGAGCGTGTCCTGTAGCAATATTTAGGCTGAAAAACAAATATGATGAAAATCTGAGCTCGGAGAAAAATTATATGTTTTTATTTGCATCGCATACAAACAAATGCATTTTAATTTACGTGACCGTAGTAGCCGGCACAGCTAGTTGACAGTAAAAAACGACATTAGAACGTGCTTTCTCATACATTGTTTCATGATTTATTCCGATTAAAATAATGTAATGGCTTGTATGAACCATTAGCCGTTAGCGGTAATGTGCGCCGGCTATGTGTGTACACTCAGATGCTCTGGCAGCAACTTTCATCAAGAGTTTTATGTTTGCTTAATAGAACTCTTCTTTGAATTACTCGCTATAGCAGGGGCGCTCAAATGATCGCGAGAAAAATATCCGCTATAGAAGTATTCAAAGATTTTGTTTTAGGTAACTAAAATCGGTAATTACGCACGTAGCGATTGTGAAAGGTTTTTCCGTATTTTTATGAGTTTTCGAGCGTTTTTTCACATGTATTCCACTTTGCGTGTACAGGAAATAAAGGATGAAAACTCAAAAGAAGTGGATCTTCCTTGCGAGAAAAAACGCCGATCTTGTAAAAAGTCGTAATAACATCAATCTTACATTGAACTGCAATTGCTCAAAATATTCTAAAATAAACTACATAAAATTAAATATTCATTAATAATTAATTAAGTTTATAAAGATATTTAAGATTATTATCGAAATCGAAGTCATAGTAAGGAAATGCTGGTTATTCAATTTTCTCGTGTCACTTTACGCATTTTTCAATTAAAGCTCTCAACTCCAGAGATATCTAAGTATTTAAATTCTCAAGGGTCGTGTCGTATCAATCGTAAAACTAAGATTGCGATCTTATGCGCCCCTTGTCCTTAAAAGCTTCTATTATATAACCTATTTGATAAGTTATACCGCATCATTCAAGTCTATATGTTTTTAAAAATAATTATCTTTAACTTGATAGTAATTATCTAGATAAATTGAAGTCGTATGATCAATAAAATAAATGTGAAAACTGTCGTGACATTAAAAACCCTCGCCTACGTCTCGGGCTTGTTAATGAAAGCTCGTTTGCAAATATACTACTTTCCAACCTTGTGTCACAATGTATTATTATTAGATCGATACTTTATTTCATCTGTAAGTCAATCTAAATCTGCATTTCAATATGTCAATCGTAAACTGACAAGTCCACATTCATACAAATAACAATCTGATAATAACCTAAATGAGGAATCACCAAAACGAACGTGGCGGCGACGGTCGCTCCCTTCCCTAAAATATGTTCGAGGGAGGCGATGGCTGGTCCATGCGTCATGCTCGTGAACGGGCACTACTTGTGGTGGCTGGATAATCTTGTTACCGGGAAGTCTGATTCATGTTTTTTTTTTATTTCCTTTTTTAATTATCTTAAAATTTTAGTTATTATTATTAAAGTTATTATATATTTATATAATAAAATGCTCGCATAATGCCTCTATTTATTTACGGTATGTGTGGATTGATGCATCTACTGTACTCAATAACTCTTGTGTTATAATTATTAATTTACTTTATTTTTTGACTTACCTACTCGTGTAAGCCTTTTAGTTTTTGAAGTTTGAATATTTTATCGCGTCACTTTACATATATTAAAATTGAAATGATTTGTAAATTGCATTAAAAATAAGAACTTGTAACACCTAATCTGTTTGGAAAGAGCAACCTTAGAGTTTCTTGCTCATTCTTCTCTGAGGATATCAGCTTTCCGAATGAGCTCTATGAAAAACTTGCCATGTTTCATGTGTAATATGATTTAGATATGAAATAAAAATATTTTTGGTTTGATTTGATCCATATATCGTTGATAAAATACCAAATGCACGTAATGCGTTGAAACATCAATTTCGGATCGCCAATATTATGTAACTAAAGTATTTCAGCTCAACAGATTGTAATTGTAAAGTAGTAGAACGTTCTTAGATTTTGCTCAGACTTTACTTACATAAAACTTAGCTGAGTTTAAACTTAGCATCATCTTTCATTTCGTTTTTAAAGCCATTTAACAGCTGAAATTATGCATTTTTGCCGATGTTTTGATACCTTTTTCACAAAAGTATGGCTCAGTTAATCCTTCATAGCTAATACCCCACCAAACTTACCAGTGGGAGGCTCCTTTGCACAGGATGCCGGCTAGATTATGGGTACCACAACGGCGCCTATTTCTGCCGTGAAGCAGTAATGTGTAAGCATTACTGTGTTTCGGTCTGAAGGGCGCCGTAGCTAGTGAAATTACTGGCCAAATGAGACTTAACATCTTGTCTCAAGGTGACGAGCGCAATTGTAGTGCCGCTCAGTTTTTGGGGGTTTCAAGAATCCTGAGCGGTACTGCATTGTAATGGGCAGAGCGTATCAATTACCATCAGCTGAACGTCCTGCTCGTCTTGTCCCTTATTTTCATTAAAAAAAACCATCACTGAAGTCGGATAGTACACACACTGCACACTGTCGACTAAATGGGAAGCTTCCTTAGAGCTTTGAGCATAAATACGGCCATTTTGTTTGTTAAGATGTTGCTCAATTGTAAAAAAATTCTCATCCGTATACAAAAATTTTCTGTGACCTCCCTTTGCGTACTATTCAGTAGTTGTTTCGATTTTACTAACCTATTTATTTTTTACGTCAGTTAAGTCTAGCAAACGCTCAGCCTAAATACACAAATTACATTTGTACATTATCAGCTCATTCAGGCTAACAATATAGGTACTTCAACATAATAAACAGTAAGTACTGAGTATTTGAATTTGTTCTACTTTTCCGCAACAATAGATCAGATCCTTAATTTTATTAAAGTACTTACTTTAGATTTACATAACAGGTTTGAGAATTATGGAGTCGTCAGGGATTTTGCTGTATTTCCGCCCCTTATTAATTCAATTACTGTTCACCCTCATCTAATTAAGTGGAGACACTCGTAAACAAAAATATTCTCTTAATCACATTTATACCTCAAATAACAGTAAAATAAATATATTTAATCTTTAAATTATAACGATTATATTTCTTTATTCATCAAGAATCTTATGGGTTTGAAATTGTTTTTTTATCTATACCTTGTCCGTCTGTTTATATTAAAAAAAAAACCCAAAACTGTATACAATTAATAAATCTTGCATTATAAAACAAACATATAGTCCATTTCTACATGGCATGTGTTTTTAATGATTAAAAATGAAGTTTTTATTAAATAGATCTCTACAGCAGCAGCGTCACCTGCTGGATGAAATATAATTAAGAACCCATCGTGCTAATCCATATGCAAGAGAAACAGGATTTTGAGAAAAATAAAAAAGGGATAGCTATATATACAGTTATCTTTAAATTACCATAAAAAGCTGGTTTATCAGTCACACAGTCACGTTACTCAACACATTCATGAAAGGGAAGAAAATAAAAAGCTGTTTCATAAAATTATTCAACAAGAATAGCAAATTTCGTTCAATTCCAAAATTTCATACATATATTGAAGTTCCCCGACTGGCGCTTCTTGCTTTCCATCACCGTTGGATTGTTCCATTGACGCACTTTACTTATTAATATTTTGTCCATGACTAGATATGACAAAAGATAAAAAAATAATAATAAGAAATCTTTACATACTACATCACAAAATTTTAATAGGAATAATAATGAAAAATTATGAGCCACTTAAAATTTAAGCATTGCCGAAGCGACAAAAGGTGCGTGAAGTCTCAGCTTAAGCAGATCTGCCCAAATTTTGATGAAAATTCATAAAGATCCACTTTAGTAGATAAGCTAGACAGTAATCATTAGACAGCCACACAGAAACAAGATAACATTGACGTGATACATTACTTGGAGGTGGTGTAAGAGTGATTCATCATCAGCCGACGTTCACTGCTCCGATCGGCTATGCGCTGCCTTCGTCCAACGTATTCCGGCAATCTTGATCAGATCGTCGGTCCATCAGCTATCAACACCGCGTCTTCCGGTACGTGGTCGCCATTCGAGGACTTTTGTGCCCCACCGGCCATCTCATCCGTCAAACTATTTGCCCTGCCCACTGCCAAGTAAGTAAATGTAAGGGTGATTAGTGAATTAAATTGCTTATTAGCCTATACAGATCTTAGTGTTATCATAGAAAAGTGTTTCGCAGCCTGACGTTAAGGAAATTCATTACATAAGTAACCAATATATCACCACGTGCCTAAGATGTATTTAATTAATATGCTGCCTTAATTTATAAAGATATAAATTGCTGGTCTAGCAAGTAAGTATCATACTAGTAGTACGCAGTAATTATTTAATGAGTACTTATATACAAAAAACCTACGTTTAAAAAAACCGACTTCAAATACTGAAAAGTATAAAATAACTTAACAAAATTTAATTTAATACACATCTTATGCAAACCCTTACTAATATTAATAAAATACTATTATTTATATGTGCTACCTATTGATAGGTTTTAAGTCGGTGCCAAGAGCTAAACAAAATAAAACTTAATATTATAAATAGATGAGAGAAATAAATTGATTACTTACTGTCATTATTAAATGGACGTCTGCTAAAGAATTTATTTTCTTCTAGCTTCTAGCTATCCCGCTCAAAGTCACGCGTGGCGAGTGAAGGTATCTACTATTACATTTGGCTTGGCACCGACGTCAAGCTATCAATATGTAGCACATACAAATAATTGTATTTTATTTTTAGTGTTGGTTACTCACTTGTTGGTTCACTATTATATTACCTACTGTAAATCAAGCAAAACTTACAAATAAATTACCATGTATTTATTACGACCGACGTATTGGTCTCAAGTGAAGTTTGTGACAATCAACAATCAAAATAAAAACTGTGACAAAGGCACAGTAGGTACATGGTATAATTATTTGATTGTCACATCCAGATATATGCTTCATCCTAGGGTTCGGTAATAACAGACATAAACTTATAATGCCTACTACTCGGCTAAGTCGAGTTAGTAAGTGTTTTGTGGGGCAATAAAAAGAATAGTTACGAAACGTTTGTGTGGTAAAGGTTACTATAACATAAATGACTTTCTTAATAATACGAGGGTGGCACTGTAAATTTCGGGAATCAAGGAAGTGACACAACATTACTATTTAAAAATGTATTTATTGCTTTTCTAAGTATTCTCCGCGAAATTTGAAACATTTTTCCATACGATGGAACCAATCATTGAAGCAACCATTCCATTCGGAAGTTGGGGTCTCCAAAATTCCCGTTTTGTAGGCATCCACAGCTTCCTCAGTTGATGAAAATCTCTGACCACGCAATTTATTCTTTATTTTAGGGAAAGTATAGAAATCATTAGGGCTTAGGTCGGGGCTGTACGGCGGATGATCTGATAATTCTATGTTTTCTTGCCCTAAAAACTCTTTTATTCTGTGCGCGGTGTGAGAACTCGCATTGTCGTGATGGAGGATGATGCGGCGGTTGCAGTTCTCTTTACGGAGTTCAGAAACGACCTGTGGCAAACAAATGCTAGCATACCATTCTGCATTAACCGTTCTTTGTCCTTCAAGAGGAATAGTCGCAAAATGGCTGGTTTTGGAGACAAACGTGACCACCATTTTTTTTTGCAACACTCCGTGAACGAACAATTTTTGTTGACTTTAACTCATTTTCGAACACCCAAACTCGTGACTGGTTTTTTGTTTCGGGTTCGTACGCATATATCCAGGATTCGTCACCTGATACGATGTTGTATACAGTATTTGAGGATCCTACGTGGAATCTTTCGACAGTTCTGACGCACCCAGTAACGCGAGCCGCTTTTTGCTCTTCACAGAGCAAATGCGGTATCCATCGGGAAAACAACTTTTTTACACCTAATTGTTCATGCAAGATGATTTGTATTTGACTCATTCCAATGTCTAAAGTTGTCTGAATTTCGCGGTATGTCACATGTCTATCTTCCTCAATCAGCTTACGCACAGCATCAAGTTTTCTTTGGTGACTGCAGTTTTTGTACGACCTTGACGGAGATCATCACTGAGCTTGACACGTCCACGTTGAAATTCAGCAAACCAGCGATAAATTGTGGTTTTGGATGGGGCTTCATCATTCATTGGAGGAGGCCTTTGCCGATTGGCAAACAGATCCACAAAAAAAAAATAAAAAAATACTAGAATAAGTTATTTTATTTCTAATGTTTTATGTTTGTTTTAGAGTATTGTTAGTTAAGATCTGAATAAAGGCTATATAATATTATTATTATTATTAATACCACAATTAATAACTAAATCTAAATCATGCCAGTAAAGTGAAAAGACCAAAAGCCCAAAAGTCAATCTGATTATTATCTTAATGAAAGTTACTTCAGAATATTTAATTACGTCTTTATCCACCTGCCGGCGATGAAAATAATTAAGTAAAGGAAAGGAAGGAAGAATCAATTTATATTTAACTAAACTTATAAATTGAATTTGGGTTAAATTTACGAAACGACGCTTTTGATGAAACTTGATGTTGGTCCGTACTGCGGTTTTCAAGGAAGTTTCTTCAAGTTTTTTTTATGACACTAAGGGCAGAGACCAATAGGACGTTCAGCTGATGGTAATTCATACGCCCTGCCCATTACAATGCAGTGCCGCTCAGAATTCTTGAAAAACCCAAAAATCTGAGCGGCACTACAATTGCCCTCGTCACCTTGAGACATAAGATGGTGAGTCTCATTTCCACTTCTTCCCATCTTCACTAGCTACAGAAACCCTTCAGACCGAAACACACAGTAATGTTTACACATTTCTGTTTCACGGCTGAAATAGGCGCCGTTGTGGAATCCATAACCTAATCGAAAGCCGGAATCCTGTGCAATCGAACCTCCCATTAGTATCAAGGAAACTGTGAAATGAAGTTCTTTGAGCGGTTTTTCCGGGTTGTTACTATATGTACATTCGAAAAAAACGTGGACACAGTAACGAAAGTTACGTTAAGATAAGTAATCACTTACCATCAGGGACCTATATGGTTGTCAGCCCTCTTGTACAATGATACATGATCCTTGCTAACTAAGGCAGGGATATAGAGCGAAACTAGAATTTATAACAGAGACACCTAAAAATACCTTTCATCTTTAGACCGTTCTTAACTTCTAAATACCACATTTAAACATGTCTGTTATTTGCATTTAATTTTTCTAACAATCACAATAAATAAAAGTTAATTCTAAATTTTTATTTTATTTTCTAACATTGTTGGACAAAATCTTTATTTACGGTACCTACGCTTTCATTTTTTATTTTGGCAGTAAATATCGTATGAAAAAAAGGGGTTTAACTTATTAAAAATGTAAAGAGATCACGGGACCTTTATAGTTATCAGCCCTCTTATACAATGGTAACATCTGATCCTTGCAAACTAACGGCCGTTCACAATATCCCGTTCTATCTCCCGTTGTGGCCTACTTGAGATAAAAATCGTAACTATAGTTGACTATTCTGTCCCAATAAACTTATCGACGGTTACTCACCTTATCCGTACACGCTGTCTGTCAATGGGAGGACGTATAGCTTACCAGCGATAGAGGTTTGTGTGGAAATTGCAATTCACGCGTCCCAATATAAGGCGATAAGAATGACTTATCGGGTATATTGGGACAGTTTCAGATTATTGACAGCTAATTACTGACAGTAGAAGGTAGTAATTTATCTCTATCTGTAGATAGTATATTGAGAACGGCCGTTAGGCAGAGATCTATAGAGTGGACTCAGAATTATATAGCGAGTTGAGTCGCAGTCTAAGACGAAGATTTGTAAATACTATAACAACTTTGAGTTCGTGCTAAGCTTAAGCTTAGCTTGCACTTAAGTCGACCATAACGACAACTTTGGAAAAACTCAGACTCCAAGCCGAACAAAAACATTTCCTTCCGTCTAGAGTTTCTTGCGCCGCTTCTTCTCTCTCAGAGCGCCATTGGTTTTCGAAGCGGTAGTAGTGTCTAGTATATTAGAAAAGACATCAAAAAGAATTCTGCCAGTATCTGCTGACACCCTTAACTGTCACGCATCTAAAAATGCGTTCCGTTTCTCATACCAAATATGTTCTGTTATATTCTTTATATTGTGGCTTTTGTGGAAAGGTCTGAGTGGAAACAACTGAGCCAGTGTCAGATTGAGGTAGGCTACCAACTAACGTACCTTACGTTTTAACTGTAATGATCAGTATTTATATACAACAGTTTTATTATTTTATATTAAATCTGAAACAAATACACCACCTGTTAGTAAAATTAGAAATTACTTAAACAAAACACACAGACATATTACAATATATAAATATGTATAACTTATGTACTAAATATGTTATCAAGTCCGAATTGCCTGAATAATTCATCGATTTCAATAAAACTAATAATCAAATAAGGTTTGGATACTGTTATAATTTAGTATTATTACTATTGTAAAAGTTTGTTTAATAGTAAGTAAAAATGTACTGTGTATAATGAAGTTCGCGCTTGACCTTTCAATTGTGCTGTCTCATCTTAAGCTCAGTATAATCGCAGCTGTCAAATGACTATAAATACCAATTCAAAGATTGCACTACAAGTGAACTCAGCTGAGTTTTTTTCTATAGATCTGAGCCTAATAGTAAAACGGATTCCGCCTGGAGCTCACCTCAATAGTAAAGCTAATGCAGCGAAATCATATCAATAAAATACTTTATGAGATCGTGGATACTTGTACAATGTTCTAAGAGTACATTGATCGTATTACGTTGTAGAAAGGCTTTTATGTGAAAAATCTAAGAAAGCGAAGTATAAAGGTGCTTTGCGCGGTTTTATCGAGTGCTTTATATGGCCCGACATTATTATTGCAGGATAGAGTGCTCGGCCGAATCATTCGTCTCAGCACATTATATATTGAACAGGCGGGCGCCTGACTTTAAATTTTCAGATTATTTTAAATAGGTGGCTTGTTTGTGAACCGATCAGAATATAACACAGGATAAATAAAACACATTGCACAGAATAATATAACACAGATAAAATATTGATATTTATTCGTGTAATAATATGTGGAACCCTTCACAAGTTAATCGATTTTATCGGCAAAATATTTAAACATGTAATTTTCGTTTTTCTTTTGTATTAAGTATGCCTCAGTATTCTAAAATTGTCTTAAATATAAGTATTTTAGTTGTTAGCTTTTTCGAGCACTACACAATTTTTCTTTTTTGTTATAAAATGTGGAACGGTGGTCCGTTCCCAATATACTATCTACAGATAGAGATAAATTACTACCTTCTGCTGTCAGTAAGTAGCTGTCAATAATCTGAAGCTGTCCCAATATACCCGATAAGTCATTCTTATCGCCTTATATTGGGACGCGTGAATTGCAATTTCCATACAAACTTCTATCACTGGTAAGGTATACGTCATCCCATTGACAGACAGCGTGTACGGTAACTCACCTTGAGTTACCGTAGATAAGTTTATTGAGACAGAAAAGTCAACGATAGTCACGATTTTTATCTCAAGTAAGAGATAGACTGAATATTGGGAACGGCCATTATTCTATTAGTTTTCATTTATTTATTATTATATTTGCTTAAGACTGTATGTTTCCCAAATAAAAGAAAAAAGGCGTATCAGTCGTCATGCCAACATTAATGAAGTCATCCGCAGGGCATTTTTTAATATACCAGCTGTTTTAGAGCTAAATGGTATTACCCACCGTGAATGCAAGCGTAATGATGGAATGACGCTGGTGTGGGACGCGACTTGCGTCGACACTCTGGCTCCTTCTCATGTCCAAGCTACGTCAGTTGGTGCTAGGACTGCTGCTTTGACTGCCGAAGACAGCAAGCATCGCAAATATGTTGGTCTCAGTGAGTCACATATCTTCGTGACGTTTGGTGTCGAGACACTTGGCCCGTGGGGCCCAGAGGCGCGGAGTTCAAAATACTATCTTCGCGCCTCAATAAGGCTACTGGAAACCCAAGCGCTGGCAGCTATTTCCGTCAACGGATCAGCCTTGCTATCCAACGCGGAAATGCTGCCAGTATTCTTGGTACGCTTCCACGTAATGATAGTTTTAATTTTATGTAGTCATAGTATTGTAAATATAGTTATAAGTTTTGTTTTGTTTGAATAATAAATATATTTACAGGGAGTTTTCTACAATACTTGAGTGATTTCTATATTTATTTCTGTAATAAGCGAGCACAAACAGGTAAAATTTCCTCTTGCTATTTGTTTTGTCCTCGGTTTCTAAAGTACTGTATATAAATTGTTTGTATCTTGCCTTTAGTTCTTGGCATTTCAGCGGAAATTTATCCTTAAATGTTTTTACCCCAGGAAGGGGCGTACTATCTAACGTAACGCCCAGTTCAAGAAATAATACGTTGTGATTCAAGTTACAGAATATATCAAGAAGGAAAAGTTTACTATAACATAAATGACTTTACTAAATACGACATACGAATGATTGGGAATGGAATTAAATTATAAATTTTATTGTAACAAAATTTTAATTAAATAACAAGGAACGAAGGACGGCTCGTTCTTCTCTCGTTAGGTAGTTATTGAAGAACAATAAGATAATTCTTTTTTTAATTTAAAATTAATATTTTGACTATTAATACACGTACCTACATGCGGATTCATAGCGCCATATTCACTTTAATTAAATTTACACCGAAATATCCTTAGCTTGTTTAATTCTAAAGGAGACAACACAATGCGACTGTGAACAATTTATTCATAGGTTTTATAACCTGGAGTACGTAAATAAGAGAGACACCTGAAAATACCTTTTATCTTACCGGTCTAAGCACCACATATAAACATATCAATTATTGATATTTAATTTTTCTTACGAACCATTACAATAAACAATAGTTTATTCTATACTTTTAATTTATTTTCCAACATTTTCGTACAAAATCTTTATTTACCAGCGGCACTGTCTCATTATTTATTTTCGGCAGTAAATATCGTATGAAAAGAACGTGGTTTAACTAATTAAAAATGTAAAAGAGACCCTTATGTATCTTTGTGTCTAGAGTTTCCTCACGTTGGTAAACTAAACTGTAAAGGTAAACAAAACAAACAAACGTCGTTGGGAAAACAGTTGATGATATATGAATGTGCTTTTAAAGAATTTTGATGAAAATAATTAACGAAATTTCATTTTGTAGCAATATAATAAAGTATATTTAAATAGAACATTTTTAAAGTATTAAAACGTGTAATTGTAACTGTGTTTTTACATTAGATTTTTCCGTAAAACTTACATTTTTATTATTATTTAAGCTAACCCGACCGCGACGTTTCAAGATCTTTCTAGATCTCGTTTTCATGGGGACTGTCTGTTTCAGTCGAGACAAAGAAAATATTAATAAATTACATATACATTACGAAGACGAATATGATATATGGACAAATTATTAAAGAATAATCTCGACAAGAGAAACGCGACATCGTAAACGCGTATCCATAGCCTGTAATTGGAGTATGATCATGACACCTGAATGTAACGGCTGCACAATCCGGATACACCTACCTACGGAAGAGCCCAGGTGAACTGCGAGCATAAGATAATAATGTATTGATTAGGTATAGTACACAAATTTTTTCTACATAGTTATGGAATAGTTATATTTTTGGTTGTCAAATTGAATCCAAATAATGGTGTCAGACTCAAATAGCTGGCCCATTGCCACTCATGCCACTTCCCTTCAACCAAATGCGGTCATGGATACGCGCTCTCACCAACAACCTACACAACACTCGATGGATAAATGTCTCAGGCAGTAGAACAGTCGAAAGAAGTCCTAATTGAAGGGGATGTCTAGCCGAGGATAAATGGTCACTCATGCAATCGTGGAATGTCCTGGGGTGGCCAACCAACAGGCAATAACCGTAGTAAATACTAGGTCGCTCCAGGAAGTCTGCGAACACCCGAGGAGTTTTCTGAATTTCCTGAAGGAGGCGGGCTGGTGGGAATAACTGGCCAACACTGCACGCAAAATGGACCCAACTGAGTGGTTTAATTGCAGAAACAGAAGCCCATTATCAATAGAAATGGTGTCATTATTTATTATGTAAGTACGGATCCCCAGTGGAGGAAGTTATGAAGAACTTCTTATCAAATTCAATTTAGTGACAGTAATATAACATTACAGGTTAGTAGAACTAATTTATTTAAGATTGCCTATTTTAGCACTAGACGGCAAGTAACAAAAGTATTTTTGTTCGTTTAGTTAATTTAAATTGAAGAATAGGGCGGCTGTTTCTGATTCCGAATATTATATATTTCATTTGACTTTCATGAGCAATGAATTAAATGAAAGACTTGATATTCGGCAATCTGTGACCGTTTTCGTTTAAATGTTAATGTTAGACGATGAGGTGAGATTTTTAAGGAAGTCTCGTCAAACACACAAACTCCAAGGATCCTTACAAATACATGTTTATTGAAATAGTAAATTATCTACAAAGTTATAATTTATTTTTAAAGTGAAGTTGATTTTAAAAGATTGGTATATAAATGGTGTTTTAATGTGAGTACTGATTTCCAGCAAAGTGTAGTAAAGATTGAACTTATTAATAATATTTTGTCCCTCAAAAATTTATATTTTCATAAATAGGCTAGGTTGCCTGAAAGTAGTAAAGGAATGATTAATAACAAATTAAAACCGTGATAATAATTTTTCGAATATGTAAGCAATTTGATTGTGTACGATAACATATTGACCTAATTCTAGATTGTTTCAAATTATATATTAAGTAAATTTATTAATGCGAGAGTGATTTTTAATCCAGAGTTAGCGAGGGCAGAGAATATGTAATTGTACAAGTACAGAAGTCTCACTCCGCGAAATCAATTTAAGAATAGGAACTCAATACAGTAAAAGCTCCTTATTCGCGATGCCTTTATACGCGTTTTCACTATTCGGGGAGTGAGCAATCAAAATTGTGACCTAATTCCTATATACGCGGCTAAAGATTTCTTTATTCGCGGATGTAATCGGTACATAGTACATGCATATTAATAAAAATAATTCCAACATAGCCGAAATTGCGAATGGAATAGGATGAGATGGGTTCGAAAAGATAGAATCAAGTGACATTCAGGAGTTGCATGATGAATATTTGACTGAAATTGACTTGGAGGAAATGTTAAATTCACAGCCCATTGAAGAAGAGGCTTGAACAAGCACTGGAAATGTGACATTTGATCTGAAAAATCTTAGTGAAGCTTCAAGGATGGCAAATGAGCTTTGTGATTTCTTAATGAAAATTGATCCGTCTATGGAACAAAGTCTTATTTTTAAGAGGCAAATGGTTAATGGCACTGCTGAATATGAGTTTTAACTGAAGGAGCTTTTAAATTATTATACATTATTACAAAAATCTTTAAGCCGTTGCCTAAGCCTGAAGATAATAATTAATAAGCATGGTCAAAAACGTCAATCAAATTTATTTTTATACTTGTTTGTTTTTTATTTGTCACCTAGGGACGTATCCCTTATAATTTCATATAAATTACCATTCCGTATTGACGGTTTCTGTATTCGCGGCATATTTACGGAACATATACCCTGCGAATAAAGAGATTTTACTGTACAATAAGAAACCAAAATAATATCAAATGGTCATACAATAAGGTGTAATTCAGATCGCACAGCGCTACTAACATACATTTTTATTCACCTAGAAGTTGCCTCTTTTTCTATCGCGAGACTCTTACCCCTTATAGAGTTGTCTTCTTCACCTAAAACTCTACCTACCTAGTGTAAGGTCAATTTATAAAAATGGCTCAGTTTTTCTATCTATATAGGTATATAATCGTAATTTTAAATCAATATTCTTTCGTTGTCAAACCTACAATAATTGCAGATAGTAAGCTATATGTTGGAAGACCACGACATAATAATAATAATATTGACACACTTTTTACACAAATTATCTTGCCCCAAATTAGGCATATAGCCTGTGTTATGGGTTGCAAGACAACGATATATTTAATACAATATACTTACTTAAACATACATAAATATATATAAACATACACATACATATTCATCAAATAAATGCTTGCTCCTACCGGGATTCGATAAGTTCTCTGGAGTTATTTATACACACTTATTCTCACTACTTGTGAAGACACACAATTTGTTGGTAAATTCCGGATTTGAGTAAACTATTGCGAACGAAGTCGGAACTCGGTATGAATTCGCCCGATTATTTAACTTCTTTGACAGCCATAGTATACATTCACTAGTTCTTTCCTGTCACTAGTTCATTCAATGTTCGTGATTGACCTATTTGCTGATTGAAACTAACTAAAATAATCCAAATTCCGGAAACCAACTAGCTCTTCAAAGAGGATGTAAATACTACGTAATAAGCGGCGGGACTGCCTAAATAAAAATTGTAATTTAGTTGAATATGAAACGTGTAGTCATTTGACTTATGTTTGAAATAGTAGTAGTAATTTCAGTATGGGGATTGACGATGGAGTATAATCAAGCTAAGTTTGAAAGCGAATAATTGCTTAAAACGTATTGGATTTCGGCTATCTGCGTTTTTTACAAGATTATACTATTAATTTATTTTACTATTTACTATTTATTTATTTATTTAAGACAACAAAAGGTCCATATATAAATGTTAGTGAAATAGTCTTAACCTATGTTAGGAAATACAATAATAAATTACATATATGTTAGTAACAAACTTATTCTATATTAGTTGATATAATTAATAAACTTACAAACTAAAGCTGACATCCAGTGCGCTTTGAATGCGCTGTCCTGTCTGTCGGCTATCACCTTCAAAATAATATTGGGACTCCTCTCCAACCTATTTTTGACGGAGGCGATTCTTTTCCGTATGATTGCGGAGAAACCATTGACACGGTTCTCCACAAACATACCGGACGCTCTACAATACCGAGGCAGTCCCAACATTATCCTGAAGATGTTATTATATTGGACTCGGAGAGCATTAATAGATTTTTGGGTATAGTCAACCCACAGACTGCACGTGTAAAAGCTCTGACAGAATGACTTGAATAGCGTGATCTTTACATCTTTTGTGCAACGTGCAATCTGCGAGCCAACATATTCCCTCTAACCGCCAACGCTCTCCGCTCCCTATCAATGTCACAATTATCCTTCATGTCTGCTGTAACCACATGACCCAAGTATGTGAACTTGTGCACCCTCACCAGCTCTGCACCGTACAACCTCACTGGAGGTACACAGCTCGGAGAAATTCCGCCTGCCGTAAAGACCATGAGCATGCTTTTTTTTACATTATATTTAAGTCCATGCTTTTCTGCATAGTCTTCACACACACGCAGCAAATCTCCCAGCGCGCAGACCAATGGGCTCAGCAGCACCATGTCATCCGCGTAACTGATGTTATTAATCATTTGATAATCAATCGAACATCCCGCATGCATGCTGCTGAGCCCCTCGATCAGCTCGTTCACGTAGAGGCTGAAATGCTTTGGTGAGCTCCGCCCACCTTGCCTGACTCCGTATTCCAGCCTACACGTGTCAGAGTATACCCCCGCCCACCTTATCTGGTTATCCTGGTTTGTATACCAGTGCCTGAATATTTCTATGAGTTCCTGAGGCAAGCTATAATGTTAACACTGCACTCTCGGTAGACAGTCCCGCTCTAAACCCAAACTGTGCATCATGTAGATCTAGGTATTGATCCAACTGTCTATCCAGGAGGCCGTCAAGTACCTTGGCTGTTATGGTAGCTAATGAAATCGGCGGATAGTTTTTGACATCTGTAACGTCTCCCGTTCTGTCCTTCACAACTGGCACCACCACATTCCTCATCAATTCATCTGGTAAGTATGAATGGACCATGCATATGTTATACAGCAGACATAAAACTCTAGGCAAGTGCTCACCTGCATACTGAAGATGCTCAACGCTCAATCCATCATGTCCTGGCGATTTTCCACGAGTCATATACTTAACGATCTTTTTGACCTCTTCAGTTTTAAAAAAGGCCAAGGTGTGATTAGGTCCAGCATCGAGCCCCTCCACTGTATGCTCACTTACATAATCGTTCGTCACAGGCAGCGATTGTACCCTAAAATGATTCATAAACAAATTAGCTATGTCCTTGGTGTCACTAACGCCATTGACACACACAGGCAGGCTGTGCTTAGGTGTTTAGCTTCTGGTGCACTTCCAAAATTCTTTAAACTTTTTATATTTATGATTTTTAACAATTATATCCATTTTAATTTCATCTTTGTGTTTAATACACCATTTTAATTTAGATTTAAATATTTTCCTGCTTTTGACCATAGAATCATAATATTGACCCACGATGGGCTTGCCAAAATAGACCCATAGTTGAAAACAATGCTTAGCCTCCCTGTGCGCCTCGCCAACGTGTCGATTCCAACCTGCCACTATTTTATTTTTATTTTTACATTTTCTTTCCATATGAGTAGCAATCGCAGCCTGTGACAATGTATTTACTATTCTTAGGTACATATGGTCAATAAGTAGCCTATGATCAACACACTGACAAATCTTGCTAATTCTCACTCTGTTGACCTAAGTCAGAATGAGAAAAAACACTCCTTAGCGGCTGTTTAAAGTTAGCGGACCATTATGAATAAGGGGGTATGTATTTATTGTACAGTTGTCATCATGCTGCGTAACATTAATCAACCTCGGCTGTGCAGTGGAACGAGACTGACAGGGAAAACGCTGCTTATGAATAAAGTCATTGAGGCAACGATCATCGAGGGAAATTACAAAGGAGAGCATTCACCATTTAATTTTAAGCTTCTAGACCATAAATAAATTGCGGATTCAACTTGAAGTTTCTCTGTTTCCCGCATGGGTAATATTATAGTTATAGATCTCGCCTATTCGCGTGTTATATACGCACCGCAAAGTATAGACTTATGCCTTAGATCTAATATAATAAAATTTTCGTGTCGCGGGGTATGTTACCAAACTCCTCCGAAACGACTGAACCGATTTGTATAAAATTTTGTGTGCATATCGGGTAGGTCTGAGAATCACCCAACATCTATTTTTATACCCCATTTTTTTTTTGTAATTTATATGGCACTACAACCTTTGCCGGGTCAGCTAGTAATAATATAAAAATCTAGACAGAGCCTCGTAATGCTAAACAACCGATGGAAACAGGCCAAGTTTATTAGTTTAGTGTGCGTGAGAAGCTACGTCTTACAATCGCGATCTGTTTGTCACTCTGTGTTAGTGTGCGTGTATTGCCCAAAATAGAGGTTAACAGTCAACCTCAATTTCGACGTTTTCATAGCTGTCAAAGTGAATCTAGAAGTATAAATGATCTAAGACTTACGGAATGTAGTATATATTCATAAAATTATAAAGGAACATTGAAATATTTTTTTTATGGAAAAGGGGGTCCATTAAGTGTACAGGTCACCCGGTGTAAAGTGATCACCACCGCCCACATTCTATTGCAACACCAGAGAAATCACAGGAGCGTTTTTTTATGTTTTTTTTATGGAATAGGAGGACAAACGAGCGTACGGGTCACTTGTTGTTAAGTGATCACCGCCGCCCACAATCTCTTGCAACACCAGAGGAATCACAGGAGCGTTGCCGGCCTTTAAGAAAGGTGTACGCGCTTTTTTTGAAGGTACCCATGTCGTATGATATCCTAACTTGTGGCGTGTCGTGCGAAGGTGAAATTCGGCGGCAGGAATCAGGTTAAACAGCTCTTCGGAACACTCCCCGTGATAAATGCGGTAGAAGACACACAATGAAGCGACGTCTCTACGCAACGCCAAGTGATCCAGCCGTTCACAGAGCACTGTGTCCCCGACAATTCGAGCTGCTCTGCGTTGCACGCGGTCAAATGGATCTAGCTGATACTGGGGTGCGCCAGACCAGAGATGACAGCAATACTCCATGTGTGGCCGGACCTGCGCTTTGTAGAGCGCTAGTATGCGTTGCCAGCCTTTTAGGAAGGTGTACGCGCTTTTTTTAAGGATAGTACCCAAGTCGAATGTTCAAGGAAGTTCATTACACATCTTTGTAGTACGTGGAAGAAAACTATTTGAAAACCGCACAGTGGAGGACCACCACACATCCAGATGGCGGGGATGATATCCTAACTTGTGGCGTGTCATGCTATATATATATATATATCATCTACATAAAGACTGGGAATGGTAGAAGCTTGGACAAAAAAATGTTTTCCTAGACAGGCGGTTTCTGGGTATTAGATCATTTTTCAAATGTTAACATAGCAGTATAACCTCAATAAGGAGAAGAACTTATAGAACTGACAACGAACAAAGAAATAAAAATCAAATTAAAAATGGCTACCAAGAAATTTGGCTAAAACAATTCTGCATTTGTACACTGGATTGTGGTTGAACGATTTTTGATAGCACTCCCATCGTCATATTTGTATGAACGTGGATTTAGCACGGTGACAACGTGCTTACAAAAAAAAAGAATAATATGCATGTTACCGAACGCGGTGACTTACGACTGTGTTTGAATAAAATCGAATCTGATATCAACAAACTTGATAAAAATCATCAAATGCATCCATCTCATTAGATTAGTTTTAAAATTTAAATTTAATTTAATTTGAATGAAACATATTCTAAATATTATAAATGTAAGTTTAAAGACCAGAGCCGGCTTATACCTATAGCATACCATTACTAAATTAATTAAAGTAATGTAAATGTAGTTTTTAAGTTTTAGGAGTGTATAAAATTTTTTTTTCAAAGGGGGTGATAGAAGAAATAAGTTTGATAATCTCTGTTTTATACGATCTCTCACTGAAGTCGAAGTAAATATTTTTTTATTTCAAAGTGACAACCCTCACTTCTGTAAATTTGTAACCAAAATTTATGAACGATGCGGGACTAGAACCCGCGCCTCCCGGGTTTCGTTCGAGCTCTCTTACCAACTGAGCCAACCGTTCGAGTGACGCAAAGATTGTAAATTTTGGTAACAAATTTAATTCGAAGTAAATATGTAAGTGGTTAATAAAAAACTACAACTAGACAAGAAGAAGTTTAAAAAGCTGACTACTGACCTCCAGTCATTACTGGACGTCAGTAGACGTCCATTGAGAGGCACGTTAAGAAGAAGTATAAAAAACTAGAGACTGGGAAAATATTATAATCTACTTTTTAAATTTGTTTTTCAGTGAGTCATACATTTTTTGCCGTTTGGTGTCGAGACACTTGGCCCGTGGGACCCACAGGCGCGGAGAATGTACAAAGTACTATCTTCGCGCCTCAATAAGACTACTGGAAACCCAAGCGCTGGCAGCTATTTCGATCAACGGATCAGCCTAGCTGTACAACGCGGAAATGCTGCCAATATTCTTGGTACGCTTCCACATAATGATAGTTTTAATTTTATGTTTATATGTATGATAGTTTTTCATAAAAAAAGAAAATAAGGGAAGAGACGAGCAGGACGCGTTCAGCTGACGTTAGTTGATACGTCCTGCCCATTACAATGCGGTGCTGCTCAAGGTTATTGAAAAAGGCAAAAAATCTTCTCATTTGCCCAGCAATTTTACTAGCTACGGCCGGCGCCCTTCAGACTGAAACACAATAATGCTTACATATTACTGCTTCAACATAATTACGGCTCTAATTACTCATTACGGTAGAAATAGGCACCGTTGTGGTACCCATAATATAGCCTGCATCCGGTGCAAAGGAGCCATAGTATTGTAAATATAATTATAAGATTTGTTTTGTTTGAATAAATTATCATTATTCTTTTTAAACTAAAGCGAATCACTCAGAATAACAGACATTAAACATGATATAAAGTCGTTTATTTTAATGTCGAAGTTCACAGATAACGGCACGAGTTTTGCTTAAACTTTACATTGTTTCAAACCCTGCTGCATTAAACTTTAAAACAAACATACCGAGTAATTTATTATGGTTGCAATCACTGTTTGAAACTAACAATATTTTAAATTGTAGTAACAAAGAGTGTTTTATATAAGTGATAAAGCACATAATATTACATTAATTAATTTATAAAAAAGATCTTTAGCTAATTATAATCGTAGGTGTTAAGTGTGTAAGACTGCTTATTTAGTCTTATCGCTAAAAGTGATCTCCTCCCAAAAATATACTGGCTAGAATAAGTTATTACAAACAGGTATCTTGTATTCATCTAATATATAAAATTCTCATGGCGCGGTGTTTATAGTTAAACTCCTTCGAAACCTTGACGAAATTTTGAGTGCATATTGGGTAGGTCTGAGAATCGGACAACATCTATTTTTCATCCCCCAAAATGTTAAGGGTGGTCCACGCCAAATTTTTTTGACATTTTTTTTAAATTTAACATTAAATTAAAAAATACATACAACTTCAAATTTTCACCCATCTACGATCTACAGTTTCCTTTGTATCGCGATTTTAATATAGGCAATACAACGTTTGCTGGGTCAGCTAGTAATATATATATCTAACTATAAACACAAAAAAAAATACACATCTAATAATATACTATTTATAAATAAAATATTTATAATTCATTAAATAATAAGCACTGACAGATAGACAATATCTATTATTTTGAAATAGTGATTGAAAAGAAACAGTTTGAAAGAATTTAAGTTTTGAGCACGTTCATTATAAAGTGTAATTTTGCTGTAGTGCCATAAAAATAAGTATAATAATTGTGCACATAAAATGCAGAAAATTGTAGCTCCTGTATTTTAAAGTACCTAATTTTAATACCTAATATTTCGCTCAATAATACCAAAATTTTCTGATTTTGAAGTTGAGGAAAAATAAATTTTAATTAATACATTCTTACAACCTTTTTTATAAATACGACTTTAATACATACATAATGGAAGCGAAGTAAAATATTTAAGAGCTCGTGCTAATGCATAACGCTGTGTCATCAACAATAAAACAAAACATTAAATTGTGCTGCACTCAGACACAATATTGTTTTAAAACAATAAAATACCTGAGCTTGTGAGCACGATTCTTACTACGTTTGAAATATTATTATAGCTTTTATGAGCCATTACAGAGAATGCAAGAATGTACTTTTGTGAATAAAAGGAGAAAGATACAATTGGGATTTAGCAAGAAATTACGGATTTCTCTCGGACTTCTATCCAATATATTTAGGCCATAATATTTATTTCTTACTAGCTGACCCGGCAAACGTTGTTTTGGCATATAAATTATTTTTAGAGTGAGACCGTTTCATATTGCAACATTACTTTATTATTCTAAAATAAATTGAATTTTTCTAAAATAAACGTGGGCTAAGTTACTCCTTATTATATCAGCTACCTCCCAATAAAAGTACCGTCAAAATCGGTCGAGCCATTTCAGAGATTAGCTGGAACAAACAGACAAACAAAAATTGAAAAAAAAAAATGTTATATTGGTGTAAGTACCGTATTTATATTTATATAGATGTAGTAAAAAACGGTTATTTCAATATTACAAACAGACACTCCAATTTTGTTTATATGTATAGATTCTTGAAAATACAAATTAGTACTAAAGCTCGATTTATTTCAACTGTTACAAAAGATAATAGGAGATTAAAATGAGCACTAACGGTTAAAACTGTTGCTTATTTCATATTAATAATATGTCAAACATAGACTCGGCCAATATCCATAAGGATTATGTTTATGCCGAGTCTATGTTTGACATAGGGGCATGTACCCTCATCATGCAGGAAATCTCTGACTTCTTATAATGTAGAGTGCACACACCACGCTTTCTGCAGCCTCTAAATATTTAAAAATATGTGTTCCCACAGAGGGCATCAACATCACAATACCATTATTTTGAAGTGATAACTTCTTATGGGAGGGTAAACCGCATCGTAACGTAACGCGTTACGGCGCCAGTCTGTCTGGCTTCCCTTTCTCTCACGCATACGGCAGCTGTAGGCATGCTCTTTCCCTCTCACTCTAACCAATTGTTACTTTAATAGGATTAAATAATAATGTATTTGATAAATTAACATAAAATATTAATAATCTAAGTTAATGTCAACATTTGCGAATGCTGTGTTATATGCAGGTGTCCCTGGCGAGGCGCCGGTTCATTGCGAGCTTTCAGTTTACATCGCAGTATATGCAACGTGTTTTGCCACAATCTAGTCTGCTCCTCCACGGCTCCTTGGCGGGAACTAATAGCACTTTGCTCCTGCAATCAATTGTTCTGTTACCGCAAGGTTTAGAAACACCTGAATTGACAGTGAATGCTGAGATGGTTTGGCCATGTCGAGAGAAACAATGAAGAACGATTGACGAAGAAAGTGTGAATGAAAGTGTTGGAAGGGCTAGAAGGCGGACGTTTCGAGATCAAATCAGGGACGTCTTGAAAAAAGGCCAGGTCAAGAGTACCCTAAACCGAAGAGCATGTATGAAAGGAATAATGAAAGTGGTCGAAGCGAAACAAGTATGTAAGGATCGTAGCATTGAAAAGAAGTGGTCTCTGCCTACCCCTACGGGAAAGAGGCGTGATTGTATGTATGTATGTATGAATTGACAATATACACCATAAACTCCTTACTGTTATTATTATAGATAACTATATTATGTAGCTTTGTTTTCCTAGGACGCTAATAATTCAAGCGGGCCGGATGGCACTCTTTAACAGTATCCTTGAGTTGCTAGTTCCGATGCTTCCTTTTTAGTAGTAGTACCAGAGTAATGAAAACACCCCTATAACCACCATGGTGAGCAGCCACAACCTACCTATGGGTCTGTTCCTGTAATCTTTCAACTGAAATTCGCTACAAATTATGGGCAGTGAACCAGGACGCTTTGCAGTTCATCTAGATAAATGCCTGGATGAGTGCCGTTTAAATGTTTGCAGCGTATTCATTTCACAGGCAAACGTTCCTATCATAATGTTATAAATGCCACCCGGCCCTCTCAACGTGTTGAAGTCAATGCAGGACAGAACTTACTGAAGAGGCTTAACTATAACTCCAATACCCAAGTCATGGCCCAATTTGAGGCAAAAAGAGAGCCCAGATCATGGGCTTTCTTCTTTGTGTGGCGGTGGCAGAGACGGTTAGCTAACATTACCAAGAGAAGCGTTCCAAAGCGCCCAGAACTTGCATGTACCGGATGTAAAAGTTGCTCACAGATTTCGATAAGTCTTCTTTTGCGAACGATTTTCTTCGTAAAGATCTTGAAATAAAATTAATAGTTAGTATGTAATTTAAATGCTGACGTAAATCCTACTCACCTCTTCTAAACGCTTCACAATATTTTCAAGATCGAAAATCCGCTTCTTGAGAGTCTCTATTTTGGAAGGTTTCCGCGGTGACTGCATCGCATTTTTCATTTCGAACATAACAATCTCCTGCAAACTCTCCGCCTTTGTAATCTTCTGCCTCAAGTTTTTCCACTCCTCCTCTTTGCTATTCAACTGATCGCTGAGCTCTTTGACTTGGGTTTTCAGCGGTTCCATTTGCGAGGACACATTTATCGACGTGGCCTCGTATACTCTTTTCTTTTGTTCGTACTGCTGTTGTATTATTTGGAATTCTTCTTTTACGGGTTTGATTTTATCGGCAAGCGGCTGAAGTTCTTGGCGTACTTGAGATAGTTTTTGTGCGGTGTGTGCTACTAGCTAAAGATAATAATAATTGAAACTGTAAATAATATTTACTTCTTATAATCAATTTTAAAGAAAAGAGTGAAAATTATTATTGTAATTATTAATTTGTGCAAATATTATATACACATCATTGGGTGCGACCATTAAATATCGAGTTAGCCTCATGCTCATCCGTTGTTGCTTGACATTCAAAAGAGTAGTTGTAAGTGAAATGGAGCAACTGATCGCATTTACTATCATTTAAATAAACAACCTGCGATAAGTCATGGAGAGACTTTTTCTTTATTTCTTCAGATTTTTCAATTTCCTTTTCCATATTTTCCACGTCGTCAACTATCATTTTCTTGTAATTGAGTAGTGCCATTTCTACTGTCGGATCAGACGTTGTTAGAATTTGAAGGGTTCTTGTAAGAATGCCTGCCTCCACCTTAAATAAAATTAATTCTTAGAATTACATATTATCTTTATATAAACTTGTAATGTATGAAGTATCTAATGGTTTTATTCAGAAGTAGGTATCGTAATAGTTTACTTCAATGTTTTGAAATATTTCAGTTTTATTATTATGGTGTTGGACTTGTCACAAGTGTTGAGCTTTGATTACAACAATAAGTAATTCATTACATAAATGTAATAATAGTAGGTAGTTATATGCAGGTGTTGCGAATAAATAAATGAAATGACGCTAGGGAGGATAAGAGAATATAAAAAACAACATGAAAGTATTAGATGATCTACTAAAATGAACCGAAACTTATTACATTACCTTAAAAGATGAGAGATTAGCTCTTTGCCTCTTATACAAAGTACTTTTAGTTCTTAAAGAATTAACATATTTTTTCAATTCCTCGCCTCTCAATACCATGTCGCCAAGCAATTGTTTCACCTGAACAAAAACAGTTAAAAATTCCCCTTATAGCGTCAATGTTATACTTATTAATTTATCTTATTTCTATGACAACTAAGTCTTTCCTGGTTCACACAAGAAAATTCCACACGATAAGGTCGTTAATCAAACAAGAATAACAATAATAGAATTGGCGAATAGACTTAGTTCTGCAGCGGTTAAAAAAATTAGACAATTAACTGACATAGATACGGCGCGACTAGTATACTTTACTTATTTTCATAGTATTATGTCCTATGGTATATTGTTATGGGGCAGTGCAGCCGATATTAATACACTCATACGATACTCCAGATGATGCCAGACGATGCTGTACCAGTTGCTCTATTTCAGAATTCACTGCTGAAATCTGTTAAATTTTAAGGTATTTGAGTCTTAAGAAATTCCCTCAACAATATCGTTGCCTATATATATGGATAGGATTTCATTTACAATGCTTAACTTAAGATTTTATGATAGCTTAATATGAAAATTCACATATTACAGAAAATATGGTTAGGACAATACATTTCAGTTTTCAATTTCACTTCAGTCAGTATGTCTGAAGTCTGGTAAGATGTTATATAATTTCCAATAGTGAAATACTATAAGTTTTAGAACTTGTAAAAATTTGCAAAACGATTGTCACCTTTTTCTTCTTCTAATTATCTACATACAAGATGGTGTAGCCAATTATTTATTTATTAAATATCCATTATATTATATAAAATTATTTTTTAACTTATCGTATTACGAAGACCGTACTTAAAGCGACATCATATCATTCCGCTTTGAACGCAAGGGTTGTCAATGTACCGTGAAATGAAACCATACAGCAGTAACTGTAAACAATAAAAAGAGACCTTACCTTATCCTGGATAAGATTTAAATCAGCCCGTGTCGGATGCTGCTCCGTGGCAATAGCTTGCATTATGTTGAGATCTTTTCTTAGAGCGTCAGTTTCTTGCGGGAGTTTTTCCTTCACCAAGTAACTGTTTAGCTAAAAAACAAAAATTTTATTCTTCTAATATTTTTTAATCACGAAAGTGAGAAAAAATATCGATAATAATATAATGATAATAAAAATTGATTAGCGATTGTACTGTTGTAGTCAATTTCTGTTTGTTTTTAAAATTACCAATTAAATTAATTTGCAATTCAAATCGAAAAGCAGTTCCCTAACAATGAAAGAATTAGTGCTATTTTAGTTGAATAATTTGTTTTATTCTAACGCAAAATGTATCTTAGTATAAGGCCGTAAAAAAATTTGTGAGAAAAAGCACATCCACCAATCTTCAAACTATGACACAAATGTTTACTTATCCAGCTGAAAATGTTATCTATTATTATTATTGCCTTTGAACCAAGTCAAAAACAAAGAAACTATAAATCTTAGATTTGCAGTAGAAGCAGCAGAAGTTGTGGTTGGTCGGACATGATATTATAACAAATGATTTTCTTAATGATACCACAGACTGGGAATGAAGCGGACACACTCAGGCTCTTTAATTAAAAGGCATAAAAGGCATTTATTTTCTCAAAATTGATTCCTTTAGAATTCTTTAATTGTACGAGTAAATGTTTATTGTACGATATTACTACAAAAAAAGCCCGCTGAGTTACTTACCTACGCCCGTTATTCTCAGGTCTGAGGCAGTCTATTTGGAATGTGTGGGTAGTTTTTGACGTTCAATAAGTGATTTTGAATAAAAATATTTGAATATACCTTGAGAAAACATGACTACTTGCCGATTATTTTTTTTTTTACTTTGTTACCTACCAGTTCTTACTCAGGATGCTCCTTTGAACAGGACGCTCCTTTGAACAGGACGCAGGCTAGATTATGGGTAACACAACGGCGCCTATTTTTGCCGAGAAGTAGTAATGTTTGAGCATTACTATGTTTCGTTCTGAAGGGTGCCGTAGCTAGTGAAATTACTGGGCAAATGGGCATTAAAATCTTATGTCTCAAGGTGATGAGCGCAATTGTTGTGCCGCTCAGATGTTTTGGGTTTCTCAATAATCCTGAGCGGCAGTGCGTTGTAATGGGCTGGAGTTATCAATTACCATCAACTGAACGTCATCCTTGTTGCGTCCCTTACTTTCATTAAAAAAAATACCAGGGAAGCGGAAGTCTTCAATCTCAGATTTAATTGATTTGAGGCGGAGAGATTAACGCAAAACAGAGATAGGTGGAGAATAGAGAGTAAAGGATATTCATGATGATTTTCCATATTCCGAGTATCCGATGTGATATGATACTAACTTGAATTTCCTCCTGTAAATGTTTGATAACGTCATTGGCTGTCTTCGGAGCTGCACTTTGTCCATGAATCACGTTCAAATACCGTTTCAGTTGTTCAGATGCAGTCTTCAATTGATTTTGTTGCGTGTTATACTGCGAAATAAATATCGATATGATTCGATCAGCGGTGAGTAAGCAATCTATTCTAACAGGAATTATATGTATGTATCTGCGATACGATCTTTATGAGAGGCATGCAATAAAAAGTTGTATTGAGGTGCAAACTCTTGGGAATCAAAGAAAATGAATACTGGCTGGTAAAGTTTGAATATTGATCACATTAAAAAATAATAATAAAAATATCCAGCCTAGTGAAACTCTAAAACAAAAAGCGATTCACTCGATTGTATGAAACGTGCATTTATTGATAGATTGACAGATGACGGCTATAATCTTGAAAAAACGAAGATCCACTACGGTTTAAGCAGCTGTTCGCTTACACACTTAGCCGGATTATACTTTGTCGCCAATCGACATACTGTAATTACTACTATTTCAAACTTATGTCAAATCACTGCGCGTTTCATACTAAACTAAATTTTAATTTTTACTTAGGCAACCCCGCCTCTTTTGCGTAGTATTTACATACTCTTTGAGAATGTCTTTTCTATAGAAATGGAGTGTTTTGGGAAAATTGTATTACATGCGCTTAAATACGAGTATGTACTTGTGCTTGATAAATTTCAGTAGTTAAAATTTATTTAAAAATTCCTACCGAGATATATCATATGCGAACGGTGGTTCGTTGCCACGACGGAATTTTTTAGTTAAAGTTTTATAACAGCAGAAATAATATAGGTAAGTTTCTTTTTAGAATAAGAGAAGATGATCCAATAAATTCAAAGTATATATAGCGTCATAGCTAACAGTATAACAATGTCGTAACATAATACAAGACGACCTAAAGTATAAAATATTTTGATATGACCCCGATGACATCACACTGCGCTCGTCACCCTAAGACTACACAATACTTGATTAACGCTACACACGAGTTCAACTCGCATTTGGCGTGCTTTTGTAGGCTAGGCCTCTGTTTGCGGCGTATTTGATAAAACCGTTGTAAGCACTGTTTTAAAGTAGGTAATCTAGCCCTTACAAAAACAAAAATATCAATACCTTTAGTACATCCAAAAATATTGATCTAAGAATAAGAAAAAACGAAAAAAAACTGCCCGCTTATATTCCCTCATAAGGATTTTTAATATCATTTATGAAGACTTTTCCTTTTAATTACTAAAGTTTAGTGTCAATTTACCTAAATATTCATAGATATAATACATGTCGTTGATGTTGCCATCAAAAGAAGAAATTAATTTACATTTTTATAAGCTAACCTAAGCGATAATTCAAAAATGTATAACCAACTGGATACAATAAATCATTGTATTCTGAAAGTAAATAGTTGAACCATAAAATTAGCAAATCTACAATTGTCGACTTACAATTAATTCACTTAATAAAATTTGATTAATCTTTCTGATAAACTTTGTAGTCTCAAATTACAGTCTAAATCTAAAGTAAAAGTGAACTTTTCTTACTTGTAAGTCTAATTCCTTTGCCCTTTCCTGTTGAAATCTTAAAAGTTTGCTAATGTGTAACAGATTTTCCTTATTATCCATGCCAGTGAGGTGAACTTGAACATTTTCCAATCTTTTTATAACTAAAATTAAAAAAAAAGCAGACAAAATCTTATTTTCTTTTTATATAAGAGGGGGGGGAAAAGGGCTATATGGGTAGTGGTGATGTAATCGCCCATAGACACCCGCAACACCAGGGTTCAAGAAATGCGTTGTGGGTAATCTTAATATATATGTCGCAGGGATATGATAAAAACAGTGTTTTGATCAAATCTCGGAAGATGTTAAAATAACAACACGGTTTTATCATTTCTCGAAACAAATCTAGTGATTTGACCAAATGCCGGAGTTGGTTCCGTGAAATGACAAAAAGTTTTTTCTTACAAGGTTTGTTTGGTATGACTTAGACATAATTTGATAGGAATTTAGTATCGTGTCGCAGGTGGAGGTGGGTGAGAGGAGAAGGGGGAGGGAGAGAGACCCCTGGCTCTACGTGTCACGTTGTTTGTCCGCGATGGACTCCCAAACTAATGAACGGATTTTAAGGGGGATTACTTCATGGAGTGCAGTTTAGTCCAACTTGAGAGATAGGACAGTTCTTATTTAGATTTGGGACCCATAATTATTTTTATTTCCAATATTTGTATGGACAAAAGTATGGACATTTCTCTGATGAGATAATTTATTGACGCACGGTTTGACAGTTCTGCTGTGAAACAATTAAATTTTAATGTCAGGGAGCATATGTTACGAAATAATTCTTGATATTATGAAATATTATTGACAAATTGCTTTATTAATTGTTTTATTTATTGAGTATGTGCAGAACAACGTCTGTCTGGTCAGCTAGTATAATAGAAGTCTTTTGATTCTATTCAAATTGCCCTATTTGTTTGTTCTACTTTATAGTGAAAATGAAATCTAGACAGCTGTTTAGTGACCCAAATACAATTTGGAATAATCGGTGCTAAAAGTAATTAGAACTATTCAAGTTCAATATCGGAACTAATTCAGAGCTTTAATCTATTCAATCTACAAATAGAACTCACTTAAATTATATTTAAAAGTAAATACCAATTAGATACATGTTTTTTTAATGTAATTAAGGGAAGAGTCGAGCAGGTCGTTCAGTTGATGGTATTTGATAGCACTTTACAATGCAGTGCCGCTCAAGATTCTTGAAAAACACAGAAATTCTGAGCGGTAATATAATAGCGCTTGTCACCTCGAGACATAAGATGTTAAGTCTCAATTGCCCAGTAGTTTCACTAGCTACGGCGTCCTGTAGACCGAAACACAATAATGCTTAAACATTACTGCTTCACGGCAGAAATAGGCGCCGTTGCGGTTTCCACAAGCTAGCCGGCATGCTGTGCAAAGGAGCCTCCCACTGCTAATTAATTGAAAAAAAAATTCACGTGTAACAAGAGTTTTAGATTTACCGCCAATTCACAAAAATCGATGACAAATTAATACGATATACTACATGAGGTTACCAAAGAGTTCTACAATTGAAATTAAAAAAAAGTTTTCATTACCAATGTTTCTAACTAGCCAGTTTTAAACATTTTCAGTGTTACCCACATATACCTTATCGCTCTAATTTATAAACGAGGTTGTAAATTTTATTGGTGCTAACGCTTTCTGACGCACGGGTTATGACAATTATAGAGTTTTCCTTTGGATGTTCATGTCATTTCGTCGTTTCCTCGGTTGCTCTTTGTAAATGAAAAAAATATAAGATTTATACATGAAAAAGTATTGAAAAACTCAACGGTCAAATTAATTATATATAAGAGATCCACCTATAAATTGACTCATCACGATATCTCTGGAACCATAACGCGTAGAGACTTGAAATTTGGTAGGAATATTCCCTTCGCCGAGTAGAGATCAGCTAAGTATTTACGAAATTCAACCCACAAAAGTTTTTTATTGTGAACAGAACAACATGTATCGGGTCAGTTAGTTTTATTTTTATATAACAATGTACATAAATGACCGGCCTTCTTTCGGTAAAATAATTATTTGCAAAGGCGGTTTTAATATGATAAATTTTGGGAAAAAACATCATCATTTCTTCATTTGACATTTTTTCTTCACATGAGAAGTGATCACCAGCACTCATTATAAAGTTAATCATTATTCATTAAGGACACGCCGTCTGTTCAGGTTTATTATTAGCACCACGTTCAACAGTATAACAACACATGTTTGATTTTTGAATAAGCTATATGAAATTAAAGTTTTATTGGTAGAAAAATGTCTGACACTGGTAACAAAAGGTTAATCTTGACAAATTTTAAAGTAATAATATTATGAAAATTTATTGAATTAGGCGTTACTTTGCGGAAATCCATAATTATACAAATGATTTAAGTCTTCCTTAGTGTTAATTCCGCCAATATTTGTTTTTAAAACAATTCGACACGTGTTTCGCCTCTACACGAGGCATCCTCAGGACGTGATGTCTCGCCAAAATCTGGCACGAGACTGATATATTATAATATTACTAGCCGATCCAGCAAACGTTGTATTGCCATGCAAATTAATAAATAAAAAATATAAAAGAACTTTGATAATTCCCAGACCTACCCTATATGCACACAAAATTTCATACAAATCGGTTCAGCCGTTACGGAGGAGTTTGGTAACAAACGCTGCGACAAGAGAATTTTATATTTTAGATTACCTACAACTACGTAGGTAAGCATTTTCTTGTGAGGATAAAATTCATTAATCGTATTTCTTAGGCGCCATTTAATTGTTTTAATCTTAAAACATCTAAATTTTCATCTTAAATCTTGTTAATTTAAGGGTTATCTAAAACATTAATTCCGCTATTCTTTGATAAATTATTACTAACCAATATCTCGTTCGACGGCCATCTCTTTGATGTCGTTTATTATTTCGGTCGCGCTCTCTTTTTTCAATAACCGTGTCCTTTTGTGAACCTCTTTAAACTCGTTTATTAGATTTTGATACAACTCCAATAGATCCTGAATATTGTTGTTTCTGGCCACATCCGCAGGGATGTCAGGAACCTTCAGATATCTGTAAAGGGTGAGTTTAATATGTCTTTTTTTTGCAAAATTTTAAATGAACTAATTAACAGAAAACACTGTTTTTAACAAAAAAGATTAAATTATGCCGACTTTATAGAGAACAGACGTACTTAGTAAATAATGTTTTGGAGGTTCGTAATTTTTAATTAAAAAAAATCAATTACTTATGAATGAAGTATGAAGTAATTAAATTAATAAGACTTTCGTGAGATATTATTACACAAATAAAATTTGAAAAACAAAATTTTATGAACGATGCGGGATTCGAACCCACCATCTCCGGCGTTCCGTGCCGGTGCTCTAACCAACTAAGCTAACCGTTCGAGTACCGCCTCGTTATAAAATTCTGTTTGCTTTGTTCTACTCTCAGGTTGTGGCTTCATCATTTTCAAATTTTATTTGTGTATTAATCCTAGAAGTGAGGGTTATCACTTTAAAAACATAACATAACATTGTTGAGATATTATTTTTTAACTTATTTAAGTGCGTTATGAAAAAAAGATGAGAGTAAAATTTTAAGATGCGTACGAATCACTGTAACACAAAACACAGGTTGAAGTTGGTTCCTAAAATTTTCTGAAGTTTGCGTCATTCGTTATTTTTTTTTGGTTTCTTCGTCCATTACGAGGGCGGCACTGAAAATTTTGGGAATCAAGGAAGACATGACACAACATTACTATTTAAAAACGTATTTATTGCTTTTCGAAGTATTCTCCGCGAAATTTGACACATTTTCCCATACGATGGAACCAATCTTTGAAGCAACCATTCCATTCGAAAGTTGGGGTCTCTAAAATGGCCGTTTTTTAGGCGTCCACAGCTTCTTCAGGTGATGAAAATCTCTGACCACGCAATTTATTCTTTATTTTAGGGAAAGTATAGAAATAATTAGGGCTTAGGTCGGGGCTGTACGGCGGATGGTCTAATAATTCTGTTCTTGCTCTAAAAACTCTTTTCTTCTGTGCGCGGTGTGAGAACTCGTATTGTCGTGATGGAGGATGATGCCGCGGTTGCAGTTCACGGAGTTCAGAAGCGACCTGTGGCAAACAAATGCTAGCATACCATTCTGCATTAACCGTTCTTTGTTCCTCAGGAGGAATAGTCGCAACATGGCCGGTTTTGGAGACAAACGTGGCCAACAATTTTTTGCAACACTCCGTGAACGAACAATTTTTGTTGGCTTTAACTCATCGGTTGGATCCGTGGAATCTTTCGAGAGTACTGACGCACCAAGTAACGTGAGCCGCTTTTTGCTCTTCACAGGGCAAATGCGGTATCCATCGGGAAAACAAATTTTTTACACCTAATTGTTCATGCAACATTATTTGTATTTGACTCATGCCAATGTCTAAAGTTGCCTGAATTTTGCGGTATGTCAACGACTAAACAAGTTTGAAAAGAACTTGTTACAAGACCGAGATTCTTTTTTTATATAAATAAATGGTATTAGATTTTTAAAACCAAGGAGATTTCAATTAAAAAGATGTTAATGTGACAGGAACAGTGGCTATATTCCATCCCCGATACTTTTAGTGCAGCCCTCGTATTAGGACAGGCAAAGGGTTCAAGCCCATACAGCAGTATTCATTATTTAATAATTAATTGTCAAAGCCATCTTTGCAAGAATTTTACAAAATTGTTCTTTCTAAGAACGTAGAACAGCACGAGGAATAAATCATTTTAATGATTTTTGCTTCGTTAGGCCAAAGAAGTATAACGTGTTGCGTCCATACATAAGTATTTATTAATACGGCTGTACTCACGTTTTATCGGTGTGGGTACCGACTAGTTTCGGATCATTCGGAGGTCCTCCATCATCGGTAAAATGGTCCGAAACTAGTCTCGGTATCCACACCGATAAACCGTGAGTAATGCCGTATTAATAAATAAATGAAGTAGGAACTGTTCATTAATAGTAGATTATACACGAATACAGTAAAGCAGTGTATTCCATCATGGACGTCAATTAATAGGTCGTGAACATCGTGAGCGTAGTGAAGGACCTTAGAGTTAGCTCCTGAGGGAAGCGAGCTGGAGCGCCTGTAAAAGAACTTCTATATTTGTAAGAGTATGCTTACAATTTTTTTAATGATATTAAGGGACGAGACGAGCAGGACGTTCAGCTGATGGTAATTGATTCGCCCTGCCCATTGCAATGCAGTTCCGCTCAGGATTCTTGAAAAACCCAAAAATTCTGAGCTACACTACAATAATTGCGCTCGTCAGCTTGAGACATAAGATGTTAAGTCTCATTTTCCCAGTAAATTCATTAGCTACGGCACCCTTTAGACCGAAACATAATAATGTTTACACATTACTGCTTCACGGCAGAAATAGGCGCCGTCGTGGTACCCATAATCTACTAGGCATCCTGTGTAAAGGAGCCTCCCACTGGTGGCATATAGCATTGTAATGTGAACCTGCCGACTGTAATGAGATAACATTTTTCGTGGTATTGAAAGTAATGATTATTCTTGGAATATCGAAATCGGTTATCAATTCACACAACACAAGCTCAGCGCACCAATGCTTTAACGGCACCCTTCAGACCGAAACACAGAAATGCTTACACATTACTGCTTCACGGCAGAAATAGGCGCCGTTGTGGAACCCATAGTCTAGCCGGCATCTTGTGCAAAGGAGCCTCTCACTGGTAAATGGATATGTAATATGGTCACTTGGCGATTAATATTTTAAATAAAAATATATGATTTGAATACAAACTGTGAACACAAACCTTGCGAGGTACGCCGTGTTCTTCACTTGCTCCTTATTAGACAGTAGCCAATAAAGAACATGATGGATAGTGTTTGCATCTCCGGCGAGGAGCTGCGACCTGAAGACGCCAGGTTCTACACCCGACGGCGGTCGATACTTGACGTTACCGAGCATCTCCAATAACCGCACCGATACTGTCTCGGTTTCATCCTCGCGAACATCTAGCTGTCATGTAAATCTATATTGGACACAGTCTAATACAGGCTAATGGCAAACACTCGATGCTCGCGACGCCATAAATCATTCGTGCGATAGAGACAGATTCGTGTGACCACATATATTTTTTTAATGAAAATAAGGGACGAGACGAGCAGGACGTTCAGATGATTCTTGAAAAACCCAAAAATTCCGAGCGGCACTACAATTGCTGTCGCCACCTTGAGACATAAGATGTCAAGTCTCATTTGTCCAGTAATTTCACTAGCTACGGCACCCTTCAGACCGAAACACAATAATGTTTACTGCTTCACGGCAGAAATTATATTTACTATTTACGATAAACCATACGAGTGAGTTGCCAGTTGAAAAATGACTGCAAGCAGAGCAATTGCAGCAAGCCATTATTTTAATAAACGTATCTCGCTCTACGTAAGTGTGAACTAAGTAAGTGTGAGTGTAATTAAATGACTGGATAATAAGAGTCTTACCTTATATACAGCCAGACCTGTATCACTCATCACCGACTGTAGTTAGGTAACTACGAGTACTCATGTATTATAGAATCAAGAGTACCAAAAATAACTGAGTATGCAAAAAAGCTTAAATCATTTTTACGTCCAAATAGACTGTGGAAGCTGTGCAAACGTCTACAAAATTAAAGGTGGACAGTTAACCTTCATTTTGAGCAAGAGCAAGTGAAACAAAGTGATTAACTTATCGCAAGTGTAAGACGTAGCTTATCACGCAAATTAAAGTAAGAAACCTGGCCTGTTTTCATTGGTTGTATAACAGCAAGAGGCTCTATCTAGTTGTGATACTAGAAATAAAATATATGATACTAATGGAAGAAACCAGATAAGTGCGTTCGGAAAGTGGCAAAGAACAATGGCGAAGTTTCATACTACAAAATATTTGAAATTGAATGGAAGCGTCTTAAGAACTAACGTGTACTAATTAATTCTCTATAATTTTCTGCATCTAATGACATTATTCATTTTTAATTATATGGATGGGCAGGGATGTATGTATGGGGAGGGGCGGCTACTTCACACATGATACTCTTAGAAAGAGCACAGAGAGCTGTCCTTAAAGTGATTTTTAAAAAACCTATTAGATACCCAACACATAAACTATATAAAGACTTAGAACTTCTTTCTGTCCGATGTATATTTATCTTGCGTGTTATGACAAGCATGCATAAGGAGGTCTTGAATTTGCCTAATTATAAAAACCTACTAGATAGCCGTTCGTACAAGATTCCAACACCAATAATAAATACAACATTTGCAAGTAGATTTAGCCCATTCTTACATACATATATATACAACAAGGTAAATTTAAAATGTTCTATTAAAAATTGCTCGGTCCATGAGGTCAAATTTAAAATACAGAGATGGTTACACACACTCACTTATGCAGACATGGAAGCTATTCTTAAAGTGATAGCTTAGCATTCATATAATGTTAATACTTTGTAACATGATTAATCAGATACTCAGACTCACTCACACCCACTCTCACACACACACACACCCAGAGACACACACGTGTACACACACACATATACAGAGTGCACTTTTTGACCTTTCGGTTCATATTGTTAACCTTAGGATGTAAATTGGTTGCCTACAGGACAGGCTACGCCTAGTGTAGGGACCAAATATAATGATATATTATGAGATAAAGTGTCTGTATATAATAAATAAATAAATAATTTGGAACCGGGATAATGGAGAAATAAATTATTATTTTGTTCGAGTTTTTAGGTCAGGTTTTTATTTTTATTACTTTACCGTTCTAACTATATTATACTTATCTATTATATTCCAACTTACATGTTCCAACAATAACACTGAATAACACCAATTCCAAAAATCTTTAAGGATAGGAACTAGTAACCATAGGCAAATAGTTAATAAATAACCTACCTAATTACTAACGTCTACGGTCAACAACTCTGAGTATTATATTATGATAAAATGGAAACTTGTTACTTGATGCAATGGTAATAACAGTTTATTTGCAACAAACCAGAGTTGGTTGTCCATAGCTTTATAAGTAATTTTATAAGAGGGAAGTCAAATGCGCAATCCATAGTCGTAGGTACTTCTAGTGTGCCTAACCTACGCCCGAATTTAAGGCTCGGGTCGACTTTTAAACTAAGTACTTCCATTTTTATAATCTTAAAAAACTGGTAAAATAAGTACCTAGTTTTCTAATGTCTTTTTCTCGATCCAAGATCTTATTTTGTAGAAGTAGGTAAATTAAACAAGCAAAATATTTTATTTTCTTTATTGTTATATAAACAGCGTACGTTAGACCAAATCGTGGGGCATAATCATAGTCCGGTAATGGAGTGCAGAAGTAGTTCAAAATGAGGTTCAGAGTTTAAAACGAGAGAAAGATATTATTCAAGTCCAAAACCAAGCCAGGTAAAATATAAACTACTTATTAAAATAAAGAAAGCACAAAACAACACAACAGCGGTAACTATAATTGATAGGTATTATTAGCATTAGATAGATCATAGGTGACAGGTATAGAAATTAGAAACTCATTGATCACTCGCTCATCGCTGTCAGTCATTTGACAGATAGCTTTCCTTGATCTAACCTAAAATGGATGTGATTTCATAGTCGTGACAGCATTTAATGTGAAAATGAAATAAATATTTTATTTATTTCCCCGGTTCCTTTTGCAATACAATTTTATCTAACAAGTCAATTTATCTATGAAGTTTTTTTTTGTAACTATCCTAACCTTAGACGGTTATTCCTATAGTCAGGTAAAATTTCGCCATTGTTCTTTAAGTCCTCTATATCTACCTTTTCCGCTGAATCACAGGCATGTATGTATGTAAATGCAGTGGAGTGAGTAAATACGAACGATTGGAAGATTGAAATTACCTTATCACCAGCCTTGATATTGACTAGTACGTCCACCAACAACTGCAATAACTGCTTTTCGTCCAGTGAATCAAGCTTAATGAGATCATAATTCCTTCCTAATGTCTCGTTTATTTCCTTAACAATGAACTTCATTTGATCCGTCATCGTTACGATAAATTATTAATATTTTTTACTATCTAACTGTACCAAATTCTCCAATATAGATTTGTTTGCACCTTTGCAAAATATCGTTGTCATAGAAACGTCGGAAGTCACACTTTTTTAATTTTACGGTAAAAATGATCAAACAGCGCCATCTAGTTGGCGATACAGACTTTAAGTGTAATTGAAAGTTTTCATCCCTACTCTGTGATCATATTAATTTTACGATAGAACAAGTAAAAGTGTTTTGTGCTATTTCTATAGCACAGAACACTGATTCTTCACAGTAAGGAGAGCAAAACCAAATTGGATTCTGTCATCTCCGGTCTGGCGCACCATTTGACCGCGTTCAACGCATACATCCTCAAATTGTCGGGGACCCAGTCCTCTGTGATCGGCTATTTAACCTGGCGTTGCATAGAGATATCTCTGCATTGTGTTTCTTAAACCGCATTTATCACGGGGAGTGTTCCGAAGAGCTGTTTCACCTGATTCCTGCCGCCGAATCCCACCTCGCACGATACGCCACAAATTAAGATATCATCCCCACCATGTGCAGTTTTCAAGGAGCTTTCTTCCACGTACTACAAAGCTGCGGAATGAGCTTCCTTGTGCGGTGTTTGTGGGACGATACGACATGAGTATCTACAAAAAAAAAGGGCGTACACCTTCCTTAACGGCCGGTTATTCCTGTGATTCCTCTGGTGTTGCAAGAGAATGTGGGCGGCGGTGATCACTTACTACCCGTACGCTCGTTTGTCCTCCATTTCCGAAAAAAGAAGAGTTGGGATGGATCTTAGGGGGTGGTTCCTTCCTAAATTTAATAATTTTTATTATCAACCTCGCCTAAATGAAGTTTTCATTTTGTCGTCTTAAGCAGTAAACGCATTTATGTCTTAAGTCTTTTTTAGCGTCTGAACTAATGTTTAGTGAACACCGCGCTCGATAAACAGAGATAATCGACCAAGAGGATATTGGAAATGCATTGGAGGCACTGACCTTTATAAATACCACTGGACAGGCTGCTCCATGTTTCACAGAAATTTTTTTGTGCCTATTTGAAGCGCCAGTCGCGAGCGTCCAGAGAACTAATTTTGTCGTATAATGCAAATGAACGTACAATACTACAATACTCTGAAATATTTTTACATTTTGGATTAATTTCGTTTGTTTTCCGTGTTCAATCAACGCAATAAAGTACACATTTTTTTTTGTAAATAGTTTCCCACCATCTATCGATGTTTGCTGAGGTTGTCATCACTAGTTTTAGTACCGCAGACTCTCGCTACCTGGCCAACAGCGCCAAAATGGCGAATATCAAACAGGCACAAAAGCACTTTGGCAGCCGCCTGTCCACTGGTATATAGTAGAGGTCAGTTATTGGAGGCCTTCAGAAGTTATTACAATATATTCTTAGCTTGACTTGAAATAAATGGTTGCGCGACACTCATAGCTTTCCAAAAATATGTATAAGTGTGTGGAAATTAGACATCAACCAATTGTGATATTCTGTTTCAGGTACTACCTAAACCATAGACTTAGAATATACTAAACCAATTTGTCTATGAATGCATTCTACATTCAAAATACTAATGAGCTAATGCGATATGAGAATGACTGTTTCCGACTTGTCAATCAAAATCAGCTACAGTAACAATATATTATGCTGATTCATTTTTGTCTTGCTGTAACAGTTAAAGATGTTTCTTCTCTCTCGCACGCTTTGTAATATTCATTAATGAAAGAAAAGTCAAACATCACAGTAATTTTGGAATCATTTATATTTCTATTATAATACAATCATTATATCCATTATTGTTATCGTCAAATCTCAAAACTAATAACTTTTATACTGTACAATTTGTGCCATACACCCTAACTATTTCTTCCTTTATCAATATTGATTATAATACCAGTTTAATGTGACTCTCACTTCCTGGTCTATTCATGACCGACAAATGAATAACAAATTGCGACAGGGTTGCCATATAGAAAAAAAAATAAACAATAATTTCTCAATTACTCATAATAATTGTCTGTAATATTCATTTAATTTATCAAGCTGAATATCTGCTAATAAAATCAAAAACTCTGGAACATTTTAGAAAGAATATTCCAAATTAATTTACATTCATTATATTTGCATTATAAATAGCAAGTTATATCTAAATATTATTTAATATATAGCAACTCTATTACATTTCTTTTTTTTTTACATAAATTAAAAGTCACTTCCAGTGTGATTTTTATAAAGGCAATTTTGATATAAAGATTTGCCTCATTTTTATTTTACTATGTTTATGTTGTACTAAAATGTAGCTTGATAAACATTAATGAGAAATTAGCAGCTTGAAGCGCACATAAGTTTTCCGATTTGATAACGAAATTGTATTTAAAAAAAAAGGAATCCCGCTGAGTTTGTTGCGCCCGTTCTTCTCAGGTCTGAGACATACTTTTTCGAATGGGTGGAAGTTTTTGACATTCAATAAGTGATTTTAAATCATTTATTTGAATAAAAATATTTGAATTTGAAATTAAATTGATTCGCAGAATTGGTAAAACGGATTGCTATTCTGTAAGTTTACTTCTAGACCAACTGTATGAGAAAGACTCATTCAGAGATTAGTCGTTTTGTTCCATTTGTAATTAGCATATTTTGTATGAAATACATTCATTCGGAAACTCTAATATCGAAAAATCTGAAAACGAATTCGCTATATCGGATCAGAATAGAATAGCAATTGTTATTTATCATTGGTCACTTAAGTGGCGCTATAAATTTTTAACAGCGGTTTAAAATGCAAACAATGTATTTTTATATACTGGGTGGCCGAGAAGTTGACGTCCAAAGCTAAAATTTGAATTTGGCTCATTTTATTGGCCAATGTTCTGGGAAGCTTTTAAAAATAGTTAGAAGCCATAGGCTCCCCATTTTATTTATTTTTTTGATACCTTGAACATTTTCATGAATTTAGCTGGAGCAGTTATCTTGAACTTACGACTAATTCTAAACTAGTTCCGCATTGTCTAAAATATTCATAGTTTCTTATGTGGTTATTGCAACTGTAGTTAATAATTATCAACAATAAAATTAACTAAGTGTTCAAAAAAAATTAGAAAATTTTTAGCTTTGGACGTCAACTTCTCAGCCATCCTGTATAATGATTACTTAATAATATAGGTTTTTATGTCAAGCTACATTTAAAAGTACAAGTCTGGCCATTGTATTATTAATCACATTCTATATATTACATTACATTCCTGTACTAATACGAATTAATTAATAGGATGAATCGATAAGCCGCACTTACAGAATACAATGAAACTAAAGTCCTGCCGCCAAGCAATAAAAATTTCGTACAACAACCTTTATTACCTGTCTCTGTCACTTTAAACGTTCATCATCAAGTAACTTTAACATTGTAATTATTATGACGGATACTCACGACATATATTTTATTGATTCGATGCCGATATTTTGATCCAATTGCATGAATCCTGGTCGGAGAAAAGGGGGAGCGGCGAGGAACTCTTGACACATTGACACTTGACACTAATACTACGCCAATCTGTCCACGTGGCGTCTAATTTGTTTTGGTCTTTGATTCACTAATTCACGAAACACTACTGACGACATTCAGAAAACGAAAGACCCGAAATTATGGATTCATTTAATTGGATCGAAATATCGGCATCAAATTAATATATATCGTGAGTACCCGTCATGATAATTACAATAATACGTCTTGCTTTAAAAGATATATAATCCCTTAGGTCGGCAGCCATTGCATCTGAGCGAGCGAGACGCATTATATTTACGCGGAAGTGACAGGGACAGGTAACAAAGGCTAATGTACGAAATTTTTCCTGCTTGGCGCCCGGACTTTATATGACTTTGCCGCATTTATAAATAAACACTAACCTATTTAAGTCTTCTAAGTGGATATAAAATTACACTAACGGAGACGATCCACCTCATCATCACCTCGTCCATCGTGTTATCACTGGCTCTATTACTACTTAGCACCAATGAGGAAAGAAGTTCACTTTGTCAATTTCACGACAGGCAGAAGGTTTTAAGGGCCACGGCAAATCACGTAACAGATTAAGGGGGAATCGACAAAGTATGACATTAATGGCAAAGGACGAGCAGATGTCATATTATAAGCATAGACACATTTCAAAATTATTGATATAGGTACAACGCATTTACTGTAAACAAAATATTGAAAAGGAAGTACGGGTTGCACTCCGGGAGTGCCAGCAGAAGTGAAAACTTGTATATCAACATTGTGCAATTTTGAATATTTTGGAAGGTTAGGGAATAATTTCGCACGAATTATTTATCAGTATAAAAGGACTAGGCATTTATGTGGTTAAATGCAATATTCCTTATTTGCGCTATCGAACACAAAAATGACAGTTTAAAAATTTAACACTTCAAAACTATTACAATTAAAAAGTTTATCTCTCAGAAAAATCAACTATCATCCATAGAAGGTAACATCCACTATTATGTTTGTACCATTTTTGTTTCTGAAATAAATATTTTTCATTTTTCCATCCATAATAAACTGAAAAAAAATTTACTACTGAGATTCGATACTTCGAACTCGCGGTGTCCGCAATCACAATGATTCACTGTTGCGTATGACCGTATGATCATTAAGTTGAAATAGCCGAACTATACTTAATTAAAAGTATAAATCTACCATCCTTAATTTCACTGTCTTACGAATTTTCGATCAGGCCACTTGTCCTGACGCGAGTTTAACATTTTATACCCATCCCAAGGAAAGTGCCCAACGCCGCTACAGAAGTTTTCACTTCAAAAATGTGATGCAAAATATGTGAGGGTTACAAAAATATGAAGTCTATATGACGTAATTTTTGCATGGCCCCCATAATGCAAAGAAACATGGAGAAGAATTTATTAATGTAGTGGTACCAAACCGACCCGTGTGATACGTAATTTTTTTAATAGAAACACACGACACGGTGTGTCCCTTTCACACCGATGATCTATAGGATGCGGATGTTTGACATTGGCACACATCCAGGTTAAATGAAAATAATTCACATTTTAAATACTAAAATAAATAATAAGACACTAATTAGATTTATATTAAGACTATGACTATGTCAGTGAGTGTGATATAAGTACTTCAAATCCCCATTACAATAATAACAAATAATTATTAATAAATATGAACATGTTCCGTAATAATAAAAATACTATTTGAATAAACACTTAACAGACTGTGATGCACGTTCGATTAAATTCACTTCTACTTAAAACTAGGGTCGCCAATATGCCACCATTCTAATATTAAAACCCTGAGTCGACAAAGGAAGCGAATCGAATAAGTAATAATAATAATAATACAGTACAATCGAATTCAGATTATCACGAACTGATTATACAAAAATAAATTGATTCCTAAACTCTTAATGCGATATGATCAATGTAATTTTAACTAAATTTGTACTCTCGTAAATCAAAGAAATTATTGATTTAATAATTACTAGAACAGAATACAGTATAATAATTATTATATTACTTTTGATCAACAAATTTTATTTAAATTCGTTAAGTAATAAAAAAAGGGTTCACGATTTGATATAAATAACACTCAATTGAACTAAATAGTAAATAATCATAATTCTCGAAATTTCGTTTCGATTTCGAATAAATAACTCGTCTTTGGCTTGCCCACGTTCAGCTTATAATATAATTAAATATTGTTTTCATTAAATTCACAATGGGAATGTTAAATGTGGGACGATATCCGCCTCAGATCAAGTTAATCAGCCAATCATTAATATGATTTAGTGTCGTGGACGTAAATGCAACATGATTCGCACCAAAAAATACTAGTAACAAAAAAGTCAAATAATAAAAAAAAACAGATTCTCACAAACATAATTATAACATAAAAATCATCCTCGACGAATACACTACAAATGTAACAAAAGGTACTTCAATATAAAACACGACTATAGCTACCACTCTACATCTAGATCACAAGAATAACAAAACAATACATACAACTTCGATTGCTTCGATCCGCGCGGCTGCCACGGGTGCACTAATCGAGCACCATTTAAGTGACTTGAGACTTGTATAGCACTTTATTCTAAAGTAAGCCCCCCTTCCTGCCGAACAAGAAGGTACTTAGTGTGCCTAGTGGTGATGAATTCACGGTCTGATTAGGTGAGGCGGGGGGACAGGCTCCCACCGTGCCAAGATCTGTCCGAGGCCTCGGCGCTCGTTGTCGTTTGTTCCGTCGCCTGTCGATCGTGCTCGTGCCGTTCAGGCTGGAGGCGTCCAAGGCACCTTCCCCCGGATGTGCGGGAACGCCCAGCGGTGTTTCTCTGTCCTTCTCCGAGGGGGCCGCCGGCGAGCGCAACGTCCTCTTCAAGCAAGTCAACTGTTCCATGGGACTACGATGAACCAGGCCGGTGTACAGAGAGCCGGGCGTTTGCAGAGCGAGAGGAGCCGGGGAACCGTCGGAGGAAGGCGATGCGAGGTAGCGACGGCGGAGTATGGAGGTGCCGCTCGCGATGAGAGCGTGGAGAGACGGGGGCGCGTCGCCGGGCCGGGGCGTGGGCGGCGGGGACGAGTCGGGGGAGCCCAGCAGCGGGCTGTTGGCGGGCGTGGCCGTGGGCGTGAAGTGGCGCGAGGGGGGCGCGGGGGCGCACAGCGACTCGCGGCGGGAGAGCACCGGGGACCCGGCGGCGGACGAGCGGCGCGAGCTCCACGCGCTGCCGAACACGCTGCTGGACAGGCTGCTGAGGCCGCTGCTGCACACGCTGCTCACGCTGCTGCCCACCAGGCTGCCGTCGTTGGGGTGGAGCACCGTGCTGGGGAACATTTCATTTACAACATTTATCAATAATACAGATATACAACTAATCACCCCTGTCTCCCAAAGGGGGCATTTTTCCACACATCCCAGACCTTTAATTCAATTGCAAGATACTTTATTTTTACCGACTTCAAAACAGGAGGAGGTTCTCAATTCATCGGTATGTTCTTTTTATTTATGTTTGTTAACTCAAAATTTTCGTTTGGGTGACCCGATTTTGATAATATTCACTCAGCGCACTGAAGCGCTCTTATTATTTATTATTATTAAACTAACTTAAATGGGCGAGAAATGTATTGTATACATCGGTAACTGTCTTATTTCTACTTCTTGTACGGTTTTATTTCTACTTCAAAGAATAGCAAAGGTACACCTATACAGTCAACGCGGGAAATGTGAAAAACACAAAATAACTCGCGGTATCTTGGCAAATTATATTAACAAGTTTTTTTTTCTAAAGTTGACGTAAAATGTTAAGTATAATGATTTAAACATGGAAATATTATCTATGTAATATAGTATGTAATACGTATAACCTAATATATCTATGAACCTACCATACCTTTAGTTGTCTGTGGCACCACAACAACTGTGCTTTTTTGGCGACTTTAAAGTACGGTAAACAATGCTTTTTTAGGCCATAGAGTATAATTTCAAAGATTCAATAAAGTATAAACTTATATTACTGATCGTAGCTGTATAATTGATAGATAAAAGTAGAGGAGTAGTAAAATAATATTATGTATCTGATATCAGCTATGCAGGTCGCGCGTCATGCCTCATATCCTGAAGACATGTATTCAAACTTTCAGTTGTAGTATTTTCTTAGCAAACAAGCAAATCTTTTAACCTTTGATTTTTTTTATGAAGTACAAACGAGCGTACGGTTGGGTCATCCGGTGTGATCTTCTCCGCCCACATTCTCTTACAACACCAGAGGTTGCCAGCCTTTGAGGAAGGTATACACGCTTTTTTTGATGGTACCCATGACGTATGGTCCTGGAAACACCGCACAAGAAAGCTCATGCCACAACTTTGTAGTACGTGAAAGACTGCTCCTTGAAAATCGCACCGTGGAGGACATCGCCACACATCCAGATGGTGGGGATGATATCCTAACTTGTGGCGTGTCGTACGACTGCCAATATTTGTAATAATACAATGCGATTTGTTAATATTTGATATATGTATATTTGTATCTTCGGGCGTGCATATACAGGGTGTCTCAAAGTTATGGGACATGAAGGGAAAGTACCTTAAATATCGAAGATAGGCTATTTTACTGAAAGAAGACTATGTTATTTTTAAAAGTTATTACTTCTGCATTCAAAGATTTTCAAAAAATTACTTACCTATTATACCTAAACTAATATTACCTATATATTAGTTTTTGGCCATTCTTTCGATTGGCATCATAAGAGTAAGGGTGTTTTTTTATTACATTTAAGTCGGTTCAATTCCCAGACGAGGCAAGTTATTTTTAGAAAATCTTTGAATGCAGAATTACTAACTTTTAAAAATAACATAAAGTCTTCTTTCAGTAAAATAGCCTATCTTCGTCATTTGAGGTACTTTCCCTTCATGTCCCATAACTTTGGGACAGCCTGTATAATACACATTTTATATTATTGTTATTGCTTACATTGATATTTCATAAAAGAGACGTCCGACCAATAAGGACAAAACTAAACTTATTACGCTCATTTGATTATATTACTGTTTCGTCACTGAGCTGTCGAAGCTCGCTTAATTAATTTACCTATTTGTGAACGTGTATATGTGGCTAGAATGAGGCAGCCCCAGCATATCGTCGTCCTCCTCCACGTCTGAGAGCCGGTACATTCGCAGACCTAACGCTTGAGCGGATCTCGACCCACGGACACCCACACCTTCCTGCTCCTCCAGCAAACCTGATATAAAAACCAGCCCTTTTATCTTCAGATTAAACAATTTAACTTAGAAAATCATCATTGTCTCAACATCATCAGCTGGAAGACGTCCACTGCTAGACAAAAGCCTCTCCCAAAGATCACCACGATCGTCGATCCTGCGCTGCCCTCATCAAACGTATTCGGGCGTTTTTGACCAGAGCACTGTCTTCATTGTTTATAGTTTATTCTATTATATATTATATAGTATATTATAGTTTATTCTATTTATAGTTTTTGGTATTTAGATGCTTCTCGCAATATTTTAGTACCACAAGTACAGTAACAATGAGGTTATTAAATTTATTGTAAACAATTATTGTACTTTTATTTTTCTCACGCTATGAAAGGTAATCAGTAAATTTGTATTGTATATGACGAACTTATTAGTCAATGGGTGTTCCTTGCACAAATCAGTTTGCTCTTGTCCGGATGCCAATGTGTATATTTTCTATTCAGAGCAATTTTTTGGAATATCAAAAAAATCGCAGCACGACATAAATATTATATCAACAGCATAGCCTTTCGCGTATTTTTAAGAAGCGAAGATTTAAATATACTCTACCACGCGACGGTCATAAAAACTTGGCCACGGGCGAGATTGGTTTTTGTTCAACGAGGGAAGTTTGGAATCTGAATTAGCTTGTATTGAAAAATAAAAACTACTTATTTGAGATACGAACAAAGCAACCGAACACCAAAAATTACAGTTTAAACTTAAGAGAATACAAATGCAATGTATTAGGCAGCGACATAGACATACTCTTACTATAGACTTTAATTTGGTTTTGTGAGTATTAATTTCTCATGGTATTACCGACGCCAACGAGAGGAGAGAAATAATGTAAACAAACGGACCGTTACTGAGTTACATTATACTTAGTTTTATTGTCATAAATACGGCTGATTCAGACTCTTCCGACGAATCATCTTTGTCTAACACAGACGACGGCGATTAGAATAGGGAATCCATATTTGTATATAATTTATTCAAATAAAAATGTATTGAAGCCCTGAAATTATGTTTATATCTTTTCTCGCCTCATTGGCCTTACTATACGTAATGTCGCTCGTTGGATCACGGGTGAAAAAACTGTTCTGAAGAACAGTTACTTAACTTACTGAAGTAAGTCGCACTACACCCCGGGACACCGCTCCCAACCGACAGCCGATTGGAACTGGCGTTCGCGTTGTGCTGTGCATTTTTATATAGCACTTAATGTCACACTTGTATGTCACTGTCGATAACAGCCATGATATTGACAATGATTGTTAACACATACTTAATTCAGACTAGATGTCAAGACACTACACTATACATAAATTGAAATGTGGATGCGTCGTGTCAGCGTTGGTTGCTGGTACCTGACATGGTGGGCCTGGCCAGCTGTGCCCAGGTGTGCAGTGTGAGCGAGCCCTCCATCGGCTTGACGATCTGCAGCTTGTGCGGAGAGCGGTACCTCGCGCCCGCTCCGGCACCCCACACGGCGCTGTGCTCGCTTATAGAACGATCTGTTCCGAGATCATCTGTAATAAAATAATATTAAATAAATAAGTAAGCCCTTTTATTCAGACTAGTATAACTAATGAGGCAGTGTTGAATATTATATGACACCAGCTATCTAATAATAAACTACTATATTTTATGTTTAGTCTTTGCGCTCTTTGGCATAGGTCAGTTCATCTACAATAAACAATAAATATCAAGAAAATTAATTGTATAAGGTGTTATTTTGCAGACACCCATAGTTATGCCTATGTTATGAGTGGTCTTAAGTGTTAATTTCGCTAAGATGCACGTGTGGAAGTGGTTAGAGGCAAATCAATATAATATAATAAATATCTGTTATTTTATATATATATTTCAAATCAATTTGTTACTTTTTTAAAGTGATATCCCTCACTTCTGGGATTTATTATAAAAATTAAATTTGTATACAAAATTTATGAACGATGCGAGTCTCAAACCTGCGCCTTTCAGGTTCCGTCCCGACCATTATATCTATATATGTATATATTTATATATATATTTTTTATTATTATATGAGAAGGGGAAAACAGGCAAGAGGCTCACGGAATGGGGAGAGGTGAGGCAACCGCCCATGGACATCCGCAACAACAGGTGTGTCAAGAAATGCGTTGCCGGCCTTTAACGTGGGAGTATGCTTTTTTCTTGAAGGTCCCTAAGTCGTATCTGTTCGGGAAGACCGCTGCCGGTAGTTGATTCCACAAAGTGGATGTGCGAGGCAAGAAATTTCGAACAAACCGCGGGGTTGAGGAATGCCAGACGTCTACGTGATGCGGACGGTACTTTGCACGTAATGTCCGATGGTGGAATTCAGCCGCTGGAATCAACCCGAACAGCTCCTCTGGGCACTCCCCGTGATAAATGCGGTAGGAGATGCAGGATAACCCACATCTCTATGCAATGCTAGAGAACCAAGCCGCTCGGAGATGACTTGATCGTCGATGATTCGAGCCGCTCTTCGTTGTATGCGCTCAAATGGAAGAAGCTGGTACTGGGGAGCACCCGCCCAGAGGTGAGAACAGTACTTCATGTGAGGCCGAATTTGCGCCTCATAAAGTTGCAGGCGGTGGCTTTTAGTGAAGTACTGTCTCCCCTTAATGAGTACACCAATCTTTTTAGAGGCCAGTTTGGCCTTCTCTTCCAAGTGACCACGGAACTGAACGTCGCTCGATATATCGACGCCAAGTATGCCAATACAGGCTGTGGTAGTTAGAGGAGTGATCTCGAATCGAGGGGATACGACAAAGGGAGACTTTTTAGTGGTGAACGCACAAACTTGTGTCTTCTTGGGGTTGAATTGGACTAAATTATGTCGGCCCCATTCTGAGACTTTGCAAAGCATAGTCTCAATTTCAGACACAAGTTTGTTCCGGTTCTCGTCGACGCTATCCCGGGACATGTTGGCACGGCCGGTGTAGGAAGCATACCCTGTGCTGTCGTCTGCATAGCAATGAATATTGCTGATTTGCAGCATATTATTGATATGCAGAAGAAACAGCGTAGGGGATAGCACGCAGCCTTGCGGGACACCAGCGTTTATGGGTTTTAAGTCGGAGCATGCACCGTTGATAACAACCTTGATGCTCCGATCAGCCAAAAAGTTAGTGACCCATTTGCACAACTTCTCGGGAAGCCCATACGATGGCAGTTTCGCTATAGGCGCATATGTCCAAACTCACCACCAACGCCTCTCCCTTCGACTCAACCGCTTGCGCCCATTTATGGGTGAGGTATGCAAGAAGATCACCAGCTGAGCGATCCTGACGGAAACCGTACTGGCAGTCGCTGATCAGCTGGTGCCCCTCTAGGTATCCCAAGAGCTGGCGGTTGATGATCGACTCCATTACTTTGGAGAAAATGGAGGTAATGGCAATGGGGCGGTAGTTGGACGGATCTGAGCGTACACCTTTCTTAGGGATCGGGTGGACTAAAGCCGCCTTCCATAATTTCGGGACTACGCCTGATGACTAGGAGAGCCGGAAAAGACGGGTAAGGACCGGCGCCAGTTCCGGAGCACATGTCCACAGCACTATCGGGGGAATGCCATCGGGCCCTCTCGATTTGTGAATGTCCAAGGTGAGAAGCGCCTTAAGCACGGCACTATTTACCTCCGGCATATATGAATCGCACCGCGGAATATGCGGTGGTGGTGCACCTTGGTCATCCAGAGTCGAGTTGGACGCGAAGAGGGAGCCCAGGAGATCAGTTTTCTCTTTCGCGTCATGGGCCAGCGAGTCATCATCCCTGTGCAGTGGCGGAATGGCTGGCTGGCAGAAGTTTCCTTGGACAGCCTTGGCGAGCGACCGGAACGCACGAGTTCCCGAGGGGAGGCGTGCAAGTCTCTCGCCAATTCTGCCAATGTCAGCAATAAGTATATATCCAGTTTGTTACGACGGACCTGTTCGTCGTCGATGCCTGATAACATGTGAGGCGGCGAGCGACGCCCGTCGCGAGTCTATCTCCTGCGGCGTGAGGCGACGTAGGGCGGCCGCTAACTCTGCGGCGCCTGGCGCTCCGGGCACACCCACTCCCGTGTTGCCGCTGTTGGAAATAAAATAAACTTATATAACTTATGGTTTATTTATGGCCACGTTCAGATGACAAGCGCTCGATTTTCTTCGTTCGACTTCTTTACAAGCCCGTCTTCTTACATTCTCATCTGAATAATCGCTACTTTTCATGTCCAAATCGCAGGACGTTTCTCTATTTCATCAATTATTAATTAAAAGCTTCGGTTTCCATTTCCGACGATTTCCGGACGAACTAGATGAACCCTAAAATATGTCTATCCGCGACGAAAGCGCGCGTTAACGCGCGCTGACAACAATCGCGCGTTCAACGCGCGCTTTTTAAAACGCGTTAGCATGTGTACGGCCTGAATAAAATGTATGTAGTTGTAAGCGCGCGTTATCAAAACGCGCGTTGAATGCTTGTCATCTGAACATGGCCTATATCATACACTCGATAGCTTAATAGCTTGTTCACTTCACCTAAGTCTTTTTTTACAATAAGGAACGAGACGAGCCGGACTTTCAGCCGATGGTAATTCATACGCTCTGCCCATTACAATGCAGTGGCGCTCAAGATTTATGAAAAACACAAAAATACTAGCAGAAATATTATTGCGCTCGTCACCTTGAGACGTAAGGTGATAAGTCTCATTTGCCCAGTTATTTCACTAGCGGCTTAGCCCTTCTGACCGAAACACAATAATGCTTACACATAACTGCTTCACGGCAGATAAAGGCGGCGTTATGGTACCCAAAATTTAGCCGGCATCCTGTGCAAGGAAGCCGTACTGGTAAGTCTAAGTTCGATTCATCCCGAAACGCGCCCTTTTTGAGAAGCCAACATACTCAAATTGGGTTTCATTAGAGTATGAGCTTAAGCAATTTATTCTCGAACGTTAACGCTAACACTATTAAATAATCTGATATTTAAAAAAAACGCCATACATGGGAGGCAAAGGTATTTTCAAAGACTTTTGTTTTACTTTTTATGAAGTAAGGAAAACTAATATCACATTTAGTTGATCCTCAATCGAATGACACTTACGGATATAAATCTTCTGACTCAACATCAGAGATATCTTCGAAGAAACTATCGGTGGAGATCGTTTTAGGTTTGGGTTTCGGCGCACACTCGGGCTCCGATCCCGATAGCGATCCACCCGACCACCGAGACGCGCACTGGACTGTCTCAAACACTTTCTGCATGCTTGAACTGAAATAATAAATATTTAATTACTGTACTTTTTATGTAGTAACAAGTTGCTTATCTGATGAAAATTATTTAAAATGTGTAAAAAGGCATAAAAGGCATTTATTTTCTCAAAATTGATTCCTTTAGAATTCTTTTTGATGTCATTTCTTATACTACTAGATACTACTACCGCTTCGGAAACAAATGGCGCTCTGAGAGAGAAGAAGCGGCGCAAGAAACTCTCCAGCATTCTTTTTTTTGCGCTCTTTTCAATAAAAGTATACAATATTGTACAGTTGCTATAAAATAATCACAATCTAGTCCCAGGCTGTCCGATCATTTAGATATTCAGCAGTGGAGTAATAGGATTTACGACAGAGCCATTTTTTTATAAAACATTTAAATTTATTTATAGACAATGCCTGAACAGTGGCTGGGACTTTATTGTAGAAGTGTATACATTTACCCTTAAAGCTATTATGTATCTTATGAAGCCTACTAGAATTAGTTACAAGCAATCCCTTATTTCTAGTGTTATAATAATGAAAATCACTATTAAGAGCAAAAAGGTGACGATTTTTGTGAACATATATTAAATTTTCATAAATGTACTGACAATAAACAGTCATAATATTTATTTCTTTAAATTTTTCTTTGAGAGACTGTCTATAACCAAGCTGATATATAGCACGAACAGCTCTCTTTTGCAGAGCAAACACTATATCAATGTCAGCAGCATGACCCCATAGTAATATACCGTACGTCATGATGCTGTGAAAATAACTAAAGTACACTAATCTAGCGGTCGCAACATTCGTGTACTCTCTAATCTTTCTAACTGCATATGCCGCAGAGCTGAGTCTATCTGCTAGATGGGTAATATGTGGACCCCACTGAAGCTTTTTATCTAACGTGATACCCAGGAAGACCGTAGTGTCCACAAGTTCCAATCTCTGGTCATTCATAAGTACGTTGGTTTGTACCTCCGCTGTGTTTGGTGTAATGAACCGTAAACACTTTGTTTTTTTACTGTTTAAGTGCAGATTATTCGTCTCGAACCAACGCACTATCTTTGAGAGTGCATTGCTTACCTCGTCATCAATATCCGCACGTCGCTTCACTTTAAAAATAAGTGAAGTATCATCAGCAAACAATACAATCTCATGGCTATCATCTACCACAAACGGTAGATCGTTAATATATATAAGAAACAAGAAAGGACCGAGAATAGAACCCTGTGGAACACCTATTCCCACAGGTTTACCCGAAGACCGTTTGCCATTTACATCGACTATCTGAACTCTTTCGCTTAAATATGATTTTAACAGATTTAGGGCTCTATTTTTCACTCCATAATGCTTTAGTTTTAGGAGTAAAGTTTCATGGTGGACGCAGTCAAATGCTTTTGACAAATCACAAAAAATGCCCAATACATCCTGTGACTCTTCCCAGGCGTCAAAGATGTGCTCAATGAGTCTAGTACCCGCATTAATTGTTGATAAACCCCTAGTGAAACCAAACTGATTTTTGTTCATTAATTTACAAAAATGCATTTGTAGCTGTTGAAGGAAAAGTTTTTCAAAAATTTTACTAAAAACAGGCAGCACTGAAATAGGTCTGAAATTAGCAGGGTCAAAAGAACTGCCCGATTTAAACAAAGGTATAACTTTGCTGTATTTCATGAGGTCAGGGAACACACCCTCATCTATGCATTCATTAAATATTATTGCTAATTCAGGTGCTATAATGTCAAGTATGTATTTAACAATATTAGTCGAATGGCCCCATAGGTCTTTTGTATTTTTTAGGTTAATTAATTTGAAGATTTTTATTATATCGCTACCTGTAACATACTTAAATTTCAAGTCAGTAGAAGATACTGGTACGTGTAATTTAAGCATATCATATGCTGCTTTTGGCGAAGAGTTAAGGTATTTGGTCGTGACAATCGGGATTTCGGAGAAGTATTTATCAAATTCATTTGCAATTTCTATTTCCGAATTTATAACGCGATTATTAATATTTAAACAGATAGAGGTGTTACGGCAATTCGATCTACCAGTTTCATTGTTAATTACACTCCAAGTCGCTTTTACTTTATTATTACTGTTTTTAATTTTATCTGCAATGAAACGTGTTTTCGCTTCATGACAAACTATTTTAAAAAGCTTGGAGTATTTTTATACATATATTTTAAATTCTTCACTATTATTGTAATGTTTCTCATAATAAAGGTCATATAAGCGTTTACGACTTTTGTGGATACCCATTGTTGCCCAATCATTAAAACTATGTTTGTTGTTTACTGTCACCGTTACTGGAGTAAAAACCCTGTCAAATTCCTCACAGAAGGAGTTGAAGACTAAGTTATAGTGAAAATTAGCAGTTTCACCACAGTGTAAAAATGGTATCGTATTTACCAAATTATTTCTAAACCTCTCAAGACGGCTACCCGTAACTGGTATAATCGTCACCTTTTTTGGTCTGACATTGTCCAATCTTGTATTTACTTTTATAAGTTGCCCACTATGGTCGGACTGAAGATTATTAATTATGAGTTTACTAGTAATAGTAACATCTGTAAAAATATTATCTAAACAGGTTGCTGTTGTAGAAGTGATTCTAGTAGGTTCCCAAAATACATTGAACAAATTAAAACTTTGAAATAAATTTTTAAGGCTAGTACAATTGGCCGAAGGTTCAAGCAAGTTTATATTAAAATCTCCACACACTATAATTGACTTGCTAGTTTTGCTAAATTTTGATAGTACCTCCTCCATTCTATGTTGGAATTGTTCATATGATGCAGTGGGGGGGCGGTATACACTTACAATAATAAATTGCTCTAGTTCTATACAAGCTATCTCAATTAGTTGTTCTATAGAGAGATTAACAATATCTCTTCTATTTTTACATTTTAATCTATTATTAATAATAATTAGGGAACCTCCATGTATTGCCCTACTTCTACAAAACGAACTGACTACTTTATGTTCTCTAAAACTAAACTGGAGCTGATGACTCTTACGCCAATGTTCTGTAATACATAATATATCTATATTACAGCAGCTCAAAAACAGTTCAATTTCTAATTCCTTACTTGAGATACCTTGTATATTCTGGTGAACAATATTTATGAGCTTTATATTATGATTATCTATAGCAGTAACATTTATATTTGGTGAATGTTGCCTATTTTGTATGATATTGCAAGAGTTGTCCTCCCTTGTCAAATAACTTAATTTAAATTAATTGAAGAAAAATCTTCATTGTTATATTTTTGTACATTAGTACTAATACATTCCCCAATAGGGGCTTGTATGTCGATTATTTTACAATTTTGCCCAATAGAGGCATGTTTATTAAATAATACTACAGAGGAAGTAGTTTGTTGACTAAGACTATAAGCTACTAAAGTAGCCAGCTGTCGCTTAACTCTAAATGGTAGGTATAGGTTACCATTGGTTATTTTCATTTTATAATTAATGAATTTATTTGTGTCAAATAAAATTAAATTTTCATTGTTGTGGAATGTCGCATTATACAAAGTTGTATTTAATTTAAATATTTTTCTATTTTGCTCCTGTGTCAAATCCGAGGAGTATGGGAATGTACACATCATCACTTTAGATTTTGTCTTATTGGAAATATTAATTAATTTTTCTATATTTTTAATTAGGTCCTATTATTTATTATTTCTAATAATGTATATTAATATAGTAGCATAAAAAATAGTAATGTATTGACAGCCTATTTTTGCTTTCTATACTTATTCAAATTCAAATATTTTTATACAAAATAGGATCACTTAATGAAAGTCAAAAAAAACTACCACCCACTCCAAAATGAATGCCTCAGGCCTGAGAAGACTGGGCGCAACAAACTCCGTCTAGCCAATGAAAATTGTACGTTTTACGATTCCGCCGACTATTCCATTTTGATAAGTTGCTCCACTCAATACGATCTCTCAAGCCATATCTCGACGTTATAATTTATATAGATTAACTAAGCAAAGCTATGGAGGAGGCCTTTACCTGATAGGGGTTCCAATAGACTAATAGAACCTACCTAACCTACCTATAAATGCTCTAATTTTTATGTTCTGAAAAAAATGGCTTATTATCTAATTTTTGAAGTAAAAACTTCAATAGCATCGTTGTGATTTGAAACTCGATGAAACGAAAAAGCGACAGTAAAAAGAGACAGACACATAAATAAATTCATAAGATTTTTTACGTGGGAGAAAATGAGATAGGAAGCATTATGCAGTATTTTAGTACCAGGCGATCATAGTTGAAGAAGAGATTGATTGATCTTATAGCGAGTATACCTTAATAATATTATATAGACCTTAATGACACCAGGAGAACATAAATATGGTAGCGGTAATAGTAATGTCTTTCATAGCGGTTGAAATCATGTGTCATCCTAGCAACATGTACCAGGACTTCATATGCAGTTCAGAGGTTCATGCACAATGTCGGTTTCACTGCTGACATGTGGTCTTAGCACGCACGCAATTTTTTTTATATTTTATTGTAATAGAATATTACTGACTGCGCCTGCGGGTCGCCGATGCCGGAGTCCAGGCTGAGCTCGGAGTAGATGGAGCTGTGCATCTCGCGGTGGAGGCTGGCGGGCAGCAGGCCAGCCGCGGCCGCCACACTGGGCATGAGGCCCCGAGCCGGCTCGCCTCGCTTGCGAAGCTGCCGCAGCGCCTCCTGGGCCTCCGCCAAGTGCGCTGCCACTTCTGCGTAGCGCTCCTGTTGATACACCCCAGATATTTACAAAAGCTGTCACCTTAAATCATTTATACGTCTAGATATTATGACAGCTATGAAAACGTCGAAAAAAAACGAGTTTAGCACTAAACATTATTATGAGCAATGCACGCACACTAACACAAAGTGTCATACAATTCGCGAGTGTAAGACATAGATTGTCACGCACACTAAAGTATTAAACCTGAACTGGTTTTATCGGTTGTCTAACAGCAAGAGACTCTTATCTAGTCGTATAAATTATCTAAGACGACATTGACAGTAAAGTCATCGGGACGTCCGTGTCGTCTATACTAATATTATAGAGAGGAAAGATTTTATTATTTGTTTGTTTGTTTATTTGCATTGAATAGGCTACGAGACTACAGAACCGATTTAAAAAATTTTTCACTGTTGGGAAGCTACACTATCCCCCTATAAGCTTTATTATATTTTCCAAAAAATTAGGGATCCTTACTAAATTCCAAATATATATCCCAGGGTGTAAACGAAATACCGAAAATAATCTTTAAATCGCGTGTGCTGCGAAAAGTACTGATGATAATTGAAATGTCGCTACTTCGTTCTCTAGTTAGTTATAAATAAGCAACAATTTTTTACCAAGTAATTGAAAATTTCGAAAGTCAAAAAGCTGCTATTCGTTGCATTAAAATGTCCAGTTAGTCAACATACGGTTGTTTGGCGTAGAGTAAAACAATAACTATGTGAAGGTCAAGCAATTAAACAAAAACTCCCGCGGTTAAACCAATAACGGTTAATACCTTCGCATCGGCAAGTTCGGCGGCGAGAGCATTCTGATTCTCTCTAGTAATCTCCAAGATCCGTAACGTGTGATCGTGTTCCGCGGTCAGCTGTGAACAAACAACAAGATTACATTTAAAAATTATAAACGGAACCTCAAAAAGCACGCTCCCACGCTCAGCTGTTGTGCCAACACAGATCTAGATTGACATTTTAAAATTATTTAGGTTACGAAACACTTTCGAGACCGAATCGTGTACACGAAATACATATTTAATGACGCAGCGGTTCCTACACCTGAACAGCAACCAGCTGCGAATGTAACAATCATTGTATCGAGGTACCTTTAATATAACTGATTATATAGAATGCCTGTGAAAGCAGCTGTATCACCTTGAGACAAACGATTTCAAGTTTAAGGAGTCCAATAATTTCAATAGCAACGGCGCCCTTCTAACGGAAGCACACATATTGCTTGCACTGTCCACAGTACGGCTTGTCGGAAAGAGGCGTCGATTTAGTATTCACTTCCGATTGCATGTTTTGCATTTAGCATTGGGACGGGTTCTCTATGTTTCTTCTACCGTATATATCACGGGGAGTGAACTTAACAGTTGTTCGGGTTGATTCGGTTCGGTCGGACATTATACCACACGCAACATGTTTCACGTCTGGCGTTCCACAACCGAGCGTTTTGCAAAAAATTTCTTGCCTTTGTGGAATCAATTACGCGTTTCTAAACGATACGACTTAGGGACCTTCAAGAATAGAGCATAATCCCATACCTTAAAGGCCGGCAACGCATCTTTTGACACCTGTATTCGCGTCTGCCCATGGGCGATTGCCTCACCACTCCCCATTCCGTGAGCCCGTTATATCCGTTTGCCATCTCATTATTACAAGAATTCACCTATCCAGCATTCTATGTGAACGAGCTTACATTGTTAACAGGATAGACATTAAAGTTAAAAAAAAATTAAAATAATAGCAAGCGAACTGTAAAATTAATATTTTTTAAATATGGAGTCTTTGTGAATTTGATGTTAAGTGATCACCGCCGCCTACATTATCTCGCAACACAAGTGGAATCACAGCACGGTTATCGGCCCTTTAAAAGGGTGTACGCGCTTTTTTTATCGGTACAAAATCCAGTATAAAATCTCGGTGGCATAATAAAAATTAAGACCTGCTATTTAGTTCTATCAAAACGTATTAAGTTTTCAAATAATAATTTATATTCTGTTTTTACTTGCCAAACAGCATCTATTTTTTTTATCAAAATCCGGGTTATTGATCATTGATAAGATATAAAGCCAAATTTTATATATTATTGGCTGCAGTAGAACTGAACGTTTTGTGTTCGACCGGGATGTTACTGCCACCATACCTGCTACTGCCACCATACCTGCTACTGCCGCAGTATAACGATGCACGTGTTCTGTTGTTTCGTTTTTTTTTAATTGATGCACCCTGCCCATTACAATGCAGTGCCGCTCAGGATTCTCGAAAAACCCAATATTCTGAGCGGCACTACAATTGCGCTCGTCACCTTGAGACATAAGATGTGAAGTTTCATTCGCCCAGTAATTTCACTAGCTACGACGTGGATGTGTAAACATTACTGTGTTTCGTTCTGAAGGGCGCCGTTGTGGTACCCATAACCTAGCCTGCATCCTTTGCAAAGGAGCCTCCCACTGGTCGGTTTAAAGGTGCCAGTGTAATAACAGAGACAAATTATCTTCTTTAATTTTCAAGGTGACCTTCTCGGTGCGGGGTCATACATTACGCTATAAATATTACTAACCATACTAATACCAGTGATTTTCGTGAACGTCTGAGATTCATGTCACAGAGGCTATAGAAGATACTTTAAATTTATACGACGTTCATTAGTCAAACGACATTTCGAGCGGTGCTTGCGTAAATCACGTAAAGGGTCCAAACCATTTGAATAGAAAGCAACAAGGCAAGTGCAGGTTACATTCCTATCAGTTAAGAGTTCGTTGATTACTTAATAGAACACAATTCTATTTACATACTAATGTGAGAATCGTGGGAAGTTTTAATTAAATGCATACGCGATAACATCTTATACGACTTGCAAGCGTGAGTTTTGTATACAACCGTAAAAAATGCTGGAATTCTATTCGAATAATCCAACTGTTATATGCACAAAATTGAATAATTGCAAGGCACTACGGACATAGTTGCTACCTTACCTTATATATTAGGTGGTAGGTCACTAACGGCCGTTTTCAATAACCTATCAATCCTTAGTTCAACTTACTAGAGGTAGACAAATCTATCCTTTTACGCTTAGTTGCCTTTCAATAATCTATCGATATAAAGCATTGGATTATAACTATTTTTTGTCATTAAACGGTGACAGCAATGTATCCGTAACTAGAGATACGTTATTTAAAACGGCCGTTATAGGACACCGCTCGCGGATAGAGAATCAACTGCATTTCGTATGAAGAATACATATTAAAGTGACAATGATAAACAAAGTAACAAGTAAGTTACAAATAGGCATTCTTGGGAGTCCACATTCCTGAGGATTCCACGTGTATACGTGGCGAAACACGTGTCGAATTGGTTAAACATAAATCTTAACGGAATTAACATTCAAGAAAACTCATAACATTTGGATAGTTATGGATTTCCGTAAAATAACGTCCAATTCAATAAATTTTCGCTCAAGATAATTTAATGTTCAGGCAGGCAACTTGCTAAAAAGTAAAAGACATGTTTCCAACGTCCGCCTTCACAAAATATGTTTTATCAGAATCTCTTAGGTTTATCTCTCTTATTTAGAGCGTACTCAGACTATTCTTATAAGTAAAACTCAGATGAGTGTGCCAGCTTTGCTCAATCTATGATTTGGTATAGTCATTTGACAACTGAGCTTGAGCTAAGAATGACCAATAGAAAGGTCAAGTTCGACCTTCGTTATACACCGAACAATGTCGACTTTTACTAAACACACTTTTACAGTAGTAAGAATACTAAATTATAGCAGAATCAAAAACTTATTTGATTATTAGTTTTATTGAAATAAGTTGAAATCGATGAATGATTAAGCGAAATGCGGTCCTATTAATTTATTTGGTAAGAAAACGGAACGGATTGACAGCAACACGGGAATTTGAAAGCGTCTAACAAAAGGTGTTGTGATGACGCAAGGAATATTTATAGCCTGAATGGTTCCTAAGTGGTCTTAGCTTTAAGGCGAAGAGTAAGCAGAAAACACGCAAACATGGTGTTTTTAGAGAAGTTTTATGGTGAAAGTATAGCATTTCGAGCTATGAACACTACTTAATCCTGTTATACATATCCTTAAGTCTTATTTGTAGGTTGCTAATGCTTGCTGTTGGTTATAGTTAACACTGCCGAGCCTTTTTGAACTACCACTTTTCTTTGAAGTTAAACAAGTTTTTTGGAATGGCGTGACGCATTTTTTTGGTACTTCTCTCAGAAAAGTTATTTTTATAGCTTGTACTTTTTTGTGTAGGTTAATTTATTCAGATTAGAAGTGAATAACGAGGATTGTTAACATGTAAACTGTTTTCCACGCAAGAATTCTGAAAATATTGGCTTTGTTACATAGATGGCGGGCGGGCAGCCGTGAACTCATATCGCTCAAGGTCGCTGGCATTTAGTGTTGCCTTAAGCTTAGCTCGTACTCAAAGCAATGTTTATGAATACGGACTTCAACTTAACTCTCTAGATTAGTCTGAAAGACTTACCTGTTGTAAATTCCGTTCTGCGATAGTCAGTCTTGCATTAGCCGAATCCAATTGTTGCTGTAACTCCGACGACCGGCACCTTTCTTCGAACAACTCCGAGCCGAGAACGTTCGCCTCCGAATTCGCACTCGCTACAACCAATTAGAGACGTTAGAATTGTAAGTTATGAGTGACATCACTGACCTCTACTATATTGGCCACTAGACTGGCGGCTGTCAAAGTGCTTTTGTGCCTGTTCGATATTCGCCATTTTGGCGCTGTTTGCCATGTAGCGAGAGTCTGCGGTATTAATACTAGTGATGACAACCTAGTGGACAACATAAATGGTGGCAAACTGTTAACAAAAAAAAATTGTGTAATTTATAACGTCGATTCTTGAAGTAGGAAAACGAACGAAATTAATTCAAAATGTAAAACTACTTCAGAGTATTGTATGTTCCTTGTAGCCATTTGTAAGTAGTTCTCTGGATGCTCGCGAGTGGCGCTTCAAATAGGCACAAAAATTTGTTGTCAGACTTATGGAACAGCCTGCCCAGTGGTATTTAGTCAAGTGCGAGTCGGAGTCAACGCTAATAGTTTCGTGCCGTCGTACAGGAATACTTCTGCAAAAGCAGCTCATGATAAGCATTTTTAATTCATTGTTAACAAAACATATTTTTATAAGTTTGTTTTATTTATAATTAGTTTTTATTGTTTAATATAACGTCGATCTTAACTTTCTCTACATATATTTTATTATCATAAGATAATAACTTATATTATAAAGATTTAAAGTAGTTTCTTGTTGATTCTTCTCAACATAAGCAGCTCTATGAATTTAAGTGGTTAGTGTAAAAGAAAATTTTCAAAAGTAAACGTGAGGAAAATTAATACAAAATAGGAATCATTTTTTCATCTACCGGGGGCCATTTAGCAATTTACTTATAAGAGGGCGATCTTTGTTTTATATTAATAATTTGTTATGTTTTAAATTGAAAAGTAAACTCACTTCTGGGATTAAATACATAAATAAATTTTGAAAACAAAATTTTTTGAACGATTTGGGACACGAACCCTCGACCTCTCGCGTTTCGTGCGAGCGCTCTTACCCAGTGAGCTAATCGTTCGAGTGACGTATTGTTGATAAAATCTTGTATACTTTGCTTGTTTAGATTAGCAAGAGCGATATCTCAAGTCAATTTCCTAATATGCAAATATTGGGGTTGAGCAGGTTTATTAACTGTAAAGTAGATCCTGTAGATGAAGCCACAACCTGAGAATTGAACAAAGCATACAAGATTTTATAAACGATACGTCGGTCGAACAATTGGCTCAGTTGGAAAGAGCGCTCGCACGGAACGCGTGAAGTCCCGGGTTCGAGTCCCGCATCGTTCATAAAATTTTGTTTTCAATTTTTTTTTGTGTTGGTTTTTTATTATTTGTTCTTATAACGGTTATATACACACTCCTACGCTTATATTTTGCTGTTGATGAGATTACTGTGGCGGACAGACAGTGGAGCTAAGGCTCAGATCCTGAGAATCCTAACAGGATTCCCGTTCGACAACCTTCGTACACAACCCTAAAAGGGTCATTGTATTTTAAAAAGACGTACACAAGTCTCCAATCATTTATAATTATTATAAATTTGTACCAGTTATGAAACATCACCAGGTGTGTAAATTCACCCTATAAATTAAAATACAGTGAAACGAATTCTCATTTGATTAAGCTTTTTTTATGAAAAGAAGGGACGAGACGAGCAGAACGTTCATCTGATTGTAATTGCTACGCCCTGCTTATTACAATGCAGTGCCGCTCAGGATTCTTCAAAACCCAAAAATTCTCAGCGCCACTACAATTGCGCTCGTCACCTTGAGACGTAAGATGTTAAGTCTCGTTTGCCCAGTAATTTCACTAGCCACGGCGCCCTTCAGACCGAAACACAGTAATACTTACACATTCCTGCTTTACAGCAGAAATAGGCGCCGTTTTGGTACCCATAATCTAGCCGGCATCCTGTGCAAAGGAGCCTCCCACTGGTATTTACAATAAGCATATTCTCACTAGATATCCATCCTTACACCTTATTATTAATAAAGTAAAATCATACACACAAATTATATTTCTTATGATAAACACGAAATAACAACTAAGTATTTTTATATAAACACTTCGCAGATAAAATCTACACAGCCTTATCTCGATTTACTTGACCTCTTATGGAAACCTTGTACAAGAATAATATTTTATTTATATTAATAATAATGGTAGGCAAGGATCAGTATAAGAGACAAGTCTTACGTACTCACTGTATTTACGTTACCCATGTGATTTTGAAACGTGACGTCATCAGTATCTACATAGATAATAGATTAAAATAAATAATTACGTAATAATCGTATTCGTGTCTTAAAAACGCTAATTAACACATAAACCTTTGGGCCTGTCAAATTATTTAAGCATTAAAAGGGTAAAAACAGGCGTAGATAAAGTAAGAATACACAAAAAAAAAATGTTGTAATGGTAATTGATACACCCTGCCTATTACAATGCAGTGCCGCTCAATATTGTTGAAATTCAAAAGTTCTGAGCAGCACTACAACTGCGCTCGTCACCATGAGACATAAGATGTTAAGTCTCATTTTCCCAGTAAATTCACTAGCTACGGCGCCCTTAATAATGCTTACACATTACTACTTCACGGCAGAAAAAGGCACCATTGTGGTACCCACAATGAAGCCGGCTCTAAGCCGTCTCTTACGACACCCTTGGGCCTGGGACTTCCCTATTCTTTTTATGCCTCGGAGAAGCACAGGGCAAAAGAATGGTGTAGACAAAGTACGAATATACAACAAACATAAAAAAAAATCCAAACAGCTCCACAGTAGATGACATATATCTGATATGAACACTCAATTTGCTTCACCTTCACCAGCAAGGACGAGACAGGGCCAGTTGAAACAAGTATGGTCTGACAGGGTGCGAATCTTACAGACAACACGCTGCTAGGCCACCTTGTCTCACCAAGCCCATTCAAATTTCTTCACTCTTCAAGCTTCAGAATATCTTCAATTTTCGACTAAAAGCCACCAGTAAGAGCTATAATTAACGATAGTGCAATATTAATCTATTCTATTAAATTAAGAGCCTTTTTCTTCGGTTATACTGCGAAAACTACTCAACCGATCGGAATAATACTTATACCATAAGATGGAGTGTGCGTCGGAGAAGGTTTTAGTCTTAGATAATTTATACGTATAGATAGTCTCTTGCTGTTAGACAACCGATAAAAACAGGCCAGGAATATTAGTGTGCGTGATAAGCTACGTCTTACACTCGCGATTTGCATTACACTTTGTGTTTGTGTGCGTGAATTGGTCAAAATAGAGGTTAGACTTAAACATAATTTTTTTTCGACGTTTTCACAGCTGTCATAGTCTATCTAGACGTATAAATGATCTAAGGTTTTAGTATATGTTTATTGGTGATTACTTATCAATAACATACAATAACATTTCATTACATATCATTCATACAATGAGCGGGCGCGGGGTACTTTATTTATATGGCAAAACAAAGTTTGCCGGGTTTTTCGAATTGTATGTTCATTCACATCTATACAAAATCGCTAATACTCATGTTTTTCCTCAGATGTGGCAAGAAAGTTTGGGCCGCGGTGATCTGACACCATCAGATGACCCGTTTGTATGCTCATTTCTCCTCCTTCTCCATAAAAATAAATCTCTTTTCACTTTTTATATTGTATATAAGTGAGCTCTACTTATGAAGTCACAAAAGTCAGTGTGTTACAAGCTCGGACAGTAAAACCTAATTGTACACCTGTATCTGTCACGTTTCCTTTAATCAATACGTGTACAGTAAGCATAATGGAATTCACTGATAAAAGTTTATTGAATAATACAGCTTATCTAGGCCGAAAACACTTTAGATCTGCGCGCAATTATTTGCTCAAAGGTGTCAATACAAAGCTAAAATCACTTATACATTTCGGACTATCATAAAGTCTATATTGCGCCTTATCGTTCAATTATCCCTTAGTGATAATAGCTATAATTGACAATACATAAGTACACCAATACATACATAAAACATAGGGACAACCAAGCGAAATAGCAAACAGATATGTCCTTTAATAACAAACCAATACCCAATATAAACTTAATTCCAAAGCCTTTGCATTCGTTTATTACGGGTGACAATTAGCCATTACATTTAAGGGCAAAATCATAAAGAACTAATCTCCGTGGGCACCATATAACATTTAGTATTGTAATATTTATTTATAATACTTAGTATAACTGCTTGGTGTAAATCTACTTAGAAGTCTTACTATTAAAAATAATTAAGTGAAAATATTTTCACAGAAATCTTAATAAGTATGTACTAGAAATGACATAGTCGCGGTAAACATATCGCCGCACATTTGACTCAAAGACCAACATCGAGTAAGTAGTGTTTTACCCCCTTATTCATAATGGTCCGCTAACTTTAAACAGCCGCTAAGGAGTGGTTTTTCTCATTCCGACTTAGGCGAATAGAAGAAGACAAAGTGAGAATTAGCAATGCTTTAAGTTAGCAGACTATTATGAATAAGGGGGTTAGTATTAATCGGATCGGCGGACAGTATTTCTGACTACACCTATACCAACCAATATATTATCTTCATCGGTAACTCATATTCAACTAAATTGCTGTATTTTTTTAAATATAATATACTATGACGATCGTTTTTCGTATTGTAGTCACTAGGCACAAAATTGCTGCACAAGTCCCGCAAAATCCGGAGAATTACAAGCATACCAAGCAATCAGATTAGAACATAACATTTCTATTACCTACCTTCTTATTAAGATTTCTATTGGTACACTAAATTTAAAAAAAAACGATGCGGTAAATTCTACCTTAGTATTTCTTTTCTATCTATAATACATTGGGCGATGTATATGCTTTTACAATATGATAACAGAGAATGTACAAAAAAAATGCGTTACGAAATTTCATAGAATTGTTAAAAAACGTTTGGTGTGGAAAGGTTTATAACATAAACGATTTTCTTAATGATACCACAGACTGGGAATGAAGCGGACACCCTCAGTATCTTTAATTATAAATGTTTATACTATTACGATACGTTTGTACGATATTACATTGAATCCATATTTGTATATAAAAAATAAACCTGTTGAATTTCTTTCGCCCATTCTTCTCAGGTCTCAGGCAGTCTATTTTGAATGTGTGGCAGTTTTTGGCGTTCAATAAGTGATCTCGAATCCTATTTTGAATAAATATATTTGAATTTGAATATCAAGAAAATTGTTTTAGTAGTCTTTCGGCCCTTGCCAGACCAGAAGACGTTTCTTAAGAGAGACCGGATATTTAGTCTACAAACGACTCAGTTTGGTATATACTTATTGCAAGTAAGAAATTGACAAAATAGCCAATGTTTTCAATAAGCAAGTACCAGTTTATATGTATTTATATTGCTGTAAATGATTCCTAGAAACTCGAAGATGGTCTTGTAATTCGCCCGAAATGGTCATGGAGAATGCAGACAACTTTTTCCTGTTTCCCGTTTCAAGATGACATTTTAACCAGTAATTTTTTATCAGGTGACATATTTTAGACCCGTTATATCCTTGAACGCGAACGAATATGTAAATAATATTTCTAGAATAGGTCGCCAGAGAAGGAACCAATTAAGACTGATACATAATAAACACTAAATCACTACATAGAATAAAAAAGTCGCTTTCCCTGTTCCTATATCCCTATGTATGCTTAAATCTTTAAAACTACGCAACGGATTTTGATGCGGTTTTATTAATAGAAAGAGTGATTGAAGAGGAAGGTTTACAAGTATAATAACATCCATTAAATAGTGGAGAAATACTGTTATTTTTGAGGATTCGAATGTGATGTCGTAAATAATTACATTTTTTCCGCTGACATTGCAAACGCAGGCTGAACCCTACGAGATTTATCAAAATAATGAAAAGGTCTACAGAAAACTCCGCTATGGTATATGTCTATCTCTTATGGATATCCCACAATAACATTTTTTTGTCCTTTACTTTTTACAACAAATAATGGCTAATTTTCGAAGCAATTTTAACCAATATAGCATTCATCCTTATCTAATTAAATACCTTAAATACATTGTTGATTTAATATAGATCTATATGGCCCTTTACAGCATATGATTTAAATGAATATTTTTGAAGATGTTACGGATTTAAAAATGGCGGGAATTTTTAAATCAAGTTAAAATTTCATTTGTACCGATCATTTTTTTTTATTTGTTTGTTGTTAGAAAGAAGGATTCCTTCGGTTTGTTTTAAGTTTATTTTATACAAACGTTTAGGTATTTTATTTATCGATTGGGGCAGTACGAAGTCTGCCAGGTCAGCTAGTAGCAAATATAGCTTCCTGACATCCCAATGTAGCGAAAAGAAAAACATGGGAACTGCCGTAGAGAATGTAAAAGTACGAACGATTGAATTGTTATTACATGCAAAAGTTCAACACTGCTTGCAAACAAGTATCATAACCATAATATGAAACGTTGTATTGTTCTCGATAATCTATTGCGCGAGGGTGATGCAACCACTTCATCCATAAAAATTTATTAAGTAATTTCATGGTATGGCGTCGGAAGAGATTGTTTTCCTTGTTGCGGAAAAAAGCACTGCTAACATTATCATAACTGCTGAATGTATCATCTGCCGCGTACATAACTGCGCCTTTTTGTTTTAGATATTTTGTGAAACGGACTCCTTTCTTTTTATGCTATTTTCTTGCTGACCGCACTGCCACCTCGACCTTTGGGAGGCCTCTTTGCACATGAAGTCGGGTAGATTATGGGTACCACAACGGCGCCTATTTCTGCCGTGAAGCACTAATGGCTAAACATTATTGTGTTTTGGTCTGAAGGACACCGAATTTAGTGACATTACTGGGCAAATGAGACTTATCATCTTAAGTCTCAAGGTGACGAGCGCAATTGTAGTGCCACTCAGAACTTTTGGGTTTTTCAAGAATCCTGAATCGGCACTAAGTACATAGTAATAGGCAGGGCTGCTCGTCTCGTCGACCTACAGCGCAGTCAACTCACCCAGCTGCGTGGCGATGTCCCTGAGCAGTTGCCGCTCCGCCAGCTCGGCCGAGTCCGCTCCGGCGGCGAGACGGGCCGCCTCGTCCCGCAGCGCGCGATTTTCTCGCTCCAGAGCGCCGGTGCGACGCCGCAACGCAACCGCCGTCGCTTCTTCCCGCTCCTCCGTAGGTGAATCTTCTGTATCATTTGTTAGCACCTGTTCGAACACCACAGCTTATTCATAATTGAATTAAATTCATTAGAGTAATTCACTCACATTTTTCTCATTTCACACACACACACCCACACGTACTCTCGCCAAACCACACACGCACTAATATCATGTCTTATTACAAATATTGTAAATCCGTTATTAGATGTAAGTCCTACAAAATAGTATTATTATAACCTAATTTAAGTTCTGTGGATTTTGTGATGTTTTAAATAAATAAATAAAGCATAACATTCAAATATAACACATCTAGCGAACTACGATTTTATACCCTACAAAGAAAGAATTAGTAAGTACCATTTTATTAGTATTTTATAAACAATAATATCTGAACAGAATAATCGCGATATTTCGTAATATTTTCCCACCGCAACCAACAAAGACGTACTTCCACAATTATATCCGATACCGAAGTCCTACATCAACGAGACCTAATAACCTCGTTGTCTTAGTGATTTACGACGCAAATGTCAACGACCTGCGCTACAGAAACAGATAGCTAACATCTATATTTTGCGAAGTATTAGATATGCATGCGTAATTAATTTTGTATGTAATACCGCATATAACAAGACATCACAAGCTAATCATAAAGTGGGTTACAGAAGTTTTGGAAATTTTATTTACCTTGTGCGTCTTGACTCTACACATATTTATCATTAATACGTTTATCATTAGTACAATGAACCATACGTCTGTCCTTCTCTTCCAAAAAAATAATAATACATAAACTCTACAATGATTATTCTTAATCTGTAATTATTAAGATGAATTTTTTGCGTTCCCGTTTTCGAAATAAACGATTTTATAAGCCTTTATTCTCATTAATAATCATTATAAGAAATAAAGACGTGTAATGAATAATACGTATTGCGAATATTATTAATTATTATAATATCAATGAATCTAGTGTACTTACTGAATAAAATTTGCTTTTGTTTGTGCAAGTTGAAAATCAATGGCAAACTACTAGACAAGATTTGGTTAAATTTTGTTAGGTTTACATTTACTTTAATTACTGGCGACAAAAAAAAATATGCCATATTTATGTTCTCATATTACCAAATTATCAATATTTATTTGTTATACACACGCACGACTTTAAGTTATTAAAATTGAAAATACAAAGCGGCAATTTCTGAATCTTAAACATATTTAGAGACATTCTATAGGTGAAGTTTACACTTTATAGTTTAGATAACACAATAAACTAATCTTAACCTAAACGCCTATATTATGTATCAAACTAAATGAGAAAATAGTATACTAATGCCATAAGTCACTCCCCGAGGCATCATAAATCACCTTTTTCCGTAGTACTAGGGACAAATGACACCTTTTCGCAACCGATAGAACTGTAGAATACGATGCTTTCATCGATAAGTCACGAACACCTGATTGTTTAGGCAACAACTGGTATTAAGAGAAGGCTATAATATGTACTTTAGTGTAGCTAATCTTATATATAAAAATGAATTGCTGTTCGTTAGTCTCGCTAAAACACGAGAAAGGCTAAACAGATTTGGCTAATTATGGTCTTGGATTATTTGTGGAGAAGGTTTAGTCTAGAGAAGGTTTAAAAGGTGAATAAATATAAAAATGCTCGGAATTGAATAAAAACAACTATTTTGTTTTTCCTTTGATGGGTCCCCCGTCGTTCAGAAATCAAATTGAAAGCATAGTTTCAAATGAACAATTATTTAGAATTCTTATATCTTTCTAACTTTCTCAGGAGGGATAAAAGTATCTTAATTTTAGCTAACTATAGTTGGTAGATTAACTACAGTTGTTAACGATAGTAGATGATAGATATATCAGATTATTTTATGTAGATACATAAATCATCATTTAATAAAGTTTTAAGAAATAAAGATTTTTATAAGTACTACGTGCTTTATCATGTGTGTACGCGGACGAAGTCGCGGGTATCAGCTAGTAGAATATAAAAGACTCGCGATGTATCTTGTCCCTATAACGCCCTAACATTTTGAACTATTTAAAAACTCCTGCTCGTTGCAAAACATTTTTTTTAATATTAGTATGTTAGCTCCCAAAAAATAATAGAAACTTGAATCGGACCCTGATGGGTTAGGAATTCAAAATGAATTGGGGCAAAAAAATCTTTTCGAGAAATTATGTTTTAGCACCACTTTTAATGAATATTTTTCAATTGTTTTATGAAATATGCCGTGTTTCCTAACTAGTGAATGAAAAACGTAGTAAAATAACACCAATTTCAATAGCACTTCTGACCTGAATTCGTCCTGATTCGATATAAACATATAATAAAATTTTATAATATATATTTAATTTACTAACCAAATGCTAACCTATTTCAAATCTCATAAATTGCTTTATATGAAGCAGTTTGGCTTCCTAGAGGGCATTCAATTACGGATGCAGGTGTTATGCAAGAATACCGTTGAGACCTAGGAGGAAACGCGAAATGCACTTGGTATCTTTTGCGATTTATCTAAGGCTTTTGAGTGTGTTCAACATTCAGGAACTGGTCAGGAAAAATTGTTACTATGGAATACAAGAGACTGCGCTCGTTCTACTGATTTCATAATTAAACAATATAATATCATAAAATCGATGTGAAGTTCAGGACATATTCTGCGACTCATCTCATTATATGGGTACCGCAAGGGTCTATTCTTGGACCATTCCTCTTCTTTGTTAACATTAATGGTCTAAAAGATTAACTTTTAGCAAAAAAAAAACAAGAAAATATTGTTTGCAGATGACACTTTACTCTTATTTATAGGGAAACGAAACGATTTTACATTTGACGAAGTAAACTATGCTCTTTCTGACCTTGTGTACTGGGTTCAAATCAGTAAAATTCGATAACTGTAAAATAACAATATAAAAAACATTTACCTAGTGCGTCCAACCTTAAAAAAGGACATGCGAGTGATTTGTTAAGCGGAGAGGAGAAAAACTTGTGGATTTTGCTTGTTTAGTTGCTTTTTTCTAGATTCATACAGCATAGTAAATATATGTTTTAAAATAATATAGGTTTTATTAATTATGTATATAGGTAATTATACTAATTTCATTCATATTATATTGAACTAAAATTAGTAGTCGCCTCTGTACAGTAAGGTCTCTTCCGAAAAACATTACAACTATCTCTTTCCCTTGGCATCCGCATCCAATAGGAACCACTACTTGTTGGTCTGATGTTGTTATTTCTTCACAATTATAACACTTCCTATCGTTAAATTGATAAAGTGGTTTTCAGTTCTTAATGCTAAGAAAATATTAATTAATTAATGTGGTAAGATAATCAAATTTCAAAATGTTTTTCAAGTGCGCCTTACCGATGTTATTAAAATTACATCATATCACCCTATTAATTAATTTGTATTTTAGTGAAATGAATTTGAATAATTATTATGTAAAATACTAAAGTTTTCATATTATTAATCAAACTACCGTTTCAATACGTAACTAAACATGATAAAATATGTTGATTATGAAATAGAAAACTGGTCGAATTTCCATAGATTCTTGCATAAATTATATGGAGGTTTTTTTTTTATTTTAGGTTTTGCAATCAATGCGTACTGTTTTTAGAATGCTACATTTCAATGTTGTTCATAAATTGCATAGTTTGTTTTCGTTGATTCATACACGCCTAATAAAACAAGAACAAGTTCCTTATTAGAACTATCGACTACATTCAACGAGCATTGATTACACAAAGCAATAAAATGTTTAAAAATATAAAGGTACTGATGCGCAAATGTCTAAAATAGGGTCTTATTGGCGAAAAGCGCGGGTTCAATATGTGCAAGTCGGACCCAGCGCAGTGCATTGTCAATATATTCGGCTTAGGGCCTCGTTTACCATGTCCAAGTAAAGCTGTGATTAGTAACTTCTCAATTAATGTTAATTGGAAGCTACATGTTATCAGTATCTTTTGCCAATTTCACAAGCGAAATTTATGTCTTGAGTAACTACTGACTGGTTAAGTGAGTAATGAATCTATCACACGCCATATTCGTTCAATTTTACGTCAAATATCACTTGTCAAACGTCATTGCAGATTGTCATTTATGATTTTGTTGAATGTTGAGCGTTCATTCCACTGTTTAGCGCCCGTTGTTTGTTTACCTTTAAAACTAGAAAGCATCTGGAAATAGTACAATACAGTTTTTGTCATTTAGTGGTTACTTGTGTGAATATCATTATTATGGATAAAATTAAAAGAGAGAGAGAAGTGCAGACTTTACACGAGAGAGATATCTTATAATTATTAAATAGAAAAATGGTGATATCTTGGAATTTACATACTTGGTATTTGTTCCATGGAAGAATAATCTAACTCGTCCAATTGATTTTCAATCAAATCGAATAAATCCATATCTAATAATTTATTTTTATGCTGATAATAATAGGAGGCACATAATATAATGCAACTGTCAAGTAACCGTGCTAATTGGCAGAAGATGTGGCAAGTTAGTTACGGGACAGTTAATCTTAAGATTAGTGTTACTTTAAGGTCGTGAAATTCGCATGTTATATTGTTACTATTGACTTTACTCAGTGATTAGCTTACTTGATAGTTTACTTGAAGGTGGTGAAAGAGGGCCTTAGTGTTACATTCCTAGCATTGATTGTTACTACCACTCAATGAGTCAAACTCAAGTGCGATTTCACCATTTTAATAAGACAGAAATGTATATGTTCAAGGTGTACGATATAATGCGCGGAAGTTGAGGGGTTCGTTAAATAATAAGAAAACATTGGAATGGTTTCATATAAATGGGGTAAAAGTGTGAAATTGTCGATTTATACAGAAAAATTCGAAATAATTTTTGTAAGGTAAAGCACATATATTTTTTCGAAGTATTACCCTTGTTATCTGTAATTAGTTCCATCTCTCCATGGCTGGGGAATCTAGTCATTTAGAATTACAGTTTCAATTAACTTGTCTGTGCGGTACACCTCTGAGTACCTGGAGTGAGTGAAGGCGATTGTAATTTCTATTGCGGGAAAAAGAGTAGTCAGTTTTCTATTTCTTTTTTCTTTACGAATAGTCTACTATTTATCAACTTGAACTGTAACAAAAGTTGCTTTTATATGTAGGTATCTACATTAAATAACGCGCGAAAACATGTCCTGGTGCGGCTTATGACCCCACACGTCAGAAATCAATGCAAACGCGTACCTACAGCTACTTATAACAATAAATATTCAAGCGACACGGTGATGATTACTGAGCCGTGACGTCATCATTCTAATTTGGGTTTCAGTGAACATAGCCAATTGCAGTATTTAATATTGACACACTTTTACACAAATTATCTTGCCCAAACAAGGCAAAACTGTACTATTTTAAGATAAATTTGATAATATATTTTTAAACCATTTATTAATTGGTTCATTATATTAGTACTGTCATCACGTCCAGTACCAAAAGTTTTTTTTTATGACAATAAGGAACGAGACGAGCAGGACGTTCAGCTGATGGTAATTGATACACCCTGCCCATTACAATGCAGTGCCGCTCAGGATTCTTGAAAAACCCCTAGGTACGGCGTACTTCAAACTGAAAGGAAATAATGCTTACACATTACTGGTTCACGGCTGAAATAGGCGCCGTTGTGGTACCCATAATCTAGCCGGCATCCTGTGCAAAGGAGTATCCCTCTGGTAGAACGTTAGGGTATGTATACCTGTAGTAGATCACTCTTAGTGCTGAGCTCGTGCTTGAGCTGGGTGATGTGGTCCCGAGCGCCGCGCAGGTCGGCCTCGAGCGCCGTCACGCGCGCTTCCAGACGCCCGTTGGCTGCCAGCAGCTCCTTGCCGATGCGCGCAGTCAATTCTAAATCCTTCTCTTTCTATAGACAAACAAATAACAGAGTATAGAAAGACGAGCTTGATCGAGCAATAGCCTAGCCTATCGAAACCTGACGCAAGACAGCTGCTGGATTTATTTTTTTTATGGAAAAGGAGGACAAACGAGCGTACGGGTCCTGATTTTAAGTGATCACCGCCGCCTACATACATTCACTTACAACACCAGAGGAATCACCTTTAAGGTGTACGCGCTTTTTTTGAAGGTACCCATGTCATACCGCCCCGGAAACACCGCACAAGGAAATTCATTCCACAGCTTTGTAGTACGCGCTTTTTTTGAAGGTACCCATGTCATACCGTCCCGGAAACACCGCACAAGGAAATTCATTCCCCAGCTTTGTAGTACGCGCTTTTTTTGAAGGTACCCATGTCATACCGTCCCGGAAACACCGCACAAGGAAATTCATTCCACAGCTTTGTAGTACGCGCTTTTTTTGAAGGTACCCATGTCATACCGTCCCGGAAACACCGCACAAGGAAATTCATTCCCCAGCTTTGTAGTACGAGGAAGAAAGCTCCTTGAAAACCGCACTGTTGAGGACCGCCACACATCCAGATGGTGGGGATGATATCCTAACTTGTGGCGTGTCGTGCGAAGGTGGAATTTGGCGGCAGGAATCACGTGAAACAGCTCTTCGGAATACTTCCCATGATAAATGCTGTCGGCGACACACAATGAAGCGATGGCTCTACGCAACGCCACACTTGGGACCCTGGATCACTATCCAGGGTCCCCGACAATTCGAGCTGCTATCATCACATCTAAACTAATATAACAAAGAAAGTAGTCAAGTCCAGGCAAACACAAATCATAACTAACCAAATGAGTTTGTATATTGGCGATGCTGCTGATGTCTCACGCGTATGTTAATGTGACAAGTTTATTTTCCTGTTTCACTGCGAGATGGTTATTATAAGCCGCGTGCATTAAAAATTTAGGAAGTAGGAATATTTCATAATTCCGACAAGGCAACATACAACTGCGTACACGTTCCTTATAGATCGGCAAATAATGTAGGCGGCGGTGATTACATATCATCAACTGTTGACCCCTACGAAAGCGTAGGGGTCAACAGTTACAGGGGGTAAATTGACGAGGAGGACAAAGGTCCTCCTCGTCAATTTAAAAAATACAACCCTTCTACAAAATACCGACAACTTCGGATTAAACGTTTCGGCCGATTATCGGTTTGTATTTGAATTATCTCAGTAGAGAAGGCTATAAAATAAAAAACCGATCGGCGGCGTATTGTTAAAACGCAATGGGCGGCAATTATCCCCTATCCCTATACCCCTAATCCAGTTACAACGGGTTTCCTTCCCTTGAAACTTTTCTTCAATCAAGTGTTCAAAGAATTTTCACAACAAAGCGACCATTTCGTCTGTGTCGATATATTAATAGTAGATTTTACAACGAGTGCACAAAACGAACCATTTTTTAACCGAGACTTTTAGCTGATAGTAATGTCGAGGATTAATGGTTTTGTGGACGAGTTATAAACTCTGCTTTTCATTTCGATTGCGAGGAAATTAAACAGTAGAATAACATGGACATTTTTAACAATTTGAGCAAATTTGAAAAAAATGATAAACACACGAAAACACAAGACCTGTTTCCCGCCGCTTTTGTTTTTTAATCTTACGACATTGATATTAGGCTTGGGCTCCAGACCTATACAGCCTACTATTAAATTAATTTTGTAATTTATATATTTTTTTAATTAATCAAATAACCTACTGTATTTTAATTAAAATTTTAATATCTTTTATGTCTTAAAAAACACATGAGGCAAATAAATTAAAGTAAATATTATAAAATAACAAATTCTATCTCTGAACTTTTTATTGTGTTTGGCTGTATGGCTCATTTTCTTTGCCTTAATATAGACACATTTATGAGTAGATACTGTTGTGCACTTGTGCACACAAATCGATTTTGTGCAGCCTATATCGTGCACAAATAAGCAATTTCAGAGCATGCTTCTCATGAGAAGTGAAAACTATATTATAACATATATTAGTTTCCACTTGGAAAGTTTGGTATTAAAGTAGTAAATAAGCCAGCTAAAATGATTAGAACTACAAAACATCACTTTTTCACAGAATTGTGAACAATTGTTACAAAAAAAAACGACGTAACATTCCGACAGACAACAGCAAACAATGTAAACAAAATCGAATAACACAAACATCACGGATCAACTTTTTACCGTATAATGAATCGTGTCGAAATAATTTTCACACTCAATTTAAAAATGCAACAGAATGACAACTCACCTCTTCCAAGAGCCGAGTTACCGCTTCGATGTCATTGTAGGTTTTTGTCATTTGGCTCACCCTGTTGCTGCATAGAACTGCAAACATACACTCACATTAGAGCTACACGCGCGAAACAAATAACTGAGCCTTATCAAATGTGGCACAGAATCGATGCTGACTAAAGTATTCGATAAGATAATTGGTGTAAACATTAAATACTTGTAATATACAATAGGGGCATAATACCTAATTTATGGTTATCAATTGTATTTGTCTACATCTTGAAATAACAAATTACGAAGGTAAGAATGCGACGCCAACACCAATAGCCGTGTGAACTAGCCTAGTATAATTTTTTACATTAGATATAATACTAAATACCGAAACAATCATTTTCCCTAACACAGATTCAGCAAACTTAAAAGAAAAGTCGTTCTACTTGTAGGTATTAAACTAATTATGCATAATAAATTAATTTGATACTATAAAGTATATTTTAGTATACACTTCGCAAACATGATCATTGTAAGTTAAACTTATTGCAAAAACAGCTATGAGGCATTCTTTAAAAATAAAGGTATAATTTTTCATCTTTCGTTATCTACTATATTTTAGCGGGTAATAATTTTAGAACTTCCATTTTTGACCGACAAACAGTTTGCATCCCTACTTATAATATTTACAACTACAGGTACAGAAACTGCCATTCTATATTTGAACAAATCATAGAAATACTTTCCAAAAATTGCATAACTATCCCCGTCAATGCATCACAGAGAGTGATATCTTCTAAATATATTAAATATAATAAATTTGTATTATCGAAAATCATGTTAAAATGAAAAAGTAGTTGCAGAGGACAGTGTTATTGTTTTTCATGTACTTAACTATAAGGCTCTATAACTATGTCACGATGTTATACAGGATATTATATCTGAAACTTCAGGTCGGTATCGGCTTTGTATTATGCGATAACTATAAATTTAGCACAATGCCAAATCTACATAAGTATGTCAACTAAATCACTGCCTCATTAATAAAATACCTGAATGTGGCAAATTGATAAGCGCTTTGCATGTCAAATATTCAATAATTGATAACACAGATAGTGTAGCATATACTTAAACGTGTTAAACTTAAAAGAATATTCAAAATTATTTAATAAATTATATAAAAGTCATGATAAAATACTGTTTGAGCATTTATTTGAAATAAACCGTAGATAATATAAAAAATAAAGAGGGAAAGAACTCATTACCAAAAATTTTAATATTTATGAAATGGTGATGGAATATACAAGTAAATATATCATTGAATTAAAATTGCAAGAGAAAGAATGTAAAAAATGATCAATAATGAAATGTTATCATTACACGGTGCAACGATGATACTCGAGATAGGCTCTTTCAGAGAAGAGCACACAATGTTTTAACAAACTGTATCAACACATGTAGCAAGGTAAATATTAGCAAATTCTGAACATAATATAACATAAATTTCTTTAACGATAACTGGACTAAACCATCAACACGAAGTTATAATTCAGAAGGATTGTAATTAGTAAATTAGAGATCACTGAAAATTGAAAATGATTGGGCTACGACTACGATGGGATAATACGATAGACGATAGAGGAGGAAATTTAGAATAACTAACCAGCGTAAATTTCATCGATGTCCAAAATAGTATTCATGGAAACTCGTTAGTATGACATCTTAGACTTAAAAGTTACAAGTCAAGTTTTACACCAACACATCAAAGTTCTCAATCCACAACATCGGGGCACTCGAGTATCGCTTGTGGTTCAGTTCGGCACTAGCGTGAACCGCGGGTTCAAGTTGTTGACTGCGTACGCAACACTGAACGCATGAGCCCACCCGTCAAGTAAAATGCTCCATTGTGCAACATGGGAAAAATGGAGAACAGACAAAACATGTCGACTATTCATAGTTTAAAGATAAATGGAGTTGAACTCGGATTGATTTCAATAATTGGTTTTTTTCAGCGAGAACATTCACATTTACGGCATTTCAAGTTGTTGCGCAATCAACAATTAAATAACAAACTAGCTAAATCAATATTCTATTTTAATTGATACTCAAACAACAATTTTATATAATATCTTCAACAGGAGTTACAGTTTGATTCGTTATTACTGAATATACGATATTTTTGATATTACAATCGCCAAGATCGCGTACTCCTAATTATCAGAAATATTTAGTAAATTTCAGATAGAAATTATATCATAATTAAATAAGCCCGTGGATATTTTCATTGTCAATGGTCACTGCACCACGTTATCTTAGGAAACACCAGAAGGATAATCGGCTAAAAATCTTCTTGAAACTTATTTCGGACAAAATCATTTATATTTCATATAGAAAATAAGAATTCTCTACGATAAAAATATATTGGCCAAAATTGCATCTACTTCCATCGGTAAAGTACCTATCCCACGACATGTGGTTTATGTTTGCCTACTAAAGATCTCTTTTTGCTGTGCATGTTATACACACCAACGCAACTGTGTAAGGCCACTTTCCAGAAGACAAAAACATAATAAGTGGGAACTCGGCTCATCTGTAATGAGCGAAAATGAGTTTCTGATTTTTTCTCGCTCTTACCTAATGTTACAATAACGTCGGATATCGATTGTGCTCATGATAAGTCTCCCACGAAGTCAGAGGGCTTTCACACAGCTTGTTACAATAATGGCAATAATTTCCGCGAATTCAAATGCTATATTTACAATCAAACACAGTTTAGTCTCTAGCTATTGTGCTGCAAAATGATTCAACACTTAACAAACATTCTAGATAGTGAGAGACAGATATAATAATAAAAGTTGTAATAGGAATTCAAAGCAGACACAAATGTTTCTGACGTTTTGACACATTCAAATGAGAAGCAGATGAAAGAGTGAACGAAAAAGCAGTCTTCTATTCAAGATTTGCATCATTTGTTTGGATATAGTGGAGAGTACAAATGTATGCAGGTTTCTTGAATATCAATCCATAGAAGGATATCTATGATCCAGTATGTTTAGGCATCGAGTAATTTGAAGGAACAGAAAGAAGAATGTATGAAGCGGTGTGATTAAGAAGGAACGATGATGGTAATAGCTGGAGTGAGCGCGCAGTGATCTTCTAAGACGTTCCATACCTCTATCAAGGAGCAAGGTCCGTATAACGCGGAAGTAGATCCGTCCGAACCTGTCCCTGGCCACGTGGTACAGAAAGTCTTCTATTCAAGATTTGCATCATTTGTTTGGATATTGTGGAGAGTACAAATTTATGCAGGATTCTTGTACCTCAATCAATATAAGGATATCTATGATCTAGGCATCGACTAATTTTAAGATAGAGAATGAAGAATGTATGAAGCGATGTGATTAAGAAGGAACGATGGTGGTAATGGCTGGAGTGAGCGCGCAGTGATCGTCTAAGATGTTCCATACCTCTGTCAAGGAGCAAGGTCCGTATAACGCGGAAGTAGATTCGTCCGAACCTGTCCCTGGCGACGTGGTACAGAAAGTCGGGATATTCCCCGAGACACTCGCGAAGCTCCGCGTCGGGCAGACAGCTCAGCTCGTGGAAGAGCTCGTGATCGAAGCCGGGCGGCGGCGAGGCACGCGACCGTCCCGCGCACCCCGCGCCCGCCCCCGCTACACCCTCGGCCGTGACGCACCCGCCCCTCGGACATCAGCTTCGTCCGCGTCACTCAAGCCCACCCTTCACTAGCACTAGTCCAAACCGAGTCGTTTCAATGTGAAACCGTCCGTCTCGGTACAGTCTCAAATCCGAACTGCGTGTCCATCACTTTGCACTCGACTACTACTTCAAACATTTACTTTGACGCCATTTGAAACTTAATAACAAAACAAACACTGCTCTAAAAAGAGAATAAATAGAATCAACTATCTGAATTTTATTTATGTTTGGAAGTTATAAAACCGAACAGTGAACAATACAGGCATGCCGCACCATATTTCAGCAGTCAAGCATTATTTATCTTTACAACTTTCACGAACTATTCCATGTCTAGATATGCTTGTAATTAAAATAAATTACTCGTTGCAGGAGGATTCTGATGTTCTTTTTTATATATGGCATTTAATGATGAAGTACACAATGAATGTGAAAAACAATAGTGTAATAACGTCTTGTTGTTATTGTTACACAATACATCATACCCTTCTAGGGCACAAGCCATCTCGATTATTTCAATAAAAAGTCCAGAAGCGAATAATTTAACAATAATAATTTAAGAATCATCTACTTGTCATACGGTTACTTCATTTCGCGTTTAATACTCCTCAACAATTGAAGTGCGTGGATAACAAAGACAATAATATACTTATGGAATATTAGTAGAGAAATTATATTAAAGAATATTTGACAACCTGTATAGCCGAGTGGTTAGCGATCCTACCTACTAAGCTAGAGGTCCCGGATTCGAATCCCGGTAGGTGCAAGCATTTATAATATGATGAATATGGATGTTTGTTTCCGAGTCATAGTTGTTTATATGCATTTATGTATGTTTAGTATTAATCTATGTTTAAGTAAGTGTATTTTATTAAATATATCGTTGTCTTGCAAGCCATAACACAGGCTATATATGCCTAACTTGGGGCAAGATAATCTGTATAAAATTGTTTCAGTAATTTAAAACACCGAGAACCAGTAATACTATCTCTATTACAATTTACAACGGCAACTACGAACAACCTAGTTATACCATCGCGTATTTTAACTCTTAAGGTCAACCTGCACGTGATTGGTTACATTTATTACGTCATGCCCGCAGAAGTACGAGACTATTTTTATGGCGAAAACATTCTGAGTGAATTTAGTACTTCTTTCACAATTTATTTTACATTTCTCATACTCGGAAAGTAATTTTGTTTTGATCTGATTATTGGGTGGAAAGTGCTGCTTCCCTCCATAGAGAGGCAAAAACTGATACAAATAACTTCTCACCTAAGGGCCGGAATGAACTTTAAAAATAGAACTGCTGTTGGCTGTGAAGAATTTTATGTAAAAAAAAACTATTTAAAAAATGCTGCGGCCATGTGACTATATACAAATAATATATAGTAAATTGTTAACCGAGGGGTCGAAAGAATTAATTCCTACTCGGACTATAGCCGCCCTCGGGAGTCTAAATACCTCGGGAATTGATTCTTTCGACCCTCGGTTAACAATTTACTATATATTATTTGGTTTTAGTTTGATTAGATTATTTTGGGATCTCCGCGCCCCAGATGATGTATTAATTAACTAGCTTACGATGTTCGCCTGAGAGCGCTCCAATTAGTATTCTTTTAATTTACTGAGTTTTCAATAGAATTCAAAGTGTCATCATACTTGTAATATTCAATGGTGATATCATGACCTTTTTAAATATTAAGTTATGAGTAGTCAAAATGATACAATTATTGGACGATTTAAAATTATGAAATCTCCTTTTATAACAGGTAATTAATTTGTATATTGATGTATATTAATAATGTCATCTATATTATCTGCATAGTAATGATTGTGAACTATCAAAAATTAAATATGTTCTTATAATGTTTAAACTATACATATTATTATGTTAAAGTAAATTAAGTTGAAATTCAAAAGTTGATTTTTTTGTTTATAAGTTAAAGTAATTTAAGTTGGAAACTCATTGGTTGATTTTTTGTTTATATAGAGAGACCTGTAATTGGCTATTTTATGTACACTAATTTTTAATGACTAATTTGTAATATATATGCTGTTGGTCTTTTGAATCAACAAATGAATAAATTTAAAAAAATAGTACCAGCACTGTGCAGTAAAAAAAATATTTATCTCATATTTCTTTATCCTAACGTTTATAATTTTTCATTGCTACTATACATATTTAAAATATAAGCGAACCTTTTTAAATAGACAAAAAAAACATTTTATTTAACTTTAACTTGTCATTGTGAAAAACGCCATTATACGTGGTTACTTAATTATTATTAGTCTAAAATTCTAACTTCATGTTAGTAGTCTTTATTATGTAACTAGTACTATGTTAGAAAATAACTAACACAGATTACCTAATGCAAATTATTTCAGTTCAATTAATTTGAAATTAAAATTTACGAACATAATATTATTATGATAAGCCTCGATGACGTCACGGTATGATAATATGTTGATAGACATACCCAATAATATACATACCTACGTTTAAAATGGGTATGGTTTAGTTACAGCACAGCCTTATCAAACGAATTACTTCTAAATTTTATTTGAAACAAGCTATCGCTTACCTCATTGAAATGAGATTTGAACAACTCTCTTATATTATAATCAGGGAGCGTACATTTCATGCCCGTTTCGTCATAATGACGTATTAATATAAACACACAGGGTGTTTCAAAAAACATAGTGACAGATTGTCTATCAACGTTTGATTCTAACATAATAGTTTCTGAAATATAAAAAATAAGTATTTAATGGGATGGAAACAAAATACTTTATTCTCTTTTCAAACTTGTTGACTACGAAGAAAACGAAACTGAGTGATAGTAGGTACTTAATGTCATATTACACAATGAAGCATTTTGTTTCCAACCCATTAAATACTTATTTTTTATAATTCATAAACAACTACGTTAGTTATAAATTATAACTTATTATTTTTTCTCTAAATAACACGCATAATTAAATGAAGAGATAGTCATTAAAACCAACAAAAGTTTTTTTCCATCCTGTATGTAGCTTGGCGTCACACGTCTGTCATCGGCATGAAATGTACGCTCCCTGATTATAATATTGTTAAGGTTGTACTAAAGACACATGATTTATTGTTATAGGTAGGTATATAGTCAGCAAATAATATGAGGAAAAATCAAGACACGATTCACCTGATGGTAATGGTTTTTGAAAAAAAAAAATTGGACTGCGCGCTCGTCAGAAACAAAATGTTAAGTCTCTCTAGGTGTTAGCCTCGTAATTTCAAACAGAAACACGATAATGGTGGCACGTTACTGTTTCACGGAAGATAAAATCAAATTCTGAAGAATAACTTAAATTAAAATGTTAAATTATTGTCTGTGTGTTCTATTAACATTATTAGACATTATAATGGTCTACATTCCGAAATATATATTTAGTTTGATTAAATCGATACGTTACCTAGTTGCAAAGTGTAACAAATCTGATATATAGTATAGGTTGCGATGAGTATGAAAAATTGTTCCTTAAACGATAACCCTCCTAATGGAGGTGGTAATACACAGAAAAACAAGTTGACAAGTGAATGCAGTTAAGTTGATACTTCTAATATATTATCTTCATAAATCAAATTGTTTTATATGGAACCCTTTTCTGAATTGTTACTCTTTGGTTAACGATGTATCGAAATGCATTTCTAATTATTTCAGTTTTCTGCACGTTTTCCGATAGTCTTTAAGAATGCGAAAACTCACATTCATCACCGCAATATGCTTAAAAAGAATTGATAATCTTTGCCTATTTATGCAGCATGTTTACTCTAAGCTTGGTGGTGTACTTTAACGTGACATTGGCTAACTTGTGGTATGCTTTCCACAGAAGCCACAGCTGAAAGAATAGAATATATTGTCGTGTGACGAAAATCTAACGCAACATTACAATAATTATGTTATAACAAAATGAATAATTTTAATCGAAGTGCTAAATTACACTTGACGCTCTGTAACTCTGTATATCTGCACTTTTCAAAGAGCTTTGGCATCTGGATATTATTACCCTAGCTTGTATTATTATTATTTAAAGAGGGTGGCTATTAGTCTAGTCCTAATGATCCCTAGTAATACAGCGTCCATTATTTTTTATGACAATAAGGGACGAGACGAACTGGACGTTCAGCTGAAGGTAATTAATACACGCCCTGTCCATTACAATTCAGTGCCGCTAAGAATTTTTGGTTTTTCAAAGAATTCTGAGCGTCACTTCAATTATTGCGCTCGTCACCTTGAGACATAAGATGTTAAGTCTCATTTACCTAGTAATTTCACTAGCTACGGCGCCCTTCAGACCGAAACAGTAATGTTTACACATTATTTCACCGCAGAAAAAGGGTCCGTTGTGGTACCCATAACCTAGCCGGCATCCCGTGCAATCGAGCCTCCCACTGGTAAGTTTAACTATTGTGTTCGATACTCATACTTATAACTCGTCGTCAAGCCCTGCCGCCTTTACGAACCGCAGTATCTTCTTGAAGCTAGTATTACAAACAGTCTCAGTGAGCAAGGTGTAGTCACCAAGGATGGTCTTACGCTTATGCATTAGTGGGCCGCAATCGCAGAGTAGAGGAGGAGGCGTTTCATCAGCCTCAAGGCAAAGTCTGCAAGTTATATCGTTTCTAGCTTGCTTGCTAATCTAGCTTGTAACTTAGCTTATATCTTTGACAGTGAGGAGTAACATAAATAGCACTTAAAGTTGTCGGGTAGGTATTCATACTAAATACAGAAATATTCGAGAATTATAAGGAACAATTCTTTAACCATGCAGGAAAAGTGTAGACTCACAAATGAGGTTATTTATACCAAGGTCTCGTTTAGATCGTTATTTACAATTACAAAGTACTTGTGTCAAGGAAATTGAAAGTGAATTAATATATAAACGAAAGTGCTAGAAATATTAGTATTGGAAAATTTTATTGTTGCAGTTGTAAAATTCAATGCTTTTTTTAATGAAATTTGACAAACAAAATGCTGCCAGCATGAGGAAAAGTTGACAGACTTACACGTGTGTATATACGCTTTTTTTTTAAGGAACAGCATACAAAAAGACCGCGTAAGGTAGTTTTTTCGCATTCAAATCACGTTAAAGGCTAGACCATTGCCTCTAATCCAAGAGGCGCCGGTTCGATCCTCACCACGTACCAAGACTTGACTCCCGCTGGGTCAGCGTGGTCGACTAAAAAGTTAAAGGCTCGAAAGGGCACAAGGCCGAACCAACATTTGAAACATATACACATGAAAGTGAGAAAGTTCTATGAAAAGCGCGCTATTAATGAACACCACACAAGGATCCAAACGGTATGGACGTTGTATTTGTAGGGCGCTACGGGATTTTTTTTATGAAAATAAGGGACGAGACGAGCAGGATGTTCAGCTGATGGTAATTGATACGCCCTGCCCATGAAAATGCAGTGCCGCTTAGGATTCTAGAAAAACCCAAAAATTCTGAGTGTCACTACAATTGCGCTCGTCATTTTGAGACATAAGATGTTTAGTCTCAATTGCCCAGTAATTTCACTAGCTACGGCGCCCTTCAGACCGAAACACAGTAATATTTACACATTACTGCTTCACGGCAGAAAAAGGCGCCGTTGTGGTACTCATAATCTAGCCGGCACCCTGTGCAAAGTAGCCGCTCCCTGGTAAAATTACGCAGCAGAAACTAAATAAAATAGCTAGTCGGAACACTTACCTTATAAATAAATACGTTTAAATAAGTATACATATTACACTGTCTTGAATAAAACGTGATAAATTATAATGTATCATAAAATATAATAATTATTAGAGCACAGGTAGTCACTGTGCCAGCTAATACAGTTGGTGAATGATAAATATCTGTATTTAGTAAATGTAATATCTAAAGATAGCATGAAACATGGAATAAATACGACAGCGGAAGAAGGTAAACTGGAGATGGATTGCTCAACTTAAACAACAATAGAATTTTTTGAGAGGACCCTTCGACAGGAGCCGTAAGAAATCTTTTATGTAACCAGTGTATTTACCAGTGGGAGGCTCCTTTGCACAGGATGCCGGCTAGATTATGGGTACCACAACGGCGCTTATTTCTGCCGTGAAACTATGTTTCGGCATGAAGGGCACCGTAGTTAATAAAATTAGTAAGCAAATGAGACTTAACATCTTATGTCTCAAGGTGACGAACTCAATTATTGTAGTGCCGCTCAGAATTTTTTGGGTTTTTCAAGAATCCTGAGCGGCACTACATTGTTTATGTAATGGACAGGGCCTATCAATAACCGTCAGCTGAACGTCCTGCTAGTCTCGTCCCGTCGTAAAAAAAATGTAATTAAGATATGTGGATTATTAGCAGACAGAGGAAAATATCGTAAAGAAACCTACATACACCTGCGAATAATATATAAAGATTGTGTTTAAAATTGACCAGACCAATTGGCTCTGGGCTAACAAGGGCTTGAAGCCAGGATGTTATTACTATCACGCAAAATAGGCGCACAATAGTCATCGACTTTTACCTATTTGTTTGTTAAATCTGTTTCGGAATTAAATGATTTTATAATATATTTGACGACCTGCATAGCCGAGTGGTTAGCGATCCTACCTACTGAGCTAGAGGTCCCGGGTTCGAATCCCGGTAGGTGCAAGAATTTATATGATGATCATGGATGTTTAAATGTATGTTTATATGAATTTATGTATGTTTAAGTAAGTATATTGTATTAAATATATCATTGTCTTGTAACCCATAACACAGGCTATATTATATGCTTAACTTGGGACAAGATAATATGTGTAAATGTCAATAAAGTTAGTTATTTTACGAGTGAATGATATACTTTTAGTACGTAGATTATAATCAACTAGTTATAACAATCCAATCGATTGCAGAGCGCATCGAGGCTCACTTTCCAACCTGCACATCACATCAATCGTATTAATCCACTTATCAATTCACCGAGAACACATTAGCGGCACGAGGTACGACCAATTACTTTTCGCCACAACTCCAGTTCGGGGCCAATATGCTAGTACACTTTCACGGGCAAGTGTAGCACGAAAACCGAGCGTTTGAAGACGCGAAACGAATGCACAATATGACGACCACTTCCGTCCATGCCAGAACGTTAACTGCCAAAGTACTGCGGTTATAAATTATAATTTAATTCTTACTGTATCGGCTTTGAATATATCGACAATCTATTGTCAACTTTATCGCTGGAGCAATAAAGTTTACAGCCGCATTGATATTGTATTGTGTTCGTAGCGGCATTATAAAAAGTTATGCGTCATTATTATGTAAATGCGATAAATGTTTAAACTTAAAAGCAACCAAGTAATGGTGTTTAATCATTGATCACTTACCTATTTATTTTGTCTGATGAATCGATTGTATTTGTCTTTCAATAATGACAAAAATAACAAATTAAGTTCAATGATTTGTCGGAAGATATCTTAATAAGTGTTGTTTTGCTGGGTTGTGTTGCCGCTCAGAATTCTTGAAAACCCAAAAACTCTGAGCGGCACTACAACTGCGCTCGTCACCTTGAGACATAAGATGTATATATAATTCTCAATTGCCCAGTAATTTCACTAACTACGGCTCACTTCAGACTGAAACACAGGAATGCTTATATATTACTGCTTTACGGCAGATAGTACCCATAACCCCAACCTGTGCGAAGGAGCCTCCCACTTGTGATACACTAAGGCTGAGATCTTTAGAGCGTACTCACACTTTGCTCAGACTTTACTTATGTAAAACTAAGCTGAGTATAAAGCTTAACATAATCTTTGATTTTATTTTAATAGTAATTTGACAGCTGAAATTATGCTGAGTTTAAGGTAAGGCAGCCCCATGCAAAAGTCAAGTTATCATTTTATCACTCAGCTAAGTTTTTCCTAAGTAAAGTCTGACCATAGTACGCTCCATAAATCTCAGCCTAAGTCATCCGTGATCAAGTATCTTTAAAAGGCATAAAAGGCATTTATTTTCTCAAAATTGATTCCTTTACAATTCTTTTTGATATCATTTTTAATAACTACTAGATACTACTACAGCTTCAGAAACAAATGGCGCTCTGAGAGAGAAGAAGCGGCGCAAGAACTCTCTCAGCATTCTTTTTTTGCGCTCTTTTCAATAAAAATATACAATTTATAACCGTGCATAGGGACAGGATACACCAAATGACAAATTTACAAAAGGAGAGCTTTCATATGATTCACCAAAGAATGACGAAAGCACCACGTTTCGTGAATAACAAAACCGATTGAATTTATTTAATCAACACGTGCTATGCATACTGCCGCCTATATTTCTGAACGGATAAGCAGTGCATTTGTATATATGCCTGTGCACATGGATCAATTTAAATTGATCAGCTGCTAAATTAAAAGGGCCTATCACTAACCATCAGCTGAATGTCATGGTCATCTCGACCCTTATTGTCATAAAAAAATGTAATTAAGATATGTAGATTATTAGCAGACAGAGGAAAATATCGTAAAGAAAACTACATACACCTGCGAATAATATATATAAAGTTAAAAATTGACCTGACCAATTGGCTCTGGGCTAACAAGGGCTTGAAACCAGGGTGTTATCACGCAAAATAGTTATCGACTTTTACCTATTTGTCTGTTAAGTCTGTTTCGGAATTAAATGATTTCATGATAAAGTTCGTCATTTAACGAGTGAATGATATACTTTTAGTACGTAGGTAATCTATACTTCTAATATTATAAAAAGGAAAGATTTGATTGTTTGTTTGTTTGCATTGAATAGGCTCCGAAACTACTGAACCGATTTGAAAAATTCTTTCACTGTTGGAAAGCTACACTATCCCCGGGTGACATAAAACCTCAATAGGTGAAAAAGAACTTAACAAATAGAAAAAGCGAATTCAATTAAATTAATCCTATTAAAAATTCTTAAACACATAATATAAACATCCATGACTCGGAAACAAACAGCCATATTCGTCATATAAATGATTGCACCTACCGGCTTTCTAGCTTAGTAGGCAGCGTGACTAAACACGGGTGAATATGGTTTGTCATTACTTGAATACAAGCTTATTTAAAAGTGAAAAAAATGAATAAATATGCAAGATTTTCAACGTTTTCAGCCATATTTTGTTAGTTAGTTAGTTAAATTTACAAATTTATAACCACAGTTTATAACAATTTATAACCACCCAAAATAATTACATGTCTACTTTATGTTAAACAGGTAGTCTAAATAAATAATAAATAAAAGTATAATTAAATAATATTGTATAATAAATATCTTCCACATTGCAAAATCACCTGCACCAGAATAGAATTCGAAATTGACTTATTTATTTAGGAGGTATTTTCACTTTGATGAATGCTTTCTCGGGCATTCGTTGGATGTGTCCAAAATAACACCAGTAAACTTGGCAACTCGCCATTTCTACTTATTACTTTCAATAACATCATATTATTATTTCCCGCGTCAATTGTAGATGTTACTAACAACATTATATTATATATTTGAAGTCGGGTTTTTAAGTCTCAACTTTATAATAGAATAAAATCGTTAGTCTGTACCATTGTCTGTACTAACGATCAATGGTAACCCGTTATTGATATGAAATTGATTTAAATTTTTAAAAACAATTTTAAGTAAATTAATTAAATAATTCGAATCTAAACTTAAAAACATAATTGAATGTGATTGTGTTTCCATTCAATCAGTTCGAAAATAAAATACATATATATAATATAATAAAAAAGTTATTTGAGGCTCTTTCATGCCTAAACCACTGATCGTATCGACATGAAACTACCATCATTCGATGCGAAATTTATCCTAGATGGTTTATGACTACTTATTGTATTTGTAATAAGATGTATAAAATATCATTTATTTCCTTTTAAAATTAATTTAAAAAAGCGAGCGGGAATGGCTAGTTAGTTTATAAAAGAACAAGTGAAATTAAAATAAGACGCGGGAAAAGTCGCGGGCACCCACTTGTTATCAATATCAAAGTGGGACAAACGGGTAAACGGATCGTAGGTTCGTGAATTCCGCTACCAATGAACACCTGCCATAACAATGGGTATGACCTTAGGTAGAAGACCTTCAAGTTATGTTCAGAATTGGGTACAGTTAAGAGTTAGCGGCAGCGGATTCCACAAAGTGGCTGGTCAAAGTCAAAGTCAAATAAGCTTTATTCAATTAGACTTAAACTAAGCGCTTTTGAATCTTCACTAGATATTTCATATAAATTACTGAAACTTCCATATGTTCGGAAAAAGTTGAGAACATACAAGGCCACATTTTTTCAATCAAATAGAGTACTTTACAATGGCTGTAATATACATATCAAATAAGTTTGTAAGGTGCTGCATCCAATATATGAATCGTGTTTAAATAATTTTAAACATTTCATAAAAAGTAATAAAGAATAAACTGTATAAATATAAATTATCGTATATTAAATGCATCAACCTTTAGAGTTTAGAGCTTGAATTGAATGTTTGTGTAAGGATGCTTCGTGAATAGTTGCAATAGATAATTAGTAATCGCATCCAACAAATACAATGATTTTTTAACTATAACAGATCGACCTGGCCTCACAAGCAGCACCGGTTCACGAGTTGACGCATGGACCAGCCATCATTCGCATATATTCATTGCCAGACTTCAACGTAGGCTGCTGTTGTGTATTGTGATGTTCGATATCAACCCTAACAATTCTTTAGAATATAGCACATTTATCATGAAGTTAATTAAAATATTATATGATAGGCATTCTCGACCCATACAGCCCAGTAGTTAGCTACGCTGCTACTGAAGTAGAGGTCCCTGGTTCCAATCAGTGCAGATATCTGCACCTACCAGGATTGCCGAAATAAACAAAAAAATACATTTGAATTTGCAATCTGTCATTTTTATATGATTGTTCATTGAGTTTTCTCATTTTGGCGCCAATACATTGTACAATATTTAGCTATGTTAAAATAGAGTAGGGTAATAAAGAGAACCGAATCACTGTGATTGCATTACACAAAGTAGGTATGGAGCCAATTTTTAAACACTCCATACGTTTGGTATTAGTAAAATGTTTGTGTACCGGGCTATTAATAGGTACAATGAGACCTCCTCTGTTTGTCATAGTAAAAGATCTGGCCGTCCACGGTGTGTTCGTACGAAAAAGGTGGTCAAAGCAGTAAGGGAAAGCATTCGAAATAATCCTGTCCGAAAGCAAAATATTTTATCTCGGGAGATGAAGATATAACACCTAGAACCATTTCGCGTGTTTTAAAAGATGACTTAGGACTTGCAGCCTAATTTAAAAAAGGTAAAATCGGAAATCACAGAAATTTTTTGTTTATGATGACAAAATTTTTACAATTTAGCAACATTTTAACTAACAAAATGACCGTATTTATGCTCTAAGCTCTAAGAAAGCTTCCCGATTAGTCAACAGAGTGCAACGTTATCTATCCGCCTTCAGTGATGGGTTGGTGGGGTAGCTATGAAGGAGTGACTGAGCCATACTTTTGTGAAAAAAGGTATCAAAACATCGGCACAAGTGTATCAAGATACCATTTTTGAGGAGGTAGTGAAGCCCCTTAACAACCCCATGTTCAACAACCAAGAATGGTCCTTCAAACAAGACTCGGCGCCGGGTCATAAAGCTCAGTCTACGCATTCTTGTTTTGAAACGACCGTTTCGGACTTCATCACAGCTGAAGACTTGTCGTCGTCAAGTCCCGATCTTAATCCGCTGGATTATGATTAATGGTCAGTTTAAGAAAGAACAGCTTGCTTTAAACGCCATGATAATTTAAGAGTCCCTAAAACAAAGCGTACGTTTGGCAGTTAAGAATTTTCCCATGGAAAGAGTGCGTGCTTCTATTGGTAACTGGCCCCAAAGGACTGTATTGCAGCCAATGCAGACCATTTCGAATAAGCTTTTTATATTTTTAATTGATTTATATTTATGTATTAAACTAACACACTGTAAAAGTAATATATATTATTTGCAATAGATTTTTTTTTATTTCAGTATTTATGGCAAGACTAGGTATTATATGTTTAATTAAGTTTATCATATCAAACATATCGTTCTCTTGCACCCATAGCACAGGCTATGCTTAGTTTTGGGCAAGACAGTTTGCGTCATTTTGTCAATATTATTTTTAGTCTGCAGAGCGCCCTTAGTTCCAATATTTCCTAGACGAATCATACGAAATTTACAAATCGGTAATAGCAGTTTGTTTATATTACGCAGTTTTAATCGAAACAAGTGAACAGTCCCCTCACGCTGGATGATTCCCATATTATATTAGAATGTACCTTAACATGGTGAATACTACTTAACTGAATCAGCAACGAGCATACAACGTTATTAAGAATAAATATATAAAACTTTGCATAGTATATACATCATACATATTAATAAATGTTCTCACGGTCACAATATAGCGCGCATGTGGTGCGCTCACAGCTGTTGTTGCGAATCTCCTCGCCTCCGAACCACTATCGATATTCACTATATACTCCTATGTTTGTATAAAAACTCCATTCACTTAACAATATTTTACTTTCTATTACAAATAAGCTAATTGAATATCATTAACAGTCATCACAATAGCGGAGAGTAAACAAGGACGGGTAGGGAGAGGTAATCTATGATGCAATGGCGGTGCACGGCTGCGTGGCGCAGGGTTGTATGGTATTGATTGGGAGGTCGCGCGTGTAGAGTCGTGCGTCTACCGTCGCGGTCGAGACCGGCTCTGGCTGCAGTAGCATGGGCGCCGCGCATGCGCTCTCCACGCTCGCAAAGCGCCGACTGCCGCCCACCGCCCGTCTAGAGTCTACACTACAATCTTATCACTACTCTATTATCATTTGCATGCTCCGCTCAATATCTATTAATTAAAGGTCGAATGTCGATAGCACGATAGCTGAGACAATAATTATAACAGCCGTGAGTTACAATTCTTGTATGACGTCTGCGGTGATAGCAATAATGTAAAATTACTACTGTATATGTTAGCCTCCGAAGGAATAGGTTATATATTTATCCGCTAGATGATGGGTACCACAACGGTGCCTATTTCTGCCGTGAAGCAGGAATGTGTATGCATTACTGTGTTTCGATCAGAAGGGCTAAGTCGTAGCTAGTGAAATTACTGGGCAAATGATACTTGACATCTTGAGTCTCAAGGTGATGGGTACCACGACGGCGCCTATTTCTGCCGTGAAGCAGTAATGTGTAAGCATTACTATGTTTCGATTAAAACGGCTAAGCCATAGCTAGTGAAATTACTAGGCTAAATAAGACATGACATCTTATGACTCAAGGTGACGAGCGCAGTTGTAGTGCCGCTCAGAATTTATGGATTTTTCAATCATCTTGAGCGGCACTGCATTGCAATGGGCAGGGCGTATCGATTACCATCAGCTGCACGTCCTGCTCGTCTTTTCCCTTATTTTCATAAAGAAAAATAAGCAGGAAGTTTATAAATGCGCATTTACCTTTTGACCACCAAGTCCTTCAACCACCAATGATAAAAACTAGCCCCCTACATTTCAGTAAAGAATGAAAGCTTACTAAAAGCAGAGATTGATAAAATAGAATTCGATATTATTCTTTCAATACGTCGACAGTGCCATTTCAGTCACAAATACATAGCAGGTCAGGGTCTCTCAATTACATTTTAGTACGGTGTCACATTGATAAGAGTACGAATAACAGCTTTGTTAAATGGAATAGCTTTATCACGTGGGGTGACATATCATTATGTCTAAAACTTCTCGTATTTCCAGCAATCGCATCGATTTTACTTTGTCAACACCTTAGGTCATGGAGATGCATTTTTACAGAGAGCATCACCAACTGCGATTACCAACCCGCCTGCCAAGCGTGGTGATTATGACAAAACACCTCTAAAAGCAAACGTCGTGGAGATCTTTAGGGCAGGCCTTTGTACAGCAGTGAAACTCTTTCGGCTCGTATGATGATGATGACAATTTTAGGTGGCCTGTGCAGAACCAGTCAAACAAGAACCATGCATAATCTTCGATATAATCCGCTATACTAAAGTAAGCCTTCTTAATCAAGGAAGCTATTGTAATTCATCTTATAAAACAGTATACAAAGTATGCTTAGCGCATTGTACTTTAATATATGTATTTCTTAAATTTGTGCTCAGTGAGTATTAAATATATATAATATACTGCCTTGTATTTAATTGTACCTATGAATGAGCCCTTAACCGTAGGTAACCTATAAATATATGCCGCAGACCCACGCAGAACGTCTCTTATTCGAATTAAGAAATTCAAAACAAAAAAATTTAATTAAAAAGCCTGAGGGCGGTCGCTCCATTCTCCATTGCACAATCCACAAGATGGCTGTGTAAGGCGTTAAGTTTCTTAAAAATCACGTAGTTATGGAACACCAGTCATCTCTCTTTTTCAAATTTCACACGAAAAACGATTATTTCCCAAAATCGGAGAGCGTTCGATGTTCGAGGGACATGCTCTGTGCAGTGCAAGCGAAAGTCAAACTTGGTTTTGTCAATGGAGCTCAATAAAGTGTGTGGACTTAAAGCCCGCGCGACCAATTACATAAGTGTTTGAAGCATGACCAATTATTTTGTTTGCATTCATTTAAAGTTTTTATAATACAAATAAATGCTTTACTTAAAGTTCATTCAGTGATTTTGGATTGCTGTAGTTATGTAACTTTACGATTTTAGTAAAATCGACGAGCGATACATCTTGATACCTAAATTGCCGGCCGAAGTTGTTGGCGACAACTAAACTTATGAAGCTAGCACAAGTCCCAACGAGAAAGTTATGTATTTAGAAGACCAGATCGAACAATCGTCATCCAAAGCATGAGCAAAGCATGAAATATTAGTTGAGGTGTTTAACGAAAACCTAGGAAAAGATGAGCTTGCCTTTGCATAAGCTCAGCTTTTCCGAGCTATCCCCTCATGGATACGTTGCATCAGTTTTGCGCTATGGACTACTAAAATGGTGTAATGGTTCATATTATGGTCAGCGAGTTTTTGCTGCCCAAAAAAATGCTTACGTGCAGTGTGGGTGTAGACCCGTGGCACTCTTGCAAAACGCTATTTAAAAAACATAATCTGATAAATCTACCATGTATGTACATTTTCGAGGCTTGCAAATTCGACGCCGACGCAATTATTTTAAAAATAATAGATTCAAGCCGATTTTGACCGTTAATAACCATCAATATAAAAATAAGCCGTGGTCCCAACACACTTCGCAAGCTTATTCTATTCACACCAACCTATTCATAGTAAGTGCAGTCGATTAATTTTAATGCATCTTGACCAAATGATCACCACGAAGAAAGTAATACAATCATAATACACCTAATGACTTAATGAGTAAACGATATCAATTTTCCAAATACATAAATTGTAATAAGAAATGTGAAAGTGATTTTGTGGTGTACTCGTATCTACAAACGTGGTTTGTTAGATAACTCAAGTGATATTGCCGCGGGTGAGGCTCCCAGCGAATTAAATATAGTAGTAGTTGATATTCAGCATTTATATTTGTACTATATCAGTGAAATTGGATGTCTTGAAATGACGGGACTAGCGCAGGTAGAACATGTAAAACTTTACTCCGTTTAAATTTATTACGATTTTGCGACCATTTGATACATAAAAGTTCCACCGACTGTCAAAACTATAGGCCAAACTAGTATGTTTCCCTTTCATATGACATGAAAGCCTCCGCAGCGCTTACAACCAAAATGAAACAACACTAGTAATACCTCATGTGTTGCAAGAGAACGTTATATCATGTAACCTTGTTTGCATGGAAAAATTAGGGACTTAAATGGAAACGGATGAACATTCTTTTGAGTTAATCACCGATAACTATTGTCACTTAGTCAACGAGGGGCTGCTGTTTGAATTTTTTATTTACGAGGTCTACTAACTGAAGCCGGTATGGCTAACATTAAGGAATTTTACGATCTATTTATACTTTTCTATTCATTATGTTTTCCAGTAATAAAAATAAAAAACTATCTGCAAAAACGACCAAGGTGGATTTCTAGGGGCATTAAAAATTGTTCTAAGAAAAAACGTGCATTACTATGGCAATACAGAAAAAACCGTAGTGATAATAATAAAAGTAAACTGAAAGAATACTCTAAACGGTTAAACAAAATCATACAATTAACGCAAAAATCTCAGAACACTTATCAACTTACTGTGCTACTAATAAATCCAAGGCAACATGGAACATTGTGAAATCTAATTATGATAAAATAAACGCTCCCAAGGAAGAGATAAATCTAATAATTTTTGGTAGTAAGATAATTGAAGATCCGTTAGAAATAGCAAATTCTTTTAAAGATTTCTTTACTAAGCAATATCCTAATAATGACATCCAAAATGTCAATACTTCAGTTACCAAAGTGATTAAAAGTAATGATTACAATTCTTTATTTTTAAAACCTACTTCCCCATTTGATGTTAATAAGACTATTAAATCGCTCAACAATACAAATAGTACTGGATATGATCAAATAACTACTAAGATTTTAAAATTTGTATCTCTAACAATCTCACCGGTACTGAGCTTTATCATTAATCTATGTATTTCTGAAGGTGTATTTCCCGATAAACTGAAGACTGTAATAGTAAAACCACTCTTCAAGAAACTTAACAAGGAATCGATGAATAACTATAGACCCATAGCACTTGTCCCCATTCTTTCTAAAGTATTTGAAAAGGTTATCTATGAGTCTTTGAATAGTTATTTTGAAAAAAATAAATTGTTTGCAGAGGAACAATTTGGTTTTCGAAAGAATAAAAATATAAACATGGCAGTCTACAAATTTCTTAATTCTGTCATGCGTAATTTAAATGATAGGGTTCCAGTCTGTGCTTTATTTATGGATTTAACCAAGGACTTTGATTTTGTTGACCATAAAATATTATTAAAGAAACTTTATGCCTACGGTGTAAGAGGTAACGTATTAGACCTTCTTAATTCATACTTAACAGATAGAAAACAAATAACACAGATTACTAAGGTCAACCTAAAATATAAAAAGCTTGTTATCCCATTCACAGTCGAAAGTAATTCAACGCGGCGTTCCTCAAGGAAGTATCTTAGGGCCACTATTATTTATTATATATATCAATGATCTACCAAAATATGTAACTCACCATGACATGGTCTTGTTTGCTGATGATAGTACAGTTATATTTGCAAACAAAACCTTAAATGACCTTATTATTAATGTTAAGAATACACTAGATATAATAATAAACTGGCTTAATCGTAATAAACTCATAATCAACTTAGATAAAACGAACTTAAGATTTTTAAGCTCAGAGAAAAAACATCGTATGCTTTGAATGTAAATTATGAAGGTAAAACTATCAACGAAGTAAATGTAACAAAATTCTTAGGTCTGAATATTAATTCTACTTTAAATTGGAAGGAACATTTAGATCATATTTGTACTAAGTTAAGGCAATTCTCCTTTGCACTTTATATGTTGGGTAAAACAGTAAACGTGTCGGTGCTACTGACGGTTTACCATGGATATGTGGCATCGCTATTAAGATATTGTATTATATTCTGGGGTAATTCTAGTGAAAAAGAAGCTGTGTTTAAGGCACCAAAGAGATGTTTAAGGGCCATTTTTAAATTAAAAATGACAGATAGCTGCAAGTCGTATTTTAAAGAATATAAAATTCTCACAATGCCAGGTCTGTATATTTATGAAATTATTGTATTTGTAAAAAGTAATTTAAATTTATTTCATAATCGCAAGAGCAAAAGACATGCCATTGAGCTCCAACAGCCACCCAGTAATTGTGCCCATTTTACAAAAAGCCTCTTCTGCGCTGGGCCTCGTTTATATAATCCCGAATTTTAAAAAAAAGTTAAAAATGTTCCTAATAGATAAGACATATTATACAATCAGTGATTACCTTACGGACAATTTTTAACTATTATAAATATTGTTTTTGACATCTATTTAGTTTTTTGACATTTAGATAATAATATGAAGAACACTATATTATAGTATAGTAATATGTCTTTTTAAAAGTTGCATGCTGTAATTAAGCAGAGTTTGGCTGCTCATATATTTTTGTTTATATTCAACACCTGTATATCACCCAAATTCGCAAATAAAGAAAATTTAATTGAATTGAATAAGGATATGAATAGAAATTGATCACACATGATATAAAAAGCGCTTTAGATCGAATTAAAATCAAAGTTTTTAAAATTTAAGATCGCATAAAACGTGTGACTTTTTAAGCGTTTGGCATTTGACATTTCACACATTCGTGACACGTGCTAAATGTAAGATGTGTTTAATTTAACGTAGCATTTCATCATAAAAAGACACGCCCCAATAACAATCACTAAATATTGAAAGTTACTATCAAGATACCTGCTGCGAGAAAAATGTATTTCACAAGTTACGTAAATTGTATGGTCGTCATAATCGATCCCCGAGCAGGCAATGCAATGCAACCAAATATCGGACAATTTACATTCGATATCAAAATCAATCTACCCTACAGTATCGGTAGAGTGCATGACCAATGTTAACGAAGATACCGATATGGTCATTCATCGCTGATCTCTACAGCTGAGCCTTTGTTATCACTTTGCTTTCAATTTATAACTGGTGTCAGATAGGCCCCTAGCCACAGCGCTGAATTTTCAGTGAATGGACCTCAGAAAACTGTATAAAGAAACGCTTTTTAATTCAAAACATAACCTTCAGCGAAGAGGCTCATTTTTGGCTCAAAGGGTACATGAATTTGATCAAACTGTTGAATTAGGCCCGAAGAACAGCCAATGCACTCAGAAAAGTGCATTATTTTGCGCCGTTTACAGACGGCGGTATCAATGCACCGTACTTCTTCATAGGTGATGACGGCTGTAAAATTACAGTAAGTGGAGCCAGCTGCGGTCCAATAATTAGGCACATTTTTTGTCCAATATGAAAGAAAACATGAGGTTGACATGTTTCAACTGGACGGTGTCACATAGCACACTATGAACAAATTCAGAGGCGATTTTGGTGAGCTATGGTGAATTAATGTTTTGTTTCGGCGCAGTAGATTTGCCGCCACGGTCGTGTGATGTGATTCCAATAGACTATTTTTGTGGGGGAAGTATGTGGCTTGTCTTCTATTCTTCTTTACATAATTTAATGAGCCATAGGTGAGACACTGGAGGTAATATTGCAAAGTGTGCCAAAAATTTTATTTCAGTATGGACCACCTGAAGCGTAGCCGAGCGTAATATTTGCGTGAAATGATCTCCAAAAAGTGAATGTATCAAATTTCGATCAATCCAAATAAATATTTATTTCACTTTGCACATTTTCTATATTATATTTATGTTCAAAAGCTTGAACACGTAAACAATCACCCGTTTGATATATACATATTTACATATTATATGGAAATGAATACAGAATTCCAAATTTATAGCACTATTGTATATTTTTTACGGTATCACAGAAAAGGACCCTGCCTTGAGAGTGTATCTTCTGTAATTAAAAATTTGTCAAGTGACCTAATTTGATCGTGGAGAGGTAGTTTATGCCCTATAAATTAATATTAAGTGACAAACCTTCCTGTCCTAATATCACAACAAGGGAATTAAGATGTTAGTAATTCTGCCGTTAATTATTGCGCTCTTGGTTAATTAGCGTCAAGGATACTTAGTTTGAGGAAGTTTTGTACCGTCGCTTTGCAAAAAAGTTGGACGCCGTATTATAGAGTCAATTTCGCAGATTCATCATAGGCTTCGTTCGGATTATTAGGCAAAATTCTAATTACTGTAATAGGTATATATAAAGATATATAAGATCACTTGGCGTTGCGTAGAGACGTCGCTTCATTGTGTGTCTTCCACCGCATTTATCACGGGGAGTGTTCCTAAGAGCTGTTTCACCAGATTCCTGTCGCCGAATTCCACCTTCGCACGAAACGCCACAAGTCAGGATATCATCCCCACCATCTGAATGAGTAGCGGTCCTTCACAGTGCACTTTTCAAGGAGATTTCTTCCACGTACTAGAAAGCTGTGGAATGAGCTTCCTTGTGCGGTGTTTCCGGGACGATACGACATGGGTACCTTCAAAAAAGCGCGAACACCTTCCTTAAAGGCCGGCAGATATTACAATAATTTTTACTTCGTTGCTTCTCTTACAGCGGAAAGCGTAATTTGTGTTCCTCAGAAATTATAATCACTATCTAAAACATTAAAACGGAATTAGTCACTAATTAATTAACAAAAATAATGAATTATTTGATTAAATTAGGTTGCTCCGTAGTGCGGATTTGAAGGATCTCTCATAGACGTACATCCAAACGGAATTAAATTTCTTATACCATATCAAAGGAAATTTATTATACCACTATCAATCTGGTGACTTGTATGGGTATTAGTCAATTTTTCATGGGCCGGGACACAGTAGTGGAGCGCTAAGAGAGTCTGTTCTCATGCTGAGAAAATGACACGCGAGAAATGCAGGCAAAAGTATGAACTTAACCGCTTTTATATGGAAAATACATTTTTTTTATATTTGTCTGCTTGACTGTTTGTCTGTCCGTTTGTTCCAGGTACTCTTCGAAACAGCCGCACCAATTTTTACGTGACTTTCTATGGCAGTACACAAAGAGTGCACTTTACCGAAGAATATAAGTGGGTTTAAGCTGACAATTTGACACTTGGCAATTTTCATAAAATTCTAAATGGCCTCGCCACTTAAACCATTCCAATTAGATATATCGTTAATTAAGAAACTACTGTTTCGTTCGCACAAAGCACATATTTCTAAAAATCAAATCATACTGTTAACCGAAATACTTCACATTTCGGCTTCAATATTACGAAATATGCCTTTCATTCGGCCATAGCGGCGTTACGAATACTTAAAATGAATTATGACTATTAAAAGACTTCCCGACGCCTGATATCCGCGTTTATTTTAAACGCACCACTCGCGGACAAAATCATAGTGACAGAAACACGAGAGGAATGCTTAACGTGGATGACATAACGGATGTTTCTCAAGAGTTATCGCTTCGGTGGAAGCGTGGATACAGAAACAGGTTGTATACCACGTTTACCGTATTCGAACAAACATGTAAGAACTTTGTGTTTTGTAGGCGAGATTATTTGTACACCGAGGCTCAACAGCGATTATTTGAATAAGATAGCAAAACACACCTAAAAGCAAATGAAGTCCCCATGCTACCTTGCATGAAGGGACTCTTTTATTGCAGGAGTTTTTAAATAACTGAGTACACTTCAGTTCAGATCTGCCGATCAGAAGTTTGGCCTCAACATAAGGTTTACCCTACCCTACCGCCGAATTCGCTATCGTACCACGGCGCCGCAAACTTAAAGATCATCCAATACCTAGATTTATGGTGTTCTTTTACAATGTGGTTTCCGAGGAACTTTCGTCAAACTACTTTCATGCGTAGTGTTTTTAGGTTCATTCGGGTTTATAAACCCACCTAAACGACCGGCAACGCTTCTGTGATTACTTCCTCGCGCATAGGCGGCGGTGATCACTTAACATCACCTGACAAATACCCATATTTGAACTCCTAATACCATAAAAAACGACCTCCCATCACATGCCACTGCAAAAGGGTGCAGTGATATTGTTTTATTAACCTGTAATTTAAGGTCCTATTGTCGTATGGGCATGAAAGCAATACCTAGATACATGATCACTGTAGACCACACTGCTCCTACAAGAACTCAGCTACACATAAAAACCCAACAAACTCCCCTACCAAATGCACACAATCAGAAGTAGATACCTAAACATTATATGCGTAAGTCTATTTTTTTTCTATATCTCTTTATATATATCAAGTAGGTCATTTACGAATTTTGTTTTGCCGATATCATATAAAATCGCTGATGACCAATGTAATGTATTATATTACCTACCTAATAAATACATAATAAATAATATGCTGTACATTTTATAAGAACAAAATAAAAAAAACGCGATAGCTAATGCATTCAAACCACATATTTCCACTTACCCACTTCATTTTAAAGATATGTACCTACATTCAAAAAATCTAACAGTATTCTAACATAGTATTTTCTTTGATATAAGTATTCTAACATATGAAAAAAATAAGCTCATTTTAGCGCATCTTGATATCATTGGATATAGAGACAGATGCTCAAATCGTTCTATCGCGTCGAATGTAAAGTACCTACTGCTAAAGTACGCATTTCGTACATTCGCACTGAATTAATATACCTTTTTCCTACAATTCCGTCTGCGTGGTTTTAAGAATTACAAAGATAAATTTGATAACAGCATAAGTCATAATACATCGTGATATGAAACTTATGTGTGTTATTAATGTGTGTACATACCTTCATTTATATAAGTAAAATATTGAAAATATAAAATAACTTACGAAAATAGTTAAGCGTTTCCCTGATCTGGTCAGGAGTCAGAGCGAGATCTTCGGGGTTCACTGGCAACGCTGGCGACGGTATGAACCAATCTTGGTTCTCGTAACCTGGAAATCAGTCATTACGTAAGTTACAAGTTAATTATCATACACAAACCTGACAGTTTAAATATTCAAGCGAAGTTGTTTACTTTGCAACGAAAGCCATAATTATTGAACACTAATATGTATTGTAGAAAGTTTATTCAAAGTACATACAGTAAAAACGCCTTTCTTGAAAGTTCCGTCTTAGTACTGGCAAGTGGAAATGATTAAAAATTAAAAAATATAATCGAGAATACTGCGCGCACATACGACTACGTCATAGGACAGCTCACTAACACCTACGCGGTTCCCGAGCACTTTCAATCTAGTCGATTCCTGTTTTCTGATATCGCGCGGGTTCATCTTGTGCCGATAATGACCCTAGATACTAATACTGTTTATAATATTTTGTCCAGTTGGCCAATGCCTTACTTGAAACAGCTAAGGTTGCAAATGAACTAAATAAAACGTTATTTCAATACGAGATACTTGATGCATTTGTTGTAAAAAAGTTGATAATTTATTTCATTTGCATTTTCGAATAAGTGGTAAGGTTTTGACTTACAATAAGTGATATCACATCCTATCTATATATATAAAAATGAATTGCTGTTCGTTAGTCTCGCTAAAACTCGAGAATGGCTGGTCCGATTTGGCTAATTTTGGTCTTGAATTATTTGTGGAAGCCCAGGGAAGGTTTAAAAGGTAAATAAATATGAAAAAATGTTCGGAATTAAATAAAAACAACAATTTTGTTTTTCCTTTGATGTGTCCATACATAATTTCTATGAGAGAATTTATTGACGCACGGTTTGACAGTTCTGCTGTGAAACAATTTCATTACGACAGCAGGGTGCATATTTTACGAAGTAATTCTTGATGTTATGAAATATTATTGACAAATTAATAAAAAACATTATTTTATTTATTATATACAGAACAACGTCTGTCGGGTCTACTAGTTTTGAATAAAAATATTTGAACTTGTACATACAACAATAATATGTCAAGTACAAGATTTCATGCGATCTGTCAACTCATCCGATCACCCTTCTTATTAAATTATTGTTTTTTGAAGTGTTTTATTTCATTTTACAATTTTAGGAAAACTTACAGCTAGGTGAAATAAAAAGTTACATATCACGTAGTTACAGAAAGAAAATTAAAGTATCTTAAGTATCGACATATCTCCCCCAAACGAGATTTAAACTCGTCAGTAAAACCTGACTTGAACCTGAATTTAACACCCAATTCATTACCGGCCGTTTTCAATAACGTATCTCTAGTTACGGATAGATTGCTATCACCGTTTAATGACAAGATCTTATCAATGCAGTTATGTCCAATATAGTAATAGTCCAATGCTATCTGTCGATAGGTTATTGAAATGTATGTAAGCGTAAAAGGATAGATTTGTCTATCTCTAGTAAGTTAAACTATGGATATATAGGCTATTGAAAACGGCCGTAAGATCATATTGCAGACTATAGAATTGATTGCAGGTGCTGCATTCCGAGAGTATGAGCAGAATACGAGATCGAATACCAGTGCCTGTTAGTCATAACAGAAATGTCAGCCAACGGTATTAAACATGAAAATATTACACCTGCAAATGATCGCAGGTGAAATAGGAATTGTTCACTATTTTTATTAATTGGACGTTCCAAGCCACAAAAGCATCACATTTTAAGGGATTCGTGTTTAAAGTTTAATAAAAACTAGATTATTCCTTACATGTGGGTTGGGCTAATAAGTCATGATGTCATTTAAAGAGTGACAGCAGGGCTGCCATTTTTGTCAGTCCGTTAATATGAAAAATGTGACCAATTTTGTGTTCTTAACTCAATTTCGATATACCTACTATTTGGAAATATGTCCAATTGTTGTTGTTGAATTTTGAATAAAGCCAATTACAAGAACCGTTAAATTACTTATCTCTGGATCCTTGATTTATTTTTTTTTAAATTATCGATTTTTTAAATACATACAGCTCTACATGGAAGAAGTCAATCTAAAAATTATTATTGTAAATAAGAAAACAGAATACTCTGTAAAGACTTAAAAAAATTATGTCGAATTCGTTCTATATGATACTAGCTGCCCGGAAATACTTCGCTCTGTCAAGAGTTAATAGTAGAAACTAAATAATTTATTTATTTATTTATTCAGGAACAAAACAATCTTTTACAATAGTAAGGTTACAAATATACTAGAAGACAAAACAGTTACATAAATTAAATATGTACTAATTATGTTTACAATGGAAAATAATGAAGGGAAATATAGTGTATTTTCCGAGTGATCCCGTTATTTACAACCAGGATTCTTGAAAGACCCAATAATTCTGAGCGCCACTACAATTGCGCTCGTCACCTTGAGACATAAGATGTTAAGTCTCATTTGTCCAGTAATTTCACTAGCTACAGCGGCCTTCAGACCGAAACACAGTAATGTTTACACATTACTGCTTCACGGCAGAAATAGGCGCCGTTGTGGTACCCATAATCTAGCCGGATTCCGGTGCAAAGGAGCCTCGCACTGGTATGGTAGTTTTAAAGATCTAAGCATACGTAGGGACAGATGCGCGACGGACGCAGGAAGCGACTTTGTTTTAATCAGATCACTTAACACCAGGTGACCCGTACGCTCGTTTGTCCTCCTATTCCATAAAAAAAAGCAAGATACAACTAATATGACTATATTCCTTTCCAATGGTTACTGTATAGTTTCAACTGGCTGACGGATGCCACAAGGGGCAACGTGGAGTATGCCCGTTGGTCTTAGCCCCGCGGACGATGACTCGCGCTATGAGACACCATTATTTATAGCGTCCCGCTCGACGCCGGCGCCGACATTGCCTCAATATGCACTGATATTGTACACTTTATTACACTGAAATTCCTTTACAATACGATTGCCGTATTGTTATAACTAGCAGATCCTATTTAAATTTTACGACCCATATAGCCAAATGGTTAGTGCCCTTGACTACTGGGCTAAAGGTTCCAGGTGCGAATCCCGGTAGGTGCAATCATTTATATGATGAATATGGATTTTTGTTTCCGAGTCATAGATGTTTATATGAATTTATGTATGTTTAAGTAAGCACATAACATATTGTATTAAATATATCGTTGTCTTGTACCCATAGTACAGGCTATGCCTATTTTAGGGCAAGATAATTTGTGTAAAAGTGTGTCAATATTATTATTTATTTATGACACAATAGGTTGAACCGTTGAGTATTACCACGGAGCCCCCGGATCGATATTCGCCCGCCACCTACCAATGTGTTTTGGGCTGTCGAAAATTCGAATTCATATGTATGATTCCTTTAATGTTACAAGAGAGTATGGGCTGCGGTGATCACCTTACCATCAGGTGACCGGTATGCTTGTTTGTCTTCCACTCCCATAAAAAAATCCTATAGACGTTGTCGTATCGGGACCGTTTGCTGATTGGACCAATTATATATTATTTGGAAGAGCTAATCACCACCGACCATACTTCAGAAGAATCACATGAACGTCGAATTGCCTTAGACACCAGTAATCGCATACTAAAAGCTAGGCACTATACGCGGGCAGTATTACGACCAATCAGAAAAGTGTAGGAAAGGTAAAAAACGTAATAATGAATAATAACAGTTTTGGAGAACAAAAACACAGGTTATAACTGAACTGTAAAGTAAAACGTCGGGATGAATAAGTAATGTTTAACACAATGATTAAAGTCGAAACTCATGTTACATTAATTCAAATATGGCGCTTTATAACGTCATAACGAATGCAGACGTGATTCAGAGTGTTAGCACCGTTCTGATTGGTTTAATACTGTATACGAGCAAGTGATATATACAAACAGCTGCCACATTGCAAGCGCCTCTTGTACAAAAAAAAACGATGAGTTAAAATAAATACTCGCACTCAAAGCGAAAAGCAACCAAATTACCTATGATGAAGTAAACAAACTTCAATCTGACATCTTGTCCTGGTTTATCAACAATAGCATATTGTTTAACAGCAAGAAAATCCATAAAGTTTATCGAGCTTAATGTCAAAAATACAGATGCGAATGTTTTGTAAGACGGAGATGTGGTAAAACCGATGGAATCTGCTGCATTTCTTAGCTTACTCGTAGATCTCAAATTACAATTACATAGCACATCCTTAAAAATGGGTCCCATGTGATAAAAGACTAATTTCTGTAGTATATGCTGCTAACACGATTAGACAATAAACTGACATGGCTAAGGCACACCTGCGACGGCTGAACTACATCCTGATAGGTATTCCGATAACTACAGAAAGACAAGACCGGTTTATTAGATAGACTGCCAGACGGGAGCCACAAACGACAGCGCGGCAACTCATGGAGAGGCAAAAAGAAAATTCACTGAAGTTAGGTTACTTTGCGTAAATCCATAATAATCCAAATGATTTTTCTTTAGTGTTAATTACGCCAATATTTGTCTTTAAACAATGCGACACGTGTTTCGCCTCTACACGAGGCATCCTCAGGACGTGTCGTCTCGCCAAAATCTGGCACGTGACTGAGTCTCGTGTTCGTTCCTAAAGAAAACTCAAATCATTTGGATAATCATGGAGAGGCTGCGATCGCAACACCAGCAGGGCTAGCTAGCATGCGCAACTCGAGATATCTCGCGACGCAAGAGAGAAAATGTGTCGAAATCTGCTAATATCTCGTATAATTCTCCTTCGCATAAATATATCTCTTATTCGTCAACGTTGCATTTTACGCGCCTCTCGCTCTTCGTATACGGATAAAATATTGTTATAATAAGGAAATGCGATCGTAATAACTTCCTTATTTAATAATTAATTGAAATCAAAAAGAGGTATACATATCACTCTTATCAATTATTTATAAAGATATTCTTTAAGCCTTATTTGATATTTTACACATTATAAAAGAAATTTTAAAATAAGTTGTTAATTTTATTTAAATTTGTTATTTTTTCTTTCAATTGAGAACTTGAAAATATCTTCGACAAACGATCTCGTCCACAAAATTGTGGAACGACAAATCACTCTATTTTAATTGTCAAAAGTATTATTTTAGAATTTTCTTTTCTTTCTTAATATACAGGGTAATTGGTAATTCGGCGAATTTCTTTTAGGAGGTCAAAAGAGGTGACTTTACGATAACTATTATAACCCCCGTATGCATTATGCAAGGGTGAACCATTATTGAGTTATGTTTTTTAGTTTTTTTTTTCAAAATAAGTCAAAAATGCCAAAAATAAGTAAAACCTAAAATTACGTAGTATTTAATTTTTTTTTTTATTATTACAAAAAATAGTGTGAGTCTTAGACAATATAAGACTAGTGCTTTATCTTTATTTAAAAAAAATAAAAATATAAACTTATATAGAAGAGTGACAATGAGTTTCTTGCCACTTCTGATTAAATCTCAACCTATTCCGAGATGGTGGTAAATGGTAAAATATAAGTATTTATAACTTTTGACATTCATAAGTGTTACTTTTTTGACTAAATTGAATAAATCTGATTTGATTTGACTTCATATACCATACACCAGTTATAACCTATTTCGTGAACAAAATTGCGTCAACTAAAAGCTGTATGTGCTTAAGATCACGTGATGGAAATGAAAACTTCATCAAGACAAGGTTACATAATTATACAAATAACAACTATTTTTCTACATTCATGTAGTAATAACATTAATTACAATACATATAGTCATATAATTATATTTGTGTATAAATAATTCTGATAAATTTTGCTGTAACTCTAGCTCTAGCGTTACAGAGCAGAGCGTGACAGTTGAGTATCATCCAGTCCCACAAATAAATATATCACCTCGCCTACAAGCGTGTTCACTTCAAAAAAGGGGGGTAAGTTCCGCAAGATACCAGATAATCCCAAGTTTCTTTGGAGGGTATGGAAATTTTACTTCTTCTTTATGCTCCAACTATTAAAGCATTTTATTTAAAACAGAATTAAATGACGACCCATTTAGCCGAATGGTTAGTGACCCTGAATACTTAGCTAGAGGTCCCGGGTTCGAATCCCGGTAGGTGCAATCATTTATATGATGAATATGGATGTTTTTTATGTATTTATGTATGTTTAAGACAGTATATTGTACTAAATATATCGTTGTCTTGTACCCATAGTACAGACTATGCCTAATTTGGGGCAAGTAAATTTGTTTAAAAGTGTGTCAATTTTATTATATTACATTATTATTAATTAATACTGTGACATAATGCAATATTTAGTGTTTAATTTTGCTGTTCATCAATAAACCGTGAGTACTTGTTATGGTTGCCATGGGTAACTAGATCAAGGTCGCATCGATAAAGTTTTCCTTTTCGTATTGTTAGCCGTCACAAGTAAACGCAGCTAGTTTAGTTTTTTGCGGCGATACGAGTTTGTTGACGTAACACTTTGCCCCCGAAGGTCACATCCGCTGTTTTTTAGCATTTCTTTCTAGAAATACATAGAACTTAGATCATTTAAACGTCTAAATAGACTGTGACAGCTGTGAAAACGTTGGAAAAATTGACTTTAGAACTATCCTCTATGTTGAGCAATTCACGCATACTAACACACAGTGTCATACAAATCGCGAGTGTAAGAGGCAGCTTGTCACGCACACATTTTTTTCGATAGTAAGGGACGAGACGAGCAGGACGCTGAGCTGATCGTAATTGATACGCCCTGCCCATTACAATGCAGTGCCCCTCAGGATTCTTGAAAAACCCAAAAACTCTGAGCAGCACTATAATTGAGTCACCTTGAGACATAAGATGTTAAGTCTCATTTTCCCAGTAATTTTACTAGCTGGCACCCTTCAGACCGAAACACAATAATGCTTACACATTACTGCTTCACGGCATAAATAGTCGCCGTTGTGGTACCCGTAATCTAGCCGGCATCCTTTGCAAAGGAGCTTCCCACTAATATTCCTGGCATGTTTTCATCGGTTGTCTAACAGCAAGAGATCAAGATGTATTAATTATCTAAGATATAGATCCTACAGTAAGCGATTGAATAAAATAATTCAAAGAGAAGCTCATATTGGCCTCACCTGATAGTATGTAAAAAGCACTAGTATTTGTGAGCACTGAATAGGTTCGCCGCTCCGTTAGATTTTATTATTCACATACATGTTAGCTTCAATGCTGTGCGGAATAGTTGTTACCCCCCTTGTACTCATCGTTTACAACAGAATACTCAGAAGTGGGATTGATATTATTTTTGATGTATCATAATATTTGATGTATTTTCTGATGTTTGCGTCACTCGTTTTTTTTTTTTGTTTCTTCGTCCATTATTAGGACAGGCAAAAGGTTCAAGCCCATACAGCCGTATTCATTATTTAATAATTAATTGTCAAAGCCATCTTTACAAGAATTTTACAAAAATTTTCTTTATAAAAACGTAGAAGAGCACGAGGAATAAATCATTTTTATTGATTTTTGCTTCGTTAGGCCAAAGAAGTATAACTTCTTGCGTGCATACATAAGAACACACACATTTTTTATGATTAAAACTTCTTTTTCATCTGTTTACTTTCATAAGTGAGTCAAAAACGTTCAAGAAATTTTGGTGCACCACTTTACAAAAGGAGTGGAGGAGGTATAGCGCATTGTGTCCAAATGAACTCCCTGCCTACAAATTACATCCCGTGTCTTTTTTTTATGAAAATACGAGACGAGCAGGACTTCAGTTGATGGTAATTGATACGCCATGCCCATTACAATGTAGTGCCGCTCAGGAGTCTTGAAAGACACAAAAACTCTAAGCGACAATACAGTTGCGCTCGTCACCTTGAGACAGAATCTTGAAAAGGTGTTAGGTTTCATTTGCCCAGTAATTTCACTAGCTACGGCACCCTTCAGAGCGAAACACAACAATGTTTACACATTACTGCTTCGCGGTAGAAATAGGCGCCGTTGTGGTACCGCCTTACAAACGCATTGCACAACAATATTATTATTGCTATAACAATGCACACACATTCACTGTGAAACAAAGCATACAAAGATTAAGTAGCAATATTTTTTAAATATTACAATCCATATTAATCACGCCTTGCATGCAGATAATATCTGACATTCTACGCTGCTATTGTTAAAGGTAGTGTTCACCTGAGTGCAGCAACAGTTTGATTGCATAATATGGACTATACACTACTCGTATAGTAAGTCTTTAACATAGATCATTTATACGTCTAGATAAAACTATGACAGCTGTGAAGACTTGGAAAATAAAAAATTGTTTAAAAAAAAATAAAAAACACTTTAATTTTATATGAAGCGTGTTTTTTAGTATTTTTAAACATTTTTTTATTTTTCATTTTTTAGTAATTTTTATTTTTGTTAAATATAAAATTCTATTCTTTGGTATTTGCAAATCGTTAATATTTTGACGAATCGTAGGAAATTATAATATTAACAATTCCTTACGTATCGACTATAGATAAAAATTATATAAATTGGCAATAATCTTATTTTGCAAATTGAATAATGGAATAATCTTATCAAATTAGTGTATTGTCATCGGTCCTCGATAAATCTACAAAGTTTGAAAGTCTGGCCGTTTAAATTGGGTCAAAATCGCGTCTAATGGAGTCAGTTACAAACATACACACAAACATACAAGTGAAGCTAATATAAAGCTTGTAAAAATGAGTTTAGAACTAACCTCTATTTTGAGCATTGCACGCACTCTAACACATAGTGTCATACAAATCGCGAGTGTAAGACGTAGCTTGTCACGCACACTTTACTAATATTCCTGGCCTATTTTTTATCGGTTGTCTAACAGAAAGAGACTCTATCTAGATTACTAGACGTATAAATTATTTGGGGTCCTTATCAATAATACTATAATTAAAAAGTCGATATTTTTAGAAAGTGGCTCTTAAAAAATTAATAAAAACAAAATAACAAAAACCAACCGACTTCAAAATCACTATTCCAAAACAATAGATATAATATGCACGAAAAGTATAAAAATAATTGCGTATTCTTATACAATCTAATTCTAGTTACGATTATTGTTATTTTCGGGTCTATGGGTCCAAGACAACGACATATTTAATACAATATATTTACTTATACATACATAAATACAAATAAACATCCATGACTTGGAAAGAAACATTCATAGTCATCATATAAATGATTGCACCTACCGGGATTCGAACCCAGGACGAAAGAAATATATATAAATATAGAAAAGAAGCTTTTAAGGATCACTTCGCTGTCCACACCAAACGCATTCATCCGTAAAAGTCGAACTTCTAAAGGAAACCAATCAAAATTATTATACACATATAAAAGATGTTGATACTTGATATAATAACTTCATATTCCCCTGAAAGCGATTAATTTTTGCAAAAGATTATAGGAACCGGTGATTATTTAGTAGCAGCCCAATCCATCGATCTCTAACAGTACAATATTTATTTATTTATTTAAGGAAACCCAACACCTAAAAAAAATTCTGTAGAAACTTAAATAGTAACAGACAGCCAATTACAGGTTTTCACTAATAGAAGAACTTTATAGATAGAACTTTATATTATAAAATATGTTTACTATTTTTCGGCTCAAATTCATGACAATAAATATACTTTTAAAAAAGATAACAAAAAACAATACTTAATTAAAAAAGTTGAGGATTATGCACTGCCTTTGCCTTGGAAATGCTTGTAACAAATATGTCAATATCTAATAATCTACTAACATAATTCACTGTTCTACACGCTCGCACCATATATGAGTTTTGCCTATAGTTGCTACTAACAGCAGGAACACCAAGTGGAGGGCTATATCTAAGAGTTTTTTGAGGTACATTAAAATTTACTTTATGCAGCAGATCTGGGCAATCGACATGATTGCTTATAATTTTTAACATAAATAAAAAGTCAGTTATATTTCGCCGTTCTTTAATATTAATATATCATACCTCCAAACTGTGTAAGGCTATCAGCTCTCAGTCGATACTTCGGTATGTGCTCCTGCAGGAGACTAACAATCTCCACCTCCGGCACCTCGTCGCTGTTACACAGCTCTGTCAACAAACAAACCAACATTAGTTACAATTTTTCCAAGCTGTCTCAATAATCTAACTGACGGAATCTGCATCTTCTGCCAAAACATTGTGATTTGTGATCAAAACGATCACAGGCTAACCAAACAGAGGCCGTTTTTTTACGTTCTACTTTTGGAAACGTTCAGCTTTTGGTCATTAATACGCCCTGCCCATTACAATGCAGTGCCGCTCAGGATTATCCAAAAAAAAAATCTGAGCGGCACTACAACTGCGCTCATCACCTTGAGACATAAGTTGTCGAGTCTCATTTGCCCAGTAATTTCACTAGCTGCGGCGCCCTTCAGACCGAAACATGGCAATACTTACACATTACTGTTTCACGGCAGAAATAGACGCCGTTGTCGTACCCATAATCTAGCCTCATCTAGCATTAATTTTACCTTTAATTCCGTTAAACCGGAATACACCAGCGTAAATGCACAGTTTGTCGGCAGAAATAAGTGTACTGGCAGTACTACCCGGACGAATTTGAATGCAACAAAAATGTTGTCTTTGCATCAAACCATAAACCATAGAGCAAATCTTGTTATTTCATAAATGTTTGCCGAAAATACCAACACACAGATAAAGGTCATATTCAACACGTTAATTGTAGTTATCAAAGTCGGACCTAGACTTTAGTACTTATCATTCCCACCATCTGGACAAAAGAAGACGTAAAGATCGGATGTCATTTTTCCTCGGCGGGATATAATTTGCCACATAAAATACATTGCTAATTATAACATTAATTAGCAATGCAGCGTTATAGACTTGTGATGCCTACTACTTGGCAAGTCGAGTTAGTATTTCGTTCAGCCAAGTACATGCCTTCTAAAACAAAAAATATACAAAATTCATGTGTTGTGAAACTTGGAGATAGTGTTTAAAAACGTTTGCTTGGTAACGGTTACTCTATTAATATAGATATAGATGAGTGATACCATTGAAATGGAGCAATCGACACCAGACTATATCATGAAATATAATCATTCAATCATCATCATCAGCCGGAAGACGTCCACTGCTGGACAAAGGCCTCCCCCAAAGATATGCACGACGATCGGTCCTACGCTACCCTCATCGAAAGTGGCAGAGGGCAGGGCACATAGTTCGACGGACAGATGGCCGTTGGGGCAGTAAAGTCCTCGAATGGCGACCACGGAAGACGCAATGTTGGTAGGCCCCCCACAAGATGGACAGACGATCTGGTCAAGATCGCCGGAATTCATTGGATGTCATTCAATAAGTGATTTTAAATGTTATTGCAAAGAAAATATTTAAATTAGGAAAAGAAACTTGCCCATCGAAATCATCCTACTTCTACATGAGTATTAGACTTTATCAGTTGCAGATCAAAAACTAATTATCATAATAATTACAACAAACACGAGAGAACAAAGGTGTGCTTGTCTCGGGCTATTGCGCTTTCTCGATAGAGGGAAATTTGTAGAGATAATGAACGTTAGAAAGCTACAGGTTTGAATGGCATGTCGTGACTCGAGTTGTAAGTAAAGCTGAGCGCAATGCAGTCACAACTTTGTATACGATTCGGGTCTGGTCTACATGCCATATTTAGTGGAGCTTGCAGACAAAATCGATAGTTCCCGCCGACTTTGGCGTGGCGAGACATTACTCTCGCCTCACTATACTAATAATATAAAGAGAGAATGCTAAATTTGTGACTGCGTGTGTATTCACTATAAATATAGTGTCGGTACATTTCTATGGTTGTAAATATGTGTATTGGACAGCCAATATTATTATGATGAGCATTTGCTTGATTGATTTGTTATAATAATAATTAGATGAAAATATTTTTGTAGTTAGAAAATTGGTGACAAAATTTTGCAAATTTTAGAGTTCCGTACCTCAAAAGGAAAAACGGAACCCCTTTACTCTTTGTTGATATTCAACCCAATGACTGTTAAGACCCTTTATCTCGGGAACGCGTGGGGATATCGAGTTGGAATTGAAACGATATACTCAATTACTCACGTCTACAGTCTCTTGAAGTCAATAAATCAAACTTCTAAGGTGTTGTTCATCCTTCTATTCTATGTTAAAGAAATGGCTTTGTTATCTCGTATTTCCACTGCACTTCAAATAAGATGCAACAATGTCATCCGACCCACATCGTGCCGTACATAACAACTTGCAGTTTTCTCAAACGCTCAATACATTAAAATTCATTCAGCTGTTCAGTACGAATAACAAAAACCCAATAGCTAATTACAGAACTGTCTCTCTCTCATCTCATTAGAGATACGATGTAAATGTCTGTTTAAGACACGTGGAGAAAGTATGTGCTAATTAATAAATAACACAGTCCAATACACATTCACTTGTCCGTCGCAGATAATTCAATCGGCGTAGTTATTACAGCATCGATATTAATTAGCCGCATTTAGTTTATCAAAAAATGTATGAGCGTGAGGCAAAGTGATTTAAATTTCGAACCCCACGTGACCATACATCCGGGAATTACTCCGCGTTAAAAAATAAACAATGCGATCCGGTGCGTTCCGAAACTCATTTTAGCCTAGCGTATTATCTCATTGTCACAAAAATTTATATGTAACTTATCGAAATTTAGATTTGTAAATTTTTCAACTTTTGATTTTTTTATAAGGGTTTGATATTTATAGTAAACATTGTTAAATATTATCTTAATTGTTTCTCTCTAGTCGAGGTGAAAAGTTGTATGTTTCACACGAGAGTCTTTTAGTGAGTGATTTAAAGGCACTATATTAAAATCACTCGCTACGCTCGCGATTCAATTCTAGACTACTTCGCCAATTCGTGATTTAAAGTCAGCACTCGCAGCAAAAACTAACTTTGCTCAATTGTTGAACAAATAAATATTATATTCAAGTCTTGACGTGATTTGAAAAATCTCTATGGCCTATGTTACTTACGAATAGGTTTCAGCTTAGTCTGGTCGCACATCTGATGGGTGCAGCTTGTCCCTTATAAGTCGGATCGCAAGTATCGGCCACACGGTGCAACCCGATAAGGCCATTCTTACACTATTAACTTTACACTTGAATTTGGATAATGAAATAAACAATATATTAGACAGGACTATAAGTATAAGCAAACAGCAACTAAAAGCTTAGGATTATGATAAAGTAGATTATTAATCCAGTTTTCGTAGGATTTTGGATAATTAGATAAACAATAAGTAATATAATATAGAATAAGACTAGTATGAAAACGAATTGGACATCTGTTCAGACTTCAGAGCATTCCATATTTTACATTCCCGAACCCATTCATATTTCCCGGGAATTGACAGTCAGTAACAGCGATTCGAAGCAAACTGTCTAATGACTATTGTCTATAATCAATATAAACAGACAAGGAATGTGGGCTTCGATCAAATATTATATTCGATTAAATACGGTAAAAGTAATAGGGATGCAAATAAACATGTCGCCTAATGTGTTTAAGACGAACGAAACTCAATCAACGTGTGGACGCGCAAGTGCTCCTAGAAGTATGGTACAAATAGCACTTCTAGAACACATAAAAGGTCAGATTTCGTATTTTTGCTAAATGATATTTATTTATTACAATAATATAGTATTTATAAATTTAACTCAAGAAAACGTATAATTTTTTTAAATGTACATTTATTATTTAGGATAGTCTATGTATCTTGGGTTAATATACATCGATGACTTATTTTTCAAAATCATAGTTTTGAAAACATTCGATTCATTTTGGTAATAGTTTAACATTTTTATTATAAGTATCATCATCAAATCATCACAGTCTAACAAGGAATTTTCATAGAGATTGAATTGCATGAAATTGAAATTGCGCTGCAAGTGCGCCAGTCACCTTGAGACATGATAATCATTGTTTATTTGTTCGTATGTATATAATTCTTATATTATAATAGAAAACGTTTTCCGTCCGATAAAGGCCGATATGATTGAGGAGGACAAACGAGAGTACTGATCATCTGATGGTAGGTGAAGTTTGGTGGTACTTATGAGAAAGTGTCTTAAGAACCGAATGACACCAATTCAGATGCTGGTAGTGGTTTGTCTGTTTATTACAAGTGATCCCCTACAAGCGCAAGTTCCTCCTGACGAGCGCAATTGCGGCACTGCATTGTCATTAAAAAATCTCCTATAATAAGTCGACCTAGAAACTCAAATGTTCAATCTGGTACACCATGACAAAGTATGACTATCAGTAGCCAGTTTTTGTTGGTGTTTGTCTTTCGTGTCCCACTTCAAGCCTTTACATAAGGTGTCTTATCATGAGCAAATATTAACGAAGCAACAAAAATACATCTTAACATATACCCTGAAACAATTGAAACTCACCGTCGCCCCAAGCGTAGAGCAAGTCCTGCTGTTTGTTATGCAATTCGTTGCGCCGCCTAGGACGCGGCCGGGAACGTCTTTCAGTCATATTTAAACAGCATGGATGGCACCTGTTCTGGAGTTCCCATCAAACCGATTGCATTTTTATCACCGCACACAATAAACAACAACAAATGAACGCGGCTGCAACTGGGCGTACGTGCCGTTCACACCGCGAAGACTCCGAATCGCTGTCGTTATAATCTATATATCTGATAATGAGACTAACGTCATAAATTTCGATAATGGCTTGCGGGAATTGACGGTCAGTAACAGCGATTCGAAGCAAACTGTTCGCGAATTTTTTTATATTATAATGTAAACAATTTATGCACTAACATAATATATTAATGTGTTTATTTATTTTACCACATATAGTATACATATTTATGTATTACCTATTATGTATTTATATATTAAGTATGTATATATTAAGTAACAGTTTTTTTTATGTAATGAAACGACCTATACAATTCTCAAAATAAATCTCATTTTTGTTTAGTAGGTATCGCACCATGTTGAAATTTTTCGGAAACCGTAATTTAATATAATATAATATAAGGGAAACCTGTTATTGGCATTATTATTGTAAAATATTATTAGTTATTTATCTAATCTGTAATATGCTGTTGGTTTTCTTAATAAAATAAAATAAAATAAAAATAAAATAAATTTGTTATGTTTTAAAGTGATAGCCCTCACTTATAGGATTGGCACACAAATAAAATTAAGATGTTTAGATTTACAAGAGCGACATCTCAAGTCAATTTCCTAATATGCAAATATTGGGGTTGAGCAGGTTATCAACTGTAAAGTAGATCCTGTAGATGAAGCCACAACCTGAGAGTTGAATTTGTTGAATACAAGATTTTATGACGATACGTCACTCGAACGGTTGGCTCATTTGGGAAAGCACTCGCACGGAACGCGAGAGGTCCTGGGTTCGAGTTCCGCATCGTTCATAAAATTCTGTTTTATTATATATATTAGTATATTATGATCTAGATTTCAATTTTGTTTTATGATCTAGATTCTAATTTTTTTTTACTAAATCAAGGGTACCTTTAAAAATATTGAGCTAAAAATAGAATATTTTTAAGACACGGCTATAATTTTACATACAATAACAGATTCTGCTACGGATTTCTAATGAGACCCTACCGTATTGTATGGCATCACCCAAGGGGAGACAATGGTCCTACTGGCACTGTATTTAATACACAAATAAAATTTAAAGACAAATTTTTATGAACGATGCGGGACTCGAACCCACGACCTCTCGCGTTCCATGCGTGTGCTCTACTAACTGAGCTAACCGTTCGAGTGACGTATCGTCATAAAATCTTGTATGCTTTGTTCGACTCTCAGGTTGTGGCTTCATCTACAGGATCTACTTTACAGTTGATAACCTGCTCAAACCCAATATTTGCATATTAGGAAATTGACTTGAGATGTTGCTGTTGTATATCTAAACAGTTTGTTATGGTTCAAATGGATAATCCTCACTTCTAGCGTTAACACACAAGTAAAATTTGGCTTCATTTACAGGATGTAATTTACACTGTATTTAATATTTAAGGATTCTACTCAACAGTAGACGAAGCAACTAGTAGAAGCATCTACATTTATATTAAGCCTTAATCGCCTAATTAATACTTGAAATAAAGTTTTATTATTATTATTATTAATCAATTGTAGAGTATTAAATATAATAATAGACATCAGTATTTTATCTTGCCTTTCAATGTTGACGATCAATCTCTTTTCATCCATATATTTAATACGGGCAAGAAAAATGCGAGTGAAACAGAAAGCGGAATGTGCAGTCATTGGTCGTCAGTTTCAAAAGATTGATCAATTCTGAGTATTGATCAGTTCATTCTCTATGTCAGCAGCTAGCCTGGCCATATCATTGTATTCTTTTAATTTAAATAAAATTAATATGAATTAACTTAATTTAATCAGATAATAGCCTGGAACTAAATTTTATTTGTCTTTAGGAATTATTTTTAAAAATCTCAAAGCCAAATAACGTATTGAATACTGATTATTGTAATGTTATTTGTGTTAGAAACTGTGGTAGGTAAAAGTGATTAAAGTGACATCAAAAATTATTCTTAAGGGGTCAATTATGAAAAAATAAACGATTTTTATACTATTATTATTCCAGTAAGAATTCCGAGAGCTACGAATAATTGAATGAAGTCAAATTAAATAGAGCAATGCAAATAGAATGAGCGCGAGGCCACACGGATAGTTCAGGCGCTGGTTCAGCTGTGGGGATATTACGGTCATCGACTTTACCTCACTACTATATAGCTGTGGTTCCGTAAGAAATTACACAATAAGTTCTGTACAAAATCTAATTTAAACTTTATTTCAGGTTGCAATAATAATTAAATTTGTAACTCAAATTAAAATTTTTCAGAATAGATGGAGCCACAACCTGAGAATTGAACAAGACATACCAAGATTTACGTTCGATGTGTCACTCGGACGGTTGGCTCAGTTGATAAGAGCTCTCGGACTGAACCTGAGAGTCGCGGGTTCGGTTCGTGTCCCGCACTGTCCAAAAAAATTTTAGGTTGCAAATTTAATTTGTATAACAAATAACAGAGGTGAGGGATATCACTTTAAAAACATCACGTTGTTTAGATTTATGTTAATTTTCAAAAACCGGTCAAGTGCGGGTCGGCCTCACAAATAACAGTAGGTACAACAATATTTTTTTTATGAGAAAAAGCGTCGAGTCGGGCGTGTCGTTCACCTGTTGGTAAGTGATGCCTGCCCATTACAATATGCAGCGCTTTTCAGGATTATTTAAAACCCCAAAAACTCTGAGCGGCACTACAATTGAGCTCGTCACCTTGAGACATATGATGTTAAGTCTCATTTTCCAGTAATTTTACTAGCTACGGCACCCTTCAGACCGAAACACAATAATGCCCACACATTACTGCTTCACGGCAGAAATACACGCCGTTGGTGGTACCCATAATCTAGCCGGCATCCTGTGCAAAGGAGTCTCCCACTAATACTCGTGGCCTGGTGTCATGACCTAAAATAATGACCGGTATCGCAATTTTTGCTCGTCATCTTGAAACAGAAGTGTGTAATATAACTAGCCACGGCGTCTTTCGAACCGAAACATAATATTTATTTACTTTATTCGACAAACCAACAATATTTATGCACAAATGTAAAAATATCAACAAAGAGACTTAAAACTAGAAGACACATAGCAAAAATAACTGGCATGTACAAAAGATTTAGAGACATACAGATTATTTAAAGTAGTGTAACAAAAATAATAGTAATTTCTACAAATTAGCTCCCTTACGCAGGGAGTCAATGACATTATGACGAAAGCAGGTTGATGTGGAATTAAATAAATTGAGTTGCTGATTATTTTGAGAAACTGTATTAAATTGGCGACAAATACGATTGATGCAGGAGTGTAATAATAATTATCGCACATTACTGTTTGAGCCTCACTGGAAAAAAAACTCAACTTTGGTAAAAAAAAGAAAAAAATTTAAATTTGTACGGCCGCCATTTTGCCATTCGCCCTATTAGTTTTTGTCTTATTTAATACAAAACTACATTAGTCAACTAGCAACTGTCCGCTGACAGACAGACCGACGGGCGGGCGGCGTAATCTTCAGAGACACGGCATCGAATCCGGCATCGTCTATAAATTTGAAATTGTAAATGAAACTCTTACTTTACAAAAAAAAAACACGGGCTTATTTCATAGGAATTGGTTATGATTATATCATAGACTTATATTATCGCATAGACGACCTGACAGCCTGATCATGCGTGCCTAATTTTGACTTGTCAATATGTGCGTTACCTACCTATTGGTCTCATATTTATCAAAATTTGTAATTAGCCTTCAGTTCTTAGTTATTTACAGGTACTTGTTAAATAAAATAAAAATAACGTACTATTCAAAATATTAAGGAGCTAATGCCAAGGGTGGCTGACTGTTTACGACTTGTCAATCAAAATTGGTTACAGTAACAATAGATTCACATTTTTTTCCCTCTTGCTGTAATTCCGTTAGAATACTTCTCTCTCACACGCTCTGTTCGTCTATACGCTAGTATATGGTAAGTCTAAGGTTTATGTCCAAATTACTGAACTCTCATCCGGCGCCGCAGACCCACGCTTGACCTCTTTGTAAATATTGTCAGGCCTATAATGAAACTGACACGGTGAAGTGGAGAAAGATAACATAATATATGTTATAGAAGTAATTCACAAATTATTGGCACTTACATAACGTCTACTTTCTATACAGACACTAACGTTATGACAGAATACTTGTTTATTCCCGAAAACTAAAGATATCCAAAAATAAAGCATGTAAATTGCGTTACATTATCATATGTTTTTATGGAAGATCCGCCGCCCACTTCCTTATGAAACACCAGGGGAATCACAGGAGCGTTGCCGGCATTTTAGTAAAGTGAACGCGCGTATCAAATAGCTCAATATCATTACTAGAAAAGATTCATTAGATAAGGACTTCATTACATAAACAATTAATATTACATCCGTTCAAGACAAAATTAATCCTAATTCAATAAATAAGACCAAAGATAACCAAACGCAAAACTATAATATGATTGATTATAATTATGAAGATAAATATAATATTTATTGAATAGGCAAATATAGTAGTAACTAACTCAACTCCAACAACACTAATAGAATAATTTAAAAAAAAACGCAAGCCTTCGTCACAAATTTTTGTTTGCACACACACTATAAGATATATTATTATGGCCGCACAAGTCGATAGCGAAAGTATCCGAGAATCGCGTGTGTGAAATGCTCAGCGTTCGTGTCGATTAAGTCGCGACGTTGTACTGGGGATGCGCAGGCGCAACCCGCCCGCCCAGAATAACTTTGGCCGAGCGCCAAACTGGTGCCTTACACAAACTCCATTCATAAAACTAATTCTCAATCCTTTACTTACTGTATCTAATATATAAAATTCTCGTGTCATGGTGTTAAACATTGAACACCTCCGAAACGGCTTGACCGATTCTCATTAAAATTTGAGTGCATATTGGGTAGGTCTGAGAATCGGACAACATCTATTTTTCATCCCCCTAAATGTTAAGGGCCACACGGATTTTTTTTTTGAATTTTTTTTTAAATTTGTTTGAGTATGAGCCAGCATTAAAAAATACATACAACTTCAAATTTTCACCCATCTACGATCAACAGTTACTTTTGTATCGCGATTTTAATATCGGCAATACGTTTGCTGGGTCAGCTAGTTTCTCTATAGAAATGAAACTAATTTGTTTTTGAAGTTATACTTCTTCAGGCGCGTTATGAAAAAACGAGAGTGAAATATTAGGATGCGCGCACATCGCTGTAGCACAAAAGTAACAGGGTAAAGTTGGTTCCTAAAATTTTCTGACGTTATTTTCGTTATTTTTTTATGGGTTCTTCATCCATTATTAGGATAGGCAAAGGTTTCAAGCCCGTAAAGCTGTATTTAATAATTAATTGGCAAAGCCATCGTTGCAAGATTTTTACAACATTGTTCTCTCTACAAACGTAAAATTGCTATTCTACGTTCGAGGAATAAATAATTTTAAGGATTTTAGCTTTGTTAGGCCAGAGATGTATAACTTCTTGTGTGCATACATAAGTATACACACACTGTTTTTTACTTGTATGTTGTGTATTGTTTTATTTGGATTGATTTATCAATGGTTTTATTTTATAAAGGGTCTTTTATTGGTGAGTAGATTCGAGATAAACAAGTATTTCAAAGTCTTAGTAAAATAAGCTTTATCCAATTAAGCGCTTTTGAATCGTCGCTATAATATAATAAATAATAAAGACTAAACTGTATAAATATAAATTATCGTATATAAGATGCAACAACTTTTAGAGCTTGAATTCGTTATTTGTGTAAGGATGCTTCCTGAACATGATGGTCGTGAGTACTGTCATAATAATTAATAATCGCATCCAGCATAAGCAATGATTTATTAACTACAACATATGGGCCTGGTTTATTTAAAGGAAACAACCTGAGAAATACTGCCGCCGAATTCCACCTTCGCACGACACGCCACAAATTAGGATATCATCCCCACCATCTGGATGTGTGGCGGTCCTCCACAGTGCGGTTTTCAAGGAGCTTTCTTCCTCGTACTACAAAGCTGTGGAATGAGCTTCCTTGTGCGGTGTTTCCGGGACGATACGACATGGGTACCTTCAAAAAAAAAGCGCGTACACCTTCCTTAAAGGCCGGCACCGCTCCTGTGATTCCTCTGGTGTTGCAAGAGATTGTGGGCGGCGGTGATCACTTAACAACAGGTGACCCGTACGTTCGTTTGTCCTCCTATTCCATAAAAAAAAATATAGTTATTGTTTTTACACTTTTTCACAACGCATTTCACGACGGCATTTTTAAAATATTTTATTGAGACGCAAGCTGATGTGTCACAAACGATAGCAATTCTCATAATGGCCGCCTATCGGCCTGTAGTAGTGTTAATGTGTGCGTGGGGCTATGTATTTGCACGTTAATCGGATTGTTTTGGTGCTACACTGTTATGTAAGGTGCCACGGAGTCCTTATTTTTTTACTAGTCCGTGCCGAAGTTATGACGTTTCTTCAATGTTGGTATACCGTCATGTTTGTATCAAACGATGTTTTCTTCCTTAACCATTGAATAAATACGATGACGCTCAAAGTGCCAAAGGGAAACCATTAACAAAACATTGCAAATGGTAACAACTGCTATACGCCACCGACTCTATCATAATTGAGCGCGAACGAATGATTCACGCTGCACGCATTTACGTCACGTCGTCAATTGCTTGTTAAACAACAAGGGCTCACCATATATAATTGATACCACAGTTAGTTGAAGGTGCAAAAGGATATGATGTCACCACAATCGTTAATGAGGGCCTGATCTTTCATCGAGCGTTGAGCAAAATGAAAATCCCAATAATAATACATGCGCTCGCAATTTTTTTCTTATTTTGACCATTGAAGACATTTGCAATTTGAAGGGTTACTACGAGTGAAAGAAATCAGGGCAGTACCACAGCAATTGAAGATCCATAGTAGTAGGGTAATAAATTTTAATTCATACTAACCGAAAAACAATTATTTTCTAAGACATGGACGGGAAAAAAGTTGTTTTAATCCAACTCCAGGGATATCCAGACTAGTTGGCTAAAAACGCAGACTCATATTGCTCACCAATGAAATCAGAAAAATAAGAATTGCAAAAGGTCCCCAAAACCAAACAGTCGATCGCCTTGACTGATATAGAACAAGAAATCAAAATCCAAATACAAACACAGAATACTTGATAAATGATAAGTACTCTGTCCGTGCAATACACAACCATTTATTTACTGTAAATGCTGTCTCAATTGTTAAACGCTTCTTGTAGATTTTTATACATGACGTGTATTTCTCACCAACTGTCCTATGTAGTACCTACTTCTGTAGTAATCAAATGCGCAAAAATTTTATGTAGGGTCTCATTGGTGGAAGGCGCGGGGGATAGCGCGGGTAGGAAGAGGGAACATGCGCAGATCACACCTAGCATTTGCCGTTTAGCCCGAGATTAGAATAAAGAGAGCGTTCATCCTAGGACGTAACGGGATTAAGGAGGGTAGAGTCTAACCCCCTTATTCATAATAGTCTGCTAACTTAAAGCATTGCTAATTCTCACTCTGTCTTCTTCTATTGACCTAAGTCAGAATGAGAAAAAACACTCCTAAGCGGCTGTTTAAATTAAGCGGACCATTATGAATAAGGGGGATAAGCTTTATGACATCGTATTTCATACTCTGAATTATTCAACGTTGTATCATGAACTGCAATTTGTTGTTTTTTTATTTTATTCTGCGTGCAATATTCCAAGGTATGTGAAGACGTAACTTGAAGGACGTAACCATACCCACATAAATGTATTTTTACGGCCTTCGGTTAAAGCCCTTTTGACCACACAATCTCAGTGTGTGAGTCAGCTTCACACATTTGAAAATTTTCGCAAGTGTGTATCCTACACACTAGTTTCCTTATCCCCTTGTACTAGCTGACCCAGCAAACGTTGTATTGCCGATATTAAAATCGCGATACAAAAGTAACTGTTGATCGTAGATGGGTGAAAATTTGAAGTTGTATGTATTTTTTGTTTGCTGACTCATAATCAAATTTTTAAAAAAAATGTCAAAACAATTCGTGCGGACCACCCTTAAAATTTAGGGGGATGAAAAATAGATGTTGTCCGATTCTCAGACCTACCCAATATGCACTCAAAATTTCATGAGAATCGGTCAAGCCGTTTCGGAGGAGTTCAAAGTTTAACACCATGACACGAGAATTGTATATATTAGATTTTCCTCCGTTGTGAGAGGGTCGAACAATCGTACCTACTTAAAAAAAATCGAAAAACAGACAATAGATTTATTCCGCGGCACAGAGTACAAATCAAATTACATAAAGCGTCCAAATTAAGCCGTGACTCATATACAGAGAGTAAAGACCCGAGTGTTGGCTGTACGCGTCGCCTCGCTGAATGAAAATTGGCAAAACCTATTCAAGGTAAACAGGCATGACGAACCGTGTGGCTTTCAACATTTAGTTTTAATGCCCATTCAGTCATTAGTTTACATAAGAATATATATTTGTTATTCAATACTTAAACATAACTGCTCTGTGCAAACTACAATTCCTGAATAGTTACTTTCACAAATTCTCAACCGATAACGGTCTTCGACATCCGTGAAAATTTGCATAAAATATGAAACGAATTTTCTATTGGTATTTAAGTAATTATTGAGCGCAAAAGCAATAAAACGTGCAAGTCGAAATGGCGCACCCGATATCGTCTTAAAACTCTGACTGAACGAATCTGGGCGGGAAAAGCCATTTTTTTGCGAATTTCAATGCGTCACATAAACCAACCAATACAGCGGAAAATTCTGAATAAGACTGCATTCATAACTCATTTTGGATAAAAAATGGCTTATACGACCTGAGGTGTTGATATTATTTTAAAGAGACCGCTAACGTAAGAAAGTACAAAAAAATTACGTTATATTTTATCTTAATATATAATATGTATAAATAACTTATACCACCAGGTGGTGGGCCAGGACCTGCGTAGTCCAATGAAAGCCCATTGGCTCTCGACACATCGGGAAACAAATAGAAAATAGCTTTGGACACAAAGCTGTTTTCTTTTTGCTTTTCTCTGACTGAGTTAAATTAAATAATTAATGAAAAAAAAATGTATTGTATACTATTTTATTTGTACGTATACTATTTGTATTTTATTTGTACGACTCAATACTGTGTATGGGATTTTATGCCAGCAAAAAAGAATTATTATTATTATATTATTATTATGAACACCCAATGTCTAAACAAATCAAATTATAATTTTATTAAATTTAATTCTTTTCTTTCCTGCTTCACTGCCATCTTATATAATATAACTTTTCTGTAATTAATATGTATCTGAATTGTATTTTTAACCGACTTCCAAAAGGAGTAGGTTATCAATTCGATCGGTATTTTTTTATTATTCTGAGTTTTATGATCCGATTTACGTAATTCTTTGATTGTTTTTGTTGTTTATTGTTATTTTTACATAGTTTGGACCAGTAGTTTTCATTTTATGAACATTTAAGTATATGAAAATGTTCATCTACCTGGATGACATAATTGTTTTCTGTGTACTGCTTTTTTTGCAGTTATCATTCAAGTTGATTATACATTATTATTAACTGACATTAAAACGTAAAAAATAAAAAATAAACTACGTTTAAAAAACCGACTTCAAAAACTGAAAAGTATCAAATAACTAAAAATTTAATTTAATACACCTCTTATGCAAACTTTTACCTTTAATATTAATATATTATACTATTACTAATATATTATACTATTATTTGTAAGTGCTACATATTGATAGCTTTGAAGTCGGTGCCAAGCCAAATGTAATAAAGGTACCTTTAAGGTAATTAAAAGCGTAACACCGATGTAAGATGCACTTTACTGGCAAGGGTCGAGCGTTATAAGAAGGTACATTTTTAATAGATCAATGAATGCGATGCGATTCCTTGTCCCCATTAATTGGTTTTAGGTCTCAAATCTTGTATACGTATATTAAGTATTATATTTTCGGACTTCCTTGCCCAAGAAACTGAGATATTCAATCTAAAAGTCTCCGGGTAACGAGACTAACGAGCGCGATTTTATGTTTTTGGTAAGGTACTCGGGACTAGTAGGGTACTTTAGAGTAGGCCCGAAAAAAGATATGTATAGTTTAAATAAAAAACCTATCAAAACAAGCTCTGCTCGATAAAATGCATTTACGAAGACTACAAAATCTTTACAATATTTAATTTAGATACCTACACCAACAAACCATACAATACAACGCAGCGGTTAGATTATTATTATTATTATTATTATTTATAATAGACTAAGCAGCTTTCGCTGATGCGTCTATATCATTTGCCATATCTATCCAAATGTTTGTCCAGTCTATTCTTAAACTGATTAACAGATTTTGATTTAACCACATCCTTGGGCAATCTATTCCATATATGAACGACTCTGTTGGTCAGAAAGTGTTTCAATGGATTTGATGATGCTAATTGATATTCTAGCTTCATATCATGTCCCCTTAGTCTAGGATTGCTCTTCCTTGGAAACATGCTCTCAAAATTTGGGACATTATAATAATTATTTAGTATTTTGTATGTTTCAATTAGATCGCCTCTTTCTCGTCTGCTTTTGAGGGTGCTGAGTCCAAGCTGTGTAAGTCTTTGTTCATACGTAAGATTTTTCAGTTCCCTAGGCAACTTAGTGGCTCGCCTCTGTACCCTTTCCAACAATTCTATATCCTTAACAAAATATGGATTCCAGACCTGAAATGAATACTCCAGTAATGGTCTGATATAAGTTTTATAGATTTTTAGAAATGTTTTCTTGGTGATGTTGAAGAATGCTTTTCTGATTAGGTACAGGATTGAGTTGGCTTTCTTCACAGTAGCCACAATGTGTGCTTCCCATTTGAGATCATTGCTTAAGATCACTCCTAGGTCTTTTTGTGTATCAACCGCTTTTAGTTGCTTATTGTCTAACCAATATGATACTCGGGGATTATTTTTTCCAATATGTAGAACAGTGGTTTTGTTGACATTCAGTGAAAGTAACCATTCCTTTGTCCAGTGTTCAATAGCTTTTAAATTTTGTTGTATATCACCCTGTTGATGTATAGGGTTCCCAAAGAACTTGGTGTCATCCGCGAATAATGAAAATGGGAGACTTATAACATTTTGCAAGTCAGTTAAGAATAATGTGAATAATATTGGTCCCAGTACAGAGCCTTGTGGTACACCGCTGCGAACAGGACGATTACTTGACATTTCATTCCCAACCCTCACGCGAAATTTTCGATCATTTAGGAAGTCACTAATCCAGACTAGCAGTTTACCACGTATGCCAAGGTGTTCTAATTTATGAAGTAGCCGACTAATTGGAACTCTGTCAAACGCTTTCTCGTAATCCAGATAGATAATATCAGTTGGTTGATGTTTGTCCCAATTTAATATCCACTGTCTAAGACAGCTGAGAAGGTTCGTGACAGTTGATCGCTTCTGTGTAAAACCATGTTGTTCTCGAATAATTATATTTTCTCTTGTTATGAATTCTCTTAAGCTGTCAACTATGATTTTCTCCATAGCTTTACACAATATGCACGTCAAGCTGATTGGTCTGTAGTTTTCAGCATTTAACTTATTTCCTTTTTTGAAAATAGGCGTAACCACTGCTTCTTTCCAGTCTGTTGGGAGTCTTCCCATTGCAAAAGACAGATCCATTATTAAGGTTACTTGGTTAATGATGGCGCTGCATTTTTGGAGCATAATAGCAGGAATATTATCCGGACCACTAGCTGTCGATTCATCAAAAGTTTTTAAAGCCTTTAGAACTTTCTCTGGTGTAAATACAATGTTTTCTAATGATGCCTGTACTCTCTCTATGTTCACATCTGGTAATTTCCCAGGTCGCTCACACACATATGCGTGTTCAAATTGATCAGCAAATATTTCAGCTACCTCTACTGACTTTGTTGTGATTTCAAATGTTTTTGGATTCATAAGAGCTGGCGGTATGTCAACTCTTGTTGATATTTGTTTTCTGACATATGCATAAAAGGCTTTTTCTCCACTATCAGCAATGTTTGATTCAAAATTGATCCTATTTTGACGTGTTAACTGTACTATTTTATTATTTATGGCACGATATTTTTTATAAGATTCATTATCTCGGTCAAGTAAATATATATTCCATTGCTTCTTTTTCCTGTCCGTTAATATACATATCTCCTTAGTAATCCATGGTTTGGTTTTACTGTAACCTTTACGATTTTTTATTTTTGGTATAAACTTATCAATAGTAATAGAGATATTTTCTTTGAACATCCTCCATGTATTATCTATAGAGTCATTTTCTGGAATATCAGATGTGAGCAAGTATTTATTAATTGCATCATAATCACCATATTTGAAAGCTCGTTTATTGGACGTGAATTCTTTTATAACTTGACCCACCAGTTGTATCTCAGCCAACAGAATCACATGATCACTTTTTCCTATTGGAGGGTGATAATTGATTTCACTAATGAGGGACTCATCATTGCAAATAATAAGATCCAGAAGAGATTCTTGCTTGTTCCGTTTCCTGGTATTTTGATTTACCATTTGTGAAAGATTATTATCAATTATAAGATCAATAAAATTTTCGTGTAATTTATTATAGCCTGAGGTTTTTTCAATAGGCCACTTTATGTCTGGCAAGTTAAAATCACCAATTATCAACAGGTTTGAGTTTGAATTTGCAGCTTTTTTAATATTGTTGAAAAGACATTCATCAGATTTTTCCATGTTGTAGTGAGTGGATCTGTATACACAAGCTAGTAAGAGGTTAAAATTTTGGTACTGAATATCAAGCCATAATGCTTCCACTGAATCCTCATGCAACATTATATTGGGCTTAGCAATCAAGGGTTGATTATTTAGTGCATGGAGAGTATAAATTGCTACTCCACCACCTTTTTTATTTTTCCTATCTAGACGAAAGAGTGTGTAGTTAGGTAGATTTATTAAGCTGTCACTTATTCCAGTGTGCAGGTGTGTTTCGGTTACTAGTATAATTGTTGGATTCAAAGTTTTGATTTCCAATGAAAAAAGATCAAATTTAGCCGTTAATGATGCCAGGTTTGTATATAAAATTTTGAGGTTTGTTATTGGAGAGTTTACTGTGGGTAGTTTTTTGTACTTTTTATAATTTTGGGTTGTTTGTTTATGTACTTAATTGTGAGATCTTTTTCCCCATTATTAGTTCTTTCTGCAAGCTCTAATCTCAGTTTTTTTAACTGATCCCTTTGATAGGGTGTCATGTCTGATTTAACAGAGGTTGATGAAGGCAGTTTATTTTTATTCTTCAAGATTTTAACAGCATTGTGTTTGTTGCGGAGTATGACTTTGATTGGCCTGGGTTTGTTAGCAGTGGGCTTCCCAAGACGAATGGTTGTTATGAGCTCCGAGGATTGGAGCGGGACTTGAGCGAGTGCTTCCAAAACTCCAGATTTGTCATGATTTTTAGCTTCCTCTTTACCACCTGAGCTCGCTTCCTCGATACCAAACATTATCACATTGCAGCTTCGGTTCTCACGCTCAACCATTTCCTGAATGATTGCATCAATATTTAAAGAAGACGACTGATTTTCTTTTAATTCCATCACTTGCTCCTTTAACTCCGATACAAGTTTACGCAGAGCAGGCACTTGTTTTAGGCCCTCTTGGCAATCCGCACACAAATACGAAAGTTTGGGGTTTTGTAAACAAAACACCCGCAGCTCTGTCGCAGACAACTCACTGCATTTGCCGCATATTTCGCGAGTGCAACCTTTACACTGGATTTTAGGGTTTTTCTCATCATATTTTTTAATTTGAACATTGCATTTATAACAAGATGCCATTTTTTAATGATTTTTCGAGAAAAATATGAGGGTATATGAAAATTTTTTTGTTTCACTATGTGTTTGCTAGTTTAATCAAAGTTTTTCACTTTAAATACTATACACTTTAACAATATAACATTTCCCATGATTCACAACACTTTATACTACAAATAGATCACAAAGTCTGCAATTTAGTTCAAGCTAGACACTAAAAAATAATTAAAAAAACTCTAAGCACAAGTTCCACTGTTGACAGTTGGATTTATATATCATAACTCATATAAGATACCTATGTGAGTAGTAGGAATTTTTATAGATTTTTTTTTATTTCCATAAACAAATATTTATTTTAACAAATAGGCTGAAAAATCGAACCTTTTACTTAATAGTTTTAATACATACTAAAAAGTGAGATGAAAAATTTAGTTCTAATAATCAATGCGCGCCATTTGTGCAACGTCAAAGATTACATAGCCATTATTTATTTTTCGCGACGTATTGTTTACTCTATGTTCATAATGAGTATTATATAATGATTTTGTTTCGTAGAAATGCAGGTTTAAATAGCAGATGTAGCTAAACTAAGAATTAGATTCTTCAATTGCCCTTTAACACAACCTTCTTTGTACAATTTTATATCTCCTGAAGTTCCCCGCCCAACTTCCTTTAAATGTCTTCTCTCCCTAGTTTTCACACCTTTTGTATATAATTTGTGTAAATATATTAAAATAAATAAGAGTAAGTTCTAAATATCACTAAGTACTTATATTTAATAATTTAAGTAATTATATTTGTGTATGTCCTTTATAGTCTTAACAGCATGTATATTTGTTTTGACGTATAAGAAAATGACACTTATTTCAATCTTTGGCACCGATCACTACCATTAAAATTAGAAAACAAACACTCGAAGCTTGGTGGTCTACCTTAACTTGACATTGGTATAACTTCCACAGAAGCCACAGTAGGAAGAATAGAATAGAAATAGCTAGTATATAGCATATAAAAATATTCTCACCAGTCAATGTAGCGACGTGTCTCGTTGCGCGCGTAGCTAGCGGGAGCGCGCGGGCCGCATCCTGGAGGGCCGCCAGCTTGACGAAGTGCCCTAAAAACACGCGCATTGATTGGGTAACTGACAACAATAACTCGCTCTACACTGTTTGAAGCAATTTTTACATACTTAGATCATTTATACCAGTGTGAGACTCCTTTGCACAGAAAGCCGGCTAGACTATGGGTACCACAACGGCGTCTATTTCTGCCGTGAAGCAGTAGTAGTTAGTTTTAGGCGCTTGCAATCGCTTATAAGGTATCCATGTTGTATCGTCCTGGAAGCCTGGTGCAAGTAAAGGGCACCAGGAATCATAGTAACACATCCTGATAGTGGGAATGATATTTTACTCTGAGCAATAGTGGTATTCCGTGGCAGGAATCAGTTCAAAAAGATGTCCATAAACTCCTTAAAAGACACACAATGAAGCAACTTCTCAACACAATACCAAGTTGAATAATAATAAAAAAAGTGTAATTGATATCAAGAAATTAAATAATAGTACAGGACATGTGATTTGAAATGTATACATTATTATTAAATCTGTTTAGTTTTGGGTGAAGTGTAATCATTCACAAATTCTGGTTGTCACATACCTACACTTGACAACCAGAACAGCCTGAGTTACACAAGGCCATATGGTTTAAGATTATACTGGAGTGGGCATGCTAAAATGTGGGCCAGCTGAAGTTTTGTGGTGGTCTTTTGGTGACTCCCAAGGTAAAATATAGCAAGTCAATTGGGATGTTACTATAGTATTTTTTTTGTGAAGACTCCTTGTAAAAGAACGCGTACAAAGTTGTTGCTAAAGTTATAAGTGGTGAGAATTGAAGGATTTCCAAAAAATGTTGGTGCTACATATTACTTCCATAGAGTCAAACAATTACTTCCGTAACAAAATGAATACCAAAAACCAATTTATTTCATTTAAAAATTTAAATTCAATTTACAAAGAAACAAGGTATGAAAGAATTGTATGTCGACAATAGAAAAGATATCAGTAAATGCTAGAGCTGCATAAAGCTAGTGTTAGTAGGAAAGCTTTTTGGATAGAAAAAGGTGAAATTCAAGGAGCTCCATTCTCCCCAAACATTTTTTCAGGAAAACTGGAAAGCATCTTAGAAAGTGGATTTGGATGAGTTTGATCTAAGCATTAATTTTCAATGTTTAAGACTTCATTTTCTTAATTAGTTGGCTCTTATAATAATATAAGAGTATTTTTATAGTCAAAAAGTATAAATTGCATAAAAAATATTCAAACAACAAGTTGACAATATTGTGTTTTAAGAATTATGACTTTCTTATTGGTTTATATTAATTCATCTCAAAAGCTTTGAAAAAGCTAAACAGAAAAGGTATAAATGACATGCTAATTTTACAGATCATACAGTTATCAATTGTTATGTAAATCTCTCTATTTAATATATTGTTATTGGTAGCACAAAGATTTTTATGAGAGTAGTGAAATTTGACTTACAATATTATTAATACTGCAACTTCTGCTCTGTTTAAAAAGTATACCCTGAAAATGGAAATGGATATCAGCTCTTCCCAACTATATATAAGTATATCAATATAATAATGTGTAGAATTATTGTTTTCAACATATGTAAAAAAGCATTCATATACATCTTTTTAAAATTATTTTAAATGCAGTACACAAACAACAGCACCAGAAAAATTGTAAATAATAATTAGCAAATTTCTTACTGTTATTTTTACGTCATTGCTGCATTTGAAGCTCTGCTTACATCATTCCATTTCAACAATGTAGTCTGCCTTGTTGTTGTTATTTTTTATAATTTAAAAGTTTAGATAAAAGTACTGATAAAATAATATTGACCTTAAGAACTATTTGGAGCCACTATAACATGTTTGAAAGTATATTCAAATAAAAAATATAACATCACTTAACATCATGGGTGTAAGGACTCTTATGGTAAAATTAAGTAATTATTTAACTGGGACTAAAACGTTTTTGAATTGAATACCGTCGGGCCATTAATTTGGAATTTGGTTGGAAATTCAAGAAAATTGGTTTTAGTCTTTGGATGGACTTTGACATACGATAGTCGACACAGATAATCATTACTACTTACGGAGAACAGCATATTAGTATCCACAGAATTTAAAACAATGATTCGATTGGGAGAATTAGTACAAGCATCCATCCATACTCTGTGGTACAAGATATTCAACTACAAACTGAAATAATATTATTTGTACATTTGTACTTAACATTCATTGGAGGACCTTTATGAATAGGTTTTTTTTTCTTATAATATTGTTTTTTATCATTTATATAAGGTAATCACAATTACTTAATTTTATCTTATTTATAAATACTATATAAAATATATATTACTACAATTCGGAATACCGCAGGGAAGTGTATTAGGGCCAACTTTATTTTTAATATACATAAATAATATATCTACCTTTAAATTAAAAAATGGAAGGGTATTTTTCTACGAATCATTTGGGCAGAAGTATTTACCGCAGCTGAGTTGGGATTAAACTCAGTGCTTAAATGGTTACAATTAAATCTCTTATCTCTTAATTTAACTACTTAAAACAAATTATATTACTTTTGCCATCCGTAATTCTACACAGCCTAATAAGAGCATTAACTGCTCACTTGCAACAGCAACTTAATAAGTCCTACTAATTGTAAATGTTCTCAAATAGAAAGAGTAAATACCACAAAGTACTTGGGTGTGACTTTTGATCAAAATGTGTGATGGTATCCCCAGTTAGAACTTGTTGCTAACAGAGCTCGGAAAATGATATAGATATTTAAACGCCTGCGAAATATACTGTACCTATAAGTGTAAGGGGTGGTACCTTTAAAACAAAATTTCTACATATTGAACGTTCACAACGAATAATAATGAAATCATATATTCCAAAAGTAAATTCTATAATACTAGCAAACTTTACCATGAAACAGCACTACTTACAGTCTGTCAGTTATATATTCTGCAATGTATATTAAAAATTCAGAAACATAGAATCATTGACTCTTCCGTTATTTTGAAAAGAACCCCCTATACAGTCCTAAAACACAAAATCGTAAGAACAGAATTTGCCTCAAAACAATGTGTCGCACAATCCACCAACATGTATAATAAAATTATCAGACCCCTTAATATTTATTCACTTAGATTTAGGGAATGTAACATTAATGTTATTAAATAGTTAAAAACACTCAAGTATGAAGATACGGAAAAAATACAAAAAAAAGTAATAAGCTTAAAAATTAGTAAACGGATTCTAACTATAAGATCGTATTAACAAATAGTATTATTATAAAAACACAAAAATAAAAGAATTTACAGCACGTTCTCAAAATTTGCTCCTTTGTATGAAATTATTTATCTACTTATAGGTCCGTAGGCCGTTTATATAATTTTATATCGGTTTAATATATTTATATTGTTAAGATGTTATATTTATGTAAGTTCATATGTTTACGTTCATATATATGTGTGTGTGTGTGTGTGTGTGTATTATAGATTTCAACATAAGTAATAATAAGTAAATACAATGTTTGATATGTTGTACATTTTTACTATAAACTTTATTTATATCACCAAAAAAAATGTTTGTACATGATCCTAACTCCCATGTTTATGTGGTCGTCCGGCTGAGTACCTACGGCTAGCATAATGCTAATATAACCTGATCCACATTGAAATTAATGACTTATTTCGCATGCGGCCAGGCCAGCTAGATAACTGGTTTTGTTTGTTTATAATCCAATTCACTAGAGACAGTAACTTCCTTACTTTTAGTTTTTAATATTGTTTTGTATAACTTGCAATGAGCGATTCTCCTAACACAGGTTATCTTAATCTACCAGGAGAGTTTCATATGTGATTGTAAATGACTGTGTACACATAAAGAAATTTTGATTTGATTTGAACAAAAAAGTACCTACAAGATTATAAATACCTTAACTAAATCTTAAATGAATTATTTATCAACATTTTAATTTTAATGTACATCATTAATAAAATGCCTTTGTAGGTACCTACAAAATAAATCATAGCGGCTCATATAAATTAAATATTCAACCCATATAAATTACATTTTGTAGCGCGTCACTGAGACATGAAAATCATAATTACAATTTTATATAAATCCTATACGACAGATTATAGTAATAGTATTACATATTCGATAATCTATATAGTAATATAGTTGTCACAAATATCGATATTAATAACATGCTGGACTGTATGAGTAGTAGCACCAACAATAAAGTTAATACACCTGAAAATACAAATATGGCAATTGTTATTGATCTTTTCGAATATAATGTTTAAAAATCAAATAAGTGCTGATTACGTTTTATTCTTGCCTTTAATATTTATACTTATTATATAATAGTAGATAGATTAGATATTTACCTTCCAAAAAAATAATGAATATCACAGGAGTAATTACGATTGTTAAAAGTGATAGAGAAGTCAAAACTGCAATCGTCAAACCAGCTATTATTATAAATATAAATAATGTTGAAATAACAGGTTTTTGTAACACACTGTCCGTCAGTTTTAGCAGTATTTCTTCTAATAATATAATAAGATTACAATAGATGAACGATGATCGCACGTAATCTACAAAATTAAAATATTTTGTTAACAAATTTCCAATTTAATTGTCATTTATTATCATTTTTCAACTTACCAACTGGTATAGCTATAGCTAACTTAAAGGCATTATTAATATTAACTTCCATTTTAGAACAGCATTGATAAACGTTCTTTATCAGTTTGCCGCACAAATTATGCAGAACAATTATTAATTGCGATAACAAACAATTTACGATGTGGAGGGTAGTTTTTAATTTTTGTTCTGTAAACTTAGAACAGCTATTATTTACACAGAAACTGAATTAAATTAATATCGTGCATCCACGGGAACTGTAAACATTTCAGAATAAAATGTACCCTATATTCTTTTCTGTACCCAATGTGTATATTGTAAGATTTTAATTCCACAAATAAATCTTAACAAGCTATGTAACATATAAATATTATAAGCTAATATAATAGTTACTTGAGGTATGTCGAGGGGTATGAAGCAAAACTCCGCAAAAGCAAGGGTTTCCAACAAACAAAGTTTCATGACCCCCATGAATCCCCATTAAAGAAATATTTTATAATCGCATATTCTTGCTAGGACTTAATAGGTATTATAAAATCCGTTAATTACATTTAAAATATATTATCTACAGAAGATTCTTTTTAATTCGCCCATTATGAGTACAACATGGAACAATAATATTCTATACTCTTAAGAATATGTAGGTAAACTACAAATTTACAAAACCTGTTTGAAATTCACAGGAACGTAGTGTTAGTTAGTAGTGAACGTTAGAGTAAAAGTGTTCTGTGGTTTAAATTCTCTGTCTTCGCAGGACACAGGTCTGACAGGTCTGGCCTAAAGGTCTAGATACCAGGCCATAAACTCCAAAAAAAAAAAAAAAGGTCTGACAGGTCACAGTTCTCATCTGAGTTCACTTGTAGTTGTTTGTGTAGTAAATCAAAGAGAATTTAAACACTACGTTGTAAATTGTAATCGTAGCTTAGGTATATTATTATTGTGAAAACAAGGATTATTATTTTATTTTGAAAACAGTGTTGGATTTAAATATATTATTATTGAGTTCTGGAAGCTGGATCTGAAACTTGTCCTTTTATACTTCCAGTTATATTTTCAGAATGGTAAAGACCGACTGCATTTTTACTCCTTTTTAGGCGGCAATTTTTTTTCCATTCTTCTAGAATTAAAAGTTAATTTATTGTTTTAGGTGGGACAGTATGACGAAAATCTTTTATCGGACATGTTACCGATATACTACGCTAAGCTTTTCCCCCAAAACGTGTTCTGCAGGTGGTTGTCGTGTGGGAACTATCCACAACCTCTTGGTAACAGAGAGCTCTCGTTCACTCTATCAGACGATGTCTACTTGCGATATTTGTCGATTAATAATCAAAAGGAACTACAAACTTTATTTCAGAAAAAATGTCCGTACAAGTTAGATATAGGAGCTGTTTATAATACAAAGTAAGTTTGTTGTTTCCAAGTCTGTACTTAAGTTTAACTTAAACAGCTCAAAAATATTTAGTTTATTAGAAAATAACATGGAATGAATTAGAATCAGATTCTGTAACCAACAGTTAAAGCACAAACTGGTGTTTGTAAAATCAAAATGTAGGTGTTTGAACTATTTGTTATTACCTACAAGAAGAAAGAATACATATCATTCACAGTCTGATAACGGAACGGCAAAAGTGTGCTTAAAGCCTATGTAAGCACACTTTTCTCCTTAGTTGTGTGTCAATCAACAAGCCTATGTTTGCTATAAAAAGTGCTTAAATAATACATTAACGACTCAAACAAAAGATGGTGTGACTTATCATCAGTAAGGTTATTTTATTATATAAGATTAATTATTATGTATTATATGATTGCTTATTATGGTGTCTTATGAGGTGTATTGTCTATATCAATAGAACATATAATATTGCCTACAAATAAAAAAATTTCAATGAATCTGCAAACTCATAATTTTCCATCATTGTCATTGGCACAGAAAATCAAATGGGGTGAATTTTATTTGATAAATAATTTATAAATAATGCCTGAACAGTGGCTGGGTATTATAAAAGTGTAAACATTTACCCTTGATGCCATTATGTATCTTATGAAGCCTACTAGAATTAGTTCATTAGGGAGACCAATATTAATCTTAGATTTGGTCAATAATTTTATGTTTAAAGGCTTTATTATGTTTTACTTTTATTACAGACCTTCAATTGGTCGCCATGATTCAATTATACTTGCAAGGGAACTGGTGTTTGATATAGATCTGACAGACTATGATGAAGTAAGAACATGTTGTAAAGAGGCAAAAGTTTGTGATAAATGTTGGAAGTTTATGGTTATTGCCTGTGAAATAATACACACTGCATTGAGAGGTACTTATATCCTATTTTCAAATACCCACATTAAGAACAATTTTAGAAATCTTAATATTTGACATCTATAGGTATAAGCAAGAAATACGGATTCACCAATATTGCAGTGATTCATTCAAATTCTTGTCTGGGTACACACACTGTCACGGAATGTTTCTGAAGTTATTATATTCAGGAAATTGTTATTAAATTTATTATTATTAATTAAATTGTAACATACTAACATATTCTTTAAGTCTGTAACTAACAAAATATGGGCCTCTGTTGCCTCAATAAAGAAATTTATCATATTATTATTATAAGCCATAGAATATTAATGGCAAAATATTTTGCTCCTACATCCGTTCAATTTTGTTCATTATTTGTACTGGTGGTGTTTCATTTATTTTTTGTCCCAAGTATTTTAATTTTATATCTATACAGTGTTACTTTTTTTATGGAAAACCTGGTGTTAAGTGATCACCGATGCCCACATTATCTTGCAACACCAGAGGAATCACAGGAGTGTTGCCGACCTTTAACTACTTTCTTTTGTTGATTACAACTTCATTGAAAAAATTTGTTAGATCCAATTATGTCCAACCAATCCAACATTTAACAGATGATAGACAATTTTGGTAATAATGATTTTGGATTACTTAATTACTATACCTCTATGGAATTCTTGTATGAATTGTTATAAAGATGTTTCAATGTTGCTATGGGTTCATTACAGATGACTTTGGTTTTCAAAACATACTATGGGTCTTTTCTGGAAGACGAGGTATTCACTGTTGGGTATCCGATCATGAAGCCAGGACCCTGGACAGCCCTGGAAGATCAGCGATTGCAGATTATATGTGCCTTATAACAGGTGGAGAAAATCAAAATAAAAAAGTAAATCTCGGTAATGATAATTTACATTCAAGCATCAGGTAAACAAGAGTATTGTACATGTTAAATCTTGAATTACCCTAAGCATTCAGTTTCAAGACATGGCAAAAACATTCAATTCATGCATTCATATGATTTAACCAAATGTAGATTTGGTTCTTAGTCTGATACTGAGATTGAAACTGAATATATGAAAAGATTATCAAAATGTAGGTATTCCATTCTAAAGTAGTTAAAAATATTGTGGGATCATTTTTCAACTGCTTTGTACTATTGGGTTTATCCACAATCTTTTTCGGCGACCGCTTCTTTGACGGCGACAATATACAGGGTCTGTCGTAAATAATTTATCATCCGATAAGTGGTGGTAACTCCGATACTGGCTACAATAAAATCTAGTTTTTACGTCAGTTTTACCAACAGTGTAAAAATGATGCATACTTTTAGTTTTTTTCTAAATTTTTGCTCCTTTGATCATTCAATCGATAGTCATTTCTTTAAAATTAGGTATTTTTGTGTATTTTTTTGGCATCGTACTCCTAAAGACTTGTTTTATTAAATTTATAGCCGTTGTTATCGTAAAATATTATTAAAACTAACATTTTAAGTAATTTATTTCCGTTTTTTTGTAATGTAGTTGTTGTTGTAATGTACTTGTAGTTTTGACCCTTGATTGTGAAATAAAAAGTATGGTGCTATAGCTGCCCATTATCTTAAAAACATGGCTATGCATGTGTAGATTCTAAAAAGGGATGATAGTGGGTACCTTAGCAAATAATATTAGCTTTAGGAGCAAAAGAACTAAGCTAGGTCGAGATTTCAATTTCTCAAGTAATGTCATAATTTTCGTAATTCAAGCTATAACACACCAAGACTTGATTTTATTCCATTAAGAATGCAATTTTAATCTAAATAGTATCTAATCATCTGTTAATTTGCATTCGTAAAAAATACATGCGACTATGTGTAACCAGTTACTACTAGTTTATTCCAAATTCAAAGGGATCTTCCAGTAAAAAAAACAACAAAGACGGTTATACAAAGGCCTCCTTGCGTGTGAGAAGGACAGCGCATCAGCTTTGGTTTTTTATCCTTAAGGCGCGAATCTCTCCCAGACCTCAGTGTGATTTTGACTATCGAATGCGTACGTTTGTTTTTGTGTATTTACATTTAACCGTTTTTGCTTTCTTACTGGACTTTGATTTGCCTTCTGTTTTGAACTTGTTAACGTGTGACCCTAACAACTGTGCTCTATTAACGGACTTTGAGCTTGCTTTTGTTTATTTGTGGGAGTAATGCCTCAACAATACACTCCGGCCGAATATGCAAACATGCATTTCATTTACGGTGAATGCAACGGCAACGCTACTAGAGCAGCTGCAGTTTATCGTGAAAGATACCAAAGTGCTTGGCATGCCGACTACAGAGTGTTCATTAGGGTGCACAATGCATTCTCAGAAGGAAGATTTCCTGGCAGCGGTATTGGCGGAGCCAGAGAAGGACGACCTCAACGACACAATCCAGATGAAGTATTGGAATTAGTAGGGAAGACCCTGGTTTGCCATAAGTGCCATTTCGCGTCGTATCGGTATACCAGATACCTAAAAAATCAGTGCACCGAATTTTAAAAAGGCACGAACTCTACCCTTATCATTACCAAAGGGTTCAAACATTATTGCCAAGGGACTTGGAATTAAGAGTTACATTTTGTCGTTCAATGCTACGAACAATTAGAGAAAATCCAAATTTCTTTAAAAAAATTTTATGGAGTGACGAGTCAACGTGCTGAAAAGATGGATTTTTGAATCTCCACAACTTACATAACTGGCAGCTACGAAACCCCAGATGATACGCGCCGACAGATCGCAGTATCAATTTAAAATTAATTTATGGGCTGGTATTATTGGTGGGCAAATCATAGGTCCATAAGGTTTTCCTCTTATGAGTTGCCAGCGACAGTAAACGCGGAAATCTACTTAAATTTTCTAGAAAGTACGTTACCCGGGTTACTGCAACTTGTGCCACTCGAGACTCGAAACATGATGTGGTTACAGAATGATGGATGTCCTGCGCATTACGCTGTTTCTGTGCGGAACCATTTAAACAATGAGTACCCCGGTCGGTGGATAGGGCGTTTGGGTTCAATTTTATGGCCACCACGATCGCCAGACCTAAACCCATTGGACTTCTTTTACTGGGTTGTATGAAAGAGAAAGTATACAGCCGAAAAATAAATACAATAGAAGAGTTGCGAGCGCGTATTCAAGAAGCGGCTTGTAAAATTGAAGAAACTGACCATGGACGCCGGATTAAAAGATCCTTCATTAGGAGATGTAGAGCGTGCATTGCTGCACGCGGAGGACATTTTGAACATTTAGTGTAATCGAAGCAATAAATGTTTTGACCAGAAATAACCTTGTTTTTTTTATAGGCCTTTGTATAACGAATGCAAATTAACAGATGATTAGATACTATTTAGATTAAAATTGCATTCTTAATGGAATAAAATCATGTCTTGGTGTGTTATAGCTTAAATCACGAAAATTATGACATTACTTGAGAAATTGAAATCCCGACCTAGCTTAGTTCTTTTGCTCCTGGAGCTAATATAATTTGCTAAGGTACCCACTATCATACCTTTTTAGAATCTACACATACTAGCCATGTTTTTAAGATAATGGCCAGCTATAGCACCATACTTTTTTTTCACAATCAAGGGTCAAAACTACAAGTAATTACAAAAAAACGGAAAAAAATTACTTAAAATGTTAGTTTTAATAATATTTTACGATAACAACGGCTATAAAATTTAATAAAACAAGTCTTTAGGAGTACGATGCCAAAAAAAATACACAAAAATACCTGATTTTAAAGAAATGGCAACCGATTGAATGATCAAAGGAGCAAAAATTTAGAGAAAAACTAAAAGTATGCATCATTTTTACACTGTTGGTAAAACTGACGTAAAAACTAGATTTTATTGTAGCCTGACATCGGGGTTACCTCCAGTTATCGGACTATCCATTATTTACGACAGACCCTGTATATATATTAAAATAAAAATGTTAACATCCATTGCTTCCACATCATTGAGGCTCTCCCTCAATGATGTGCAATGTGTTTTCGCAAAAAACTGGATTTTGTATTCTACTTTGGATCTTTGATGTCTATCTAGTGGATGCAAGTGAAGTCGCGGTTAAAATCTATTGGGACTATAAATCACTCATTGAACGTCAAAAATTATTAGTAACTATACCACTAGTAGTAAGTAGAGTAACTATCTAGTCCCAAACACTTGACAACTGGCTTAATAAAAAAAAAGTAAAATAAACTATATTGTGAAAATACATGTATTCAAGGTCTACTTAATGTAATCTTGTTCATCTTTTATAAATTAATTCCAGGAGAGCTATTAACATAATTGAAAAGTATTTTAAGGAGTTGTTAGAGGACCAAGAATTTTTATCAACAACAGAAAGACTAAGCACATTCTTAAAAATAATACCCGATGAAACATTAAGGCATCAAATTGAGAAAGTTCTAGATAAAATGCCAACTTCATCATTACAGAGATGGGAATCATTTGTTGATATTTACAATAATTATTGTAAAGAGGTCAGTTTGTTAGTTCTATTTAATTTAAATAAGTCTGCTCTTCATTTTTACTGTCTAGATAGGCTGTGACAGCTGTGAAAACGTCGAAAAAAATTGAGGCTGACATTTAACCTCTATTTTGAGCAATGCACACGCACTAACACAGGCATACAAATCACGAGTGTAAGACATAGCTTGTAAAGTAAGAAAACCTAACCTGTTCAGTATCAGATGTGTAGCAGCAAGAGGCTCTATCTAGAGATAATTTATGTATGATTGTTACTTAACCAAAAATATTCGTTGTATGTTACGAGTGGAGTGAAAACTGCGGAATTTGAACCCGCTATACCTTTTACGCCTCCAACGCTAACTTTTTTGACGTGATAACGTCATGTTAATCCGTGTCACTTTCTGCCTGAATCGAGCGTGCAAGCGATAGCGTCGAACAAACGATAAAAGCACGATCGGCCTTAGCGTTCGACTTGTGACGCATCTTGTCGTTTGATTATTAAGAAAAGTAGCATTGGTCTACGAGTGCAGTAATAATATGTTATGTTACAATTTTGACTAAAAAATTATTATGACTCATTATTATAAACGAAAGTTTATAAAGATGTTTTCTTATAACATATTGTGTTATTCTATATTTAAAGAAAAACGAAGCCCGCTGAGTTTATTGCGCCCATTCTTGTGAGGGCGATAGATTTTAACGTTCTATAACTAATTTTAAAATCCTACATTGAATTTGAATTGAAAATAATACGGTTTACGAGCAGATAAAGAATTTACGCTGTGTGACCTGCACACAATAGTGCTGATACAATCTGAACACTAAAGCAAAATGACATAAAAGATAGCATGACATAATACAACCGTCACACTGCCCCCTTTCACTCTTGAGACTTATTTATACATAGGAGTATTTTGATTAGTAATATTTTTTATTATGGTTTTTCAGAATGTGACTGCTATAAGAAAAATGAAGCATCTAATAGAAGAAATCATGATTCAGTATTGCTATCCACGTCTCGATATTAATGTCACAAAAGGGTTCAACCACTTGCTTAAGTCACCATTTAGTATACATCCTAAGACTGGAAAGGTATCCATTGTATTCAAGCCAGAGTTTGCAAGAGATATTAAATTAGACGAAGTACCCACAATATACACATTACTTGATGATGCATCGCCAGAGAATGCTCAACATCAGACCAACATGCGGACAGCTGTAAAGAATTTTCAGGAAGTGGTTTTTTCACTGGAGAAGACTGAGGCTTTGCGACGAAAAAAATATGGAGGTAAGCATTTTTTATGTTGTTTAGAGTCAAAACTTCGTTAGACGCCGTTTTTGCTGAGGATTATTTTTTATTTTAATGGAATAGGAGGACAAACGAGCGTACGGGTCACCTGGTGTTAAGTGATCACCGCCGCCCACATTATCTTGCAACACCAGAGGAATCACAAAAGCGTTGCCGGCCTTAAAGGAAGGTGTAACCGCTTTTTTTGAAGGTACCCATGTCGTATCGTCCCGGAAACACCACACAAGGAAGCTCATTCCACAGCTTCGTAGTACGAGGAAGAAAGCTCCTTGAAAACCGCACTGTGGAGGACCGCCACACATCCAGATGGTGGGGATGATATCGTAACTTGTGGCGTGTCGTGCGAAGGTGGAATAAACATAACCCAATCAGATTTACTTGGCCCCGTTTGGAATCAAGCACACTCATTGGTTAACTGAATCATGTATTCTCGGCTTCAGTCCTCCAATGTATCAGAGAAAATTGCGAAAATTGGTTGCTTTTTACATGTCTGGTATAAATATCATTAGGCACAAGAAGTGGGAATGGGACACCCATTTTTGAAAAATTCTCCTCCCAAGAAATTTATTCATTTACAGTAAAAATTGTATATTTATACAATAATATGTTGTTCCTAATTTATAACAGATTGTTGGTCTGTATTTTATTATACTTATACTTTTCTGTTTGTACAATTATTTGTGTTCCCGTATTTTAATTTCTCAAAAATCTCTTAAATCTATTTTCTTTAATAAATACTTGAATTGTAATATACGACATTGAATGTAGGTGGCAATGATAGAGCAGTAGACATAATTCAAATTCAAATATTTTTATTCTAAATAGGATTTAAAATCACTTATTGAACGTCAAAAACTACCACCCATTCAAAAGAGACCCTCAGACCTGAGAAGAATGGGCGCAAGAAACCCAGCGGGCGTTTTTTTTAATATAAAATATGGATAACAATGTGATATCGTACAATAAATATTTATAATTAGAGAGCCTGAGGGTGTTCACTTTATTCCCAGTCCGTGGTGTCATTAAGAAAATCGTTTATGCTATAATAACCTTTCCCACACAAACGTTTTTTTTACAATTCTTTTAATTTGTACATTTTCTGGGATCATATTGTAGAAGCATATACATCGCCCAACAAAAGACTTACTAATTTGACCCAATTGAGTAGTAGGCATAACATGTTAATGTTTGTTCCTCGTGTTAACATTATGAATGTCACAGTTTCTAGAAAATTTCTCAATGTGCTTATGGACACACACAGAACATTATCAAAAATGTAATGAGAAACAACAGTCAAAATGTTTATTTCTTTCATAATTATAGCTGTTCAAGAAATGGAAGCAAAACTCTTGTTGCAAAAGAGTATGGGCGGAGGTAATCTGGTAATTTATTATGTAGTAACATACACATAATTGACATTAATAATATAATTAATCATAAATGTAAAACGTTGACATTTGATAGGTTACACCTATCTAATTTTTATAAAAGACAGATAGCTAAATCGCTATCTTTTTATTTATTTTATAACTCAGCCAATTATTTGGCAACCCGGTCCCCTGCTTCTATTGAGCAGGTTAGTAAGTCGATTAGCACTGCTTCTATTGAGCAGTATAATAGCTTGTTGGACTCTGCTCCTATTGAGCAAAGTAATTATTTGATAAACACTGCTTCTATTGAGCAGTCTTATAGTTTAGTTTGTGGTTTGGAATATGTTCCAAATTATTTAAATTAGTCAATAAGACAATAGGGGACTCCTCTAGCAATATAAATACACAATGTACAAGTAATAGTAAACATAATAATTGTAAAGTTATAAACCAGATGTACCAAAATATGCAAGGATTGCTAGGTAAAGAACTGGAACTGGAGTTACTAATGAACCATGAAAATATTGATATCTTATGTGTTACTGAACACTGGCTTAGAAAATATGAGCTCATTTTTAACTCCAGTGGTCATCGGGTGGCAAGTGTGTTTAGCAGAGAAAAGGCAATATGTGGCGGCTCTCTTATACTTATAAGTAAATCATTTAAATTCAAAGACCGTAAAGATATTGTGGGCCTCTCTGTTGAACGTACCATTGAAATAGCCTGTGCAGAGCTTGAGTGTGCCATTGTTGTAAGCATATACAGACCCCCCCATGCATTATATGAGTTATTTGAGAGTGTATTGGAGGAGGTTCTATCAAAATTATCAGAATCTAAGAAATATATTATGATTTGTGGTGACTTTAATATTAACTTATTAGAAAAATCCACCACAAGTATTAGATTCAAATCTTTGTTTAAATCATATAATTTATCAAATATTTTCTTAGAACCTACTAGAGTAACCACCACCTCTAAAAGCTGTATTGATAATATTTTTACTAATTATAAACCTATTTCTCAATCAATAATTAGTAAACTGAGCTCAGACCACTTTGGTCAATTAGCCTCTTTTAATATTGAAGGAAACAAATGTACTTCAACTAAAAAGTTTATGTTTGTTCCGGTAAACAATAGGCGAATGGAGGAATATAGAGGCAATGTTTCAGAAAAACTCTCAAACTTGTATTTGAATTATAAAAGTACTCCAAATGAGATGTATGGTAAGTTATTTAAAATAATTAAAACAGAGTTTGCTTCTATATTTACTTCAAAGACAGTCAACTCGGGTGGTCTCTTATCATTTAACAACTGGGCAACAGTTGGTATTCATAGGAGCAGACAACGGTTATATGAACTATATAGTGAGAGATCATCATGTAATCATGATGCATCTTTCCTTGTATATGTGAAAAAATATTCAAAATTACTTAAGAAAGTATGTACTGTTGCTAAATCAATGCATATTAGAGAAATAATTAAAAATGCTTCAAATAAAATAAAAATGACTTGGAAAGTTATTAACTGGGAATCTGGAAGAGCGAAAGACTGCAAGTTTGAATATAATCTAATAATAAACAATACAAAAATCCACTCTGAGCAGGAAGTAGCTTCTGCTTTTGAGATTTTTTTTTCTGACATTCCAGTTTCCATCTAAAACACCCTTGTCTCCTCCACCAGTGTTGCCGAGTCACTTCTTTTGGAAAATGTTAAGAAATGTAAACAAAATTTCAAATTCAGTGTTGTTAGCCCAGCAGAAATAATTAAAACTTTCAGATCCTTAGAAATGAAAAAAACTGCTGATATATCTGTAAAAATAATAAGTTCTGTTATTGACGTCATAGCACCATATCTAGCACTAGTTTTTAATAGCTGTATTGAACATGGCGTGTTTCCTGACCTTCTGAAGTATAGTAAAATTACACCAATATTTAAATCGGGACTCACTTCTGACCCGAATAACTATCGCCCTATTTCGGTGTTGCCGACCCTTAGTAAAATTTTTGAAAAAATTATTTTAAGCCAAATGCTTACTCACTTTAACACTTATAAGTTACTTCATATAAAGCAATTTGGTTTTACTAGGGGACGCTCGACTACGGATGCAGGTGTTGAACTCATCAGGAATATTTTTGAGGCCTGGGAGGAATCACAGAATGCACTCGGTATCTTCTGTGATTAATCTAAGGCTTTTGATTGTGTTCAGCATTCAACGCTGGTCAGGAAGTTATGCCACTATGGTGTAAGAGGATCTGCACTCGATCTTCTGATCTCATATTTAAATAATAGGATTCAGAGGGTCGAGGTGAATGGCAGGAGATCTCCTGGGACTCCTCTCGGTATGGGGGTACCACAAGGGTCTATTCTTGGACCCTTCCTCTTCCTACTTTATATAAATGATCTACCTAACCTTGTAGAAAAAAAACACAAGGTGGTATTGTTTGCGGATGACACTTCACTTATATTCAAAGTGAAACGAAGCCAAGTTTTGTATGACGAAGTAAACAATGCTCTATCTGACATCGTGTACTGGTTTAGCGCCAATAACTTATTGTTAAATAATCATAAAACCAAATATATTAAATTCACCGAACCAAATGTCAAAAACGTAGATGCGAATATTTTATTAAATGGAGAGGTGGTAAAACCAGTGGAATCTGCTTTATTTCTTGGCATTACTCTTGATTCCAAATTGCAGTGGGGGATATTGAAGGATTGGCGAATAGGCTTAGTTCTGCAGCATATGCGGTTAAGAAAATTAGACGGTTAACTGACATAGATACGGCGAGATTAGTATACTTTAGTTATTTTCATAGTATTATGTCCTATGGTATATTGTTATGGGGCAGTGCGGCCGATATTAATACTATCTTTGTGTTGCAGAAGAGGGCTATTCGCGCGATTTATAACCTAGGTCTTAAAGAATCATTAAGAGAAAAATTTAAAGAAATAAATATTTTGACTGTTGCTTCTCAATACATTTTCGATAATGTTTTGTATGTTCATAAGCACATTGAGGAATTTTCTAGAAACTGTGACATTCATAATGTTAACACGAGGAACAATCATAAACTTGTAATGCCTACTACTCGGTTGGGTCGAGTTAGTAAGTCTTTTGTTGGGCGATGTATATGCTCCTACAACATGATCCCAGAAAATGTACAAAACAAATGTGTTACGAAATTTAAAAGAATTGTTAAAAAACGTTTGTGTGGGAAAGGTTATTATAGCATAAACGATTTTCTTAATGACACCACGGACTGGGAATAAAGCGAACACCCTCAGGCTCTTTAATTATAAATGTTTATTGTACGATATTACATTGTAATCCATATTTTATATTAAAAAAAAAGCCCGCTGAGTTTCTTGCGCCCATTCTTCTCAGGTCTGAGGCAGTCTCTTTTGAATGGGTGGTAGATTTTGACGTTCAATAAGTGATTTTGAATCCTATTTTGAATAAAAATATTTGAATTTGAATCGTACTTGTGACCTATATACAAGGTTGCTTAACTCCCAGTCCCAAAAACAATCAATAGTACGCCCAAGTAAACGTGAAACATTCACGTTCACAAAGTTTAACACAGAAGAAAATCGTTAGGTAATTTATAAGTAATTTGAAAAATAAATGAAGGCGCCATATTTGTTCTTATTATCGCCTATCGCAGACAACAGACTATCCGTGACGCACTTTTTAGTCTGTGATAATAAAACATACAGAATTATATGCAGTACCGCAAACGACGCACAACTCTGATACAAAAAATATCCTCGTAGATCTGACAGACCGCGCCATACAAAAAGTGCGCCAAAAACATATAAGGTTCGCGTTAACTCGCGCTAACGCAGACGACTCTCACTTTAGTCTGTCGTCTGACTCGCTAGACATCACATAGATGTATCGATGTTGATTAAAGAAATAAAAAAAAACAGACCAGCACTGTATGATACATCTGTGGCAGAGTATCATGACAGAAATTTAAAATGAAAATTATGGGATGAAGTGTGCATATTTATTTGGACATAGTTTTAGAACTGAATGTTTAATATGAAACAGTCCCTTTAATAATCCTTCTGAAAGAGTAGGATGAACCAATGAATTCTCTATTTCTTCTTTTTTATATCTCAAGTACGAAATAATACACCGCAATCTCTGTACTTCCATTGCGTATACATCCCTACAGTTCTGCCGATAAAATGACCGAAACCGATAAAATGTGCGTTAAGTCTGTGTAATATCTGCCAAAGACATTCTGCGCGCAATGCGTACTTTTTGTGTGCCGCAGACTCGATAGCACAAAAAGTGTGTCATCTGCGATAGGCCTATAGCAGCAAAAGTAATACACACTTTGTTAAAAATTCAAGTGTCTATTTTCGTTTATGTGTTCGCACTGAGGGAGTTATTGGGTTCCCATTAGTTATCCCTCGGGTACGACAATTCTAGACAAGATGATATCGCCACTGAACGCACGAGGCGAATAACTTTTTTTTGCTGGTTATTTCTAAATACTTTTAGTGATGAATAAACAAGATCTCGCTGTATTACTTGCGCCCAATCTTCTTAGATATGTGCAGTGGCGTGCATTGGTTTTCTAGCAAGGCACTGTAGATCTATCTAGTCGTAGAACCGCGCTAGTCTGACTAGGTTTTGAAATCTACATACCATATAGGAGTTGTTTGTGTTTCGCATGAAGTTTCCGTACCATATGGTCAACCTAATATTTTCGCTTGTGTCATTCGAGGAACAAGTATACCTTAAACTGCTTTCTTATTTTATCTCAATAGCCTAAGCATGCGTGTTTATTTAACAAAAAATATTAAATTATTTACCGCCATCTAGCGGTAAACACCCATACTGCAATCATTTACTGTCAAACCTAAAATTTCATGCATTTATGATATTTAAACCTTTAATTATAATTGAAAACTCTAAATAAAGTAATATTTTTATAAAACGTTTGTGGCTTCTAGAAAGAACAAAGAAAAGAAGAACAGAGGACCTTTGTATAAAGACTCGAAAATTATATTATTTTTTTGAACTTATGACCTCAAAAAAGCACAGCGCTGTCGGCTTTATAGTTCATATTATAATTTTAATACTATCTTTTAGCTTTTCTAGATAATATTATTATACCTACTTCATGTATATATAAATTCACTTACCACTTCTTTTGCCGGTTTTTACGGGCGGTAACTTGTTTTGATTACAATAACATTAGTCGGACGTTCGAACGCTTACGCTCACCAACACAAAAATGCTTCTCAAGTCGTAAAAGTACTGCGGGCCTACCATGAACTCTTATTGCGATTCAATTGACAACCTAAAATGAACAGCTTTGCTATTTCGTACCACGACGTGATTAGAGCTATCTAATTTAGGTTGACGTCAAATCAACTGATTAAATCGCAATGATGTCAATTGAATGTCAAAAATGATATCAACTGAATCGCAAACTGATTTAGTTCGTTCATTCATTCGTACCATGAGGTGTTATTTCAACCTAAACTGGATAGCTTATTTGTCAAAGTGAACGATTCGAAAAAAGTTGCTACTTCCTTAGAAGAAAGTGAATCGTGTTGTTAATAACTTTAAAAAATAGTGAAAACATAGAAAAGAAAAAATTTATTGATTAAAGATGAGACGAGAATACTTTATTGGACTTTTTGTAAAACAAAATACTGAAAATAAATACCAAAAATGAAAATACTAAAGACGAGGCAGGAAGGGCCCGGGCTATAGCCTGTTCGCAAGAACGAATTAAAAAAAATGTACTCTGTGGTCCTGTCAAATCAAACATCAATGGAAGTGCGTTCATAACTCGTTATCTTTACGAAAACACATAAGCAAACATTTAATTTGTAATTCAAAGAACTATATTTTTTACTATATTGTTACTATTTAATAAATATAAAAAAGGCTTAAATGGTTTATGGTTTGACGCAATTGCGCAATTTTAAAATATATTTTTAGTATTTTCTACGCAAAAAAACCTAAAATCATATCATTTTAGGTTTCGAAACGCAATTTTATTTCGTTCATTCTTCATAAGCGATCCAAACGCCATTCCGTAAAAGGCATTCATGGTGCGAATTTTAGTGATTCAGTTTGGGTACCTAAACTGAAGTGCATCGGATTCGCATCACTTATTAAAAGTTGATGGTAGGCCCTCTGGTCTATTAAAAGAGAAACAATTTGTAATGTAATGTTTGATTGTATGATTAGTTTTAGTTTGATTTGATTGTTGTTTGCTGTGTTTGTTATTCCTGTTTGTTTGTAAGTGTCGCATTAGTGTGTGATAAATAAATATTTTTATTTTACCTGAACCTATATCATAACCGGCCCACTAATTTAATTTCTCTATTACTTATATTTTTAAAACCCAATACCTATTTTAAACACAAATCACACATAAACTTTTTATCACAGTTAAACTTTACACGGGTCACGGATGACGGAATGAACTATAATAAAAATAAAATACTAATTATTAATCAATGAATATACCTATTTACTCTAATGATACTCATGTAGACAAAAAACCGAAATAGCCATAAACTCATAATATGGAGGGAGTGAGACAGATGTGGGCTAATCAGTTTATCTCGCTACAAATCGTAAGTAGGCATGCTTACCTAGCCTACATTACTGAATATCAAATTCAAAAACACTTTATTCATGTAGGTCACGGAAATGACACTTATGAATGTCAAAAAAAATAAAAATATTGTTTCTTATTGAATTTACCGCTACTTCGTAAAGGGTTGAGCTGATGAGAAGAAGTAGCAAGAAACTCATTGCCACTCTTTTAAGTCGAGATTTACATTTTAATTGTTTTACAAATCATTTCAATTACAATATGTGCAAAGTGACGCAACAAAAATACTCAAATGTCAAAAACTGAAAGGCTTACACGAATAAGTCAAAAAAAGAAAATATCGTCTAACTGTGACCAATACTTTTCCAAGTAAGATCTATGAAATACTCTTAGCTACCGGCAGTCCCAAAAATGCTAACTAACGCTAGGTATAGCGTAAGGAAATATTGAATGAGTCGGTGTTCAATAGAAGTTTGGTTATAGATTAACGGAACCAAATTAAACTTAATTAACTTTAATATTTATTATATATTGAGTACTTGTATTTATTTATTTTATTTAATACTTTCAACGAGGTAGGCAATGCATAAAGGCATATATATGCATATGCACGCCCCTGGATGTGACATCTTTTCGAATGTGAGTGGAGGAATCAATTTTAAATAAGATATTTAAATATCCAATGGCGAATAAATATAATTTTTTTAACTCTCACCAGCCTTGATTCACTTAACTCTTACATAGGTAAAGTTAAACATGAACGTTATTTTTTTTCAGGTAATTCAATGGAGTTTTAGTGGACCTGTGAACTAATTAATACCTGAAACATTTGTGACCAGCTGTTTATAAAATGAAACAAGGTGAAATAAAAATGTGAAATTTATTTATCTTTTATTTATAACAAAATAGTGTTCTTCTACAGATAGCTTAAACCTCTACCTACTTGTAGCTTAATTATGCTGGCATTTAGTGGAGTGTCTCAAGTATGGATTTATTGTAAAAAAAACCTCATAAACAATAAAAGTATTGTCATAATAAAAAAATAATGAGTTCAGTATAAACAAGAACATAATAAAGTAATTTATTCATCATTAATGACTTCTCTATATTTAATGATAGTGAGTTTCTCCATTATAAAGTTAAAAAACAAATAATTGGTTAACAAAATAATATGTCAATACATAAGTATAAGTGTAATATTTCATTCGTGTTTCAAGCATAAAGCTTTTATGTTGAGCCCAGAATAGTGTGACTGCGTAAAGTGACTGCTTAATGAAAATTCATGTATTTATTCATTTTTATATCATTCTTGTATAAGAAATAAGATGATATTATGCATCGTAAATGTGTAAGTTCAGATAGAACAGCTCAAAGCAATATTGAGAAAATCCTCAAACCCGATTGTGACAGTGCCATTCTGTTGTGTATCTCTTGCTCTAAATGCTTCTGTGAAACGTTGTAGTTGAACACACATAACAATAAAACTGTCCACTGAAATTTTTCCCTCCCTGGGATCGCTCCTCTTTGTCAAAAAATTTATGAATTCTGGCGAGAACCTGAATCCCATTTGTGATAACGCTGGAAATTGAAGACATGATTAATCTTTATACTGTTTGAATATATTCAAGTAAAGAGATATAATATATATATATATATCATCTCCACTTTAGAGTAGGGTCCTATATAATGGAAGTCTTCAATAAAAATCGAATATAGAATCTTAATATGTATATTACTTAATCACATTTATTATAAGTGAACCGAACTAAATGATTTACTGAATATAAAATAAAATAATAATTGATGGGAACACAGTGTGGACACACATACATATACAAATAGCTTCCATAAGCATATTTGCATACGTGTCCCTACACCCACCATCTGGATGTAAGGTGTTTTCCACAATGCAGTTTCGAAGGAACTTTCTTCCACGTACAACCAAGCTGTGCAATGAGCTTCCTTATGCGGTGTTTCCAGGATGATACGACATAAAAGCGCGCATTTTTTTAAAGGTCCGGCAACGCTCCTGTGATTCCTCTGGTGTTACAAGAGAATGTGGGCGGCGGTGATCACTTAACTTCAGGTGACCCGTACGCTCGTTTATCCTCACTTCGAAAACAAAATAGAGAACTGACATATGTAAAAAATCTGTAGCCGAAAAACTAAAACAAGCCAATGGTGGGAATGGGCTGTCACATCAAGAAAAGTAGGTTTTTGGTGCAAGAATTGGGATGACCGCAAATTCGTTGGAAAGAACACTCATAACGTCTACTATATACTATACATAGATATGTTTAGATTTGAAAGAGCGACATCTCAAGTCAATTTCTTAATAAGCATTTATTAGGATTGAGCAGGTTATCAACTGTAAAGTGACAACCTGAGAGTTGAACAAGATTTACGAACCATACGTCACTCGAACGGAACCCGAGAGGTCGCAGGTTCGAGTTCTGCATCGTTCATAAATTTTGGATACAAATTTACTTTAATTATGTACACGTGCGAGGAACTTCTTGCCTCACACAGCTTTCACTTTGTGAGTTCAATTACTGGCTGCAGTTTTCCCGAAACTATACGACTCAGTGTCCTTCAAGCATAGAGCATACCCCAACTAAAAGGCCGGCATCACATTTCTTGACCCCTGGTATTGTGGAAGTCCATGGGAGATTGCCCCACCACATTTTAACATGTTAGCCGATTGCCCCCCATTATAAAACAATAACCAAATCAAAATTAACTTTTATTTACTTTGTTTTAATACCTTATTTATAGGTATTTTTACTTACTTACAGGTAAGTTTTATTAAGATAACATAACGTCATAGAAAATACATTTTTATTAGTAACATAGGTATCTTTATGGTCAGGTCGAGGAGTAATAATTAGTATGTGATATAATACCTTGTGATAATTCTTTTTCCTCGATGTGCCCCGACTGGTCAGTGTCGTATGTCTTGAATACCGCCAGCCATTGGTTGATATAAGTGTACAATTTATCAAACTCCTCGAGATTTATAGTTCCAGATCTATCCTTATCAAACATACCTGCAAATTATAACAATATTATGATTGTATAAATGTACCCACCTTTCGACAATGTTTCGACGAAGTGCAGACGGCATTTTTCGCATTGAGTTTAAAAAAAGGTAAATTTGGATTGCAAATCGTGTTTAAATAGTTAAACACTGCACAGAATTTTAGACTTTTATTATTTTTTTAATATTGGTTGGATAAGGGAAGTAGGTGACGAACAAAGCACGTGAGTCCCTGATGAATAAGCCACGTTGGAGTGGCTGCCGCTCGTACGTAGTTTACGTTTTCGTGTTTCGATACCTGATTGAGGGAGTAAGACAGGCGTGACAGTATCCGTGTACAATAAGCTTTATTATGATAGACACTTGTATAAAATTTTATCTGTAATATCTTTTTTTATGAAAATAGGGGACGACACGAGCAGAACGTTCAGCTGATGGTAATTGATACGCCCTACCCATTACAATGCAGTGCCGCTCAGGATTCTTGAAAAACCCAAAAATTCTGAGCGGCACTACAATTGCGCTCGTCACCTTGAGACATTAGATGTTAAGTCTCATGTGCCCAGTAATTTACTAGCTACGGCGCCCTTTACACCTAAACACAGTAATGTTTACACATTACTGCTTCACGGCAGAAACAGGCGCCTTTGTGCCGCCGGCTTCCTGTGCAAAGGAGCCTCCCACTTACTTACCTATCATTAAATTACATGCAACTTCTGAGAATGTTTGCCCTTGACCGTTCACTAACGCAGCCTTCAATTCAGGCGCTGTTATAAAACCGGATTGGTCCTTATCAACAGCTCGAAACCATTGCTGCACTTGGGGCGAGACGGTTCCCCCTGCGCCCACTGATGGATACGGCCCATGACCCATTTCCAATTGGCCATAATTTCCCGGTTGACCATAACCAGGCTGAAACGAATAATTGAAAATATCTTGAACAACATAACAACACGGCATTAATACCTATCTATATTTAATAGCTTCTGCCGAATCGAAATTTTTGAAACGATAGAAGACTTCAATCATATTCTTAAAAGATTGTTGTTTTTTCAAAGTAGATGACTATCTACTATCTAACAAGAAGAAGAAACTTTAAATGGGAATTTTTTAGTTGAAAAAATACCTATTATTATTGCTACCAAATCTGAAGATGTGAAGTTCTTTCCGTTTACATACATACTTTACTCCTAAACTAAAGCATTATGGAGTGATCATATTTAAGCGAAAGGGTTCAGATACTCGATGTAAATGGCAACGGTCTTGGGGTAAACCTGTGGGAATAGGTGTTCCACAGGGTTCTATTCTCGGTCCCTTCTTGTTTCTTATATATATTAACGATCTACCGTTTGTAGTAGATGATAGCCATGAGATTGTATTGTTTGCTGATGATACTTCATTTATTTTTAAAGTGAAACGACGTGCAGATATTGATGACGAGGTAAACAATGCACTCTCAAAGATAGTGCGTTGGTTTGAGACGAATAATATGCTAAGTGCATACAACAGCAGAAAAACAAAGTGTTTACGGTTCATTACACCAAACACAGCGTAGGTATAAACCAACGTAACTTATAAATGACCAGAGATTGGAACTTGTGGACACTATGGTCTTCTTGGGTATCACGTTAGATAAAAAGCTTTAGTGGAGTCCACATATTGCCCAACTAGCAGATACTCAGCTCTGCGGCATATGCCGTTAGAAAGATAAGAGAGTACACGAATGTTGCGACCGCTAGATTAGTGTACTTCAGTTATTTTGCGCTTTTCGATATAACTACTAATCCCTTTACTTTGGGATACCAGAGTCACCTGGAAGCCAATTCGGCTTTCAATGATCAATACAACGCCGGCTAACACAGTCTAGCACTCTAATAAGGTGCACGTCTTGAGTATTGCTCTCATCATGGTGTACCCTTTTGTCAGCTCATGCCATTCGACCGATTGAGACGCAAAGCTGCTCAATTGTTCAGGGCATACAGTAAACAGCGTGGCATTGCATAGACGTCTTGTTAGTGTTCATATTTTACAACATCTATAATCTCATTTTTACAACATATATATTGTTATTTTTAAGGTAAGATCGCTCGGTCGGAACCCGAGAGCCGCGGGTTCGAATCCCGCAACGTCCACGAATTTGGTACAAATTAATTTGTATTACATCTATAACGTTTTCCGGACGAGTAGGTACCTATATTGGCAGATTCTGCTGCTTAATTTACAAGTACAATCAGCCTCCTTTTCCGGTTTTCTCCGTTGATAACGGGTGATGCAAAAGTAATCTAATAATGTTTATTGGCTTTGACTATTATATGGGTAATGGTAGGTTTGTGATCGTTTAACGGCATATTGAATTGTTGCTCGCAAAAAACCTAACGATCCGTCCAGATCTAACAGTGCCAGACTTCTTCCTTTGAGACTATTTAGTTGCGTGTAAAATATTTTCATGAAAACAGAATTTTTTATTTATTTATTCAAATTGAGACATTCTCGTGGTTCCTCTAGTGATGCAACGGAACATGATCACGTCAACATCAGTTGACCCACAAGCCCCTTAAAAAGCAGTCTCCGGATCTATATAAAACCACTGTTTATAATGGACATGAAGACGTGTGGATTGTTGGACTCAGGCAGTTAAAGATAATCTGAACGAATTATTATGAAGTGCACATAATTGATATGTTTATATATTGAAAAAATTATAATGTACATAAGCGAAAAAACATGGAGTTTTAATAACGAAAAGAGTATGTCCTTCATGTACTGTCCTAACTACATCATCATAACCAGGGTAAAGATTTTTTGTATGACAATAACAGACGAGACGAGCAGGACGTTCCGCTGATGGTAAAGGCGCCGTTGTGGTTACCATAATCTAGCCGGCATCCTGTGCAAAGGATCCTCCTGGTAATGAAAAGATAGGCAGTATTTTATATTGTTAATGACATTGGCATTTAAGTAAAATTAGCATATAATTTACAACATTTTATTCTAAATTATAAATAGTTATCAGCACATTAAATATTACAAATAGCCATTTAAAACAAAGACAGAAATCTACATAGTAACACTATGGTACAGACCAATATGATCATTTCAAGAATAATAGATAAATTATAACTGTGGATTAGTATTGAATAATATTAACATATCTTTTATAACAATGTTATATTCATGTATATTATAATGAGGAATATAGTTTGGAATCTATTTGATTTGAAGCACTTAGCATAGGACACATTCATACAATATTAAATAATATTTCACTGGGGCCTGATGACAATATGAGTAGGTACTAAGTAAATTTAATAATACTATACTAGTTATCTATGGGTTTATCACGGCATTTATCTTAATTATAAATATAAAACATTTTACACTCATTTAAATTGCTCCAAAATAAAATACTCAAAAGTATCATAAAAATGGAAACTATCTAAGCTCAGTAGCTGCCTAATATTTCAGTCATTTAGTTTTATCTTAAAGGGAAATTCAATTAAGCTACAGAATATAATATGATACATATAACTCGACACTTTTTACAATACAGTAATTATGTGAGAATAATTAGATGCAAGAAAAAAAAATACTATAAATTTTTACAGATCAAAACAAGTTTAATATCTATTCATCGTTTGTTTATGCAGCTATGAAGATATGGGGCAGAAATTATGAAGCTTACAATAGACCTTGTTAAATTAATTAATAAATGGAATCATATATGCTCTTCTAGTATAACTACAAATATGTCATAAGCTACTGTATAGTAAGTAAAGTGATGTACAGAAACAAACAATTGGATGATATGGGAGTGATGGCCATATAATTAAATTAACCCATTATTTCCCAAGGAGGGAAATAAATAAATATAATTGATTTTATTGTTTATAACGATTATAGATACTGTAAAAAAAGATACAATTATAGTCATAAAAATATTTGATTATTTCAATAGCATTATGCAAAATGTTCCATCTACGCAACATTTTCTTTATAATAGGTGGGCCAAACATGGACATCCACAACACCAGGGGTTAAAATTTTTTCTACTTATGTCAAGTGATCACCACCACCCACATTCTCTTGCAACAACAGAAGAGTAACGGAAGCTTTCGCTAACCAAATAGTAAATTTGCTTGAGTGAGCTTATGTTGGAAGTTCTTATTTCCAGTCTAAGCGAAATGTTAGTGATTTGTTCAATAGTCTTAGCTTTTTCGAAATTCTATGACTGGGCTTGTAACATATTTTCAGGCTCTCTAGGTAAATTGGAGTGAACTTTATTTTTTCCTTGTTGTAACCAAGTAAAGCATCATCTAGGTCTTCTTCTGTAATATTGTTGAGCATCGGGAAGATGGACAGCAATACTAATAGCATTTTTCAAATTTTAAATTTTGTTTTACATATTTTCATAAAATGCACTAGAATTATAAGTATGTTCACTTAGTATATTTTAAGAATGGCTATACATATCAACTCCTGTTCTACAACCAACTACCTGATAAAAGATTGTACTGTTTGAATATCAAAAACCAATTTTTTACAAAAATATAAGGGACAAGCAGTGTAACTATAACATCCAACAATTGTAGCCCCAAACATCACATAACCTGCTCCATCTAAATAAGAATGTGTGTTTTGTGTTTTTCAACAAAAGGGTTTGTTTTAAAAATAGGATATTGATGGGAATAAACCCTATTTTATGATTTTATCAATGTCTTCACACTCATTCCCACATTTCACACTATATAATGTGTTATACTTCAATGTGTTGTAGTAATTAATGAGTTAAGTTCTATTTCTTTCACAGATAATTATAATTTAATGGAATTATAATTACATTAAATGCCTTTTTATTGCCCAAGCATTTAGATTTCATTAAAAGCCAATTTACAGATTTAATTGAATTAAGAAGTAGCTATTTCCGAAATTTGAAATACAATGTGAATATTTATTAATCTTACGCTTGGAGAATAATCAACTACTATAAAATAACATAAAATTCAATAACAACACATAAATTATACAGCTTACATACTATACAGCTTATTTTGTAGTCTACTTTTACTCAATGTAAAGATTATAAAATAACAATATTCATACAAACACATACATGACATTCAGTCTTTTACATCAAACCAATACTGGCAAGTATTTACTAAACACATTTTGTACTAAACCCTACAGGACACTGCTCTTTCACTAACATATCATGTATTGAGGCACTATGTAACCCTTATATTTTGGAATTCCATGTATATATTATTATTATTTTTACTGTAAAAATACTAAATAGCTTTATTGGACATTGTACTGAACTGTAACTATAAACATTTGTAATATTGTCAGAGTTAGTGAAATTGCAATGCATATTATAACATTAATACAATTTTTTCGAGCTATACATTACTATTGTGACTAGAGAAACTATAAGTAGCTGGTGTAACACATGTATTGACACAAACTTGAATAGACGGCTTAAAGGAAGAGGGTAGAAGCTTATGAGCTTCTGGCACTGGGGAGTAACTATGACATAATGCAGTCTCAAAATGCACTTGCTCACTCCTTTCGGTGGGCACTCCATCAAAACTAGTTTGTTTAGCAGAATCACCTGTTCCACTGTCCTTGCATGAGGAATGTTCAGATATATTATCAGGGAAGATGTGAGGGGATTCACTATCACTATGTACCACTTGTGTCATTTTCACACTTTCGGTGGGATAATTTCGCACTGCACCTGCCATGCGTCTCCGTGTATGGTATATTATTACCACCCATATGGTGGATGTACCAACAGCACAACACACTACTGTTATAATAATTATACCAGTCATATTCTCTTCTTTTACCATAATTGCTACAGGAGGTAATACTTTCAATTCTATCATATCTTTTTTAGTGCCAAGCTCATTAGTTATTTCACACTCATAATGACCTGCATCACTTGATTTGGAATTAATAATTATTAACAGTTGATCATCTGCTGTCAAGAAGTGTCGATCTGAAGTAATTATTGGAGACCCGTCTTTAAGCCATTTAATAACAGGCTTAGGTGATCCTGTGATCATACATTGCAATACAACAGAGTCTCCACTGGTAACCTCTTTGTTTTCCAAAACTCTTATAAAAGAGGGTTCTTGTAATACAGTCAATGAGGCATTAGCTATAATGGTACCAGCAGGATTTTTAGCTGCACAGCTATAAACTCCCATATCAGTGGTTTTTGCATTCACTATAAAAAACAGATGGTCAGTTGGCATAACATTCATCCGCCTTTCCCGAGCTGCTGGAAAATCATTTCCACCATCCTTCTTCCAAGATATTTCAGGTGGTGGATCTCCTGTGGCAGCACAGTTCAGTGTTACAGTTTCTCCCGTCCTTACTGTGACATTTGTAGGTTCTTTAATGAACCTAGGAAAGGTGACAATATTAACTTTTGCTTTGCTTGAATATGTTGTACCAAATTTGTTGCTAACCACACATTGATATTTGCCAGAATCCATCTGAGATACATCTGGTATTACAAGAACAGAAGTAGCTTGCTGCCCTTGAAGTGTTACATTTTCAAACACAGTTGGATTACTTACATTTCCATTGTTTTTTCGCCATAGGAATGTCATATTACTGGAAGGGTTTGATGTGGCAGAACAAACTAAATTGGCCTCACGATTCTTAATTGCAAGATGTGATTTGGGGTGTTCTACTATCTTAGGTTTTGGTGAATCACCACAGTTTTCCTCTTTGAGTTTGTGAATGAATGTACCACGAACATCTGCTGGATATGCACATGTTGCTGATATATATTTATGTTCAAGTTTCTCTTTAATCCACTTTACCATCCACAATATCTTACAATCACACAGCAATGATGAAGTGTTTAACTGAAATTTGCTTAACTTTGTCATAGAATCAAATGCATGTGGTTGTATTGATGTGATATTATTATTTCTCAAATCCAATTCAATTACGTTTGTAAGACCTTCAAAAGCTCTAGAACTTATCGATTTAATATGGTTTGCAGCTAAATTGAAAACATGCAAATTTTGTAGCTTGGAAAAAGGGCCAGACATATCTTCAACAGTCCAGGATATTTTGTTGTTATTCAACATCAATGTTTGTAACTGCACCATGTGGCTGAATGCTTCTTGAGATATGGAGGATATGTTGTTACTATGTAAATCAAGTATACGCAGATTAATGAGATACTGAAAATTACGTCCTTCAATCTCCATTAGATAATTATGAGACAAATTTAACACTTCTAAGTTTGTACACAATTCCCATGCCCCCAAATCAATATGAGATATCAAATTATTGGACAAAGATAATGTATGAAGTGACTCCAGACCATACATCCAGCCTTTGGAAATACTTTTTATTTTATTATTGTCTAATTGTAGTACATTAACTGATTTAAATCCAAAAAATGCACCATCCATTATGTTATCAATATTATTATATCTTATTTTCAATGTAGTTAGACTGGATAGTCCTTGGAAGAGTAATCCATTGATAACATTAATCTTGTTATGGTTGAGTTCCAATGTCTTAAGATTTGATTGGTTCATAAACAAATGATTTGGTAATGATGTTATTTCATTTTTGTTGAGTTTCAGAGTAATAAGGTTTGTTAGGTTGTTAAGAGCTCCTTCTTGAATGATTCGAATGCGATTGATATTTAGACTAAGTGTATTGATAGTACTGTTTACGGGAAAGCGCCCAACGTCTATTGAGACGATGTTGTTTTTGTTCAAATTTATTTCACGGACTTGAATACAATCAACAAAACTAGGTATAATCTCTAGAGCATTCTTTTCTAGTTTAATAATCTTCAAAGATACCAATTTATCAAAACCTCCAGTTACATCTTTACTTAATTTGTTGTGACTCAAATCCAATTGTTCCACCCACTCGGGAATTCTTGGCACCGAAACCAATTTTTTATTTGAGCAATCTACATACTGTTCCAGACAGACACATTTTTGAGGACATTCATAGTTGTCAGCGAGCGCACATTGTAATAATAACACTATTAATGCTAAAATACGCAAAAAATGGGAGTCTCCCATTTTTATACATTGATGTTGCAGCTCGAATCATTGACCTCCTATGCAATGCAGCTTTTATCACTATGACATAACTGTTGGCAGTCCAATATTTGATCGGTAGACAGATTTTCCATAATTTAAAGCTTATTCGCACTTTTGGTCACATTTTGGTAGAAAACACATACACAATTCACAAAAACACACTGTATTTACGATGCTATACTTGACCGCCATTTTATTATTCGTTTGGTGTTGGGCTGTTTTTTTTATACCAACAGATGTCACTTATTTTTTAATTTATTTTATGACCATGGATGCTAGTCCTTCATTCGATTGTCATTTGTTGGCGTTTGCTGAGGCTGAGATCTATAAAGCGTACTTAGACTTTACCTACGTAAAACCACGGACTAGTAACAAAGCAAGGAGTCCGCGCCGTGATATTAGCGAGTGAAGCACCTATATGCTAGTGTGTGTGTGATTACGGGGTTTACCAGTTACACAATTTTTTCTCCCTTATATAATCACATATCCACAAATACTTTTATATTATTGTTTTTACACTTTTTCCAACGCACAGCGGCATTTTTAAAATATTTTATTGCGACGCAAACTGATCTGTCACAGACGATGGCAAATCTCTTAGTGGCGGCAGATCGGCTTGTATTAGTGTAAGTGTATGCGTGGGGCTATGTATTTACACGTTTACCGGCTTGTTTTGGTGCCTCACTGTTATTTAAGGTAAGACGGAATCCTTACTTTTTTACTCGTCCGTGCGTAAAACATAGCTGAGTGTAAGCTTAGCATAAAATTTGATTTCGATTTTATCGTCATTTGACGCCTGAACTTATACACGGTGAAACTTTATGGCTATACTAATCATTGTACCAGATATTCTTTAGATCATCACTAATGACTATGTGAAGTCAGAAATAAATTGGCATTATATTTAATTATACAATTTTTTAAGTACTAAGTTTTCGCAACTTTGCATCCCGCAACCCCTATAAGCTGGTTTTCTGAACTGTTTGACGTAAAAAAGATGAATAACGTAGACATGACATAATATCAGAATATATGAAATGAAATTATTTATTTTCCTTTGGAATAGGGTATATAGGTCCAGATCTCAAATATAACAATGTGTCCTCTATCCAGCTTAAATTAAAAACATGCAAAAACTTAAATTAGTAAAATGCCTATCATTGCAGCTGTGAGGCAACCCCTTTACCCTCTTTTAGTTTCAGATTTAGATTTTTTTTATATCATAACCTCAAAATGTTCAAAAATTAATAAATAACATTTAAATGACACAATTTCGTTAGTTTTATTAATTACTTAAACTCGGTATATTACTTTGAGTCTTCTAGATTTTTTGAAATATTGCTATAAATAATGGGTGTTGACCGGCCTGCGGCCAGAATCGTTTTTATGTTCTTTCCTTCTTCTTTGGGTTATGTTGTCTTGCTCTGTGGCAGTCCCACATATCTCAAGAGCAGAATTGCTGCCGCCCATGGAATGAGAACTCATTATTAGATAATGTCGGGCGAAACCGCTCAGAGTGAGATCAAAAATAAGAGGGTAACTCTTTTATCCGAGCGGTTAAGAGAGCGCACAGCCACGGCCGACTTGTTCTGATTAATCGTATGTGGAACGCACAGCACAGTTCAATATTAACGTTTTGCACTATCACTTAGGATTGATTTTTAAAATTTATAATTTTGAAGTAATTAGTTGTGCATGTCTACTCATTACAGAGTTAGTAACGTAAATTTTTGATAAGGTTAACTTAGTTTGCTTAGGGTAACAAGCACTCCATTGTGGATTATTTGAAATTTTCTTTAGCTGACATTGAAAATAATTCCAAAATTGTATTTACTTTCGTAAAAGTGGGAGGCTCTCTTTCACGGCAAGCCGGCTAGATTGTGGGTACCACAACGGCACCTTTCCCTGCCGTGAAGCAGTAATGTGTAAGCATTATTGTGTCTCGATCTGAAGGGTGCTGTAGCTAGTGTAATTACTGGGCAAATGACACTTAACATCTTATGTCTCAAGGTGACAAGCGCATTTGTAATTCTTCTCAGCATTATTTGGGTTTATCAAAACTCTTGAGCGGCATAGCATTGTGATGAGCAGGAAATTGCACTCGTTCTTCAAAAACTATTTTATTAATGGATATTAATTGTCTAGACTTTTACAACCCGGTCAACCTAACTCTGGACCTGAGCCAAGAAGTGACCATTACCCTATCCGCATTCCCCACCCTGCCGTCATACTGTACGTAGCGTTAGCAACTTAGCACACTGAACACCCGTAGATTATTAATAATTTGTTAAGCTCGTTTTCTTACATAGTATTCTACCATCTGAACATAATTAATAATAATTACTAAATATTTTTTAATTGTACGGAATATAATAAAATAAAATATAAGAAAGTTCATTACTAATGCAGGTAATTATATGAACTATTAATTAATAAGGACATAAACAATTGGGATACTTTTTAAATTAGTTTGTTTTCAACCAGTAGTCCAACATTAAACATCCCATTATTCAAAAAGTATGAATTTTAGACATAAGAGAATAAAAATGGATGGATGCATTTTTTTATTAATCCAATATTTCAAGAGTACTCGGCCGAGATAAAAAAACGGGTTAATATAACCATAAATAGTCAACAGGTAGTTTTACAAAAAGTTTACAACAAATAAAAGGTGCAAAATTTTATTTTCTACATAAATGGTTTTCATAAAAGTGCATAGTTTCCAAGATATCAGCCAAAAACTTTTTTCACAAGTGCCACCTGGATCTGGCAGCATTTTGTGATTTTATGCTCAGTAAGTGACCCTTAGCCTTATATTAACTTGAATCAACCTTGTTGAGTTTTTCTTGCCAACCATACTTCCTTGAACTATCATTCGAGTCAGGTCCTGAATTAGGTTTACCGGGTTAGATTTATGTACTCTAAGGAGGGAAATTTAACTTTAACTTTTAAAAATAATATAACATCTGATCAATTATAAAACCTTATGAAGCAAAATTTAGAGTAAGGTAGAAGAAAAGAAGCATTTGTTAGAAATTTTTTATCCTTCACATAATCTATGTTTTCTGTTCATAAAATACTTCTATTAAAATGGCAATGAAATTTCCTTCTCAGCAATATATAAAACATGTAAACCATAAAACAAAAAAGTAAATGAAAGCAGCTTTCGTCCACACACTAAGTGGGAGTTTACATAAATATGTGTGTCTGTTTTGAGGGTCCTCATATATAGAACCAATTTCAAAAATAAGCATGGAATATTGGCACAAAATATATATACTGAAATATCTTTTGTGATAGTTTTCACGTTTCAATATATTATTTGTGATAATGTTATGTATGTAATATGATAATGTAATGTATATAACTGTCATAACCGTTAAATTAAATGTTAACACCAGGAATAAACGTAAACTTCTTAAGCCTGCTACATGGCTAAGTCGAGTAAGTAAGTCTTTTGTGGGGTGTTGTATATACTTTTACAACAAGATTCCAGAAAATGTTCAAAACAAATGTATTAAGAAAATCAAAAGAATTGTTAAAAAACATTTGTGTGGCAAAGGTTACTATACCATAAATGACTTTCTTAATGATACCACCGATTGGAAATGAAGTAGTCGTCCTTCGGCTATATTTTTATAAAAAAAAAGAATCCCGCTGAGTTTCTTGCATCCATTATATGGTGGTAGTTTTTGACTTTCAATAAGTGATATTATATCATATTCTGAATAAAAATATGGATTTGTGGATAACTTTTTATAATAGTTTTTTTACTATTATACAGTATAATAGAACAATATTTATCTTAATAAAAAACTTGAAAGAGAAATTGAAGAAGGCAGTTTAACAGAATGAAGAAACAATGAAGAATCCAGGCAAACAAAGAATGCAGTTTTCGTGGGCATCACTTTGGAACCTAATCAAACTACAAAGGGATAATATATGCAAAATTATTGATATCAGCCAGGTTTCCTTATGTAAGCATCTATTTACAATAACAAGTAACAGACAGTCCATAATTCAATGGTTAAATTCAGGGCAAATTTATGGCATGAGCATGGCCCCTGATGCTTGTAGCAGCCTAAAGCCAGATGGATGGCTTAGGTTGGTTGGGGTAAGAATATAAACTTTATGCACAACAATCCAAACAAAAGGCTAGGTGCATAAAAAGCTAAATAAAACTTAAATTACTATGTACTTTTTAAATAAATACTTCTAAAAACATATATGAGATGCAGCCCATTTGGGCACAGAACTTGTCTGGTACTGGTACTTAAATTTAGTTTTCTTGTTATAATTTGTAATAAGTATACCTACATAATAAAACTTAATTCAATGTTTCTTTTTGGTAAACTGAAGGTGAATAGGTGTGAATGCAATAAAATAAAAGCTTTTAATTAAACCTAGGTACAACTATAAATATTAAAATACAGGTCCATCCATACTGTGCAATGACCTGTCAATACTGAAACAGTAAGTAATGTATGAAGCCTCTAGACTCATACTTACTAAATAGTAATATTTTGCCATTATAAATGTAAGATAATTTAGTTTTACCCCACAAGCTTATAATAGATAACCCAATAACATACTGATAGAACTAGTTTAGTACCAATATAAGATAAAGCATACCAAGATAAGATATTCATTTATTTCTCAAACTGTATAATTCAAATGGACCCTCTATTTTTAATATCTAAGCAGATGAAGTCCCGTATTTTGTAATTTTGCACTAAGCCACAAGTAAGGAAATAAAAATTATAAACTGATAATGAAAAAAAAAATCTGAAAACTTACTTGATAAGCCATGTCTCTTCTAATTCCACAAGTTAACAGCACTAAATTGTTAAGAGGTATGTAAAATAAATAATATCTCACAAATGTTAGTTATTCTATACAATATTTACTATTTTCTATATTTTTTTTTTTTAAATTAATTCGTTCTTTCGAACAGGCTATAGCCAGGGGCCTTACTGCCTTGTCGTTAGTATTTTCATTTCTTTGGTATTTATTATTTTCACTATTTTGTTTTACAAAAAGTCCAATCCAGTTTTCTCATTTCATCTTACATTATTTCCATTTTCCTTTTCCAATTATGTATATTCGATAGCGAATATTTATAGTAGTTTCTTTCATCAAATCCAATCCAGTCTTAAAGTCATCAGTTATTTTACCATTTCCGTTAATGTATAATTCTCTAAAGAATATTTTCCATATTTTCCTTTTAGTAAGTCCAAATCCAGTAATATAGTCTCTAATAATTTTCCCCTTTTCTTAAAGTCAAATCCAGTGTAATTTGCATAACTTTTTAGAATAATACCTACCTATTTACATTATCTGTTCAGTTCGCGAATTGCGCTATGCTATTACTAGTTGTATATGTACAAGTTATAACGTATTTACATAATTATAAACAAATTTACAACGTATGTATCTACAAATTATAATGTATTTACAGTACTACATACAAATTTATACAAGGACATATAAGTTGATGTGTCCTTTAATAGATCTATTACTGAGAGCGGGATTATATTGGGTGCACCATATATTTCCAGTAGCTCATCCATCAGCACAAGGCGCTGTATGCCAAAGGACGAACAATCAAAAAAGATGTGATCCAGAGACTGATCTTGTTGCTTATTACAATGGTCACAAAAAGGAGAGGAGACAATTTTTTTGCGATGAAGATGAAAATTCAATCGATAGTGACCAATACGCATTCGTGTTATTGTAGTATAGAACTTTCTGTGAGCGTTATTTTTAAACTTACAAAACCAGGGTGTGCTATTAACGGGATTATCTAACAAAGTATACGAATGAGCCTTATTTTCAACTTCTGTACAATTGTACCAATATCTTCCCCAAAGAAGAGTCATACGCTGTTTTAGATTACTTATTATATCTGTATATGGTATGTTAATGTCTAGATCTTTGCAATCAGGATATAGGGATAGATCGGATATATTAATGATAGTTCTAGCTAGAAAATCAGCGCTTTCGTTTCCTGCTACTCCTATATGGGACGGGACCCAAACGAAATCCACTTTAATATCGATTAAACATAGTTCGAACCACAATTCCTTTATAGCAAAAATGATGTAATTGATGTTAGCACTCATTTTGTTATTTGACAAACTTTTTAACACACTCATACTATCACTAACTATTACCCACTTCTTATTAAGTTGATTTTGTTTCTTAATATGCTTTAAAGCAAAAAGAATAGCGACGGCTTCAGCAGTAAAAATACTGGCATATCTATTAATCTTAAAGCCAATACCCTTCCTAATTTCAGGAAGGTAGATTGCAAAAGAAACATTATTATTGTTTTTTGCGCCATCCGTATAAACAAATTTACAATTAGACCATTCTGACAATAATACATGAACCTCCTCTTTTGAAGTTAAATTTGGATCTATTACAACATTAATTGCAGAATATTTACATCGAAAAGAACCTGCATGGCAGGGAAGTATATCATTATTCCGATGAATATTTAAATCTTGTAGAAATTTAAAAAATGAAGAAAAATCTTGCAAGATAAACAACTGTCTCGGAAATGAAGACGATTGATAAGCAATAAGATTCTTAAGAAGATTGTTCGTCGGCAAGCTATAGAGCTTTAAAATAAATCTTTCTTTAAGATAACTAAATCTAATACACAAAGGAGGAAGGTTGGCCTCGATTTGCATAGCAGCTATTGGGCTAGTTTTAAGTGCACCCAATATTGTACGCATACATTTATTTTGTATTTTATCCAGACTATTAACAATTTTGCTGTCTGCGGCGAAACAATGAAAGCCATATTCAAAATGACTACGAATAAGCGATTTATACAAAATTAACAATATTTTAGGGTCCGCTCCCCACGACGTTGCACACAAAGATTTTAATACATTATAAGCTTTATTCGCTTTAATTATAACACTATCTGTATATTTTTTCCAAGAAAGTTTTGGAGTAAATGTTACACCTAGAAATTTTATGTCACATGAAATAGGCAGTGGAATGCCATTGTATAAAATGGGAGGTAATATGATGCGTTTACGACCTATCACAAAGACTTTTGATTTGGTTGGATTTACATTTAAATTAAGATAAGAAAAGTATTGATATAAATTTACAAGTGCTTTATTAATAGTAGCGGCTAAATTAATCAGATCAACTCCCGATACATAGACGACTAAGTCATCTGCATACTGTAGGTTTACTATATTTGGCCCCAAAATAAGGTTCAATCGTCTTATGTACATAATAAAAATTAAAGGAGACAATATTCCCCCCTGACAAACACCTAGAGAAGAAAGTCGTGGTCCATACAAATGTTTATTAAATTTTACATATACTTTTCTGTCAGTCAAAAAAGATTGCATCCAATTTATTATTTTACCTGGTATCCCTAACATTGATAACTCGTCACAAAGCACGGCAATATTTACACTATTGAAGGCACCTGAGATGTCAAAAAATACAGACAAAAGATATTGATTACTTGCTAAACATTGATGCGCATCAAGCTGTAACTGCGCTATACTCTCCCTCGAAGACCGACCTTTGCGAAAACCAAACTGATTATTAGGCAAAAGACAATTTTGTTCTATAAAGAACTCGAGACGTTGTTTTAGAAGCTGCTCAAATATCTTCCCAACACAAGACGTGAGAGCTATAGGTCTATAAGAGTCAGGTAACATTTTATTTTTGTCTGGCTTTAAAACTGGGATTAAACAGTCTGTTTTCCATTCTGCAGGAATAGTATTCTCCTTCCATAGGCGATTAAGATTATTTAAAAAGATGTTGAGACTGTGGCAATTAAGTTTTTTGAGTAAAATATATGGAATGGTATCAAGACCGAAAGATGTATCTCTTCTAGTAAATAAAGCGGATTTTAGTTCTTGTAAAGAAAAAGGCTCTATCAAATATTTATTACTATCATTAACAACATTTACATAGTTAGTTAACTCATTTGATACAAAGTCAGAAGTATACTTTTGTAGAAAATCTGGAATCCAACTATCATTCAACACACTGTCAGGAATGTAAGTTTTGTTAAATTTGCGCATGTATTTCCAAATTGAAGACAAAGGAGTACAACGATTAAATGAATTGCACAAGCCTATCCAGCTATTTCTTCTTTCACTTTTTAAGATAAGTTTTTTTAAAGCCCGCAATCTCTTAAACTCCACATAATTTTCATCAGTGGAGTTGTTTTTAAAATTAATGTAACCATTTTTAGCATTTAAAACTGCTTCTGTACACCTCTGATTCCACCAAGGCGACCAAGGATATTTAAAAGATTTTTGTGAACAAGAACTAGTAGCATTATTACTATTAGAACTTTTGGAAAACAGACAGCTAGGGATTGACTGCTTGGCAGCAGAAAGTAAAATATTACAAAAGGAATTAAAAGCATCTATTGAAGATAAAGTGTCAAATTTAACATCATCCAAATAAGAAACAACTAAGTTACTATACATATTCCAATTCACCTGCTTATAATTAGGGTGAGTGGGCAAATGTAGATTATTACATAATGTGTTTTGCAAACTAATACTATCACTACTTACTGCCATTTTTATTATTACAGGGAGATGATAACTACTGCCCAGAGGACTGTCAATAACTGACCAGTCACATAAAAGAGCCAAAGATGGAGTTACCAAAGTCAAGTCAAGAGCATTAGGACGCCAAGATGGAGATCCTATTGTGGTAGCTTGACCATTATTCAGAATAACAAGACCATTCTCATCTATAACCTCTAAAACATCTTTACCTCGAGGCAATGTATCAACACATCCCCACAACATGTGATGAGCATTGAAATCACCTGCAAATATCATTGGCTCTGGAATGGACTTAATTAAACTGTTTAAATTGTTTTTATTAAATGGAGGATTTGAATTGGAAGGACTGTAAAAACTCACAATACTCAGTTCTTTGTTATTAATTTTAATTTTAATGCAAACATTTTGTAGAGCACTATCATAATATGTATTTATGTTAGAAAATGTGATATTATTATGAATAAAAATTGCTACACCATTGTGTTTATTACCACAATCATTCCTTATTGTGTTATAGCCTTTTATTAAAAAATACTGATGTGGTTTTAACCAAGTTTCCGAAATTATAGCAATATGGATATGATTTTCATATAAAAACCTTGTAAAAATAAGCCTATTACTAATAATACTTTGAGCGTTCCACTGCACTATATTCAATGTATCCATAATAACAATTAACTAGGTGTCTTTTTTCTAAAAGTGTTATTCAGAATTTCCTTAATACTATTTGAATTTATAGTTAACTTATCTTTATTTGTACAAATTTGTAAAACTGCTTCAACCAAGAGGTTCATAAATTTGTCAGATTTTATAAGATTGCTCAGGTGTGTGTCAATATACTTTGAGTTTAATTGAGGGAAAGCAGATTCATTGAAGAGATCTGAGTATCTAACACTACGGGACTTCACTTTGTTTTCTTCAATTTTTTGTTTTTTCAGAGGACAGGTAGATGAGATAGCTATGTGATCTCCACCACAGTTGGCACATTTTGTTAAAGTTTTTGGACACATTTTAAAATTGTGATTGTCAGAACATATGGAACAAACTTCATTGTTTCTACAAAATTTAGCAATATGGCCAAATTTCATACAGCGTAGACACTGTTTAATAGGGGGTACATATACATTAACCTCATGCCTCCAGTGATCAAGTGTTACATACTCAGGTAACAATGTTGATGCAAATGTGACTGCAACAGTTTGCGTTGGAACAAAGGAGACAACACCCTGTGGGTCCTTTACTCGCCGCATGAACCTTCTCACAGCAATAACTTTTTTACTCGATGCAATTAATTGATGAATTTTTTTGTTGGAGTAATCAGTGGGAACAGAAGTAAGAACTCCAGTGACCTCCGTTTCAGAAGCCGGAATTGAGGCAACCATCTCCAACTCGCTAAGTAACTTTTCATTTTTTAAAAATACATTCGCATTGTTAGGCAGGTCAAAGGTAACACCAACTTTAAAAGCATTAACGGACCTCAGGTGCAACACACCCGATACGCAATGCCTCCTGATTCCATTTGACAGACCCAACCTGTCCTTGTCTAATATTTTGACTTCACCCTGCTTGCGATTGAGAAATACAATAAATTCCTTCTTATTTGAATTTTCGTCGTATAACCTATAATAATTTGTCGCTCTATAAGGGGTATACTTCTCTTTATCCTTTCTTCTTACAATGAGACGTTCAGTCACCTCCGCGTCAGATACCGAGGATTCGGATAGGGGAAGTTCGTCTGCTGGTTCTGCGTCGCTCTGGCCGTTCTTCGGCCTTTTACCTGTACGCTTCCCCATGGCGATGGGGAAGCGCACTTAACAATTTATATATACAAAAATCGAATATTTATAAACCAGGATAAACAATTTACAAGTATGAAAAATATATGCACTATGAACAATAATTTAAACAATTTTTTTTTGTATAAGCGCGCCTTCCTTCGTTCACTCGTTCCCGCCAAAAAAAAACCTGAGCATTTTCCTATTTTCTATATGGCTTGCACGAATTTTTAATTTATAAATTGAGCAACTAACAAGTAACAAGCATTACTAGTAAACAATAGGTAACAAGAAATTATAATGTTCTAATCGATATTGAACTTTCTTTAGACTTAATTAGGTATAGAATAGCACTGTTATATTTACGTATTTTATTATTTTTTGTTGCTTTTGCGTAAGGTTCACCATAATTTAGCCTCATCAGGCTAATAAACACGCTTGGCATTAACTCCTTAGAATTTTAATTTCTTTTATGATTTTTTTATAGTTCGTAAAGTCTGTGTGGTACTACTCTACTACTCATAAGAATCCTGAAAATCGCATTCACAGGTCATCTTCATTACTTGAACATTTATTTTTAAGCTATTCATAGCATTGCATAGCTTCTATCGCGGGCCTTGAGCGTGGGGACCGAATCCAGAAATTCCGTAACGAAAATAACCTAACACTTACTTACTAGATGTATATACATAGATAATATTTCGGCACGCTTTTTACAGTTGCCATGAAACAGAGGTTATCACATATGCTCGTTGTGCAGAAGGTCCCAGGTTCGAGCCTTTTTATCACTTTTTTTAATTTTTATTATTATGACAATCATTTTTATTTAGTTTCACCTGTCCCGTTATCTGTCTGTAATCAAATCTTGCAAGTTTACTCAGTTCCCGTTTGCTTTTTTAAAAATTAATATTATTTAAAAAATACTGCATAAATAAAAAAAAAATAATTATAATTGCATAAGTTGATAAAAACTGCTATGCAATAGCTTCACCGCGGCAGTCTCCGAGTGCCACACGTCTTTTTTTATTAAAATTTGTCTCTTATTCTTTTATAATTATGAAATTATGGCTGTCTTTGTGATTGTTTAATATTTTGGGTAGATAAAAGTCTATTGATTGATAATATACATGAATTTCGTGAATAGTTTTTTACATTTTATACTATGTCATAAATGCATCAATATTTATCTTGAATGTTTACAACGAAAATAATTACGATTTTTTGGATAGATTCCCATTAGATCTTGTAGTTAGACAAAAACGGTTGAAATTTTTTGGGCGAGTTGGTTAGACTCCAAGGAAGAGTTCTACTATTTAGATTAAGCATATTCGGCCACTATAAAGGAAAAATAATTAGAATAAATATAGTGACAGATGTTATTCTAACTTTATTTATGTCCGTAAGTATTAATATTATATTATAGGTTTCATAAGCATGTTTTTCAGATTCGTTTTATTTGTTCTTGTCACTATGGTGTATATGATCTGCATTTAATCTCTTAATTTCTTATTTGAGACCTTCTGGGACTAGTCTCAGTATGGTGGTACCACAGGGTTCTACACTTGGACCGTTATTCTTTCATATTTATATAAAAAAACGTGATTTACCTAAGCTTGTACAAATAAAAGTTAGCAGTTGAAGAGACTGCCGATATGAAATTTCATATTTTTTATAAGCACTTAAATTATTAATTTCAATTTATTTTTAAAGCTTATTTTCAGTATTATATTATTGTAGAAACACTTTTTCAGCAATGCACAGTACACATACACATTGGACTTTTCATTCATCCATTGAATTTCACTTATAAGATATAAGCAGTAATGTTGCGCAATACATCAGTTGTATAGCTACAGATATACTGCTATAACCATTTCAGTAACGAGAACTTACGAGATATCACATTGGGATTTCAAAACATTAGAATATGTTTTACTTTGGTAAATTAATATTGTAAAATTTTAGGTGATTCTATGAATGCTTTACAGGCTCATCTAAGTCTCTCATTTCCCTTCAAATCGTAAGCCTATTTCCTAACCACAATATATGTGATACCACTTTAATGTAAAATATGCAATATTTTTTTTTAAATAAATATTCTATCAATAAAACTTGAAGCTTGATGCACGAATTTTGGGAGCCAAAATTTCTAAAAGTTGTAGAATTATAAGAACTCTGAAGCTTGAAAGCTGAGTGATGACAGCTTCAAGTGTCAAATGTCAATCAATATGTTATTGAAATTTGAAGTGTGAACTGTGAACTGAGAATGCTGAATGAGTGTTTTATTATTTATTACAAGGCTCTTTGAATAGTGTTTACTTATCATTTCATTATTCGGATATTTTTTTATACCTAGGTTTTGATTTCACACCTACATGCTTAAAACAAGAAAAAGATACACTCAATTCACAAAATAGATTTTCTATAAATTTTCAAGATAGAAAGGCACAATTCAGAAAATTTAGCAAACGATGGACACGTATGAAAGTGTTTTACTTGTAAAAAACGAAGTTTTCGTTTTTAAAATACCTCCTCGCACATCTAATAGGGGTTACAGGTAAATTATCTTCCTTTATTCACTTTTAATAACTAGTTTTAATGACTGACGTGTTCAGATGATTTATAGAGCCGCGGATTGGAACTTACAAGAACCACAATGGACTGGGCGTATGCGTCTTGTTTCGAAGGGGGACGAGTTGATAATGAAACTTGAAGATAAAACAAGTGGTGAATTGTTTGCCAAATGCCCAATTGATAAGTATCCTGGAGTTGCTCTGGAGTCAGTAACTGATAGTTCTAGGTATTTTGTGGTCAGGATTCAAGATGATAATGGTATGTTTTAAATAATTAGAAAAAACTAAAGAATATGTTTTCTTATAAGTAAAACAAATTATTATTGATATTTAACTGATAAAAGCTATATTTGGTATGATTTTGTCACATTTTTGCCTAATTAATTATTGACTATAAGGGTGTGATCAAAATGATTAAATGACATTACTTTGCAGGTCGGACAGCTTACATTGGTGTTGGATTCGGTGACAGGTCTGATTCATTCGATCTTAATGTTGCATTACAAGATCATTTTAAATATTTAAGAAAGGAACAAGAGGGTGACAGCAGTCAGGGACAGCAACTGGATTTGAGTTTTAAGGATGGAGAAACAATAAAAATCAATATGAAAATAACAGTAAGGCTGTTTCTGTAATTTCTTTTATTTAATGAAGTTGTAATAATTTTTTTTTTTCAAATCACTTTATTAGTAACACTAACCTGTCATAGTACACATAAGCCAGTGCCAACCCATCACATTTGTCAAGCATTATATTTAGGGTCCAACTTTGTACCATAAATGAATATCTCTCCAGTGTGGCCAAGTGGCCCACAAAAACCGAAACTTTTTACGACTGTTATAAGCAATTATTTTAGTATGTGAAAAAATGACATTTATTTCTTTTGAGATACTATAAGCTGTAAAATAAACAAAAATTATCAAATGTTCTTGGTGCAAAAATTAGTCAATGTATTCATGAATCTTGAGTTATGAAGGCAGACTTTGCTCCAAGGACTTTTCACATACTGTTTCAACAGCTCTAGGCAAGCACTTCCATACAGAGCAATCTGCAGTAATTCTTCTATGGTTTTCATGTGTTACTGTACTGTAATGATTTGCCAAAAACCATTTCTTATCAATGACTTCTCTAAACATTTGTAGCCCTACTTGTATTTCTTTCAATTTGCAGAAATTATCAAACTTAGACCACATTTAATGATAGGTAGGTTAAAAACTATTTTTAAGGAAAAAGAAACAATAAAACTATTGAAAAAAAACTTGTTTATTAAAGGATGCTAACAAAAAAAGGATCTTTCAAAATCTTTAATAATTTTCATAAATAGTGGTTCAATTAAAAGAGAAAATAAAAGTAGTAATGAGTGTTGCCACCTCTGGACCTTATGACTTCTTGAAACCGGTTTGCCAATCCACCCATGATATGTTGAATGTCCAATGTGCCACTCCACAGGGGTACAGTTGCGTACCGCACCTGTTTGGGGCTCTCCTAAGGTCTTAGGGCCTGGTACTCTTGCTCGAACATGCATTTTGAGGTTGTCCAAATGTGCTCAATTGGTTTAAAATCGGAATTGTGTGCCGGCCATAGTAAAACTTGAATCCCGACCTCATTTATTGACCATTGATCGGGCTGGTCCTAGTTACTATTAACCATTACAGGACTGGCCGGAGTAACCATTTTAACCATTATTATTTATTACCAGTGCATAGTAGAGAAGCAGTACGCGAGTAACCATTGATCGGTGCGGTCCTAGTTACCATTAACCATTTGTCTATAACCATTACAGGACTGGTCCGAGTAACCATTTTAACCAATTAATAGTAGAGATCCGCGTACTCATTAGTAGAACCAATAATTATAGTTATTTAGCAAGTGTCATAGATTAATTTAGTATCTTAAGTAAAAAAATACTTTTACCATAAAACCAATATAGATATCTACCCCTAAGTACACCCCTTTTCATGGTACTCACTGACGGATCTTGCGGTATGGCAACGTGCATTATCATGAATTAATTTGAAATTTTCGCTAATGAACGGTGCGAAAGGTATGACATGGTCTTGAAGAACATCTACCACATACCTTTGAGCGTTTACACTGCCTCTATCAAACACAACAAGATCAGTACGAGCCTCGTAAGAGATACCACCCCAATGAAATCTCCTAGGTAACCCACTGTTTCCGTTATAGCGCATGGAGCAAACCTTTCATTTTGACGCTTGTAGACACGTTGACGTCCATATAGACCTCTTAAGGCTATTCTGCTCTCATCTGAGAAGAGTACATCCGTCAATACCTCCATAGTACAGTCAGCATATTCTCGCGCATAACCAAGTCTAGCTCTAGGATGTTGTGCGAGCAGCTGTGGAGCGCGAGCTGGACGAAAATCCCTCGGATTTCCTTCTGCCAGTCTTCTTCAAATGGTATGTTCGCTTACTTTGACATTTCTCACCTCAAAGTGGGCTTCACGAGCTTTCAATAGCGGTCGAAAAGCGATTTCTCAACACCTTGCTGACAATGAAACGGTCATCTCGTGTTGAAGTGCATTGATATCGACCTTGACCTGGCATGCGGGTGTATAGACCATTCTCCCGAAATCTTCCGGGAGAATGGCCGAATCTGAATCCCGGCCACACATGGAGTATTGCTGTCATCTCTGGTCTGGCGCACCCCAGTATCAGCTCGATCCATTTGACCGCGTGCAACGCAGAGTAGCTCGAATTGTCGGGGACCCAGTGCTCTGTGAACGGCTGGATCGCTTGGCGTTGCGTAGAGACGTCGCTTCATTGTGTGTCTTCTACCGCATTTATCACAGGGAGTGTTCCGAAGAGCTGTTTAACCTGATTCCTGCCGCCGAATTCCACCTTCACACGACACGCCACAAGTTAGGATATCATCCCCACCATCTGGATGTGTGGCGGTCCTCCACAGTGCGGTTTTCAAGGAGCTTTCTTCCACGTCCTACAAAGCTGTGGAATGAGCTTCCTTGTGTGGTGTTTCCGGGACGATACGACATGGGTACCTTCAAAAAAAGCGCGTACACCTTCCTTAAAGGCCGGCAACGCTCCTGTGATTCCTGTGGTGTTGCAAGAGATTGTGGGCGGCGGTGATCACTTAACAACTGGTGACCCGTATAGTCGTTTGTCGTCCTATTCCATCGTCTGATGGCATCTCGTACCGTAGTTCGAGGTGCACCGAGTGTACGAGCGATGAAACGTTGGCTGTACCCAGCGTCAGCCAAAGCCACTGCCCTGGCTACACCAGTTGCATCGAATGGCATTTTTTTCAGTGAAACAATGTCCGTTCATACAATGAGTAAACACTTCAATATCAAATTAAATAATATACGGTAGAACAGAAAAGGAACATCAACACAGTAACACAGCTGCAACAATGTCAAACAACACCTATATTCCAACAACCCTTCGGTGACACAAATTTAGGAACCGAAATGAGAGTATACGTGTTTAATTTATTGCTAGAGTACCCACTTAATAAAAAACCAAACAGTTGATAAGACATAGCTAACATCAACAAACAGGGTGACGACTTATGTAGGCGGGCGGTTAATTGTGCCTGTAAGTGTATAAAAAACTTGTTTAATTTGTTTCAGAAAAAAGATGGCGGTGAGTCTAGCCGACCACGTCGCACTGGACCAGGTGCACCGGGTGGTCTGCTGCCACCTCCTCCAGGGGCCTCCAAGCTGCCTCCTCCACCTTCACCACAACATGTACCAACAGCGGCATCTGCTCCAGCAGTTGGATCTGATTGGGGCGACTTCAATTCAGCTAGGTAGGTTTGTTCTGTTATTAATACAAGTGTGTGTAAAATGTTTGCTTCGCAATGAGTGTGCAAGTTGTGACACATTGAAATATGTAGATATAGAAAACTGTTATTTCATACATATTGAATCATAGTTACAAATTTTTAAATTAAATCTACTCTTTGTTCGGAAAAAGTAGAGCTTGTAAGAAGAATATACAAAAAACTGAATACAATGAATAGAGTATTTTACAAAGACTGTAATATACCAAACAAATTAGTTTGTAAGATGCTGAATCCAATATATGAATTGTGTTTAATGTTAAAAGTGTTTTAAATATCAATAATTTCATAAGAAGTAATATAATAATAAAACAATGGCTTGTCCATGCGTCATGCTCGTCAACGGGTGCTACTTGTGATGGCTGGATCCTATTACCAGAAACACTGCTTCATGTTTTTAAAATAAAAGTTATGATATATTTTATAATCGGTAATAAAATGCTCGCATAATACCTTCATTTATTAGCAATGTGTGTGGATTGATGCATCTACTGTACTCAATAACTCTTGAGTTTTTACTAAAGTCATTTACATTTACTGTTTTTTTTTACATACTCATGTAAGGTATTGAGTATTTGATGCTTGGGTATTTTTGTTGCATCACTTTAGATAATATAGTGAAATGATTTGTAAAACGATTAAGCTGTAAATGTTCATTTAAAAGAGTGGTAATCGAGTTTCTTGCCACTTCTTCTCATTAAAACTTAACCTTTTCTGAAGCGGTGGGAAATGTAAAAAAAGAAAACTGTTGACATTCATAAGTGTCATTTCCTTGACCTCTAGGTAATAAATCATCTATGATTTATTCATCCATCATCCACCAATACATAATTGAGAATAATACTTCATATGTAGACTGCGCCTTATGGAGTGTGGCCGGCTTAAAGTAGTGTCTTGCTCTATTGATGACCCCAAGTTTCCGCGGAGTCAATTTTCCTTTGCCAACCAGAATCGCCGAATTGGCTTCCGAGATTTCGAGACCCAATAGTCCGATACTAGCCGAGGCATTAAAGGGAAAGTTCTCGAATAGCGGTGATGAGGCAAATGAGTTTTTCACAGATACAAACCATTTTTAACCTCCGATATAAGTAATAACTTATAACTTGGTGTATGTGCTTCACTGATTTTCTTTATTCTAATTATTATAAGTACTTAATCCAATTGAAACAACATTGTTTTTACTAAAAATATTCTTTGAATATCTTTAGAATGACATAATTTGAGATTTAATTTCTCTTTTCTAGCCCTGCTGACCAGAAACCAGCTCCAGCTAACCAACAAAACTGGGTCCAGTTTTGAAGTACTTATACTATGAAGAATACAAGCTGATGTTGCTACATATAAAATAAGATGTTATATTATGAATGTAGAGCTGTTTCAGATTTTGTTAGAGAGACATTGATATATATTTTCCCAAATGTAACAATAATTAACTCTAATAATAGTGATTTAAAAAAAAAATAGCAATAACATTTAAATGTTTTACATTTATAATCAAAACTTAATAAGTCACCAGTTGCATAATATTTATATTTCATATTTATATAGCGTAGTGATTATTAATTACAAAATACATCATTCTTATATTTACTGTCTGTAAAGCTAATGCTGTTAAAATATATGTTGTTTTTTCCCAAAGCACCAACTAATATTTATTTATGAACTTTTTCATGCGAAATAAAATAAATTAAGTGCCTACTTTAATTGAAAACTGAGTGTAAAATTAAGATTGTTTTGGCTCTAGTTGACCAAATACCATTTTTGTTGAATTCAATTTTTAACAGATAACTGACACGTGATTTGCTTAAGATTAGAGCCCATTTAGACTTTGCTCAGATTTTAGTTACATTTAAACTTGCTGAGTCAAATGATTTGAGTTTTCTTTAGTGTTAATTCCGCTAATATTTTGGCGACTCAACATGTCCTGAGGATGCCTCGTGTAGAGGATTTGTTTATTTGAATAGTCGAATTGTTTAAAGACAAATATTGGCGGAATTAACACTAAAGAAAACTCAAATCATTTGGATAATTATGGATTTCCGCAAAGTAACGCCTACTTCAATAAATTTTCTTGCATAGCTAAGCATAATTTCAGCTGTCAAATGGCTGTATTATAATGAATGAATAAAATTTAGAAGAATGTGGAACAGTCAACAGTGTGCATAAGTCAACTTTTCCAAACATGTTCAATCAGGGTTTACTAAACACTTGTGCACCATAGTTGTACTTCATTCTCACCATCTCAACATAACTTCATACCATTTCACCACCCATAACAAATAGAAATGCTTATCAATCAATATATGACCTAAAATTCACTAAGGTTTAGCTAAAAACACCCCACATTAAAAATTTATAAGAATTCTTGATTTTATATGTTGCGAAGGCTATGAGTACGTCGTAAATAGGTTACAAAGAGTAGATTCAAATTTCTTGCTTAACCGGTGCGTTATAAAATTGCATGCATATTAGTTTTACACTTACGATATAAGACGTTTGCGTATAATGTAATTATAATGGAACTTAATTAGCAATGTTAAACTGTGCGAAAGTAGTGTAATTCTTGTAAAAATTATGATACACCTTGCGGGCACTAGATGTAAGCCGAGACTTAGGCAGAGATCTATAAACCGTGCTTAGATGTTGCTCAGACCTCACTTACGTGAAACAATGCTGAGTGTGATAAAACGCGAACTCGACTTTTGCATTGCACTGTCTTAGCTTGAGCTCAGAGAATATAACCACTTACCAAATTTCAACAATACAGTTCGTATAGTTTCGGAAAAAAGTGGCTGTGATATACGGACGGGTTCCGTTTTTTGTTTATTGAACTCAAAACATTGATTAACAATGGCTTAAGTTCAGTCATCCACTTAATTTCTTAATAATAAATAAATAATATCAAACAGATACATTAATATAAAACAAATCATATAAAATTAAAAACATCAAACAATTAAAATCACATAAAAACAAGTAACACTAAGTAGAGCAATTCAATTCCAGGCTTCTTTATCAATTGGCTACGGAACCCTAAAAACGAAATATTATGCTAAGCTTACACTCAGCTAAGTTTTCCGTTAGTAAAATCTCAGCCTAAGAAAACAATCTACAAAGAGGTATACTCACACGCGAGGCAGTACTGAGTACTAAAAAAATCAATACTAAATTAAGTACATAAAAAAATTAGTTTACTTAAAGAGGCAAACCGCAGGCGAAAGCTAGTATTACTTTTTTTCTAAATGTACTGCTGTAATTGAAAGAAAAAACTGCCTATTTAGATTGTTTTGGCTAGTCTTATCAAGATATTATAGGTTCATAGAGAGAGAGTATGACCCATCACTATGCCATCTCGTAATATCTGTGCGAGCGAGTGCGCGATATTGATAATACTGCTCGCGCGTTCTTAGATGCACAACATGGGCATTTACAGATTTAGCGTGTATTTTCATTGATGGCTTAAAATTAATTATTTACAATATAAGTCGCGTGATCATGCTAAACTGCAAAGTTCTTCAAAAAGTATTTTAAGGGATTTAATGTTCCTTTCTGCCATCTTGTGTTTTGGTACTTGCCCTATATAATATACAACAGTGCCAAACTAAGATTATAGATATTCAACGGTATAAGTAAACATAATAAAAACTTCACTTATTAATCTGGGAAGAGATAGTGCCCTCATTTCAACTTTATTATTAAATAAGTTAAATACTTAATTCCGTTTTATGTTATTTTAAACACACATATCACTTTACTTGTATAGGTATAATTATGTAATAAGTTGTTATTTGCGTCAAAGTAGACAGTTTAGGTTTTTTAGTGTGTTTCATTGTTGCTCACTGTAAGAAAATATTTCTAAGCGACAGGAACATAATTTACTCTACTCCAATTTCGTATTTGTTTTTGTATTATTCATACGGGAAAAGTACTATCTTGGCGCTCGCTGTTGCGGTTGAAAAAGAGCAGTTTGGCCATTTTAAAATTACTTTTTTTTTCCAAATCGGTTCAGTAGTTTAGGGAGTCTATTCAATGCATACAAACAAACAAACAAACAATCAAATCTTTCCTCTTTATTATGTTAGTATAGACAAACCTTCCAACCACAACACAAAACTGTTCATCGTTTGGTATTGATCATTTCCAAACGAGACAACTAGTATTGTAAACGTATTAGATACTATTGTAATTATTATGACGGGTACTCACGATATATATTTTATTAATTTTATGCCGATATTCGATCCAATTGCATGAATTGCGTGGTCACGACGGAACTGCGGAGGCGGCGAGTAAGTCAAGTGTTACTTGACACTTGACACTAATAGTACGTCAATCTGTCCACTTGGCGCCTAGTTCGTTTTGGTCTTTGATTCCCTAACTCACGACACACACTATTGACGACGTCCATACTTTCGGATCTTTTCTTGCATTCGTACTGCAGACAAAAAGATATATATCGTGAGTACCCGCCATAATAAATACTATGTTAAAGTTCCGCGATGCTAAAAATTTAAAAAACATATATTAGATACTATTACAAAATTTCAGTGTATTTTGTGCAAGATAAAAGCTCTAAGCTTCAGATTAAAAAAAATAACTCATACTACCTAAATAAATATATTTTTATGGTTTCAGAAAAAGTATTTTATGCCACTGCACGTAATTAGCCATTGTAACTTTAGAAGAGTAATAGACAGCCTATTGTGCCATTCGGCTTCGCTTCATGTTATAAATTACCACATGAGTGCTAATGACATGAGGTACATGAGTATTCTTTACTTACCAGGAATTAATAACTATTTTCTTTGTATATGCAATATTTCGTATCATCGGATTGTGGTTGCTTAACCTTTTTATCAGCCAGGTTATATAAATAAGTTATCAATAATTTCCAAATTGATATAAATTTATTCATGAGACATGTTACAAAAAATAGTCTGACCATACGGATTCCCTACCGATGGTTATGATACCGATCAGACTAGCGGTGGGTGAATATTACTAAAAGTAATCGAATTAGTCGATTGTTCATTATCGACAATGATGTTAGTGTCAACTTTAACTACTAATTTAAATCACAGCGCATTTATTAGGCCACTACTATATTTGTACTTACTACTGAATAAGTAATTACAAAACTGTTTAGCAGACTGCATCCAGTGTGTGTTCAATTAGTATTTTGTCGATTGTTATTAAAAAAAATATTTAAGGAACTACTATATCGATTACTTTTCGATTCAGTCGATTCTTTTTTGCTAGCCCACAATAGCTCTCTTAGCGGCCTTCTTTGGCCATACAACTCCACTGTAACCACATCACTTCTTGTGGAAATCTAATGCCATAATTATGCGGTAACTGGTCGGTAGATGGTAGCATGACCGGAGCATAAAAGTAAAATGTTAATTATATAAAAAATGCAACTAATGTAGTTAAAATTCTATAAGTATAGGTACATGGAAATTGTTTCGGAATACTTATTTATTGAAACTTGTTGACATTTTTCTGGCAATAGCAGCGTCTAGAAACTGATTGAACTAAAATTCTTTATACATTATTGGTATCTGTAAAAATAATGAATTTAGCGTTAAACCATAATGTGTGCTTATGAAAATTTACAAGCGCGATACTCTTAAGAATATTTAGAAACACGATAACAATACTACTGTATCTTCTGAAGTGCTGTTTCGTGTAAATAAATATTTTCTTATTCGACTTTCAAAGCCGTTAGATTGAATTATATAGGTTATCTGTAATGTAAAAAGGGATGTACGTGTTATGTCGATAGTTCGTAAAAACCATGAACGAGATTGAATTAAATAAAGTTACCCAATGTTATTTTTAAGTAATGTCTCTTACACTGGTGTAGATGTCGAATTCACTTTTTATTGTTCTATTTATGTACAAAAACTCTAAGCCATTAGTAAAAAAAAATAATAGAGAGTTACTTAATCTGTTTATAAAGATTGTTAAGATTGTAGCTATATAGTATGTACACAGTATTGTGATATATCGTTTCTGTATATGTTGTACTAGGTACTCATAAAATCAATTTATCTAGGCGATTTAGTTGGTTAACGGCCGTTTTCAATAACCTATCTATCTTTAGTTTAACTTACTAGAGATAGACAAATCTATCCTGTTACGCTTACTTACATTTCAATAACCTATCGACAGATAGCATTGAACTATAACTATATTGGACATAACTATTGATAGATAAGATCTTGTCATTAAACGGTGACAGCAATGTGTCCGTAACTAGAGATACGTTATTGAAAACGGCCGTATGTTATTTTCTGAATAGTTTCGGCACCCTATATTTCGTATATGTACTGCTATTATATTTGTATCAGTAAGTTCAATGGAATAGCACAATATAAACATATTATATGTGGTTTAACTTAATTTGTATAATAACATACTCGCATGCTCTCTTCGTGTGACAGATAGGTCACGTGATTGGGCTAAGAATACGTAATTAGTTGCGATGACTGTTCTCAAAGTAGTCGAGTGAAACAACGTTATAAACTTGCTATCGATGTGAGCGAAACGACTATAGCGATGAAATGGCGAGCTGTCAGTATGACATATATCGTGAGGTAGTCTTATGTCATCGCTGGAAGAGAATATCAGGCGGAGTATATTATTATACTATGGTTACATAAATTAAATTTGAAAACAAAATTTATTAACGATGTTATTCTTTAAAACAGTAATATATATTGTTTAGATTTGAAAAGGCGACATCTCAATTTCCTAATATGCAAATATTGGGGTTGAGCAGGTTATCAACTGTAAAGTAGATCCTGTAGGTGTAGATGAAGCCACAACCTGAGAGTTGAACAAGACATTTATCAACGATACGTACACTCGAACGGTTGGCTTAGTGGAAAAGCGCTCGCGCGGAGTGCAAGAGATCGCGGGTTCGAATCCCGCATAGTTCATAATTGAAAAAAAAATCAAATTTATTTTGTGTAGTTAGTCCCAGAAGATATCACTTTAAAAATCACAAATTGTTTATACTATTGTTGTCATTATGTTTGTCGACTGTCAATCCAATACGCGCACATGCAGTATCAGCCTCATAACTGAAACATGAAATTTCTTTGGCTCCGTGACCAGATCATCTATTCCAAAAACATGTTCCGTCTGTTCTTGTTTATATTGTGCTTTTCATATCTGCAGGTTATGGTCATACAATAATATGTTGACTGTTGATATCTTGAATATTATATTTTAAATAATATCTATATTAATTTATTTAAAAATTGTGATTAAAAGAAGTTCAATTTTCATTTGTTTTTTATTATTTAAATATGATTCAAAATCACTTATTGAACGTCAAAAACTACCACCCATTCGCAATAATGTGCCTCAGACCTGAGAAGAACGGGCGCAAGAAACTCAGCGGGCTTAAAATTTGTCTCTTAATGATTCTTTAGGACCTAGGTTATAAATAGCGCGAATAGCCCTCTTCTGCAGCACACACATGGTATTAATATCGGCTGTACTGCCCCATAACAATATACCATAGGACATAATACTATTAAAATAACTGAAGTAAGTAATCGCGTCGTATCTATGTCAGTTAACTGTAAAAAATTTTTTAAAGGTACATGCTGCAGAACTAAGCCTATTCGCCAATCCTTGAATATTGCAATTTAGAATCAAGAGAAAAAGCCAAAAAATATAGCAGGTTCCACCGGTTTTACCGTCTCTCCGCTTAATAAAACACTCGCATCTACATTTTGACATTTGACGCGGTAAATTTAGTATATCCAGTTTTATGGCTATTTAACAATAGGTTATTGGCGCTAAACCAGTACACGATGTCAGATAGAGCATTGTTTATTTCGCCATAGAAAACTTGGTTTCCTTTCACTTTGAACATGAGTGATGTGTCATCCGCAAACAATACCTTGTGTTTTTTCCACAAGGTTTGGTAGATCATTTATGAAAATTAGAAAGAGGAACGGTCCAAGAACAGGCCCTTGCGGTACCCCCATTAATACGTAGAGTCCCAGGAGATCTCCTGCCATTCATATCGACCTTCTGAATTATATCTTCTTCTATCTATATATGTATATAATGAAAATGGTCTTTGTTTGGGGCTCAATCACGCCTAAACCACTGATCGTATGTAATACTACCATTCGATGCGAAATTTATCCTAGATGGTTTATGCCTACTTATTTTTTTATTGTACTTGTAATAAGATGAATAAAATTTAATTTATTTCTTTTTAAAATTCGCCCAGCGAAGCGGGCGGGAACGGAACCGTAAGTAGATCACACAGCTTGCTCTTTTGTTGAGCTAAGGCTGATTTATTATAAGCGTACCTACAAACGAAAACAGCCCAAAAAATCTACGTGTTCAAACCTACTTCTAAGTATTAGGAGCGCGCGGCCCCGAGTAAGTAGAACATGTCTCCTCCATAGCATTGATTCACGCAGGCTTAGCACGAGTTGCGTGTAGGGATGTCGAAATCGCTTCTACAAACAAATCTTCGATCGATCTTTTTTGTTCATAGGTTCCTTAACATCAAATCTATAAGACACGCGTATTTTTTTCTGACTTTAATACCTTTTAATTAAAGATCACCTTTATCAGGGAAACACTGTAAATTGTACCTACCTACCAAATTTTTCCTATGTTGACTTCTTTTTGATGTGAAACATCTATAGGCGAGAGTAAACTTAACCGTTGGCGTGCCGATACAGGCCGTGGAGATGCATCGTCACGCTATATGATGGAATGTATTTTGTAGGTACTAGAAGAAGTCTATTTTTTTAAAATATTTTAAACAACATTCTATTCAAATTTTTTTTGGTAGATTTTTTTTGGAAATACTGTTTTTTAAATAGTTTTCTTTGAAATATTTTTTAATCATAACTATGTGCTGGGATGCACACTTTTTTTATTTGATTATTTATTTTAGCTTTTATATTATTTTGTGTAAATAAAAAGAAAACTGTCTGAAACTATTCTATGCCAGTTGAGGACAAGTTTTTTAAGGAAGTTTTTTTTGGCGAAATATTACGGCAACAGATAGTCGCCAACTTTCTCCCAAGTTGTCAACAAAGTGTCCCTAACAACAACTTGTCGGTAGGATGGTGGCAAAATATCTACACCAACTAGTTGGTCAGAAACTCGAGTCTGTCGGGGATTTCGTCGTAAACTATCCTTTTATGCAGATTACCTGTAGGTACATGATAATTGCGATGTTTCACATTTGCCAGACATCCCGTGACGGCTAACGATTTTTTTAAAACCATGTAACACTCAACAGAATGGACCAAACGAAAACAGCAAATTAATTATTTTTTGTGACTTGTATCCTTTATAGACCAGTGCAGAAGCCATTAAAAATGATAAAAAGTGAAAAAAAAATAGTAGGATGAAACTTTTTAGAAAAAGAAGATAATATAAGTAATTTATTTTTCTTTTCATTTTTGTAATATTCTCGTCCTTTTTCAGTGGGTTTCATCCTACTATTATTTTTTTTGGTTTATAAAACTATCGACCCTGGTGAATGTATTTCGAGATAAATATCACTTCAGCCCTCTACTGAATAAAAAAGGATTATAATATATGTACAGTATGTTTGAAACGATAGGAAAGCGATGAAGCGTTAAAGAAAGGTGCGTAACCGAGTCATAAGCTGAGTCATTCAATCGAGGAGTGGAACACAGAATTTCCATTAGGATTATGAGAATGTTGCGATGAAAGCTAAAAGTATTTTGCCATTTCTTTAATTGTGACTCGTTATAATACATATTTATGTTACCTTTTAAAATGTACTCTGCGCAGCCAATCTGTGTAGAATCAATGAGTTAACAAAGCGATACATGTTATTTAATTAATGTTATGTAAATACTTTTCTTTTTCAACATTTTATATGTTGCATTATCGTTAGATGGCAATGCACTATTTACATCAAATCGCTCACGCATACTGCAAAAGAAGGCATTTTATATGAAAGTGAATTTAACAGTGACAATATGCATTAGATAAGAGCGGTATTTGCTTATTGCAACCTCGCACAGCCATTTTCTGTAATAATTACTGGCTGCAGTTTTCCCGAACTTACTTGTGGATCTTCAAGCATAGAGCATAGGCCGGCAATGCTTCTCTTGGTGCTTAGTGTTGCAGATGCCATTTTTGTGAGTCTCTTGCCCGTTTTCCCCCTTTTATATAAAAAGTCAACACGACGGAAGTTAAAAACTTCGTTAAGGCAAGGTTAATAATACGAAATAAGACTATACTCAATGAGCCGCACTCCCTTGGTCGACTAGAGCCTATTTAGTCGAGCGTGACGGATCAGTCTCGTGCACTCACAAAATAAAGTGCGGCTAATGAGTAAAGGCTCACTTCACAAAAGTTGAGACAAGCTAGTTTTTGTTTGGAGTAGAAAGATTAGTAGTGGCTCCTTAGCACAGGATGCCTGCTAGATTATGGGTACCACAACGGTGCCCATTTCTGCCGCGAAGCAGTAATGTGTAAATATTGTGTTTCGGTCTGAAGGGCGCCATAGCTAGTGAAATTAGTGGGCAAATGAGTCTTAACATCTTGTCTCAAGGTGATGAGCGCATTTGTAGTGCCGCTCAAAATATTTGGGTTTTTCAAGAATCCTGAGCGGCAATGAAGTGTAATGGGCCGGGCATATCAATCAGCTGGGGGTCCGGCTCGCCCGTCCATTATTTTCATAAAAAAAAAGATAACCATGCTGGACACAATATGATGAAGTGAGTGAACGGAATTATAGTAACATTTTACGGTATTGTTGAGGACATGTCATCTTATATCGACCTGGAACCACTGGGGATGGAAATATATTTTGCAGTTGGTTGTACACGTGCATGTGCGATGAGGTAGGGAGCGGTTCGGAAAGGTGCGCTGAGCAACATTTTTCTAGGCATTGAATGATACTGAGCTACGACAGCTCGGCTATGTAACGCTCATTCGTTTAAAGTCAGCTTAGGGTGTGCGACCAGTCAGAGCAAAATAAACCAACCAATTTATAATATAACTGATGTATACCATTTTTATTAAGTAAAAGTTGAATAATCTTTCAAATTTATATAACAAAGCTCTTTTTCAACCTCGAACATGAAATAATTCGATTAGCTTTGGTTGACCTTTCAAAATTGAGGCTTTGTTTTCTGCCTTTTTATCTCTGTGTCCGTATAATTGGGATTTTATTCGTATTGTATGAACAATTGTGAGACAAATTGTTTTGCAATAGTTACTGATTTTGTAGAATATATAAGGTGAATTAATTAAAATTGTGCTGTACAATACCTAAATTTGTAACTATATAATTTTATGTTTAATATAGGTAGGGTAGGGCGGGGCTAGTTGAGCATAGGGGCAAGTTGGGCAATCGAAATATCTCAGAAACTATACACCGCACGCAGAAACATCAAATAGCGAAAATAAAGCGTCGATAGAGAAGAACTTATCGCACGACCGCAAGTGGCGACACGTCGATCGAGTAAAGTACATGACCGCATTATTTATTTTGACAACAATGAGTAAAATAGTTGTAAACAGTATTTCGTCTGTAATAGTCAAATATCATTCTTTTTTTAGTTTTCAATCGGGTAAGTGTTTCCCTATCATAAATTTATTCTACTTTTGATACATATAAAGGTTCTGCGTATAACCCTAACAGTTTATTCACATTCTCACCTATGTCTTAAACTTTCGGGGTGGGGCTAATTGAGCTATAGTTGCTCAACAAACATGGATTCAGTGTATCAGATATTTGGAATGTGGATTAGACAGGAGTGTCCACTGTGCTGAAGTCAAATAAGATTGTAGCTGGTAAGTTTAAAGTTTACCAGGAGAGAAACATGCATACAAAGTCAAGTTTGGAGAAAATGGGCTCACACAAAATGTATGCCTGGTGATGGTCTTACTTTCGTTTGTGTCAATTGCAACAGTGACATGAGAGTTCATTATTCAAAGAATTTGTTTTGTCGTTTTGCCTATAAAAATTATAAATAAAAGATGATTGTCACAAACAAATTTGATTTCGTGTCTAGTTAACATTGAATCCATCTGAGTGCTCAATTTGCCCCATATCCTTGCTCTACTTACCTCACCCATGGGGTATGTTGAGCAAACATGACTTTCTGTATTCAAACAGCTGTAGCTCTTGAAACTCAACTAGCTAGATATAATTACTATGGCCACTTTTGCTAAGGGATTTATTAGTAATTAATCAGTATGCAGAAGAAGACATTAAGAGTTAGCGTTGAGGAACTATAACCGCTCAAGTGAAAAATTGCTCAACTAGCCCCGCCCTACTCTACTTGTACCTACCTACACAAATAAAAATATTAGGTTGACCAAATCGTCCCCGAGACTATACGCGAAACGCAAATTACTTCAATATTTTGACCACAAAACCTAGCGCTGTCGGACTAAAGCACAACTATGACTAGTTTGATCTTCGTGCCTACCTTGCTGGAAAACAAATAATAATATAATAATAATAATAATTCCTTTATTTCAGGCTACATGGCCCATAAAATAAATACCTTATAGTCTAACATACATATGATATATAACTTAAATCTACGTCACATTTTCGCAGCGATGTGAGGCGCGGGTTCGGTAGCTTCCGGCGGTCGGCGACGTCCGCGATACTTGCGGAACACGACCCCCTTCGGCCACAGCTGCACGTCCAGGAAGGTTGAAATATGTTCTGTCGGGACGCGAACAACAAAAGAGTTGAAGTCTACTGCGTGGCGCGTCACCAACTTTTCGACACCCAACCGGAACCTTGTCTTCTCCACCAAGTACTGAACAATGTCGGAGGCCTTGGTGGTGTGGTGAAAGCGAGAGACGTAGATATACGTCGCTGGGATTACGGGACGCAGGAGCTGGTTCTGTCCTATCGGTGCTGTGCCACATTGGTTATGACTAGGAGGTCTCCTCTTCTTCCGCTCCACCTTAATGAAGCCCTCCTTATTGGTCAGACCCTTCGACACAGCTCTACAAGCGGGTTCGTTGCGGGCGTGCCCGCTTCTACTTTCTGTCCTCAGCACTGTCCGCTTTCTGGGTTGCTGGCGGATGGCAGCAGCATAGTCACGTTGAGGTGTTGACGTAACCACAGCAGGCGACACCTCCGAGAGGGGAGGAGGTGAGGGACGGGCGGTAAGTACATTACTGCTTACACGTGCGGGCGCAGCAGCCGGTATTGAGTCGAATTTTGCTGATTCAATACTCGCTGGCAAAGCAATGCAAGCCCCACGTCGTGTGTTGATGTTATTGGCCTCTATTGACCTACTTACAACGGTATTGTTGCGCAAAGTCTCAACTTCAGCTTGCAGGTCCGTGATGGTGTTCTGGGATGCCTCTAATTTCAACACTACTTCTGCCAGGCCTGCCTTGAGGTTTGTGATGTCTTTCAGCAACCTGGTGACGTCGACATGGTCGAAGGTGACGGGCGGTAACTTGTTCAAGTTCCTTGCCACGAAAGACGGTACGTCGTCAGGATCAGTCACCTTCAGGAGATTTATCATGTCCTGAAGACTTCTCTCTCCCCTTTCATCCCTCCTGCGGGACGGCATCTGGTCGGTTTTCATCAAAACCTCGTACAGGAGCGTCTTGGCGTTGATGATCTCCTCACTCTTGAAATTTGATGCACAGATCTGGATGATGCTGATCTCGTCCATAGTATCAATTGCGTGCTGAAGGAATGCCAGCAATTCATTGGCTATGAGTTTTTCGGAACTCATAGTCATAATAGCATGCAGCGGCGGTTGCCGCGCAGATCGCGAATATAAATTATATTCGTAAGTTCAGTGAGCATGTACGTTACCGAGCGCGCTCGGAAATGCACGCCCCTGGCCACTACAGGGTAGGATTCATAAAAATACCGCATCTCATACCACTCTGCTGACCTATAGATTGTGCCACACGCGGCGGCAACCTAAAAAGCGCTGAATATCCGACATCTGTTTCTGCTATCCATATACAAAGTGTCTATTGGAATTGCTTTAATGCAAGGGCAGTTGAAATTGCCATCACAAGACCAGGGCTGATTAACTACCGTCAGGGTGCTTGCAAATGTGTTGCTTGTCTCGTCAGTTATCACATAAAAATGTTATACCCGTGCATATATATATATATAAATATTTGACGGCCTATATAGTCGAGTGGTTAGCGATCCTACCTATTAAGATAGAGGTCCCGGGTTCGAATCCCGGTAGGTGCAAGCAATTATATGATGAATATGGATGTTTGTTTCCGAGTCACGGATATTTATATGTATTTATGTTTGTTAAGTAAGTATATTGTATTAAATATATATCGTTGTCTTGTAACCCATAGCACAGGCTATATTATGCCTAATTTGGGGCAAGATAATTTGTGTAAAAGTGTGTCAATATTGTTATCTTAATATATATAAATTACGTGACACGTTGTTTGTCCGCGATGGACTCCTGAACAAATTTTAATGGGGATTACTACATGGAGTGCAGTTTGGCCCAATTTGAGAGATAGGATAGTTTTTATTACAATTTGAATTATTCCCATAATTATTTTTATTTTTAATATTTGTTTTGTATGGACATATTTTCTATGAGAGAATTTACTGACGCACGGTTTTACAGTTCCGCTGTGAAACAATTTCATTATAACAACAGGGAGCATTTGTTACGAAATAATTCTTGATGTTATATTGAAATATTATTGGCAAATTCCCCTAAAACAGTATTTTTTTTATTATCTACAGAACGTCTGTCGGGTCAGCTAGTTATTATATATAATGTAATCAAACATTCTTGTAATGCAGAAAAATAACCTAAAACTTTTATCGCCTCGCCTTTTTTGAAGCCTCGCTAAAACGTGGAAGAGATATTATATTGCATAACAGGAGAGGTAAACATTTACAATCTCACAGCAGTGTAGTCGTGTTAGTAAATCGTTAAGTTCCGTCGTTGCATCGGAGATTAGATTTCACGCCACACCGCGTCGTAGCGCTAACTGCTACAGCTTTGTAGCTGGGGGCACTAACAGATTGACCGCCCGGGAATCATCAAGGATTTTTTACTTTGTGATGTATATGATGCATACTGTGTATTGTCAAATATTCATAGCCAGTGTAAAACTCTCTTTTTATTCGCTTTTCGATATTGATACACCAATCGATATATAGACAAATCAAATTTGAAAACACAATTTTATGAACGATGCGGGACTCGAACCCATGACCTCCGTGCAAAGTATTGCTCTAAGCTTTAATAGATGGTCTAGCGTCACTTTTATTGTCTCTGAGATACATCTGCAGTGCCGTAAAACCATCTACTAACTAACATTTTACCCTTCCTTTTTAATATATTTCCTTTTGAATTTTAATTTGGAGATTATTCAATTGGAGTGTTTGCTATTTAGACCGTCATCTCTATTGAAATTTTGGTATTGTTATCTTAACATTCTTTCCAGAGCTATTCTCTGTTGACAGAATTTTTGGTTGGTTAAAACGGATCTAGTGATTTGGGGTGTTCTGATGTTTGCGCAAATACACTTCACTTACAGCGACGGCATTCTTTGATATCCGCAATGTGTTTTTATGTAACACTGCTGCCCCTGGAAAGGTCTAAAATAAATGGTGACCTGGTTGAGTTCTTGTAGCAGGCTTAACCATGCTCACTAGTATGTCATTGCTTGTTGCGTCTTCATGGGTCGTTTCCTTCCCAAAATATGGTCGATGGAGGCGATGCCTGGTCCACGCGTCATGCTCGTTGAACGGCGCTATTTGTGGTGGCTGGATGGTCCTGTCATCGAGAACTCAACTTTATGATATTAAAATAAAAATAGTTAAAGTAATAATAATATATGTCTTAATAAAGTTCATACTATATGTACAGTGTGTGCGAATTGCTGCATATATTATATATTATAATCAATAACTCGTGTCTTTTTTTTTACTTAAGCACCTTTTTTTATGTTTCTTTACTTATGTAACGTAACTTAGGACGTTTGAGTACATTTTAGTGCAACGCTTCATATAAATTGTAATTAAAATAGTTTTTAAAACGATGAAGCTGTGAATATTGATTTTAAAGAATGCCAATGAGTTTCTAGCCATTTTTTCTCATTAAAGCTCAACCCTTTCCGAAGTTGTATCTTAATATATTAGTCTGGCCATAAATAATGTTACAATTAAAAATAAACAAAATATTACATTTGAATTTGGAATATATCATTTTTATATGATTGATCATTGAGTTTTCTCATTTTGGCGCCAATACATTGTACAATATTTTGCTATATTATAATGGAGTGGGGTGATAAAGAGAACCGAATCGCTGTGATTGCATTACACAAAGTAGGTATGGAGCTAAATTCAATTTTTTAAACTCATCATACGCTTGGTATTAGTAAAATGTTTGTGTATCGGGCTATTAATAGGTACAATAAGACTTCCTCTGTTTGTGACAGTTTAAAGTTTCTAGAGAAAGACTCAACGTACAACAGGCTTGTATTGCAGCCAATGGAGACCAGTTCGAATAAACTTTGTATATTTTAAATTGTTTTATATTTAAACTCTAACACACAGTAACAGTAATAAATTTTATTTGCAATAGAAAATTTTTTTTCTTTGTTTCAGTATTTATAGCAAGAGTAGGTATATGTAGTAGAACTTTATAAACTTCCTTGACTCGGAAAAATCATTCATATTCATCATGTAATTCCCGTTATTTGAACCCGGAATCTGCACCTAAGTGGGCAGAATCATAATCATTGGTTTATATTATCTGTGTAGTACATAGGCTGCACTAAAAGTATCGGGAATGGAATATTTCCACTGTTCCTGTCATATTAAAATCTTTTTAATTGAAATCTCCTTGGTTTTAAAAATCGAATACCATTTATTTATTTAAAAAAAGATTCTCGGTCTTGTCAAACTTGTTTAGTCGTTGAGAAAATGGAATTGACTCGAGAAAATTCTAGAGCGATGATTTATTATGACTTTCGAAGTGATTTAACACAAAAACAGAGTGTTGACTGGATGATTTCTGCATTTGGTGATGAAGCCCCATCCAAAACCACAATTTATCGCTGGTTTGCTGAATTTCAACGTGGACGTGTCAAGCTCAGTGATGATCCCTGTCAAGGTCGTCCAAAAACTGCAGTCACCAAAGAAAACGTTGATGCTGTGCGTAAGCTGATTGAGGCAGATCAGAATACTTTGAAAAGCAATAAATACATTTTTAAATAGTAATGTTGTGTCACTTCCTTGATTCCCGAAATTTTCAGTGCCGCCCTCGTATATCTACTGGAATATATTATTTTTAAAACTGCACAGGACGTCTTAACATTTCAATAAAAAAAAATGATAATTCTATATATTATACAGTGGCATCACGGCCATTCGACGGATGTAGGATAGAGTCTGTTACAGAGCGTCAGTAAAGTATAATTTGTCCAGTTATTGGAAGATGGATAAAATTGAATATTAGTTTTAATCTTAGATCATTTATACGTCTGATATACTGTGACAGCTGTGAAAACGTCGAAAAAAAATGACTTGATGAAAAAAATGGTTGACTGTTAATATACTGTTAAGAGTTAGTACTAACTGTACTAACTCTTGTTGCCTATTCTTCAGTTCACAAAAAAAAACACAGCTATATCAACCGATCATTTCCTTTTAAATCAGCTCTTTATATACTTCAATCAGCTAAATTAAAATAAAAAATCTCTCCACCTTGACGTTGGCCGAATCGTCGTCAACATTCAGTCGACGGAGCCAGTTATAATAAAAAAAAACCTCCATTTTGAGCAATGCACGCACACTAAAGTCATAAACCTGGCCTGATTTCATCGGTTGTCTACCAGCAAGAGGCTCATCTAGACGTATTAATTATCTAATATTTTAAGGTGATACTAAATGCCAGCGACCTTGAGCGATATGAGTTCACGGCTGCCGGCTCGCCATCTATGTAACAAAGCCAATATTTTCAAAATTGTTGGGTGGAAAACTGTTTATATGCTTACAATCCTCGTTATTCACTACTACTCTGAATAAATGAACCTCCACAAAAAAGTACAAGCTATAAGAATAATTTTTCTGAGAGAAGTACCAAAAAAATGCGTCACGCCATGCCAAAAAACTTGTTTAACTTCAAAGAAAAGTGGTAGTTCAAAAAGGCTTGGCAGTGTTAACTATAACCAACAGCAAGCATTCGCAACCTACAAATAAGACTTAAGGATATGTGTAACAGGATTAAGTAATGTTCATAGCTCCAAATGCTATACTTTCACCACAAAACTTGTCTAAAAACACCATTTTTGCGTGTTTTCTGCTTACTCTTCGCCTTAAATTGTGATTTTGGAAGCCCCCATTTGGCGTTCGCCATTTGTGTCGAGGCATTTCGTCGAAGGGCAGCAAAGGACCTTACAGTGCTTTCATTTATTAATTATACTTGCTCATGTAATGCATGGAGTATTTGACGTTTAAGTATTTTTGTTGTATCACTTAACATATAATACTATAATTTAACTGATTTGTAAAACGATGAAGTTGTAAATGTTGATATGAAAATATGGCGATAACATCCTTGCCACTTCTTCTTATTAAAGCTCAACCTTTTCCGAAGTAGTGGTCAAAGTAAAAAGAACAGCTTTTTTTTGACATTGATGAGTCGTCCTGGCTATCTTTGGAGGAGGCCTTTGTCCAGCAGTGGACGTCTTCCAGCTGAAATGATGATGATCATGATTTCGTCGAAGCTCGTAATAGTGGATGGTTCTCGATTTTTACTAGACACAGGCATTTCAGAATTAAAGCTGAAAATATTGTCGAATTTTATTCCAAAACTGTCCCAATATACAATAAAAGATATTTGTTTTAAATAAAACAGGATATACTTTGAAACATCAATTTGTCTTTATTTATCTTAATAAATACTTTGTACTACAAGAGAAAGTTTTATAATATGTACAAAAAAATAGTTTAAGATTTTTGACTATAAATGCATCTCGTTCTAGATGATTTTATTTTTAACAAAACAAAAATAAAAACAATAAGAGTTAGGCACTGCATTTAACATTCCCTCAATATATATCACAATCATTTGTATGTCATACATAATATACACAGTAAATAATTAATTAATATATTTAATTACACTAATAAGCGTTTCATTTTAAAGAATTATTATTAAATATCTTTGTTAAAGATATTTATTGTACCTACACATAAGTATTATACTATACAATATGCTTTGAAGTCATACTAATGTGAAACGTTCTTTGCTTTCGTGGGTAATAATATAATGTGTTTTGATGCCCATTTTGTATTGCAACACTCGAGGAATCACAGGAGCGTTGCCTTCCTTTACGATGGGTTTATGCGGTTCTTTTTAAAGGTAACCCCATGTCTTATTACCAAAATCATCCCAATTTTTGCTCGATATGGAGATTTTAAGGTGACAACACTAAAATAAAATTTTTGTGTTAATTTTTAGTCTTAAATGAAATCAATTTTTTTTATTCTATAATGCTTATTTACCTTAACTTTAAGGTAGAAAAATTTTAAGGTTTTACTTATAACTCAACTGTAGATTGTCAAAACGATCACACAGCCCGGGACTGCACTATGATTAGGTATAGCAATAACTTTAAAGTTAAATAAACTTTGTTTAATAGTTGTAAATAAAAAAAAGAGTGGCAATGAGTTTCTTGCTACTTCTTCTCATCAGCTCTTTTTACGAAGTAGCAGTAGATTCAATAAGAAAATATATTTTTTTTGACATTCGTGTCGTTTCCGTGACCTATATGAATAAAGGGTTTTTATTTGATTTGATTTGAACAAACAATCATATTTATTTGTGGCGTGTGTGGATTAATACTGTACTGCACTCAGTAACATTAGTGCTTAAACTTATTAATTTATGTTTTACTTTTTTATTTGCTCATGTGAGGCATTGAGTATTTGAAGTTTAAGTATTTTTGTTGTATCACTTTACATATAATACTATAATTTTAATGATTTGTAAAACGTTGAAGCTGTAAATGTCGATTTAAAAAATTTGGCGATAAGATTCTTGCCACTTCTTCTCATTAAAGCCCAACCTTTTTCGAAGTATTGGAAAATGTAAAAATAAAAGAAATTTTATTGACATTCACGAGTGTCATTTCCTTGACCTACATGAATAAAGTGATTGATTTTATTTAATTTATTTGCGTAAAAAAGTAGTAAATATAGAATATTTGGCACACTTCTTTGGCGTATTTCGTGAATGTAGAAATAGTATTATTTTGAATTACCTAAATATAATTTAAAGAACTGACAAATCTGATATCAAGTTTTTTATAGATAAAATAATAAAAATACCGGAAAACTAATTTTACTCACGCACGCCAAACACCACCTTATACTTATATACTTACAATGCAATAATAATTATAATTCAGCGAAATTTTATTACTTAAGGAAGACTTAACTTGATATAATACTGTGTATAATTTGGCGTATTTTACTTATACAGTCTATTATACCCAAGCGTTATAGGTAGCGTGCCAACGCGGGCATCGAAAGTTTGACAATACATATATAGTGCGGTCTGGCTCACTGACCTCTACTATATAGGTACCACTGGACTGGCGGCTGTCGAAGTGATTGTATGCCTGTTTTATGCGGGCGCCAGACTTAGCTTCACATGTTTGAACAGATGTTTGAATGCTAAGTGTGGCACGGGACTTTGGGTATGTGTTCAAAGTCTGAACAAAGATTTGCACTTTGCCACGCGGTGTTGGTTGTTTTCGACACATCAAAGCGTTCAAAGTTGAATGTGTTCAAATGTTTGCGTAGCTTGCCATACTTGTTCAGTGTTCAGTTGCTCGACCGTTGTTGAGCGGAACGGTTGTGTTCGTGCTACACTGCGTGCAGCTATATAATGGACTGGAGCAGCGAGTGCGTTCTAGGATTTGTAGAGCTATTACAGGGGGAACCATGTATATGGAACCCGAAAATAAAACAAACACAAAAATAGAACCTTAGTAAATGAGCCCTGGTCTGTTGAAGAATTAAAAAAGAAAAGAAATAGTTTACTGACACAATATAGAGAACATTTAAAGAAAATCAAGGAATCGACTAAAACAGTATTATTGTTTTCTTGCACATGTAAAAAATAATTACATGCACACAAATAAAACAGGCACACTGAGTCTACGAAATCGTCGTCCATCTTGTTTGTTGTCTACCAGCATACTGTGGAGAAAAATGTTTGCGAAGCAAGTCCGGCAGGTTACGTCAATATGTGTTCAAATGCTTTGCAAAGTCGTCAAAGATATGTGAAATTCTTTGAAGCTATATATCTGGCGCCCGCATAAATATTCGCCATTTTGGTGCTGTTGGCCATGTAGCGAGAGTTAGTACTAAAACTAGTGATGACAACCTCAGCAAACATCGATAGATGGTGGGAATCTATTTACAAAAAAAAATCTTTACTTTGTTATGTTGATTCTTGAAGTATAAATAACACGGAAAACGAACGAAATTAAATCAAAATGCAAAAAGTACTTGAGAGTATTGTATGTTCCTTCTCAGCCATTTGTATTATACGTCAAAATTAGTTCTGTGGATGCTCGCGAGTGGCGCTTCAAATAGGCACAAAAATATTACTGTTATAATTGTATTTATACTCGAACTTGGTAGCATTAAATACATAATCATTATTAACGATAATGATAACAATATGAACGAAGACACAATATACGACATACATACTTCATTTAATCATAAAATTTCTAAATATTTTTGATAACGATTTCATTACCAAATACTTTAAAGAAATACTTTATTTAATCTCATAGAGTAATTAAAAATTTCCCCGAGAAATCACAAACTTACTCATCAAGTTATAGTACCTTTTTATTTCTTTAGTGGCACCAAATGCAAGTAGTAGGTACCTTTTCTGTTATGTCTGTGTTGCCAAAATGTGGAAAAACAATAATTGTGGGTAAATCAATTTATAAAATGTTTGACGAATTCGATTTACTGATTACTATAAGAAAATATGCATTACATAATATGTATATATACATATCAAGTTTATTGCTATATGTTGAATATGTATTTATTATTGGAATTTACGTCACTAGTGAGGGACTACTCTATCGATACATTCATAATGTAGATACGAGTTAACATGGACTAGATACACCGATAAACAACTACATATAGATTTAAACAAATAATTTTACAACAATATGATATGTGATATGTACATTAATAATTTTTACGATGTTAATTAACTCACATAGTAGGAAATACATCGATTAGTACGAATAGAGAATAAAGATAACTGGTTTAGCAGACTAATCCTAGTTTTAAATATTTTTACAAAAAATTTTTAATCTAACATTGAGAAATCACTTGTAATTAATAACTAATGAGCATATACTTGGAACATAGACTTAACTGTTAAAATTCTTGAGACTAAATGTGCTTTGATTGGACGCTTTTGTCGGTAACAATTTTTGTGTTACATCACTATCACTTGCTGAATATCGACTTCTCCTTAAAGTGGCGGTCTTATAATCCTTATCGTTTCTTTTGAAATCTGCGGGTACGTCTAAATTTATGCAACTTTCAGCGGGGCTTCTTTTTTGCTCGGGTTTTTCACTCGCTGTGCTAGAAGGTGTGCTACTTCCATTTTCGGTTTCTACGATTTGTTCGAGACCGCTCGGTCGACGGTTACGTGTGTCGTAGTATTCTACTGCTGGGGGCAGGACTGGGGTTAAGTTGGCCATGGGATCTAAGCCGAGTAGTAGCATCACGGTGGCTGGATGTTCCACTATGTATTGAGTTACACAGTTTAAGAATGGTTCAGTCTGTGTACACCTGTTGACTTTCGGTCGCTCCGGCGTAGTAGATCGTTCTTGCTGCAAAAAAGGAAAAAAAAGTGTGTGTGTTAAAAGGTAAAAAAATTGTATAGAAATACGCAATTATTTTTATACTTTTTAGTGCATATTATATCTATTGTTTTGGAATAGTGTTTTTAAAGTCGGTTGTTTATTTGTAAATTTATTTTTATTTATTTTTATTTTTAGTGAATTTGTGAATTTCCAATAAAAAAAGAATCATCGAAATCGGTTGGCGCGATATTGAGCTATTTGTAAATTTATCCACTTTGCTATACGTATGTATAGCAAATTTAAGACTTTTATGGTTTTCTCATGGATGCCAGATCTGGACCAATGGGAAACCAATACAATGGGACACGGGAAGCACCAGCTTTCAAATAAAAAAAGAATTATCGAAACAGTTTCACCCAGTCGAAAGTTTTGACGTAACAAACATAAAAAAACACACCGACGAATTGAGCACCTCCTCCTTTATTGAAGTCGGTTAAAAAACATAACATCAGTGGAGTAACAAAGCACATATAAAGATAGAGTAACAAATTCATGTACGGTAACATATTAGCTAGATTTTAGAAATTGACCACTTTTTCGACATAAATATAAAAAAGGAGTTTGGCCAGAGACTCTTTGTTATTTATGCTTTATACTAACTAAGTTTCTTAATTAAGATTCTTTTATAAACTTTCTTAAGTAGATACATATTTTTTTTGAATTCTCTATAATTCTGTTGACTATGAAAATTAAACATTACTATAAGTAAACCAGGCCAACGAGACGGCATAAAGAATGTAAACAAACAGACCGTTACTGAGTTACACTGCGATATCAAGTGATTATTAAGTCTGTCCTTATCATGCGTAAGCAGTAATGGCGTAAGTGGATTGACGATACCTGTCGTTGCTTGTTTCGTGGTACAGGAAAGCAGTCACTACCGCAGTTGCCAACATTTGGTCCGCCATTTTGTGAACAAGTTTATTCCTGTTTGGATTGCGTTCGAAGTGATATATTTTTTTTGTATTTAAATTTGTTTTTGCTATTATTAATCCGTTACTTTTAGTTTCCTTGTTGATTTTTGCTGTAATTGTGAGGTAGTTGTTTGATTTTAATTATGGAATCACAGGCCGGTAGTTCTAGAGAAAAATATATCAATTCTTTTAAATTTTCAAAAATATGGATGAAAATGTTTTGAAACCCTGAAACTTTGTTTACATTCTTTATCTCCTCTTGTTGACCTTACTATAGTTTATGCGTGATTTATGACATTGTAACAGAGTAAATGATAATATCAAATAATTCCATGTACCTGATCCCAACAAAACACGTCAGGTGGATGACTACAGCTCCGAGCTAATTGGTTCGGGGGAGTGTTCCACTGGAGGTTCGGGTTTGAATGAGCGGCGTGCCATACAGGCCCAGTCATCTCCTGCAGAGCTTGAATTGCATGCCGCACCTATATTATGTACAGTTAAGATCAGAATACAGACAGCAGTTTCATAGATTGACTTGTATTATGAAATATTTGCGATAATTGGATATTGTACTCTACCAACTGGAATTTTTATCGAATTCTTCAAAATGTTACAATGATTATATTAATTGTATTAAGTCTTAACCAACGTATAGTCGAAGCATAAAAATATTCAAATATAGTTTATTAGTATTTACTTTGATTAACGCGAGTCTACACATTTAAATAAAATGATGTAAATGTTCTTTTTACATAACGTATTTCGTATTTTTTTGTAATGTATCTATTTTACCCGACGTTTCGTGACCTTTGCAGGAGTACGTTTTCGTGGCGACTGATGCCAGTACTTTATGTAGAAAATAAAGTCACAATTACACGCGTTTTAATCCTTTAAAAAGTATTTTATTTGAATATTTTTATTATTAACGTAACTGCCTTTTTAAACAATTTGTACATGCTCAACGGCATTTATTGATGACATGACAACATTGGTGTGAATCAGTGAAATAAATGAATTGGGTGAAATAAAATAAAAATGACTTGGAAAGTTATTAACTGCGAATCTGGAAGAGCGAAAGACTGCAAGTTTGAAAATAATCTAATAGTAAACAATACAAAAATCCACTCTGAGCAGGAAGTAGCTTCTGCTTTTGAGAATTTTTTTCTGACATTCCAGTTTCCATCTAAGCACCTTGTCTCGTCCACCAGTGTTGCCGAGTCACTTCTTTTAGAAAATGGAAAATGAAAACAAAATTTCAAATTCAGTGTTGTTAGCCCAGCAGAAATAATTAAAACTTTCAGATCCTTAGAAATGAAAAAAACTGCTGATATATGGGGCATATCTGTAAAAATAATAAGTTCTGTTATTGACGTCATAGCACCATATCTAGCACTAGTTTTTAATAACTGTATTGAACATGGCGTGTTTCCTGACCTTCTGAAGTATAGTAAAATTACTCCAATATTTAAATCGGGACTCACTTCTGACCCGAATAACTATCGCCCTGTTTCGGTGTTGCCGACCCTTAGTAAAATTGTTGAAAAAATTATTTTAAGCCAAATGCTTACTCACTTTAACACTTATAAGTTACTTCATATAAAGCTATTTGGTTTTACTAGGGGACGCTCGACTACGGATGCAGGTGTTGAACTCATCAGGAATATTTATGAAGCCTGGGAGGAATCACAGAATGCACTTGGTATCCTCTGTGATTTATCTAAGGCTTTTGATTGTGTTCAACATTCAACGCTGGTCAGGAAGCTATGCCACTATGGTATAAGAGGATCTGCACTCGATCTTCTGATCTCATATTAAAATAATAGGATTCAGAGGGTCGAGGTGAATGGCAGGAGATCTCCTGGGACTCCTCTCGGTATGGGGGTACCACAAGGGTCTATTCTGGGGCCCTTCCTCTTCCTAATTTATATAAATGATCTACCTAACCTTGTAGAAAAAAAACACAAGCTGGTATTGTTTGCGGATGACACTTCACTTATATTCAAAGTGAAACGAAGCCAAGTTTTGTATGACGAAGTAAACAATGCTCTATCTGACATCGTGTACTGGTTTAGCGCCAATAACTTATTGTGAAATAATCATAAAACCAAACATATTAAATTCACCGCGCCAAATGTCAAAAATGTAGATGCGAATATTTTATTAAATGGAGAGGTGGTAAAACCAGTGGAATCTGCTATATTTCTTGGCATTACTCTTGATTCCAAATTGCAGTGGTATAGGTCCTAAAGAATCATTAAGAGAAAAATTTAAAGAAATAAACATTTTGACTGTTGCTTCTCAATACATTTTTGATAATGTTTTGTATGTTCATAAGCACATTGAGGAATTTTCTAGAAACTGTGATATTCATAATGTTAACACGAGGAACAAACATAAACTTGTTATTCCTACTACTCGGTTGGGTCGAGTTAGTAAGTCTTTTGTTGGGCGATGTATATGCTTCTACAATATGATCCCAGAAAATGTACAAAACAAATGTGTTACGAAATTTAAAATAATTGTTAAAAAACGTTTGTGTGGGAAAGGTTATTATAGCATAAACGATTTTCTTAATGACACCACGGACTGGGAATAAAGTGAACACCCTCAGGCTCTTTAATTATAAATGTTTATTGTACGATATTACATTGTAATCCATATTTTATATCAAAAAAAAACCCCCTGAGTTTCTTGCGCCCATTCCTCTCAGGTCTGAGGCAGTCTCTTTTGAATGGGTGGTAGATTTTAACGTTCAATAAGTGATTTTAAATCCTATTTTGAATAAAAATATTTGAATTTGACAACATGATCCCAGAGAATATTAAAAACAAATATGTTACGAAATTTAAGATAATTATTAAGATACATTTATGTGGTACAGATAACATAATAGACTTTCTTAATGATACCACAGAATGGGAATAGAGCGACCGCCCTCAGGTTATTAATTAAATAAAAGAAGAAGCCCGCTGAGTGTCTTGCGCACGTTCTTGTCAGGATTGTGGTATAAATTTTCGAATGGGTACTTTTAGACGTTTAATAAGTGAATTAAAATTTTATTTTATTATCTATAATTAATTAAAAGCGTGAAGACGGTCGCTACATTACCAATCTATGGTATCATTAAGAAAGTCATTTATGCTATAGGAACCTTTACCACACAAACGTTTTTTTACAATTCTTTTGAATTTCAGAACACATATTTTGTTATGTACATTTTCTAGGATTTACTACCTCGTTTAGCCGATTAGTAGGTAAAACAAGTATATGTTTGATCCTGATGTTAACACTATGATTATCATACTTTCTAGCATTATACTAACTTAACCCAGCCACAGAAAAGCGTAATATTTGACTGTGGCTTTTATATTAAGGCAAACCTTCGCGTAAACCTGACCTTTCATATACCTAATCATAATAAAGATTGTTTCTGTCGAGAGATCGACTATGCCTTTAACCATCTCGCAAGTGCAAGCAATTTAGCAAACTGTGTAACGGTACATAAATACTTAACATATTAACATACGTTCAAATTTATACATTCTATACATAAATTCTTTAACAACAGTGGACAACATGAACCGTTGCGGAATCAAGTTTAAAAAAAGAATTTTTCGCGTGGAAAAATCAATAGAGTACTCACTTCAATGCTGAGCGCGGCGACGTCATGATGTAAACTGGAAACCTGTGTATCGAGTCTCTCCACCGACGATCGTATTTCTAAATTTAAACCTTCCAGAGAATCAGCTCTTGATATTTTCGGTGTTGCCACCGAACGTTGCCTTTCAATTCTTTCACGTAGTTCCTTATGCGTTAGCCTGGCATGCCCATCCGATCTAGAAATATTTTATATAACTAACTATCTAAAAGGAAAATATAGTTCGTGCACACTTATGAAAATAACTGACAATAACACACATCCTGGTTTATTATCAGTTCTAGCCATAAATTACGAGCCTAAGTTTTTTTTATGACAATAAGGGACGAGACGAGCAGGACGTTCAGCTGATACGACCTGCCTATTATAATGTAGTGCCGCTTAGGATTCTTGAAAAACCCAAAAACTCTGAGCGGCACTACAACTGCGTTCGTCACCTTGAAACAAGAGGTTACGTCTCATTTGCCCAGTAATTTCACTAGCAACGGCGCCCTTCAGACCGAAACACAGTAATGCTTACACATTACTGCTTCACGGCAGAAATAGGTGCCGTCGTGGTACCCATAATCTAGTCGATAGAATACCGGCAATGCATAGAAATGCAAAGGAGCCTCGCACTGGTGTATATATAGACTATACAAATACGAAAATATTTTCACAAAAAGGTTTACAATGACTAGATCAACCCGCATCGCGGCTTCCTAAATTTAGTTCACAGACACGATTGCACCGCTAAACTGTTGAGCGGTATGTAAAAAAGTAAAATAAAAAATTAAGACTCTATTAATTATTCTAATAAACAATTAAAATACAACTATTTCGGCAATGACTATATCAATTTCATTTCTTCTTAATCAAGTAGAGTGAAAACGATTCCAATTTATCGCATCTCGTACCGTGCTGGCGATTTATACATTTTTATACGATGAAACTTTATAGCTTCTAGGGTTCGATAATGAAATTTCACGTGATTTATAACATTCATATTATGTTAGAAATTAAATGCGCACAGGTAAAGCAACTTAACCGTAATCATAAAACAATACATAACCCACTTAAATAAATAAATTTTCATAATATCATTTCGGAACATCCTGTAAGTAATCTAGTAGCCGCGCGCTAGTGTAGGCATTGACTCCTACTTTGTGCCTACTTGTCTCACGCCGCGCCGTAGCCGTCAAGAACTCGTAGGTGAGTAGCACCCCGTAAGTATGATTTAATTTTGTTTATTAATTATTATTTAGATTAATTTTTAAATTAATTATTTTATGATCAAGCTTAAGTAGTTCTACATGTTACTTTACCAGTGGGCTTCGGTCAGAAGGACGCCGTAGCTAGTGACATTACTGGGCAAATGAGACTTAACATCTTATGTCGCAAGGTGACGAGCGCAGCCGTAATGCCGCTCAGAAATTTGTTGCTGAACATCCTGCTCGTCTCGTTCCTTATTTTTATAAAAATAACACGTATATTTATTCAATGTCACCTTTATACCGTCATGCTGTAATTCCTTGGAGTGGAACATGGATTCACTTACCTAAATCGAGCATGTCTTGGGCTTGTCGTACTTGCAATTATCGTTTTTTTTGGCGTTAGAGTTTGTTCTTCCGCGGCATTTTCATCATCTTCCGAAATAGAAGGCAGGGTAAGAGACGGGTGGCCATTACCATCAGACTCTTGTTCGGCTTCATATCCTTCTCTGAGGTTATAAGTGAGATCGTGTTGAATATCATGTATAAATTCTTGCTGATATTCAGGATAAAGACGCAATACTTCGCCCAGACCGACCATGTTAATGCACTTAAGGTCGCAGTAGGTGAGAGCCTGTAATATTAAACTTAATCCATTAACACGCCCTTCATTATTCAAACTTGGGATCGCAATTTCATGTAAATGTTGTTACCTTAACATCGCTGCTTGATTTGACGATAACGTCGGGGTTATTAGACTGCGAGGTGCCCGAGCCATTATGGGCTTGTAAGTGTGTATTCATATCGCAGCCCACGAGGTCTCCTTTGCCTTATAAATTAATTCATAATGTAATTGATTAAAACTTTGATTTTGTAATGTGGTTTCATACGAAATATATATGTCATTGAGCTGTTTCTGTCGAAAAGAAATTTCTCGTAAATTTAATGACGCTTAAGCAATTTGTCTGAATCGATTTCGTAACTTACTCGCTTTTTTATTGAATAATGCTGTAATTAATATTTATACAACATTTGAATAGTTAATATGAGCGCTGATAATATGTTCATACAGAATTATCCACGGATTATTTCTGCCAAGATGCAATTTGGATAAGCTGATATTTGCAAAAATATCTATTCTATTTTCTTTGAACATTAGCTAAATCTGGATGCAATAATATAAAACCTTTAATGATTACAAAAAATTATACACAACGCAAATAATTAAATCATTTGACTTTAACAACGGTCGGAGGAAATAATAATTATTATTGAAAGAAGTGGGTTTAGCCTAGTCCCCATCGCATTGGCCTAGGTAACACTGCGTCCAAGATTGTACCAATGTGTTCGCCAATACAACTAGTAGCTCATCATCAAGCCATGCCGCATTTACGAACCGCGAGTCGAAAGTATAGCAAACATCACTTGGAAGTAAGGTGTTTTCTTTAAGGGTAGTGTTACGCTTATGCATGTACTCTACTTGACAAAGAACAATAATTCTGCTGTGTCTTAGATAATTTATACCTGTAGATCTCTATTCTATTCATCGGCTGTTTAACAGCAAGAGGCTGTTGCTGCTAGACAGCCGATGAAAATAGGCAAGGAATATAAGTTTAGTGTGCGTGACAAGCTACGTCTTACACTCGAGATTTGTATGTGTTAGTGTGCGTGAATTGCTCAAAATACAGATAAGTTTTAAACTCAATTTTTTTCGACGTTTTCACAACTGTCACAGTCTACCTAGACGTATAAATGATCTAAGTGCTGTGTATTATTTTTGCAGAATTTTATCAGTGAAGCGACTTAAGGTTTGCACAAAGGTATTTTTCACTTTATGAGTCATAACTTTGGGTCGGGTGTCTTTTAGATGATGAAATATTTGTTCCAATAGGTGTAGGTGGCAAATATTATTAACCAAATACACAGAACATGTTTCTGTGTATTACTTCTTCATTAAATGTAAAAAATGTACACGTACCTAGAATTGCAACAACCATGTCATTCTGCATCACCTCCATTGACCCGTTGCAAATATAGTAAATGTATGTCAACGCGTCCCCTTTGTGTACGAGATATTCGCCGGGAGCACAGAAATTACTTCTGATGTGAAGGGAGAGTAACTTCAAACAACCTTGAGATGCTGATTCGAATATTGGTAAAGAAAGAATCTCTCGATGTAAATGCAAAGATACATCGCCACGCAGTTCTTCCGGGAATTCTTTGAGTGTCTGGAAGTAATAAATAGAGAAATATTTCGTATTAATAAAAATATCAGTAAAGTAAGTGATATAGAAGTTGGTATTTTACAAAAGTCTTACAAAAACTTAAGACTTGCATAGACATAAAAACAAGGGTAACTATAGTTATAAAATAAATAATTTTAATAAATTTGAATTCATTTTTTTAAATATTAAAACATTTTCTCTACAATTTTCTATGCTCTTACTAGCTGACCCAGCAAACGTTGTATTGCCGATATTAAAATCGCGATACAAAAGTAACTGTTGATCGTAGATGGGTGAAAATTTGAAGTTGTATGTATTTTTTAATGCTGACTCATAATCAAAGAAATTTAAAAAAAAATGTCAAAAAAATTAAAAAAAAAATTTCGTGACACCTTTAACATTTAGGGGTATGAAAAATAGATGTTGGCCGATTCTCAGACCTACTCAATATGCTCACAAAATTTCATGAGAATCGGTCAAGCCGTTTCGGAGGAGTACGGGAACGAACATTGTGACACGAGAATTTTATATATAAGATAGGTAATCTAATGTCAATTCGAAGTTTTCAAAATGTTGTAACGAAAATTTATTTTTGGATTATCTTGTTTTAAAAGTACATAATATGCATGTTTGGAGTTATTATTGTAATCGTTACATTTGTCTTTTGATTTTTTTTTAATTTACATTTTTAAACTATCATATACCTACGAAAATTGGTAAACGAAAATTAAGTCAACACAAAACATTTGCTTCATTGAGTAAACTACAAGTAGCGCGAGAAATTAGTACCAAATTGTTACGCGAGATATAAAAATAAAATACTGTTTTTTTTTTTTATGAATTTCTCAATAATATTTCATATCATCAAGAATTATTTCGTAAAATATGCTCCCTGACAGCCAGATCTGTCAAACCGTGCGATAATAAATTCATAGAAAATAAATCCATATAAAACAAATATTGGAAATAAAATTAATTATACCAAATCAAAATAAAAACTATCCTTACTTAAGAAAGTTTAACTAACTGCATTACATGATGTAATCTCTATTCAAATCCGTTCATTAGTTTAGGAGATCAATAGGAAAAAACATCAAGACACTACATTTATATATGTAGCTAGTAAGCTGACCCGGCGAATTCAAATTATTATTTTTTTTTAATATTTTTATTCAAAATAGATGTGACATCACTTATTGAAAGTCTAAAACTACGTTGTTTTGTCATATTATAAATTATTTTTAGAGTTAGATCGTTTCTTGGACATTGCAACATAACTTTGTTTTTCAAAAATAAAATATTTTTTCTGTAATAAACGTAGCCTCAGTTACTCCTTATTACATCAGCTACCTGCCAATAAAAGCCCCGTCAAAATCGGTCCATCTATTCAGAGATTAGCCGGAACAGACAGACAGACAAAAAATAAAAAAATAGTAAAAAATGTTATTTGTGTTGTACCGTATATAATTCATATACATCATATATATGAGTAGAACATAGTTATTTCAATATTACAAACACACACTCCAATTGTATTTATATGTATAGATTAAGATACACAAACCATTATAATCTATATAATCTCATGGCTATAGTTAAAACGAAAAACACTCCTAAGATAGACTATTGTTTCCGTACAAAAGTCAAACATCTCGCGATCTAAAACCACGCAGATTCAATTTTCTGTTTTTATGTTGGTAGTCTCAGTTGATGTGAAGCGCAATTTTTCCAACACAAAAGTTAATATATCGTTTGATATTTATTCTTCAAACATAAGGTAAACTCTTCAACGTTATTAGGTTAGGAACAAAGAGTTCATTGAGATATTGACTTATATTTTTACAGAGTCACGTTAAGTATTAAATTTTGAATTATCCATTGTTTCTTTCGCTATAAAATTATTAGTAATAAGAGCAATTGGCGCTAAACGCGGTAAAGAACATTAACTAAATGTTATAAAATATTCATTATTTATTAATATTTTTAATTAACTCTTCGTTTTTATATGTTATAGTGAAAATTTAAAATAAAGACTCTTTTTGGTTTACTTCTTTACGTTTTGTGGGTAAGACTTAAAGAAAAGTCATGAAAGGAATCATGCCCTCGATTTATAAGAAAGCAATTACTTTTGACGGAAATCGACCTGATTATCAAAAAAAAAATACAGCTGTATTATTGTAAATGTTTACCTTACATTAAGGATTGGTCTACATACCGTAGTCGCAAAGTGTGGCAACTAATACTACGCCCAAGTGGGCGTACTCGAGCTGGTCTCGAACAATGTGTGACGTTGACGGGCAACAGGGTCTGTACTGTGCATTAAATAACAAGTACATTGGGATCACATATCTACAGTTAGTATTTTGTATTTTATTAATTTCAATGTAAAATAACACGAAGCGTATGTTACAAAATTTGAAAGATGCCAAGATGACACGCGCACAAGCATCTAATAGTTGCCGTAATAAAAAAGCTATTGTTCTTAGATAGTGCGGTATCTAGTTGGAGCGCAGCCGTTACCAATCCTTAATCTAAGTTACTACATTATGAATATATAAAAAATTGTATTTTGTATTATTAACCTCGTCTTCTATATACATGTATAAATATTTTCGGTAAGACAAACATTTCTCAACTATAGTGATGAAGATATTTTATTTACTTCAATCAACGTTCTAGAACGTCGAATAATATTATAATTTAATGATTTATAGACTAAAATAGTTTTTATATGAATTCATCACATGATATTATACTAGCTGACCCAACAAACGTCGTATTGCCATATAACATATAAAAAAAAACAATTATTATATTCGATTGCCATCTTGCAACCCTATATCGCTTTGGTGGATGGAACAGAATAATATAAAAATCGTGATACAAAAATAGTTGTAGATCGTAGAAGGGCGAAAATTTAAATTTGTATGTATTTTTCAATGCTGAATCATAATAAATTAAACAAAAAAAAAAAAAATTGGGGTAGACTACCGTTCTTAACATTTAGGGGGATGAAAAATAGATAGTAGCCGATTCTCGGACCTACTGAATCTGTATATATAATTTGGTAAAAATCAGTAAAGCCGTTTCGGAGGAGTAAGGTAACTAACATTGTGACACGAGAATTTTATACATAAGATATATATTATATTATCAGGTGCAATTATTTATATTATGATGAATATGGATGCATGTTTCCGAGTCATAGATATTTATATGTATGTTTAAGTAAGTATATTCTATATTGTAGTATGATTAAGTAAGTATATTGTCTTTTTGATCTCAATAGTGATTTTCATTATTATAACACTAGAAATAAGGGATTGCTTGTAACTAATTCTAGTAGGCTTCATAAGAATGCATAATAGCTTTAAGGGTAAATGTATACACTTCTATAATTAAGTCCCAGCCACTGTTCAGGCATTATCTATAAAATAATTTAAATGTTTTATAAAAAAATTATTCTGTCGTAAATCCTATTACTCCACTGCTGAATATCTAAATGATCGGACAGCCTGGGACTAGATTGTGATTATTTATAGCGATAGAAATGATTCTACAATATTGTATACTTTTATTGAAAAGAGCGCAAAAAAAAAGAATGCTGGAAGACTTTCTTCCGCCGCTTCTTCTCTCTCAGAGCGCCATTTGTTTCCGAAGCAGTAGTAGTATCTAGTAGTTAGTAGAAATGACACCAAAAAGAATTCTAAAGGAATCAATTTTGAGAAAATAAATGTACCCGCCTAAATGTATATGCCTTTTATTAAATATATCGTTGTCTTGTACCCATAATACAGGCTATGCCTAGTTTGGGGCAAGATAATTTGTGTCAAAGTGTGTCAATATTATTATTATTATTTGCATTGGTACCTCATGTATGTCGATCCCATGATTCAAGGACCACATCGTCTGAAAGTAATCCTGCATACGTTGCTTGAGCTCCTTGGGTATTTGGTTGATGGTGAGAAAGTCCTTCAGGTCCCGCCATTTGCTCTGATACATGGACCGACGGGAGTACATCCTCTGGATGATGGCAGTCACATTACCAAAGACCACGGCATGCATCAGAGCTACAAATAATTATATTTTTCATTCGTTATGTTTGGGTAGACCTTGTATAGTTATCAGTGGGGTTATCAACCGTACTCTAAAATATAGTATTTAACTCTATATTTTCCGGTATTTTTTTTTTATGAAAATAAGGGATGAGATGAGCAGCACGTTCAGCTGATGGTAATTTATCAATTACCCTATGCCCTACCCATAACAATGCAGTGTCGCTCAGGATTCTTGAAAAATCCAAAAATTCTGAGCGACACTACAATTGCGCTTGTTACCTTGAGACATAAGAAGTTAAGTCTCATTTGCCCAGTAATTTCACTAGCTATGGCGGCCTTCAGACCGAATCACAGTAATGTTTATACATTACTGCTTGACGGCAGAAAAAGGCGCTGTTGTGGTACCCATAATCTAGCTGGCGTCCTGTGCAAAGGAGCCTCCCACTGGTAGTTTATTATAGTCTCAATGGTTACTAACCTTTTTAATTTACAAATATCTATGTTTAAATAAAATATATACCCACAGAGATCGTTATTAAGCAAAGTTTTTTATTGCATAACTGAGATAAAATAAATCTGTGAAGGGTTTCCATCTATTATGACATCCGATATGTCCTCTAAAGGGACGCCCGCTTCGTTCCAGGAACGCGATACTTTTCCGATGCTTAGTTAAATATAATGATAGGGGTTTTTCTTATAAGAGACTTTATTTCAATAAGTACAAGGCTTCGTATTGATATGGAAACTAGGGCATAATGGCAAGTTATTAAGGAGTTAGATTGCAGAAAGATTAAAATTGACACAAAGAAATCATATTATTTTTGCAGTATATTTTGTTGTTCCTTGATTTGCAAAAAGATTGATAGAATAAGCATATTAATATATTACATAAGAGTTCCACAACATTTGAAACGATGTCTAAAAATGTTAAATATTATCACCATAATCAGTATATAATTCAACCAAATCAAATAGTATTTTCAAATTATCACTCTCGGAACAAAAGCCAAGTTTGCCCTCCATATTTTACAGCTTTTTAATTTGTTTGGGTTGTAGGACTGTTTCTCGATTTCGGGTGCACGCGCATGGCATATTCAGTTGACACCATAGTTGATATCTTAGGCCAGTACTGATTTTGTGAATAAGCAAAATTTAACCTGGTTTATAAAGTAGATTTAAATATATGTAGTTATTACTTCTTCAAAATTAAGAAATACCGCTATCAATTGTTTCATTTTTATCATATTGCTACCGTCGTTAACAAAAACACTAAGATACATTATTATTTAATAACATAACTATCACATATTCATATGTAAAAGTTTATAACATGAATTTAACAAAGTCGCCTGTCACCATACAAGTTAAGACTAAGTTACATACGCAACATACAGGGTGTCCCAAAGTTATGGGACATGAAGGGAGAGAACCTTAAATATCGTAGATTAATATAGATAAATAGGGTATTTTACTGACAGAAGACTTTATATTATTTTTGAAGTTAGTGATTCTGCATTCAAACATTTTCTAAAAATTAATGGGAATCGAACCGACTTAAATGTAAAAAACACCCCTACTTTTATGATGTCAATCGAAAGAATGGCCAAAAACTAATAACTCTTCTTGAGTAACATAGTATTTTTTTTAAATACCGTATCTACGACATTTAAGGTACTTTCCCTTCATGTCCCATAACTTTGGGACGCCCTGTATGTGCAGTTTTATTGTAATAACATGACATTATTTACCTCCAACCAGCATTACAAGAATACTGAACACCTTCTCGGGAAGCGTGTTCGCTGAGACGTTTCCAAAGCCGACACTTGTCAAAGACGAGCACGTGAAGTATAGAGCGGTCACATAGCTCTCACTGTGAGATATGTTGCCAATAGGAATCTTCAGTCTGTCAGCCAAATTGTTTATCCAACCTGTTTTCACAAACCAAATTGAATTACCAGATTATACAGTTTAATTAGATTTAGAAAGACAAAAGCGGATTCCTATTCATTTGTGGCTTATATATTTCGATAGAAGATCTTTAGTCTATTGCCAGTCTTATACTTAATCAAATATCTATCATCTGGCCCAAAGTCAACTATATTCATTATCATTATCATCATCATCATATCAGCCGGAAGACGTCTAAAACTGGACTAATGCCTTACCCAAAGATGACAGTCCTGCGCTGCCCTCATCCAACCTAACCTACGAAGTTTTCTTAAGCATTGCAGAAATATGGATCACATTGTTAGTAGATATATTTAATGAGTATTGCATAATAAAAAAATATACGTTGTTTCTTGTGTCTTGGTTGAGTTGGTTAAAATTAAAATAAATATCTTAATAATCTTTAAAACAATGCTCCCATAGTGCCTTTATTTATTTACAGTGTGTCTGGATTGATGTATCTATTGTACTTCATAACTTTTTTCTTTACTTATCAATTTACATTTATTTTTTGACTCGTGTTAGTTATTTGACTTTTGAGTATTTTTATCACTTATATTGTTATTAAAAAATGATTAAAACGATGAAGCTGTAAATATTAATTTGACAGTTGTGGCAATGAGTTTCTTGTCACTTTTAAACACTCATTAAAGCTAAACCTTTTTCATTAGTGTCATTCCCTTGGCCTAAACTAAATGAATCAAGTAATTTTGATTTAATTTGATTTACTTTAACGGCCGTTTTCAATAACCTATCTATCCTTAGTTTAACTTACGGATACATTGCCGTCACCGTTTAATGACAAGATCTTATCTATCCATAGTTATGTCCAATACAGTTATAGTCCAATGCTATCTGTCTTAAGGTTATAGAAATGTAAGTAAGCCTAAAAGGATAGATTTGTCTACCTCTAGTTAATTAAACTAAGGATAGTTTTCGTTAACCTATGTTAATGAAAAAGGTCGTAAATAAATAAGGGACTGTGGTCAATTTTGCAAATACATATAAAACAGAGAATGCTTAATAAACTGTTTGTTAAAACTAAAAGCGGTGATGATTTATTAATCGCTTCCGTGAAGAGAGAAAGAGTTTTTATTATATCAACGCTATCCGTTTTACTACAAGCGACTCGAGTTTACGTCCAAACGTAATTTCACGCGCTGTGTTGTTTGAAACACTCACGCACTGAAATAGGTTTATGTCGTCACATAAAGCTTTAATTACAGAATATTTTAAGCAATGTGTTTTATTTCGGAACAGGTGTTTGTTTAAGGTTATATCAAAGGGCCGTTTCGGTTTTGATATTTACTTATGGTTATAAAGATTTTATAGGTTGATATAAAATATAATGCATTATGAAACAGTAGGATCTTTAGTCTTATTTGTAGTCAAATTTTGAAATGTTTCTATTGAATGCTTTCACAGGGCATGAGTAGGTGTAGCGATGCCCTTTTCACCTGCTGTTTTTTTATTTACGTATGATGTACAATACAATTTTTATTTTATGAAAAAGGAGTACATATGGGTCACCTGGTGTTAAATGGTCACCGCCGCCCACAATCTCTTGCAACACCAGAGAAATCACATTAGCGTTGGCGCCCTTTGAGGAAGGTGTACGCCCTTTTAATTTGTATTATTATTAATCCCAGAAGTGAGGGTTATCACTTTAAAAAAACAACATGTTGTACTATTCTTGGAACCAACTCCAAAGAAGTTGAATCACAATGCACATGTCGCGTCTTTATATTTCTGAACTTCGTAGTTTATAGACAGAATTAGAAAATATTTATTTTTCATTTACCTTGTTTTAATTTGGTAATATGTATGTTTTTACTTGGTATTATTTTAATTACAAAATTCATTTATTTATTCAACGATTTAAATTAATATATTATATAATAATAAAGACATTCGCATTACAATATTTATTTTAATTACTTAAGACTAAGTAAGTAAGTTAAGTAATGCATTAAAATATTTTATTAAACTTTAAGGGCCGGGTTATACTGTACAAGATTCGAGGGTTTTCCTTTATTTTCCAGGGTTTTTTGAGATAAATTAAAAGAAAAACCTCTAAAACTGAAACAACTTGAATAAACTTGTTAATTTTTTTAATTGATATACTACAGTTAGACAGTCTAAAATGTCCGCTTAGTTTAAACATATTATAAATTTACTATTTTATGAAAATAAGGGAGCAGGACGTTGAGTTGATGGTTATTTTTACGCCCTGCCCATCACAATGCAGTACCGCTCAGAATTATTAAAAAACCCAAAAATTCTGAGCAGCACTACAATTGCGCTCGTCATCTTAATACAGACAAGATAATAAAATGATAAAAATACATGATAATAAAAAGGAAATAATCATCGTCTTACCTAAGTCCCAGCTGTCATTTTTGTGATGCTCAATTTCTTTCTCAGCGATGATAAACCAGATGCAGGCAAGCCAGTGGGCGACCAGGGTGAATGACAGCATGAGGAGAGTGAGAATAAGAGCTGAATATTGTGAATAGCGATCCATCTTCTGCAGGAGTCGGGCCAGTCGTAGCAATCGAGTCAACTTCACCAGGTGGACATTGCCATGGGTTGATTCCTGTGACGTCAACATAAGGTGCAATGGTTTCTTTACATAAATGCTAATTAACATAATACAAATTCAAATATTTTGGTTCAAAATGATATCACTTATTGAAAGACAAAAACTGTCCATTCGAAAAAGTATGCCTCGGACCTGAGAAGAACGTGCGCAAGAAACTCAGTGGGCTTCTTTTTTTTCATTAAAATATGGTTACAATGTGATGTCGTACCCTATAACTTGTTATTTAATAGCCTGAGGGCAGTCGCTTCATTCTCAATCTGTGGTATGATTAAGAAAATCATTAATGTTATAGTAAACTTTACCACACAAACCTTTTGACCATTCTTTTGAATTTCGTAATAGATTTTGTTTTGAGCATTTTCTGGGTCTTACTAACTCCACTTAGCCGAGTAGTAGGCATTATTAGTTTGCTGTTCTTGGTGTTAATACTATTGTTATGACAGTTTCATATTAGATAATATGCTATAAATTTCATGAATCAACCAATTGTATTATATAATATAATTAATCATAATTTTATTTTCGAAAGCAGTGGTTTGGATTTAATTAACATACAATTTTATCACTTTAAACATTTTATTAGTACCTAATATGGTATGGCCGTGATTGTTCAAAATATTATGTCTTTATTGAAAATGGTTCAACTGCAATTTGGATTTGCAACAAAAACAAGGCAGACCAACTAAAACTGGCCAGTAACTGGATTAATTTCTGTTAAGACCAATTAAAACTGAGCAAAACTCACTTGGGCCCGAAGAAGCGCCTAAAAGTTTATAAAACATTCCGAACAAAGCGAAAAGCCATAAATTCCTACGGCAGTTGAGTGGCTGTTTGAAGTCCAAACAATAATTAAAACTACGCTAAATTAATTAGTGTTGTATTGTTGGGGTGACTTACTGTTCCGCTGTAGACATCTGAAGCGTAAAGTAGGTCAAACGGCAACGCTGCTAGAAGATCGACCACAAACCAGCTTCGGATATAATTAAGCGCGATCGGTTTTGAGTCTGATACCACTTCTCCTTTCTTGCTTACGAATGTTGTTCGGAAATTGAGTACAATATCTGTAAGTGAAGTCGACTAGTGAAAAAGGGTATTTTTATGTCACTCGTCGATGCAATATTACTGTTACGATCGCAGTAGTCGCCTTTGGTTATCATCTGTAGTTTCAGTATAGGGAAAAATACATAACTTAAAAGCGGGAAATGTTTTGTGTTCACTGCTGTTACTAATCACTTTAAGAATAGAAGAAAATAGCGTCTGTGGTGCAGTGGATAGCCGTTGAATCTCACCACGGAGCTTCCAGTTCGATCCTCGCCCGTCACTAACCAATGTGGCAGTAGAAGACCCAGAGAAAATTAGGGGGCATTGAGATGGCGCAGAGTAGATTAAAAAATATAGTCTAAAAAGGCAAAAAAAAATACACGAAAATACTCTAGAAAAAAACATATGCTCAAAGTGGGCGGTGAGCAAAATAAGGTTGAGAAACTATGATCATTGATTTGAGAGAGATTGACAGAAGCGTTGGCAGTTATTTTGAACACACGATGTGTCACGATTTTTGGTCATGCAACTTTGTTGTCAATTGTGTAGTGGCGTGTTCAAGAGACAATGGACATGCCATTCATTATTGTAAGTCCTTCTAGTGTTGGGTTTTAATTTTTTGAGTAAGAGAGAAAGAGTCAAGAGAGTCAAAAACTGTAACATTCTTTGCCTTAAAGGAATCTGTTAATAGGACTCGCATAAGAGTTTTGAAAATTATGGGTCAAGTCTACCTGGGGAGATAAACGTTATAAATTATGTTTGTTTTGATGACACACTATATAATGGTACAACTACAGTAAAACTAACATACAAATACCAATACTGAAAAACGGATTATCTTTTTTTGCTTCTTCCATTTGACCGCATGGACGAAAAGCGGCTCGAATCGTCGACGACCATGTCATGTCCGATCGAATTCATTCTTTGGCGTTGCGTAGAGATGCGGGTTCTCTCTGCATTTTCTACCGTTGAATTCCACCACCGGACGTTACGTCAAAATGCGCAATTCCACTCGCATCATGTTGATGTATAGAAGAGGGATTGCAGTTTTTCCGACTCGCATACCGCCGGCAACCCATCTCCTAACCTCTGGTATTACGAATGTCCATGGGCGGTTGTCTCACCATGTTCCATCACATGACCCTCTTGCCCGTTTGCCCCCTCTCAAAAATTTTTTTTATGAAAAAAGGGCCGAGACGAGCAGGACATTACAATGCAGTGCTACTCAGGATTCTTGAAAAAAAACCCCAAAAATTCTGAGCGGCACAACAACTGCGCTCGTCACCTTGAGACATAAGATGTTAAGTCTCATAATTATAAGATGTGATTTCCCAATGATGATCGAATTCACTATGTATGTTTGACAGTCACACAGCCGGCATCCAATATAAAAGAGCCACTGGTGCATCTTAATGAACTTCTTTTCAAGTAGACGTACGTACGTAGGACCTTAATAATATAATTTTCAAATAGACAATGTTTTAAATAAATCATAGCTCTGAATCGTATTAAACATCAAAACACTCTAAAACATTTGTGTAAATTAGCGCATAGAATGTATAAGTAATGTAATCCCCCCCGGGTAATGAATAATAGATGAAAAAGCCTTGAAATGTGGTTTTAGCATTTCGGATTTGTCGAGAAGAGTTTATGTAAAAAATAAGCTGAAACGAAAATACTAATAATAGAAATTCTAATGTGTGTTTATTTGTTACGTTTTTACACGAAAAGATTTACGAAGTCAGGGGTATAAGTTCAAATATTTTATCCAAAATTTGATCCTTAACAATCGTAAGAAATATGAGCAAACGTGAGACTTTTTCTTTTTTTATTATTCAAATCATACTACAAATAAATACATTTGATGAAGTATTCTAGTGCAAATACCGAACTCTCAATGTATCGTTGATAATGTAAGTATTTTAAAAATAATATTTTTTTTTGGATCATCTTATAAGCGACTTTATAAAGCATATATTTTGTCCAAAGAAAAACAACCACGATGTTACAGCTCAGTACTGAATTTGTGAAGGCACAATTATTGAGAGGTATTAATTATTTCACAATACTCAACTATATGTCAGGAACCTTCGATTAGTCTGTAAATGAAGTACTTAGGTATACTACGGCAGCCTGCTTTGAATATACTGTAGGTAACTTAATCAGGACTCATTATTTCCCAACCTGAATTTAGACAGAGGACACAAAACTCAACTATTGTGTGCTCACTAACAACCATTCCCAATAGACTACCTACAGCTAGAGATAAATTATTACTACCGTCTACTGTCAGTAAATAGCTGTCCTAATATACCCAATCAGTCATTCTTATCGCCTTATATGCAACGCGTGAATTGCAATTTCCATACAAACTTCTATCTGCTACGCGTCGTCCCATTTACAGACAACGTGTACGGATAAGGAGAGTTACCGTCGATAAGTTTATTGGGACAGAAAAGTCAACGATAATTACGATTTTTATCTCAAGTAAGAGATAGACTGAATATTGGGAACGGCCGTAAGTCTAATTACGACTCGAGATAAGACCTGTTCTAGATTCTACGGCCTTATGGCTTAGAGTATTTAACCTGTGCAACCTGTGCAGTAACGCGGATGTAAAACTGTTACATTTATTACGTGAGATGAGTTAAAGAACATTAAATGTTGTACTCGATTTTAGTCACGCAGCCAAATACGTAACGCAAGGTTTTTGTACGCCTACTACATAAAATGAGCTGACAAATTCCCACGTGCGAGGCTTATGCACTTTAGCGAATCTATTGTGACTGCCACCGTTTTTGACTGACAAGTCGTAAACAGTCAGCCACGCAGGCATTAGCTCCTTAGTATTATGAATATTAAGCCACTTGCTAACGCACACATTCACAAATCAAAATTGGTCACGTGTTACGACGGCGTAAACAGTTCGTCTGTAGAAGGTGCCAGGGTAAAACCTACTCTGTGGTACAACTGTAATCAAACAAACCTATTATTTCGCATAGCAGTGCACTAATACTGTTGTTGTTGGTTTGAAGATTGTAGATATAACTTGCCACGTTCGATCAGGGACGAAACCTCATTGAGCTAAACTAAAATATATAAAAATACTGGTGGACCCGACAGACGTTGTCCTGTACACACGTCTTATAAAAAATCGGTCCCGCCGTTAGGAGGAGTTCACTAACACACACATGAGCAGGAGAATTATGTTATATGGAGAGAATTGAGAGTCTAAACCAATCTCAAATTCATTGAAACACACAAAAAAAATCATCAAAATCGGTCCAGCGTTTAGGAGGTAGTTCAATTGTGAATCTAAGTTTGAATCTAATCCATCTGAAGACACAGAGAAAGTTTCATTAGAATAGTTCAAGCCGTTTAAGATGAGTTCGGTTACAACAGAGGCACAAAAGAAATATATATATTAAGATTGTTTTAGATTAAGTATATTATGTTTAGCTTAAGAAGTCGAATTGCCCAATAATATAATAATGTATAAGTACCATAGATTTAGCTAGGGATGTTCAATACCATAGTATGAATGCATTTCGTGTGTGTTAGTTATACATTGCATAAAAGTTGTACACTTTTGTTACTCTTTTATAAGTTTAATTGTAATAGCGATTGCTAGACCTAAAACCAAATTAATAAACATTAAGGTGTGCGTGACGTCAGCATCTAGAAGTTGCAATACTTTTGAATAAATGATTCTTTATGGTTTAACTGATGTCATTATGACGTCATGTAGATGGCAGCCTGTCCCTATTCCAACGTGCGGGGAATACTAAGTAATATACAGAGACAAACAATATTTACCTATAATAAATAGGGCCTCGACAATGACATCACTGGTGACACTTATCCTCGGATGGCCCTCGTCAACGAAACTGGCGTTATACGGCACAACAACAGCGACATAAAACGTCGCTATAAGAATTAACCAGTCCCAGAAGGTTTTAAAAACGCCGTAATGTGAGATTATAAATTTGGACTTTTTTATGGCTGATGTTTTGTATTCAGGCAGCGGCGGGTCAGACGAATGTAGGAGATTCTGAAATGAATTAAAACAGATTAGAATAGAAATTAATGTGGGCGTATACGAGGTTACAAAACAACAATGATACCTTACTGACATTGTTGAGTTTTAGTTTTGTTTTCATTTTGTCCGGCTTGTAGTGTCCTGAAAGCTGGTATAGAACGGCCCTGGAGCGTCTCCTGCCCATGTTAGCGGGTGAAGGAGCTTCAGGGTCCAGATTGCCATTTGGGTCTGGAAGGAGGCAACTAGATTCAGCTCGAAACCGGGCGCCCAATAGCGCCGCTGCGGGTACAAATGGGGACAACGCTAGAGTAACCACACCAGCCGACGGCCGCACCGCGGCCCCTGTACGCATAAACCACCCTGTTACTGTATTTAACCAATGACGTTCTATACTTATAGACAAATCACGTCGTATAAAATCAAAGCTGAAATATGAAACATGCCACAAAATAATAAAATAAGCTTCGACTGCTGTATTGCCGCATTTACTCTGATTGTTTGAAATATTCTTGGTCTATAAGCAGCAATGTAAAACATTTATTCAGTTTAGGTTAAGTAATATGTTGAATTCAGAACCCGATTCGGACAGTGACAGATGACACACGGCTAAGGAGAAAAGTGTACTTAAATTGTCTTTTAGCACACATTTGCAGTTCGGACTGCAAATTATAATATGTTCTTATATGTATAGAACGTCATTGTATTTAACTCAAAAAACGTGAATACTAACTCGAGCAGAAACATTCAAATTGTAGTGATTCGTTGTTAAGACATTTAAAATAAGACGCTTTGTAATAAATGTAGTGTCGTTATAAATTATTGAAATGATTTGTAGATATTTGTGTCAATATGTTTGTATACGATTTTCTGTTCGACATAAAAGTAATAGGTATACTTACTTCTGTCAGACTAATATAAAAAGGATAAGGGTCTTGTGTATTTACTGAATATTCACGTGAAGAAACTTGAATGAATTCCCATCGGAAAACAGATCAACGTTTCGTTGTAAACATGAAAGCAACTTTGAAAATGAGATTAATTTGTTTTTGCGTACGAAAAGAAAACCTTATACATACTTATTATGCTTAAGATGTATGTAATGAATGAGACTCTTAGTAATTTTAACATGTTGAGAACATTGAGTACTAAATAATTGTAATTTGTAAATATTTGAAATGCTACGTGATGTAAATAGAGATAAATATGATTAAGTATATCGCGCCATGTATGTGTAGGTACTACATACTACATAATTTACTACAACCATGCTTAGGAAGAGGTGATGCCATAAAATATCATAATAATTAAAAATGACAGTTATTTCTACTTGAGAAGCACATAATAAACACATTATCTCTGTGACATGTACCTATTAGTATGTTTAGTAATATGTATTAGAATATCAATATGGTGATATATCCTAATCATTATGAGGAGTATACAACACGAAACACAGGGTGGTTTTGTGCAACATATTATCTATTTATACTATCAATCATATATAAATAAAGAAATCTAAGTAGACACAAACAATAAAATCTAATCTACGGAAATCATTGGCGTAAACTGTTATCCTTTAACCCTTAAAGCATTCAACATATACACATTTAGTATAAATAAATACTAACAATGCTGTAAAGTAATTATGAGGTATCAATCTATAAATACTAACAAAAGAGAGGCAAGAAGATATAATTCTAGAGGCAAATACAATGAATAATATGAAAAATAGTGAAACAGATGGTTGTTACCGTGCTATGACGATCCAACGAGGATTATTTACTAAGCCATTATACTTGTAAGTTGAAATATGATTAATAATATATAAATTTACAAAAACGATATTATATCACATTTATAACATCAGAGTATATGTATAAATATAAAGTTCAGAAGCCAAATTTTAATTAAAATTGACGAATATAATATTCTAAAGCAAGATTTATGAAATATTTTGTATCTAGAAACTTAATTTGACTACGATACATGTACCACGACATATATTCCATTGTTGAGTATTCTATTGAATTCCCAGACTGAATGATAGCTGAATTAAAATTATCGTTTATTTCACATTATTTATATTATAATCAACTATTATCGAGTACATAGGGTCTCAAGACCCTATGTACTCGATATTAATCAATATGAGTTGAGACCCTGTACTTGACCTTTGTCTATCTGTACTTAAGTTTTTTTTGTTATGGTAATAAGGACATTCAGCTGATCGTAATTAATACGCCCTGCCCATTACAATACAGTGCTGCTCAGGAGTCTTGAAAAACACAAAAATTAAGTTACATTACCCTCAGAATAAGGCAACCTCCCAAAGTAATAAACAAGAATTTCGTACTCAAAATAAAATTTATAAATTTTTTTTATGCATGTTTTATACATAGTTATGATTACAGCTAAAATATTGTTTTAAAACCTGTATTTAAACGCTTTAAAAAAACTTCATAAATTGGCCAAGTCGTGTAAAGCGAAAAAAATCTTAGATTATTCGTATTAACCATGTAGCTGAAAATCATTTAGGCAGGCATCAGTATACGAGTTGTCACAGTCAACACGCTTTCACTAATGCTTAGTAATTAATCATTTTGTAGAAACTTTGTTATTAGATAGCTAATAGTTTGTCAATTTCATCAGATATTATTTATATTAACCTAGATGATGTTTTTATGTTCAGTTTAAGAACCCAGGAATATCTAAGTCATAAGAGAAGCAGTGATTTTTTTAAATTTTATGTTTGTAGCAGATGTTCAATTGAGCCGTTAGCCATGAACGACCAGAAAGCCAAACTTGTGGAAACACACTGCGGTGGAACTTGCGTTCCGAGCCAAACAGTTGTTTAAAGTAATATTTCTTTCAGTAAAACAATTTAATGTTCTTCTCGGCCTTATCACTTGTTACTGATCATGAGTTTGAACAGACACATAGTTTTTAATATATTGTGTAACGATTGTGTATTTATTTTTAAAAATTGATACTGTTACCTAAATTGCTGTAAAGCTAATAAAAGCTGAAATAAAAACAAACGGAGCCGATTGATGGTTACCATTGCCTCTTGTGATGTCACAAGGAAATATTTTTATTTTATAAGACATGATGTTGAGTTCCCTTATCCGAGTAATTTCACTAGCTACGGCACCTTTGAAACCATTAAGCCGCAAACACTTGCAATGCTTGCAGCCGTTTGGTTTGTAAAGTATATTTGGTTTGGTATTGCAATAAACAATTTTTTATTATTTCCCTTGAATCAAATCCATTTGTTTCAAATACAATGGTATTTCGAAGAATCATATTGGGAGGAGATTTACGGCTAATTGTTAATAAATAATTTTAATCAATTTTATTTGGTATGCCATCGAGTAACTGGAGAAAAACTAATTTGAAGTAAAAATACTGCTTTATTTATTTTTTTACACCTTAAATAGTCACTTCATTCCTTTTGTGTTTATGAAATAAAAAGACACTCGGACTTTTTATGTAATGAGGCATGTGGGTTGTGGGTAATCATAATATGTTTTTGACATAATGCTATGGAAGTACGCAAAATAGACCAAACAATATAAATGCATTCACATCAGTAGATATATGTAAATGTATTAACCTCAGTCAAGTGACTCATGATCTTTTTAAAAGCTGCAGAACTCAATCTATTTGCTTAGTTAGTGATATATGGGCCCCATTTCAAATTTACCATTTATGGTAATGACAAGAAAAAGAGACATTTCTACAAATACCAGAATTTTGATAAATAATACTAGATGTATTACCTTAACCTCTGTTTGTTGCACATTTGGCAGTTGAAATGTAATACAATTGGTTTTAAGATCTTTAATATAGACTAAAAAGAGTAACGGGCCAAGGACCTAAACTTGTGTGACACCTATCTCTACATCGGAGTCTTTTGATTGTATACCGCAAATGCCTGCAAATTGTCTATGAATCTATGTAAGAAGTCATTAATTTTAAAGAATTGTCGCATAGACCAAGATAAAATCAGCTTAAGTAAAAAGGTACTAAAATCCACGCAATCAAAAGCCTTCTAAAGGTTAAATAAAATTGCTATTGCATTATGGGTCGTCCCAAGAGTCAAACACATTTTCAAAATTTTTTAAAGCAATAGATTTAATATTAGTTTTTCAAAGATTTGAAAACACCAGTAGAATTGCTATAGGTCGGCAGTTGTTGGTATCCTCAGTGGCCCCTGATTTAAATAGTGGTTGCTTAGTTTCATCGCTTATCAACACAAGTATTAAATGTTTTAACTACGTTCGTGGGGCAACCACTTCAATTACTGATGATAGGGTTTTCACTGACATACCCACAGACCCTGAGTGACTTTTAGCTTTAGCATTATGAAAGTTTTGACTAGAAATGTAACAGGGCAGTAACATGTTGAACTGAAAATGTTACTTATTAATTTGCCAAGAGCTCAATATTTGAATACTCAATAATGAATTCAATTATATTGTCAATGAGTATAATGTCAATACTGAATAAAATAGTAAGCTATATTTCCTATAGAAAAATCTAGCTTTATTCATCGTAAGCCCTTACAATTCAAAGCACAAAATTAATGAGGACTCCAGTGACTGAATCACTTTTCTGTTGACCCAATTCGATGACTCGATCCTCGATTTTCGTGAGACAAAGCTTGATATTCAGAATACATGATAATATTGACTTTAATATCTAACTGGTATTTACTCATTGTTTTCAAATAATGGTTTCGTTAATTGAAAATTGATTTTGAATAAAATTGCTTGACACCTTAAATACTTAATAAACAAATGCTACATTTAGTTATTGTCGTCATTAAAGTACCTAATCCGTTGTAATTCGGGTTTTTTGCAACATCATGGAGGTTACGAATTATACGGTGGCCTCTGCTATTGACCAATGGTTGCATGGTTGCTACTGTATGCTAAAACCAAATTGGTGTGATGAACAACATATGGTATGTTTACTCGGTCAAATGTAACATATCGACTTACGGGAGTGACTGTTACAGAATATAGATATCCATACAGAAATATAAGAAAAAGCCGCCAGCAGAAGTTAGTAATGACCATTAGAAAATCTGAATGATGATAATTTTTTGAGTAAAAATTTTTATGATACTCGTATTAATATTCATACTTTATAAATACAAACTTGATTCCAATGATAAATATATTTAATTGTAATTTGTATTGTCATTTAATTATAATTGGTACTATTTGTACTTTGTTTGACAGATAAGGTAGTATTTAACCATCTCCAACTAGACTGTCAATTAGATTAATGGCCCGATCACAGGAAACCTATTATTTCAATGGATTAATATTGAGATAAAATCGTTGACGCTAAATCTACAGAGTCGCTATTCAGTAATCCGCTTTATCAATAACGATGTATTTACAATCGCGCAGAACTCGCAACTTTATCAGTTTCGTAAAATCAAAGCATGCATTTCGGAATTGAAAGTACATTCACGGTATTTTTTTATGATAGTAGAATCATTTTTATAGCATTTTGTAATATAACTATGTAACTAATATAAATTGTTTTATAACTTTTTGTCGCCTCTTTATCTCTGATAATAACTTTATATATTTTCTAATTTGTTACTCGATAAACAACTATGTCTGTTATAAAGCGATTAATAGTACATTACGATACAAGTTCGCAAAGTAGGTCGTTCCCGCACGAGTGAAGCGAGTGCAGGAAGACCTACGTGCGCACGAGTATCGTATACTATTTTTCCTATTAAGTTGCGCAAAGTTCGACCACTATAAATATTTTCAAACATTCCCGCACGCTCACCACATTCCCGCAGGCTCAGCTACATTCCCGCACGCTCAGCTATATTCCCGCACGCTCGTGTTAACGTGTGGGAAAGTAGTAGTTTGCGAACCCGAATGCATGCACAAAATCGAACTTTGCGCACGATAATAGGAATAGTAAATTTTACAACGAGTGCACAAAACGAACCATTTTTGAAAAATGGTTTTGTGGACCAGTTATAAACTCTGCTTTTCATTTAGTTTGCGAGGAAATAAAACAGTAGTATAACATGGGCAGTTTTTACAATTTTAGCAAATTTGAAGAAATTAATAAACATACGAAAAAACAAGACCTATTTCCCGCCGCTTTTTTTTTTTAATCTTACGACATTGATATTAGGCTTGGGCTCCAGACCTATACAGCCTACTATTAAATTAATTTTGTAATATATATATATTTAATTAATTAAATAACCTACTGTATTTTAATTTAATTCTTAAAACACATGAGGTAAATAAATTAAAGTAAATATTACTAAATAACAAATTTTATCTTTGAACTTTTTATTGTGTTTGGCTGTATGGCTCATTTTCTTTGCCTTAAAATAGATACTTTTGTGCACTTGTACACATTTTGTGCAGCCTATATCGTGCCCAAATAAGCAATTTCAGAGCATGAGAAGTGAAAAAATATTTATCAAATAATTTGGCATCAAAACCTAAGTAGTAGATGACATTTCAATGGTCATACTTCTGAAATGTTTTGCATTATTCTGATAGACAAAGTAGATAGTAGAAAAGAAAAATATTGAAAAAATACTTACCACTATCGAACTCCTCATTAGTGGTCATGGCGGCCATTTTGGTGTTAGTGATGTCTTTAAACGAGGCGAGAAACAACACCACTTCGCGTTTCTCATTTTTAATTGGAACAATGTCCAACAAGCACCAGAATGGCGTACCTGAAAAAATTAAGTTTAATTATTATAAGGGATACGTAATCCTAAGAAAATATTGTGGCATAAATTTTTGGGTTCCAGTGACTAAAATTTCTCATACTCATATAATGACAGGATATTAAAACGCGATTAGTATGGAATAGATAAGAGTTTGGCTTTTGATGGAAAACGATACTTATCTGGCCTGTTATAGTTTAAATATGGCGTAACACTGCTAACTCGTCGAGACAATCGTGATATACCTAGATTTATTTTAATGTTACTGTAGTGATCCGTGATAATACAATTTCACACAAACCAGGGCGTTAAATTGTAAGAAGTGAAGTCAACTGACAAGCTACCGTTTAATTATAATATCACTAGTGAAATTGTAATCTCACGGCTTTGACAATATACCTGCGAAATATAATATATATGATGACCCTTTGAATAACACATTGTTTACTAGGGGAAGAAAAATTTAGGGATTCCTAAGCGGGGCGCAATTGACTGGTTCAAGAGAGTAAGAAATGGATTTTCATATATGTTTTCCGCTCGCTGAACCCGATAGTAATGGATCTCATATAACTTTTCTGCTCACATATGTGTAGGAAATTAATAACGCAGTTCAGCCCAGGTGCCACGTCAATACCAAATTACCAATGCACCTTCTGAACAGTTGTAGTATACACTTATTTGAGTTATAAAGGACGAAAGTGATAGTTTGAGAAGAAATCTGGGAGAAACTTGGAACTCAAATGTATAGTCGTTATATTGTAAGCTTAAATATCTACTCTTAATCATAGCTCTATTCGATCCCACTATACAGTCTCCGACTAGTGTGGCGATTCAATGACAATCACAATGTAGTCATATTTATAAAATATTTAAACTTAATGTAATTTAATGGGAGTGAATTTGTAAAAAGATCGAATTAAATAAATTATTCTAATACTTAAATAAAACACACATAATTATAAAAAAAATTACATTTATATTAATATGCTACCATTTTGACAAATCGTGATTGATGTAGGTATTTATGGTTTTAATGAGGATAAAGTTGTTCTTAAGATCTAGTCTAATAATTTCAGCATTATGCTGAATACTTTTGTTTATCGATTATTCGATCGTATCCTTACGTGGACGGGCCCGATGCCGATTGTCAAACAATAGGCAGTTTAGTCGGTTTTAATGTAATGTTCACTTTGATACAATTGTTCGTGTTTGTCTTGTTTTCAGTTAAGCTTCCCATGCATGCCTCGGCAACAGATTTCCATTCGTAACCCTACGGCATTGTTAAATCTGCTCCTGAATCGGCCACGAGGATGGCGGATGTTCTTCGAAGGCAGTGTGAAGTGAACGTATTATTATTTAAGTTATTAAGACTTTCATGAGAGATTATTCATTATTAAATTTAATTTAAACGGCTTTATTCATGATTAATCAATGTTGGTACCGACTAGTTTCAAACCAACCGGAAGTCCTTCCTTGAGGTGAGCGCAGTAACTAGTAAGTTGCGATTGACAAAGAATTTGACAAATTTGACCAAAGTATTAACACCGATTGATCGGGAGTTAAGCCGATTTAATGAAATATATTATTATTAAATAAGCATTCGACCTCATTGATTAATAGTAAAAGAGATGGAGAAATTGTTTTTTTCCCATCTATTCGGAAAGGACGAATTGGTTGGCCTTTGAGTGCACTAAAAGGTGGTGTTTTCTTTGAGAAAATTTTAGCTGGCAGGAGTGAGTTGTTACTCCTCTTTATAAGTGCGCCGCAATAATCTTTGCCGCACACTTTTAGAATTTGGAACATCTTAATGTTCAGTGCCAAAGAAATCGAACCCAAATATTGTTTGGATAAAAACTGGCTGGCACGCCGGTCCATTATAGTCGCGCCGCCGCGCCGCACCAGCTGAATAAAAAAAAAAAGAAATCAAATAAAAACGGGCGAACTACAGCTCGCGATTTCGTAATTTTTTTGTTTTTGTTCGTCGAATTCATGATATTGTTTAAAAAAATGAGTTCTTCAAGTGACATGAAGGTATAATTCCTGAAAGTGACGCAAGAAATGTGATGGATATTACCTGTAAACTCCCGGGAGAAATATATGAAAGCCTAAGGTAATATTATTGAATGGTGAAATACAAGAGACTCCAAGCATTTATTTGTTTCGCCTACTTCCAGGACTTAGTTAAAACTAAACAAACTTCCACTCTTTGGAGTACCTCATTGCTGGCCTCAACTGCTTCGAAATCTATCTAAACAAGATCTACACATACACTACACACTTATTTTTATAAGTATATTCTTACATCTGTGACGACAGCTGTCATGTAAAGAGGGGATATTCAATTTATGACTTCACAAAAAGTCATTTAAATTAAAAGCCACGTAGCTTAACGTTGTTTGGCTGAACAGATCTACCTCGATTTTCAGCCCTCGTTTGAGATGCAAACAGCAGTGATGTCAAAGTAATGAGTTTTTAATTATCGAATAATGACAGCGCTGTGTAAACAACGTGCTCTCGTATGCATCTGGAATTTATACGACGAATGTAGATCATTTTGTGAGTTAAAACTGACTGAAAATCTACTGTAGAAAATCTATACTTTTTGTTTTAAGTTTATAACGTGGCCTTATGTAGCATTACCATGAAAATAACATGTTTTACTGTTTAGGTGAAGAGGATAAAATAGCTTTTACATTTCAGTAAATAGAAGCTTGCATACCCCTATCAGACTGTATTATATAAATATCAACCTCTACTGGTTTATGATTAATGCTTAAATTTGAATTAAATGCAAAAAAAATAGGAAAACGGTTAACCCTAAAGGCCATCACTGCAACTTCCCGCTTATTCCATATCTAAATGCAAATTGTACTTATGACGATTTTGAGCTTTCGTGTAGCGTGTAAAGAGTTGGCTGTTCTATGTTTTTGAGCTCTTCGAGCTTAAAAGTCTGATAAAAGTTTAATAAAACACTATTCTTTGAATTTTCTAAAAGCAATAACATTTGAACGAATGAGCAAATTTCAGTCGATCAGTTTTTTTTTCGTCTACGACAACTCACGAACGAATCAACCGATTTTGCCCAGCTTAAAAGTTATTTCAAAAAAACCACGAAATAAAATTTATCGTAGTTTTTTTGAGATTCCTTAAAATCAACCGCGGTGACATCGGTTGAGCCGTTCAAAAGTTATAAGAGGTTTACATACATCCATACATAAACATACGCACACACATACATATATATAGACGTACGGAAACCATCTCGGGAATAATTAGGGATGCTTCCTAGGCTAAGGGCCTAAAAACGTCGAGATCTGATGAAAACTCGATTTTCGAAAAACGGAGTGAAACCAATAACTTCCCGAATTTTCGAAAATTTTTATTTTCTTAGCGGGAAGTAAAAAAATGTAAGATTGATTGATTATTATAATTTGAATGTACGTAGGTTAATATTTTATTGGTATGACCTTTTTATAATGCAAAGTTATTTGTTTGTCGTTCGCTCCTCCAAATATTTTGCTGTATGCCTTTATCTCAGAAGTTATATTAACGAGTGCCGCTGATCATGACCACATACTCTATCTAAGAAATGTCTATTACTAATGAGCTGGGTGTCTCTTTGTTTTATTATTTCTATTGTTTTTATTATGCTTTGCTATTTAAATCAGTCATGTTATTTTTTCATATAAGTAATTTTTTTCAACTTTAATTGGATATTTTTAGAAAAATAATTACTCAATATTAAAATATTTTAAGTTTAGCATAAGTGAACACGATGTTCCTCACATAAACACTTAAGTTTCATGAGGATAGCTTAAATTGGTTTATAGTTTGTTTCTTGTAAATTTTGAACAATAAATAAAAAAGCGCTTTGGTCTTTTACTAATATGGGGAATATTAGAACCTAAAAACAAAAAACAGTGAAACCTAAGCAGGTGAAACAGTAATTGAGATGGAGTTCTGTGATAAATAAAAAATGGAAAAAAGCACCTTAATTACTATGTTTTTAGTATGATAATACCTCAAATAATATAAATATAATGTAACCCCTTCCTGAATATTCAGAATGTAATTTGACACTAATTGGTTTTTGAAGAGTTATTTTTGGTTTCCTAACGTTGGTAGCTTTATGTTTCATGCATGGAAATGTAATTTTATATTTATTCTCATTTACTCAATTTTAATGCATAATTTGCTAAAGGACATGCCCCAGAAAATTGTCATCTCGCTTAATTCGCTAAATAGCGGCAAATTAAGGACAGGATTAGAAAGCTTTACGTGGCGGAAATCGTAAATCACATTGCTTTAAATATAAAAGTCAATTTTAGACTAAACCACGATCATTTACAATATAATATATAATTTTTGTTAGAGCAAAGAAGTACAATTGTTGATTGACTGGCTGGTATGAATCAGGGATGTTGCAGATGCCGATATTTTCACATCCGCGGATACGGATGCGGATGCGGAGTTTAGCAGGCTCACATCCGCGGATGCAGATGCGGATGCGGATGTATAAGATATTATGTAAATAAAGTCTATCCATGAAGAATTAAAACAATGACAACGTAATTATTAACATTTTTATTGTAATCAAACATAATTAAGTACTTATTTTTATGTTAAAAATATAAGTCATGTATAATGTAACTGAACACCTTCTGTTTTTTATATCAGTAGTTGAATTTAAAAATAGGAGCATTATACTTGATGAAGAGTAGTATTGCCGCCTTTTCTGGTTCTAGTCTGTTACGCAGAGGTTCGTAAATTAATCCCGCGCTACTAAATAGTTGTTCGCTAGGAACACTGCCCGGTGGAGCAGATAAAAATCTTCGTACTATCGGCGATAATACCTTGAATTCCCCTCGATGTACACTCCACCAGTTTAAAGGATTTTCACTCACATTTATTCTTTTTTTAGTACGGTAAGCAAGTAACTCTTTTTTTAATACAGCTTCAACGCTACTATTTTCTGGCTCATCTTGACTTTCGTCTTCACTCGACGAATCTAACATCATAGCCAGGTCGTTTTTTAAGCATGGCTTTTTGTTGAAACCTGAAGTCCCTGGTCCTAGTTGTTCTGTTTCATTTTCCATGCAATCAGTTATTTTAGCCCTTTTGGCATTGGTATTAACTGATTCAAAATTGTCATTCTCAATATTTATCATTTTTAAAATGTCATCTTTAATCTTTTCTTCAGTCACCGGTGTGAAAAATTTGTGCTTATAGCGAGGATCTAAGTAGGTAGCGATGGTATATAAATTGTTTTCTCCCAAGCTAGAAAACTTTGTAGAAAGTTCGTTTTTCAAAGTCGTTACAGCCTGACGAATCGGATCAAACTCTTGCGATCTTGTTAAATATAAATAGTCATCAACTTTTTTTTCAAGCATTTGTATTATCGGTATCACAGATGAAATAAGAGCAGAAGAGCTGCTCAGTTCCCGTGTTGCTTCCTCAAAAGGTCCCAGTAATTGAATGAAACTTTCAATCATTTTCCATTCTTCTGGTAGAATAGGGTCAATTTCATTATCATTCATGTAAAGGCTCAGAGCATCCTTTATCTTTGAAAAACGCTCGAACATGTAGAATGTACTGTTCCATCGTGTTACACAATCTTGAAACACTTTCAGGTGCGGTTGATTCAGTCTGTCCTGAATTGATTGCAGTTGTTTCTGGGCAATGGTAGAGTGATTGAAATGGGTCGTAATTCTCTTACATTTTTGTTTTAGTATTTTTATGTTTTCTTGAGAACCTAAACAACTACGGATAGCCAGTTGTATCTTGTGAACAGTACAGTCTATATCATTTAATGCTGCTAATCGCGCGGCTCGTTTCATATTAGACCCTTCATCTCTGATTAGGCAATGCAGTTGTTGTTTTTTAATGTTCCATTCAGAAAGCATGTTACTGAATTTTTCAGCAACTATGTCACCAGTGTGACGGCCGTCAAATGTCTCACATTTCAATATTATCGATGATCTATCAAAGTTTTCTGCAATTCCATGGCAAGTCAGGCTAAGCAAAGAAGCGTTTGAGCTAGGATCCGACCAAATGTCAGACGTAAACGACATGTTATCAAAATTTTCGATTAATCCTTTAACTTTTTGAGCCACTTTGCTATATAATTCCTTGCATACAAAATCTGTAAAAAAATTGCGTCCCCTAAAGTTATATCTTGGTGCTAATTCTTGCATCAGTCTACGAAAACCTAGCCCTTCAACAAAATTAAACGGCAAATTTTGAAGTGCAATCATTTCTCCAATGAGTTTATCAATTTTTTTAGAATTCAAGTTATTGACGTCCCACTTCTTTTCTTTTAGAACCATTTCCTCTAATGAAAGTTGTTTCTTTGATTCTTGCAGAGGAGTGGTAACTTTATCTGAAAAATACACAAATAAATAAAAATTTTCGTTGTAAAAAACTATTTACTTAAAAGTAATTAAAAAGTGAGGACATTTTAAAACACCAGAAAACCTTTCTATCAAATGTCCAACTTATATTGCAAAAAATAAAAATAAAAGGAGTTTATTCCTTATAAATATTTATAAGAAGGAAGGATCCCTAATGTTTTCTGGCATTAACATTAAATATAGCGTGAAGCTAAACTACACTAAAAAGAAAAGGTACACTTTTTGATAGTGATAAAATTTTTGCAATCAGCCGAATAGTTTTTGAGTTAAGTAATTCACTATTCATATTTTAATATCATATTAAAAATATACATTTATGTACAGGTTGTTTTATTTTGAAACAATAAAAAAGTAGATAAATGAATTACATATATTAGTCTTTTTACAACTGACGTTTTATATGACAGCAAATAACTATAATATTGAGTGGAAACTTAGCCAATAAACCACAACTAAAACTATTCTTTTATTAAACTAACCAAACAATGCCTCAAGTAAATATTAATTAATTAAAACTATTAATTATGAAACTTACTTGCGTCAGATTTCATCTGTTGTAATTTTTTTTCTTTACTAATGTTCTCAAATGTAGAAAATTCTTCTGAGTGCATCGACTTAAGATGGTTTTTTAAAGACGACGTGGTGCGGCCCTTGCGAGAGTAGCTTTTTTTGCATATTTTACAATCAGCTTTATCCTGGTCTTCTTTATTTGGTTCAAAATAATCCCATACATTACTTTTGGTCGGTGGTGACATTGTTGACTAAATAGTTAGATAGATAAACTATCAATAACGGGAATCACACTGGAAAAATAACGAATTTCGTCATAAAACGATATTTTTTCCTACAATAAAACGTATTACCGGCGTAATATAATAGAAGTTACCCTGTGATCTTATGGATATTAGTCTTAAATAATATAAAGTTTTCTTGTAAACTCTTCTTATTTACACACTGTATCACAATAACATTAAAAATACCTATTTATCTTTATGATACGATAAGTAGTTCACTTTCACTTCACAACGCAAACAAACACGTATTTATTCACTTCCACTTGCAAGGAAAGGAACAAACAAATGATGCACTAGCGAAAACAAACAAACGTGTCGAATCTTGTCACTAATTTCTTCGCTCCCATTGGTTATTGTCACGTGCGACCGGCACGCGTCAATCACCGGCCCCGCCCAATTTCTTTCTTGTCGCTACTTGTATAATATTCGCATCCGCATGAACATTCGCATTGATTAATGCGGATGCGGAAGCAGATGCAGATGTCCAAAACAATGCGGATGTTCCGCATTTGCGGATGCAGATGCGAATGTTCGCAACATCCCTGGTATGAATCATGACGTATGTTTGGATTTTTAGAGAAACTGCTGGTTTTTCTATGTCAAAAAAAAAAAACAAAAACTATCATCATATCTGTTGTGTCAGCTGAGGCTGAAAGCTGTGTTTTTATTTTATTAATGTGCTATTTTTACCAAATATACTATATAACTGTATCTGCTATATTATTATCAAACTCCTAATAATTTTGAATTCGTTTTTAAAAATATTCAAAAAAGATTCTTCATATATTCGTGGTGAAAAGTCTTTCAGTGTTGACAAGAGTCCCGCGGAAATGAAAAAAAAAAGAAAAAGCAATAACAGTATTAAAATAGTATAATAATAAACAATTATCGGAATTATTCCTTTATTCTTCAAGGGGGAGGGGGAAGGAATGTAGTGTATTCGTACAAGCTAGGCAGCATAAGCACAGTAGGCATAATGTCTACTGTGGCATAAGGTATATCCGACGGTGGATTACACGCATCCCTATATCAACTTGACAACAACTGAGTTGTTTTTGCGAGGTATCGAAGTGGTAACCAAAACAGAAGTCGAAATCATAAAAATTAATATTTTAGGCGATGACAAAGAGATTGTAACAAGTAATTTAACAAATAACTTCACCCCTAAATTATGAAAATGTGGAGGAAATAATTATATACTTTTAAATAATTTAAGCATGACATGCGGATGTAAATGGCTTAAGTTCCACTAAAAATACAGATACTTATTTGAGCATGAAACCCGTAACAAAAATACCACAATAAAAATAACTTGAGCTTAAATTCTAATAGATATGATAATATTCTTCGATGACGCCATTTTGTAAAAATTAGACACTCGTCTCTCACTCGGATGCGTAGCGTGTCTGCGGTACTAAAACTAGTGATGACAACCTCAACCAACATCGATAGTTGGGGGTAACTATTTACAAAATTAAATGTGTACTTTATTACGTAGATTCTTTAAGTATAAATAACACGGAAAACGAAAGAAATTAATTCAAAATGCAAAAATGCTACAGAGTAATGAACGTTCCTTCGCAACCATTTATATTATACGTCAAAAATCGTTCTCTGGACGCTCGCGAGTAGTGCTTCAAATAGGCACAATAAATTTGCTGTCAAACATATGGAACAGCCTGTCCAGTGCTATTTATAAAGGTCAGTAATTCGTTTAAATTATAAAATCACGTTGAAGTCCTCTCGGTTTGGATGCTGACGCCCCAGTTCTCTCAGTCCGAGGGTACTCGACCTGTGAAAATACATGACAAGCGAACTCGCAGTGTATAGAAGATGTATTGGTAAAAAGTATAATATTAAAAGTAAAAAATAAAATAGATTTGAAAATATTGAAAAAGGATACATAGCACATGTTCTAGATATAATATCGAAAATCAGAAATCATAAATGACACACGATGAGACGACAAGACAGTAAATGTGTAACAAGATGGTAATGAAAAATAAATGTAAGAGAGAGAGGTAAATGAAAAGAGCAACACCATATAAGGTGATGAGATCATCAAAATTCTAAACAGTGGCAGTATTGTGGTATGGAGTGCCTAAAGAAAGACTGGATTAGAAGATGTTGCAGCGAGTCTGACAAACGAATTAAGATTTGGTGATTTCCATAAAATGCATTTGTAGTATTAATGTAATTATTATTTATGTATAAACTAAGGTTTTGAGATCACCGGGCTATGAAAGGTCGCCGCCCAGGCCACAACAAGTATTAAGTCACGGGCTGTCCTAGTTTGGGGGTCGAGGGTAATTTTAAGCAAAATTGTATTTTTTCTTTGCAACAAATAAAGATTTATTATTATTATTATTATTATACGTTATTTCTAATACATAGGCTGCACTAAAAGTATCGGGAATGGAATATTTCCACTGTTCCTGTTATATTCAAATCTTTTTAATTGAGAACTCCTTGGTTTTGAAAATCGAATACCATTTATTTATTTAAAAAAATATTCTCGGTCTTGTCACAAGGTCTTTTCAAACTTGTTAAGTCGTTGAGAAAATGGAATTGACTCGAGAAAATTCTAGAGCGATGATTTATTATGACTTTCGAAGTAGTTTAACACAAAAACGGTGTGTTGACCGGATGATTTCTGCACTTGGTGATGAAGCCCCATCCATAACCACAATTTATCGCTGGTTTGCTGAATTTCAACGTGGACGTGTTAAGCTCAGTAATGATCACCGTCAAGGTCGTCCAAAAACTGCAGTCACCAAAGAAAACGTTGATGCTGTGCGTAAGCTGATTGAGGAAGATAGACATGTGACATGCCGCGAAATTCAGGCAACTTTAGACATTGGTATGAGTCAAATACAAATAATCTTGCATGAACAATTAGGTGTAAAAAAGTTGTTTTCCCGATGGATACCGCATTTGCTCTGTGAAGAGCAAAAACCGGCTCGCGTTACTTGGTGCGTCAGAATCCTCAAATGCTGTATACAACATCGTATCAGGTGACGAATCCTGGATATATGCGTACGAACCCGAAACAAAAAACCAGTCACGAGTTTGGGTGTTCGAAAATGAGTTAAAGCCAACAAAAAATGTTCGTTCACGGAGTGTTGCAAAAAAAATGGTGGCCACGTTTGTCTCCAAAACCGGCCATGTTGCGACTATTCCTCTTGAGGGACAAAGAACGGTTAATGCAGAATGGTATGCTAGGATTTGTTTGCCACAGGTCGTTTCTGAAGTCCGTAAAGAGAACTGCAACCGCCGCATCATCCTCCATCACGACAATGCGAGTTCTCACACAACGCACAGAACAAAAGAGTTTTTAGAGCAAGAAAACATATAATTATTAGACCATCCGCCGTACAGCCCCGACCTAAGCCCTAATGATTGCTATACTTTCCCTAAAATAAAGAATAAATTGCGTGGTCAGAGATTTTCATCACCTGTAGAAGCTGTGGACGCCTACAAAACGGCCAATTTGGAGACCCCAACTTCCGAATGGAATGGTTGCTTCAATGATTGCTTCGATCGTATGGAAAAATGTGTCAACTTTCGCGGAGAATACTTCGAAAAGCAATAAATACATTTTTAAATAGTAATGTTGTGTCACTTCCTTGATTCCCGAAATTTTCAGTGCCGCCCTTTAGTATCCATGACACATCGGCTTGAAAGCACGGCAGGTAGTCAGGAGAATTCAACAAACACATTGACGTAAACCAAGTTGAATCTCGGGCAAGTGAAGGAGAATGCGTCTATTATAAAATAGTTATTTTTTTCTTCTACTAAATTATATCCTCTTCTACCATTGACTGGTAAAAGAATATAATAACTCCACATTGACGAAGTTCATGGCACTAGTTTAGCACTACAAAAGACCGAAAATAAAAGAAGATAAAGATTATTTCTCGCTAAATTAGCAAAAGCAACTTTTGCACACTGGTTTTATGCGGCAAAGACACCACTTTTGAGCTACATGGGCGAAAAATGTACTCTTTAGCAATGTATCCCTTTATACGCACAAATCCTATAAATCTATATATCATATAAATCACTGACATATATACGGCACGACTAGTATACTTTAGTTATATTCATATATATTATGTCCTATATTGTTAGTATTGCAGTGCAGCCGATAATAATACCATCTTTGGGCTGCAGAGCTGTTTGAGAAATTTGCTAGAAACTGAGACAATCATAATGTTAACACGAGGAAAAAACGTAAACTTGTTATGCCTACTACACGGCTAAGTCGAGTTAGTAAGTCTTTTGTGGGGCGATGTATATGATTTTATAACAAGATCTCAGAAAATGTTCAAAACAAAAGTATTACGATATTCAAAAGAATTGTTAAAAAACGTTTCTGTGGTTACATAACATAAATGACTTTCTTAATGATTCCACAGATTGGGATTATTAATAGTCGCTCCATTATTAATAAGTTTAATTGTACACTATTACTATGTAAACATATTTTTTTATGGAAAAGAAAGGACGCTGAGTTTGTTGCGCCCATTCTTCTCAGGTCTGGGGCATTCGTTTTGGAATGGGTGGTAGTTTTTGACTTTCAATAAGTGATGTCACATTCTATTTTGAATAAAACTATTTGGATATGAATTTGAATACGTTTCTTTCAAACGTATTTACAAACTCGAACTACTAAATGAATGTAAACTTGTTTCAAGTCCAGAGAAGTTTGATGACGGCCGCTGACGGTGACAACGAACAGCTGTTCTTATAAAAGTTTAATTTTGACGAAGAAATCGTAAACTTGTTATTGGACTTGTTTATGATAGTGGCTTGGAAATGTTCACAAAATCTTTTATGTTGCTAGTCAAGTATTTTGGCTCTGCTCTTATTAATTAAAATGTATTTAACAAAGTAAAATTAGCCTTTTTATTTACTTATATAATCCACCAGTGATAATAACATTAATACACTATTCATTCTAAAGTTAAATTCTAAATGCATTATATTTAAAGGCGTATACAGCATGCAATTATTATGAAACTTACATGCTTAATATTTATATGGTTTATTGAAGTGAAGTATACATAAATTAAATAATAGTTCATAATCACGCAAAAAAGCACAAAATTCTCTTTGGTATTCGAAAATTTCTTAATGTTTGATAAATCGGCGAAAGGTAATGGTTAAATTTAAAATTAAGATCATTTCCTGCCTTATACATGAAAATTATATAAACTAACAAAAATCTTTTTTTTTTCAAATTGATAAATTGAAAAACGGAATAATTTTATCAAATTAATGTATTGTCTTAAGTGTGAACGAAATCTGGCCGTTTAAAGTGGGTCACAATTGCACCCAAATGAGTCGGCTAATACAACAGACAAACAAATATACATACAGGTGAAGCTAATGAAAAACCTTGTAAAAACGTAAAACTTATTACTGAAAAATTATCACAATGGAATGGTTCTAGACTATATAATATACATTAAAATCAGTTAATTATATTTTGTTAATATTACAATTATTTAATTTATCACTTCATAAAATTTTACTACGGAATGTCTTGAGTCAGTGTCCAAAAGGGTAAAAAGTTTGCAACGATCGTTTAGTATTTAAGACATCCTGGAAATTGGTGAGTTACTGCCGAGAACAGATTTTCGAAAAGGTCTTGTAAGAGGTGTTATTGTTTTGCGGGGATATCGAGAATTAAATTGAATCTTAGATACTAAATCTGGATTATCATAGATGTTGTTCAGATTTTAAAAAAAAAAACATCAAATCCAACAAATCTCTTCGTTGGCTTTGTACGAAAAAAGTTCTTTAGCCTTTCTTTGAGAGAAAGCCAGATGGTAGAGAAAATGTCTTTGTATTCTCTCTATTCTTATAAATACTTCTACCGCTTTCTATCAGGTGAGCCTTTTGTCGGTTTGCCCCCTTTTATTAAAAAAAAAATGAAGTGCCTAAATCTACGTTTCTACATCACTCAACCGTAGTCTAGTCAACAACTGATTTTTGTTCAACATTTTTCACCGGTCTCGAAAATTAAGTTCCACACAGAAAATTGGAAAAGTTTTTTTTTTATGGAATAGGACAAACGAGCGTACGGGTCACCTGTTGTTAAGTGATCACCGCCGCCCACAATCTCTTGCAACACCAGAGGAATCACAGGAGCGTTGCCAGCCTTTAAAGAAGGTGTACGCGCTTTTTTTGAAGGTACCCATGTCGTATCGTCCCGGAAACACCGCATAAGGAAGCTCATTCCACAGCTTTGTAGTACGTGGAAGAAAGCTCCTTGAAAACCGCACTGTGGAGGAGCGCCACACATCCAGATGGTGAGGATGATATCCTAACTTGTGGCGTGTCGTGCGAAGGTGGAATGCGGCGGCAGGAATCGGGTTAAATAGCTCTTCGGAACACTCCCCCTGATAAATGCGGTAGAAGACACACAATAAAGCGACTTCTCTACGCAAAGCCAAGTGATCCAGCCGTTCACAGAGCACTCGGGGACCCCCCCGACAATTCGAGCTGCTCTACGTTGCACGCGGTCAAATGGATCGAGCTGATACTGGGGTGCGCCAGACCAGAGATGACAGCAATACTCTATGTGTGGCCGGACCTGCGCTTTGTAGAGCGCTAATATGTGAGCCGGTTTGAAGTATTGCCGTTCTCTATTAATGACGCCCAGTTTATTTGAAGCAAATTGGCTTTGCCCTCCAGATGACCACGAAATTGGCAATCGCTCGGGATTTCGAGACCCAGTATTCTGATACTAGGCGAGGTTTTAAGGGAAGTGTTGTCGAAGAGCGGTGATACGACAAATGGGGTTTTTTTAGTGGTAAACGAGCAAACTTGAGTGTTCTGGGGGTTAAATTGGACAAGGTTCAATTTACCCCATTCCGCGACCTTCTCAAGAGAGGACTCGATAGAAGACACAAGTATCTCCCGGCACTGGTCAACGTCATATAATTTATATGAAGAAGAAACAGCGTGGGAAATAGCACAAAGTTATAAATAATTTAGGTCCTAAACATAGGGTTTTGGTTTTTATAAATACCTCAAAAACTAATGAATTCAGATGCAAGAAATTTTGAATTTTGGCTGGTACAATATATAGGTTAGAAGAAGTAATATTTTTTATATTAGAGTCGGCAAACTCTACGTGATGGTATGTGATGAAGCAATCGCCCATGGACATGCGCAACACCAGAGATGGTAGCCGGCTTCAAGGGTTGATTTATATTTTTATTTTATTTTTAATGAAAATACGGGACGAGACGAGCGGGACGTTCAGCTGATGATAATTGATACGCGCTGCCCATTACAATGCAGTGCCGCTCATGATTCTTGAAAAGCCCAAAAATTTTGAGCGGCACTGCGATTGCGCTCATCACCTTGGTACATAAGATGTTAAGTCTCATTTACCCAGTAATTTCAGAAGCTACGGCGCCCTTCAGACCGAAATAAAGTACTGCTTACATATTACTGCTTCACGGCAGAAATAGGTGCCGTTGTGGTACCCATAATCTAGCCAGCATCCTGTGCAAAGGAGCCTCCCACTGGTAAAAAGAGTTAGGAGTGGTAGGAGTACGCTCTACGCTTGAAGGTCAAGTTGTATCATTTCGGGAATACTGCAGCCGAAAATGGATTCCACAAAGTGGTTGTGCGAGGAAAAAAATTCTTGAAAAACGTGCGGTTCAGAATGTAATCTTTATTTTAGTAGCATATTTTACAGTTTGAAATCGTATGAATCGATTGGACAGTTTGGAAAACTTAAAAATGTTATTAATATTATTCAATATAAAATTTTATTGCAGAGATTGTTAATATTCGTTAAACGGATAACGGATGTAAAATGCCGGGAAACATCAAAAGGTTCATTGTATTATGAGTTTATCGAGATAATTTACAGTCAGGCACACTGCAGATGCTCTCGGCCGAACATCAAGATAAACTAAATAAATTTTGAACCTTTGTAGTTATAGTTAGAATAACCCATTAAACTCGAATTTACAGAAGTTATTGATAGCTAAAATGAAGTCATACTGGAAATAATCATCTTTAAATCTGTAATTTATGGTTGTGATCTATCTGCTACGGGCGACAAACCTTTCATAATAATGGTACATAAAGTATGTATTTTAAATAAAAATTTTGCAAAAAATGTCCCGAGCTACTGGTTGTAGAGTTAATGATGGATTTTGATGAGCTTCCCAAATTGGCAGTGCCCAGGGCATAAAATTTTTCACATATACCAAAATCGAGTGTGCCGTACGGCACATTATTCCCTCACCAAGTTCTGACCCTTGTTTTGTTTATATGATGGTTTATTTTGCATGGTCTTATAGCTTGTTTCAATAGCTTTCAGATACATTCACTCAAATCATCTTAATTATAAGCAATCTATTGCTACACGTCAAATAATACGCATTGGTAAAACGCTACGCGAGCGCCAAAATCGCGCCGATCTACAACAAACCGCGCGCTGCACGCGGATCAGAGAGCGCCGATATGCTTAGGTAAGAAATTTCTCATGCGTTTTTCGTAGCATGAGGCAATAGAAGGATAGACATCTCGGTCACCTAATTGTAAATAGGTGATGCTCTCTTGCAGCACCATATTAATAACAGGAGTGTTGCTAGATGTCGAGTCTGTTGCATAAGCTTTTATATTAAAAGTTACCTTACCTTACAGTCATAACGACCTGGAAAATTCATTCATTTTGCCTTCTTAAAATTTATTTCTTTTAAATTCAATAAATTAAAACAATAAATGTATGTTATTTTAAAATATTGGGTTATTGTTTTTTGTCTACCAATCGCATCAAAATCATTAATTATTAATGATTTGCAGTTTTCACTATAAGCACAGACATAAAAATGAAAAGTTTATACTTTAAGTTTTTTGTCTGTGGATTAGAGTGCTAACATATACATTGTAGGTGTGCCTTTTATATTTTAATTTCTAGATTTTCTCATAAGAAAACTTAGAAAAATACTGAATGAAAGTGAAAAAGAAAAATAAAACCCATTTAAATGTTGCTACAGTTTGAGTCACTGCTGAAATTATGGAATAACTGTTCTGCTAATTTAAAAAGTCAGTTTCACGCTTCAAGCGGTCTTTATTAAATTCTTGCACACTTTGTGAAAAAGGAACATAACAATTATATTTCCGCTGAAGCAAGGAAAAAATATTGCTTCTTAAAATGCTGAAAATGTCTTTCTTGATCGAAAAGTCTAGAAATTGAATAAATTTTGTTTTAATGTCTCGTGAAATATGACACTCTAGAGTAACTTAAGTAAAAGCACTACTGATTTTCTTCGAGAAGTATTTTTTGGATGTTTTCAAAACACGACAATCTTAGGTAATAAACTTAAACTGTAATCCTTACAACATCGTTGCTGTACTTGTAAAACTACAGCATGAGTCAAGAAATACCAATTCCGCAAACATCTCGAGGGCAAAGTCAGATTTGCTTCAAAGAAATTGTTGCTGTGCTCTCGAGCGAGATATTACTTCAAGTTTTCCCAAATTCTAGCGCTATACATATGTATATTTAAATATATAAGCTCAGGTTCGGTTGCATTAAGGAGTATTGGTCTCATAATGGTCTGGTTCGACACCAGTATTACTTTGAAAAAATTTACCGCGTGTTACACAGCGGTCCTCTACTTGTCGAGAATTGGGGACTTTACTGCGTCGCTTTATTGTGTCATATTATACAGTGAGTGAATTCGAAAAAAATGTCAAGGGTGTAACTATGGCAAAAAATTCATACGCGGGAGAAACTGCGCGGCACATCCAGTTACTTATAAAATTAAATAGGTTTTCTCTAAATACTATTCCTTAAAAACATTTTCGTAGGTAAATTATAAATTATAATTAAATCTTCATCATTTTAAAGCTTATGTTTGCTGCTATTGACAAGAAACAAACAAATATTGTAGGCAACCTTAATACGCAGATCAAACAGTGTGACTGTATAATGACTGTATTGTGAATATATAATGAACATACTATTACGATACAAAGGCTACTGAAAAAGTTTGATTGCAATAAACAATATGTTATGCTTTTAACGTGATAACCCTCACTTCTGAGAGTTGAACAAAGCAAACAAGATTTTATGACGAGAGGTTACTCGAACGGTTGGCTCAGTTGGTTAGTGCACCGGCACGGAACGCCGGAGTTCGTGGGTTCGAGTCCCGCATCGTTCATAATATTTTGTTTTTCAAATTTTATTTGTGCAATAAACAAATGCACTTTTAAGTCGCTTTAGACACATGTCTGAATTCTGTGTTTCTCAGTGTTTACAGATCGAGTTTTGACGATCAGGATGATGTAAATAAAAAAGGCACGGAAATAACAATGAACTCAAAATATACTAGTGTCTATAACGAATAATTACCTAACAGCCTGATTATTCCTGACCAATTTTGATTTGTCGATGTGTGCTTTATCTACTGGTTTAAGATTTGTCAATCAAAATCGATTCCAGTTACAAAAGATTCGCTTTGTTCGTATAAACGATAGTATATTGTAGCTATGGAAATTATCATAAATCATTAATCCTCTAATTTGCTAGAAAACATGTTACAATGGGTGTAAATAATGTTAAGGTATCATCATAATACGATATGATATGATGACCTGTATAGCCAAGTCGTTAACGAACCTACCTACTAAGCTAGAGGTCCCGGGTTCGAATCCCGTGGCAAGATGAGAAGATATGATGAATATGGATGTTTGTTTCCGAGTCATGGATGTTTAAATGTATTTATGTATGTTTACATGACTTTATGTATGTTTAAGTAAGTATATTGTATTAAATATATCAATGTCTTGTAACCCATAACACAGGCTATATAATATGCTTAACTTGGGGCAAGATAATTTGTGTAAAAGTGTGTGTGTCAATAATCAGCCATTTCTAGCATGCAAAATTATTATTAAGAATTTCTTTATTTTTCATTTCATTACAAAATTCTAGTTATTATTATAATTAATTTAACATTAATAAACTGTATATTTTTAGCATTTAGGTCAATTAAAATTATATGTTTTATTATTAGACGTCATTATTTAAAGAATAGAATTAATATATTTTTAAAAAGTCAATTTAATCTATTCATTCTGTAAATCACGGTATTCACGTTGAAGGCGTGCAACTTTAAGCACACGAGTTCGAGTCCCGCATCGTTCTTAAGATTTTGTTTTGAGTTTGTATTTGTGTAATTAGTCCCAGAAGTGAGGGGTTATTTATTTATTTTACAATCTTAATCTAGGTTTTACATAAGGCCACAAAGGATTACATAAATTTTAAATCTCAAAATTTTAAAACTCAGCGTACTGTTTAATATTATGAGTTCGTGACAGACGTGGAATTATGGAATTTTGGGCATAATTTTATTAGATTTGGGAACATGCAAAAGGCGCGTGTGGACGCGATCTTAAAGATTGAGCGTTTAATGAAAAGGCTGACAGTAGACTAGGACAGTCGATGGAGCCACTCAAAATTAAGTAAGTTAAGTAAGTAACATGTCACTTTGAATCCTTCTTTGTTCCAGTGTGTCGATACCATAGTGAGAACACGCTTCCTCATAACTGTTGAATTCTTTAAAATCTTTAAAAGTTAAGTATTTAATAAACTGTCTCTGTATGGTTTCAAGTCTTTCGATATGTATAATATATTGGGGTGTCCAGACATTACATCCGTATTCAAGAATACTCCGGACGTACGCAAAGTACGTAGAATGTATAAAGTGCTTTTATACTTTCCAAATTACTAAAGAAAGGGGTCACTCGTTTTATGAAACCCAGTTGTTTGAAGGCTCTATTTGTTACATTATCAACGTGCTCATTCATTGAAAACTTAGCATCGATTTGGATACCCAGGTCTCTAACAGCAGTCACTCTAGGTATGCATGTACCATTAATTTTGTAGTTAAATTTAGTTGTATTTTTTTTACGAGTCAGAGTAATATCATGGAATTTTTTAACATTAACTATGATTCTGTTCCTTGCGTAGTATTCTGTCAAGGCATTTAGGTCATGTTGAAGTTTATGACAACATAGGGTTATCACTTTAAAAATATAACAAATTGTTTAGTAAAAGTATTACCAAAAATTACTCACCATTTTTCTTATAAAATATAAGTTCCAGTTTGAGTTCGTGTTTGGAGTCGAGAGCAGTGTCTATCTCTCGTCGGTGGTCCTCATGAGTATCAGGGCCGTGCAGAAACTTACAGGCACAGCCTTTCTGCATGATATGGGCGCGGGCCCAACCCGTCAGCTCACAGAACCCATCCGAGCAGTACACGATAGGATACGAGGGCACTTGAGCATTTCCCAGCACGAAGTTACTATCTGTGAACAAAACATACAACATTCAGTGTCATTTTTTTAACAATCATAGTCTAAAAATCAATCACAGGAAAAAGCAGCTATTGTACTTGACTCAGAAAATCATTCCTGAAGAAATAATCCATTCGCCTAAGATCATCATACATGGGCTAATACTAGAAGTGGATATTCCACATTACAAAAATTTTATTATCAAATGTATCTAATATCTGCAAAATAACATAATTGGAATTTAATTTTTATCAGTGGGATGCGTCTTTGCACAGCATTCCGGCTAGATGGGTATTACATCCAGAGCAGCATCCGAATGCAAATGCGATTCCTCTAAGAATTTAGGGTTTGTCAAGAACCTGAAGCGGCACTGCAAAAATGCAGTCAATAGTCATAACGACCTGGAAAATTCAAATTTTCTTACAAAAACTTAAACATATAAACGTATAGCCAGCCCAATAATTTAACGTCGTATAAGGGTTAAGCTTCAGACCGTGTTAAAACTCACTTGAAAGTTATATTGTTTATTAACCGCTTCCTCCGGTGGGGCTCAACTTTCCAACACTTCCAGTTATAAATACCTCGGTTATCGCTATGTTTTATTTATGTTGAAATGGGCTTAAAACTTTTTTAAATCTTTGTTTGAGAATAGTATGAATTTATGGGTCAACTTTATATGAATATCAATCAATTTTAATAAATATTAATTGACTGTATATTCTTCTAGTAATGTATTTATTGGCAACAATTACTTAAGAAAGTTTTCCAATAATAAGCCGAAGATTGATTGATACATATAATTTCAAAATCGTCAATTAATAAAAGCCGATTAGATAAATGAAACATATATTTTAAAACAAAATAACTAAAAATTTAAAAAATACAAAAATTCTCTGCAACATGTTGAAAACTGGTATTTAAGCTAAACCAATACATATGCCACAAAGAGAAATCTTTGCCAGATAAGCATAGTCGGACACAGTGAAAAAAAATTGATAGTGGTAAAACATTACTGAAAATATAGCTCACATGAGGTAAAAGGTATAGAAGGAAATAAGAAAAAAAGAATAAGTAATCATCTACATAGCATATCAAAATACCAATTGATAAGGGTTTTGCCAAACTTATAGTTTCAAAAACATTTTAATATAAGTTTCAATCTAAGAAGATATTTAACTCGTAGAACGGAATACATTTTTTGGGCCAACCACTGTCGTAATGATCTGGATAGTCTTACAGCGTACCAAGGTTAAAGGATTAATTGTGATAGATCATTAAAGGAAAACGATAACGCTCTAAAAAGATCATTTTATGCAAAATTGTTTAATTACAGTTTTAATAAACCACGAAGTATGGTAACCATTCTAACTAAAATACGATTAACCGAAAGTTAAACTTAAAAAATGCTATTCTTGCTCACGTTAGTCGAAATATTAAATCATAAGCTAGAATTCATCGGTGCAAATGTGAATCCAAGCGTTCACGGAGTTGGCAAAGTTTTCCAATAATTAGTCGAAGCTTGAATATTGTGAAGTCCAAAGTCAACGTCGATGAGAAAACAAATTCAGCCTTCAATATTTCCACAGCGCAAATATCTTTACGTCGAAATTTCAAAGATCGTGTTCTTGATGAGAGGCTCTCATTAAAATATTTGTGCTCGTTTATAAATAGAACACACAAACACTTGGTTCTAACCAGCTGTGTGTAAGTATGAATATCCGCACCTAATTTAGCTCAACGGGTTAACTCGATTCGTTCCGCAAATTAAATTAATGTATGTGCTAAATATATCCCCATGTGGACTCGATAAACATTATTACACATCATTTACATACACAAATATCGCTTTCAATAAATGATGTTTTAATGATTTGTTTAGACGTTATTATGGTAGGGTATCTATGGATATTAAATTATTTAACGTATTGACATTGGATTCACAATAGTTTGCCATACTTTTTGGGAACACAGCGAAATTTTGTAATTTCTAACATATGCTCCTCCTAACATATTTCTCTTCACCCTTTATGTGCTTTTCTTAATTTTTCGTCTATATTTGGCCGCCACTAGTTATTGGGACTTGCGGAATTGTCATGACTTCTTCAAATTCCGAGTACATTTTTGAGGAATAAGTAACCGTTGTCTCAATTTCTTTCCGGATTTGCTCTTCTAGTGAAATTATTTGACCAATTAATATGTTTAACGAATAGATATTATATACAATTATGGTCAGTTCGAAGTAGTTGTTTATCTGCCTGTAGATGATGAGAATCACCCCATCAAACTCTTTGTTAATTTTAGATTCCTCTCCTAATTTTAACCGGCTTCAAAAAAGGAGGAGGTTGTCACTTCGTTGGTATGTTTTTTCATTTTTGTTACTCCAGAGCTTTCGACTGGGCAAAACGATTTTGATAATTCTTTTTTTATTTGAAAGCTGATGCTTTCCGTGTGGCCCCATTGCAATTTGGTACAGATTTGATAGTGGTATCCATGAGAAAACCATACAAGTCGTAAATTTGCTTTAAGTAATTGCGCGACAAATGGAAGAATAACTGAAAATCATGCCATCATGTATTCTGAACATCATGTTCTTTTTTATTTGAAAGGATATACTTAAAAAGTAGTATGGTGAGAGTTTGGTTAGGTTCTGATTATGGTATCCATGGCAACGTAATGGAACTCTTCAATTCTTAGGAGCAAATTTACGATACTTGGCCGAATATTTTTTATGCTACCCGGATAATTGAATCATCTATCGTAACGTCGTAATAGTCAAGAAATTATATGATGATCAATGGAACTCCTTAACGACTTACAGTAAGGGTGCGATCTGTGGCAGAATTTCTAACTCTGTAATAAAATTGCAAAGCGCTTATGTTCATTGCAAAATTTTGTAGGTCTACACATATTTAGATACATTTTTAGTTGGTGTACTTCAGATTCACTAAAAGTAAAAGAATAAAAAAAAAATACAAAAAAACAACCGAATTCAAATAACTATTCCAAACCAATAGATATAATGTGAACTAAAAAGTAAAAAAATAATTGCGTATGTAATACAATATAATTAATTAATCTAATTCTAGTTACAATTATGAATTGATTATGTTGTTGATGTATTCTAGATCTTGTAAATGCTATAAGGGACTGAGCTTCATTTTTGACTCGGAATTATTCTTGAAAAGCCAATATCATTAGATTTGTTCTTAGGTAAATAGGATGTTAAGTTTTGTTATTAGAAATTGATAGACCATTTAAACAAGAAAACTTCAGGGTATTATTATACACTTAGTGAGAAGTATCTTGGAGTATTCTTCAGTGATTTAGTATTCTCGATTACTCTGAGCGCTTACGTGAATTTAACTAGCATGATCTTGAAAAGTGAAATTGGTAGTAGTCCGGTCAATCTAGATAAAAAAATGAGAGGTGCATAAAATCATAACAAGCTGAAAATCAGTAAAATTGTTCAAAACATTTTATCGTTATACCTCACAAACGGTGGCTCGTAGGAATAAAAATATTGATACATTTTTTATAGATAATCTTATGATCTATAATTTTACTTTTATGATAAATCTTACTGTTTTGTTGAAAACCGCATCTCTCATTTTTTTGACCATTGACCTCGAGTAAAATATTTTCCATACCCGTGTATGGTTTGTAAGTAGCTTTGATCCAGTACAGTTCAGCCCTGTTTCACTGCGACCAATGTGATCTATTGTGATAGAACTCCCGTGTATGATGGGTTACTTGAAATTTTTAATTATGTTTTGAACGATTTTGCTGATTTTCAGCCTGTTGTGATTTTAAGCACCTTCAGTCTCATGAATTGACAGGATTATATCTTATATGTGCATCTTACATAAAATTTTGAATACTTGAGTTTGAAAAAACTTTAAAGTGTACACTTTAAATTAATACAATTAATAATTATTAAGTGTGTGCTGATATTCATATTTTCCACAGAAATATACATTTCTATAAATTACTCTTTATAAAATTAGCTAGCTTACGCTTCATTATTTGTTAGACTTCAATTTAATTATTATGTAATGTCTGTTATATCCACTTTTATTTTCTTACTGCATTTGGTAAATGCTTTGTACATTTTAATTGTATCTCAGAATCACATAAAGTATCTTGTATTGTTGTAAGATGATAGTTTAATCCTGTTGTCTATTATTTTACCTTGTTGTCAAAACTAAAATAAGTGTAATATGTTCCCTAACTCCGGAATAGCTATCATGCTATATATAGATATAGCAGTATGCTATATTATATAGCTTACAGTGACCTTATTTTTAATTTTTATTTGGTGACAATCATTGCCACACAGTACCAATTTTCTTTTTTAAGTAATTAATTGTATTATTTAATAAGATTCCTGAGTCTTAGGCTAAAATCTATAGAGCGTACTTAGACTTTGCTCAGACTTTACTTACGTAAGACATAGCTGAGTGTGATAAAGCGCAAAATTGGCCTTTACATTGAGCTGTCTTAGCTCAACCTCAGCAATATTTAAGATGTCAATTAACAATTTTTTTTATGTAAATAAGTAACGAGACTTGCAGGAAGTCCAGCTGATGGTAATTGATACGCCCTGCCAATTACAATGCAGTGCCGCTCAGGATTCATGAAAAACCCAAAAATTCTGAGCGGCACCACAATTGCGCTCGTCACCTTGAGACATAAGATGTTAAGTCTCATTTGCCCAGTAAATTCACAAGCCATCCCCTTCAGACCGAAACACAATACAAACATTACTGCTTCACGGCAGAAATAGGCGTCGTTGTGGTACCCATAATCAAGCCGGCATCCTGTGCAAAGGAGCCTCCCACTGGTAAAATCAAAGATTACTCTAAGCTTATACTCAGCTCAGTTTTACGTGAGTAAAGTCTAACTATGCTCTGTAGATCGCAGTCTTAACTTTAATATCCATTCTTTATTTTATTTTATTGTGTGATGCTGAAAATGGTGAAAAATTATTTTATTGTATTATTATCTATTAAAATGAGCCACATTGAAGGGTGGCTGTGTTTAAATAGGATACAATAATGACAGCTTAAAATAATGTCCAGGGGATTTGGCTTTTCTCCTTTTTTAACTTCGCACCGCACTGTTGAGTAGGTAATCCCTGAAAAGCGGAAGTGAACCTGTCAGCCTGTGAAGCTAAAAATAAGGACATTTGGCCCGGCTGACACCGACACTTTTTATATTATCTTTATAAATATAATTTTTTTGGGCTATGGATTTTTTACTTGTACTCTAGCCGTATTATTAATAAACGTAATGTAAAGTTACTTCAAGCTTAAAATAACTTCTACCTGCGTTTATTAATAACACAGTAGCTATGTTATTAATCAACGTGAAGTAGAGTTATACCAAATTTACAATTTTTGTCATTATCTTACCTTTGTCACTACAGAATTACATGACAGGGAGAAGTAATTTTCTTTGACTAACGCGAGTGTTGCACATGTGTATAAAAACTTTTTAAAAGATTAAAACGCGTTTTCAGTTCCCCTTAAAACGTGATATGGAAAGGTCTCGAAACGTCGGGCTAACTAAAATAATAATAAAAATGTAACTTTTACGCAAAAATCGCAAAAATCTAATGTAAAAACACAGTGACAATTACACGTGTTTTAGTATTTTAAAAAGGGTTTTATTTGAATGTGAACCTGATCTAATGATGCCTTGTTTGTAAACCTTGTGTATGTACTTACTTAAGTTTTTTCTGTTCTTATTTTAATTATCATTACGAACTCAACTCATGTTAGCAACCCGGACAAATCTTCGTGATTTTTGGTTTGCTGTTTTATTTATATAAATTTGTAACGTTTTAAATAAATATATAAAAAAAAAAATTAAAAGTAATTTTGAAGTAGGTTTGAATACATTATATTAAATAGGTTATTTATATACTGTGCACACTGTACAGTGTAGTATGACGTGTTTCGAATGCGATTATCTTTATCTAAGTCCCACAAGCTTTTTATAATGTATCATAATGTAAGTATTAACAGCTGATGTTGATTCAGTTCTGTTTATAAAATATATGACCTATTTATTTCATCATATTACGGGTATCCACTGACGCAATACTAGTTATAACGCGTTGTTGTTCAGTGTTAGAAATAGCACTTGCATAGAAAGTACTATGATGACTTATTTTAAATAGAGGATCACTTGGTGCGCGTAGACACGTCGCCTCAGTGTGTGTCTTCCACCTTCCATCTTCATGTATCACGGGGACTGTTCCGAACCGTTTGACCTGATACCTGCGACTGAAAATCCAAATCCATGCCATCCATGGTAATGGAGCCGGAGTCTTATCGAATGACTTAAATATAAAACATCAACAACTTTAGACCTTAAATACAAATTCCAAGCAGAATGTATTGATACTACTAGAACGGCTCAGACTGTAGCAGCCAGAGATAATAAATAATAAAAAAAAAAATCTTAGACAGTGCATCCGTCTTTCAAGCACTACAGAACAACACATAAACGTCTGTCCTTATACTGGAATGCCATAAAGCATTTCAATCTAAACAAGAACAGAGTCACTTTGAAATGGATCAAGGGACACAGCAACTCGCTGGGCTACGATGCTGCAGTTGAACTAGCCAAAAGGGGATCCGAGGCTGTAGCACATACTACTTCCCATACCTTCCGGCCAAATTAAAAGTGGGTGCGAGAAAAAACGGAACAATCCCATCTAACAGAATGGAGAAACAGCAAAGGATGCAGGCAAACAATGAATGCAGTTCCGGCACCATAGAAGAGGTTTGCCCTCAACCTGATCGGATATCATAGAAGGTAAATACGCTAAATTGTAGGTAACCGGTAACTGTTCTTTGAGCAAGCATCTATTTGTCATAGGTGTAACAGACAGTCCTTTAAACAGAGGCAGAAGAACGCCAGAAGAAGTTCTTATGGAATGAAGTAGTGTGGCCGAACAATGGGCACATATCCTTAGATCATCATGCAGCAGTTTTAAGGCGAAGAGTAAGCAGAAAACACGCAAACATGATGTTTTTAGACAAGTTTTGTGGTGAAAGTATAGCATTCCGAGCTATGAACACTACTTAATCCTGTTACACATATCCTTAAGTCTTATTTGTAGGTCGCTAATGCTTGCTGATGGTTATAGTTAACACTGACGAGCCTTTTTGAACTACCACTTTTCTTTGAAGTTAAACAAGTTTTTTGGCATGGCGTGATGCATTTTTTTGGTACAGCTCTCAGAAAAGTTATTCTTATAGCTTGTACTTTTTTGTGTAGGTTCATTTATTCAGATTAGTAGTGAATAACGAGGATTTTAAGCATATAAACTGTTTTCCACCCAAGAATTTTGAAAATATTGGCTCTGTTACATAGATGGCGGGCCATGAACTCATATCGCTCAAGGTCGCTGGCATTTAGTGTCGCCTTAAAAGACTGCTAGACTTCTGCGACGATCCGGGCTGGTTGGAGTTAGAAGACGAACGGACACGTACCATAGCCCAATCTAGAGGCTAAGTGCCCAGTGAGTTGGTTTAGCTGGGATATTTACGCACCTGCCACCGAATTCCACCTTCGCATGACGTGCCAAAAATTTTTTCTTACAACCTAAACTTAACTAAAAACTTGTCCTTTCGACATAGGCCTTCTCTAAGCACTTCCATCTTGATTTATCTCGGGCTACTCTAATCCAGTCTGGTCCTGCAATCCTTTTAAAATCGTCCTCCCATGTAACAGTTTCTGTCAATTTTTATTTCTTTTCTCTCAGAATGTGTTTAGTCCGTTTCCATTTTATCTTTCGACACATACGATGCGTTTTTGTTTTTTTTCCGATCTCAATGTTCTCTAACCTAATGGCTCTCGTAATAACTATGTAACTGTAGTATTAATTTACTAGAGTTGTTCGGAGGTTATTCAGGTTTAGTATGACAACCATACGCGGCATATTGATGTCTGGCATTCGACAATCGCATGTTTTGCAAGAGATTTCTGTTCTGTTGCTTATTTAGGGTTATGTGTAAGTATCGTGCAAATAGCTATATGACAAGATTTTTTTTATGTCATGAAAAAAAAGGGACGAGACGAGTAGAACGTTCAATTGATGATAACTGATACGCCTTGCCCATTACAATGCAGTGCCACTCAGGATTCTTGAAAAATTCTGAGCGGCACTACAAATGCGTTCGTCACTTTGAGACAAGATGTTAAGTCTCATTTGCCCAGTAATTTCTCATTAGCTACGGCGCTCTTCAGACCGAAACACAATAATGTTTACACATTACTGCTTCACGGCATAAAAAAATTGACAAGAATAAAAACCAAAATGTTATACCAGAAAAAATAGCGTTAGTGTTAGTTTTAAGGTATCAGTCTCGTGCCAGATTTTGGCGACTCAACATGTCCTGAGGATGTCTCGTGTAGAGGCGAAACACGTGTCGAATTGTTTAAAGACAAATATTGGCGGAATTATCACTAAAGAAAACTCAAATCATTTGGATAATTATGAATTTACGCAAAGTAACACCTACTTCAATAAAATCTGTGTAATATAATAAATGAATAGTTACAGCAGCACACAGACTGACGTGAAAAAAGGCTTCGATAATAGAATTTCTATTAATTGTTTATTTAAGTAGGTTTATAAAAACACTTTTAACACTACTACTGTTTCTTTCGGTACAAAACCCTAAAAACCGAATTACAGACAGCAGACATTTCAGAAAATCCTTGTGCAGTATTCATTTTGTTCCATTAATTCTATTCTTTTGTTTAGAAGCATTCATATGTTGCGGATGTTATTTTTTCATACATTTACAAAACCAAATTATGAAGCTATTATTATTTGAATCATACAGAAACACAGCTACTCTTCCTGGAACCGCGTTAATCCTGCTAAATTCCCATTTAATAATCCGCTCAAGCTCATCTGGATTCACACTAAGGTATTTAGAATAATAGTTTGGGTGCCGATAAACTAAACACAATATTATTATTCATAATACTGTAGCTACGTTATTATACTGTACTTATACTCGAATATTTTTAAGTTTTACAATAGCATAACGTCATAATAAAAGCCGTAAAGTGGAGTTCTAATAAAACATAAAAATGTAACACTCATTAACATTTAAGGTAGCAATTTCCCTTTGATTTCATCACGTACGTCAACTTTGTATATACCTGATAATAAACCAAGAATATGCAAAATGTTGACTATATCGCTGACAATACAATGATAACTCTGCAGTTGTCCAAATAAACGCAGCAAACTTTATACGTATAAACCAATGATAAGCAAAATGTCTATTTGTAAACATTTTACATATTCTTGGTTTGTTCTCAGGTATAAATTTATACCAAGTTTATTTGTAAGGGTGTTTGTTTGAATTCTTAATTAACGAACTACCATTCAATCTAAATTGAACAAATATTGAATTATCGATTCAAATAACGCGTATTTTGATCATTACGATCTGGAAGATATAATTTTATATTTAACAAAATAAGATATTATATCTCTTTAAACTGTTCTGTGGATATTATAATATGTACGTTTCTTTTTACTTATTATTGTCAATCAAAGTAAACATAATTATTTTAATCATCATGTTGACATCTTGTTTTTCTACAACTGCGTGGTTTGCCAGAAACTTCTTGCCTCGCACAGCCACTTTGTGGGATAAACTACCACCTGCAGTTTTCCTGAACCTCTACGACTTTTTAACCTTCTCTAGCATACTCCCTGAAGAACGGTAACGCATCATTTGACCCCTGGTGTTGACCATCCATCACGTGAGTCTCTCGCCCGTTTGAGGGCTTATATGAAAAAAACACAAACAATCACTTTTTAAATACGTGTTCTTTTAATATTTAATTTAATCGTACCTATTACAATCTGCTGAAGAAAATGAAATGGGCATGTCAAATTATGTTGTTACTATTCGCAAGTTCTAGAATATTCTAATATTCTACAATCCTTATCTGTGTTACTAAACGCGAAAAAAAGTTATTCCAAGTTTAAAACTTTTCGTCCTTTTAAACTTGGAGTAACTTTACACTGCGTTTATAAGTAAGACAGTAAATATGTATAAGAAAAGAAAACAATGGACTCTTAAGGCAATCCAAGCAAATCTTTCTTTAACTCTTTTTAACCCTACGTTATTTTATGTAGAACGTGTTATATTGGCTGATATGGAATGTAAATAAACTTGAATTAAAGTTACGGTTGAAAATTGAAAGTATTATAGAAGCTTAGTTTGAAAATACCTCATCAGATGAATGTGTTGTTGTTGCCGTACCGCTCAATCCCATTGTCGTTTTTGTTGATATCAAGCAAAATATAATGAAATACAAGGAAAAAATATATCAAATCCAGATGGTAAGGCCTCACGAACGTGTCGCGAGATCCTAATTCTATAAATCCGCTGAGATTGTTAAGCTTCTCAAAGGGATAATTGATGACTATACCGAATAAATGCTATTTGCCCACAAATGCGGCTTTGTATTGAAACAGGAGTATTCATATAAGGCATAGTCGAAGAAGTTTATGAAAAAGTTAAGATTTGTTTAGATAAAAAGGTTGTTTTTATAGCGTTCATAAAAAATCTAAATATTTATTTTACAAGCATTTGAAATAACATGATCATTTTTTTTTTATGGAAAAAAGGGACGAGACAAGCAGGACGTTGTGATGGTAATTGATACGCCCCACCTATTACAATGCAGTGCCGCTCAGGATTCTTGAAAAATCCAAAATTTCTGACCGGCACTACAATTGCGCTCGTCACCTTGAGACATAAGATATTAAGTCTCATTTGTCCAGTAATTTTACTAGCTACAGCGCCCTTCAGACCGAAACACGGTAATGTTTACACATTACTGTTTTTTACATTATGTATCTAGCCGGCTTCCTGTGCAAAGGAGCCTCCCACTGGTAATTATAAATTAATAGTAAACCCACATGATAATTATAAATAGATAGTGGTTCTAATATCAAGTATCATTAAATAAAAATAGGTGTTTAAGCATGAATTTGCTGTTTTGGAGTACTGGCAATTTTATTTAATTACAACCTCATTGGTTCAGTAGATTGCTAAGTGAAACTTCTTTCTCATCACGGCTAGAATATTCTAGATTTAAAAAATAAACAACATTAGATTACTTGACATTCCGTTGTTTTTTCATTCGGCCATAAAAGTAAAGAATACAACTTTATAAACCTATGGTATGGTTCAATAGTATATACATATTATATGGTACCACACGTATATACTATTGAAAATTTTGTTCAAGCACGGAACAAAAGCGAACCTTCCCCATAGAAAAGTTATGTCAACTGTTTATTATCATATTTGTCAACTTCATGACTCCATGATAATTATGCAAGACCTCGCATGACTCGAGATATCGTTTCAACTGATCAGAACCTTAATTTAGAAACCCTCCGACATACTTCCTACTTGCTAGACCTGGCTTCAAACCACAATTTTTTCTGTGATTTGGGCAATTTTTGCGATCTGGCCTGTTATAACACGGGCCGTGGTACCTTTAGAAATTCTCGTCCGCCACGAATCAAAGTTTAAAATATTCATATTTATATGTCGGTTTATTAGACACTTTATAAGGTCATCAACGTTTTTGTGATTTCGCGGGCCATGAACTCATATCGCTCAAGGTCGCTGGCATTTAGTGTCGCCTTAAAAGACTGCTAGACTTCTGCGACGATCCGGGCTGGTTGGAGTTAGAAGACGAACGGACACGTACCATAGCCCAATCTAGAGGCTAAGTGCCCAGTGAGTTGGTTTAGCTGGGATATTTACGCACCTGCCACCGAATTCCACCTTCGCATGACGTGCCAAAAATTTTTTCTTACAACCTAAACTTAACTAAAAACTTGTCCTTTCGACATAGGCCTTCTCTAAGCACTTCCATCTTGATTTATCTCGGGCTACTCTAATCCAGTCTGGTCCTGCAATCCTTTTAAAATCGTCCTCCCATGTAACAGTTTCTGTCAATTTTTATTTCTTTTCTCTCAGAATGTGTTTAGTCCGTTTCCATTTTATCTTTCGACACATACGATGCGTTTTTGTTTTTTTTCCGATCTCAATGTTCTCTAACCTAATGGCTCTCGTAATAACTATGTAACTGTAGTATTAATTTACTAGAGTTGTTCGGAGGTTATTCAGGTTTAGTATGACAACCATACGCGGCATATTGATGTCTGGCATTCGACAATCGCATGTTTTGCAAGAGATTTCTGTTCTGTTGCTTATTTAGGGTTATGTGTAAGTATCGTGCAAATAGCTATATGACAAGATTTTTTTTATGTCATGAAAAAAAAGGGACGAGACGAGTAGAACGTTCAATTGATGATAACTGATACGCCTTGCCCATTACAATGCAGTGCCACTCAGGATTCTTGAAAAATTCTGAGCGGCACTACAAATGCGTTCGTCACTTTGAGACAAGATGTTAAGTCTCATTTGCCCAGTAATTTCTCATTAGCTACGGCGCTCTTCAGACCGAAACACAATAATGTTTACACATTACTGCTTCACGGCATAAAAAAATTGACAAGAATAAAAACCAAAATGTTATACCAGAAAAAATAGCGTTAGTGTTAGTTTTAAGGTATCAGTCTCGTGCCAGATTTTGGCGACTCAACATGTCCTGAGGATGTCTCGTGTAGAGGCGAAACACGTGTCGAATTGTTTAAAGACAAATATTGGCGGAATTATCACTAAAGAAAACTCAAATCATTTGGATAATTATGAATTTACGCAAAGTAACACCTACTTCAATAAAATCTGTGTAATATAATAAATGAATAGTTACAGCAGCACACAGACTGACGTGAAAAAAGGCTTCGATAATAGAATTTCTATTAATTGTTTATTTAAGTAGGTTTATAAAAACACTTTTAACACTACTACTGTTTCTTTCGGTATAAAACCCTAAAAACCGAATTACAGACAGCAGACATTTCAGAAAATCCTTGTGCAGTATTCATTTTGTTCCATTAATTCTATTCTTTTGTTTAGAAGCATTCATATGTTGCGGATGTTATTTTTTCATACATTTACAAAACCAAATTATGAAGCTATTATTATTTGAATCATACAGAAACACAGCTACTCTTCCTGGAACCGCGTTAATCCTGCTAAATTCCCATTTAATAATCCGCTCAAGCTCATCTGGATTCACACTAAGGTATTTAGAATAATAGTTTGGGTGCCGATAAACTAAACACAATATTATTATTCATAATACTGTAGCTACGTTATTATACTGTACTTATACTCGAATATTTTTAAGTTTTACAATAGCATAACGTCATAATAAAAGCCGTAAAGTGGAGTTCTAATAAAACATAAAAATGTAACACTCATTAACATTTAAGGTAGCAATTTCCCTTTGATTTCATCACGTACGTCAACTTTGTATATACCTGATAATAAACCAAGAATATGCAAAATGTTGACTATATCGCTGACAATACAATGATAACTCTGCAGTTGTCCAAATAAACGCAGCAAACTTTATACGTATAAACCAATGATAAGCAAAATGTCTATTTGTAAACATTTTACATATTCTTGGTTTGTTCTCAGGTATAAATTTATACCAAGTTTATTTGTAAGGGTGTTTGTTTGAATTCTTAATTAACGAACTACCATTCAATCTAAATTGAACAAATATTGAATTATCGATTCAAATAACGCGTATTTTGATCATTACGATCTGGAAGATATAATTTTATATTTAACAAAATAAGATATTATATCTCTTTAAACTGTTCTGTGGATATTATAATATGTACGTTTCTTTTTACTTATTATTGTCAATCAAAGTAAACATAATTATTTTAATCATCATGTTGACATCTTGTTTTTCTACAACTGCGTGGTTTGCCAGAAACTTCTTGCCTCGCACAGCCACTTTGTGGGATAAACTACCACCTGCAGTTTTCCTGAACCTCTACGACTTTTTAACCTTCTCTAGCATACTCCCTGAAGAACGGTAACGCATCATTTGACCCCTGGTGTTGACCATCCATCACGTGAGTCTCTCGCCCGTTTGAGGGCTTATATGAAAAAAACACAAACAATCACTTTTTAAATACGTGTTCTTTTAATATTTAATTTAATCGTACCTATTACAATCTGCTGAAGAAAATGAAATGGGCATGTCAAATTATGTTGTTACTATTCGCAAGTTCTAGAATATTCTAATATTCTACAATCCTTATCTGTGTTACTAAACGCGAAAAAAAGTTATTCCAAGTTTAAAACTTTTCGTCCTTTTAAACTTGGAGTAACTTTACACTGCGTTTATAAGTAAGACAGTAAATATGTATAAGAAAAGAAAACAATGGACTCTTAAGGCAATCCAAGCAAATCTTTCTTTAACTCTTTTTAACCCTACGTTATTTTATGTAGAACGTGTTATATTGGCTGATATGGAATGTAAATAAACTTGAATTAAAGTTACGGTTGAAAATTGAAAGTATTATAGAAGCTTAGTTTGAAAATACCTCATCAGATGAATGTGTTGTTGTTGCCGTACCGCTCAATCCCATTGTCGTTTTTGTTGATATCAAGCAAAATATAATGAAATACAAGGAAAAAATATATCAAATCCAGATGGTAAGGCCTCACGAACGTGTCGCGAGATCCTAATTCTATAAATCCGCTGAGATTGTTAAGCTTCTCAAAGGGATAATTGATGACTATACCGAATAAATGCTATTTGCCCACAAATGCGGCTTTGTATTGAAACAGGAGTATTCATATAAGGCATAGTCGAAGAAATTTATGAAAAAGTTAAGATTTGTTTAGATAAAAAGGTTGTTTTTATAGCGTTCATAAAAAATCTAAATATTTATTTTACAAGCATTTGAAATAACATGATCATTTTTTTTTTATGGAAAAAAGGGACGAGACAAGCAGGACGTTGTGATGGTAATTGATACGCCCCACCTATTACAATGCAGTGCCGCTCAGGATTCTTGAAAAATCCAAAATTTCTGACCGGCACTACAATTGCGCTCGTCACCTTGAGACATAAGATATTAAGTCTCATTTGTCCAGTAATTTTACTAGCTACAGCGCCCTTCAGACCGAAACACGGTAATGTTTACACATTACTGTTTTTTACATTATGTATCTAGCCGGCTTCCTGTGCAAAGGAGCCTCCCACTGGTAATTATAAATTAATAGTAAACCCACATGATAATTATAAATAGATAGTGGTTCTAATATCAAGTATCATTAAATAAAAATAGGTGTTTAAGCATGAATTTGCTGTTTTGGAGTACTGGCAATTTTATTTAATTACAACCTCATTGGTTCAGTAGATTGCTAAGTGAAACTTCTTTCTCATCACGGCTAGAATATTCTAGATTTAAAAAATAAACAACATTAGATTACTTGACATTCCGTTGTTTTTTCATTCGGCCATAAAAGTAAAGAATACAACTTTATAAACCTATGGTATGGTTCAATAGTATATACATATTATATGGTACCACACGTATATACTATTGAAAATTTTGTTCAAGCACGGAACAAAAGCGAACCTTCCCCATAGAAAAGTTATGTCAACTGTTTATTATCATATTTGTCAACTTCATGACTCCATGATAATTATGCAAGACCTCGCATGACTCGAGATATCGTTTCAACTGATCAGAACCTTAATTTAGAAACCCTCCGACATACTTCCTACTTGCTAGACCTGGCTTCAAACCACAATTTTTTCTGTGATTTGGGCAATTTTTGCGATCTGGCCTGTTATAACACGGGCCGTGGTACCTTTAGAAATTCTCGTCCGCCACGAATCAAAGTTTAAAATATTCATATTTATATGTCGGTTTATTAGACACTTTATAAGGTCATCAACGTTTTTGTGATTTCTTTAGTGTTATAAGAGATACTCTCACGCGAGGTCTCGGTGATCACAAACACCTTTGGGTGCCCCTAAGTCTATTCTTCTCTTCCATAAAAAGAGAATCTTTATTCTTTTCGTTTTAGCTATTTTAAAGTATATTATGAATGTTAAAATTATTTTTAATAATAATAGTAGAAATCAATGAATAGTAATAATTATAATGTTATATTTGAATGCCACCTCTATTATAATGAAGAAAGGTGCAGGAATTCAAACAATTTCAATGTCAACAAGTTTGCTCGAAATTTCTATCTCAACAAGTTTGTTTTCCGAGTAAAATGGATATTTTAGAGTAACAGACAATCCGTTCAAGCTAAGTCAATTAAGCTCAGGATAAATACCAACACTATGTGAACGTTTCAAATAATCAATGAATCTCGAGTTCGTTGATTATATTTGGATGTAAGTAATTGTTATATTAACGCAGATTATTAAACCGATAATTAATAAATTTGTCCTTTGATTTTACTATATATACTTAGTCTAGCCATACATACTGATACAGTAAAAAATATACAAATTGTTACATTTGAATTTGGAATCTGTCATTTTATTTTGACGCCATTTTGGAAACAAAAGTTTCGTACTTCATCAGAGTTGAAGACTGGCCGTCGTCTAGTCCCGATCTTACTCCGCTGGATTATGATTTGTGGTCAGTTTTAGAGTTTACGGCTTGCTCTAAACGCCATGATAGTATGGAGTCCCTAAAACAATCCGTACGATTAGCAGTGAAGAATTTTCCTATGGAAAGAGTGCGTGCTTCTACTGATAACTGGCTTCAACGTTTAAAGGACTGTATTGTAGCTAATGGAGACCACTTCTAATAAGCTTTTTATTTTTTTAATTGTTTTATTTTTTATGTATTAAACGAACACACTGTTAAAGTAATTAATGTTATTTGCAATATAATTTTTTCTCCTGTTTCAGTATTTATGGCAAGAGTAGGTATATAATATATTATTAAATTTAAAATGAAGAACATCTCTTAAATCAGTATTAAATTGGATAAAATATTCTTTGTTACGACTAGTAGACCTATTTTTATTGCTACCAATTCCGATGTATTGATCATAAAGGAATTTCAAATGAATTGAAGTCCACCCGACGCGAGTGGGCGAACGATATAAGTAGACAACAGCGGTAATCATGAAAAAGGTCGCCGGTACTTATCCCGGTCACGTTTGTATTTTTATAATATTATTCGAGTATAAGTATTGTAAATCTATACCTATTAATACTAGTTGTTTAAATGTGGGAGGCTCCTTTGCACAGGTTGCCCGCTAGGTTATGGGTACTACAACGGCGCCTACTTGTACCGTGAAGCAGTAATTTGTAAGCATTACTGTGTGTTGGTCTGAAGGGCGCCGTAACTAATGAAATTACTGGCCAAATGAGACTTAACAGGACGTCATGCTCGTCTCGTCGCTTTTTTTCATAAAAAAAGCAACGCTTACTTCGTCTGTTAGTATGGCGACCTACACACATAATGTACGTAGAAGCTATTTGCGTATTGTGACATCACGAAAAGTAAAATCACCAATTAGGCTTGAATTGGTAAGAGTTTGTACTTGTGGCTTTTTATTTTATTTTATTGATCGAGCCGTTAAGGACGCGTTCTTAAAACAGAGAGGTATCGAATCGCACCACTACACTGACACCGCTCAAACACAAACACGTACTTAAAGTTAATTGCAGGAATCAAATGAATTTGATACTTTAGCAAGTTTGAATTTTGTTTTTTTTTAATACCTATGTATTTTTGATATTTGGTTGATGTATTCGTTTAGTAGTTAAATATTAGAACTTTAGATGGCAATTCTGTCGCATAACGACGTGTGCAGTAAACGCTGTTTTTTTTAAATTCAAGATGGTCGCCGCGAAAAATTGTGATTTCAGCAATATGGGTATCGTATCCGAGGTTATCGAGGGTGCAGAGAATGATTTTGAGGTCATTTGAAATCCAAGATCGCCGCCGCGAAAAATTATGATTTCAACAAAATGGGTATCGTATCCGAGATTCTCGATGGTGCAGAGAACGATTTTGGGATCATTTTTGAAATCCAAGATGGCCGCCGCGCAAAATTATCTTTTCAGCAATATGAGTATCGTATCCAAGGTTATTGAGGGTGCAGAGAATGATTTTGAGATCATTTGAAATCCAAGATGGCCGCCGCGAAAAATTATGATTTCAACAAAATGGGTATCGTATCCGAGGTTCTCGAGGGTGCAGAGAACGATTTTGGGATCATTTTTGAAATCCAAGATGGCCGCCACGCAGGATTATGATTTCATCATTATGGGTATCGAATCCGAGGTTCTCAAGGGCGCAGAGAACGAATTTGGGATCATTTTTGAAGTGAAACTTCTTTGCCCGCATGAGGGTAAAATTTTTACTGATGAAACGGAATAAAGTGTCACGAAACTGAAGGACGTTTTTATCCAAGAAGAGGGGAGGGAGATTGAGTCTGATTGAGGTAGAGTGAGAAAATTAGAATGTAGCATGAAGCAGACGGTACTGCTGTGAAGTAAAATAACTTCACTACTAGCGTTGTATCATGCAGGCTTAGCGCGCGGCCCCGAGTATGTAGAACATCTTCCCTACTAGCTTTGTATCGTGCAGGTTTGATGAGTAATAATAATTAGTAAAATATCTAATAATTTCTAATATTGACAAAAATCAATTGGTTTAGAGAACAGATTACGATAATTATTAATATAAACGAGATTTAAAAATTGGTTTTCACAACTAAGTTTCACTTCTGACATGTGTACTTTGTACGCACGCCATTTTTTGTGTTGTCTGGTGTTTTGGACGTAGCTTCCCCCCAAAGGGCACCTCCCCTAAAAGTGGAGTTGAAAAAATACTGGAGACTTACCTTGTGGGGTATCAATTTCAATTTCAATTTATTGCAATTCCATAAATATAGTCCTTAAATATAACATCTGGAGTTAATACTATAATTATTATACAAGGCAGTATATTATGGATACCCAGTTTGGGTGTCGCAATTTGGTCTGAACAGCAGACCGTAGAAGGGAGACCCATATTTTAATTTATTTTAGTTTGGCTCGTTTAAAAAATAATTTACCGCATAGTAACAGTTTTCTAATAAAAAGTTTTTCAGTGTTTTAATAAATTCATTTTCATCATTTATGCTTCGAATTTTGTTTGGCAGATTATTATATATTTTTATAGACATTACATAAGGATTCGATGTATGTAGTACTAAATTTGATTTTGGGAGGTTTAATTTATGTATATATCTTTCGGGATATCGACGGGGCTTATTTTCTTTCTTTGTGTAATTGTGTAGATTATTTTTAACAAATTTGCATATTTCGAAGATATATATGGAGGGTAGGGTTAGAATATTAAATTTTTTGAAATGGGGTAGACATGAGTCTGTTATTTTTCTGTTGGCCAGTATTCGTATGCACTTTTTTTGTAATATAAATAGAGCCTGGGCATTTGTGCTGTTTCCTCAGAGAATAACTCCGTACCTCAAAATCTATATCCGTATCATTGGATAGGTCTTTGAAAGTTAGATTCAGGTTTGATACATGACATTTCCTTTGGTCTTTTGAAAATAATGTGGGATTAAGTAAGATATACGTTACATTTGTGTAATAGCTTATACCTTATGATTACAATATCTATTGAAATAACTCTTCTTGACATAATATGGTGGTAATTATTGATAAGAAGGGTAGAGCTTCTTGTGGTTAAAAAGGGGATGAAAATATTTTTTTGCATGTAGGGTATCATTAGATAGGTCTTTCAAAATCAAATTTTGAGATTTTTTAATAAGATTGGTACGGAATGTGTTTTGTAAATATTGTGGGTGAAAAGTCGAAACGTAAATATTTCTTTATTTAGGGAATGAAGAATTAATTTAGCTTGTGGGATATTGTTAGACAGGATTTTTATAATATAATTTAAGTTTATGAATGAATTCTAATTTTGACGATGAAAATGACACCCATGATGAGAAGTTGGTGAATTTCATAGGCGCCATCTTGAAATTCGATTTTGACCCGAAATTCGTTATGGTTGACCCCGAAAACCATGAAAATGATACCCATGAAGAGAAGTTGGTAAATTTCATAGGCGTCATCTTGGATTTCGATTTTGACCCGATATTCGTTATTGTTGACCCCGAAAACCATGAAAATTACACCCATGAAGAGAAGTAGGTAAATTTCATAGGCGCCATCTTGGATTTCGATTTAATATAGACCTTATAATTAGAGATGAACTTATAAATCACTAATTCTTCAAAAAATACAGAAACATAATTTTTTGAAAATCTGATTGCGTACAAAATATGTAAAGTATCAAAGACAGTATTGTAGAGCTTATAAAAAATATTCATGTTCGTACAGCGATCTTTCCGAGTACGAGCTGCTACTTACAACCGATTCATTGTCTACCCACGACGGCGGCCGAGCGCGGACTGACGTTGTTTCGATAGATCTCTCTGTGCAATGCGTACGGAGTGACAAAATAAAATAACCCTTAATATCACACTTTAAGGCTCATGCTTACCAGAAAAATATATGAATATTAGACGATTAATTTTTATTTTTTTCTGAGATTATTTATAACATATTCATTAATTTATCTCCCGTGTTTTTAAAAATATTATATCTGCTTTCCTTACGTAATTTTTAAGAGACAAAATTATGTAAATATTAGCAGAAAACTGATCCTGAATGAAGCCCCATTTCGTCAATTTTGTGTGAAGAGGTAACGGATAATCATTTTTACGACATAAAATATCAAAATTTGAAAGCAAATATTTCCCGCTAATTGGAGATAAAGAAGTAATCTATTTGTCGCAATTTTTAGTTTTGTTAGATTTAGTTTCATTTCATCACAAACTCTACCGAAAAATATCTTATTTTTGTCGGATTCGTAAACGCGTCCTTAAGCTGTCGTAAACCACAAAAGGTATGTTATGACAACAATTTATTACACAAGGTTTTAATATAGGAATAGGTAATATAGGAAAACTATTATACAATGTAACCTCCTCTTTAGATAAAATCGTAGATAGGTAATAATAATAAATAATATAAAAATAAAACGCCAAAACTGTAAAAAAACTGGCTCCCCTTTAAGCCCCAAAACCTTTTTAACTCAAAATTTAAAGCCTTTTTACGATAAAGTAAAACGTCACTCGTGACAAGTCATTTCAACTTACGTCTCCTCTTTAACGATATAAGTTTTATATCAAATATTTATTATAAAAATTATAATGAAACATCTAGACAGTATTACTATTTCAGTGTTAATATTATCTAAAGGTGCATTTTCATATTAATCTTTTGTTTTCAACCAAGCTACAGATCAGAATGTTTCTTTTACCGCAACATAGCTTTCAACTTTTGTTTTACAAGTAACGAGTGATTATCCAAAGAGCTTTTATGTAGAGTCACACAGCTCCATATATATTTACGACAAAGTGTAAACAGACTATAATTATGAGTCTAAAAGCGTCTATTTTTTTTATGAAAATAAGGCACGAGACGAGCAGGACGTTCAGTTGATGGTAGGTAACTGATATGCCTTGCCCATTATAATGCAGTGCCACTCAATTTTCGAAAAACCCAAATATTCTGAGCGGCACTACAAATGCGTTCGACACCTTGAGACATGGTGTTAAGTCTCATTTGCCCAGTAATTTCACTAGCTACGGCGCCCTTCAGACCGAAACACAATAATGTTTACACATAACTGCTTCACGGCAGAAATAGACGCCGTTGTGGTTATTATTTATCAAATTAATATCATTAATATGATTTATAGTTTAGGCCTTTCATGATCTACTACGACAAGAGATTGATCTTTTATTGCAACCGTTTCAACTCTTATTGATGTTGTGCCCTTTAGTTGTATCTATTCTGGCTGCAAAATATGTCAACCTAACTATATGGATACTTTAAAGGCATAAAAGGCATTTATTTTCTCAAAATTGATTCCTTTAGAATTGTTTTTGATGTCATTTAATATACTAGATACTACTACCGCTTCGGAAACAAATGGCGCTCTGAGAGAATTCTTTTTTTGCGCTCTTTTTAATAAAAATATACAATATTGTACAGTCATTGCTATAAAATAATCATAATCTAGTCCCAGGCTGTCCGATCACTTAGACATTCAGCTATGAAGTACTAGGATTGACGACAGAGACATTTTTAATAAAACATTTAAATTTATTTATACATAATGCCTGAACAGTGGCTGGGACTCTATTATAAAAGTGTATACATTTACCCATAAAGTTATTATGTATCTTATGATGCCTACTAGAATTAGTTACAAGCAATCCCTTATTTCTAGCAATCACTATTATGAGCAAAAACTTTACTTGTGCATTCGTGATTCACTGGAGCAATGATATGTACTTCTGTATTCTCCTCTCTAGTAGAATTTGCACATTGGATTTTATTTGACAACCATGACCTCCCAAATCTTTGTTTAGTTTACAGTGACCTGCAAGTTTTCTTGTCTCTGCAGTTTTTGTGACTATTAAGTTGTATCAATTCGTTTGGATAGCCTAGTATTGCAATCTTTGACATTTGTCATGACCATTTGGTCATCCGTTGATGATAAAATAGAAATGTTTGCAGGGGTCCGCTCTTTGGTTACGTGGTGGTCCATTTCTGTAAGCCAACGGAAAGTTAAATATGTTGCAATATAGTGAGGGTAGAAAATATTTGTAAATTTTTGCTCTGCATAAAATTGAATAAGCCGTTATTTTGGGGAAATCTATAATTATCTTTATGTTATCTAGTATTTATTCCGCTATGATTTGTTAGTTCTCATGTGGGAGTGTTGGAGGGAGTGTGTGGGAGGCTCCTTTGCACAGGAAGCCGGCTAGATTATGGGTACCACAACGGTGCCTATTTCTGCCGTGAAGTAGTAATGTGTAAACATTACTGTGTTTCGGTCTGAAGGGCGCCGTAGTTAGTGAAATTACTGGGCAAATGAGACTTCTATTATATAAATCTTATGTCTCAAGGTGACGAGCGCAATTGTAATGCCGCTCAGAATTTTTCGGTTTTTCAAGAATCCTGAGCGGCACTGCATTGTAATGGGTATTGCGTATCAATTACCATCCACTGAACGTCCTGCTCTTCTTCTTCAAAAAAATTTAAAACAAACATTTAAATTTATTTATAGAAAATGCCTGAACAGTGGCTGGGACTTTATTATAAAAGTGTATACATTTACCCTTAAAGGTATTAATTATATATCTTATGAAGCCTTATTTACACTAAACTTAGATTATGCTTAAATTGTAAAAAGCGAGCAGTTAATACATATTCTCTGTAGGAACATTAACAAACTGGAATATTATCAACTTGGAAATGTATCAGACCCAACATAAAGACCTCATAACTCGCTGTCGTGACAGCAGCTCCTCTATACATCCTTTGGCTGAGAAACTTTCTCAAAGGGATAATTGATGACTATACTGAATAAATACAGTTTCCTGACTGGCTTTGTATCGAAAGAGCAATCATACATACACAAAGAGTAAAAAAAGTTGTATATAATACTCGTCTGATAAGGTTAAGTATTACATATACAGGGCAGTTTTTTGAGAAGGCCGGTGATGGCCAAGTCAGAAACTACGAGACTTAGAGAAAAGAATCGTGAAAGGAGTCATGCCCTCGATTTATAAGAAAACAACAACTGCGTATATGGTTATTCAAAATTTTTTGAGCTTTTGACGGAAATCGACCCGAATGATTTTTCAAAAAAATTACATCCTGTATTCAGCAGAATCCATTGGTTCAATAATATGAGATGTATTTTTTTGAAAAATCATTCAGGTCGATTTTCGTCTAAAGAACAAGAAATTTAAAAAAAATATGCAGTTGGTGGTTTCTTATAAATCGAGGGCTTGACTCCTTTCACGACTTTTCTCTCAGTTTCGCAGTTTTCGACTTGGCCATCACCGCCCTTCTCAGAAAACCAACCTGTATAATACCTATACAAAACTTTCGGCTTTCGTCTGATTAATTTAAACGAAGAACTTTTCAATCTTCTTAAATTTTTTTGGAATAAATGCCATCAGTTATTTATTGTGAGCCAAAAAATATAACATATAAACAAAGTTATCTTATGCTATCTCAATTTATTGTCAACATTATATTGTTTTCTTATACGTTTCTTGCACGTGTCTTCAAAGTGTGTGTGTGCACATTATATTTGCTATAATTACCAATGTGTTTTAAATCAATATTATATAATATAAAGCAATAAGGTTTGCAAAAATAGCCCCAGAACAGCCCAGAACGAATGCTATTTTGTACTTTTCAGGGAATCATAGTATTATTAAAAAGAGCTCAAAAAAAAAATCAGTGTTCTTCTTTCAGAGTTCTTGCAGAGTTTTTTGCACCTCTTCTTCTCTCTCGGAGTACCATTTGTTTCCGAAGCGGTAGTAGTATCAAGTATATTAGAAATAACACCAAAAAGAATTCTAAATGAATCAATTTTGAGAAAGTAAATGCCTTTTATGCTTTAATAAAAATCATCATATTAATAAACATAACATAAGTTTACCTGCTTTCCATGCTAAAATAAATAATAAATTTTGTTCGATTATTGTGAAAAGCGTTCATTACAATGAGGTTTAATAAAAACTGTTTGAAAAACGTTTCACAATAAAATTATATGTATTTGACACCCATTTGCAAATGTAAATGAAAGCATTTGCAAATATAAAATTTAGGTCGGATGATAGATATTTTAATTAAATCTCGCACTTATAAAATTTCAATGAAATCACCGCTTTATGAAATACTTATTATTAAAGAAGAACTACTGAACAATGAAAATGCAATGTCTAGTCGCCAGTTTGCCTTAATTAAAATATTCTAAGCAAGTTTTCGAATCGAATGGAAATTTCAAAGCAAGAGATAGTCCATTCAAGACAAACTTAGATAATTAAGCGAGTCTAGAATAAATACAACAGTTATATAATTACGCTGCTAGTATTCAAATTGTCTTGAACATTAGAACATATAATGGTGGTAAGCACATCAATTTTTGTTATTGCAAAAGCTGATCTAATTAGATAACTGCTATATTATTTAGTATAACGTTATATTTGTAAAATTTTACAGATGCTTTCAAAATTTTGACTGTGAACATTTCCTTGTATTTGGCTCGGGGCGGTCATGCTTGATTGATCGAAAACTCTGGACGTGGTTGTGACTGACCGTGGGGCGTGCTTATTAATAAAATGAGAGGTGCGCACAACTTCCACAATAATTATGAAGGTAATTACTAGACGAATATTCCCAATGTTAAGTAATAAGCCCATCACTCCAAGCCATAATCTCATATTACTTAAAATATAAACAGGTCCATATGTACCAATTTGAGGAAGGTTACATATGGCCCAACGACGAAACTCACACGACCACATTCCATTTCTCGCCTTATTTTGTTATTGGGAATTGCTTTTTTACTTTAAACTTCTAATCGAATAAAAGTCCTTTAAATTATGTACAAATTAGAACAAAGACAATGGGATGTTTGCTTACAAAATGTTAACAGATAAAGGGTGCGGGGACTTCAGTCTTTATCGGCCACCGACGTGATAATGAAGTACGTAGAATTTTTGTTTTTTTTTTTTCGAAGTTTTACCCAAGTTTTGGTAAGTTGCTATTTTTATAATACATCTAGACCATATTATCATGACATTACTACAATTATGATATATAGTTTTCGTTGATATAAATTCTACTTGAAATAGAGTCCATTCATATTTTTTGAGCGTCTTTTCCTCTATCTGTTTTTTATTATTTATTTATATTTGATTGTTTTTTATGAAAATAAGAGACGCTAAGGATTCTTGAAAAACCCGAAAATTCTGAGCGGCACTACAATTGCGCCTTGAGACATAAGATGATAAGTCTCATTTGCCCAGTAATTTCACTAGCTACGGTACCCTTTAGCTTCACGGCAGAAATAGGCGCCGTTGTGGTACCTACAATCTAGTCGGCTTCCTCTGCAGAGGAGCATCCCACTGGTAAAATATGTTAAACTATGTTTACTTTAATTGAAAAACGATTGTAAAATATATTTCAGAAGTTATGTTAAATAAAGCATAGTTATATTTTATATCACACACAAGCGATCATTCCAAAAACTTTACAAATCTCTACAGCTCGAAGGGAATTTGATTCTCCAACAAATACACATCATTATTTCTAAGAAGACAATGTAAGAACATCAGTCAATAGGAATACTAATTGTATGAATTGGTAAAATAATTTATGAGCTAAAAATATATTTGTGGCGGTTTTTTTTTATGGAATAGGAGGACAAACGAGCGGACGGGTCACCTGGTGCTAAGTGATCACCGGCGCCCACGTTCTCTTGCAACACCAGAGGAATCACAAGTGCGTTGCCGGCCTTTAATAAAGGTGTACGCGCTTTTTTTAAGGTACCCATGTCGTATCGTCCTGGAAACACCGCAAAAGGAAGCTCATTCCACAGCTTTGTAGTACGAGGAAGAAAGCTCCTTGAAAACGGCACAGTGGATGACCGCCACACATCTAGATGGTGGGGATGATATCCTAACTTGTGGCGTGTCGTGCGAGGGTGGAATTCGGCGGCAGGATTCAGGTTAAACAGCTCTTCAGAACACTCCCCGTGATAAATGCGGTAGAAGACAAAAAATGAAGCGACGTCTCTACTTTTCTTATTGCAACGCGCTAAAATTTAAAATATAAATTTTGTAAGGATTTTGTGATATCCCAGGAGGGTGTCTGGTTGAAGCATTCTGTGTTGAGCATTATAATTTAATTATTCTTTCTGTTTGTCATCCGCCTTCTGGCGATTTAAATTATTCAAAAATATATAAGAATGTTTGTGAAAACGACAAAACAAAATTTATAAGAGACAAAATTTTAAATTTTGATAATAAAGTGAGCTATGTTTAAATGATAAGCGGTGATATAGGAACAAAAATATTTAAATAAAAATATAAGACTAAATTATGCAAATCAGATTATATCACGCGAATTGGGATTAAAAAACGAAAAAGCTTAGATGTTTGAAGATTTTTTTATGATATTCCTTTAAATTCCTGCAGTATCTATACTTAACGGAACGGAAAGATTACTTAAAAATAGCAATAATGATAAGTAAAATTAAAATGTCATTTAAATTAAATTCACCTTCCTTAAATGCCAGCAACGCTCCTGTGATTCCTCTGGTGTTTCAAGAGAATGTGTGCGGCGGTGATCACTTAACACCAGGTGACCCGTACGCTCGTTTGACCTCCTTTTTATATAAAAAGTAAAGGTACCTTTACTTTCGGCTAGATTATGGGTACCACAACAGCATCTATTTCTGTCGTGAAGCAGTAATGTATAAGCATTATAGTGTTTCGGTCTGAAGGGCACCGTAGCTAGTGTAATTACTGGGCAAATGAGACTTAACATCTTACGTCTCAAGGAGACGAGCGCAATTGTATTGCCACTCTGAATTTTTGGGATTTTCAAGAATCCTGAGCGGCGCTGCATTGTAATGGGCAGGTCGTATCGATTACTATCAGCTGAACGTCCTATTCGCCTCGTCTTTTATTGTCATAAAAAAAAGAACTTCTAAGAAAATCCTATTTTGACTTAATATTTGAATTTGAATTTTTTGGAACAAGTTTTTTAATCATTTTCATTTTAAAATGAGTAAAATGCACCGGCTGTTCCTTATAAAATATGTCCAGCCATTACACTAGCCGGTTGAGTAATTTAAACTTTTAGTTTCACGTAGCATTTAGTTCTCTCCTTCAGTTTTAATTTCAAAAAGTTTCATCAGTTCTTGTGCTTCTTTACAAACTGCTCATACCGAAACTTAGATTTCATATTACATTTGAAAGTATTCTGTTTCCAGTTTACAATGAAACTTAACATCGGATAAGGTTATTTTTCATTTGAAATTTTCTATTGTAATATATATTACTTTATTATAAAAAGCTTATTCTAAGTGGTCTCCTCTGGCTGCAATACAATCCTTTAAACATTCAGGCCAATGAATGGATGGATGAGCGAGTATTTATAGAAGAAAGAAAGAAAGAAAGAAAAATTATTAATTGACGTCATTATACATTCTGATTATAGTTCTTAAAAGTAATACTATTCTAATTGTGATCTAATGACGCCAATGGGTCCCAAACTCAGCATAGTTGTGGTTTCGAAAGAATCCACAACGCTGGTCTTCCGTCTTATGTGGCCTTGGCCTGTGTTATATCTATTATAGTATTACCAGTTTATAATTCGTTTAACGCTGTGCAAATATATAAAAAAAGTTGATTATAAAACCATAAACACTTCGTTATTATAATATAAAATCATTTAGTCTAAAATATTACTGTTTTTCAACTATTTGTCGAAAGCAAGGTCTGTGTAAAATCATATAATTTGTACATATTATTGAGGTTTATAATAGATTGTGTTAATAGCTTTCAGATAAAATTTTCACTGAAATCACTCTAATTACAAGCATTCTTCTGCCACAGGTAAAATAATACGCATGGATGATGCACTTTGTCCTGTATTCAAGGGGCATGAAAAAACTTAGAGAACCATGGAACGAAGGGTTCATAAGGAGATTTATAAATGGCTTACATACTTACTAGGCTGCCCAAAGTAAATCTAGGCCTATTTTATTATTATAGTCACTAACAATTTGTTATGTTCTTAAAGTGATAACCCGCACTTCTAGGATTAATACACGAATAAAATTTTTAACAAAAATTATGAACAAAAACATAATAAATTGTTTAGATTTATGAGAGCAACATCTCAAGTCAATTTCCTAATATGCAGATATTGGAGTTGAACAGGTTATCAACTGTAAAGTAGATCCTGTAGATGAAGCCACAACCTGAGAGTTGAACAAAGCATATAAGATTTTGTGACGATACGTCACTCGAACGGTTAGCTCAGTTGGGAGAGCAATGGCACGGAACGCCAGAGGTTCGAGCCCCGCATCGTTCGTAAAATTTTATTTGTATATTATAGTACTGTCTACTGCAATTGTTTTAGATACAATAATTGCCCTTTGTTTTAGATACAAGTATGAGGATACATTGAGAAAAAGATTGAATATTACACTTATTCTCGCTTAGATCCTCCACGTAATAAATATATATGTAGATAAGTACATAAAGAAAAGAGAACGCAAAAGTGCTGAGTCCACAGATTTCATACTAAATATTATTATTTTGTAACATTGAAAAACCTACATGACTACAAAATAAAAAAAAAGAAAAGATATAATGATAAAGAACATATTTATGAATCACAACAATGTAAAGCAACATTGAAGGGAATTATCATCTGTATGGTTCGCCATTTTTTTAAACGAATAATTTCTAATTTTAGCATCGCTTTCATCCTTTGTTATAAACGCAACAACAGATTATTTAAAGAGCTTTCGGTGTCTCAATGTGATTATTTATACGACATCTCGACTCTAGGAAGTGTACTTTTTTTTCAGTTAAATATATATCTTGTCACTAGCTGACCCAGCAAACGTCGTATTGCCATATAACATATTAAAAATATCAATTATTAAAATTTTGATGCAACAGATTCTCAGACCTATTAAATATATCGTACTACAATTATTGTATTCGATTGCCATCTTGCAACCCTATATCGTTTTGGTGGATGGAACATAATAATATAAAAAACGTGATACAAAAATAGTTGTATATCGTAGAAGGACGAAAATTTAAATTTGTATGTATTTTTTAATGTTAAATCATAATAAAATAAAAATATAAAAAATTGTGAAAGAATTAATAAAAAAAAATTGGGGTGCACTACCCTTAACATTTAGGGAGATGAAAAATAAATAGTAGCCGATCCTCAGATCTACTGAATATGCATATAAAATTTGGTAAAAATCAGTAAAGCCGTTTCGTAGGAGTAAGGTAACTATCATTGTGACACGAGAATTTTATATATAAGATTTTAGGCATATAATATATAATTTAAATTTGTGTGTATTTTTCAATGCTGAATCATAATAAAATAAAAATAAAAAATAAAAATCGGGGTGGACTACCCTTAACATTTAGGGGGATGAAAAATAAATAGTAGCCGATTCTCAGATCTACTGAATATGCATATAAAATTTGGTAAAAATCAGTAAAGCCGTTGCGTAGGAGTAAGGTAACTAACATTGTGACACGAGAATTTTATACATATATAAGATTGTAGGCGCGCCAAAAATATATCGCACCAAATAAACGTATGGTTACGTGTCAGGACCACAGATTTCTAAAAACATCGGTATAATTCCGAAAATTGTTTATTTCACGTCGCCGAAGTCAGTAATATACTATGTAACTATTAGCAATCTATAATAAAATGATAGAGGTTTTCATCAGTGCGCAAATCAGGGAAAAACTACTGAATAGATTTTAATTAAGTCTTCTAAGTTAGGTGTCTGTTATTGTTACGTGTCAGGACAACAGATTTCTGAAAACAACGGTATAATTCCCAGCAAATTGTTGATTTCACGTCGCCGGAGTCAGTAAAAAAATCTATAAAAAAATATAGAGGTTTTCATTTGTGCGCGCATCAGAGAAAAAGTACTGAATAGATTTTAATTAAGTCTTCTATGTTTTATTACTTAGACCATATCTAAACAGTTATTAAAGTTTTAAGAAACAATGATTTTTATGAGCACTACATGCTCAGTCATGTGTGTACGTGGATGAGATTTGGATATCAGATATTAACCAATTACACCATTAAAGGAATGTTTACTTTTTAAGTACGCAGCCCTTTATATATGTTCGTACTTTCGGTAATGATGATTCCTAGAATAATTTCGGTTGTAGTAAGAGAAACAACACTGCTCACAAAACAGCAGGTATGACAAGGTTCGTTTACGCCCATAGACCAAGTATAGTAACTAGACTGATTGATAGCTTCCGTCTCACTCACACGAGAAAAAGAAAAACTTATGCGAGTCTTATGTAAAGAAATGAGATAGAGTGATTAGATTTTTTGTTTCGCCATGCGTGCCGGTTTTTCAAGGTCAGCACACTCGGTGTGCTAAACAAACTTGACAGCGCTGCACATATAACTTTTAACGTCTGAAATATCCACTATTTATTCAACATCTGTAACAATTTTAAGTAGAATCGAAGGAAATATGGTGCGATGTCGTGTTTTTTGTAAAAGTGATAGTGAAAGAACACTTGTGTAATATTATGTACCTATATATATAAAGGATATTATCTGTCTCATGTTGGCCACGCCAAAACGATGTCTAGTTACTATACTTAGTCTATGTTTACGCCAGTAAGTAGCTATCGAACACACGAATATTTGGCGTAACGTTACATATGAATTCGAAAACTAATAGAGATTTTCTTAAGGCATCGCGGGCTTCCTAAACTTAGTTAACCAACACGATGGCGCCGTTAAACTGTTGAGCGGTATGTAAACATTACAATTTATATAAGTCGCACAATATTAAATAGAAATGTATAAGAGAAATAAAAACTACGACATAACTAATATTGATGAGTTATATACACATATAGGATGATACAATACAACTATAGAGGAAATCGACAAATTATGTCGACAATTAATCATATCCCTACCAGTGGAGGCTCCTTTGCACAGGAAGACTATGAGTACAACCGTCAAGTTTCGGTCTGAAAGTAGCTAGTGAATTTACTGGGTCAATGAGACTTAACATTTTATGTCTCAAGGTGACGAGCGCAGTTGTAGTGCCGCTCAGAATTTTTGGGTTTTTCAAGAATACTGAGCGGCACTGCATTGTAATAGGTAGGGGTAACCATGAGCTGAACGTCCTGCTCGTCTCGTCCCGTATTTTCATAAAAAAATTTAGTATTTTGCGCTGTTGTTATAAAATTTATACATATTATGTATTATAAAATAAATATAGAAAGTATACAGAAATAAATCTTACGACTTAACTAAGTATTATCACTATTATTTTAAATGAAACTTGACTCTGTGACAGTATTCAATTATTTGATAATTGAATGTCAACTTTACGGTATAACCTAAATCCTACATTAAAAATCTATAAAAATTTAAAGAAAAATGTTGAAAATGTAATTCTTTTAACGAGATCGTTAACTAAGCCGATTTTTCATTTTGTAAAGCGTTGGCCTACATTTTAGACGGAATATTTTATGAAACAGGAAAGCGTATTATTTGATTTCACTTTAGCAATGAAATCCGCGAGCAAATAGTGAAGTCATGCAGAGCGCTACAAAAATGAGTCAATCAATGTGAACATATGAATTAAGATGATTGAATAAAATAAAATTTGAAAAACAAAATTTTATGAACGATGCGGGACTCGAACCAATTGAGTTGAACAAAGCATACAAGATTTTATGACGATACGTCACTCGAACGGTTAGCTCAGTTGGTTAGAGCACTGGCACGGAACGCCAGAGGTCGTCGTGGGTTCGAATCCCGCATCGTTCATAAAATTTTGTTTTTCAAATTTAATTTATGTATCAATCCTAGAAGTGAGGGTTATCACTTTAAAAACATGACAAATTGTTTAGATTTACAAGAGCGACATCTTAAGTCAATTTCCTAATATGCAAATATTGGGGTTGACCAGGTTATCAACTGTAAAGTGGATCCTGTAGATGAAGCCACAACCTGAGAGTTGAATAAAGCATACAAGATTTTATGACTTGATTTGTTTCCGAAGCGGTAGTAGTTTTTAGTATATTAGAAATGACATCGAAAAGAATTCTAAAGGAATCAATTTTGAGAACATAAATGCCTTTTATGCCTTTTAATCAGTTTTCTATATTTCAACACTTACAATTACATATCCACAGTCACTCACTTGATGGATTGATTCTGCTTCCCATAATACATTTAATACAATATAATAGTTTCAAACCGTGACGATGACAATTATTGTAAAATCAATTAAACGTCGGTTTAAATAAGTAATGTTAATATTACCAAAGAATCGATGAATTTAAATTCAGTTATTATTTTATGCGTCGTAACCATGTAAAACCAATTTTACTTATTCAAATTTGAGCTAAGTAGTAATTATGTGATACATCGATATTTTAGTGTTGTGGGACTGAGCGACATCACAGCCTTGTGAGGCGAGATGTAATTGGGCATAATTCATACAAATAATTTTTAATTGCGGTAGCCTTTTACCATTACAGCGTGGAAATCAGTGAGATTCAATGCGTTGAAAAATTCAGGTGCTTCCAAAAATGTTAGTCAGAGATTGCAAATATAAGTCCGAAATATTGGGGACCCAAGGAAGAAAGTAAGTTTTGGGTCATCTAATACCATGATAGGATTATGAAACAGTTGTTTTTTATAAAAAATAATGCCGATACGAGTAAGACGTTCACGTAATGTAAGTACAATGCAGAACCTTTGATACCTTTTTCACAAAAGTATGGCTCAGTCACTCCTTCATAGCTAATACCCCACCAAACCATCACTGAAGTCGGATAGTGGGTACGTTGCACTCTGTCGACTAATTGGGAAGCTTCCTTAGAGCTTTGAGCATAAACATGGTCATTTTATTTGATAAAATGTTGCTCAATTGTAAAAAATTCTCATTCGTAAACAAATTTTTTCTGTGACCTCCCTTTGCGTACCGCTTCAGTAGTTGTTTCGATTTTACCACGCTATTCTTTTTAAAGTATCAGTTAAGAAATGACCGTGTAAGTCTCTAATAGGCTGCAAGTCATAAGTCATCTTTTAAAATACGCGAAATGGTTCTAGGTGCTATTTTCATCACCCGTGATAAAATCTTTTGCTTTCGGACAGGATTTCTTCAAATTCCTTTCCTTACTGCTTTGACCACCTTTTTCGTACGAACACTACGTGGCTAGATCTTTTTCTGTCACAAACAGAAGAAGTCTCACTGTACCTAATAATAGACTCGTATACAAACAATTTACTAATACTAAACGTATGGAGAGTTTTAAAAATTGCATTTGGCTCTTTACCTACTTTGTTTATCCCAGCGGTTCGGTTCTCTTCATCGCTCCAGTCTATGTTAATATCGCAAAATATTCTATTTGATTTAAAAGAGTGGTCTTTGAGTTTCTTATATATTCAAGAGCTTCTATTTTTTCCGTACATATTACGGGTAGCTTTCGTAAATTAAAAGAAATATTTATATGGGCGATTCCAAAGCGCTTAGCTTAAGCGTAATTGCAAAAAGTTTATTTGTCTTTCACTTTAGTTCTTCAATAATAGATTGATCCGAAACAAAACCGGCGAAACAGTGCCTGATTAATGCAAAACACGTCCACAAAATATCCGATTACTGAAGTAAGATTTACTTGCTGACAGCGAAAAGAGGGATGAACTTAATAATTAAAATATATAATATAATTGAAATATTTCGTTCCGTCGACACTCAGAAATTGTAAGCAAGCAATGACAAAGGTACTCGTATTTCAATATCACAATATCAGCTTTGCTTGTCCCTCCAGGGTTATTGAAAGTAAATAATAAACAATCTTCCCTACCAGCCATCACTTTATTAAATATACCTTGTTGTATACGAAATGTGTTTCACCCAAACCCTATTTTCTTTGTGTGGCTTATTTTTTTTTAATGACAATAAGGGACGAGACGAGCACGACTTTCACGGTTCAGCTGATGGTTATTGATGCGCCATGCCCACAATTACTCTGAGCAGCACTACAACTGCGCTCGTCACCTTGAGACATAAGATGTTAAGTCTCATTTGCCCAGTAATTTCACTAGCTACGGCGCCCTTCAGACCGAAACACAGTAATACATACAGTTGTGGTACCCATAATCTAGCCGGCATCCTGTGCAAAGGAGCCTCCACTGGTATAGTTTGAGTGTTAATTTTAATGTACTATATTTTTCATACGTACGTTATAAGTAAGCGACGAGTAAGGATGAAGGAATTTAATTTGTATAAATGTATTTTTATATTTAAACTAGCTGACCCAGCAAACGTTGTATTGCTATATAAAGTAATAAAAAATTTTTGGGGTGATTACAATAAGTAGATGCAACCGATTCTAAGACCTACCAAATTTATCGTACTACAATTATTGTATTGATCCATTGCCATCTTGCAACCCTATAGCGGATTTGTGGATGGAACAGAATAATATAAAAATCGGGATACAAAAATAGTGGTTGATCGTAGAGGGTTGAAAATTTAGGTTTGTATGTATTTTTTAATGCTGTATCTTAAAAAAATAAAAACAAAATATAAAAAAAATTTAGGGGACCACCCTAAACATTTAGGGGGATGAAAAATAGATAGTAGCCGATTCTCAGATCTACTGATATAACATATAAAATTTGGTAAAAATCAGTTAAGCCATTTCGGAGGAGTAAGGTAACTAACATTGTAACAGAAGAATTTTATATATAAGATGATATAATATACTTTAAGTGATACGTTATACCGAAGAAAATATTTTATTACATAATACAATCAAACTTCGAAGCTTCGGCGCTTCTATGTTTGGCCACTACACTTCACTAACGGCCGTTCCCAATATACTATCTACAGATAGAGATAAATTACTACCTTCTACTGTCAGTAATTAGCTGTCAATAATTTGAAGCTGTCCCAATATACCCGATAAGTCATTCTTATCGCCTTATATTGGGACGCGTGAATTGCAATTTCCATACAAATTTCTATCGCTAGTAAGCTATACGTCGTCCCATTGACAGACAGCGTGTACGGATAAGGTGAGTTACCGTCGATAAGCTTATTGGGACAAACATATAATAATATATAAGTCAACGATAGTTACGATTTTCGATTCGAAAGGCAGAAAGCATTTTGAACGAGCCACTTTCTTTGACTGTAGGGATAGGTTTAGGGCTTCTCCTGTATGACGGTCTTCTTTGATGATATGCGAAAGTGTCGTATGGGAATCTTTATTTCTCATGTTTTTTTATGTTTCCATTTAAGATTTCAGCAAATTGTAACGAACAAACGAACAATGATTTTACGAACCGTGATTTCTTGGGTTCTGTCCGAGCGATCTTTCCAACTGAGCCATATGGTATGTCTAACTCTCAGGTTGTGACTCATGACGTTGGTATACCCACATAGTACGATGTATGAACATATAACTGATAGCAAGCTATTGAAGACTGAAGCTGTCTTGAACGTGACCGATGTCTCCATACTCACTTTGTGCAAGAGAATCACTGCAATTCTGTTTTCTATAACACCCCATTCTATTATTGTGATTTAATATTAACCTCGACAAATATATGTGTAAGGGCGGGAAATTATCGAAGTATCTAACAAAATGCGTTCCTAATTTGACTTAGTACCAGTGGGAGGTTCCATTGCACAGGATGCCGGCTAGATTATGAGTACCACAACGGCGCCTATTTCTGCCGTGAAGCTGTAATGTGTATGCATTGTTGTGTTTTGGTCTGAACGGCACCGTAGCTACTGGGCAAATCAGACTTGACATCTTATGTCTCAAGGTGACGAGCGCAGTTGTAGTGCCGCTCAGAATTTTTGGGTTTTTCAATAATCTTGAGCGGCACTGCATTGTAATTAGCAGGGCGTATCAGTTACCATCAGCTGAACGCCCTGCTCGTTTCGTCCCTTATTTTCATAAAAAAAAATAGAAATAAATAAGTTGTAGGTAACAATATTTATGGCTAGACTGCATAGATTGCGGTGCATTGTGATGCACGTGCAAACTTCAGGCTAATTATAATTTTACTAGGTACTGTAAAAGTTGCGTCGAACCAACCGTATCGAAACTACAAGCTCTTTCAATTGAAGCACGTCATGGAATAGTAATAATACCTACTTACACTAATGGAACCTTGTAGTATAAAGGTCTTCGTGACTTCAGCAGGGAGTCGACATTTAGCAAACGGTAATTTTGATTGGTGATTTTTTAAGAGCCTCATAGATCAAGTATAGTAACTAGACATCGGTTTGGCGTAGCCTTTATGATTTTTTATTTCTTTTATTTTCTTTTTTTTTTTAATTAAAGTTATTTAATGTATTTTTTATTATATATATATATATATATATATATATATATATATATATATATATATATATAATATATATATATATATATAATAGCTAACAAAATACTCGCATAATGCCTTTATTTTCTTTACGGTATGTGTGGATTGATACATCTACTGTATTGTACTATATGTATGTACTCATTAACTATAACTATGTTTATACTTATTGATTCATATTTTTTGTCTTACTCGTGTAAGGGATTTATTAATTGACGTTTCTGTATTTTGTTGCATTACTTTGCATATATTGTAATTGAAATGATATGTAAATTAAGAACCTTTAGTACCATTTTGTTTTGAAAAGAGCAACCTTAGAGGTTTTTGCTCGTTCTGCTTCCACAACGCACGACGGCATTTTGAAAATATTTTATTGAGACGCAAACTGATCTGTACGACGAGTACAGACGATAACAATTCTCATAATGGCCGTCTATCGGCCTGTAGTAGTGTAAGTGTGTGCGTGGGGCTATGTATTTACACGTTAATCGGCTTGTTTTAGTGCTACACTGTTATGGAAGGTGGCACGGAGTCCTTATTTTTTTACTAGACCGTGAATGATATTGAGCGAAGCGAAGCGAAGTGAAACTGAGCGGAGCTCCCACCGGGTGTCTCCAATTGATTTCTGTGTTAAATTCTCGGCCATTTCTGGACCGATTTTAAAAATTTTTGAACTCATTGAAAACTTTCGAAATTTTCTAGGTTATTGTTGAGACAGAATTTTGAATTTCGACTTGATTCAATTACTATAATTTAAAACAAACATGATTTACAAATTATTCTTAATTAGCACGCGCTATTTAAATTGAGCCGATTGATCAAATCACAATTAGCTTTAATTGAGCACGACGCTTCGTACGGAATCAGGTCATCTCCAGAGACCTGCGAATGGAGAGCCTGGAGGACTTCGTTCGCCGCCTGAGCACCTCTGTGTTCACGCGCGCCGATGGAGCGCGATCCCAGCATTTGCGTGGCATCGCGCCATACTATCGACGACCGCCGGACATAAAAGGACTACCACGTGACCTAGTCTCCTAGGACACGACTGCTTCCTCGCCGCTAGCTGATGGGCGCTCATCGGTACACTACCGGCGGGCTCGACCTCGCTGAGCGGCGGGCGCAAGCCAACCACGGACCTACCATCCTGCCGCAGTTCGCAGATCACTCGCGACACTACGCGGGCTCGATCGCACTGCAGCAGGATACCACCGGACATGACACCACGGACCAACCGGTCCCACCCAGTGCGCCGCCTGTAGTTGCAGGCGGCGTTTATACCACTGAAAGGGGCCATCCCCCTGGAACGCGGAAGACCCAGGTATGAGCTTTAGTTGTAACACTGCTATCCTTTGATCATATTCGAATGTTCATGATCTATAAGCATCAATAGTTTACCTCGATTCGCTCAAATATACGCCGCAGCGAAGCGGTACTACGAGCGACTGCGGCATCCTAGTATATATTTTATAGGTCTGTCTATATTCCTTATTGAAAACTGATACACAAATGACGTTAGAAAACTCAATACCAAAATACAAAGTATAAAATTTTTAATATGACAATTACAAAAAAGGTTTCATTTAATGGTTCAGAATAATGAAAGCAATGGAACTTTAGTAATACAAAAGTACTTAAGATGGAGGGAAGAAGGCATTTACACCTTGCTGTGATACTCTTTGGCATAATTGCTTGGAAAACACCAGCATACTTATATCAAAAGTTAGAATGGCTTGGACAGCATAAAGCTTTGAATATGGATACGAGGTCCGCTTTTCGTATATTAGCTAGCCACCGCACTGCTGCGTTTCGGGGAAGTTTTAGATATCAAGCCACCAAGTGCTGGAATCATTTGCCACCTCCACTTCAACTTAGTAATACCATTCAACTTTTCAAAATAAAAACTAAAAATTACCTACTTAATGATATTTATAAAACTGTTTAACTGCTTGTACCTCTTTTAAATTTTATATTAATATTTATAGTAACCATAACATTTTTCCGTCGTTAAGATCTAAATGATCTTCTTTTAACGTTCAATTTTTTATTCAATATTTTTATTTATTTATATTCTTAGACTTATATTCATAATAATAATTTAAAAATTACTAGTCGCTGCTACTCCCAGACTCAATAATGTTGGGGCTACTGAAAACCAGTGCTACATTGGCACCACGCCAGTGACATTCACTGCCGCACAGTACCTTTTTCGTTTTAAGCTATAAATTTTATTATTTAATTTGTTTTATTTGTTAGTTCTAAGAAATTATTACTTATTTTGGTTTGTATCATTTTAACAATTGTGTAGTGGTGGTTTTTGTTATCAATAAATTTTTATTCTATTCTAACTTAGTAGAATAGAAATATTTTACTAACCATAGGGAGTGACCATAACATATTGCGACAATACTTGTTAAGCGTCTTGAAGCTACATCAGTTCGTAAAGGGGCTTAGCCATGGGGAGAAAAACTGGGAAGAAAAACCCAGCCCATCTTTTACAATTTAAATCTTATTAACAAAATTTGCTTAGCCTATTTCATATAATTCTATATAATTTTAGGTGGCTTGTGCAGAACCAGACAAGAATCATGCATTATTATCCGCTATATAATCTACTATACTATTAAGTCTGGCCATAAAACAAAAGCTAAAAAATATTACATTTGAATTTGGAATCTCTAATTTTTTTATCATTGTTCAATGTCGTTTTTTCATTTTGGCGCCAATACACCGTGCCAATACATTGTACAATTTGAAATTGTTGTACATTTATGTATTAAACTAACACACTGTAAAAGTAATAATAAATGTTGTTTGTAATAGATTTTTTTTGGTTCAGTATTTATGGCAAGATTAGGTGTATTAAGCAATCTTTGTCAATAGTATTTGATGAAACACAAAATCATTTCATTTTACTTTACCAATGAAATCCGAGAGCAAATAGTGTCACGCAGACCGCGAATAAGGTGAGTGAATCAATGTGAATATATGAATATAAATGACCGTGAAGGGATCGTCGATAGTTTAAACAAACAGGTGACGTGTTAAATGATAAAATCCTTAACATATCAGTTTGTCTATGTATATAAACATGTACAATAATTTAATTTACACTATCATATATTAGAGTTAAAGTAATTATGAATTTGCCCTTGCCTATGAACAATTTTTTGTAAAGTAAGGTTTTTTTTGGTTGAAGTATTAAAAATGTGAAAAAATTTTAAAATTAAAATTAGTTTTATAAAATGTACCGGAAGCATACGGATACTCACTTTTTATTCAATTCAATTCAATTTACTTATTAAAAGATTATTTAATTACAAAATAAGAATAATAATACAAGTCTTAGTTAAAAGTTAGTTAACACTATGCCTGAACTACACTGGCCTTCAAAAGTAAGTATCACACTTTTAAAATTGGGATAACGTTTTAAGTTCACAAAATATACTTTCGAAATAAAAAGGACTCCAAAGAGAATTTAATTTTGTACATAAATACTTTATAGTCGGTAACCTTCTTTTAAGAATTGGCTGAAAAAAAATTCAAAAACAAAACCATTCCTTTTTCAAAGTGGACGTTTCCCAATTACAATTTTACCATTCACATTTTTCTTTCTGTTTTAAATTTTTTTCAAGATCGATAGGTCTTGTTTTAAAAATTATGCTAAAAAGCACATAACATTTATTTATCATGCCTCTTTCAGTTGAAGAATGTGCTAGGATCATGGCTTTTCTGGAACTAGGCATCAGTATGCGTCGCACTGCAAGAATGGTGGGTGTGACGGTACGAACGGTCCAGAAGGTAAAGCGAAGGTACGAAGAGACTGGACACCATCTGAGGAGACCTTGTAATGGCAGACCCAGGTGTACCAGTGCCCGAGAAGATCGTTATATTATTTCCACTGTGTTAAGAAATCGCCACCAAAATGCAGTTGAAGTCCAGCAACAGCCACTTCAGACCCGGAGAGACTACATTAGTGACAGTACAGTGAGAAGAAGACTTGCTGAAGCAAATTTGAAACCCCGAAGACCAGCGAGTGGCCCAAAACTCGAGCGACAGCATTGAGTAGCGAGACTGCGATACGCCCGTGAACACATGCAGTGGGATGAAGAAGAATGGTCAAGAATTTTGTTTGCAGATGAGTCTCGATTCTCCCTTTACACTTCTGATGGAAGGCGAAGTGTTTACAGGCGGCTGGTGAGCGATACCTTCAAGCCTGCATCTCAGAAAGAGTCCAATACGGTTTAGGCAGTGTACATGTCTGGGCTGGCATATCTTCAGAAGGTCGCACAGAGCTAGTAGCCATAGAAAATGGCACCCTCACTGGGCAAAGATATGCTCAAGAGATTCTCAATGAGTATGCAGGGCCGTATTTAGCAAATATGGGTGATGGATCGATGCTGATGCATGATAATGCTCGGCCAAACACGGCTCATATCGTACAAGAGTATATTCAGGAGGTCCGTATCAGCGTGATGGCTTGGCTATCAAGAAGTCCTGATCTCAACCCGATTGAACACGCCTGGCTAGTCAGAAGTCGCAGACCACCACCTACTACCCTCAGGGCACTAAAGCAGGCCCTGGTAAAAGAATGGGAGATTATTCCCCAACATCGGCTCCGAAACCTAGTGTTCAGTATGCCAAACCAGCTCGAAGCTGTAATCAGAGCTCGAGGAGGCAATACCAGTTATTAAAAAATAAATAACATGTAATACATTTTAGTTGATTTTTTTACACTAAACTAAAAATGTCTATTTTCATTGTTTTATCTTTTTAAGTTAAAAATGTAACTAATGTATAATTTTAGTTTCTAAGAATAAAAAGAATATAGCCTATAAAATTTGCAACAAAACGTTTTTAATCTTAAATCTCTACCTTCTATAGTGAAGAAATAATTCAATTTGAAAAGTGTGATACTTACTTTTGCAGGCCAGTGTAGGTAATCCTGTGTTTCAGGCGTAAAGAGCTTAATAAAGTAAAAAGGTATAAATTAATGTACAGGTTAAGTATATAAGTAAACAATTTCTTCAATGTAATGACTACTAACTAATACAAATAATATATTGATAATGTTTATTTTAACACAATTAAGTATTAATATTTCTGTTTCTTCATAGGACATATTTTGAAGTGCTTCATGACGAGCCTTCTTACAGTTAATATAATTTAGGGGATAGATATTTGCTATTGCGTATAGTTTATTATAGAACTATGATGAAAAACAATGTTTGTTTTTGATTTTTTGAGGGCAAACAATATCTTTGCGTCTCTTATCAATAAGTTCAGTGCTGTAGGGAAGGTCTTCGTGCTGTTTCACTATGCTCATTATAAATAACTGTCGAACTGTAAGGACTTTGCATGATTTATAGAGGATGTTGGTAGAAACAATGAAAGGGCGGTTAGTAGACACCTTAAGAATAGCTCTCTCGACAGATAATAACAATGTTTTTCCCGCTCCACCCTACGTTGTAATACAGTATCTTATAATTGATTGACATAGAGCAAAGTAAACTTGTCTAATTATTTGGGTATCTGCTAAATAGCGTAACTTTTTAAAGACATAAATCAAATTAGGAATTCTATTGTACAATTCTTCATTCAAAGCTTCGATGTGTGAGTGTGTTGAGTGCATTTGTAATAAACTTAAAGATTTAGATTTATTAGATGATTATTTTTAGACTCATTTTGTTTTGATAAATATGTTTTATATATATATATATATATATATATATATACATATAAAAAACGTCACATATTTATCAAAACAAAATATATATATATAAAATAATATATGTATATATATATATATATATATATATATATATATATATATATAGAAAGGCCAAAGAAAAATACATATTAACGCCGGCTGCACGCACGAAAAAGTGTCACGTTCCGTCTGAACCGAGCGTCTGAGCGAGAGCGAGGAACAAGCGATAGATAGGCATGATCAGCCAAGAGTTCGGCTTGCGACGCATTTTGTTCTATATTTACTAAAAAAAAAGTAGTATCGGCGAGTGCAGTTATAAAAGGTTATATTACAACTTTGACTAAAAACTATAATGAGTAATAAAATAAACGATCATATAAAAGGATGTTTTCTTATGGCGTTATCTTGTTAAATTATTGTCTGTAAACCAACTTTAGAGACAACTAATTTATTTGTAGATAACGACTGGACATCATATGGGACCCTTAAAATTAAAATATATATTATTGAGTGTATTTGAACTATAAGCAATTCCTTTTTGATAGTTTAGAGTGTAATACGTTTAACAATAGCAACTAGTAAAGTGAGCTAGGTAAGTTTAGCGATGTAAATAATAACTAATACGTGGATATCATTGGAAGTCCGTTAGACCATTTATAGTATCGAAGGTGATAGTAATGATTTTGAAGAAAAAGTAGAGGACTTTTTTAAGTTTAATACGTTTAACAACAGCAACCAGTAAAGTGAGCTACGTAAGTTAAGCGATGTAAATAATAACTAATACGCGGATAAAATTGGAAGTCCAGTTAGAGCATATCTAACCCTTATTCCCCGCTTTTCACCTTGAGGGAGCAGTAGTTACAGTCAGATGCCTAGTACCGTATCCATGACGTTATAGAATCTTCGAAGAATTTTAAGTTTGCACTTGATTGAATTTGTAAATACTTATGTTACTTATACATTAGTTGAGAGCGTCATCTAGGTAATTCAAATTCAAATTCAAATTCAAATTCAAATTCAAATTCAAATTCAAATTCAAATTCAAATTCAAATTCAAATTCAAATTCAAATTCAAATTCAAATTCAAATTCAAATATTTTTATTCAAAATAGGATGTGACATCACTTATTGAAAGTTAAAAACTACCACCCATTCCAAAATGAATGCCTCAGACCTGAGAAGAATGGGCGCAACAAACTCAGCGGACTTTTTTTTTTCATCGAATAAATATGTTTACAAAGTAATATTGTACAATTAAACTTATTATTTAATAGCCTGAGGGCGGTCACTGCATTCCCAATCTGTGGTATCATTAAGAAAGTCATTTATGTTATAGTAACCTTACCACACAAACGTTTTTTAATAATTCTTTTGAATAACGTTATACTTTTGTTTTGAACATTTTCTGGGATCTTGTTGTAAAAGCATATACATCGCCCCACAAAAGACTTACTAACTCGACTTAGCCGAGTAGTAGGCATCATAAGTTTATGTCTGTTCCTGGTGTTAACATTATGGTTATGACAGTTTCTGGCAAATTCACTTATGTGCCTATGAACATACATTACATTATCAAGAATATATTGAGAAGCAACAGTCAAGATTTTAATTTCTTTAAATTTTGCTCTCAATGATTCTTTAGGACCTAGGTTATAAATAGCGCGAATAGCCCTCTTCTTCAGCACAAATATTGTATTAATATCGGCAGCGTTGCCCCATAGCAATATACCATAGGACATAATACTATGGAAATAACTAAAGTATACTAGTCGCGCCGTATCTATGTCAGTTAATTGTCTAATCTTTTTGACCACGTATGCTGCAGAACTAAGTCTGTTCGCCAATCCTTCAATATGGGGGCCCCATTGTAATTTGGAATGTAGAGTTATGCCAAGAAATATAGCAGATTCCACCGGTTCCATCACCTCTCCGTTTAACAAAACATTTGCATTTACATTTTTGACATTTGGTACAGTAAATTTAATGTATTTAGTTTTCTTGCTATTTAACAATAGGTTATTTGCGCTAAACCAGTACACGATGTCAGATAAAATATCGTTCACTTCGTCATACATAGCTTGGTTTCTTTTCACTTTGAAAATCAGTGAAGTGTCGTCTGCAAACAATACTACCTTATGTTTTTTCTCTATAAGATTAGGAAGATCATTTATATAGATAAGGAAGAGGAACGGTCCAAGAATAGACCCTTGTGGTACCCCCATACTGAGAAGAGTCCCAGGAGATCTCTTGCCATTCACGTCGAATATATAGTCGGTATAGCTTCCTGACCAGCGTTGAATGCTGAACACAATCAAAAGCCCTAGATAAGTCACAGAAGATGCCAAGTGCATTCTGCGATTGCTCAACACCTGCATCCGTTGTTGAACGTCCCCTAGTAAAGCCAAATTGTTTCAAATGAAGTAACTTATGAGAGTTAAGGTAAGTAAGCATTTGGCTTAAAAATATTTTTTTTTTAAATTTTACTAAGGGTCGGCAAAACCGACACAGGACGATAGTTATTCGGGTCAAAAGAGCAACCCGACTTAAATATTGGTGTAATTTTACTATGTTTCAGAATGTCAGCAAACACGCCACGACTAATACAATTATTAAGACTATTGCAAGATATGGTGCTATGACATCAATTATTGAACTTATTATTTTAACAGAAATGCCCCATATATCAGCAGTTTTTTTCATGTCGAGAGACTTAAAAGTTTTAATTATTTCTCCAGGGCTAACAAAACTAAATTTGCAAGTTTGTTGGCATTCTTTAACATTTTCCAGAAGAAGTGACTCAGCAACACTGGTGGAGGAGGCAAGAGTGCTTGAATATATATAATAGAAACTGGAATGTCAGAAAAAAATTTCTCAAAAGCAGAAGCAACTTCCTGCTGAGATTGAATTATATGTAGTATTGTTTATTGATAAATTGTATTCAATGTTGCGGTCTTTCACTCTTCCAGGTTCCCAGTTAATCACATTCCAAGTCATCTTTATTTTATTCGGTGCATTTTTAATTATCTGTCTGATATGTATAGACTTTGCAATAGAAAACACACTTTTAAATAATTTAGATTATTTTTTAACATACTCGATAAAAGATGTATCATGATTATATAATGACCTCTCACTATATAGTTCATATAGCCTTTGTCTGCTCCTATGAATGCCAGCTGTTGCCCAATCATTAAATGACAAGAGACCACCTGATTTGACTGTCTTTGAAGTAAATATAGAAGTAAACTCTGTTTTAATTATTTTAAATAGCATATCATATATTTCATTAGGATTTATATTATATTTCAATGAATCCAAATTTGAGAGTTTAACTGACACATTACCTCTATATTTCTCCATTCGCCTATTATTCACAGGAACAAACGTAAACTTTTTAATTTTATTACATTTATTGACCTCAATATTAAAAGAGGCTAACTGGCCAAAGTGGTCTGAACTCAGTTTGATTATTATTGCCTGAGAAATGGGTTTATAATTTGAGAATATATTATCAATACAGCTTTTTTAGGTGCCGGTTACTCTAGTGGGCTCTAAGAAAATATTGGTTAAATCATATGATTTGAACAAAGATCTGAATCTAATACTGGTGGTAGATTTTTTTAATAAATTAATACATATTAAAATCACCACATATCATGACATACTTGTTCGACTTACATAATTTTAGTAAAACCTCCTCCAATACACTTTCAAATAATTCATATACTGCATCTGGGGGTCTGTATATACTGACAACAATGGCGTGATCAAGCTCTGCACAGGCTATTTCAATGGTACGTTCAACAGAGAGGCCTACGATATCTTCACGTTCTTTGAATTTAAATAATTTACTTACAAGTATAAGAGAACCGCCACGTATAGCCTTTTCTCTGCAAAACGCACTTGCCACCTGATGACCACTGAAGTTAAAGATGAGCTCATATTTTCTGAGCCAGTGCTCTGTTAAACATAAAATATGTATATCTTTATGATCCATAAACGTAAACGTCCTAATATTTCTGAAACTAGACGTCGCGTCGTATCAAACATATATTATTTCCTATTTATTTGGTTTTTAATAGAGCATACTGTAAAGTTAAAAAATTCAAAATTTCACGACGTTGTTCATTATAGTAAGGAGTTTGCCTATAAACTGCAATCAAGACATGAGCTCCATGTTCGTCGGTTTATGGCTGACATAAACCAAACAGTCGAGAGGTTTTACAACATAAACATTTGTTTCAATTGCTTACTATCCTATGTAAAGTATTGTAGAGATTCAATATATTATTACATCTATAACATAAACAGGCAGTTCCAAATGTAAGTGTAATATTAAGTTTTTTTTACGAAAATAAGGGACGAGACGAGCAGGACGTTCAGCTGATGATAATTGATACGACGTGCCCATTGAAATGCAGGGCCGCTCAGGAAAATTGAAAAACTAAAAATTTTTAGCGGCACTACAGCTGTCAATTGAGACAAAAGTTGTCAAGTCACATTAGCCTAGTAATTTCACTAGCTACGGCGCTCTTCAAACAGAAACACAACAATGATTGCATATTAGTAAGTCCGTTGTGCAGCGATGTATACCTATTTTATTTATTGTTTTATTGAATATATTTGAATATTTTACATTACTGCTTACAGGCATCGATGTAGTAGTAGTATTGGTACCTAATCGTATGTTTATTGTCACTTAATACTATTTAAACGTTTCTTATAGGTATTTATGCAACTGTTGTGCAATAACACTCATGTGATACTATTATCACACTCAGCTTCGCCTCGTGTGTTAAATCCGGATTCGTGTTTAATACCTAATTAGCAACAGTTGCATACAAGACTTTATCTACACCCATAATATAAATACTCTATAAATAATTCTGAAACAGTTAGCTTACTGCTAACATTAAAAAAGGCAGTCCTAGTAACCATTACATCATTAAAACGAGTGTTGTAAATGTACTGAATTTCATTACATCACTCGTTTGGATGATGTAATGGTTATTAGGTCATTGGGTGTTTTAATGTTGGCAATAAGCTAACTGTTTTAGAATCTTTTATAGAGGATTCAAAGCATGGGTGTGGATAAAAGTATTTTACATACTTGTTATATAGAAGTCTCGATACCAGATCGTTGGGTCTTTTTCATCAGTTCCACTACCTAAATACCCTTTCAAATAATTTAAAATATTTCGAAAACAGTTCATAAAATACAAATACATATATATTGAGAGGCTTTTAATTAAAATACGTCTAAACTAAAACCTATGATGAAATTTTGTTTAAGGAATGTAATATAGTGAAAGCTGCTACGAAAATTATTTATTATTTACTTTCAATAACCCTAGAGGGACAAGCAAAACAGATTTATATTGCTATAATGAAATACATTTCTCGTTAGTCTGCTATAACTTCTATGAAACTAATGGAAATATTAAATTGTAAAATCCGTACATGATGAAATTATATTATTAATTAGTGTTTAGGCTATTTAGTATACAGGCTATGCGTAAAGAAGTAAAGAGCTTGACATACCTAGTTGTCATTGTAGAGTTGTTTACAAAAACATGTTTTCTTTTTTGTTATAAACTAGACTGTTCGAGAATATTTAAGACTTAGTTCGTTAATTCATTCAGTAACTGATAAAGTGAACATTTAGTGCAACAACAATATTGGTGTGTTATAGGTGATCAGTATATTAGTGTTTTTGGTACGTGTGATAAATTATTTGTGACATTATACTAGTGTTTTCCGAATGCTCTAATCTTGAGACGTAACATTATTGATACTTCTGGTATTAGGTATATTAATGTGATTCTAGGAGGAATAACTGTGGAGTTTCTTGCAGATTCTTCCCAAGATTCAAGATTCTTGAAGCATCATTTGAGGTGTTAAAAATGTACGTAATTGACTAGCAGAAAATGGTACATATGAATCTCATTGCTTAAAAATATTTGATTTTGGCTTATTAACGTAAGTAAAAAGGTGAAAAAATCGTGCTACAAAGAATTTTTTAATTTGTATGCATCAAAATAGTAGTAGTTGTCTTTATTTTAGAAGATAAATAAAACTGAATGATTTTGATTTTTTCTTATGAAGGATGAGTCCAAGCGAGCGAACGAATTACCTGGTGTTAAGTGATCATCGCCGCATCACTAGGGGAATCACGAAGAGATGAGACAATACTCATCGCTGGACCTGCACTTTGTCTTCAACAATACAACAAGTCGGCCTGGCTTGAAGTACTATTATTATTTGAAGTATACATATAGCAAGAAATCTTATTATTTATTTAAATTTCTATTTAAAGTACTTTTTTTGTTTGTTTTTGTTTGTCCTTTTTCTAAAGGACAGAAGTTATCAATTAAAAGTTTATTATTATTATTATTAACGACCCATACCCAGACGAATGGTTAGTGACCCTTTCTACTAAGCTAGAGGTCCCGGGTTCGAATCCCGGAATCATTTATATGATGAATATGGATTTGTTTTTCCGAGTCATGGATGTTTGTATGTATTTATGTATGTTTAAGAAAGTATATTGTATTAAATATCGTTGTCTTGTACCCACAGGCTATGCCTAGTTTTGGGCAAGATAATTTGTTAATTTAAAGTGTGTCAATATTATTATTATTATATTATTCACTAATTAAATGTGATTGTGAGTGACAAGTTCGATGACTTGGTATTTTTTTTGTATTTTTTGCATATTCGAATTTTAATTAATAAATTCGAAATTTAGGATATTCGATGGATAGATTTGGTACCTTCTGATTTTTATTTGTTCTGATCCCTAGAATTTTTTCATAAACTTAAAATTTTACTTTAAATCAAATGTCACCTGGATTAGATTTGTGCCAGAAAGGAAAATATATTCAGCAAGAATTTAGTTACATCATCGCCAGTAAAATGTATTTTGGATGAGAATGTATAAAACGGACAATAAATCGGCAAAATTTCAAGTATGCTGTAGTTAAATTCGTTTTTGTTTACTTAAAAACGTAATTATGGGCTTTTGTCAAAACAAACTTTTTCGAAACTCATATCTAACACTGGCTGAACTTGTCACTTTTAGCTTTTACTTACGGCTGATTTCAATAACCTATCTACCCTTAGTTTAACTTACGGATACATTGCTGTCACAGTTTAATGACAAGATCTTACCTATCCACTGTTATGTCCAATACAGTTGTAGTCCAATGCTATCTGTCAATAGGTTATTGAAATGTAAGTAAGCGTAAAAGGATAGATTTGTCTACGTCTAGGAAGTTTAACTAAGGATAGATAGGTTATTGGATACGGCCGTTAACTAATCGCGCATAGCTGACAGCTCGTCATCTTTACTCAAAATACTCATAAATATACCATACAGAAACTTTGCCAGATAATCTACAGGAAATAATTTATTTTCATTCAAATATGGTTAGTGTATTTTAATCATAAGTTATATTTAGGTTACGACGTGCATTGTGATGCACACGCGAATATCTGTCTAATTATAATTTTACTGGAGTACGGTCAATGCTTCGTCGTTCCAACCGTATCGAGATTACAAGCTTCGTCAATTGAAACCGGCGCCAATGTGCCATCGAAATGTATAATCGACCGTCACTATATGACGTACTTTACATAATAGATAGCTGTTGTAAAATTAAAGTAAATCAATTTAAGAATACTTTTTTGATATCTGACATTTTTGTATACAATTATTATTGAGATACAGAATATATTATTAATAAAATTGAAGTGTGCTGAAAGTCACACGTTAGAAGTGAATGCAAATATTTTTCATCTATATTTATAAAGTATTGGTATCCGCCCAATAATTGCTTTTTTTCTGCTAAATTTTGCTCTGACTGATCACATAGTAGACTCAAGCACACTTTATCTAAAAGAGCTTCAGTTAGCCGAGCTGATTCTGATGAAAATAAAGTGCTCAGGTCGTTTGCAAAAGTATTCACTTGAAAATACAATATATTTATTGCAATGTACAATGGTATTATTATATAGTGGTATATTTTCAGTAGTAGGTACCTACTTTTACCTTCTTATTTATATTTCTATAGTATTTGCCAAATATAAAAAAAACATCAAAGGCATTGTCGACGTTTTAAAGAGTTTATAAAGTTCAATTATCATATTATTGTGACTGTTCTATTCAAATGTTGATTCGTAAAATTGCAATATGCATTTATGCAGATGACGCCCTTTGTTTACACATAAAGCTAAATCTAGATGCAATATACAAGTTTTAACTACCTACCTACTCTCGTGCTTATCCAAAGTCCATTTTAGGTCAGATATATACCTAATACATATTATATACTGTAAAAAGACGAAAAATGAAGGGATTTGACAAAACATAGAATAAGTGAACAAATAAATCTAAATAATCCGATATGTCCTGTTTAAGTAAAATGACAATATTAGACACTATCATTCAAATCAATTCACCTGTGTCGCGTTTATGCAAAATTATAAACGATTATAAAAGCTTTAATCTATTCAGAGATTCGTTGCCAAGAAATATATTATGAATAAATAATTAATATTGAAGTAAAACTTCTTTAGGCGCGACTTCGAGGTAATCGGATGAACCGTAACCGGCGATGAAAATGCAACGGAAATCGTTGCATTTTCATCGCCGGTTACGGCAAGATGGCGTCACGTTTCTGTGGTCACGTATCTGGTTTTTGGTTCCTTCGTCCATTATTACGGCAGGCAAAGGGTTAAGAGCTTCAGACAGCCATATTCGTTAATGTTCAAAAATAACGTCATATTGATATGTATATATTTATGTTTTTTTATATATTTATTAATAAAAAAACAAATTTTACATTGCTTTTTCAAAGCTATAAAAACCACTGAGATTTGTACAATTGCTAAAATAAGTCTACACCAACAGAGTTAAATTAATAAAAGAAAAAATAGTTCACAATTGTTTGAAACTTAGCTATACATTATAATTATACAAATAAAAGTAAAAGTACTTGATACAATTAATAGTTAAGCACGATAATTTGATTGGTAGTCAGTCAAGACTTAAAAAGTATTTTTATAAATTCTGTTTTAAATTAGTCTCAGTCAACGAGTCGGTCAAGTCACGTGGCAAGTCTAGGTACTATGTAAGCTGTTGTTCTTTCACCGAACGCATTGGATGCCCGAGGCATGTGCAGCCGGTTTAGACTAACAGCGCGCGTATACACGGGGTATCTATGGCTGTTTTTAATTTATTATTAAAATAATTTTCTTTTAGTATTGAATATTCAATTTGCTTAAATATTGACAACACTTGACAATGCTTAAATAGCCCGCTTTCGTTACCTTGAAATTTCCGTTTAATTTGATTTGATACTATTTTTTTAAGGATTTGAATTTGAATTTTATTAATTTTGTCAAGGTACGGTAATGTAATTAATAACCTAACCTTAAATTTCTTACTTTTAATTATTTTATTTACTGAGTGAAAATTTTTAAACGTGCAAGTGGTATAAATGAATTATAAAAAGAATATATAATGAAAATAATAAACAGTTAAAGGAAATCCCAGGAACATTTTACTCTTTCATCAAAAAATAAAAATAAAAGAGAAAATCAAGAACCCGATAATGACTTGACCTGTAAAAAGTGTAAGTTGACGAAAAGAATTGAAAGATATGGATAAATATTTCAACTCAGTCAAAGTTCATATATTTTTTAAGTTAAATAAACAAATATGCCAATGTTCATTCACATAAAATAAAGGTAAATTGTCTTGATATCACTCAACTAATTTATTTTTTCAAAATCTTCAGCACCACCTTCATTTATCATTGTTTAATAAACAAAGGAAAATATATATTTCGTCGGTACGTGCCTCGTCTCTTTCATTTTCCAGTTAATTGACGCGTATAAGTGCGGTTGTAAGAGTCATATTTGAATAAAAAATTCGTCTTATTTCAAAACCCTTTCTTCACAATTCTTTAGATTCACGGAGTGCCTTGTTATTATCAGTTATGTCATTTACTAAATTAAGCAAAGAAAATGTAAAGGGCACTATTATAATTAAAACCAAAACAATGTATTTAGAAATATTGAGTATTTTTAGAGTTCAGTAGCCAAGTAGCAAAAAACGGAACCCGAACCTTTTTTTCAGAAACTATAAGAAGTATTCTGTTGAAACTTGGTTAGTAGGTATACTGTGAACCGCATTAAGATTTTCACACAAAAATAGAAAAAAAAAACTATAAATTTTGGGGGTTCTACTTATAACTTACATACTTAGAACTAAAACTCAAAATTTTTTTTTCATCAAACCCGTACGTGTGATGTATCTATGGATAGGTCTTCAAGGTCTAAATGATATTGAGGTTTCTTATACCATTTTTTTTTGAATATTTCGCGCTCGAGATTCGTAAACCGCAATTTACGTTTCATTCAATTAACTCAAATATAAAAAAAAATATATTATGTTGCTTGCTGCTACGGAACCCTTAATGGGCGAGTCCGACTTGCACTGGGCCGCTTTTTAATTGTACTTTCATTAATTATTTCAATTATAATTAGATGTTAAAAATAATACATATTAATTTTATTTTGGAGAGTCCACTGAAAAACATCGTATGAAACCCGTGTGTATTGATCATGACACTCTCCGTTCTTTTTTCGTTAAAACTCTCAAAAGTCGCCTACTGAATAGTTTATATTACTTTTTGGTTTGTAATTACTGTGTGTTTTTATTTCTAATAAAAAATAATTAAACGTCTACGTTTCACTGTTCATTGTCATATAGCCGCGCCTCTACACCTTGTCCTCCACTACAAAGAACGACGGCCAACAAATCAGGCTAAAGTTCGCCCTTAGGACGTTCAGCTGATGGTATTTGGTAGGCCCTGCCCATTACAATACAGTGCCGCTCAGGATTCTTGAAAAACCCATAAATTCTGAGCGGCACTAGTCTTGCACACGTCACCTTAAGACAAGATGTTAAGTCTCATTTGCCCAGTAATTTCACTAGCTACTGCGTCCTTCAAACCGAAACACAATAATGTACAATAATTACACATTACTGCTAAACGGCAGAAACAGGCGCCGTTGTTGATTCAAAATCTAGTCGGCAACCTGTGCAAAGGAGCCTCCCATTGGTATGTTTATGTGAACACGGCTTGAGACATATAATGCGTGTTATTGGCTGCTTAAATACAATTTCATGTGAAATACCTTGCCGGGTTTGGAGGTAACAATGCACACGTTGATTTAGCGATGAATGTGTTAATAAACTGGTATGTAATTTTACTGACTCTATTGTGCGCAAAGTATTCAAAACCTCCTTTTAAACAAATTTAAGTTGACTATAAATCAAAAATTATGCTTCGAAGGAAGTAAACTGTTCAGCCCAACATAGGCAACCAACAAAAATTGTAATGCATGTAATTCTAGCCTGTAAAAAAAATTGTATGTTGTGATGGGTTTTTTTATGCAGTTCTTTTCCCAGTAGACATACAGTTTTGCCACGAACTACAACGGATACTTAAATTCATTAGATATTTGTTTTCGATTTTTCTTTGTCCTTGACATACCCAAATGGCACTTTGTGTTGTACGAGTAAAATAAATATATTGGAATCTTAGAATAGGCATTTTAATTATTAAGTAATAATGAATATAATATAATATTCGTGGTCGCTAACTATGGTCACTCAGAGGGCAATGGGGAGGGCTATGTAAGCATAGCCCTCCCCAAACTCTAAGGAGTTTCCCTGCGAGATCAAATCAGAAATGAGGAGATCCGTAGGACAACCAAAGTCAACGACATAGCCCAAATGATTGCGAAACTAAAGTGGCAGTCGGCATGGCACATAATTCTAAGGACAGATGGACGTTGGGGCAGTAAAGCCCTCGAATGGCGACCACGTACAGGAAGAAGTGTTGGTAGGCCCCCCACAAGATGGACTGACGAACTGGCTAAAATCGCCGGAATACGTTGGATGAGGGTAGCGCATAACCGATCGTCGTGGAAATCTTTGGGGGAGGCCTCTATCCAGCAGTGGACGTCTTTCGGCTGATGATAATGATGATGATATATAATTATAGTTATTATGATAAAGTAATGATAGTAAATCTTACGTGTTCCATCGAAGCGAGTGGCGATGGTGTCTAGGAATGTGTTCTGGGGCGCTAGCAGCCCCTTTCGCACCGGCATCACCCCGTGCCGAGCGACTAGCGCTCACTGCCCTCCACCTACAACATAAACAAGCAAACTTACATCATACATCATACGTTTACCTGTGGGAGGATTTTGCACAGAATGCGGACTAGATTATGGGTACCACAACGGCGCCTATTTCTGCCATGAAGCAGTAATGTGAACATTACTGTGTTTCGGTCTGAAGGGCGCCGTAGCTAGTTAAATTACTGGGCAATTGAGACTTAACATCTTATGTCTCATGGTGACGAGCGCAATTGTAGTGCCGCTTAGAATTTTTGGGTTTTTCAAGAATCCTGAGCGGCACTGCATTGTAATGGGCAAGGCGTATCAATTACCACCAGCTGAACGTCCTGCTCGTCTCGTCCCTTATTTACATAAATTTATTATATATTATATTAACATTAGGCGATAAATTACCTCTTTTACCTTGCAAGTAGCGATGGGAGTGCGAAAAGTTTAATATAATAAATTTTGTGTCGTTCAAAAAATATTTGTTTTCAAATTTTATTTGTAGATTAATCCTAGAAGTGAAGGTTATAACTTTAAAACATAACAAATTGTTAAGATTTACAAGAGCGACATCTCAAATCAATTTCCTAATATGCACATATTGAGGTTATCAATTGTAGATCCTGTAGATGAAGCCACAACCTGAGAGTTGAACAAAGCATACAAGATTTTATAACGCTACGTCAATCCCACAGTTAAATCAGTTGGGAGAGCACTGGCACGGAATGCCAGAGGTCGTGGGTTCGAGTCCCGCATCGTTCTCAAAATTTTATTTGTGCATTTATGTTGTTGTTAAAATAATATGTTAGATATAATAATCTTATATGTGTTTTGTATGTTCGGTCGCGGTCTAAAAATGTTTATCAGTTTTCAAATTAGATTATTTATCACATTGTGCGCAGTAAATTCTAAAACACTAGATCTAGGATCATATTAGTGCCTAATCAAATAAATAACATAATATTATATCGTCGACTTTGTGACATCGATGTGTACTTGCAATTATAAACCTTAAGGTGGTATTAGTTATTTATGCAACTGTTTTTTGTTGTGTGTGGTTATGTAGGTTTTTAATTGGTTTGATAATAGTATCACATGAGTGTTTTAATACCTAATTTTCAACAGTTACATACAAAACTTTATCTACACCCATAATATGAATCTTCTTTAAAAATTCTGAAACAGTTAGCTTACTGCTAACATTAAAAAACTAGGACTGGCTAGTAACCATTACATCATCCAAACGAGTGTTGTAATGTTGTACTGAATTTCCTTACAACACTCGTTTGGATGATGTAATGGTTATTAGGACATTGGGTATTTTAATGTTGGCCATAAGCTAACTGTTTTAGAATCTTTAATAGAGGATTTAAAGCATGGGTGTAGATAAACATTCTTAGACCACGAAAGTACATGTGGAAGAAGTGTATAACTCGAATGAATTATGTCTTTTTATTATTTATATATAAACACGAGTTGTTGGCTTGCTTAAAAATATTAAATTAAAATATTAAAAATAATAAATAATATATCTGTAAGTTGCAATTTCGTATTGTAATGTGGCCAGTAAGCATCTTGTATGTTTTTCTTCGACCCGTTCTTTTTCCGAACATACGCTTGTTAAGTAAATTAAAAGTGGGGCCTTTAGTCTGGGGCTAATCACATGAGTTCGGATTTGAAATAATCATTTCTTAACATTAATATTTTAGTGTCCAATACATTAGTCTTCAAATTGGGCTTGAGAACATCAAACAATAGTTATCCTTATGTATTTCATATCCATTGTTAGACCTTCTGTAAAGTACCAAACCTTTTCAGTACCCTACATAATTCAGAACCCTAACTTTTATCTGACATTAGCAGCACCACTTTGTCCGTAAACTTGAGCATCAAAAGCCCGGACAAAATCTATCGTTTACAGACGGCTGATTATCAATCAACGACTTTAGGCTTGTTCGGCTTTTCACTTAAGATTCTGATTCTTCGACAGTTTTTGTTAACATAAAAATACATTTTTCACCTCTCCAGCACGAAAAGGGCGCTATTGCTACGTGAAAACGTTTTTTGCTGCGAGCGTGAGGCAAAGTGATTACTCCGGATAATACATCCGGGAATTACTCCGCGTTAAAATAATAAACAATGCCGGTGCGTTCCAAAACTCATTTAACTTAGCGTATTATCTCATTGTCACAAAAATTTATATGTTACCTATCGAAATTTAAATTTATAAATCTTAGATTTTAAAGCCTTTTTAAAGGCTTAATATTTAAAATAATTACTAGTAAACATTGTTAATTGTTTCTCTTGCTATAACACTTTTCTCGCTAGTCGAGGTGAAAACTTGTATGTTTAACACGATAGCAATTTTTTTTGTCTCGTACCTTTAATTCAAAGTCAGCAATCGCAGCAAAAAATAACTTTGCTCACTTGTTGAACAAATAAGTATTACAGTCCCGCATTTTGTATTAACGAAATCAAATTACTGTTGAGTGTTTGCATCATTAAAAATATCCTTGAAAAAATTCACGAGATCTATAAACACCTTTTGTATTGTAAACGATTTTGTTTATTTTTCACAGCAACTAGTCCTTGCCACATATTTCAGACTGTTTTAAAAGTATCTAAGGAATGAAAATATTTCTTATTTTTAAAACAGAGAACACAGTTCAATAGATTCACTGCCATTTTATTGCTGTATGACTTTAATTACCTAATTGAGATCTTTACTGCTATGAAATTACGATAATTTATGCTACGACGGGCAATTTTAATCAGTGTTGCCTTCGACGAGCCAGAGACCGGCAAATGTGAGCAAAGCTTATTATAGATTAAACAACAAATTGAAATTTACGTAAGCGGAATCTACCTGCATCAGGATTTTCATTAGACATCGCTATAAATCTCCTTTCATAATTAATGCTCTATTTAAGGTGACCCATAAACTGTGTAAGAATAATAATAACATGGCTGCAGTCTTTCTACCTTCTCATAAAGTTTTTATGTATCATAAATACGCTGGTAATAAATATGAATTAATGGGTTTTCGAGGTTGCTCTCTTTGTACAACGTTTTTCGTTCACAATAGGACTCAGTAATATTGCCGGTTGGTTGCACTTCGCGGCGTTCTTAATCGTATTGTTTCTAATTGAAGTAATTTCAATGGCTTCCCTGAAATTCTAATATAATCTTAACAGTAATATTGTGTGACAAAAATATCATTGTGTATTGTGAGATTAATGTAGATTTTTTTACTTCCCGTAATTTCTCTATTTAAAGTGAGACACATAATAAAGGATTTTATTTAAAGTGTATCTATTTAAAATACGTTTCCAATGACCATAGTAAAGAATTTTTGGTGATATTTTTTTAATTGTTTTTTTTTAAGTGATTTCATTAATTTCTGGGATATGTCAAAAGCAACGTATTTTTGAATCGTGTGTCATTCAGGTGTATAGCTTAGTGGTTAAGTCGTTGTAGGTGTAATGTGCAGAGACGCAGGTTCGAATCCCACATCGTTAACGAATTTTGGTGCAATTTAAATTTGAATATATTTTTCTATTTAAAAAGAATATTCCAGCTATTTTGTAGCCAAATGGTAGTACCCGTCGCAAGCGTCCTGATGGAATAACCCAACTGGTTTGGACTCGGGAAAGGGTGTGGGAATATTCTTACGTTGATGGTATGGCTCCTTGTCATGTCCAAACCACTTCACTTTGTACTGGGGCTGCTGCTTCGACTACCGAAGACAGCAAACGCCGCAAATAGATATGTCAGTCTCGGTGAGTGTTACAATTTTGTGTCCTTTGGTGTCGAGACACTTGGCTTGTTGTTGACCCAGAGGCACGGATAATGTACAAAATACTATCTACGTGCCTCAAATCTCAATAAAGCTACTGTAAACCTACTTATACCAGTGGGAGGCTCCTTTGCAAAGGATGCCGGCTAGATTATAGGTACAACAACGGCGCCTATTTCTACCGTGAAGCAGTAATGTGTAAGCATTACTGTGTTTCGGTCTGAAGGGCGCCGTAGTTAGTGAAATTACTGGGCAAATGAGACTTAACATCTTATGTCTCAAGGTCACGAGCGCAGTTGTAGTGCCACTCAGAATTCGGATGTTTCAAGAATCCTGAGCGGCACTGCATTGTTATGGGCAGGGCGCATCAATTACCATGAGCTGAACGTCCTGCTCGTGTCGTCCCTTATTTTTTCATTAAAAAAAAAGCGATGGCAGCTATGTCGGTTAACGGATCAGCCTAGCGGAAATGCGGAAATTCTGCCAGTATTCTTGGTACACTTCCTTGCTGTGATAGTATTAACTTGATATTAAGTATTGTAAATATCGCAATAAACATTGTTTTCTATGGAATAAATTATTAGAATATATTTTCAAAACAAAAACGTATAATTCACATAAAATACTATATATTCATTACTACTATTTAAGATCACCAAAAATATATATAACTTGCATTGGTATTATTTAAAGAGGCTTTTTTTGGTTAACCAATTAAATTAAAAACAACTTGTGAAGCCAATTAAATTATATTACATAATATCTAATTCTCGCTGCCATCAAATTGAATCATTGAAATATTATTCATAAATCTGCTTGCCCTCAAACGCTGCATAATTTTAGTCACGTAGTTTTAAGGAACTTTCCAGTAGAAAATATTCCATCGAATATAAAATATATTAAGTACCTAAGATTATTTATTGCCTTGTAAAAGCTAATGCAGTGAATGCATAGATAAATTTGCACTTTAAAATATACGAACAAAATATTATTATATATGTTTTTACTTAAGTTATCAATGGAAGAGAAGTCGCTATAATATGGTAGGAAGCATTCATAGAAATTGAACTAGAATATACTAGAGACACTGACCTATACTATATACCACTGGACTGGCGGCTGTCAAAGTGCTTTTGTGCCTGTTTGATATTCGCCATTTTGGCGCTGTTGGCCATCTAGCGAGAGTCTGCGGTACTAAAACTAGTGATGACAACTTCAGCAAACATCGATAGATGATGGGAAACTTTAGACAAAAAAAATATGTACTTTATAATGTTGATTCTTAAAGTATTAATAACACGGAAAACGAACGAAATTAATGCAAAATACTTCAAAGTATTGTACGTTCCTTAGCCGCCATTTGTATTATACGTCAAAATTTGTTATCTGGACGCTCGCGAATAGCGCTTCAAATAGGCACAAAAAATTTGCTGTCAAATATATGGAACTATGGAGCATGGACTATAGATGACATACCCGCTTTAAACACGTCGTCTCATAGGTAATTGAATAAGTAGTGACATATCACTACTTATTCAATAAAAACCATAGTGAGTGATGTGTTTAGACGTGAAACAACGTGTAAATATGACATATTGTCGCGTAGCAATGCTTCGACGTATATGACGAGAGATTTCAAACTTCAAGACATTGATAATTTCAACAGGTCCGTCAGCAATACTCGTAGCACAGCGGAAATGTGTTTACTGTAGACGCTGTAGACCCGGGTTCGGTACACCTACCAGTGTATATAATTTTGTGAGTTTTGTAAAGTTAATGGAACAGAGTAAAAATGATGGAAAATGTGTAAGCAGGATAAAAATAGTTAGAAGAAAGTTCTAGTACAAATTATATTTTCAGATGGAATGGGAGAATCATTTTGGAAATAGAGCATATGGGCGAATAGGCGAAGTGTATGTTCAGAAAAGTGAACGCAAATAAGAGTCGTTCCTATAAGCGGAGTATTTTTTCCAATCCCTGACCCACTCTCGTGTCAATATCAGAATATTTCGCTATACTATAAATACTCTTCCAGAATCTGCACTATTACCAAACAAGATATTATATTTTATAGGTAATTCTTCTTTTAACTTAACTGCTGTTTTTAAATAAAATTTTCATCATTTTTCACTATGAGAATATTAATTTATTCGTATTGCTGTCAGTGATATTGCATAAGTATACTATCAGAACTCAAGAGGCTTAAAAACTAAAACACATAATTTTTATCGCCAAGTGTTATGTAATAATTATGATATAGTGGTTCTAACTGAGACCTGGTTAAATAGTAGTGTGGCGAGTAGCGAGCTTTTCGACCCGAGATACATAGTGTATAGAAGAGACAGACACGATTCCAAATTCAGTTTCAAAAGTGACGGTGGTGGCGTACTTATCGCTGTGTCGAGAAAATTTAGTTCACGTAGAATATGTAGTTGGGAAACAGACTTAGAAGATCTTTGGGTTCTTGTTGATTTACCTTTTTCTAAGTTTAAAATTACTCGTCAGATAGCCTTTTGTGTAATTTACATGACTCCACCAGTTAATCGTTCTAGGCTGAACGGTGTTTTGGATAAATGCAGCTCTATATTAGAATGTAATCAAACTTGTGAGAATTGTATACTTGGAGATTTTAATTTGAGCAGCATTAATTGGCCTTTACTGAATGACGCTCCCAGTGATTATATTATTCCTGAAATAGGTCGCTCCTTAATTGATTTTATTCATACTAATAATTTAAAACAAAATAATTATATTTTTAACCATTCTGGGAAAATTCTTGATTTGGTCTTAACTAATTTGCCAACTTGCACAGTCAGGCAATCACACGATGCCTTAAGCACTATTGATGTATTGCATCCTCCTCTGGAAATTGATATACTATTTATGCGTGAAAATAAATTACATTTTAATGAAAATAACCCGCAACTCAATTTTCGAAGGGCAGAATATGATATTATACGCTCAAAGTTAGCACAGATTGACTGGAAAGATATGATAAGTAAACATGACAACGTTAATGATATGGTTAATTTATTTTACGCCAATATTCAACAAATAATACGTGAAACGGTTCCTTTAAAAAATAAATGTAATCATAAATATCCTTCTTGGTATGACCGCTCATTAATTCATTGTTTAAAAGAAAAAAATAAGTTAAGATTCCGTTTCAAACATTACAGAAACCCCCGAGATTATATTGAATTAAAGTTAATAAGTTCACGTTGTACCCGTCTGGCTTCTGTTTGCTATAACCGATATTTAGTCAATTTACAAAAAGAATTTAGGCATAACCCAAAGTTTTTTTGGAGTTACATTAAATCGAAACGTGGTGGTACTAGTGCGTATCCGGCTCTTATGACTGATGGTGAGGTGATAACTTCAGATGGCCCCCAAATCTGTGAACTTTTTTCTTCATATTTTGGCTCTATTTATACAAATAACAGTGGACAACCTTACAATAACTGTCTAAACTCTGATTATTTCTATAATGTCAGGAATAATAGTCCGTTATTGATGCCGCCACAGATTGACGATAATATGATTTTAAAAAAACTGCAATCACTGGATAGAAATAAAGGAGCTGGGCCAGATGGAATTCCTTCAATTTTTGTGGTTGAATGTGCTGAGCAGTTGGCAGTACCCCTCTCATTTATATACAATAAATCTCTCAGTACGGGATGCTTTCCGTTATATTGGAAAACAGCCAAGGTGGTCCCCATACATAAGTCAGGCCCTCAGGAATTAATTAAAAACTATAGACCAATCTCCATTTTGTCCACATTTGCCAAAATTTTAGAATCCTTAATTTGTCCTTTTCTACAAAATCACTTCAAATTGTTCTTACATGAAGTTCAACATGGCTTTGTACCTTTAAGATCAACAACAACCAATCTCGTAGATTTTTGTGAAACTATAACCGAATTACTGGATGCACAGAAACAGGTCGACGTTGTATATACTGACTTCAGTAAGGCTTTTGATCGAGTGTGTCATAGTATCTTGATCGCCAAATTATCAGCTTATGGTATATCCAACATATTTTTGGAATGGTTTAGATCATATTTGTCTAGTCGCTACTTTTTTGTGGTGGTGAATGGCTTCAATTCCTCACCTCAATTTATTACATCTGGTGTACCGCAGGGCTCTCATTTAGGGCCCCTACTTTTCAATTTTTTTATTAACGATATCGTCAATTCCATAAAATCATCAAAACCTTATCTCTATGCCGATGACTTGAAAATATTAAAAGAAATTAATTCAATCGAAGACTGTACCAGACTTCAATCAGATCTCGAGAGCATTACTTTATGGTGCCATTATAATGGTATGGTATTAAACTCAGATAAGTGCCACTTTATTACTTTTTCACGGAAAAGAAGTAACGTAGCGTACAATTATAGCATTAATGGGACTTCTATTCATAAGTTAAATCAAGTTAAAGATCTTGGCATTGTTTTTGATGCTAAGTTAACTTTCGTTCCCCATATAGAGTATGTTACCTCTCGGGCATCTAAAATGTTAGGATTTTTAATTAGAAACATAAAAGTATTTCGTGACAACTTTTTAAAAATTTCACTTTACAACTCATTGGTACGGAGCATATTGGAATATGGATCGGTAGTTTGGAGACCTCACTATGCGACACACATGTTAAGAATAGAGCGAATTCAAAAAAGATTTATTTGGCATTTAATTTATTCGAACGGACTTTCAAGAAAAAGTCTGTCTACCTATGCTAATAGACTCGTATTTTTCAAAATGACTTCCTTAGAAGACAGGCGAACTCTAATCGATCTTATCTTTGTATTAAAACTTTTAAATGACAAGATTGACTGTCCTCAGCTTCTGAATAAAATTAATTTTCGTGTCCCTAGTAGATATCCCCGGAAGCAAATTGCTCCGCTAGTTCCACCGGTTCGAAGATGTATGTTTGGAGCGAACTCTCCTATTCCTAGGCTGTGCAAGATGGTAAACATATATAGCGATTACATCGATATTAATTTCACGACTTCTGTCTATACAGTTCGTAAATTATTTGTATGTAAGTTTAGTGAATAAAATGTAGTCATAATAATTATGTTTCTTAGTTTTATAATATATATATATATAATAATCTTAAATAATAATAATTTCAAACAAAATCATTTAACCATTATTACTTGTTAGCGTATATTTTTTTCCCTTAAACTAATATTTACTTTGTGAAAATTATTAAAGCATGTGGTAGATACCTGTAATTGTTTGTTACATTAAGCACATTATATTTAGTCTATATTATAAATATGTAACGCATCAATGTAAACAAATGTTGGTATTTCTAAATAAATAAATAAATAAATAAATAAGTATCCTCAATATCCGGAGCGGCTCGTAGCAATTTAAATTTAAATTCAAATATTTTTATTCAAAATAGGATATGAAATCACATATTGAAAGTCAAAAACTACCACCCATTCGTTACAATGTACTATCGTATAATAAAATTTATTATTTAATAACCTGAGGTCGGTCCACTCCCAATATGTAGTATTATGAAAGTCGTGTACTTGATAGTAACCTTTACCACATAATGATTTTTAACAATTCTTTTGAATTTCGTAATTTTAATTGATGTAGAACAATACGTTTATGTTTCTTCCTGGTGTTAATATTATGGTTATGATAGTTTTTAGCAAATTTTCTTTCGTGCCTTTGTACATACATAACATTATCAAGACTATATAAATAATATTTAATTTTAATGTATGTAGGTATAACTATATATAGGCGATTGTCATAACGCAGGGAATTAGCTCTTATTACATTTCTATGACCTTCTTATTGAGATTTCTAAAGTTACAACAATTCAATAACGTCATCGGCAATTAAGTTTTCAATTTTGATCACCGCGAATCTCTCAAATATAAAATAATTATCTAAAATTACAAAGCAATCAATTTTAAGAATACAATTGCAGTTGCCGAAAACCTTTTAATGTTGGAAACCAAGATCCACTTGAACGTAGAATTAAAATATATTTTTATTCAATATTGGGTATTTATATCACTCATTGAAACTTTAAATATAACACCCATTAGAAGAGATATGCATAAAACTTGACTACGGACGCAATCACATCACGTAGACGTCTCGCATTCTACAACCACGCGTTTTGTTAGAAATTTCTCTTTGAACGTCGTCGGGAGTAACTGATCTAAGTAATATATATAATCAGTTATTTGCGTTTTTTTAAATTTTACATATTATATAATGGTACTTTATAATTCCTCAGAGAAATCTTAGTACATCATTATAAATTTTTTACGTAGTGTTTTGATGAAATTGCCGTTATCATCATCAAATGGTTTTATTCTATGGCGATCGATAGAGTTTGATTCAATACAAACATATTTGCATGCACCAATTTCTACTTCTTCATATGCCACATCAGAGTTCAAAACAAACCACTTAGGTGTTTCAGCCATTAAGTCCGTTTTCTAGCTCGTGTCCGGTCCTATTGTATCTTTCCCTACATGAACAGTTGTAGCAGCTGGTGCTTAAGGCATAAGGCGAAGTATTACAGTTTCTTTTCTTCACTGCATGCACCGACGTATGATAGGGATGGCCTGTTATGGAAGTGCCTTCAATATTCTGTCAAATATATCAAAAGTACGTGTTGTCTCGGCAAAATCTGGCACGAGACTGAAATTAGAGTTTGTTGTTTAAAGATAAATATTGACGGAATTAACACTAAAGAAAACTCAAATTATTTTGATAATTATGGATTTCGACAAAGTAACGCCTGCATCTATAAATTTACTTATTTATTCTCAAAGAGATTGGAAAAAAAATATTTGCAAAAATAAGGAACGGTACTGCCAAAAAATTTAGACCAAATATAAATAATATCGTTCGAAAAGTAAAACTTTTCGTCTCATTTCCATGCCTAATAACTCAATCTTTCTCCCTGGAAACATATTTTTCTCAATTTCATACCTGTCCTACTTTTACTTTAGTTGGATTCTGAGGTAAATACGTGTAATATTAGTGGGAAATAGAACGTAAAGTAAGGTTTATGTTCTTTTCGGGAATAGATTTATTTTAGTTTAGTATCTATCTTAAATTCTATATTATTAATGTATATATTTGTAAAATAATTACTGTTAAGTGAAACTGCTACCAAAATAGCCCACTATCTAGTTTTTGTCTGCTTTATTTTTTAAAGAATATAAATTAATATGAGCGTCTGATTCAACTAGTAATTCACGGCAGTAAGTATCTCAAAGAGGATGTAAATACTACGTAATAAAGAGCGGGACTGCCTAAGTATAAATTGAAATTTAGTTTAGTATGAAACGTGCAGTGAGATTTGACATAAGTTTGAAATATTACTTACTATATTCCGACGAAGAATAATCTAGCTAAGTTTGAAAGTAAACAGTTGCCTAAAACGTAGTGGGATAGATTTGGAGCTTTTCCGTTTTTACAACATTATAGCCGTCATCTGTCAATCTTTCAATGACTGCACGTTACATAAAATCGAGTGAATCGATTTTCTCTTGGACAGTTTCGCTAGGCTGGTAAGTATAATAAACGTTTAATTTCCGGCGACTAACTACGCGTTAGTAATCATGACGTTATACCCCTTGCCAAATTACTAGTTCGCTGCTACTACTACAAACAAAAAATATGGCACGTGGCAAGTTCAGAGTGAACATGAAGTTTTTACACTTATTCATATGAATTAATGGTGGGTGTTTCCCATAATCAAGAAGATTAATGAAGAAGATATGTATGGTATCATGAAAAACATCGTTATGGTAACTATCAGAATATGTTATATTAAATCAACTCAAGACTCAAGTTTGCGCGTTTACCACTAAAAACCCCATTTGTTGTATCACCGCTCTTCACCAACACTTCCCTTATAGCCTTGCCTAGTATCGGAATACTGGGTCTCGAAATCTCGAGCGATTGCCAATTCCGTGGCCATCTGGAGGGCAAAGCTAAATTGGCTGGGCGTCATTAATAGAGCACGGCAATACTTCAAGCCGGCCCACATTCTAGCGCTCTACAGAGCGCAAGCCCGGCCTCACATGGAGTATTGCTATCATCTCTGGTCTAGCCTACCCCAGTATAAGCTCGATCCATTTGACCGCGTGCAACGCAGAGCAGCTCGAATTGGGGACCCAGTGTTCTGTGAACAGGTGGATCACTTAGCGTTGCGTAGAGACGTCGCTTCATTGTGTGTCATCTACCACATTTATCACGGGGAGTGTTCTGAAGAGCTGTTTAACCTGATTCCTGCCGCCGAATTCCACCTTCGCACGACACGTCACAAGTTAGGATATCATCCCCACCATCTGGGTGTGTGGCGGTCCTCCTCTGTGCGGTTTTCAGGAGCTTTCTTCCACTTACTACAAAGCTGTGGAATGAGTGCGGTATTTCCGGGACGATACAACTTCAAAAAAAGCGCGTACACCATCCTTATAGGCCGGCAACGCTCCTGTGATTCCTCTGGTGTTGCAAGAGAATATGGGCGGCGGTGATCACTTAACACCAGGTGACCCGTAGGCTCGTTTGTCCTCCTATTCCATAAAAAAAATCAAGTGCTCAAAGTGAAAATATAATTTCATCGTGTTTCATTTTTGTAATATTTATCGGAATCTACTAAATAATCCAATACAAACGACCAGCCCACATAAAGAGAAATAGAAAAAAAACTTTACGCCTGTAAAGGTCCTTAATCTTCCGTAATACAATATCTTTTCCTTATCTCTAATCTTTTCCATTCTATTTCATATTTATCAATCTTTGCGGGGCTTCATTCAATAAATTTTATACAAATTTCCTTCATTTATTAAACAGGTGATGAAACTTTTGTAAATGTTATACTTCTCAGCGTGGGGCGCTCTTTTATTCAATAACATTTGGGTGTGTCGTAAGCTTAAATTTGAACTCTACAGATACTTTCATTTTCATTGCTCCATTTGCTTCCAATATATGTAACGAATATTAGATATAAATTGTGTTAGAAATAAAAACTCTGTAATATAACATATAAAGAAAAATACGTTTAATAAAACCGATTTCAAAAACAGAAAAGTATCAAATAACTAAAAATTTAATTTAATACACATCTTATCCAAACCTTTTCCTTTAATATTAATTAAATACTATTATTTGTATGTGCTACATATTGATAGCTTTGAAGTCGGTGCCGGTATTTTTAATGTAGTTTTTTTTATTTCTTACTTTTTAGTGTCAGTTAATAGTAATAATATGTAATCAACAAAAAGAAGAATTACGTAAATCGGATCCTAAATCTCAGAGTAATCGGTGTACATACATAAAAAATTACCGATAGAATTGAGAACCACCTCCTTTTTGAAGTCGATTAAAAATGCGTGCTGGACGTTTTTCAGTAAGTGATTTTAAAATCCTACTGTGAAAAAAATTATGGATTTTGAATCGGTCCAGTCTTTTAAAGTCCCGAGGGATCATACATAGACCCATCGATTTATAAATTGGTTTACAGCATGAGTTAAGAAAAAATATATTACTAAGCTTACTTAGGGAAAGGGATCGTAATGGGAATGGCGTAAAATGTGTTTTTCGTCTATTGAGATCCCTGGAGTGGGTTTGCGTTTTGTGTAAATTATTTTTGGATGGATAAGGCTTATGTGTAAAGAGCTACGGTAAGATATTTGAAGTATCCGGCTTAGTGCGGGAATCTCTCCCAAATTTCATTGGAATATATCACTCTTGTATTATCCGTAATACAACAGTTGGTATTGTGAGAGCGACTTAGGTGAAGAATGTGTTACGGATTCCTGGAGAGATTTATACGTTTTGTGTACAAACGTTTCTTTAATTACCTATTTGTGTTTCTTTATTGTTTGTTTTTTTTTTATATTTTTATTCTTGTATATATGAATTTATGTAGGTATTCATTTCTTTTAATCGTAAACTTATATAAGAGTCGAGAAGCGTTGAAAAGTTACTTTGGGCAATATTTGTTTTTCATCTTTTAGGATACTTTTCAATTAATTTCAATTTTTTTTCAATTAATAATACACATAAAAATTGCTCATTCCACTGCTGGCAGGCTCTCTTCTATGTAACAGCGAATATCCCTTGTCACTGTGGACAGTCTCTTTAATATTATGTAGATTAGGATTCTTTTATTGTTGTTTGCTTGAGTTCTCGTAACAGGTTTCGTCATGCTCGCTTAAATGTCACTGCTTGTGGCGGCGACATGGGACGGGTCGTCCCCTGGTTGAGGGAGGCGATGGCTGGCTCATTTGTCATGCTCGTGAACGGGCGCTGCTTGTTGTGGCAGGATCATCCTGTTGCCGGAGATTCAGTTATAAAATGCTCACAGAATACCTTTATTTATTTATGGTGTGTGTGATTGATGCAGCTACTGTACTCAATAAGTTTTGTATTAATTTAAATTTAGTTTTTTGCCTTACTCGTGTAAGGCATTGACAATTTGACGTTTGAGTATGTTTGTTGCATCATTTTACATATTATATTGTAATTGAAATGATTTGGCAATGAGTTTCTTGCCACTTCTTCTCATTAGCTCAACCCTTTAGGAAGTAGCGGTAGATTCAATAAGAAAAATATTTTTTGACATTCATAAGTAACATTCCGTGACCTACATGAATAAAGTGATTTTGATTTGATTTCATAGTATTTCCCTGCGAACTTTAATCTCCTATTTCATCCCCATGTAGGTCAAAGTTTAAAAAATGCTCGAACAAATGTTTATAAATTATTTCTAATAAAGTGCCTAAATACATATTGATAGCTTTTCATGGTTTTATCTTCGATAATGGCGAATTTCGGTCGGCAGGTGATCTTCTGGTATACCTAACACACAGTTGGGCGGCGGCTATTAAAAGCAAGGGGGAAGGCCTGGCAGTTAGCCTGGATATAGCGAAGGCCTTTGATCGTGTATGGCACAAGGCGCTCCTCTCAAAACTTCCATCATTTGGGCTTCCCGAGAGCTTGTGCAAGTGGACCTCCAGCTTCCTCACTGGGCGCAGCATACAGGTCGTTGTCGAGGAATATTGCTCGAACCCGAAGCCCGTGAATGCTGGAATTCCCCAAGGCTGTGTGCTATTCCCCACGCTATTTCTTCTGCATATCAATGATATTTTGGACAACTCCAACATACATTGCTATACAGACGACAGCACTGGTGATGCCATATACACGGGCCATGCAGGCAACCTTGTCCAATTTAACCCCAAGAACACTCAAGTTTGCGCGTTTTCCACAAAAAAAAAAACATTTGCCGTATCACCGCTCTTCGACAGCGCTTCCATTAAAGCCTCGCCTAGTATCGGAATACTGAGTCTCGAAATGTTGATTTCGTGGCCATCTGGAGGGCATAGCCAAATTGGCTTCGAAGAAACTGGGCGTCATTAATAGAGCACGGCAATACTTCAAGCCGGCCCACATTCTAGCGCTCTACAAAGCGCAGGTCCGGCCACACATGGAGTATTGCTGTCATCTCTGGTCTGGCGCACCCGAGTATCAGCTCGATCTATTTGACCGCGTGCAACGTAGAGCAGTTCGAATTGTCGGGGACCCAGTGCTCTGAGAACTACTGGATCACTTGGTGTTGCGTAGAGATGTCGGTTCATTGTGTGTCTTCTACCGCATTTATCACGGGGAGTGTTCCGAACTTGTTTGCGCACAAACCTGGACATTATTGTAGATAGCTAGTATTGTAGATTATAGAGATACATTGTTTGTTAATTACGGAGATCATTATTGAATCAATTCTATAAGGTTTACATCACCAAAATAGTGCTATATACTGTCAGACTACCGACCAATCAAAGTCATGTTATATTTATTAATAACAGACTAATGTAGATCAAAGCGTATGCTGAAAAAGTAGCGGACACAGTTGGGATGTATGTAGAAGTATTGTCCCCCCTAGTTTCTTCGAAGGTAATTTGGCCTAGGAATTAGACAGTTCGAAATTCCAAGACCTAGTATACCGATACTACTAAGGCATTAAGAAGAGCCTTCCAAATTTTAACCACATTTGCCTGGTTTAGAGCTCTCAAAGCGAGTAAATCAACATTCACTCAGTCTTTGGCATCAAATTTAATTTACGTTCAAAAAGTAGGAACTTTATTTTGTTCATTATAATATAGGCTAGTCTAGTTATTATTATTATTTTATTACCTTTAAAAGAATTTTACTGGTACTCTGTCTTTAACTCGAGAATGGTTGGATCGATTTGGCCAATTTAGGTCTTGAATTATTTGTGGAAGTCCAGGGAAGGTTTAAAAGATGAATAAATAGGAAAATGCTGCTAAATTAAATAAAAACAACAAATTTGTTTTTCCTTTGATGTGTCCATACATAATTTCTATGAGAGAATTTATTGACGCACGGTTTGACAGTTCTGCTGTGAAACAATTACATTACGACAGCAGGATGCATATTTTACGAAGTAATTTTTGATGTTATGATATATTGTTGACAAATTCATATTAAACATTATTTTATTTATTATATACAGAACAACGTCTGTCGGGTCAGCTAGTAAATAATAGAGATAAGAGTCGGAACTTTTTGATTAGAAATTTTTACCTCTTTAAAGATCTTTTATCGAAATTCCATCAAAATTTTTAAGTTTTTGAGTTATTAACGAAAAACTTAATGCTATCATTTATTCATATTAATTTGTTAATAATTAAAAATACACATTTTTAAGTACTGCATGCTTTCGATACATTTTTCCAGACGTCCGCGTTTCTGTATCGAATAAGCCATCGCTTTTTTTAACTTGATTAAACAACTAATACCAGTAGTAGTTAATGTTTTGACAAGCCTAAAACTGTTAACCAATTACCCTGTTTTTGTAAATTTAAACTAATCATCGATAAAGATTAACCCCCTTATTCATAATGGTCCGCTAACTTTAAACAGCCGCTAAGGAGTGTTTTTTCTCATTCTGAATTAGGTCAATAGAAGAAGACAGAGTGCGAATTAGCAATGATTTAAGTTAGCAGACTATTATGAATAAGGGGGTAAGAATAGCGGAATTACGCGAGCCTAAAAAAACACCTTGGAGAAATAATAAATAAAGATGTGTATTCCTAATAAATTTTTCAATCAGTATAGTATAATAAGAGTTAAATATTAAAAATGTATTATAATATTTATTTACATATTTGTTTATGCTGTTCTAATTTACTGTCATATATATTAAATCTTTATCTATTGAAATAAATTATTTCGTACAGGATTGTTATAGTTAAAGTTAAAAATATCAAGTAAACGTTTATTTGAAACTTTTGATAGGTCTCTATTTACCTTTTTGAAATATTAACAATAGCTTTAACTGGCGAAGATTGGACGGTTACGGTTAGCAGTTAAAGGTGTCATCTAGAAATTGTCAAATGGTGAAACTCATTTTTTGCTTAACCGGTACTTTAACATGTTCTGTTATTGCAACCCAGCCTGTGAGTGCGGACCGACTTACGACACTTACGAAACTCCCAAGTATCTCTGACATCTTTTCGACGCATACAAATTGTTTTTGAGTTATATGTTCTAAATGTCCAAATAAACAGTTCCGGCGTTTCACATAAATCAAGTCCCGAGGGCGTGAAATGGATGACGAAAGTTGCTTTACAAATTAATTGTGGTGACATATGCCTGCCAAAAACAATAATATTACTTGCGTAGTTGGATCTTTTAGCTGTAGAAATCTAATACTTATGTTAAGAAATAATTTGTTATCGTTATGATAGCAAAACAATTTCGTAAAATCAATTTTTATGCAATTAAAATTAATGTGTCTGTTTTTTATTTGAAAATAATGTAGCTTTTTACTAATTAAGTTATTTTTCTGACGCATTTTTTGACATAGTAAGGATGACCAATAAGACATATTATCCTCATGCTTGTAATGAAATCATCATAAAATATATTTAGATATAATGAAAACACTTCGGAGATCACTATAATAACCTAAAAAAATCCAAATAGTAATATGGAAGACAACCTAAAAATATCTGACACCACTGGAACCAATATTCTTAAATTATGCGTAAATAATTATATACCTAAGGTAGTGAAAGGGATGAGGATACAGTCAGTTAATATTGAAACCTTCAGCAAACACTTCTGAGACCATAAATGGCGGCAAACTATTAAGAACTTTGATAATTATTACTCACAACTCCTGTCAACGCATGCACATTCTACATTACTTTATGCGATGCATGAGCGTTCGGGAACACGTTGATCGTAAAGTGAACGAAATGTCTCAAATAAATAATGTTATATATATACCTAATAATAACAAGAAAAACTGCGTTATCACGCGTCTGAATCCTGATAAAATATTTTATATAGAATATTTAACTTTTATTGATACAAATGTATCTATACTAAAAACTAGTTAATCCTATTGAAAAATTGACTAGGAATAGATATCTGTATTAATTATTTCTCAAATGTGTGGTTACGACATTTTCGCAATTATTCATAAAATTGAATGATTCAAACACCATTTTAAGGCATGAAGCTTTTTAGATGATGTTTGATTCAAATTTTACAAAAAATTATGTGAACATACAAATACAATTAAGTTACAAAACAGGTTCATGAGTGAGTTTCAATTTTTAAATGAGTTCTGAAAATATTCAATAGAAGTAAAGTATTCCTTTCTTAAATTAATATAATATGTTATACGTAACCATTTCTATGTGTTTCATCAAACCATTTCTATGTGTTTAAGCACGTACATAATATTTATTTATGATTTTAGTGAGGCTGTTCGAAGACACCGATCTGTGCGCCATCCACGCGAAACGCTTTACAATTATGCCGAAAGACATACAGTTGGCGCGTAGAATTCGCGGAGAAAGTGTTTAAATAACCATCTACATATTTTGGTTTACTTACGAGAAACGCCAGATAGTAACAAAAACAAAAGGCCCTTTTCAGGTCCTCAAAAGTATTCGGATGCGATCGATAATCAATAATTATGATTATTGAAGTTAATGTATAATGATATTTCTACGTTTTAATAGTACGTTTGGTGTGCGCCTAGTTTAACTAGTATTATTAGAAAGATGTGCTATTTAATTAATGATTGACACTCAGAGTATTTGTGAGTGTGTGATGTGTTTCTATGACTGTGCGTTTTGAAAAATCTTAGTGGTTTAATTTAAGCAAGGCTTCGGTGAAGTCGTAGTCTAGGGAATGCAGTTTATCCGTAGTTTTCTTTTTAAATTCATATTTAGATAAATTAGTAATATTTTGGAGCTTATTTACTGTTGTTATAATATTGTGATGACAAGATAAATAAAAATATTCCTCCCCGTACATTTATCTCGCTTAATTCTAAAACAAGTACATGTTTAGCTAAATCCATTTTACTCTGTATATTCTCCATCTAAAACATGTTTGAATTTAGAATGTCTAGTTTTATAATGTACTAACGGCTGCTGGAAAATTCATATTGAAGTTTAAAGCGCTGTGCTCACATTATTCAGTCGCATGAACCTGTGATGTAGTCATGCATATCATGGAGGTTTACACTCATGCAAGTGTTAGCTATTATCTACTCAAGTGGAAAAGTTAGTTGGCATCCGGAAAATTTTATCATTAGTAATATTTTATGTAAGTGTATTTATTTATTTAATTTTAATTGATTTCATGTGGTGTGAATAGTTTATGATGATTTAAATGTTCTTAGCTTAAGCCTAGTTGAAGAAAGATTATTTGAAAAAAAAAATACGATTTGTTGAAAAAGGTATCAAAACATCGGCACACGTATATCAAGATACCACTGAAGACTGGCATTCGTCTAGTCCCGATCTTAATCCGCTAGATTATGATGTATGGTCAGTTTTAGAGAGTACGGCTTGCTCTAAACGCCATGATAATTTAGGGTCCCTAAAACAATCCGTACGATTGGCAGTGATTTATGTATAACACTAACATACTGTAAAAGTAATAAATATTATTTGGAATAGAATTTTTTTTCTTTGTTTCAATATATATGGCAAGACTAGGCATATTATATATTTCAACATGATATAACTGACTGTAACGTGAGTGCTTTTTCAGCAAAAGTGTATCAGAATTTGGGCTTCCAATCCCGCAATAGCGAGATCTCGGGCCAACCAATCCCGCGCCATTTTCCAATCCCGCGTGATGCGGAATTAGGGGCGCGGGATCCGCGGGAATTGCGGGTCTAAAAAAAACGTCCACAAGTGTGGAAGCTGAATGGCATTTTCTACTGTAGGCAATATTGCGTCTAAAATACGCAGTAGTTTGGAAGTTTTTGTCTTGATTTGTTTTAATTCAGAATTTGTTATTGTTTTTTTTTTGTGAAAAAAACGATATAATTTGATTTATCTCATTTTAATAGTAATATATAAGTACGTTAATAAATGTGGAGTTGACTAATTCATTGTTTTATTTGCCTTAAATGTTCATATTTTAAATATGCGGGATCCCACAAATATCGAGATCCCGCGGGTTTGAAAATTTGTAGTTCCGCAAATACCGAGATTGAATTCAGGCCGCGAGATTGGAAGCCCTTATCATAATATATAATATAAGATCAGAATCTACAACGCGGAGATTGGTCGAAACATACAAACAAACAAAAATTTTGTAAAAAAAAATCATTTGTACGAATTAAGTTTAAAAGCTTTTAGAATCAGACAATTCAAATTCAAATTCAAATATTTTTATTCAAAATAGGATTTATAATCACTTATTGAACGTCAAAATCTACAACCCATTCAAAAGAGACTGCCTCAGACCTGAGAAGAATGGGCGCAAGAAACTCAGCGGGCATTTATTTTCATATAAAATATGGATTACAATGTAATATCGTACAATAAACATTTATAATTAAAGAGTAGTATAGTAGTAATAGTTTTATTACTAAGGTGAAACTTTTATTACATCGTCTCAAACTTTTTAGTCTGTGTGTTGCATGTCGCGTGACACTCGAACGGCGCATAGGCGCTAACTATAGAGTTCGCAGCATCTGACCGTATAGTGTATACGTGCGTGACAACTCCAACATACATTGCTATACAGACGACAGCACTGGTGATGCCATATACACGGGCCATGCAGGCAACCTTGTCCAATTTAACCCCAAGAACACTCAAGTTTGCGCGTTTTCCACAAAAAAAAAAACATTTGCCGTATCACCGCTCTTCGACAGCGCTTCCATTAAAGCCTCGCCTAGTATCGGACTATAAATCATTTGTGCCAGTGCTCCACGCTATTTTGTTTGTTTTTGTCAGTGTTTAATGTAAATGTTGTTATTTATTAAAGTTAAACTAAGTCTACTTTTATTATTTCCCATTATCATTCCAATTTTCCAAGTATAAAATTAAGATTGATAAAGCGATTTTTATACCCTAAATGAATATTATTCTAAAAATTTTTAGTTTAATGTCAATAATGTGACAAAAAGTTTCACTTTTACCCTGGTTTCATAAAACCACAAAATCCTTTTTTATTCATAGATTCCAATTAAACTATTTTTATAATACTATTATTATTTTGTTAACTTGTACTTAACTTTATAATATAATTACTTATTGGACCCAAGAGACTGTAGGTATACAAGATGGCGGTTGTATCGTAAAGCCGGACTAAACCGTTAAGCTTAAGTAACTCGCATTCAATCTCATCTCTTCAATAGATCTTGCTGATTCATTTATCAAAGGATACTATATAATATTAATTAAGATAAGACATTATTCTCTTCTGGCCTTCAAATGTATATACAATGGATTGAAGTTAATTAATAACATCAAAATTGGCCAAAAAAACGGACCAGTCATGTTTAAAATAGCGATGAAATTAAAATTTAATTCAAGTTATATACATTACATAAGGACATTTTTAAATATGTTACGCATTCTAACACAGACTATATATTATAGATACTAGCGATCCGCCCCGGCTTCGGACAGTATAATTTTGATCGAAAAAAAGGTGAAAAATGTGATTATTTCCTAATATATGGGGTTGAGCAGGCTATCAACTGTAAAGTAGATCCTGTAGATGAAGCCACAACCTGAGAGTTGAACAAAGCATACAAGATTTTACGACGATACGTTACTCGAACGTTTCGCTGAGTTCGAACGCCGGAGGTTCGAGTTCAAGTCCCGCATCGTTCATAAAAAAATATTTTTCAAATTTTATTTGTGTATTAATCCTAGAAATGAGCGTTATCACTTTAAAAACATAACAAATTGTTAAATTTACAAGAGCGACATCTCAAGTCAATTTCATAGTATGCAAATATTGTGGTTGAGCAAGTTATCAAACGTAAAGTAGATCCTGTAGATGAAGCCACAACCTGAGAGTTGAACAAAGCAAACAAGATTTTATCACGATACGTCACTCGAACGGATCGCTCAGTTGGTTAGAGCACCGGCACGGAACGCCGGAGGTTCGAGTTCGAGTCCCGCATCGTTCATAAAATTTTGTTTTTCAAATTTTATTTGTGACTAGCTGACCCGAAAGACGTTGTTCTGTATACAATAAATAAAATAATGTTTGTATATGAATTTGTATATATATATCATAACATCAAAAATTACTTCGTAAAATATGCACCCTGCTGTCGTAATGAAATTGTTTCACAGCAGAACTGTCAAACCCTGCGTAAATAAATTATTTCATAGAAATTATGTATGGACACATCAAAGGAAAAACAAATTTGTTGTTTTTATTTAATTTAGCAGCATTTTCCTATTTATTCACCTTCCCTGGACTTCCACAAATAATTCAAGAGCAAAATTAGCCAAATCGGTCCAGCCGTTCTCGAGTTTTAGCCAGACTAACGAACAGCAATTCATTTTTATATATATAGATTATTTTTTGTGTTTGTAGCTGTTTTTTTTTAAATATGATCAAATTGATTAGAAGTGACGCGTGAAAGGGTTACCCAACTTGAAACGCCTGGATTGTTTAAACCTTTGATATCTTCTAAAGTATTGATTAGAATGATATACTATTAAATATAATTATAGTCTTCATTGAATGCTCAATCATACAATTATATTTATTTGGTTAAATAATGGTCACTGTGAGTTTACTTTAGCATATAGAGATTCGTCATCGATACATATGCTAATGATTTCTCTAGGATTTAGAATAACTGCAATGCCTTCGTAAATCAACGTTATTTTTTATGCAATATTTTGTATTTTTCTAATCACATAAACACTTAAGGAGTTAACGGATATACAGTCAGACAGCGCATGCGACTTTTTATACAATTTATTTTTATACTAGTTTTGCATAATGCCGTCCCACAACTGTGCTGTTTCGCCACATGTCACGCGAGACGCTCGGAACACTCGTGTCTATGGAGAGACTAAATATTTTTTTTATTTTATGGAATAGGAGGATAAACTAGCATACGGGTCACCTGGTGTTAAGTGATCACCAGAGGAATCACAGGAGCGTTGCCGGCCTTTAAGTAAGGTGTACGCCAGGTGTACCCATGTCGTATCCTCCTGGAAACACTGCACACGGAAGTTTGTTCCACAGCTTTGTAGTACGTGGAAGAAAGCTCCTTGAAAACCGCACTGTGGAAGACCGCCACACATCCAGATGGTGGGGATGAAATCAATAATAATAATAATAATTCTACGATTTATTATATGTATAGGTATTGTTCAGTTTAATGTATACCTTCATACATTCTATAACCCCCGCGTGTTGCAAATGCACCGGAACATTGATTGACATTATATTATCTTCTGCGTGGCATCAATAAGCAGGCATCTGTTTGCAAACGGTATCTGTGATTGGTGATATATAAGTGTCTCTATGGATATGACGTCACTAAGATGATGGCCTGTCCCTATATCATCTAACGGGGGTTACAGTAGCTTGAAATGAAATTTTATTTGCAAGAAACATCGTACTTAAGATGATAACATAATATTATTGATAATATGTTTCGTCAATCGACATGCAAAACATATTATAAAGTTGTCTAAGTACCAATACACTACTGTTATACTGCTTCTGCCCGCGAATTTAGATTGAAATTTTTAACACCGTCTTCCTCGGGAACCTTACATCGAGGTAAATCAATGGAAATGTAAATATTGATATAAAAAAAACTGAATATGGTTTATATTTTTGTCATACGTCTTATTTTTATAATAATTAATATTTCACTAATCATGACTAGGAATGTAATAAGCTTACAAATTTCACCGCTTTATAATGATTTAGGCTTAGATAATTTATACTTCTGGAAAGAGACTCTTGCTGTTTGACAACCGATGAAAACTGGCCTGGTTTATTAGTTTAGTTTGCGTGACAAGCTACGTCTTACACTCGCGATTCGTATGTACTGCTCAAAATAGAGGCTAACAGTCAATCTCAATTTTTTTCTCAACGTTTTCACAGCTGTCATAGACCATCTAGACGTATAAATGATGTAAGGTTTTATAGATGGAAGAATTACGGAGGTACATGAATCATCAAAAATCGAGTATATTAAGAAAACGTACGTATATATGTGAATTATCCGTAGTATAGTTTCAAACATGTTTAGCCCGTGTCTCACATGTAGGGCACGCCTGCCGCTGAAAACTAATTCAGAAGTTCCGTAAACTGTTCACTTTCCACAGCACAACTTCCAGCTACAGGTAAACAATAATGTTATTATTAACTTTTACATTATAGACACTTTTTATTTATTATTATAACCATGTAGCTTACATTTTCATTCTATTTAAAAAGAAAAATGTGTAACAAGTAGTATTGATATAAATGTATAATAGTTTATTCAAACACAACAAATCTTATAATATTAACAATACTATGATTAACATTAAATTAAAACTGTCATTACGCATCCCGTACCAAGAATCCTGGCAGCATTTCCACGTTGGATAGCTTGGCTGATCCGTTGACCGAAATAGATGCCAGCGCTTGGGCACCATTGAGAATATAGTACTTAGTACATTCTCCGCACCTCTGGTCCCACGGGCCAATTGTCTCGACACCAAGCGGCACAAAGATGTAAGACTCACTGAGACCAACATATTTGCATCTTTTGCTATCTTCGATAGTCGAAGCAGCAGCTCCAGCACCAACTGAAGTAACTCGGACATGAGAAGGAGCCAGAGTACCGACGCAAGTCTAGTCCATCACCAGCGCCCTTCCCCGAGCCCAAGACACTAGAGTCATTTATTGTTATAAATATATTATTCACAGATTTTGGTAAAAATAAATTCATTTCAAACATATTGTATTTCAAAATGAACCCCAGGCTTTTTTACAAAAATTAATTTGTTCTTAGTAACATTATTCCTAAGTTACTTAATGTTATCGAAAATTATTTTTAGTTTTTACTCTAGTTTTATTATTAAGCAAGTTTGTTTAGTTTTTTTTTTAAATATTAAAACACAAAAATAACATGTTTACATTGTTGAATAAACAAACAAATTTAGTCCCATCACCTTTGTTACGTATCTCTTCCGGGGGTAATACGTCACAACAGCCGACCAATCACAGCGCGTCATTTCATGGGACGAGGGTATAAAAGAGCGGCTTCCGGCTCATTTGATTCAGTCTCGTGCCAGATTTTGGCGAGACAACACGTCCTGAGGATGCTTCGTGTAGAGGCGAAACACTTGTCAAATTGATTAAAAACAAATATTGGCAGAATTAACACTAAAGAAAACTTAAATCATTTGTATGTTTTTTTTATCCGTAATCCATATAAAATTATTTGTATGGTTTTGTTGTTCTTCCTAATAGTTATTTTTGCTTTTTTAGTCATTAAAAAGATGATGATTTAGTAGCAACGAATTTTGGTGTGCGCATCTAAGCACGTTCTCTGATCGTTGACATTAAGACACCACCTTATGTCTGATATAAAAAATCTCTAATCCTGAGGATCGCAACCGTGGTAAGAAAAACGAGTTAAGTATAAGTTATTGGATCGTCATCGATCCTTGATAAGTGTGAAAAGTTTTCAATTGCTCCGATGTTTGGAAGAGGTCGTAAATTAGATTTTAATATCTGTCTTTCGACTCGAGTTTCCCAGGAGACAATCTTTTACTGCACAAGTTGGTACAAATAGCGGCCAATATATGTAAATCATTAAATAACCTACGAAGAAAATCGCTTCCTATTCGGACCTGTATACCTTGATCGTACAGCGCCAATATCCTACATGTCGATCTAGGCCACAGCCTAACCATATCCTGTAATCGGAAAGGCATTCAGTGCCATCTACGATGTCAGTAGCTAACTAGGCCTAGAGGCTAATTCGTCTGCTCAAACAATTTAATAGAAAATTTTCAAAAAGCTTGGATGTATATCTAAAAGATTAGAACGCGTCTTTAATTATAACTGTATATTTAGATTAGGTTTTTTTTATGAATATAAGGGACGAGACGAGCAGGACATTCAGCTGATGGTAATTGATACGCCCTGCCCATCACAATGCAGTGTCGCTCAGGATTATTGAAAAACCCAAAAATTCTAAGCGGCACTACAACTGCGCTCGTCCCCTTGAGACATAAGATTTTAAGTCTCATTTGCCCAGTAATTTCACTAGCTATGGCGCCCTTCAGACCGAAACAAAGTAATGCTTACAAATTACTGCTTCACGGGAGAAAAAGCACCGTTGTAGTACCCATAATCTAGCAGCCGTCCTGTGCAAAGGAGCCTCCCACTGGTGGTAGGTTTTTTGCGTTTTTATTATTATTTACTTAACCCGACGTTTCGTAACCTTTGCAGAAGCACGCTTTCAGGGGACTGCAGTAGATAGGAGTCGAAATAGTATTTGTCCTAGTTGTCATTATGAATTTAAGCGCCATTTGTTGCCTCGGAGGTGGTATTTACTGTAGACAGATGGTTTTTGGCAAAATTTACTGACAGTGTCCTCGTCTTTTTGGTATTTGTAGTTTTGGGTTTAATTTGGAGATTATTGGATCCCATGTATAAGATAATTTTAGTCCATCTATTCATTTGAAATTTGGATGTTTTTCGAATTTCAATGATTTCACATACCGTTCTTGGAAGAAATCTCTTCTTTTTTTGCCATTTTATTTTTTATTTAACTATGTAACATTCGCGTTAATCAAAGAAACTACACTTATTTCATTTTCATTATAATTTTACTATTAAATAGATATTTTAAAATAAATTGGCATTTTATTGTTTTTCAGAGGAAACTGATGCTGGCAAATGACAACACAGGTAGTATGTTCTTTTTATTTTTGTTATGTTGATATTATTTAAGGAATCTGTTGATGTGCTTCTACATGCAAACTGTGGACGAGTCCGTTGTGAGAAATAAATTACGTTATAATATTAAACAGCAAGCCCATCCATCATTTTGCATCAGCACCACGACCAGTGGCGTATCTTGACGGGGCCCCGTATAAAAATTTCATCAAATTAAAAGAAATATTTATTCATCATCTAATTTATAAAATTCTCGTGTCATGGTGTTAAACATTGAACTCCTCCGAAACGTCTTGACCGATTCTCATGAAATTTTGAGTGCATATTGGGTAGGTCTGAGAATCGGACAACATCTATTTTTCATCTTAAACTAGCTGACCCGACAGACGTTGTTCTGTTCATAATAAAAAAAAACTCTTGCGGATGGAAGTTTGGAAAATCCGTTCTTAGCTGACCTCTACTCGGTAAAAAGAATATTCCTACCAAATTTCAAGCCTTTAGTTCTAGTGGTTCCAGCGATATCGTGATGAGTGGAAATACGTGGAAATCTATATATATATATATATAAAAGAAAGTCGTGTTAGTTACACTATTTATAACTCAAGAACGGTTTTATCGATATGGCTGAAAATTGGTGAGGAGGTAGCTTAGAGCCAGGAGATGGACATAGGATATAATAAGTCATAAAATATCAAAAAAATTCGGAAATGGATTGTCTTGATTCATACCACAAACTTTCAAGGATTGGCCTTAAGATTTGAATGGTCAGGGCGAATGCGAGACGCATCGGAAAAGATTTGCGGGCTAACTCGTCATGCAAAATGTTCATTAAGTAGTTGCTATTATCATTGCTGCATTGATCTCTTGACATCGATCAAGTTATTTGTCCATTTTGCCCATGAAGTATATATGGTGAATCTGTCCTTATATCTACAATATCAAAAGCAAAACCCGTATTACTGATTTATAAACACTTTTTTTAGAATTAGCATCCACAATACATAGGAATAAGTATAGTACGTATGTTATTCTTTTACTGTATTGTGTGTAAGTATGTAAATAAATAAATACCTTGAATGTCGTATTAAATCCTCGTTCTTAGATGTCTGCCCCAAATGAGGTCATTTGGCAACAAACATTATATTTTTGAGTGTTTTCTAGAACATGGCAGCACAATTCTTGCGTTTCTCCGCAGAATACTCGCAAATAAAGTCCATCGACCCAATGCGAAAGCTAGTATGCAAGCAGTACTACAGTACAGTATAAATACTGCAATCGTATCGAAACGCTGCTCGATTCAAATCAGTACTTCATAAACTTCTTCTTGTGCGTCGAAAATTTGTTGATCTATAAGTTGTTGATCTGTGAGGTTTTACTGGACGATTTCGTATTGCCAGCCGATCCGTTTTACGGGCTGCTGCGCTTTGCTCTTGTGATTCATAGCACGAAGACGATCCATACTAACGCGGTTCTTTTCACCTTCAATTTCTTGTTCTTCTTCAGTCCTTTCATTCGCAATATTTCGAATCCTAGTTGCATTACGTCTTTGTCGGGAATAATTTGATCGTCTTGGTCGTGACATTGTTAATGATAATATCGGCACAATAAGCTAATAGAAACTCGAAACAAACACACCAACCGGTCAACTTGATAACATGACGTGCACTGTCAGTTGTATTATATAACTCATGTAGCATGAAACTAACAAAAAACTTTATTGAATTCTTTCTATTCTCGAGATGTCATCAAAATGTCAAACCATACAAAATGTATAAGAATTTTTTTTATTTTATAATAATATTTTTTCATAATTTTTTGATATTTTATGACTTATTATATCCTATATCCGTCTCCTGGCTCTAAGCTACCTCCTCACCAATTTTCAGCCATATCGGTTAAGCCATTCTTGAGTTATAAATAGTGTAACTAACACGACTTTCTTTTATATATATAGATGTTAAGGGTGGTCCACGCCATTTTTTTTTTTTAATTTTATTGACATTTTTTTTAATTTGTTTGATGATGAGTCAGCATTAAAAAATACATACAACTTCAAATGTTCACCCATCTACGATCAACAGTTACTTTTGTATCGCGATTTTAATATCGGCAATACAACGTTTGCTGGGTCAGCTAGTAATTGTATATATCTGTAATTTTTTCCTGTCAATTTTTACAAACAATTCAAATTGACTTTTTTTTGGCAAGCAATAAAAGTTTTTATTAATTTTTGCTTACGCACGTCGGGGGCCCCCGTAGCCCGGGGCCCGTATAATTGATACGGCAGATAGGGCGGTAGCTACGGCCCTGACCAAGAGTTTGCTGCTAACAGAAGCTCGATTTAATATAGCAAACAACACTCCTTAGCCTATGTTTTATCTGTATTACTTTTTAGTTTTTTTTTGTATTATTTATTTACTTTAATTAAAACGGTTGACCAATTACATTACACTGACAACCTGGGACTAGATTGTGATTATTTAATAGCGATAAAAATGACTGTACAATATTGTATATTTTTATTGAAAAGAGCGCAAAAAAAGAATGTTGGGAGAGTTTCTAGCGCCCCTTCTTCTCTCTCAGAGCGCCATTTGTTTCCGAAGCGGTAGTAGCAACTAGTCTATTAGAAATGACATCAAAAAGAATTCTAAAGGAATCAATTTTGAGAAAATAAATGCCTTTGTATTAATTAAATACAATTCAGGTATTCTGACATTATTCCCGTCATTCAATTCAATTCAATTCATCCGCAAACAAGTCACAATCAGGGTTTGCGTTCAGAAGAGCGTTCAGCACGGTGAGGATGCAGGGTAAAGGACTGTACATGTTCAAGCCTACGGTTACGGAGGTATTTATTCGGAACAAAACCGTCACAGCTTATCACTTAAACTTAGTGAGTTGTCGGTACTCCAATCGAACTTCATAAGAATTATAGTTCAGGGACCCCAGAAGAAATTTGGTTAGTTAGGTAAGAATAATACCCGTATATCCGTTTAAATAGGTACCTCAGAAATACCTTCTGTACTTTTTCAAGTAGAGCCACATAGGCGTCGTCGTGCGGATTCCAGATGCCGGCTACATTTATGATACAAGCTCTCTAACAGATTTTTTTTAATGAAAATTAGGGACGAGACGAGCAGGCGCTCACCTGATGGTAATTAATACGCCCCACCCAGTACAATGCAGTGCCGCTCAGGATTCTTGAAAAAACCAAAAATTCTGAGCGGCACTATATTTGCGCTCGTCATCTAGAGACGCAAGATGTTAAGTCTCATTTGCCCAGTAATTTCACTGGCTTCGGCGCCCGTAAGACCGAAACACAGTACTAAGTAGGAGTAAGAAATAGGCGCCGTTGTGGTACACATAATCTAGCCGGCTTCCTGTGCAACGGAGCCTCCCACTGGTAATCACTAGATTCCTCTGGTGTTGCAAGAGATTGTGGGCGGCGGTGATCACTTAACAACAGGAGACCCGTACGCTCTTTTGTCCTCCTATTCCATACAAAAATCACTAACAGTGAAAACCCTGTAAAAATCAGTCAGAAGAAAAACATAAAAAATATTGACATTCTGGTGCACAGTTTGCCTAAACATACTCATAATATTATATCAAAATATACTCATAATTATTATATCAAAAATTATTTGTTAACATTATAAACAATAGATAGACACTTCTAATTTATTTCTATTTCTACAGAGTTGTTGACTTGTACAATAACGCTAGCATAAAAGTTATCTTTTAATAGTCTATTCAGTTTTCTTTGGGCTTTTCTTTGTTATACAGGAGCTACTGATTACTTTTTAAAAAATTGTATTTGCTAGTAAGATCTAATAAAAGTTGTGTAAATAGTTCAACTGCTAAGTTATTTATATAATTACTAGAGGACCCGACAGACATACATATACATACAGATACACGTCTTAAATTTGAAAAATTGGTCCAGCTGTAAGGAGGAGTTCACTAGCATACACATGAGCAGAAGAATTATATTATATGGACGGAATCTAAAATCTAAACCAATCTCAAATTCACTGGAACACACAAAAAATCATCAAAATCGGTCCAGCCGTTTAGAAGGTAGTTCAATTGTGAATCTAAACCATTCTCGAATCCACCTGAAGACACACAGAAAGTTTCATTAAAATCGGTCGCACAAAAGAAATATATATATCAAGATATTAAATACTTACCAGAGTGCAACCGAAAACGACTTTTAAATTTACTTTACAATAAAATATATCTTAATAATTAAAATTCGGGACTGCTTACAGAATTTGTTACCCGTTTAAATATAAATTCATTTGTTGCGAAGTCAACAACACCGTACATTATGTATTTGATATTAAACTTGGCGTCCATTATTACATTTATATTCTCATAGGATATTAATTACTCATACTAAGTATTGTAATATTTGCTCAATGGAAATAAATCGCTATGAACTGCTATGAACGTTTTTAAATGAGTTTATAAATAGTTTATAAATCGATCATAATATGATAAAGTGATAAACAGTTTTATGAATATATGTTTGTGTTTCAATAATTATTATAATTATTTAAATTAATGCAAAGTTTTGAGTTTTCTTTAGTGTTAATTCCGCCAATATTTGTCTTTAAACAATTCGACACGTGTTTTGCCTCTACACGAGGCATCCTCTAGTAGAGGCGAAACACGTGTCGAATTGTTTAAAGGACTAATATTGGCGGAATTAACATTAAGAAAACTCAAAACATTTGGATAATTATGGCTTTCCGCAAAGTAACGCCTACTTCAATAAATTTTCTTAAATGAATGCACTATTAACAAGTCCACTTGAGTAGGTGAAAGAAGCCTTGTATAACATTATTATTATCATACAAATTAAATTTGTAACCAAAACTTATGAACAATGCGGGACTCGAATCCGTGACTCTCATAAGAGAGTTTTCGAGAGTTGAACAAGATTTAACAAAATTTCGAAAATTTTGTTGCGTGCGATCCATGCGAACTTGAACGGTTGTCTCAGTTGGAAATAGAGTTCGGACGGAACCCGAGAGGTCGCGGGTTCGAATCCCGAATCGTTCATAAATTTTGGTAATAAATTTTATATGTATAATTCATGCCAGAAGTCATGAGGGCTATCACTTTAAAATAACAAATTATTTTTATTAATCTAATCATATCGTGTTACATGATATTCGAAGATATAGGTATGGTACAGATCTTTTTCTAAAGATCATCTTAATACTCAACTGTGTAAATAATTAGTTTGTTAAAACTATGTCTGATGAAAACTGAGTTCACGATATTGACGCTACATTTTCCTGGATGCTCAACTAACTTTTCCGCTTGAGTAGATATAGAGTGGCTTACTGGAGTAAGTATAGATATATCTCCATCATATGCATGGATACATCGCAAGGGCTCATTCTACTGAATAACATGTATCGAGCGTTTAACTTTTTTAAATTTATTAAATATGATTTTTATCTTTAACATGCCAAAATGTATTCTGTTGCTACAGTGGCGTTGTATATACACGTATTCATTAACTTATATATAGTATTGAAACATTCATTCAAATTAACACCTTATTTCGTGGTAGTAATGTTCAAAGTCTTTATCTATATATACATACACTCTTACTATCACATATATATACGGTCATTAGAAGTAGTAACACAACGTCACGCGCGAGGCGGAGGCGAACACGAGGCATGAACATTTTGTTTAAAAATTGAAATTTAATTATTTAGCAAAATGATTAAGAACGTCAAATTAGTTATACAGCCTTGTTAATTAGGGAACTTACCTGAAATACGAAACTCCATCCATTTTAGATTTGGATAAGCTGTGATGTGGACAGTTTTTCACTGAGCACTTTGTTATTGCGTGGCGTGGTATTTAAAGCGCGGTCGAAACACAACTGAACGAAACTCCTAATAGACGCGTAAACAAAGTTTTGGTTCAAACAATTTTTGAGCCTGATTGTGAGTCTAGTTGTTCAGTGTACGTCAATGGGTTGTCAGCACCAACTAGCACCAAACTAAACTAAGAACGAATGCGACAGTCACCAATGTGCTAATTTTTTTAATTTAGAAATTTCACCCAAGACTGTTCGATCTATGGCAGAAGTAGTTCAAAAAAATACATAGAAATATACATATTTTATGAAAATATTTTAATTAAGAGTTTCCCTATGTATACATCTAAAATATGCATCTTCCATTTATTCATATAAATCGGAAGCTATTCGAAAAGTGCGTGTAACGCGTCAAAATGAATTAAACGCGAGAAAAAGAAGAAAAATTAATGGCCATAAAAGAGATCCATATAAAAGGGTGGGTCCAGGGCTTCTCGCAGTGGTTTAAAATTATGTCGTGTCAGTTAATGGACGTGGAAGAGAACCATAATGAAGAATGGGCTTCTCTCAGTGGTCCTATTGAGTTTGACGTTAAAAGGAATGATAAATATTTTTAATAGCATTAGAAACTTAATGCTTCATTCAGGGTTTTCAATTTCTAAGAACTTAACCACATTTTTCTCATTTATGAATCCCTCATAAAGTCATACTTTTCTAACTTAGTTTACATAATTGTAATTTTTTTCAGGAAAATAAATCAGATTTATGCGCAAGTGATTTACTTATGAAAAGTCATTCCAACCTACTTATATGTAAAACAATTCATAGAACCGAGCCTTAACATTATGAACAGCTTTAAGTTATCGTCAAAAGTTGCTAACGAGATACATAGTAAATTTTTATTTAATCCTTAATAATCTTCAAACCTTAGCTTAAAGATTGGTCTCCGCTGCGCTCCAACAAGGTCCAATAAAATGAAGCGTATCTTACAAAATTTGAAAGATGCCATCGAGTGTCAAAATGCCACGTACACAAGCTTCTTAAATAGTTGCCATAATAAAAAAAGTAGTCTTAGGTAGTGCGGTATCTAGTTGGAGCGCAGCGGAGATCAATCCTTAATCTAGGCTTCAAACGTTTTATATTCTGAACTTTTAATGTTGATACATATTCACTAGGAAAATAACCTGTTAATCAGTCTAGCAAGATTGTTGAATCCAAATTCGAGGCCCTTTGAAAGTGATCAACGTTTCAATTTGAGGTTAGCAAACAGGTAGGGATTGTCGATTCGTGCTTACAAAGGAAGCCGATGAATGTAGATGATTGCTTCGAATTCATTATTATTTTAAAACGTGGAATTGTTGACTTTTAAAGTGTTCGCTCTGTTTTTATCTACTTTGGAACCATCTGGATGTGTGGCGGTACTCCACTGTGAGCTTTTCAAGGAGCTTTATTCCACGTACTACAAAGCTGTGCACTGAGCTTCCTTGTGCTGTGTTTCTGGGACGATACGACATGGGTACCTTCAAAAAAAGCGCGTACCTCTTCCTGAAAGGCCAGCAACGCCCCTGTTATTCCTTCGATGTTGCAAGAGAATGTGGGCGGCGGTGATCACCTAACACCAGGTGACCCGTAAGCTCCTTTCTCCTCCTTTTTCCATAAAAACATTAGAATTGTGTTTAGCTGACACATCTATTATTTTAGATATATATTTCTGCTATGTTTACAAAATAATAACACAAAAAATAATCAATGATACGTTTTAATTGCGATATCTGAAAACAAAATAAAATAGGCTCTACAACCTTTGGAAAAGGTGTTTATTACTATCTAATATAATATATATATTTTACATTTAAAGTTCCATTATAATTACCTTAACCTAACTATGTATTGAATGTCGTAATTCGTTATGTATTAAAATCTGCAACATTTTTTTTTATGATAATAAGGGACGAGACGACCAGGACGTTCAGCTGATGGTAATTGATACGCCCAGCCCATTACAATGCAGTGCCACTCAGGATTCTTGAAAAATCCAAAAAAAATCTGAGCGGCATTACAATTGCGCTCGTCACCTTGAGACATAAGATGTTAAGTCTAATTTTTCCAGTAATTTAACTAGCTACGGCGCCCTCCAGACCGAAACACAGTAATGTTTACACATTACTGCCTCACGGCAGAAATAGGCGCCGTTGTGGTACCCATAATCTAGCCGGTTTCCTGTGCAAAGGAGCTTCCCACTGGTAAACACTCAAACAAACAGTAGAACAAAAAGTGTGATATACTTGTATCTTGTCTCCGACACGGGGTAAAATTCCATAATATTTAGAGACCTACGCACTGGTTTTATATCTCATATAAAACTTTCTTATGATACTAATTTAATACTAAAATACATGTCTTAATGAAGCATAAAAGCGTCCTTAATCTCGACTTACGACCCTATTTGTATTACTATTTTACTTTTTCTAAAATCTAATTTAGCGCAATTAGTACAGAAACAGCTTAATGAGCTCAATTTTTGAATAGGCTTTTGATACTTAATATGATTAAACACAACATCTTCAAAGAAAGTTTGAAAAAAACGGGTAAGTGTGAGTCGGGATCGTACGGGAAGGATTCTGTAGCATCTTATAAGATTTTATATACTGTTGTAGAGGAAGGAAATGTAACAGCTGTACATTCTCTGTCATAATTTCAGCTGTAAATGCCATATAAATAAATAAATATATACTAGCTGACCCGAAAGACGTTGTTCTGTGCATAATAAATAAAGTACTGTTTTTTTTTATGAATTCGTCAATAATATTTCATAACACCAAGAATTATTTTGTCTGGTCTCTGTCAATCACGTTCTATAGTATGTATAGAACGTCATTGACTCCCTATTGTTAACTATAATGAAATTTTTTCACAGCAGAACTGTCAAACCGTTCGTCATTAAATTCTCTCATAGGTAATATGTCCATACAAAAGAAATATTGGAAATAAGAATAATTATGGGTCCCAAATCGAAATAAAAACTATCCTATCTCTGAAGTTGGACTAAACTGCACTCCGTGAAGTAATCCTCAATAAAATTCGTTCATTAGTTTAGGAGTCCATCGTGGACAAACAACGTGACACGTAATTTATATGTATTAAGATTTAGTCGGTACCAATATACACTGATTGAACGTGAGTGTATCCGTTATTTATATACATATATAGAGGTATTTAGTGAGTATTGCAGATTACTTAATATCTATATTATATACATGAACATTCTTTTTTTTTATTTGGTTGAGTTCTCGTGACAGGCTTCGTCATGCTCGCTGCTGGTGGCATCTACATGGGACGGGTCGTTCCCTAAAATATGGTTGAGGGAGGCGATGGCTGGCCCATGCGTCATGCTGTGACCAGAAACTCTGCTTCATGTTCTTAAAATTAAAGCTATATATTTTTAATAATCGCTAATAAAATGCTTGCATAAATATACCTTTATTTATTTACGGTGTGTGTATGATGCATCATCATTTTTCATATATTAAAATGATTTGTAAAATGATGGAGGTGTAAATGTTGATTTGCCTTGAATGGGGCAATGAGTTTTTGCTACTTCTTCTCATTAAAGCTCAACTTTTTAAGAACTGGCGGTAAATGTAAAAAGATAAGTAGACTCTTGACATTCATTAGAGTAATTTACGTGACCTACATGAATATAGTGATTTTTGTATTTGATTTTTTATTTGTAATGAGTTCGCGGTCGCGCCCATTCTAGCATTGCATGCTTGAGCTCGCAGCCTATACAGGGTGGAGGACGTGAGGTACGCCGGTGATGACGACGAGCACGGCAAGAACGATGCGTCCCAGTGTAGTACCAATAATGATAAAAACGGCTTTGATACCTACACTAAGACTCGATATCCACCAAAGCGGAGAGGAGAGGAGATTAGCCGCGAAGATGTCAGGTTATTTCCACCAAAGCGGAGAGGAGATGTGAGCCGTGCATATATCAACGCTTTCGCGTGGCGCGGGGAGAAGGCAGCGCACCTTCACGCATCCCCGCCCCGTCGCATCGCTTGGTCACTGGACGCAGCACAAAATTCTATAGACAAAATGAGACATCTCCACTCCTCTCCGCTTGATCCATTTCCACCGAAGCTAAGAGGAGATGTGGAAATATCGAAATCTGCAGGTTATCAAAATACATCTGCTCTTCTCCCCGTTTTGGTGGATACCGGGCCTCTGAACGTGAGTGAAGCTGTCTCATATCGAAATATAGAAGGTATGCCAATATTATCAGAATGGGTCTCAGTGAATCAAACCTGTGCAGATTCTGCTGCGAAGCCGCTGAAGACCCCTTACACATCCTTATGGAATGAGAGGCCATTGCCAGAATCAGGCTGGGGTGTCTTAAAAAACCCTTACTCAAAGCAGAGGACGTGCCCTGCCTGGACCCTCTGAGGATCCTACGCTTCTTAAATGAAATAGGTCTAGATAATATAATTCAAATCCCGGCACACGTTTCCTAGTCAGTAGCTGCGATTTTTCCACAGCTCATTGTTTTTTTTAGACATAAGAAGTCGAGTCAAGCAGGGGGCACAATAGATCCTAGATATATACATCTAAATCTCACTCTCACTCATAATAAAATAAAATAAAAATTAACAAAAACACAACCGACTTCAAAAACACTATTCCAAAACAATAGATATAATATGCTATAAAAAGTATAAAAATAATTGCGTATTTCTATACAATCTAATTAATTAATCTGATTCTAGTTACGATTATTTTTTAATTTTGGAATGGGTGTCCTTCTGCCGCGACCCGCTCTCGCCTCCTCACGACTCAATTACATCTATAACTATGTATGTAGTTACAAACCTATCTAGGATGACACCGACTCCAATAATTACAATAATCTATACTATAAAACTTAAAAAAAAATATCAAAATCGGTTCGCCCAGTCAAAAGTTTTGAGGTAACAAACATAAAAATAAATACCGATGAATTGAGAAACTCCTCCTTTTTTAAAGTCGGTTAAAAAATAAATGCCAATATTATTATGTTGTATATCTATTTTAGCAGGCATACATAGCTAACTTTTAAGTGTATTTATAATACTCGTTAAATCGTATCAAGCAAACAACGCTTCAGAGTTATTCAATAAACATTCTCCTAATACCGAATTTAAATTATTGTTAATATCTCTCACTGATGTACAGACGGTTGAATGTTATTTTATGGCCGTTTTCAATAACGTATCTCTAGTTACGGATACATTGCTGTCACCGTTTAATGACAAGATCTTATCTAGTTATGTCCAATATAGCTATAGTCCAATGCTTTATGTCGATAGGTTATTGAAATGTAAGCGTAAAAATATAGATATTTTTATCTGTAGTAAGTTAAACTAAGAATAGATAGGTTATTGAAAACGGCCGCTAAAAAAGAATAAATACACTTTTTATATCACACTAGAGTCTTTTGTATACACAAATATAATTCACAAACAGTTTAATAAACTAATAAAGTAACATATTAAAATTTTTGTTTGACGACAAACACATGATAAGATGATAAAATTGAGTGTCGCGTTGGTCTGGCGTCGTTCCAAAATATCTTTCAGGTAGCAACAACTGTTTATTTGACGATAAATCAAACAAAACGAGTAAATTTATCGCGACATTTTTTCCACAGACATAAAAATACTTTCATGACAATGTTTTTCTTTCGCACTGACTACAAACAACTATGTAATTAGCAACTCGTAGGTCCTTTATGAATATTTTTTCCCTATTTAATCATTTTAGTTCTGAATAGATAGTGTATATTTCATTTATTTGTCAACCTCAGCATTAAATTCGATATTGTCAAGTTACTGGTGTTAGCAGGATGATCATGTTACCAGAAACTCTGCTTTATGTTCTTAAAATTAAAGTTATTGAATATATTTATTTTTTATACAATTTAAATTTGTAACCTGCAAAATTTATGGAAGACTCGAACTGACACCGCGGTAGATGGAGCCACAACCTACGAAGACGAATCATGCGTCACTCGAACTGTTGGCACAGTTGGTATTCTGAGCGCTCAGATGGAACTTGAGAGGTCCCGGGTTCAAGTCGCGCATCATTCATAAAATTGCAGGTTATAATTTAATTGTATAATAAATCCCATTAATGAGGTATATGACTTTAAAAATAACAAATTGTTTATATTTATCTTTTCTGTTAATGCTAGTGAAATGTTCGCATAATACTGTTATTTATTTACAGTGTGTGTGCGGCTGCAAGACGACGAAGGTATCGAACGAGAACGAAGGGACCTCGCTGTCAGACCAATGATGCTTGTGCACTGATTTGTTAAGGCTGGGGACCGAGCTAACGGCCTTGAGGAATCGAGCGGAGCTAGGTTACCTCTCTCTTACAAGATCGACAAGGTTTCAATTCGGAAATAGAAGCATTTTTTAAGCTATTGCATAGCTTCTATCGCGAGCCTTGAGCGAATCCAGAAATTCCGTAACGAAAATAACCTAACACTTACTTACTAGATGTATATAGATATTTCGGCACACTTTTACAGTTGCCGTGGAACAGCGGTTATCACATATGCTCGTTGTGCAGAAGGTCACAGGTTCGAGCCTGGGGTAAATCTTGATTTATTTTTAAATTTCTATATTTTTTTTATCACGTTTTTTTAATTTTTATTATTATGACAAGCATTTTTATTTAGTTTCACCTGTCCCGTTGTCTGTCTGTAATCAAATCTTGCAAGTTAAATTTTACTCAGTTCCCTTTTACTTTTTTTTTAAATTAATTTACTGCATAAATTAAAATACTGCATAAATAAAATAAATAAATAATTATAATTGCATAAGTTGATAAAAATGCTATGCAATAGCTTCACCGCGGCAGTCCCCGAGTGCCACACGTTTTTTTTATTACAAACATAATACAATTTTCTTTGCAAAACTAACAAGACTATGTCATGTTAAATAGTATTGGTGTATAATTAATAAATTTTCGTATAATTTTTATCTAGATTGAATGGAGCCATCTCCAACTGTAAAAGTTATTATATAAGGGGTATTTTGGTGATTTTTTTTCGCACTCTCTATAAAAATTTGAAATATAATTAAAAAATGAATTCTCTTCTCATATTCTGTAGATAAATAACTATTTTTTGTAAAAATATATTTATATAAACCGTCAAGAAACGGTTTCAAATATGCGCTATTTTGGAGATTTCTTGGGATAGCAGCCTTAAGTGCAGCCGGGATGTAAGACCACTCTCATCAAAGCTTACTGCTTAAGGCGCTATAGTCCTAAAAAGTAACATTTTTAAAAATCTATTTAAAATACTTCTACAAATACTACGATTCCAATTTTTTGACATGTTTATCTTCATTTCTTTATCTAAATTATCGCTGTTTCGAAAACACGATTACGAAAAAAAATCTCGATACATTTATTTTTTGAAAAATAGTCTTTTTTATTTGAATTGTTTATATTATCATAAAACTATGATAGCTATAACACAAAACTTATTTTATTCGATAGTTTATTAGTATTTATAAGTTTTAACTGTGGGATTTATCAATACGCTTTGTGAATTATTTTATATTAATTTTTTTCGTAATAAACCAAACGCGACGCCTTGGTTGCATGCTCGCTCAAGCCAGCAGTACGCCCGTGACCACTGTCAAGGAAGGTACTGCGTTCGTGTCTCTCGGGCTCACATTACGTAAGATTTTAGCAAACAAGTACAAAGCGGGAATCATAGTAAAAAAATCATGATGATGCGACAGCGTATTTGTTGAAATATATATGTAAATGTAAGTCGGAAAGTACTAAAATAAGATTTACGTAATATTATTTTGAATATTATGCCACGCGGGATTTTTGTATGTATGTACTTTAGGGAAGTTAGATAAATCCAAGATGACCGCCGCACAAAATTATGATTTCAGCAATATGGACGTGTCCGAGGTTCTCGAGGGTGCAGAGAACGATTTTGGGATCATTTTTGAAAACCAAGATGGCCGCCGCTCATAATTATGATTTCAGCAATATGGATATCGTGTCCGAGGTTCTCGAGGGTGCAGAGAACGATTTTGATTTTGTGATCATTTTTGAAATCCAAGATGGCCGCCGCACAAAATTATGATTTTAGCAATATGGATATCGTGTCCGAGGTTGTCGAGGGTGCAGATAACGATTTTGTGATCATTTTTGAAATCCAAGATGGCCGCCGCACAAAATTATGATTTCAGCAATATGGATATCGTGTCCGAGGTTGTCGAGGGCGCAGATAACGATTTTGTGATCATTTTTGAAATCCAAGATGGCCGCCGCACAAAATTATGATTTCAGCAATATGGATATCGTGTCCGAGGTTCTCGAGGGTGCAGAGAACGATTGTGAGATCATATTTGAAATCCAAGATGGCCGCCGCACAAAATTATGATTTCAGCAATATGGATATCGTGTCCGAGGTTCTCGAGGGTGCAGATAACGATTTTGTGATCATTTTTGAAATCCAAGATGGCCGCCGCACAAAATATGATTTCAGCAATATGGATATCGTGTCCGAGGTTCTCGAGGGTGCAGAGAACGATTGTGTGATCATATTTGAAATCCAAGATGGCCGCCGCACAAAATTATGATTTCAGCAATATGGATATCGTGTCCGAGGTTCTCGAGGGTGCAGAGAACGATTGTGTGATCATATTTGAAATCCAAGATGGCTGCCGCACAAAATTATGATTTCAGCAATATGGATATCGTGTCCGAGGTTCTCGAGGGTGCAGATAACGATTTTGTGATCATTTTTGAAATCCAAGATGGCCGCCGCACAAAATTATGATTTCAGCAATATGGATATCGTGTCCGAGGTTCTCGAGGGTGCAGAGAACGATTGTGTGATCATATTTGAAATCCAAGATGGCCGCCGCACAAAATTATGATTTCAGCAATATGGATATCGTGTCCGAGGTTCTCGAGGGTGCAGAGAACGATTTTGTGATCATTTTTGAAATCCAAGATGGCCGCCGCACAAAATATGATTTCAGCAATATGGATATCGTGTCCGAGGTTCTCGAGGGTGCAGAGAACGATTGTGTGATCGTATTTGAAATCCAAGATGGCCGCCGCACAAAATTATGATTTCAGCAATATGGACGTGTCCGAGGTTCTCGAGGGTGCAGAGAACGATTTTGGGATCATTTTTGAAAACCAAGATAGCCGCCGCTCATAATTATGATTTCAGCAATATGGATATCGTGTCCGAGGTTCTCGAGGGTGCAGAGAACGATTTTGATTTTGTGATCATTTTTGAAATCCAAGATGGCCGCCGCATAAAATTATGATTTTAGCAATATGGATATCGTGTCCGAGGTTTTCGAGGGTGCAGATAACGATTTTGTGATTATTTTTGAAATCCAAGATGGCCGCCGCACAAAATTATGATTTCAGCAATATGGATATCGTGTCCGAGGTTGTCGAGGGTGCAGATAACGATTTTGTGATCATTTTTGAAATCCAAGATGGCCGCCGCACAAAATTATGATTTCAGCAATATGGATATCGTGTCCGAGGTTCTCGAGGGTGCAGAGAACGATCGTGAGATCATATTTGAAATCCAAGATGGCCGCCACACAAAATTATGATTTCAGCAATATGGATATCGTGTCCGAGGTTCTCGAGGGTGCAGATAACGATTTTGTGATCATTTTTGAAATCCAAGATGGCCGCCGCACAAAATATGATTTCAGCAATATGGATATCGTGTCCGAGGTTCTCGAGGGTGCAGAGAACGATTGTGTGATCATATTTGAAATCCGCCGCACAAAATCATAATTTTGTGCGGCGGCCATCTTGGATTCTTCTTTCATTCTCTGCACCCTCGAGAACCTCGGACACGATATCCATAATATTGAAATCATAATTTTGCGCGTAATATAACATTTCTCTCATACGTCGATAAAAAAGATTTACTTCAAAAATGCATAAAAAATATTATCACAGTAATTCCGTACCCTAGCACAACTGTAAGTTTTAAAAAATATTACGCGGTCCTTTGGGTTGGCGGTCGTTGACCCGCATCGCTCGGTTCGTTCTCAGCCATGCCCGACGCCCGTGTCCATGCGTACCTATCGAATCTAACGTTCGCTCAATTTTTACCTAAAGTGTTGGGAAAATCTCGCCTTAAACATGTATACCTGTCAGCTGTAGGTAACCTCTACGCAACTCAAAGCATGTAGAAGGATAAGGGATTGCACAGATCAAATAATAAAATCCTCATGGCTATATCTGACGATATCAGGAACCCTCTGTATAAACGATGGATTCACATGGAGAAGAACAAAATATAACTTGGACTTTTTGCAATAAATTTTTATATTTTTAGACTTTATGTTATAATGACACCACACCCCTTTACAGTGAGGATTTTCCAGTTTTTTAGTTTACTTTTAATTACAAAAAGCTTACTTCTTTACGAGACCAAATGGCATGAAATAAAATAATATTAGATATTATTATTATTAATGCATTTGTACTCAATAACTCGTGTGTGTTGTACTTTATTATTTACATTTACATTTCTTGACTTGCTCGTGTAAGGTTTTGAGTATTTGAGTATTTTTGTTGCAAACTTTCCATATAATGTAAATGTTGATCCAAAAGAGTGGCAATGAGTTTCTTGCCACATATTCAAATTAAAAGTCAACCTTTTCGCAAGAGATGATAAATGAAGAAGAAAATTTTTGACTCTTTTTGAAATTTTTGTTTGGTATAGACCTCCTCCAATGAGTTCTTTCGCAATCCTTGTCCAATATGGCAGAAATGTCAATCGTATCTCGGCCTTCCTATCTTTGATCATACCTTCTTTCTGCTATTACCTCCAGAATACTAAATCGAAACTCTCTTGATCAATTTGTCTCTTATGCTGCGTAGTATGTCCCAGTTGGTCCGGAAGACGTAGTGTAGGTAGGCCCCCACAAGATGGACCGACGATCGCCGGAATTAGATAAGGTCAGCGCAGAACCGATCGTCGTGGAAATCTTGAGAGGCCTTTGTCCAGCAGAGGACGTCTTCCGGCTGATGATGATGTATCCAGTCCATTTCTGGTGGTCGATGTGAGTATATCGGTGACTTTAGTTTAGTAGAATAACATCAAGAAATATTATCTTTATAGCTAACACTAATTACTTAGCGGTAGGTGATTCTCATTGCAATGCAATATTACAAAACTAATTTTAATTAGGTCCCAAGAATTGCCAGGTAAATTAAATTCTTTAAGCTATTCCTGAGCACTTTCTCATTTGGTAGTACTCGTATGTCGCTTGTTTGCTTATCGTAATGTAGGTATGTATATTGTGTATACTTCAACTGCATAATAGTTGAGTTAATTCATAGTATTCATGTAAAAATTGCACGTTTGAATTAATAAATAATTATTCCCAGTTGCACCGACCGTTGCAAGAAAATTAATATCAGCTATATTTCGCTTTTCACGTAAAACTTTTATTACAATAGCCGCATTAAATCGAGGCCGATATTTACGTTTTAATACTTGATCAATTAGTTTCTGGTTTACGTGGTTCGGCATATTGCCAAAATCTGGAAAATTCTATCGGCTTCCTTGACTCATTCTTCATTAATTGGTTAACTCCTTGGGTATAAAATTTGGAAAATGCCGATAAAAGCGTTTTAAAATAGAACGCCTTGTTTTGTTTGGCATCTCATGGTGCTGGAAAAATTTCTTCCATTTAAAAATTCACACCACCTATTGACTGAATCCTCTTCTTCGTGACACGAACGGTCGTGGTTATTAAGAAGTGACGTCTTTTTTTGGCAAATGTAATTCGCCCCACGAGCACTCGACAACTTTTCCCTTGTAAAAGTGCCAAATTGACTGAATATGATAATTTAGAACCATCACAAATTACTGAAATATTATTGCCATTTCATAATAGCATAAACTCACTATTCAGGCACTAGCTGCTGCCTGTGATGTCAACCACGTGGATCAGGTAGCCTTTATCTATTCCCGACATATTGTTAGTATTCTTTTAACTTTCGTGCAAAATTTGAATTTAATTTCTTCAGTAATTTATAGATATAGACAATAAGAGAAAATTTCTATGAGTACTTTTTTGGCTGCGGTATTGTTTGTAACACACAAATCGAGTATTCTTTCAAAAAATTATTCACTGTACAGTTTTTACGATCATATTATAATGTAAGCATAATTATAAAAAAAATTGATACCTATAAAACAGACATAGTGATATTATGTACGGCTATCTGGTTAAATCAGTCAAAAAAAGGGCTAGCCGTACAAATGCAACACAAAGACCCGAAAGTATGGACGTCGTCAGTAGTGTGTCGTGAATTAGGGAATCAAAGACCAAAACGAATTAGGCGCCACGATGAACAGATTGATGTACTTAGTGTCAAGTGTCAATGTGTCAAGAGTTCCTCGCCGCCTCCGCAGTTCCACCGAGGCCAGGATTCATGCAATTGGATCAAAATATCGGCACCAAATTAATAAAATATATATGGTGAGTATCCGTCATAATAAATCATTACTAGGGCTAGCCCGTTCGTTAAATTCAAGCCATTGTAGCCAAGTAAAGTCATTGATGAAATATTTGATTTGGCTGAACATCGTTTAGCCATTTGATTAAAGTTGATATATAAATTATGTATTGGCTCTTTAATTTGCTGGCACTAACGCTCGATTGAAAAAAATTACCAAATTTAAATCACCCACCTACCAACCTGGAGATACGAGATTGATATGTCATTCCAATACTTTTTTTACATTTCAATAAAAGATATATGAATTATAAAAATGATACGATTTATTTTTGTTTTTTTTTTATTGATGAATTAAGATTTTTTTAATCCATCTATTAATTATATCGACCACTAGTCAATTTTAATATAAATAACAAGTCAAAAAAATAACATGCGTCATCTCATAGATGGTTAAAAATACCAAAACACCAAAGTAAGCAAGCAACCTATAAATTGGTTCCAAAAAAAATTGGAAATAGAAATGGATTTAAATAATTATCTCAGCTCGCCGCCTTAGAATTGCGATTAAAAAAGCAGCTGTAAGTATGTATTTGGAAATTAAGATTGCCATTAAAAAGTAAGTAGATTCAAGATCAATGGCGGATAAAATAAAATCTGGATACAAAATAATATGAAATATCCGATCAGATAATGAAAGTGGAAGGAAGAGAAAGACCGTTAACAAAATGGCTATGACATTCAATTCGTTCCTGAATTTATTGTATAAATCTCAGATTATTTATGCGTCTAGATAAAGTTTCCTGCTGTTATACAACCAGCTATGAACCAGCCCAGGAATATTAGTTTAGTGTGCGTGACAAACTACGTCTTACACTCGCGATTTGTATGACACTTTGTGTTAGTGTGCCTGAATTGCTCCAAATAGAGGTTTGTTCTAAATTCAATTATTTTCGACGTTTTCCCAGGTGTCATAGTCTATCTAGACGTAAAAATGATCAAAGGTATTATATTCCGGGAAATTCAAAAGAGTTACGTGAAAACGTTACATCCAATTATTATCCTTTTTGCTCATAATAGTGATTTTCATTATTATAACACTAGAAATAAGGGATTGCTTGTAACGAGGGATTCTAGTAGGCTTCATAAAATACATAATAGCTTTAAGTGTAAATGTATACACTTTTATAATAAAGGCACAGCAACTGTTCAGGCATTATCTATAATAAATTTAAATGTTTTACAAAAAAATGGCACTGTCGTAAATCCTATTACTCCACAGCTGAATATCTAAATGATCGGACAGCTTGGGACTAGATTATGATTATTGTATAGCAATACAAATGACTGTACAATATTGTATATTTTTATTGAAAAGAGCGCAAAAAAAAGAATGCTGGGAGAGCTTCTTGCGCCACTTTCTCAGAGCGTTATTAGTTTCCGAAGCGGTAGTAGTATCTAGTATATTAGAAATGACATCAAAAAGAATTCTAAAGGAATCAATTTTGAAAAAATAAATGCCTTTTATGCCATTACAAAAATCAATTAGAGACGTAATTTACATCGTATCATACTTATAAAGCACTAGAAAATTGTTCCACAAAGTAAGAGCTTGTTTGTTTTTGGTGGATTTTTAGCAGTTTTCTCATTACATTGTATGAATATGCCTGAGACCTGAGACGAAAGGGTGCAAGAAACGAAGTATTTTTTAAATAAAACTTCGTAAAAGTACGTCTATTAACTAAATAGGCTGAAGGGCATAATATATGTATATCGCTAAAAAACGACTTACTAACTCGACTTAACTGACTAGTGAGCATTATAAATTTATGTTTTTCCCTGGTGTTAACATTGTCTGTGTTACTTCTAAACGCGAAGTAAAGTTATTCCAAGTTTTAAACTTTTTTATCCTTATCTTACCATTGTCACATAAGAATTACGTGGCAGGGAGAAGTAATTTTAAACTTGGAGTATCTTTACGCTGCGTTTATTAGTAAGACAGTTTGATTATCACAGTTTCTAGAAAATCTCTAATGTGGATACATTATTATTATAATTGATTGGCAAGAGTTAATGTGTTAAAATCTTTTAATTTTTCTTTTTATGTTTCTTTATAGTGGGTGGCCGAGAAGTTGACGTCCAAAGCTAAAACTTGAATTTGGCTCATTTTATTGGCCAATGTTCTGGGAAGTTTTAAAAATATAGGCTCCCCATTTTTTTTTTGTTACCTTGAACATTTCATGAATTGAATATGAAAAGAAGCTGGAGCAGTTATCTTGAACTTACGACTAAATTCTAAACTAGTTCCGCATTGTCTTAAACTATTCATAGTTTCTTATGTGGTTATTGCAACTGTAGTTAATAATTATCAACAATAAAATTAACTAAAAGTATTCAAAAAAATTAGAAAAAAGTCCTAAACAACAATTAGGTGAAAAAAGCGGACAAAAGGGGAAAAAATTATTATCTCCTAAACTACGCAAAATCGTGTTACCAAATGCAGATCATTGATTATTAAGAGTTCTTTAGAATATATAATAAGAACTGAGAAAACTATGTCTTCTGACGATTGAAGGATTGGCGAACAGACTTAGTTCTGCAGCATACGCGGTTAAAAAGATTAGACAATTAACTGACATAGATACGGCGCGACTAGTATACTTTAGTTATTTCCATAGTATTATGTCCTATGGTATATTGCTATGGGGCAACGCTCCCGATATTAATACAATATTTGTGCTGCAGAAGAGGGCTATTCGCGCTATTTATAACCTAGGTCCTAAAGAATCATTGAGAGCAAAATTTAAAGAAATTAACATCTTGACTGTTGCTTCTCAATATATTCTTGATAACGTAATGTATGTTCATAGGCACATAAGTGAATTTGCCAGAAACTGTCATAACCATAATGTTAACACCAGGAACAGACATAAACTTATGATGCCTACTACTCGGCTAAGTCGAGTTAGTAAGTCTTTTTTGGGGCGATGTATATGCTTTTACAACAAGATCCCAGAAAATGTTCAAAACAAAAGTATAACGTTATTCAAAATAATTGTTAAAAAACGTTTGTGTGGTAAAGGTTTCTATAACATAAATGACTTTCTTAATGATACAACAGATTGGGAATGGAGTGACCGCCCTCAGGCTATTAAATAATAAGTTTAATTGTACAATATTACTTTGTAAACATATTTATTCGATGAAAAAAAAAAGCCCGCTGAGTTTGTTGCGCCCATTCTTCTCAGGTCTGAGGCATTCATTTTGGAATGGGTGGTAGTTTTTGACTTTCAATAAGTGATGTCACATCCTATTTTGAATAAAAATATTTGAATTTGAATTTGAATTGAATTAAGAACCATTCAGAATAATTCAAATATCTATAATATGAGATTGGTTTAAATTTTGTTTGGGTTTTTTTTTTATGACAATAAAGGACGAGACGAACAGGACGTTCAGCCGATGGTCATTGATACGACCTGCCCATTAAAATGCAGTGCCGCTCAGGATTCTTAAAAACCCAAAAATTCTGAGCGGCACTGCAATTGCGCTCGTCTCATAGAGACATAAGATGTTAAGTCTCCTTTGCCCAGTAAATTCACTAGCTACGGCGCCCTTCAGACCGATTACCGAAACACAATAATACTTACACATTACTGCTTCACGGCAAAAATAGGGCTTAGGAGAAGCTTGTCTCCTAAATTAAGGTTGTACTTTTCTATAACTTTGATGCCGTTTTTGCGATTTCTCATCAATATTCTGATTATCGTCAATGTTCAACGTACATTAAGTATACTATAGCGAAAGAGAATATATTAGCCGAACCTGTAATCAAAGATGAACAATGACAGAGGATCTCTTCATGTCAATATGAGGTTGTGTAAAAAGTTTCTTTGAAAGACATGTATGTTTCTTTGCTTTTTTAGACGACCTGTATAGCCGAGTGGTTAGCGATCCTACCTACTAAGCTAGAGGTCCCGGGTTCGAATCCCGGTAGGTGCAAGCATTTATGTGATGAATATGGATGTTTGTTTTCGAGTCACGGATGTTTATATTTATTTATGTATGTTTATATGAATTTATGTATGTTTAAGTAAGTATATTGTATTAAATATATCATTGTCTTTTAACCCATAACACAGGCTCTATATACTTAACTTGGGGCAAGATAATTTGTGTAAAAAGTGTGTCAATATTATTATTTTTATTTACGTTCAACAGTACATTCGAGAATGTGCCTTTTTGTAAGATGAAATTTTGCCATCTCTTATGTAGTGACATGATCACATAAAAATGTTTTATGACTTTTGATTGAAAAGTGCGACCAATTATTTTGGCAGTCCTCTTTTAATTATAACTTGCCTTTAACTTAGATCATTTATACATCTAGATACCCTGTGACTGCTGTGAAAATATTGAAAAAAAAATAGCAATGAACTGTTTGACTCTATTTTAAGCAACGCACGCACACTAAAACAAAGTGACTGATTTATCGCGAGTGTAAGACGTAGCTGTCATGCGCACTAAAGGTATAAACCTGGCCTGTTGTCATACGTTGCCCAACAGCATGATACTGTATCTACACGTATAAATTATCTAAGGTATTTCAATATCAAATTAGATGCTAACCAATCTAGCATAGTTGAAAATTTTGAGTCTAATAATTATTTAAGAAACATGTCGAAGTCCACGACTTCTAGATTCTAATGCTACGATTCTAATGCTACGTTATTCAAAAGAATTGTTAAAAAACGTTTGTGTGGTAAAGGTTACTATAACATAAGTGACTTTCTTAATGATACCACAGATTGGGAATGGAGCGACCGCCCTCAGGCTGTTAAAAAAAATGAGTTTAATTGTACAATGTTACTTTGTTACTTTGTAAATGTTACTTTAATTGTAAAACATATTTTTGATGAAAAAAAAAAGCCCGCTGGGTTTGTTGCGCCCATTCTTCTCAGGCCTGAGGCATTCATTTTGGAATGGGTGGTAGATTATTTGACTTTCAATAAGTGATTTCACATTCTATTTTGAATAAAAATATTTGAATTTGAATGAGTCTAGCAAGGCTGAGATTCTCTTATGAAAATATTAATCACGTAAAGGTTACGATTATTTATTTAAGTAGAGATTATCTTTAATGCAATTTACTAATTCAACACAAACATTTATAAAAATAACTGAATTTTAATAATAAAATATATCTACTAATAAAAAAATATTAGTTTCTGAACTGTCCATCATTTAATTTGTAATAACATAACATAACTAGGTTTATTATTTATTTATACAGAAACTAGTGGATCCGACAGACGTCTTGTACACACGTCTTAAATTTGAAAAATCTGTCCAGCCGTTAGGAGGAGTTCACTAACATACACATGAGCTGGAGAATTAAATATTATATGGATGGAATTGAGAATCTAAACCAGTCTCAAATTCAGTGGAACATACAAAAAAATCATCAAAATCGGTCCAGCTGTTTTGGAGGAGTTCAGTTACAACAGACGCACAAAAGAAATATATATTAAGATAAAAATATAGAACAATGAACTCAGAACTAAAAACCCTAAAAAAAGATGTGGTGTTGTGGGACACCAGGAAGTTCCTTCGGCTAATGTAGAATCGACACAATTTGTAAAAAAAAAATAGTGTTCAATTTTATGTAGGTTTTCTTGATTTTTCTCTTAAATTTTGCAGATTAGTTTTTATTTAAGTACAGGAAAGTATTTTGGAAATTCAGTATTTTAGGAAATAATAAATTACGTAAAATAAAAAAAAATCGTAATCCAAATTATCAATTAAAATAACAACATATGTTTCTTTAATTTTGTTTGACAACAAAAAATTACATAGAAATAGAAATAATTACAAAATTATACACTACTCGCTTGTGTATGCGACTGTCGCGCCTGCGCACGTCTCATTTAACGGTTTTATTCCACGGACTTTTTCTTGCGGTTTTACTATCACATTTTTTTCAGTTCGGTCCCGCAGCAAAATCCCTATCTCCTCCAAGCCTGCCGTAAGGAACTTCGTTCCAATATTAAAATAATATGATGATAAATATAGTATGATTTTATCCCATTCGGTGTCAAGACCCTTGGTCCGTGGGGTCCTAGCGCTATAAGGCTTTGTAAGGATAATAACAGCAAAAATGTTAGTCATCACATCACAGGAGACCGAAGAGCTGGCAGCTACCTCGGACAAAGAATTAGTCTAGCTATTCAAAGAGGAAACGCTGCCAGTATCTTCGGAACCTCGCCTAAAGAGACTCCTTCCAATAATATATTTTAGATATTATATTATATTTTTAGTGTCCGTCATTACATTTTAAAAGCAAATTAGATGCTTTTCAGTCTAGCAAGATTGTTGAATCCAAATTAGTAGTAGGACAACAGCTACAAAGGTAAATCGAGGCCCTTTGAAAGTGATCAACGTTTTAATTTGAGGTTAGCAAACAGGTGAGGGACTGTCGATTCGTGCTTACAAAAGGAACCGAGTGTCGACAAACGTAAGCTTGGAATTTCAATTTATTTTATGCTTCAAATTACAGACTGAAGTTAGCTAGCGTGGTTTTCATTGACAGTCCATGCTAGTGATTAATGACTCTGCCCACTGAGAAGTCCTGGGTTCGAATCCCGTTAGGTACATTTTGGTACGTTTTGTTCAACTCTCCGGTTGTGGCTCCATCTACAGGATAATTTTGGTTCATACCACGATGTATGAATCATGCGCCATTCAAACGTTTGGCTTAGTTGGTAAGAGCGTTTGGACGGAACCCCAGAGATCGCGGGTTCTAGTCCCACTTTGTTAATAGATTTTGGTTACAAATTTAATTTTTATAGTGACACATAATATTGCGATACCGTGTAGAATTTTGTGTATTTCAAGAGCCTATTTCCTGAGCGGCTTGCAAATATCAGGTTTTATGGCCTTTCTTACGTTCTTTGTCATTTTTTCTTATTAAGAAATCAGAAGAAGTTTTTCCTATTTCCTTTCTATCTACTTCTATTCCTATTATTTTAAGATACAAGGCGGGAAATCAGTAGAATATTTACATTATAATCTTAATATATATAAATTACGTGTCACGTTGTTTGTCCGCGATGGACTTCTAAACTAATGAACGGATTTTAATGGGGATTACTTCATGGAGTGTGGTTAAGTCCATAGTTTTTATTTCGCTTTGGGACCCATATTTCCAGTATTTGTTCTATATGGACATATTTTCTATGAAAGAAATAATTGATGCACGGTTTGACATTTCTGCTGTGAAACAATTTCATTAGCGGCAGTCAATCATTCAATAACCCATCTATCCTTAGTTTATCTAACTAGAGGTAGACAAATCTTTTACGCTTACTTACATTTCTATAACCTATCGACATAAGCATTGGACTATAACTATATTGAACATAACTATAGTTAGATAAGCTTTTGTCAATAAACGGTGACAGCAATGTATCTGCACTAGAGATACGTTTTTGAAATCGGCCGTATAACAACAAGGAGCATATTTTACGAAAAAATTCTTGATTTTATGAAATATTATTGACAAATTCATTAAAAAAAACAGTATTTTAATTATGTACAGAACAACGTCTGTCGGGTCAGCTAGTTATTATATAATAAATACCACCATTAGCACTCCTCTCTCATTCCACTTGTTAATTTTACACCTTTATCTTTTTTAACAACAATTATTTTAAGTCCCGTTTTTGATCTTCCAAATAGATTTTCCAATTTAAGAGATTCCATATTAAAACTGACTGGCCGAAAACAATATATTTTCTGCGGCCTCAGATCTTTCTGTAAAATGATTTACAGTAAGGCTCCCCGTAAATATTTCCGCACGAAACATTGTGTGCTGTAAACAAACATTCCCTGATCTTACATTGCTTTATTGCCCCGCTTGTGTTTGCTAAGTATTATCGTTCACTCTGGCTCTCAGGCTATTACTAGTATTAATAATATGAAAAATCATAGATAATTTATACGTCTAGATAGAGTCTCTTGCTGTTAAACAACCGATCAAAACAGGCCAGGTTCATTACTTTAGTTTGCGTGACAAACTACGACACACTTACACTCGCAATTTGTATTACAGTGTTGTTTGTGCTTTGTGTTAGTGTGCGTGTATTGCTCAAAATAGAGGTTTTCCTAAACTCATTTTTTTTCGACGTCTTCACAGCTCTAGAATCTAGATAGACTATGTCCTAACCAGTGTTCCGCAGGAGTCAGAATATAGTTCGCAGATCACGAACCGATTTAAATCTCGCGGGCGATACCATCGTGCACGCAGCACGTTGTGAATGCCAAGGGTGTGGATGGCGCTAGGCGCTGGGGCCGCCGAAAAAGGGGAATATAATGTGTATTGTCATTATATTTTCGCTTGAGCCGGTCAGACGTTGTTGTACTCCTCTGTTATTAGTTCAGCTTGACGGTATCAGTGATCCTATTTAGTTAGCTGTACGTACAACGAAGTGCATTAGTACCTAACAGAAGAAATCCAAGAAATACTCATAGAATTTCAAAATGACATAAACAATAAAGATGCATTTGATTGTAATTCATTTAAGAAGTTTTGGTGTAAAAAAGCAATTTCTTACACCAAAATTCGTGAAATCTTTGCGGGCTTTCTGCTTTGTTAGCAATTGAAAACAAAGCAAGGAATCGAATGAAAGTAGGTAATGTTTTTTTTTTGCGCGTTTTTGAACAAGTTCAGAAGTCCGAGGATTACTGAATTTGTCCAGAAGATGCAAGTTCAAAAATCACATTGATTTAAAAATGATTTCATTTAAAGAAATAAGTTTATATTTTTAAAGTTTATTTTCGGATTGATTCATTTTATTTTTCTGGTACATCGTGGTCCCTGCTAACAATAAAGAATTCGAAGTGGTCCCTGTCTAAGAAAAGTTTGGGAACCACTGAATCTAGACGTATAAATGATCTATGTGAAAAAGTTGAATTATTTATTTACTGACACACCGACTTCATTACATACAAAATATTACTATAATCATGGTTTTATACACAATCTGTTACGAATGTCAGTTACTAATACATCACTCTCATTGGAAGACATTCAATAAAGTACAAAATAAATTTCGATCTACAATTCTGGAGTTAGGTCGATTAATCGGTCAGTTGACAAAATTAAGAAACTTTGACTATTCAAATTGAATGAAATTTTTAAACATACTGTGTCTATTCAGTGCCTGTTTGGTAACTGGAAATTCAGGCTACAAGTTTTATCCACAACGATGTTATATAGGGTCCAAAATTACCTGAACTGCTTCGAGAAAAGCATGGTACGTGCCGCTTGTTTTCGCGTGACTTGGCGACTTGATATAATATCAATAAAAATTACCCAGTTATTAATAATAATTTAATGAAATAAAAGGGTAAAATACGGCAGTCAGCCATGTTAACTGAAACGTGAATGACGTCAACTCTCAATTATTATCTTTACGTCGGTTGAAAAGTGTGTTATGTTACGCGTTATCATTCATTTTAGAAGTGTGACGTCATAATCGGACACCATTTACACATACGAGGGTTTTCGCGCCTAATTCAAAGTATATTCATAAATGTCTATTAAATGTTGTTATAGGTTATTTTTATAGCTACAATAAAGTTTTTAAACTAAAAAATATTTACTGACTGAGAATGAGAAATAAATCTGTCATTGCTCTGTCTATTAAGTGATCATTGTTTGGCATACGGCTTAGGTTAGTTATTGTTATCATTGTGTAATCACTGTAAATGATTTTAATTACTTTTCGCTAATTTAGATAACTAAACATATTTAATACGATATTTTGAATCACACATCAATGAATTATAATTTGAACTCAATAAATGAAGTCTAAGTGTATTGAATATAAAATTTCAGTAAGAAAATTGACTTAACAATAAGTATGTATATAAAAATGTAAGAAAATAATTTCCTAAGATAATTGGGGGTCTACTTCTTGGGAACTCAACGCATAAAGAGTCAAAATATCCATGAGAATTGTCCATGAAAGAAATTCTCGAAGAATTCAGGAACCTCTTACTTATACAAAAGCGTAAGCAAGTGTAACTACTAAGCCACATTAAACCAAAATTACGCCAAATTACCATTACGCAAACTGACTGCAATCACCAAGTGACAGAACATTATCACTTATTGAAATATTAAAACTGATACGATTTCACTACTTAATACATAACTCGATCCTTACTGAAAGTGAGTGGAGTTTAAGTAAATTCAATCCTATTATTTACTGATGTCTCACAGTGTGTACATTATCAGGAACATAACACATCATATAACAATCATCCCTAGACAAACAACGTCGAAAAAAATTGAGTTTAGAATGAACCTCTATTTTGAGCAATTAACGAAAACTAACACAAAGTGTTCAAATGATTTGAGTTTTCTTTAGTGTTAATTCCGCCAATATTTGTCTTTAAACAATTCGACACGTGTTTCGCCTCTACACGAGGCATCCTCAGGACTGGCACGAGACACGTGCCTTCTTCAATAAATTTTCTAACACAGTGTCATACAAATCGCGAGTGTAAGACATAGCTTGTCACGCACACTAAACTAATATTCCTGGCCTGTTTTTATCGATTGTCTAACAGCAAGAGACTCTATCTAGACGTTAACTTATCTAAGATATCATCATCAATAATTTTATTCCTTCGTTGACAGTGTTTTCAGGTTGATGTGAGTATTGTATATTTAGACGATAATGATTTAAGGTCTAGGAATTTTTAAATCGCATGGGCAGCTGTGACCATAACACAAGGAGAACCAGGTGATCCAAAAACCGTACCATATAATCTGTGCTGATGATAGAATAAAAATAACTCTCTAAATTGATTGAAATGTAAATAAAAGAGTTTTTTTTACTGAGAGAGAAGAAGCGGCGCAAGAAACTCTCCCAGCATTCTTTTTTTGCGCTCTTTTTAATTTAATTGTAGAGCTGCTCAGAATATTTGGGTTTTTCAGGGGCACTGCATTGAAATAAGAAGGGCGTATCAATACCATTTGAACTGATCAGCTGAACTTCGTCTCGTCACTTATTGTCATAAAAAATGTCGACTCATCTATCGAGTTCTTTGTTGTGGGGAACATCTATCGGTTTAATCTCCGATCCTGCTTGTGATGCCAATCGACCTGTTATAGTCAATACATTATTGTAATTACTAATTATAACAGTAATCACGACCGTCATGTTCACGAAGCATCCTCATACATTCAATGAATTCCATCTCTTATGATTGATGCATCAAATATACGACAATTTATATCGATACAGATTATTCTATACGATTCATATATTGAATGCAGCATCTAACGAACTATTTGTTTTACTTATAATACAGGCACTGTAAAATACTGTCATCATCATCTCTAGTCTGGTGCACCCCGGTATCAGCTCGATCCATTTGACCGCGTGCAACGTAGAGCAGTCGAATTGTCGGGGACCCAGGCTCTGTGACCGCCTGGATCACTTGACGTTGCGTAGAAACATCGCTTCATTGTGTGTCTTCTACCGCATTTATCACGGGGAGTGTTCCGAAGAGCTGTTTCACCTGATTCCTGCCACCGAATTCCACCTTCGCACGACGCGCCACAAGTTAGGATATCATCCCCACCATCTGGATGTGTGGTGGACCCCCACAGAGCGGTTTCCAAGGAGCTTTCTCCCACGTACTACAAAGCTGTGGAATGAACTTCCTTGTGCGGTGTTTACGGGACGATACGACAAATGTACCTTCAAAAAAAGCGGCTGCTTCTTCCTTAAAGGCCGGCAACGCTCCTGTGATTCCTCTGATGTCGCAAGAGAATGTGGGCGGCGGTGATCATTTAACACCAGGTGTCCCGTACGCTCGTTTATCCTCCTTTTTCATAAAATAAATACTGTAATTGATTGAGAAGTGTGGCCGTTGAGTTTCTTGTATGTTCTTGCCACGAGCTCTACTTTTTCCAAAATGGAAGTATGGTAGATTTAAAAGAGATGTTTATAGGGACGATTCAAAAGCGCTTACTATTTGAATTAAGTATAATATTTAACTTTCACTTTGTGTGGTACAAGTCTCGGCGTTCAGGAAAACAGGAGTCATAAGCGCTCATATGTGTCTTCACGCCGGTTGGGCTGCAAACTGTTCAATTTTCTTTTAGGTGTACGAAACTCTAATAAATTATAATATAATAAAACCAGTAGGAGGCTCCTTTACACAGGATGCTGGCTAGATTATGGATACCATAACGGTGCCTATTTCTGCCGTAAAGCAGTAATGCGTAAGCATTATTGCGTTTCGGTCTGAAGGGCGCCGTAGACAGTGAAATAAGTGGGCAAATGAGACTTAACATCTTATGACTTATGACAAGCGCAATTGTAGTGCCGCTCAGAATTTTCGTGGTTTTCAAGAATCATGAGCGGCACTGCATTGGCAGGGCGTATTTTTCGGGATAAATCTATTTGAGTGGAAAATAATGTACAAACCATAGACTTACAATATAATATAGTAGAAGAACGTCTCTAACGGAGATATCGGAAATCGAATCTTTTGTTAATGTAACCTATCTTGATTGACAAGTTGTAAACAGTCAGCCACGTCACTCGGATGGTTGGCTCAGTTGGTAAGAGCGCTCGGACGGAATCCGAGAGGCGTTTATTTGAACCCACATCGTTCATAAATTTTGTTACAAAATAAATTTGTTTATTTAATCTCAGAAGAAAGGGGAAGAGAGATAGATCGATTAAAAACAACAAATTGTATAATGTATTAAGAGAGCTGTTATATCAGCTTAGTTATAGACAGTCTCTCAAAGAATTTATATATACTAGCTGACCCAGCAAACGTTGTATTGCCGATATTAAAATCGCGATACAAAAGTAAGTGTTGATCGTAGATGGGTGAAAATTTGAAGTTGTATTTTTTAAAGACTGACAAATTTAATTAAAAATGGCAAAAAAATAAAAAAATATCGTGTGGACCACCCCTAACATTAGGGGGATGAAAAATAGATGTTGTCCGATTCTCTAACCTACCCAATATGCACTCAAAATTTCATGAGAATCGGTCAAGCCGTTTAAGGAGAGGAGTTCAAAGTTTAACACCATGACACGAGAATTCTATATATTAGATATTATGACTCTTGCTATCAGTAGATTTATAAAAATTTAATATAAGTTCACAAAAATCGTCACCTTTTTGCTCTTAATAGTGGTTTTCATTATTATAACACTAGAAATAAGGGATTGCCTGTAACTTATTCAAGTAGGTTTCATAAGATACATAATAGCTTTAAGGGTACATGTATACACTTTTATAATAAAGTCCCAACCACTGTTCAGGCATTATCTATAAATAAATTTAAATGTTTTATTAAAAAATGGCTCCGTCGTAAATCCTATCACTCCACAGCTGAATATCTAAGTGATCGGACATGTGACATGCCTTTTATGTATATGACAGGTTTAAATGTATTATTGACAAAGGGAGTTTGGTGAGGGAACTACTTTTTATTGCTTCCCGCCGTCTAGACTTACTCCAGACTCTTCAGTGTCGTCTGGAAGCTGTTAAATTTATCTGTTGGATATTAATGTTATAAATGTGTTTGCTGTTTGTCTATGACTGTGAAGTTTAATCTCTGTTCGTAATAGTAACAATGATTGTAAGCAATTAAATAAATAAATATAAAAATATTAACTTGTTTGTATGTATAAAAAAATATATAGGTGCCTAATTTTTTTTTAATGAAAAAAAGGGACGAGACGAGGAGGACGTTCAGCTGATGGTAATTGATACGCCCTACATTACAATGCAGTGCCGCTCAGGATTCTTGAAAAACCCAAAAATTCTTAGCAGCACTACACTTACGCTCGTCACCTTGAGACGTAAGATGTTGTCTCATTTGCCGAGTAATTTCACTAGCTACGGCGCCCTTCAGACCAAAACGCAGTAGTGTTTAATAATTTTTATTAATTCAGTTTTATAAAACCTTTAGAAGTGGCCATAAATGTAATTAAAATCTTTTGTACGTTTTTAACCGACTTCGAAAAGGAGGAGGTACTCAATTCGATTGGTATTTTTTTATGTACACCGATTATGCTGAGATTTATGATCCGATTTCCATGATTCTTCTTAAAATTGATGCGGAATATTTGCCATTGGGTCCATATATTAGTTGACATAGTTTGGCCCAGTAGTTTTCATTTTAGGAAAATTTTTTATGAATATTTTTGTTTACGTGGATGATGTTCTTATACTTTATGTACTGCTTTTTAGGAGTTTTCATTAAGATTGCTTATAAGTGGGTCTTAGGCTATCTGTCATTCATAGCTAACAAAAGTTCTTCACGATATTTCAGTGTCTCACAAGAACATAAAATAGGGGATCTTTATAGTTTAAGGCACGCGGAAACTTTCGTAGGCCACCCATAAAAATTACCATTTAATATATGTTAATAAAATGCAACGAAATCTTATAGTTTACCTAATTAATGACATTAAAAAAAACTACTTTTAAAAAAACGACTTCAAAAACTGAAAAGTATAAAAAACTTAACAGAGATTTAATTTAATACGAGGTATATTACACAAATCTTAATTTTAATATTAATTAAATACTGTTATTTGTATGTGCTACCTATTGATAGGTTTGAAATCGGTGCAAAGCCAAATGTAATAGCAGGTACCTTCACTCGCCACGCGTGACTTTGAGCTGGATAGCTTCATCTAGAACCAATCAACCCAAGCGGACAGGCACCGACTTAAACGCTATCAATGGGTAGCACATACAATTAAAAGTATTTTATTAATATTATGGATATAATGTTTGCATAATATAATAATTGGTATATCTAATTAAATCTCGTCAAATCACGGCACGTTTCTCACGTTTTGATGCACTACAACACTTCATAAATGTGCCAGTAACTTCTCAAACGATTAAAACCTCTTTTGGTATATTAATTCCTAACGGGCCAAAAAAAATTAAAACCACGCGTGTTTTTTTACAAATGAGTTTACAGAAGAATAGTTCTTTTATGTAGAGGTAATCCTGTATGTCAATCAAAATCATGCTTAGCGTTGAGTCAGCAATATTTCAGTAAACACCGACATTATTATTATGGCGTGATAGAAGGAAGTATTTTATAACGTTTATCATCTGTTTATGAGTCGATTTAGTGTCTGGTTTATGGCATAGCTTTTAAGGAGAGAATTTCAAGTCATAATGCTTTAGGTCCATTTGAGGCTCTGTAGCTACGTTCTCATTACCTTTACTTGAACACCAATGTACACAAATCCTTTAGTGCTTACATACCGCACTTAAGAATTACACTTGTATATATCATCAACACACTCATTCAACCAACACTAAGCATATTAAAATATTCCAAATCATATGTCCTCTTTCATTTTATTATCAAGTAGTTATTTAGATCTGGGTGCATGGAACATCATTCCTTTCTGTGTCCAGTGAAGGGCGTTGTTAGCTGCACTCAAGATTATAATTTTACAGCTATCTCTGTTTTTACTTCTTGTTGGTATGTATTAGTTTTATATAATTTCTTATTGATAATGCTTTTTATTTATTAAGAAAATACCAGTCATTTTGCAAGTGATGTCAGCTAAGTTATGCCACAGCGGCGCCCGTCGTGAAGCAGTAATGTGCAAGGTGAATTTTGTGTCAGTTTAAAAGGCGCCGTAGCTAGTGAAATTATTGGGCTAATGAGAATAGTGACGAACACAATTGCGCAAAAAGTCTGCTACTGATAATATTTATTGTAAATTGTTAATTATTATTAATCCTTAGCTATTTTAAACTTTAAAGTAGAAAATTTTTCGCCTGCGTATAAATACTGAAAGGATTAATTGAAGGATTGTAAGCAGATAATTAAAGATAAATTGATAAATACATTCATATAAAACCTACCTCCCATAAGGGCTGGCAAAAATTACGAAACTTTCCTTAACTTTTTGATAAATATTTTTTTATTGCTAACTTGTATTAAATCTCATTTTATTTGTCCAGTTAGTCGCCTTTTAACATAATAAATACATTTGTAATTTCATTATTACCCTAAACTTAAAATTTCTTTCTTGAAAAAAAAATCATCATGCACTAATTTTTACAGCGACTACGGTTTCATAATCTTTGAATCTTGTTCTTACAAAATATAATCCTTGAATTTTATCAGTTTCCGGCAATACGCTCCAACCTACTGAAAACAAAAGACTCCCATTTCTAAAAAACAAAAGATATTCTAATTATTTCTTTTCTTATCTCATCAATGTTTTAGCTTTACAAGCCAGTCCTTTTTTGTTTCCAAAGAGTTTTTCATTCATTCTCTTGAACGCCCCTCGTATAGGCTAGTCTTACATTTTTTTTTAAATTTTCTTCCAACGAGGATTTATTTTTTCAAGTGTGGATAATAATTTATTCAAATTATAAATAAATATTTGTTAAAAAGAAAATATGTTATGTAGTACACTCTTTATTGGCATTAGAGCGCCCATAAACTATAATTTTGGGCGTTAAATTAAAATTATAAGTAATTGAGATAATGTTCCGGTAATCGGTTCCGGTAACTTTCGTTGAAAATTTCTTCCTCTTTAAGATCTTTTCAATCAAAATTCCTGAAATATTAATAGTTTTGTTTGGTCTTTTGTTGTCTTATGGTCTACACACTGTCGATACACTATTCTAAGCTCAAGAACTAACATGTTTTTGAACTTGTTGACTAGCCTAATATTGAAATGAGGCTCCTTAGCCTCATTACATATACATCGCCCCACAAAAGACTTACTAACTCGACTAAGCCGAGTAGTAGGCATCATCAGTTTATGTCTGTTCCTGGTGTTAACATTATGGTTATGACAGTTTCTGGCAAATTCACTTATGTGCCTATGAACATACATTACATTATCAAGAATATATTGAGAAGCAACAGTCAAGATGATAATTTCTTTAAATTTTGCTCTCAATGATTCTTTAGGACCTAGGTTATAAATAGCGCTAATAGCCCTCTTCTGCAGCACAAATATTGTATTAATATCGGCAGCGTTGCCCCATAGCAATATACCATAGGACATAATACTATGGAAATAACTAAAGTATACTAGTCGCGCCGTATCTATGTCAGTTAATTGTCTAATTTTTTTAACCGCGCATGCTGCAGAACTAAGTCTGTTCGCCAATCCTTCAATATGGGGGCTCCATTGTTATTTGGAATCTAGAGTTATGCCAAGAAATATAGCAGATTCCACCGGTTCTATCACCTCTCCGTTTAACAAAACCTTTGCATTTACATTTTTGACATTTGGTACGGTAAATTTAATGAATTTAGTTTTCTTGCTATTTAACAATAGGTTATTAGCGCTAAACCAGTACACGATGTCAGATAAAATATCGTTCACTTCGTCATACATAGCTTGGTTTCTTTTCACTTTGAAAATCAGTGAAGTGTCGTCCGCAAACAATACTACCTTATGTTTTTTCTCTATAAGATTAGTAAGATCATTTATATAGATAAGGAAGAGGAACGGTCCAAGAATAGACCCTTGTCGTACCCCCATACTGAGAGAAGTCCCAGGAGATCTCCTACCATTCACGTCGACCCTCTGAATTCTATTGTTTAGATATGAAGTCAGAAGATCGAGCGAAGTTCCTTTTATGCCATAGTGGTATAGCTTCCTGACCAGCGTTGAATGTTGAACACAATCAAAAGCCTTAGATAAATCACAGAAGATGCCAAGTGCATTCTGCGATTCCTCCCAGGCATCAAAAATATTCTTGATCAGCTCACCTCAACACCTGCATCCGTTGTTGATATATTTATTTACCACTAGCTTAGCCGACTAGCTGTTCTGTCAATAGAAAAAAAATATGATGTAAGTATTCGGGAATAATGTGGTCTTATGCCATTCGGCAATGTGTAATCTTAGTAAATTAGTTTATAACAAATAGTAGTAAAAAAAAGTAACGCTTAAAACGCGCTTCTTATAGATAACCGAACCAAAAGTTAACATCAATTCCTGCCTTAGAAGCGATAGATGAAAATGATATAAATTAACAAAAATCTTATTTTGCAAATTTAACAATGGAATAATTTTATCAAATTAATTTATTGTCACTGGTTCTCGATAAATCTATGAAATTTTGATGAAATCTGACCGTTTAAAGTGGGTCAAAATCTCGCCCAAATGAGTCGGTTACAAGCAAACATACATACAGGTGAAGCTAATAAAAAGCGTGTAAAAATGACACAAACCTATATCTGAATGATCACACCCTTCAATTACCGTTCCTTAGAAAACCGGAGAAGAGTAAAATATCTAACTTATTTAAAATAAGGATTTATATCGTATCTGTGTAAACAGCTTTTACATTACCGCTTTATAATTGCCAATTTTTAAGGTATTAAAATGGATATAGTATGTTCTCCTTAAGAGATAGACATATGCCATCACGGACTTTTCTGTAGACCTATATAAGATACACAATCCCACCATACATTATTTTGTTATATCTCTAAGGGTTTATGCGTTTTTGTTGAAAGCTAGAGACTAAAGAAAGACGGCTAATAATTTTCTGACACCTCTAACAAATATCGTTAATGTATACAAAAACTTAACAAATTATGTACTATCCACTCGAAAACCATGATATCCATTGGTGAAAACAGCATGAAAGTCGGAGTAGTAGTTTTTGAGTTTAACAGACAGACAGACGCGGCAGAGGACTTGTTTTATAATATGTAGTGATAGGAAGTGACAATAACATAATATATTACAACAAAACTTGGTAACCGTCAAGCTGAACGTGAACAAACTTAAAGGGGCTTTTACATGGGGAGAAGACAGGGTTGTCAACCGTACTATAAAATAAAGTATTGTACTCTATATCATGAAGGCATACTCTATATTCTATAACACTCATAGAATATCTAAAATACTCTTTTTTACGCAATGTTTACTATAATAGTGCCAGTTATGTAATACATAGGCTGCACTAAAAGTATCGGGAATGGAATATTTCCACTGTTCCTGTCATATTAAAGTCTTTTTAATTGAAAACTGCTTTGTTTTAAAAATCGAATACCATTTATTTATTTAAAAAAAGATTCTCGATCTTGTCACAAGGTCTTGTCAAACTTGTTTAATCGTTGAGAAAATGGAATTGACTCGAGAAAATTCTAGAGCGATGATTTATTATGACTTTCGAAGTGGTTTAACTTAAGAATACTTCGAAAAGCAATAAATACGTTTTTAAATAGTAATGTTGTGTCACTTCCCTGATTCCCGAAATTTTCAGTGCCGCCCTCGTATTATGCATAAACCTTTATCATAACCAAAAAAGTCGACTATTTTCTGTTAATAACAATTATGGCTCAAATTCGCCTATCCAACTTATTTCAAAATTATATAACAGTAAATTCCATAATAATAGTAGTATTGATATAAATTTTAATACATTTGGCAATTTTAAATAATGCGCTTTTGAACCCTTATAATTTGGATGTATAAAATTATAGTTTTAGTAATAGTAAACATAACATAACCAGTGGGAGGCTCCTTTGCATAGGATGCAGGCTAGATTATAGGTACCACAACGGCGCCTATTTCTGCCGTGAAGCAGTAATGTGTAAGCATTACTATGTTTCGGTCTGAAGGGCGCCGTAGCTAGTGAAATTACTGGGCAAATGAGACTTGACAACTTATGTCTCAAGGTGACGAGCGCAGTTGTAGTGCCGCTCAGGGTGCATCAATTAACATCAGCTGAACGTCCTGCTCGTCTCGTCCCTTAATTTCATAAAATAAATACATATTATAGTACTATTACTTAACTTACAATAATAAATGAAGGCAATGCTGTGCCTACTTAGATATATAATATAAGAAAAATATAAGAAATTTTACATTATAAGTAGTCATAATATTAACAGTATATCTAGCTGGTAAGCCTTTATTAATAAATAAATTAAAAAAATATCCCCAATTACCCAAGCCACATTCGTTTCTGAACGCAGCCACGAATGTCACTATGTCAATGTCATGTCACAAATTGTTTTGCGAAGTGTTTTGAGGTTTCGTTAATTTTTGCAACGTACAAAAAAAATACTCTTTACTTACCTTCTTTGAAATCAGATAATATACTCTATTACTTCTGATGAAACTCGGCAACCCTAGGAGAAGACCACATTACAAACTCCCAGCACATCGTTTAAATCATAGAATATCAATCTTGCTTGGCCTACTTAATATAATACTAGCTTCTTAATAATCCTGTTTTTTCTAACGTAAGTGTTTTATGTTCAATACTTAAGATATTAGCGAGTCTCTAACAGCCGTTCCCAATATACTATCTACAGATAGAGATAAATTACTACCTTTCACTGTCAGTAATTAGCTGTCAAAAATCTGAAGATGTCCTAATATACCCGATAAGTCATTCTTATCACCTTATATTGGGACGCGTGAATTGCAATTTCCATACAAACTTCTATCGCTGGTAAGCTATACGTGAGTTACCGTCTATAAGTTTATTGAGACAAAAAAGTCAACGATAGTTACGATTTTTATTTCAAGTAAGAGATAGACTGAATATTGGGAGCAGCCGTAAGTCGCATTGTATAAATTGCTTAAATATTGGAGTACTAGAAATACACTATGAACATCCGCTGCATTTCCTCACAATAACAAACCGTATGACATGATGCTATGAAAGTACGCAAAAAAGACCAAAGTAGCTGTATTCACATCAGCCAACTGTCTGATATTTTCAACGGCAAAAGCTCAAGAACTCTATCTATTTGCGAAACTACTGATATGAGACCCGCTGTAGTTAACTATCTATGGTAATGAAAACCAGTTGAATCTACAAATTCCTATTTGCGATAGTAAAGCGCTGTGCTATGGTAACGTTCGAAATCTAAAGAAAGTACTAGAAGTGACCACGGACTAGTAAAAAAAGAAGGACTCCGCGCCCTGATATTAACAAGTGAAGCACCTTTATGCTAGTGTGTGTGCGGTTCACCAGTTACACAATTTTTTCTCCCTTAAATTATCATATATCTACAAATACGTGTATATTATTGTTTTTACACTATTTCACAACCCACGACGGCATTTTTAATATATTTCATTGCGACGCAAACTGATCTGTCACAGACGACGGCAAATTTCATAATGGCGGCCGATCGGCTTGTATTAGTGTAAGTGTATGCGTGGGGCTATGTTATATACATATTTACACGTTTACCGGCTTGTTTTGGTGCCTCACACGGACACGGAGTCCTTATTTTTTTACTTGCCTCGCATGTGGTTTACAAACCAAAAGTGAGTGTAGTAGTGATTTAGTATTAATCCTTCCACAGCCTGCAACTGTTCCAATAACATTTACGGTAATTCTTCGTTTGCTGAACTATTGTTTTGAAATAAAACAGGTATGGCGATCATAATATGAAATTTTATTTTTTTCGTATTGCCGTCATTTCGCACACCAGTGCTACTCTACTGCCCATAAATATTGTTGAACTGGAAAAATTTTTTTTTAGTTCAAATTTGGAACGTATATTTATTATGTTAGAAAGTTGATCATTTGCCACCATTTCACATAAATTTGTCGCGGTTAATATAAGTTCACAATAATGGAATGAGAAAACATAATTGCAGTGATTGTCTTGCACAAGGTGGGTTATTTTACTTCATAAGCTTCACAAGCTAGGTATCAGTCGTGGGTTCGTAAATCGTACTATCGATAGATAAAAAGCCATCGGTCGAAGACCATAACATCGCTCGGATTGTCGGGAATCCGGTACTCTTTGAACGGGTCGATCATCTAGCATTGCGTAGAGAGTCGCTTCATTGTGTGTCATCTACCCAGGGGCGTGCATTGGTTTTATAGAAAGGTAGGCACTGTAGATCTAACTATTCGTAGTTGAGCTTTGGAATATGCAATCTGTAGATCGCTTACCGTAGGTATTCAGCATATAGCGTTTAAGAGTGGGTGTCCAATAGAAGTTTGAATATAAAATAACGAAACCAAATAGAAATAAATTAAATTTAACACTATATATTTTAAGGTTCATAACGAGGTAGGCACTGCCTAATTGCTTATATGATATGCACGCCCCTGCTTCTACCGCATTTATCACTGGGAGTATTCCGAAGAGCTGTTTGACCTGATTCCTGTCGTCGAATTCCACCTTCACACGACACGCCACAAATTAGGATACCATCCCCACCATCTAGATGTGTGGCGTTCCTGCACAGTGCAGTTTTCAAGGAACTTTCTTCAACATACAAAAAAGCTGTAGAATAAGCTTCCTTCCTGGTGCGGTGTTTTCGGGATGATACGACATAGATAATATAACGGGGTGCCGGGGCCGCGCTGTGAGAACTAAAAATGATGTCAATGCAGTTGAAACCAGCCCAAATCCTTCCTATAAGGATACAAAAAAATACTCGAGAAAAATTAATTTTCGCGCTAGGATACTTTCACTTAAGATCAAAACAGATTGAGGCTTGGTACTTATCGTCTATATACAGGATTTGCCCTAAAGCAATCACTTCAGTTAAATATTTATCACAATATCTAGTCTTTCCACACTCTATGAACAATATAAAGTTAAAAAAGATCTCTAGAAAAGTGTGTATGCAAATACCAAAGAGCTTTATATTAAAAGATCTCTGGAAAAGGGTGTATTCAAATACCAAAGAGCTTTATATTAAAAGATCTCTGGAAAAGGGTGTGTTCGAATACCAAAGAGCTTTATATTAAAAGATCTCTGGAAAAGGGTGTATTCGAATACCAAAGAGCTTTATATTAAAAGATCTCTGGAAAAGGGTGTATTCGAATACCAAAGAGCTTTATAATAAAAGATCTCTGGAAAAGGGTGTATTCGAATACCAAAGAGCTTTATATTAAAAGTTCTCTGGGAAATTGTGTGTTCGAATATCAAAGAGCTTTATATTAAATGATCTCTGGAAAAGGGTGTATTCGAATACCAAAGAGCTTTATGTTAAAAGATCTCTGGAAAAGGGTGTATTCGAATACCAAAGAGCTTTATATTAAAAGATCTCTGGAAAAGGGTATATTCGAATACCAAAGAGCTTTATATTAAAAGATCTCTGGAAAAGGGTGTGTTCGAATACCAAAGAGCTTTATATTAAAAGATCTCTGGAAAAAGGTGTATTCGAATACCAAAGAGCTTTATTTAAAAGATCTCTGGAAAAGGGTGTATTCGAATACCAAAGAGCTTTATATTAAAAGATCTCTGGAAAAGGGTGTGTTCGAATACCAAAGAGCTTTATATTAAAAGATCTCTGGAAAAGGGTGTATTCGAATACCAAAGAGCTTTATATTAAAAGATCTCTGGAAAAGGGTGTATTCGAATACCAAAGAGCTTTATATTAAAAGATCTCTGGAAAAGGGTGTATTCGAATAACAAAGAGCTTTATATTAAAAGATCTCTGGAAAAGGGTGTATAATACCAAAGAGCTTTATATTATAAGATCTCTGGAAAAGGGTGTATTCGAATACCAAAGAGCTTTATATTAAAAGAGCTCTGGAAAAGTGTGTATTCGAATACCAAAGAGCTTTACATTAAAAGATCTCTGGAAAAGGGTGTATTCGAATACCAAAGAGCTTTATATTAAAAGATCACTGGAAAAGGGTGTATTCGAATAACAAAGAGCTTTATATTAAAAGATCTCTGGAAAAGGGTGTATAATACCAAAGAGCTTTATATTAAAAGATCTCTGGAAAAGGGTGTATTCGAATACCAAAGAGCTTTATATTAAAAGAGCTCTGGAAAAGTGTGTATTCGAATACCAAAGAGCTTTACATTAAAAGATCTCTGGAAAAGGGTGTATTCGAATAACAAAGAGCTTTATATTAAAAGATCTCTGGAAAAGGGTGTATAATACCAAAGAGCTTTATATTAAAAGATCTCTGGAAAAGGGTGTATTCGAATACCAAAGAGCTTTATATTAAAAGAGCTCTGGAAAAGTGTGTATTCGAATACCAAAGAGCTTTACATTAAAAGATCTCTGGAAAAGGGTGTATTCGAATAACAAAGAGCTTTATATTAAAAGATCTCTGGAAAAGGTGTATGCGAATACCAAAGAGCGTTTTATTAAAAGATCTCTGGAAAAGGTGTATGCGAATACCAAAGAGCATTATATTAAAAGATCTCTGGAAAAGGGTGTATTCGAATACCAAAGAGCATTATATTAAAAGATCTCTGGAAAAGGTGTATGTAAATAACAAAGAGCGTTATATTAAAAGATCTCTGGAAAAGGTGTATGCGAATACCAAAGAGCGTTTTATTAAAAGACCTCTGGAAAAGGTGTATGCGAATACCAAAGAGCGTTATATTAAAAGATCTCTGGAAATTCTCTGTGAATGCGAATACCAGAGAGTAATCATATTTTGACAAATTATGATTACTTTAATTTCCTTAATTTGTTTTTTTACTTTTTAGAACAGCATTTAAAGTACTAAATTGAAAAGTCTCGACTACTTCGTCTAAGTGTCGATATTTTTTTCACTATTCTGTAGCTAGACAGCTTTTCTATCTATAATGTTTCATAAATATTTTGAGATTACTAATTATGTAATAGATATACGTAATATATGACCGATGTTAAAATAATTCAATAGAGAGATTGAGATCTCTTAGACCATTCCTGCTGTATTGAACAGTTGATGCAAAAGAGGTATATTTTATTGAATATTAGGAATAATTGGAGAAACTCAATCAAAAAAATTTATCTTACTGAAATGTAGTAGTTATTTGGGAAATATTTTTTCAGTGATTTCAGTAAGTTTTTGTTAAAATAAAACAAGTAATGGGTATACTTAAATATTTAGAGCAATAAAAACAGGATATAAATTAATTGAAATAAAAAATATTGTTTAAAATTATAGGAAATCCACAGATAAGTTCATAATACATTTAGCAATCCAAAAAAACCTCGAAAAATTCTAAGATAAGTAATAAGTATATTTGCCTATCATCAAACAATATGAGTACCTAATAAGTAAAAAGCGGCCAAGTGTGAGTCGGACTCGCCCATGAAGGTTTCCGTAGCAGCAAGTAACATATCTAATATAAAAGTTCTTGTAGTTCGTTGTAACGATTTATGACATATTAAAAAAATACTACTTACTACGAAGTTTGCATGGTAATGTACATCATATATTTTTTTAGTTTTAACGTTCTCTTATTTTAGAAGTTACAGGGGGGACACATTTTACCACTTTGGAAGTGTCTCTCGCGCAAACTATTCAGCTAAGAAAAAAAATATTTTAGAAAACTCAATATCATATTTGAAGACCTATCCATAGATACCCCTTCACGTAAGGGTTTGATGAAAAACAAAATTCAGTTTCGGTTTCGGTTTCAGTATGGGGGGAGGGGGGAGAATCCCCCATATTTTTTTTGTACCAACAACTACAACATTCAATGATATCAACGATATTGACGTTGACATTTTTCACGACACGTTTAAGTTATTTAGACATAAAGTTTTAGAAAAAATAACGACCACGGTAGATAATATATTGTATTAGATTGTTAATGACTTATTAATTCTTATTTTTATCTTTTGTAATTTCACACTTACCACATTATAATTATTTACATTGTATAGTTTCTAGAATTAATATTTATTACTGAAGTACTTAATTTTTTATAATTAAAATGTTGAATGTACTTATTAGAATAACCAACCTAGAATTAGTATGTAAGTGCAAATCAATTGTTAATGTTAAGTCGAGTTATTGTTGGTACATCTTAAATAAATAAATATCATAATTGGTATAAGTTAATAAACTAATACCTAAGTATTTCATGATTCCATCAAAAATAATATGATAAACTAGCTGACCCGACAGACGTTGTTCTCTACATAATAAATAAAATACTGTTTTTTTATGAATTAGTCAATAATATTTCATGATATCAAGAATTATTTCGATAAATATGCTTCCTGTTGTAATAAAGAAATTGTTTTACGGCAGAACCGTTTAACTAATTATAAACTGAAATAAAAATAATTATGGGACCCAAATCGAAATAAAAACTATCCTATCTCTCAAGTCGGACTAAGCTGCACTCCATGAAGTAATCCCCATTAAAATCCGTTCATTAGTTTACGACTTCACTGGAAACAAACATCAGGAATCTGAATTTATATATATTTAAATTATACATATTTCTGTATTTCATTATTAGTTGGTAACAAGAGTTCGTAAGCCATATTAGATATGTAAAGTGTACAGTAAGGCTTAAAGTTTATTTGTTTGGTTTACAACAACTATTAGGAAGACTTGACAAACATTATTCATTTGAGTAAAGCCTACTTAACACCCAGCAAACGCGTGTAAGCCGTGTGACAGCATCATCCCGTGTCAACCTGGGATTTGCAATCACTTCGTGCTGGAAATTACAACATCTAGTACTTGATAAATGTATGCACTTACTTATATTAAACACGCGTCGCCCACCAGAAATCGATTCAGCACAGTCCAGTATTTGTCATCGATTCCACAGATTCACTATTCACTGGCACTACACTATACTCACAAAAAAAAATTACACTCCAACATAAAATAAAATAATTGTTATAAAACTGTGTTACCTGTGTTTTTACGGTATCTGTATTGATTTGCGATAGGGAAGTTAGATAAAATATTATATTTAGATAAGTCACGCATAATGATTTACTATGTATCGGCTACATATTTTTAATTCTTAAAATTGTAGTTATCTTTGCGTGAAACGCAAAGAATTCTTAAATAAAAATTTATAAGTATAGACAATTATTTATATTACATCGAGCCAAATATTAATTCTGAATTTAATATTGTTTATATAAATTAAAATAAAACATAAATTTAAGATACTTAAAACGTATTATAAGTAGCTACAAATTTATATTAAATATTATTGTACTTATAAAAATGTTTATTACTACACTAAAATATTAAAGTTTAATTTAATATCAATACTGCTTTTGATTTGATAAAATAATCAACATTCATTCAATTTCTAATAAAAAAGATCATATTAATTAAAATGTTAATAAAAATTACCTTAATTAAATAGCCACTTTTAAAATGTAATTAATAATTAAGAGCACAAAACTTCACACATGTTTGCATTTTTCACATTTATCGCGCATTCATTTGAGCTCGTATTCACGTGCGGCGTAACTCTACTCAGCGGCACTGAGATTTAGACTGCCGCGGGCGACACGGCCATTGGGCGGGCGGTTGGCGGGAGTCGAGACCCGTGGCTGGGAGGGCGGGGAGGGCGCAACAGATACTATACTCCACAGGTTTCCCGGGCCACCCGCTCTCGTCTCCCTCTCTCCTACTCCTTACAGGTCAATTTACATCCTCATTACTGCCCCGCAGATAAAACTCTGAAGCTGCATTTCAAAGTTTAAATTGCAGTCATAATGTTTGCCGATACCTGAGTTTGCTATCAACCGCTGCAGCGTAGTTAACTTAAGAAAATATCTAATGACGACGTAGATAGTTAATATTTCCAGGGAATACAGAAATGGAAATTGTTAGCTTGAAACTCTGAGACTGTCTAAAAGTTAAACGGAGATATATTTTAGTATCATTATATCCTTATTTCAATCTTTTATCTATGTTCTGTATCTGTCTTATTTTATTTATTATCAATCTCGTCGAATTTCACAATTCAAATTAAAATTTCCTTATTGGTACCAAAAGTAGTACATGATATAATTGACTGGGACCTTCTTTTAAGTAACAGAACCTGTGTCAGATGATCCCACTCTTCCATATCTATAATTACTAAGTAGTAACAGGAAAGGTAATCTTTCTAATATATACAATTCTCGTGTCATGGTGTTAAACTTTGAACTAATCCGAAACGGTTTGACCGATTCATGAAATTTTGAGTGCATATTGATGGTATATAGATGGTCTGAGAATCGGACAACATCTATTTTTCATCCCCCTAAATGTTAAGGGTGGTCCACACGATTTTTTTTTTAATTTTTTTGATATTTTTTTTAATTTGTTTGATTATGAGTCAGCATTAAAAATACATCCAACTTCAAATTTTCACCCATCTACGATCAACAGTTACTTTTGTATCGCGATTTTAATATCGTTTGCTGGGTCAGCTAGTAATTTTATATAATTTGAATATTACTAATAATATACTTAACACTAATAAGGTGTGGGTGTGAGTGTGTGACGATGTGTGTGTATGTGAATGTGTATTGTAATCGCTAATGATTTAATGTAATTTTTTGGTTAGAAAAAAAAGAGTTACTGAAGTGATAAATTAATACATATTATAGTAGGCCGATAATTCTTTTTTTTTTGTTTTCTTTAAAATATATAAAAGGACCTCCGTCTTCTAATAGTTTTTGGTCATTATCCATCTTGTTACAACTTTTTAACAGTCATAATAATGTTTCGGATATATATTGCACGCCTCGAACGCGAAGCGGCGAGGTTGTGCTTTATAACCGACCACTGTCAAGATCACACGATTTCCACTTTTTAAACTGCATATTTTTTTTCTATTACTCTTACACATTATAAAAAGCACATCAATTATCAATGATAACATCATTACACATTAAGAAAGCTGAGACACAATTGAATAGTCCTGATACTTTTTGTTGTTGAATACGTATTAATATAAAAAAAAAAATCATTAAAAAAAATTACCGTGGACGTCCATTAGTCTGTGGTTCAAAAAAACGGCGTGGTATGTATATCTCGAGAACGACTTGTCGAAACGACTTTACTTTTTTTTCACAATTTTCACAATTAATCATAGAAGGTTCCTTTCGAAAATCACTACTGACCTTCACGTTTTTTTTTAAAAACACAGGTGATTCGATTTAATCCGATTTTTAACTTTTAAAAATAATATAGCAAGATCGTTCGAGGCGTGCACTTTTGGATTTTCCAATTTTTTTACATATTTATTAACACTATTGTAATATCGTGTAAATTTATTTAAGAATGGATTTTGACAGTGATCGAACAAACCTACATTCGTTTTTACCGCCGGCCAGAACCATCGATTCCGATCTCTACTGGTGAGATTAAAGTCAGAAGTTTAGAGAGAAGAGAAGTAGACGGAACTGATCAATATAAAGATGGTGGTCTTTTCATCAAAATAACGCTAGACCACACACAAGTTTAGCCACTCAGCAGATATTAAGAGAATTTGGTAGGGATCAGATTCAGATTTTTACCTGTTTCGATCTCTTCAGAATTATTTACGGCCGTTTTCAATTACGTATCTCTAGTTACAGATACATTGCTGTCACCTTTTAATGATAAGATCTTATCTATCCATAGTTATGTCCAATATAGTTATAGTCCAATGCTTTATGTCGATTGGTTATTGAATTGTAAGTAAGCGTAAAAGCATAGATTTGTCTACCTCTAGTAAGTTAAACTAATGATAGATAGGTTATTGAAAGCGGCCGTTAGGCAGTGTCAGGTTAACTTCAAGAGAGGACTCCTTGTCGCGTTTTTTTTTATCAGAAGCCCCAATATTTCTGCAGCAACTGGATCATGTACATCACCTACAAAATGGCGAAAAGTCGTCAATTAAAAAAAAAGGCACAAAAGGCAAAAATGTTTTGAGTTTTCATATGAAATTCAGATATATTTTTTCCCCACCTTATTATCTATTATTACTACCGATTATTCTTATTCGTGAATATAATAATACTAATAATAAATTTCTGCAGGAAACTGTGTGAATGGAGTGCTGCATGCCTTTATAAACGGCCAGACTTCCTTGTGCTTGTCGCCACTTTGATGTATGGAAGTGAGAGTTGCGTATGGCAGAAGAAACATAAAAGCAAAATTAACGCAGTTGAGATGCGATCACAGCGTAGTATGTGTTCGGTAAGACTAATTGATAGAATTCCGAATGCGGTAATACGAGCGCGCTGTGGTTTGAAAGAGGAAGTTGTGACAAGGACTGATAAAGGAATGCTGAAATGGTTTGGACACGTGGAGCGAATGAGTGAAGAAAGAATGACGCATCAAATATATATGGCAAGTGTGTGTGGGCAAGTCGGTCGCGGGAGACCTCGTAGAACATCCGTCGACCGAATTGGGGACGTTTTGAGAAAAGGAATGGTCCGGAGCACCCGCAACCGGCGAGCATGTATGAAAAGAGTAATTTATGTAGAGGAAGCGCGTGAGGTTTGTAAGGATAGAAGCAAGTGGCATTCTATTGTCTCTGTCTACCCCGACGGCAACAAGGCGTGAGTGTATGAATGAATGATTTATTTTCAGGCATTTCACCCATCTACAAACAATGTTAACAATTTGTTCCGCCTTCCAGTAGTATATTACTGTTAATTCTGCTGTCTGTATGTCTATGTGTTTGTTTTGTAAGTTTTGTTTGTATGTGTAATTGTTTATATGTTTAAAGAAATTTATTTTTCATTAAAAACATAATATTGTCACTTACATGAGAACATAAAATGATGTAATAATTTATCCGCCGTTCTTTATATGTTCAGTTCATACATATACAGTTAGTACTTATTCTTCTTCACAAAATATATAATTACACACGTGTACAGGTCACTGTCACATAACAAACTATTTCAGACATGTTTTTTATAAAAACTTTGAAATAATATAGTCTGATAACTCACGTTTAAATGTTTTAAATTTTTATCTAGCTTTCCGATTTATCTCTATCTTGCTATCTTCGATTATCTTAATCCTTGATCTTTAGTTACAATTTTAAAGACAGTAACTGTATAACGTTATTAAAATAAGGCATAAATGGCATTTATTTTCTAATAATTTACTTCTGCTTGATATTTGGTGTCATTTAAAGCACTGTTACCGCTTCGGAAACAAATAGCGCGCTAAGAGAAAAAAAGGTACCTGAAATATTTTTTGCACTCTTTTAAAAAAAATATTTTGTACATTATTGTACTGTGTCAATACTCTTTGCTATAAAATAATTATAATATGATCCCGGGCTCTCCGATCGCTTAGATCGTTTATATTCCGCTTTTGAGAAGTCCAATTTACAGCAGAGCCATTTTTTATTTTTTTATAGATATAATATTACAGATATATTTGCTTTACTAGAATTATTCTTTATCGTATTTTTTTTAAATATCTAATGTATCTATTTTAATACATAAACAATATTTAGAGCAGAAAGGTGACGATTATTGTGAAAGTGTATTTTCATAAATATACTGACAATGAATAGTCATAATATTAATTTCTTATAAATTTTCTTTGAGTGGACGTTAACCAATCAGATATGTAGTACGAACAGCTCTCTTTTGCAGTGCAAATAATATAATAAGGTCAGCAAAATTACCCCACAGCAAAATACAGTACCTCATGATGCAGTGAAAATAACTGAGAAACAAACAGCTCTCTTTTGCAGTGAAAATAATATTAGCAATAATGTCAGCCCCATAGCAAAAATTTGTACGTAATGACGGTGTGAAAGTAACTTAGATACAAACAGCTCTCTTTTGCAGTGAACATAATGTCAGCAACATGACCCCGTATTTATTTATTTCTTTATTATTACAAGGAAACATAACAAACACATCACAAGAACTGAACAATATAGGAAAGAGATGCAAAATATAAATATAAATGCGTCCTAACACATGTTTCACAAATACAATAATAACAAAAAGAAAATTCAAAGGTATACAGTCACAAACGCAAACATTCACAGAAGCAAATAATTTGATTATGCGCATTGATACAAAAGATGTAACAAATGAAATTAATTAAAACTAAACTTGGGGCAACGATAACAACGATTTTAATTTTAATTCTAAACTGTGTCTGAACACAGCAGGGGAGCACGAAAATATGTCGATGTCAAGAAAACTATTGTTGTAAGATTCACACATTCTGTGTAATGGCGCGCGATACCCAATGTTTGTTCTTGGGGACGATAGCTCAAAAGTTATGCACGGAGAGACCTGGCAAGGACGTGAAAGCCTACGAGACTGAGGAGCTCAGAAGATGTCAGCTCACCAGTACATATTTCTTTAAAGTTACACAGTCTGTTATAGTGCGGCGCTGACATAGCTGAAGAAAGTTGTATTCAAGCAACAAATCATTATAGTGGGCTCGGTTTCCTTTTACACGATAATTTAATGTGCGTAAGAATTTTTTTTGAATAGACTCGACTCTTTTTTCGTGGATCGAGTAAAAAGGATTCCATATTGGGCTTGCATATTTTAGTTGGGGTCGCACGAGGGTCTTATAAAGATATGTGTAAGTACACTTGTCTTTAAATTGCTTGAATGCACGTGTTATGAAGCCTAGCATGCGAAGAGAGCTATTTAGAATATGGTCTGTATGGTTGCCGAGGGTTAGTGTGAGGTCTAAATGAATACCCAGATCTTTGATAGCAAAATACAGTATGTCATGATGCTGTGAAAGTAACTGAGAAACAAACAGCTCTCTTTTGCAGTAAAAATAATATATTAATGTCAGCATCATAAAGCCATAGCAAAATTCAGTACGTCATGACGCTGTGAAAATAACTGAGATTCGAATGTGACCGTAACGATATTAGTGTACTTTAGAATCTTTATAACGGCGTATGCAGCAGAACTGAGTCTCATCTACTAGTTGGTTAATATAACATGATACCCAAGAAATTTGTAGTTTCCACAAGTTACAATCTCTCGGCGTTTTTAACTGCTTATCACATTGTGTCATTATTAAATTTACTACAACCAGAGCTAGCATATCTTCGATTTCGAACAGGAAAACTAGAAAATAATATTAATTTACGGTAGCATTGAGCTTTTAGAAAGCAAGGTGAAATTGGATAAGGTTTTGGACGTAACGGGCGAATATTCCTTCCTATTCAAAACGTTTCCATAGTTTGAACATGTTAAGTAGGTAATTACGCTGTCAAGAACATCTAGTTTTGCTATTATTTAAAATCCGGTGACCGTTCGTGATGTATTTACTCAATGCTAATGTTTTATTTTTAAGACACTAATTTGGATTTTTTTTTTGACTTCATTTAGAATTCAGCTTCTTTATGTTCATTTTAAAGTTAGTTAATTTATGGTTATAATATTATAATATATTTTTATGTTAAAAAAATACACACATCGAAAAATTCTAAACAACATGCATGGATATTAATTAATTTCTAAGTCTTTATTCACTCAAAGTGCATAGGTATGTAAACTTTTTTGTTATTGATGACATACTGTCTGGTTGTAAAAAAAAATTCGATTATGTTTTGTTTGTTTTCATAAAATTAAATGAAAGGGAATTTGTTTTAATTTAAGTGCGTTTTAGTGCTACGTTTACTCTTGATTTTATAATTTTACCAACCATTTAAATAAAGTTAGCGACAAAATTGAATTGTTAGATATTCTTTTCGTCATGGAGCGACGTCATTTGACGGCAAATGAAATGCAAAGAACTGTAGGAATGTTGCAAGCTGGAAGTAATCAATCTCAGGCATCTTGGTATTTTGGCATTCATAGAAGTGTAATGTCGTCTTTGGCAGCGCTGCAATAATACAATGGAACCCGCTGAACAGCATTCAGGCCGTAAAAGGAGTATAACCACTCGGCAAAACCGGTACATACAACTGACTGCAGCCGATGTTAACCGCTCGAGAGATAAGTTTGCTAAGGCTACAAAATTCAAGTGGTGTTGATGTAAGTCCCCAAATTGTGCGAAATCGACTGCATGAGTACGGCCTACGAGCTCGACGCCCAATTAGGTGCCCACTGATACGTCACGGGAATCGCGCTCGTCGAAATATCGGTCGGTGTAGAGAACGCAGAACATGGGCCCAGGAACAATGGGATAAAATTATGTTTTCCGATGAGTCCCAAAATCCCGACAGTCGCACCCTTGTATCAGGATACAAGAAGGGTGCGAGTGTACCATCGGCCCGGAAATACTGAAAGGCTCAGATGCATTCAGAAAGCTCATTCATACAGCGGCTCAACAGTTATGCTATGGGCGGGTATTATGAAGAACAGGCGAACTGAGCTCGTTTTTGTAAATGGAAACATGAACGCTGAAAATTAAGTTGAGGATATTCTCAGACCTTATGTCCATCTATTTGCACAAACCTTTGGCTCCGATTTTACGTTAATGCATGATAATGCACATTCACATACAGCTCGGCGAACCAGTCAATACTGTGTGTTTTGAAGGACTTAGACGGAGTGATAACAACCCAACAGCTGAAGGATTTGCTACAATTCCATTGGGAGTGAATACCGCAAGATGACATACATAAACAGTCACATTAATTCAATGAATAATCGTTGCCGACAAGTTCTGAATAGCAGAGAAGGCCATACTTTGTATTATATTATCCTATTCTTTCACAATAAATTCATTTCTCTAGAAATTTCATTTTGTTAAAAAAATGTTTAGTTGCTTATGTACTTTAAGTTTTTGCAGTATATTTTAATATTGTTAATTTCTGTTATTAAAAGAACTTATAAAGACAACAGCTGTTATTTTTACATCATAGGACCCTAAAAATATTATTTTAAAAATAAAATACAACGTTATAATGTTAAAAACTATCCTAAAATTTAAATTAGTACATTTGCTTAGGTTTTTTGAAGTGAGTATATTTATGTACAGGATATGTGGATTGAAAAATTTACTGTACCTACTCAATAATTATTTTGGTTTGTTTTATAATATACATTTTTGTAAACTTATTCATGTAAGTCAGACCGCAGACGTTTGAGTATTGTCTTGCATCGCTTCTTATTGATTGCGTTTAAAATAATTTGTGAAATGATGAAGCTGTAAATATTAATTTAAATGATTGGTAATTAGTTTCTTGCAACTCCTTTCTATTAAAGCTGAATCTTTATCGAAGTTGTGGTAAATTGTAAAGTGTATAAGTTCATAAGGGTAATTTTAGACCTTATTGAATTAGTCTGATTTGTATGTATTTATTAAGAATAACTATACAGATCCCAAGAACGCAATTATCTCATAAATATGTATCTGTGCCCCAACGTGAACGTAAATGATTATTTAAAAAAAAACAGGTTAGTAATGAAGAGTAAAATGTACACTTTGGCAATCCAAAGTCAGTTATGTCATTGAATTAGGTTTTATTTTGCGGAAATCCATAATTAACCAAAATTTATGGGCTGTCTGAAGCAATGTCTGAAGTGTTAATGTACTCTAAGATTTGTCTTTAACCACTTCGACACGTGTTTCGCCTCTAAACGAGGCATCATCTCGTGATGTTGACTCACCGAATTCTGGAACGAGTGTCAAGAGCTGAATTGAGAAAATTCCACGCTCTGTAATTTGCGATACCCTCAACTTTTATCGGCCAATCACCCAAAGGTAAGGTATATAATATATAAGGTATCTACTTGATCTCTTACGAGCATGAAGAATGGACCAGCCATCACTCCTCACGACACATTTAACGTAAAGGTGCCTGCTCCACGACGCTGCCACAAGCAATGACATTTAACCGAGCGCTCTGACGCCAGAACAATACTGGCACAGTGAGTGCTGAAGACTTGTATTTCCAGTGCAAATGATTCCTCATTAAAGAGAACAGCGTTATGGCAAGAGCCATTTATTTTCCTGGTAATAATATTTTTTTAGACATTATCAAATTTTGAGAGCTGTGTTCCTAAAAAAGCCATAAAATTTTCTCGGGGTCATAATTATATAGATATTAGCAAGAGTCCGTGAAGTTTAGTTCAACGGTTTCGTGAACGTGTTTCGTGTGTCGAACTCTAACGTGTGCACAAAACTTCTTCATAATCATCATCATCATCATCATCAGCCGGAAGACGTCCACTGCTGGACTAAGGCCTCCCCCAAAGATCTCCACGACGATCAGTCCTGCGCTACCCTCATCCAACATATTTCGGCAATCTTGACCAGATCGTCAGTCCATCTTGTGGGGGCCTAGCAACAATTTGTCTTCCGGTAGGTGGTCGCCATTCGAGGACTTTACTGCCCCAATTGCCATCTGTCTGTCGAACTATGTGCCCTGCCGTTAACAAAACTTCTTAATGACTGTTAGTATGAAAGATTCCAAATAAAGAAACTCACGTAATTGGAATTAACAATAACAGTTAAAATCACTGCAGCGTAACACTCAAATTGAATTATAAACCCAGTTACAATTATGTATTGTGTTGGGAGCCTAATGTGCGGTGTATCGATACAGGGTAATACCGTTTCAACCCATATCACTTTGTGGTGTGTTAACAGATTGATTATCACATGCTTCTACTAAGTTATATCTAATAAATAATCAGTGCAGTCTATTATGAATAGACATCGCTAAACAGTCTCGTATAGAGCTTAATTTAATGTGATTATAGACTATTATGCAATCACATTCTGTTGTATTATGCAATAAAGCCTACATATGTACCTACGTACATACCGTCAGCATAACGTCAGCAGGCAGTGGTACAGTCCGCATATAATAATAATTTAATTTATTTTAAATAAATTGTAAATAGCAGTGCAATACATAATTTGGTCAGGAAGTTTTATTGAAAATACCTGCTCATATTGATAGTTATTTCTACCTTTTTGTATTTCGTGAGCCATTTTGCTTAGTATTTTTCAGTGTCGTTAATAATAGGTTGAGTCAGAAGTTTCTTCACATTTCATTCGAAAATTCAATACAAAGTCTTTTATTTGTTTTACTTTTTGTTCGATTACTTTTTCCCCATCCCCTCGCAATTTTGGGACTTCTGACAAAAAACGCTACACTAGTTATAGCAGTCCTCTACTGATGTTAACCTCAAACTGCCTGAGGAAAAAATAGACCTAAATAGATGGAAATTTGAAAGTGCGTAATCAGAGTTATATGGCAAATACATTAACATCTGCCAGAGTAACTCTATAATTTCTTCTGAGTGGAGTGACTTATGTGTGTGGTCTGGTTTGATCATGGTGAAAGATCACACCCTTTCTATTGATTAGCTACGGCCACTTTCTCAACTTCTTGCTATGAACTCATCTGTTATTGGCAGTAAAGATGAATGAATGGTTCTGCCCGGAGGTAAAAGAGCATAATGAATAAAGCCCTTTCAATCGTACTATACAGCGATGTAACAACGACATTGACTAAGCGAAAGACATCAGAAAGACCTGGAGTGAAATCAAGAGATGCACTGTAGATGCCCTCTGCCCCAGGTAGGGCTACACGAACTTAAGAAGATACACCCAGGATCTTGCAACCCACTGCAAATTTACCTAGGCTCTGCCACAGGGACGCCTGTCCGACCACTACCTTATTGGACTTTCTTGTACTTACTTACTTTTTCATCACCAATTATCACACTCATTAACAAAGGCAGTAAAGGACGCAAATGAATACACGATACATTAGGTTTCTTTCAGTCAGCTCGTGTGGCACCCAAATAACATGATGCTTTTTTGAGTGCTAGAAACTAAGACAATCATAATGTTAACACGATGAACAAACATAAACTTGTTGTGCCTACGTTAAGTTGAGTTGGTAAATCTTTTATTGGGCGATGTATATCTACTTTACATTGTATACCTGCTTTTACGACAGAATCCCAGAAAATTAACAAAACATATGTGTTAAGAAATTTAAAAGAATTGTTAAAAAACCTTTGTGTGGTGAAGGTTGGTACAACATAAATTACTTTATTAATGATACCACAGATTGGAAGTGGAGCGACCGCCTTCAGGCTATTAAATATAAATAAATATATTTCATTAAAAAAAGAAAACTGCTGAGTTTCTTGCGCCCGTTCTTCTCAGGTCTGAGGCACATTATTTCGAATAGGTGATAGTTTTTGTCGTTCAAAACGTGATTTTCAATAACATTTTGAATAAAAATATTGGAATTTGAATTTGTGTAGGTACGTGCTTTTACCTTGAACCTTTCCAAATGGATCAAAGCTGTTTTGTGGTCAGTTCCCAGTTATTCGGCTAAGTTGTAACTATTGTAATAAAAATCTTACTTCACTTTTTGGCACTCATTTTATTCCTAATAGAACGACCAGAATTAAGTGCATCTTTAACATCAAAATTCCCAGATTGAAAACCGGCAGCGGAACCGTTTCAATAATCGTTCTCTCGTTTCTCAAGCGAGTGTTCGACGGGGTAACCCAAAGTGGCCTGAAGACGCCGCCGAGTGGTCCGGGAACAGTTTTCTTTTCTGCCTGAGCGTTCGAGTTCCATGGAATCCTATAGAAGGGAGATATGGTTCGGAACGCGAAGAGCACCGCATTTGCGGCGGTGTCCGGATACTCTCTGCGGACCTTGAAAATTCAGGTGAGGGATGTACGTGGAGATGTCGCGCCGGCTCGTACCCATATCCGCAGCAGGTCTCCAAGGTGAAGAGCCTCTAGTCGATAGAATAATGTAGGTAAGGGAAGTCGGCAAATTGGATCCGTAACTTCGGAATAAGGATTGGCTCTGAGGACCAGGGCGTGTCGGGTTTGGCCGGGAAGCGGATGCGGCCGGTGCCGGGCCTGCTCGATGCTCGCGAGTGTCTCCATCGCAAGGTGGTCTCGCGCGTCGTGCTGAATCCGGACCCGCGTTCCGGCCTTTCGCGGATCTTCCTAGCCGTAAGTCCGCGTCGGTTTCGTCTCGTGCGCGATCGGCGCGGTACTGTACGACCGCTGTTCAACGGTCAGCTCAGAACTGGCACGGACAAGGGGAATCCGACTGTCTAATTAAAACAATGCATTGCGATGGCCCTCGCGGGTGTTGACGCAATGTGATTTCTGCCCAGTGCTCTGAATGTCAACGTGAAGAAATTCAAGCAAGCGCGGGTAAACGGCGGGAGTAACTATGACTATCTTAACTGCAACACGCTAATGCTCCCGGAGCAGGGCCCTAACGGGCTGGAGAGTCCGAGTTGCTCGACTGGGGGTGTACGGCCCGTTCATGGGTTTGCTGGCAAAATACTGTGGACGGGGGATCATAGACTGAGTCTCTTTGAGGCGATGACGTGCGTGCACTACCCTTTGCAATGGGGAAGAGCTTATGCGCTGCGCGTAAAGTGCAGTTGCATTAGTGAAGCCCAACTCCTACCCACGACCTGCACGCGGTGCCGCCGCTCTTTACTAACGTTGGGGGGAGGGGGAACGCCAAAACATCCTTTCAGCCATCAACTGCCAGAGTGCTGAACCTCGCCGCGTTCCCTGGCTTTCAAGCGAGGAGCATGCTCTACTGCTAGGTCAACAGGCTTGCCTGGAGGCTGGGCGGGGAGCGTGCATTATCACCTGTACGATCCACGCCACATAGCGGGTGATGCATTGGGGGTGAGCCCCCAATGAGCTCCGATGGGGTGCCCGTTTACGGGTGCACAAGTACAGCGGTCCTTCGGGAGGAGCCTAGCGAAAGCCGCGTACGAATCGGCTGTGAAGGGTTAGCAGCCCCCACGGCCGACAATCTAAGAGAAGCTATGTCGAATTATGTGAGCCGTACCACGGCAGTGGATTTGACCTCTGACCTCCCGCAGGAGTCAGAGAGCATCTCGATTCTTAACCCAGACGCTGAATCTGGTCGATCGCCGAGCGGTAGTCATCTCCAGTTCACGTGTCCGATTTGTACACGACCCTTCAATACTGCTATCGGGCTGGGCGTCCATAAACGACGGGCCCACCCGGTGCATTCGAACGCCGAAGCCGCCCCTACAGATAGGGTAAAGAGGAGGTGGAGCGATGAAGAGTTGACGATGTTGGCGCGTACTGAAGTGGGATTAATTGTGGAGACCGGGAAGTGCACCAATATTACCCTGGCGGCTCGTCTCTCAGGTTCCGGAAGGACTGTGGAGGCGATTAAGGGCCAAAGGCGCTCCGCTGCGTACAAAAGCAAAGTGCTCGAGTACGTAGAGGAGATGCGGATTGCGGCCACCGTCAGGGAGGTGGAGCTGTCCCGCGAAGCAACGACGCCCGTGGAAGACCAGCCGACAACCGACTCTAGAGTGCAAACCACTGACCTTGATGACTCCTTCGCCGAATTGACTTCGGATAGGCCAGACGCGTCGGAACTGCTTGCCAAACTACTCTGCGAGAGGGAGGCGGCACGGAAGATGCGGATGAGCCTGGAACCACGAGGTAGGGGGCGGCGGAAGAAAACCCACAAGTCCGGAAACGCCACCGGCTTGAAGATGACCTCGCGAAAGCGGAGGCGCTAAGAGTACGCTAGGGTTCAGGAGATATTCAAAAAATCACGAAGACGTGCTGCAGCTGAGGTAATAGATGGCGCAACCAGGGGCGTGAAGCACTCTCTTGGGGATATGGTGTCATATTGGCAGTCTATACTTGAGGCAGTGTCGACCGCTGCTGGGCCCACACCGGAAGCTCTGAAGGCCTTACGGCTGAAAGAGCGGCACGGAGGCACGCGCGACCATTCCCAGTTCTGGGCCCCATTTTCTGCTCAAGAGATCAGAAAGGCCCGTATCGATCTTCGAACTGCGCCAGGTTCTGAAGGCATTACGCCTGACGACTGGCGTAGTATACCCCTGCAATCCAAGGTGGACCTCTTCAACGAATGGATGAGGATAGGCAAAATCCCAGATCTACTGCGACAAAGCAAAACTATCTTCGTGCCGAAGAAAGAGGAGCCTGCGGGCCCCGGCGACTACCGGCCAATTTCGATATGCATAGTCTCTTGGCTCGGATAATTTTGAATTGTTGCCCCCCGGACTATCGTCAGCGAGGATTCGTCCACGCCGACGGCTGCCTAGAGAACACAGGTGTTGGATACGGTTCTGGGGGATAGCAGGAGCAAGTTGCGGGAATGTCATGTGGCTGTGCTAGACTTCTCCAAGTCCTTTGACACAGTGTCGCATGAGGCGCTTGTCAAGCTACTTGTAGAGAGAGGCCTACCCATGGCTTTCTGTGACTACGTTGCTCGCCTTTACCGAACAGCCCTCACTACGTTGGCGACTTCGGAGGGGACGAGTGACCCTGTGAAAGTGGGGAAGGGAGTTCGGCAGGGGGACCCGCTGTCTTCGATCCTGTTCAACATGGCGATGGACATTATACTGGCTTCTTTGCCTCCAGGGGTAGGGTACCGTCTAGGAACGGAGATCATCTCCGCCCTAGCGTACGCCGATGACCTCGTGCTAATCACGAGCACAAAGGCGGGACTCCAGGAGTCCATCGATGTGGTGCACAGGGTTGGAATGATGATGGGCCTCCATCTGAACCGTTCGAAAAGCGCCGTGCTTTCGTTAGTGCCAGATGGACACAGCAAGAAGATCCATTACATCGCCGAAAACACCTTTAAGGTGGGCGCGAAGTGGATCAGGCAAGCCACTTGTGTGGAAAGATGGCGCTATCTCGGAGTCGACTTCACTCCGGCTGGATCAGTGATGTTAGAGCAAGACATAAAAAAGGCCTGACAGAACATAACAAAGGCCCCACTTAAGCCGCAACAGTGGCTAGAAATCCTTAGAGGGCACCTGTTGCTCCGATTCCTACAAGGTCTCGTACTTGGGAAGGTGACGGACGACAGGCTAAAGATGCTCGACATTGAAATCCGGAAGGCGATTCGGTCATGGCTAAGGCTCCCATTGGATACAGCTGTCGGATATTACCACGCGTCTGTTAATGACGGCGGTTTAGGCGTGCCCTCCTTCCGTTCGGCGATTCCTGATCTCAACGTACGTAGGTACGGTAGGTTGGGGGCGTCGGATTGGGGGGCTGCCGCAGCCGCCGCTAAATTCAAAAGGGTTATTAACAAGATGCGGTGGACAAAGAAGCTGTTATCCAAGTTGTCAACGGTTTGCCCGAAAACAGGCCAAAGATCTATCTCCCTGTATTGGAAAGAAAAACTGCATGGATCAGTAGACGGCTATGAATTACGGGAGTCGTCGCGGGTTAAAGGATCCACCCGCTGGATTCGTGCGAAATGCCACCAAATAACCGGCTGCGATTACGTGGACTTTGTTAAGTGCCACATTAATGCATTACCGTCCCGAATAAGAACCACAAGGGGACGCAGGAACTGCCGTGCAGGCTGCATGGTCAGGGAGACGACGGCTCATATAATACAAAAGTGTTTCAGAACACATGGCGGCCGGATAGAAAGACACAACAGGGTAGTGAAGATACTCGCCTCGGCGTTATCGGAGCAAGGGTGGACCGTTGAACTGGAGCGCCACGTCCAGACTGGTGATAAAGGACTTAGGAAGCTGGACATCATTTGCAAAAGGGATAGTGAGGGAGTTATCGTTGACGCACAGGTAGTCTCTGGCCAGCGCCCGCTCGATCAAGCCCATCGTGAGAAGCGTAATAAATATGCCGAACACGGGGACTTGATCGAGAGGGTACGCAGCCGTTTGGGACTGCACGGAGCAGCAAAGATCAGCGTTACCTCTTGCACCATATCCTGGCGCGGTGTATGGAGCAGAGCATCCTATATGGATCTTAAGAAACTGCTGCGGCTGAAGGAGTTGTTCTTCGATAGCGTTTCGATTGTTGCGTTGAGAGGGTCGTGTATGAATTGGACGCGGTTCAATCAGATGACCGAGAACCGCTTGAGCGATCGGCCAGAGTCAGGGCCCGGGCTCCTGCGGTAAGGGTTGACGCCGGACCCGCCAGTTCTTCCCGCCAGTTCATACCCTGAGTTGCAAAACTCAGGAGACTGGTCCCCAGTATAGACATCGAACCGGACCACGGCGAAATTTTCGCAACGTCAGTTGGGGGGGGACAGTGGTGTCCTCGGGGATCCATAATGATTACAAGTAATCCTTTTGTGAAATCTTAATGATCAAAATGGATTGGTCACGAAACACCGACGAAGCGGGAGGAAAATAGCCAAATGCCTCGTCATCTAATTAGTGACGCGCATGAATGGATTAACGAGATTCCCGCTGTCGCTATGGGGGAGGGGAGCTCACTGGGTATCAGTGCCCCTCCATTGGTGTCGGACTCGTAGTGGCTTGGCGCAAATGGGATCTAGATCTTTATAACCGAAAGTTTGACAAGTCCTTGAGAAGGGGAGTGTCCTTATCTACTATCTAGCGAAACGGCGGGGAAAGAAGACCCTGTTGAGCTTGACTCTAGTCTGGCATTGTAAGGAGACATGAGAGGTGTAGCATAAGTGGGAGATCGTTCGCGGTCGTCGCTGAAAAACCACTACTTTCATTGTTTCATTAATTACTTGGTTAGGCGGAAGCGGTGCGCGGTCGATAATATGGGCGGGCGTACGGTGTTTCGTTCCAAGCGTGCAGAGTGGCGACGTGGCGGCAACGCTCGTCGCCGTACAACTCCCGCGTGATCCGGTTCGAGGACACTGCCAGGCGGGGAGTTTGACTGGGGTGGTACATCTGTCAAAAAATAACGCAGGTGTCCTAGGGCTAGCTCAGCGAGGATAGAAACCTCGCGTGGAGCAAAAGGGCAAAAGCTGGCTTGATCCAGATGTTCAGTACGCATAGGGACTGCGAAAGCACGGCCTATCGATCCTTTAGTATAAAGAGTTTTTAGCAAGAGGTGCCAGAAAAGTTACCACACGGATAACTGGCTTGTGGCGGCCAAGCGTTCATAGCGACGTTGCTTTTTGATCTTTCGATGTCGGCTCTTCCTATCATTGCGAAGCAAAATTCGCCAAGCGTTGGTTTCTTCACCCATCAAAAGGGAACGTGAGCTGGGTTTAGACCGTCGTGAGACAGGTTAGTTTTACCCTCCTGATGGCGTGTCGTTGCGATAGTAATACTGCTCAGTACGAGAGGAACCGCAGTTTCGGACATTTGGTTCATGCACTCGGCCGAGCGGCCGGTGGTGCGAAGCTACCATCCGCGGGATTATGCCTGAACGCCTCTAAGGCCGAAGCCAGCCTAGCCGAATTTGGCAAGGATATACTCACTGTGGAGCCCCGAGTGTCGGGAGGCTCTAAACAATGTGACTTTACTGGTCGCGTTTTATTCGTAAGACGTGACGTCGAAGCCCATTTGGAACGCGACGAACGTTGCATTTGTGCGCCGCGCTGTCGGTGCACCGCATCCGCGGTGATGCTGACACGAATGCGGAGCATATCGTCGGTGAGCCGGCGGTAAAACGCCGGTTCAATATCAAAATCCTATCGCGGTGTTCTTCAGTGAGTGTCGAGATGGGCCGACAATTTTACTTTGAACGAATTAGAGTGCTCAAAGCGGGCTCAAAATGCCGCTTGAATATTGCGTGCATGGAATAATAGAATATGATCTCGGTTCTATTTTGTTGGTTTTCAGAACTACGAGGTAATGATTAATTGGGATAACTGGGGGCATTCGTATTGCGACGTTAGAGGTGAAATTCTTGGATCGTCGCAAGACGAACATCAGCGAAAGCATTTGCCAAAGGTGTTTTCATCAATCAAGAACGAAAGTTAGAGGTTCGAAGGCGATTAGATACCGCCCTAGTTCTAACCGTAAATATGTCATCTAGCGATCCGCCGACGTTACTACAATGGCTCGGCGGGCAGCTTCCGGGAAACCAAAGATTTTGGACTCCGGGGGGAGTATGGTTGCAAAGCTGAAACTTAAAGGAATTGACCTAAGGGCACCACCAGGAGTGGAGCCTGCGGCTTACTTTGACTCAACACGGGAAATCTCACCAGGCCCGGACACTGGAAGGATTGACAGATTAACAGCTCTTTCTTGATTCGGTTGGTGGTGGTGCATGGCCGTTCTTAGTTGGTGGAGCGATTTGTCTGGTTGATTCCGGTAACGAACGAGACTCTAGCCTGCTAAATAGGCGTCGTCATTTAGGTGTGCGCGGCTTCAGGGTCGCGCAACTCACTGGCGGCGTATTAAAATTCTTCTTAGAGGGACCGGCGGCTTCGAGCCGCACGAGATTGAGCAATAACAGGTCTGTGATGCCCTTAGATGTCCTGGGCCGCACGCGCGCTACACTGAAGGAATCAACATGTTCTCCCTGGCCTAGAGGCCTGGGCAACCCGTTGAAACTCCTACGTGCTGGGGATTGGGGTTTGCAATTATCCCCCATAAACGAGGAATTCCTAGTAAGCGCGAGTCATAAGCTCGCGTTGATTACGTCCCTGCCCTTTGTACACACCGCCCGTCGCTACTACCGATTGAATGATTTAGTGAGGTCTTCGGACCGACACACGGTGGCTTCGCGGCCGTCGGCGTTGCTGGGAAGTTGACCAAACTTGATCATTTAGAGGAAGTAAAAGTCGTAACAAGGTTACCGTAGGGGAATCTGCGGAAGGATTATTAACGTGTAACGGTCGCGTGCGCGAGCGTTGTCGCCGACTCGCTTCGCTCACAGCCGACTGTTGACGATGATAACTTCAATCACGTGTCAATCACTAATTATTTTCGCGCTCGCGATGTGCTCTCTGTGCTCCGTTGTCGCGTTTGCCGCGCGCGCGCTGCCGTCTCCCGCCGCATGTGGGGGGTGTCCGGCACGACGTCTCCGGCACGACGTACGCGCAATGCGTGCGTCACATAATATTTTGTTACACACAGAGATCGTTCACGTATTTTCTAAATATAAAAACTATTACCCTGAACGGTGGATCACTTGGCTCGCGGGTTGATGAAGAACGCAGTTAACTGCGCGTCATAGTGTGAACTGCAGGACACATTTGAACATCGACATTTCGAACGCACA